>NC_080465.1:43235908-44525908 GCF_028018845.1 Melospiza georgiana
AAGGCCATTTGGGTGGTGGTGCGGCTTTTTTGGCTCAGAGTTAGGCTCCAGAATGGCGTATTTCAGGGCAGCAGCAGCAGAAGGAAGGCCTGGCAGCATCTGCTGTGCCTTTCCCAGCACATGGGACGATGTGATCCTGGCAAAGCGGCGTCTGGCATGGCTGGCCAGCAGGTTTTCTCCCCTTCTCCCAGTTTCTCCACCCTCCTGGCATGCTGGATTTTCTTGCCCCTCACCTGAGCAAGAGTGCTAGCAACTCTATGCTCCTTTTTCCAGGTGTAGTAGTACTCCACACACTGTGCCACGGTCTTAGTCTGGATCTGTTGTGAAGAGAAAAAGAAGGAATCTAAAATTCCTTTGTAGGGTGCATTGGGGAAAAAGAAGAAGATGGAGTAAAGTAGGAAGTAAAATCATGAAGTAAATGGAGTAGGGTGTAAAATGAAATCAAGATGGAGAAAGAGAGGCATCGTGCAATGTAGTAAAGCGTGTATCATGCTAGGTGGTAGCACACGTGATGCACAGATCAACAAGAAATCCATCTAGCACAGGTCTTCTTTGCCGGGTTCACTGCAGTTATGCCAGCACAATGTCTTGTGGAAGCAGCAGCAGACGTGTGCGACAAGTCTGAGAGAATAAAATCATCATCTTGCAAAGGAGCTTGGAGAAAAGGGCTGGAGAGACAGGATCATCCTTTTCACACAGGCCTTTGATGTCCCGTTTTGTTCCTACTTGAGCAGTTTTGGTACTTGAGAAGAGAGAGACCGAAGCCCAGTGTTTGTTACCAGAGAGAAGCAAGCTTTCCTCCTGATGATCTGCTGAGGTAAAGAATGTCCTGCGGCTTTACCTGCTTCTGGATGAGATGAAAATCCTTGCCGTAGGTGTGGAAAGCCTTTTGGAAGGAGTCCTTCTCCTCAGGTGTCCATCTGTCGGAGCCTGGCAATAAAAAGCAGCAGGTAAATGGGATCCCTCGATCCACATGAAGTAGATCCCACTGGCCGCCGCAAGAAAATGGTTGCAGGCCATCATTGCCGTGTGAGTACACGTCTGCTCCCTCAGAAGGTGATGAAGACAAGAGCAGGCATTCCGCCGGGAAAAGGATTGGAAAAGAAGTAAAGCTGAAGGACTAGATGCTGGTGCTTTCCCCTGCCCCCGAGAAGAGAAGCCCTTGTGCTGGTGTTAAGCACAATTTGTTGAAGCAGAAACACTTGCCACAACACTGAAGGGGACGGCAGCATCTGTCAGTGAAGGAAGAAGCTCTGCTTTGCTTACCTGCGTAATGATAATCAGCCAAGGGATGGCCTTGAGCTGTTGCAGGCCCTCCTGAGAGCAACATCTCCAGAGCCTCCTGCAAGATCCAAGGGGAAAAGGCTTTAGGCACCCCACCACATCCAAAATGAGCCGAAAAGCACAGATGCTGCCTTTCAGCTACTTTGCCTCTTCAGACATTCAAGCAACTGTATGCCATGTGGGTGAAAGCCTGGGATTTGATCCAGTGCCTAGTTTTTGCTGCCCAGCCCTTTCATGCTGGTGCCCAAGAGTGGCATTTTGCTCCCCAAGCGAATGATTTAGCGGCTCCTGCAGCCAGAATGGCCTCAGCTGCGTGAGGCTTCTGGGAATTTCCTCTCCAAATGTCTTAGAGCAGCCAGAGCTGCAGGCGATTTCCAAGGCAGCAGGCTGCAGGAGCTTGCGCTGCCGCCTGCAGGAGGGAGATTCTCCCTGCTGGAGCCGTTTGGGCTCAGCCCTGCCGCAGCTGGAGGAGACACAGCAGGCAGCAGGTGCTCTGCTCCCTGTGAAGAGCCTTCATCAAGGAGCAGGCAGGAAAGGCTGTGCCAGTGGCCGGGCCTTGTGCATTGCCTGTGCCCTCTTCTGTGCGCCCACAGAGCGGCTTCTTACCGGAAGGCTGCCGCGTGCCTGGTGCAGGCAGTGCAGGGCGCGCTCCAGGTCAGCTGCTGGGCCGGCAATGCCACGGGGAGCTGGCCATGTCCAGCAGTTGTCTTACTGCAAGCACAAGAAAAAGCCAGCCCAAGTCAGCCTTGAGGCCAGCAAGAGCAAAGGTTGCCATGCAAGGCGGAAGGAAAGGCCAGGAGCTAAAGGCAGCAGCTTGGAGAGCATGAAAAGGAGAGCAAAGACAGGGGCCAGCTGAAGCAAGGGCCCCCGCAGTGCTGGCTCTCCCTTCAGAGCAGCTTCTTGTAGAAGAAGTGGAGGCCAATCTCCTCTCTTGCAGTGGCAAATGGGCCTGACCAATTTGGAGAGCAAGATGCTTGCTCTTTTTGCTGCTCTGCTGCAGAAGCAGAGCGTTCTCCTTGCCTCTAACACTTCTAGATGGGAAGATGGGTGAGACAGGGAGAGAAGCGGAGCCTGCAAAAAGCTGCCTTTCTATGCAAAAGGAGACTTGGAAAGATCCAAGTACGTCAGGGGTGGAAGAAAAGCTTGAAGAGAAGCTACCTCTGTCAGGTTTTTCCATGTCAGAGTCGTCTTCTCCCCAGGGCTTCCAGACCAGGGTTGCAGGCTCTTCATCCTCACTTGGTGCTCTGATCTGCAGCTCTGGCAGCTCAGCCTGAAAGTCGCTGCCAACATTGATGTGCCTAAAGGAAGAAAGAGGTGAAGGTAAGATAGGCAAGTGCTCGAGAGAGCCTTCCTGTGGATGCACAGGCTTGAAGCAATCCCAGCCTGACTCTGAAAGAGCAGTTCTCCTCCTGGCCATTCCTCCAGTTTGCTGTCCTTTAACCCTAGGCCAAAACTCACGGCTGATTGTTGCCTCTTGCTTTCCTTTTCATTGTGCCTCTCCTTTCCACCTGCAAAAGATCCAAACAATGCTCCAGTTAGAAATGGTTCCGCCCAGGATGTGTCAGTAGCCTTCCTTCTCGACCTCATCGTTGCAAAGCCTGAGCTCCTCTGTGCCAGCTCCTTTCTTTTTGCTGTCATTGCCATGCTTTTGAGGTGGAATTGCCTAGGCAGGAGCCTCTAGCAGTCAGCAGCTTCCTGAGGAGGGGAAGCAGAAGGCCATGCACTACTCTCTTCAGTCCTGGGGCCCACTGGGAGGAGCAAGAGAATGGCTGCAAGATGTGCCAGTGCAGGCTTCGGGTGGATAGAAGGAAAAGGCTCTTCACGCAGAGGGTGCTTGGCCACTGGAACAGGCTCTCAAGGGAAGGGGTGCCAGCACCAAGGCTGACTGATCTCCAAAAGTGTTTGGACAGCGCTCTTGGGCATGTGATTGTTGAGGCTGCCCCGGGCAGGCCCTGGAGTTGGGCTCAGTGATCTTTGAGAATCCCTTGCAAGCCAGAAAATTCTCTGGTACTGTGATTGTGTTCTTGAGAAGATGGCATTTCACAGCTGCCCCTGAGCATGAGGTAGAAGCAGCCCTGCATGCATTGAAAAAGTATCTACAGGATATGAAAATAGAATTAATCTATCAGAGATGTAACTATGTGAGCACATAAGGATTGCTGATAGCAGATCATTTTTGAAGTTGACCACCTGTGTTTGAGGACAAGGCCAGTGAAATGCTTGCATGGCCTGAATGAGAGGGATCCCATAGGAGAAGTGCCATCATTCCGGTTTTTGCAGCTTTGGAGCAGGTGTGAGCTGAGTCAGGGCATAAGGGGATTTGTTGACACTGAAGCCCTGAACTCCTCAGGCATGACCAATTTGTTTTGGGGTCACCACAAGCTAGGTTTAGGACTGCAATGGGTGCCAGGAACTTTGAAGCAGGTGATGCGTGGAGGAGGATCTGCAACTGCACTGTGACAGCTCTCTACATCCTCTATGGAAAGGTCTGTGTTTGCCTGGGAGGCAACACGATTCCTTCAGAAGCTGCAGCCCGCTTTGACGTGGAAGGTGGCGTGGGGAAAGTGAGCACGCAGCCTGTGTGTGGTGGTTGGTGGTAGAGGCAGCTGGTGCCTGGTGCCCTTGTGTTAGTGCTTTGAGGGCAAGTGGGGATTTCTTACCTTTGAGGATCCCCAAGTGATGTGGGGATGCCTGGAGGCAGCCGAGGAGACGAGGATGTGGGTGCAGAGGCCGGGTGTGGCGCTGAGTGCAGGAGGTGGCTGGTCAGGGACAGCCCAGGAGCTGATCGTGCAGCTGCTGCTCCAGCGCTGCTCCAGCAGCGTTCCACCAAGGGCCGCAGGAGCAGGAGACAACGACAGTTGCTATGGGCACAGCCCAACATTCCATGTAGAACCCCAGGGGAGCCATGGGACAGAAAGAAGCATGGGCCACCTCTGTCCCTCTTACTTCTGCTGCTGCAAGCTTGCTCTGAGAGCCTTGCCATTGGGTTTTTCTCCTGAGTGGTCTGAGGAGACGGGCAAAAGCAGTGCAGGGAGAGCTCTGGCTCTTCTCGGTGCTTCTCTGCAAGGTGTCTCCAGCTGAACGTGCCCAGGAGGCTGTCTGTGTCCAAGGGCCCAGAACCTCATCTCCTGCCCTGGAGAGCCAGCAGGACTCCTCCCGCTGGCTCTCCTCCAGCTCTGAGAGGAGCTAGAATTTGCAAGTTGTTCAGCCGAGAGGCAACTCCAAAGCCTCCTCTCCAAGTGGAGGCATTCATGCTGCCCCCTTTCTCAAATCTCCTTTTGGTGCCCAATAATGTGGCTTGATGTTTTCCCTCCTTTGGCCTCTGAGCTGGTCACTCACCTCATCACTCCTTCCTTGAAACTTAGAGAAACAGCATGTTTCTCAGGGGAACTGATGGGGACACACAGACAGGGACAGCACGGTGGCATTTCTGTAGCAAACATGAATGCAGACTTTGTATATCCCTCTTCCAGCTCCCTTGGAGAAACTAGCTGTTTGTCTCAAAAGACTCAGGGATTCCTCCAACAAAGGAACGCTGATGGAATTATCTTTCCACACTGATGGCCTTGGCATTTCTTGTAATACTTAGATGGCAGATAGGATAAAACCCAGCCAGTTTTGCTGCTTCCCGGCCTTTAGTTAAGGCAAAGCAAATCTTGCTTCAGTCCCAATCTTGCTTCCTTGCCAGGCTGCATGTTGCCCACAGGGCAGCAAAGTGAGGGGGCAGCTGTAACAAGTGCCACTGCAAGGCAGATACTTTGTAGGCTCCAAAGCCCAGCTGCACTGGCTCCATCAGACAAGGGCAAGCTTCCCTGCGCTTCCCAGAAGCAGCCTGGCAATTGCCCCCTCCCTGGCCCCCTCTCCACCCTGCACAGCCCCTGCCACCAAAGCCTTGCTGGGCAGTGCCATTTGCTGGGCTAGACGAAAGAGGGACTTGGCTTCTTCTTTTGTGCAAATACCTAAGCTGTGGGAAGCCAGAGAGAGGATAATGATCCCAGCCGCTGTGCTTTAGCTAAGGAGATTGGTGGAGGCCCAGAGCGGGAGAGGGGTCCTTTCAAGAGAAACTGAAACTGAACTACTGATGCCTTTGTGGTGCATGGGATATGAATTGGACAGAATTGGAGGGGTTCTAGAAAGGTCTTCCAAGGTGGTCAGGTGCATCAGTGCCCCAAAATGAAACAAAGTTATGTTGCTGGGCTACAAAAAGGACTAAAGCTGTTGCTTTTAGGGCAGAAATGATGGTGAGAGCAGAGCACTCATTTTGATCCAATTCATTGAATTAAACCAAGCCTCCCTTTCCACTGGCAGCTGAGATTTGTAGGAATCAAAGGATGAAGCGCCAGCGTTCTTTCCCTGGCAGGAAAGGAGACACACCTTTGCCAGTCCTGCCAGCTGAGCAAGGGGCCGGGCCTTGGGGAGGTGGTGCGTGCCCAGATTCTCCTCTCAGGGCAAGTGCCGTCTTTGATTGACGCAGTGATTTCATACGGACCAAAAGACAAAGTGGAACAAACATGGTTTAATGATAAAGACAGATTGTGTCTCAACAAAGGCAAAATGACAAAAGACAGAGCATAGCCAACACCAAGCCTCTTCCATTGACTGATCAATCTAATCCTACTAATGAATCTTGAATAATACTCATGTACCTTAACTAAGAAATTGAGGAGATTCCTATCATGTAAACTAACTAAATAGAATTTCAGCAAGTCTAAAAGCTTAAAAACCAGTCCTATTCCTATCTAGTCCTATTGACGCCTAAGCCTTGCTAGGCCTGGCTGGACAAGCTGCAGGCTTGTCTAATTTGGTCTTTTCTTCTTGGCGAGAGGCTCTGCTTCTTTGCGAGGGCGATGTCTTCTCCTGTGTTTGTTCCTTTCCTGCATGGTTTCAAACACCCTGGAAGATAGGAAACAAACCATCCATTGTTCCATTTAGTACACACCATTACAGCAAGTGGCAAGATCTGCCTTTTAGTATGAATTTCTGTCTTTTTGGGCAGTGGCAGGTTGTGAATTGATCAGAGCATGAGTCCGATCCTTCTTGTTTCAATGCCTTGAAATGTCTTCCTCCTTTTGCTGCATCCTATTTGGAATTTGATCAGCAGCATCAAAGCAAGCTTGGATGGATCTGTTGCTCCTTGTATGCAGTGTGTGTTGTTGGGGCAGGGTAAGGTTTCATTGTGAAGGCTGGGTTTGAAGTGAGCTGTTTGGGTTTGAGGTGGGTTGTAAGCTTGAGCAGGGCTGCGAGGGGCGATGGTGCAAGTGGCCTGAGCTTGCCCTGCGGCGCCTTTGCCAAGGGTCAGCCTGTTTGAGTGGCAAGGCGCAGGTTGGAGCAGAAAGAGCAGGAAGTTGCGCACCGTTTGCACTGGCCGCAGGGAAAGGGGCCTCCCGCCGAACGGGGCGGCTGGCGCGGTTGGCAGCAGGGACACTGGGCGCTGCCAGCCCTCTTGCGGCTTCTCTTGCCTGTCTGCCCATCCTCCTTTCTGGGGGGGCTTTTGCTCCTCTTGCCTTCGCCCACAGCCTGGAAATCAAAGAATCCTCTTTCAATGTTTCCTTCCCGTCAGAAAGCTGGAAATGCCTGCGTCCAGCACAAAAATCGATTGGCCTAAGCAAATCCTTGCAAAGCCTCAAGAGCTGAGGAAAGGGCTGCCTTTGCCAGTGGGCTGCGGCGGGCTGCCCAGGCAGAGCTTGGAGGGAAATGCTCCTCTTTCCTACAGGCCAAAGGGGTGGGATAAATGTGTGGCTGTCTAGAATTCTACATTTCTTATTTCTACCTCTCTGCCTAACATTTATTTCCCTTGGGTTTTCCTGCAGAAATGTCTAGGGAATGGGATGGAAATTCAGTCAAATTAGGGAAGACACGTGGTTAGACGTTTTCTACAACCCAGAATAATCTCTCTCTCTCTTTCTCTTTCTCTCTCTCTCTCTCACTCTCGCCAACCAAATTGCTCTTTGCTGGTAAGGAAAGTCTGAGGGGAGCCACAGCACTGGCAGCTGCATCTTGGGGAGTATGCTGGGATGCTAGAAAAACTGCCTGAAAATCTGCAACATCTCCCTGAAGACAGGGATTGCTGATGTCAGGAGGAGTTAAGTGGGGAATGAAGGGTGTGATTGGAGTCAGCAAAGGTGGCAGCCCTTGAGAAAGCCATCTGTAGAGAGTGCAAGGCCATTTGGGTGGTGGTGCGGCTTTTTTGGCTCAGAGTTAGGCTCCAGAATGGCGTATTTCAGGGCAGCAGCAGCAGAAGGAAGGCCTGGGCAGCATCTGCTGTGCCTTTCCCAGCACATGGGACGATGTGATCCTGGCAAAGCGGCGTCTGGCATGGCTGGCCAGCAGGTTTTCTCCCCTTCTCCCAGTTTCTCCACCCTCCTGGCATGCCTGGATTTTCTTGCCCCTCACCTGAGCAAGAGTGCTAGCAACTCTATGCTCCTTTTTCCAGGTGTAGTAGTACTCCACACACTGTGCCACGGTCTTAGTCTGGATCTGTTGTGAAGAGAAAAAGAAGGAATCTAAAATTCCTTTGTAGGGTGCATTGGGGAAAAAGAAGAAGATGGAGTAAAGTAGGAAGTAAAATCATGAAGTAAATGGAGTAGGGTGTAAAATGAAATCAAGATGGAGAAAGAGAGGCATCGTGCAATGTAGTAAAGCGTGTATCATGCTAGGTGGTAGCACACGTGATGCACAGATCAACAAGAAATCCATCTAGCACAGGTCTTCTTTGCCGGGTTCACTGCAGTTATGCCAGCACAATGTCTTGTGGAAGCAGCAGCAGACGTGTGCGACAAGTCTGAGAGAATAAATCATCATCTTGCAAAGGAGCTTGGAGAAAAGGGCTGGAGAGACAGGATCATCCTTTTCACACAGGCCTTTGATGTCCCGTTTTGTTCCTACTTGAGCAGTTTTGGTACTTGAGAAGAGAGAGACCGAAGCCCAGTGTTTGTTACCAGAGAGAAGCAAGCTTTCCTCCTGATGATCTGCTGAGGTAAAGAATGTCCTGCGGCTTTACCTGCTTCTGGATGAGATGAAAATCCTTGCCGTAGGTGTGGAAAGCCTTTTGGAAGGAGTCCTTCTCCTCAGGTGTCCATCTGTCGGAGCCTGGCAATAAAAAGCAGCAGGTAAATGGATCCCTCGATCCACATGAAGTAGATCCCACTGGCCGCCGCAAGAAAATGGTTGCAGGCCATCATTGCCGTGTGAGTACACGTCTGCTCCCTCAGAAGGTGATGAAGACAAGAGCAGGCATTCCGCCGGGAAAAGGATTGGAAAAGAAGTAAAGCTGAAGGACTAGATGCTGGTGCTTTCCCCTGCCCCCGAGAAGAGAAGCCCTTGTGCTGGTGTTAAGCACAATTTGTTGAAGCAGAAACACTTGCCACAACACTGAAGGGGACGGCAGCATCTGTCAGTGAAGGAAGAAGCTCTGCTTTGCTTACCTGCGTAATGATAATCAGCCAAGGGATGGCCTTGAGCTGTTGCAGGCCCTCCTGAGAGCAACATCTCCAGAGCCTCCTGCAAGATCCAAGGGGAAAAGGCTTTAGGCACCCCACCACATCCAAAATGAGCCGAAAAGCACAGATGCTGCCTTTCAGCTACTTTGCCTCTTCAGACATTCAAGCAACTGTATGCCATGTGGGTGAAAGCCTGGGATTTGATCCCAGTGCCTAGTTTTTGCTGCCCAGCCCTTTCATGCTGGTGCCCAAGAGTGGCATTTTGCTCCCCAAGCGAATGATTTAGCGGCTGCTGCAGCCAGAATGGCCTCAGCTGCGTGAGGCTTCTGGGAATTTCCTCTCCAAATGTCTTAGAGCAGCCAGAGCTGCAGGCGATTTCCAAGGCAGCAGGCTGCAGGAGCTTGCGCTGCCGCCTGCAGGAGGGAGATTCTCCCTGCTGGAGCCGTTTGGGCTCAGCCCTGCCGCAGCTGGAGGAGACACAGCAGGCAGCAGGTGCTCTGCTCCCTGTGAAGAGCCTTCATCAAGGAGCAGGCAGGAAAGGCTGTGCCAGTGGCCGGGCCTTGTGCATTGCCTGTGCCCTCTTCTGTGCGCCCACAGAGCGGCTTCTTACCGGAAGGCTGCCGCGTGCCTGGTGCAGGCAGTGCAGGGCGCGCTCCAGGTCAGCTGCTGGGCCGGCAATGCCACGGGAGCTGGCCATGTCCAGCAGTTGTCTTACTGCAAGCACAAGAAAAAGCCAGCCCAAGTCAGCCTTGAGGCCAGCAAGAGCAAAGGTTGCCATGCAAGGCGGAAGGAAAGGCCAGGAGCTAAAGGCAGCAGCTTGGAGAGCATGAAAAGGAGAGCAAAGACAGGGCCAGCTGAAGCAAGGGCCCCCGCAGTGCTGGCTCTCCCTTCAGAGCAGCTTCTTGTAGAAGAAGTGGAGGCCAATCTCCTCTCTTGCAGTGGCAAATGGGCCTGAGCAATTTGGAGAGCAAGATGCTTGCTCTTTTTGCTGCTCTGCTGCAGAAGCAGAGCGTTCTCCTTGCCTCTAACACTTCTAGATGGGAAGATGGGTGAGACAGGGAGAGAAGCGGAGCCTGCAAAAAGCTGCCTTTCTATGCAAAAGGAGACTTGGAAAGATCCAAGTACGTCAGGGGTGGAAGAAAAGCTTGAAGAGAAGCTACCTCTGTCAGGTTTTTCCATGTCAGAGTCGTCTTCTCCCCAGGGCTTCCAGACCAGGGTTGCAGGCTCTTCATCCTCACTTGGTGCTCTGCTCTGCAGCTCTGGCAGCTCAGCCTGAAAGTCGCTGCCAACATTGATGTGCCTAAAGGAAGAAAGAGGTGAAGGTAAGATAGGCAAGTGCTCGAGAGAGCCTTGCTGTGGATGCACAGGCTTGAAGCAATCCCAGCCTGACTCTGAAAGAGCAGTTCTCCTCCTGGCCATTCCTCCAGTTTGCTGTCCTTTAACCCTAGGCCAAAACTCACGGCTGATTGTTGCCTCTTGCTTTCCTTTTCATTGTGCCTCTCCTTTCCACCTGCAAAAGATCCAAACAATGCTCCAGTTAGAAATGGTTCCGCCCAGGATGTGTCAGTAGCCTTCCTTCTCGACCTCATCGTTGCAAAGCCTGAGCTCCTCTGTGCCAGCTCCTTTCTTTTTGCTGTCATTGCTGTGCTTTTGAGGTGGAATTGCCTAGGCAGGAGCCTCTAGCAGTCAGCAGCTTCCTGAGGAGGGGAAGCAGAAGGCCATGCACTACTCTCTTCAGTCCTGAGGCCACTGGGAGGAGCCAAGAGAATGGGCTGCAAGATGTGCCAGTGCAGGCTTCGGGTGGATAGAAGGAAAAGGCTCTTCACGCAGAGGGTGCTTGGCCACTGGAACAGGCTCTCAAGGGAAGGGGTGCCAGCACCAAGGCTGACTGATCTCCAAAAGTGTTTGGACAGCGCTCTTGGGCATGTGATTGTTGAGGCTGCCCCGGGCAGGCCCTGGAGTTGGGCTCAGTGATCTTTGAGAATCCCTTGCAAGCCAGAAAATTCTCTGGTACTGTGATTGTGTTCTTGAGAAGATGGCATTTCACAGCTGCCCCTGAGCATGAGGTAGAAGCAGCCCTGCATGCATTGAAAAAGTATCTACAGGATATGAAAATAGAATTAATCTATCAGAGATGTAACTATGTGAGCACATAAGGATTGCTGATAGCAGATCATTTTTGAAGTTGACCACCTGTGTTTGAGGACAAGGCCAGTGAAATGCTTGCATGGCCTGAATGAGAGGGATCCCATAGGAGAAGTGCCATCATTCCGGTTTTTGCAGCTTTGGAGCAGGTGTGAGCTGAGTCAGGGCATAAGGGGATTTGTTGACACTGAAGCCCTGAACTCCTCAGGCATGACCAATTTGTTTTGGGGTCACCACAAGCTAGGTTTAGGACTGCAATGGGTGCCAGGAACTTTGAAGCAGGTGATGCGTGGAGGAGGATCTGCAACTGCACTGTGACAGCTCTCTACATCCTCTATGGAAAGGTCTGTGTTTGCCTGGGAGGCAACACGATTCCTTCAGAAGCTGCAGCCCGCTTTGACGTGGAAGGTGGCGTGGGGAAAGTGAGCACGCAGCCTGTGTGTGGTGGTTGGTGGTAGAGGCAGCTGGTGCCTGGTGCCCTTGTGTTAGTGCTTTGAGGGCAAGTGGGGATTTTCTTACCTTTGAGGATCCCCAAGTGATGTGGGGATGCCTGGAGGCAGCCGAGGAGACGAGGATGTGGGTGCAGAGGCCGGGTGTGGCGCTGAGTGCAGGAGGTGGCTGGTCAGGGACAGCCCAGGAGCTGATCGTGCAGCTGCTGCTCCAGCGCTGCTCCAGCAGCGTTCCACCAAGGGCCGCAGGAGCAGGAGACAACGACAGTTGCTATGGGCACAGCCCAACATTCCATGTAGAACCCCAGGGGAGCCATGGGACAGAAAGAAGCATGGGCCACCTCTGTCCCTCTTACTTCTGCTGCTGCAAGCTTGCTCCGAGAGCCTTGCCATTGGGTTTTTCTCCTGAGTGGTCTGAGGAGACGGGCAAAAGCAGTGCAGGGAGAGCTCTGGCTCTTCTCGGTGCTTCTCTGCAAGGTGTCTCCAGCTGAACGTGCCCAGGAGGCTGTCTGTGTCCAAGGGCCCAGAACCTCATCTCCTGCCCTGGAGAGCCAGCAGGACTCCTCCCGCTGGCTCTCCTCCAGCTCTGAGAGGAGCTAGAATTTGCAAGTTGTTCAGCCGAGAGGCAACTCCAAAGCCTCCTCTCCAAGTGGAGGCATTCATGCTGCCCCCTTTCTCAAATCTCCTTTTGGTGCCCAATAATGTGGCTTGATGTTTTCCCTCCTTTGGCCTCTGAGCTGGTCACTCACCTCATCACTCCTTCCTTGAAACTTAGAGAAACAGCATGTTTCTCAGGGGAACTGATGGGGACACACAGACAGGGACAGCACGGTGGCATTTCTGTAGCAAACATGAATGCAGACTTTGTATATCCCTCTTCCAGCTCCCTTGGAGAAACTAGCTGTTTGTCTCAAAAGACTCAGGGATTCCTCCAACAAAGGAACGCTGATGGAATTATCTTTCCACACTGATGGCCTTGGCATTTCTTTTAATACTTAGATGGCAGATAGGATAAAACCCAGCCAGTTTTGCTGCTTCCCGGCCTTTAGTTAAGGCAAAGCAAATCTTGCTTCAGTCCCAATCTTGCTTCCTTGCCAGGCTGCATGTTGCCCACAGGGCAGCAAAGTGAGGGGGCAGCTGTAACAAGTGCCACTGCAAGGCAGATACTTTGTAGGCTCCAAAGCCCAGCTGCACTGGCTCCATCAGACAAGGGCAAGCTTCCCTGCGCTTCCCAGAAGCAGCCTGGCAATTGCCCCCTCCCTGGCCCCCTCTCCACCCTGCACAGCCCCTGCCACCAAAGCCTTGCTGGGCAGTGCCATTTGCTGGGCTAGACGAAAGAGGGACTTGGCTTCTTCTTTTGTGCAAATACCTAAGCTGTGGGAAGCCAGAGAGAGGATAATGATCCCAGCCGCTGTGCTTTAGCTAAGGAGATTGGTGGAGGCCCAGAGCGGGAGAGGGGTCCTTTCAAGAGAAACTGAAACTGAACTACTGATGCCTTTGTGGTGCATGGGATATGAATTGGACAGAATTGGAGGGGTTCTAGAAAGGTCTTCCAAGGTGGTCAGGTGCATCAGTGCCCCAAAATGAAACAAAGTTATGTTGCTGGGCTACAAAAAGGACTAAAGCTGTTGCTTTTAGGGCAGAAATGATGGTGAGAGCAGAGCACTCATTTTGATCCAATTCATTGAATTAAACCAAGCCTCCCTTTCCACTGGCAGCTGAGATTTGTAGGAATCAAAGGATGAAGCGCCAGCGTTCTTTCCCTGGCAGGAAAGGAGACACACCTTTGCCAGTCCTGCCAGCTGAGCAAGGGGCCGGGCCTTGGGGAGGTGGTGCGTGCCCAGATTCTCCTCTCAGGGCAAGTGCCGTCTTTGATTGACGCAGTGATTTCATACGGACCAAAAGACAAAGTGGAACAAACATGGTTTAATGATAAAGACAGATTGTGTCTCAACAAAGGCAAAATGACAAAAGACAGAGCATAGCCAACACCAAGCCTCTTCCATTGACTGATCAATCTAATCCTACTAATGAATCTTGAATAATACTCATGTACCTTAACTAAGAAATTGAGGAGATTCCTATCATGTAAACTAACTAAATAGAATTTCAGCAAGTCTAAAAGCTTAAAAACCAGTCCTATTCCTATCTAGTCCTATTGACGCCTAAGCCTTGCTAGGCCTGGCTGGACAAGCTGCAGGCTTGTCTAATTTGGTCTTTTCTTCTTGGCGAGAGGCTCTGCTTCTTTGCGAGGGCGATGTCTTCTCCTGTGTTTGTTCCTTTCCTGCATGGTTTCAAACACCCTGGAAGATAGGAAACAAACCATCCATTGTTCCATTTAGTACACACCATTACAGCAAGTGGCAAGATCTGCCTTTTAGTATGAATTTCTGTCTTTTTGGGCAGTGGCAGGTTGTGAATTGATCAGAGCATGAGTCCGATCCTTCTTGTTTCAATGCCTTGAAATGTCTTCCTCCTTTTGCTGCATCCTATTTGGAATTTGATCAGCAGCATCAAAGCAAGCTTGGATGGATCTGTTGCTCCTTGTATGCAGTGTGTGTTGTTGGGGCAGGGTAAGGTTTCATTGTGAAGGCTGGGTTTGAAGTGAGCTGTTTGGGTTTGAGGTGGGTTGTAAGCTTGAGCAGGGCTGCGAGGGGCGATGGTGCAAGTGGCCTGAGCTTGCCCTGCGGCGCCTTTGCCAAGGGTCAGCCTGTTTGAGTGGCAAGGCGCAGGTTGGAGCAGAAAGAGCAGGAAGTTGCGCACCGTTTGCACTGGCCGCAGGGAAAGGGGCCTCCCGCCGAACGGGGCGGCTGGCGCGGTTGGCAGCAGGGACACTGGGCGCTGCCAGCCCTCTTGCGGCTTCTCTTGCCTGTCTGCCCATCCTCCTTTCTGGGGGGGCTTTTGCTCCTCTTGCCTTCGCCCACAGCCTGGAAATCAAAGAATCCTCTTTCAATGTTTCCTTCCCGTCAGAAAGCTGGAAATGCCTGCGTCCAGCACAAAAATCGATTGGCCTAAGCAAATCCTTGCAAAGCCTCAAGAGCTGAGGAAAGGGCTGCCTTTGCCAGTGGGCTGCGGCGGGCTGCCAAGGCAGAGCTTGGAGGGAAATGCTCCTCTTTCCTACAGGCCAAAGGGGTGGGATAAATGTGTGGCTGTCTAGAATTCTACATTTCTTATTTCTACCTCTCTGCCTAACATTTATTTCCCTTGGGTTTTCCTGCAGAAATGTCTAGGGAATGGGATGGAAATTCAGTCAAATTAGGGAAGACACGTGGTTAGACGTTTTCTACAACCCAGAATAATCTCTCTCTCTCTTTCTCTTTCTCTCTCTCTCTCTCACTCTCGCCAACCAAATTGCTCTTTGCTGGTAAGGAAAGTCTGAGGGGAGCCACAGCACTGGCAGCTGCATCTTGGGGAGTATGCTGGGATGCTAGAAAAACTGCCTGAAAATCTGCAACATCTCCCTGAAGACAGGGATTGCTGATGTCAGGAGGAGTTAAGTGGGGAATGAAGGGTGTGATTGGAGTCAGCAAAGGTGGCAGCCCTTGAGAAAGCCATCTGTAGAGAGTGCAAGGCCATTTGGGTGGTGGTGCGGCTTTTTTGGCTCAGAGTTAGGCTCCAGAATGGCGTATTTCAGGGCAGCAGCAGCAGAAGGAAGGCCTGGGCAGCATCTGCTGTGCCTTTCCCAGCACATGGGACGATGTGATCCTGGCCAAGCGGCGTCTGGCATGGCTGGCCAGCAGGTTTTCTCCCCTTCTCCCAGTTTCTCCACCCTCCTGGCATGCCTGGATTTTCTTGCCCCTCACCTGAGCAAGAGTGCTAGCAACTCTATGCTCCTTTTTCCAGGTGTAGTAGTACTCCACACACTGTGCCACGGTCTTAGTCTGGATCTGTTGTGAAGAGAAAAAGAAGGAATCTAAAATTCCTTTGTAGGGTGCATTGGGGAAAAAGAAGAAGATGGAGTAAAGTAGGAAGTAAAATCATGAAGTAAATGGAGTAGGGTGTAAAATGAAATCAAGATGGAGAAAGAGAGGCATCGTGCAATGTAGTAAAGCGTGTATCATGCTAGGTGGTAGCACACGTGATGCACAGATCAACAAGAAATCCATCTAGCACAGGTCTTCTTTGCCGGGTTCACTGCAGTTATGCCAGCACAATGTCTTGTGGAAGCAGCAGCAGACGTGTGCGACAAGTCTGAGAGAATAAATCATCATCTTGCAAAGGAGCTTGGAGAAAAGGGCTGGAGAGACAGGATCATCCTTTTCACACAGGCCTTTGATGTCCCGTTTTGTTCCTACTTGAGCAGTTTTGGTACTTGAGAAGAGAGAGACCGAAGCCCAGTGTTTGTTACCAGAGAGAAGCAAGCTTTCCTCCTGATGATCTGCTGAGGTAAAGAATGTCCTGCGGCTTTACCTGCTTCTGGATGAGATGAAAATCCTTGCCGTAGGTGTGGAAAGCCTTTTGGAAGGAGTCCTTCTCCTCAGGTGTCCATCTGTCGGAGCCTGGCAATAAAAAGCAGCAGGTAAATGGATCCCTCGATCCACATGAAGTAGATCCCACTGGCCGCCGCAAGAAAATGGTTGCAGGCCATCATTGCCGTGTGAGTACACGTCTGCTCCCTCAGAAGGTGATGAAGACAAGAGCAGGCATTCCGCCGGGAAAAGGATTGGAAAAGAAGTAAAGCTGAAGGACTAGATGCTGGTGCTTTCCCCTGCCCCCGAGAAGAGAAGCCCTTGTGCTGGTGTTAAGCACAATTTGTTGAAGCAGAAACACTTGCCACAACACTGAAGGGGACGGCAGCATCTGTCAGTGAAGGAAGAAGCTCTGCTTTGCTTACCTGCGTAATGATAATCAGCCAAGGGATGGCCTTGAGCTGTTGCAGGCCCTCCTGAGAGCAACATCTCCAGAGCCTCCTGCAAGATCCAAGGGGAAAAGGCTTTAGGCACCCCACCACATCCAAAATGAGCCGAAAAGCACAGATGCTGCCTTTCAGCTACTTTGCCTCTTCAGACATTCAAGCAACTGTATGCCATGTGGGTGAAAGCCTGGGATTTGATCCCAGTGCCTAGTTTTTGCTGCCCAGCCCTTTCATGCTGGTGCCCAAGAGTGGCATTTTGCTCCCCAAGCGAATGATTTAGCGGCTGCTGCAGCCAGAATGGCCTCAGCTGCGTGAGGCTTCTGGGAATTTCCTCTCCAAATGTCTTAGAGCAGCCAGAGCTGCAGGCGATTTCCAAGGCAGCAGGCTGCAGGAGCTTGCGCTGCCGCCTGCAGGAGGGAGATTCTCCCTGCTGGAGCCGTTTGGGCTCAGCCCTGCCGCAGCTGGAGGAGACACAGCAGGCAGCAGGTGCTCTGCTCCCTGTGAAGAGCCTTCATCAAGGAGCAGGCAGGAAAGGCTGTGCCAGTGGCCGGGCCTTGTGCATTGCCTGTGCCCTCTTCTGTGCGCCCACAGAGCGGCTTCTTACCGGAAGGCTGCCGCGTGCCTGGTGCAGGCAGTGCAGGGCGCGCTCCAGGTCAGCTGCTGGGCCGGCAATGCCACGGGAGCTGGCCATGTCCAGCAGTTGTCTTACTGCAAGCACAAGAAAAAGCCAGCCCAAGTCAGCCTTGAGGCCAGCAAGAGCAAAGGTTGCCATGCAAGGCGGAAGGAAAGGCCAGGAGCTAAAGGCAGCAGCTTGGAGAGCATGAAAAGGAGAGCAAAGACAGGGCCAGCTGAAGCAAGGGCCCCCGCAGTGCTGGCTCTCCCTTCAGAGCAGCTTCTTGTAGAAGAAGTGGAGGCCAATCTCCTCTCTTGCAGTGGCAAATGGGCCTGAGCAATTTGGAGAGCAAGATGCTTGCTCTTTTTGCTGCTCTGCTGCAGAAGCAGAGCGTTCTCCTTGCCTCTAACACTTCTAGATGGGAAGATGGGTGAGACAGGGAGAGAAGCGGAGCCTGCAAAAAGCTGCCTTTCTATGCAAAAGGAGACTTGGAAAGATCCAAGTACGTCAGGGGTGGAAGAAAAGCTTGAAGAGAAGCTACCTCTGTCAGGTTTTTCCATGTCAGAGTCGTCTTCTCCCCAGGGCTTCCAGACCAGGGTTGCAGGCTCTTCATCCTCACTTGGTGCTCTGCTCTGCAGCTCTGGCAGCTCAGCCTGAAAGTCGCTGCCAACATTGATGTGCCTAAAGGAAGAAAGAGGTGAAGGTAAGATAGGCAAGTGCTCGAGAGAGCCTTCCTGTGGATGCACAGGCTTGAAGCAATCCCAGCCTGACTCTGAAAGAGCAGTTCTCCTCCTGGCCATTCCTCCAGTTTGCTGTCCTTTAACCCTAGGCCAAAACTCACGGCTGATTGTTGCCTCTTGCTTTCCTTTTCATTGTGCCTCTCCTTTCCACCTGCAAAAGATCCAAACAATGCTCCAGTTAGAAATGGTTCCGCCCAGGATGTGTCAGTAGCCTTCCTTCTCGACCTCATCGTTGCAAAGCCTGAGCTCCTCTGTGCCAGCTCCTTTCTTTTTGCTGTCATTGCTGTGCTTTTGAGGTGGAATTGCCTAGGCAGGAGCCTCTAGCAGTCAGCAGCTTCCTGAGGAGGGGAAGCAGAAGGCCATGCACTACTCTCTTCAGTCCTGGGGCCACTGGGAGGAGCCAAGAGAATGGGCTGCAAGATGTGCCAGTGCAGGCTTCGGGTGGATAGAAGGAAAAGGCTCTTCACGCAGAGGGTGCTTGGCCACTGGAACAGGCTCTCAAGGGAAGGGGTGCCAGCACCAAGGCTGACTGATCTCCAAAAGTGTTTGGACAGCGCTCTTGGGCATGTGATTGTTGAGGCTGCCCCGGGCAGGCCCTGGAGTTGGGCTCAGTGATCTTTGAGAATCCCTTGCAAGCCAGAAAATTCTCTGGTACTGTGATTGTGTTCTTGAGAAGATGGCATTTCACAGCTGCCCCTGAGCATGAGGTAGAAGCAGCCCTGCATGCATTGAAAAAGTATCTACAGGATATGAAAATAGAATGTATCTATCAGAGATGTAACTATGTGAGCACATAAGGATTGCTGATAGCAGATCATTTTTGAAGTTGACCACCTGTGTTTGAGGACAAGGCCAGTGAAATGCTTGCATGGCCTGAATGAGAGGGATCCCATAGGAGAAGTGCCATCATTCCGGTTTTTGCAGCTTTGGAGCAGGTGTGAGCTGAGTCAGGGCATAAGGGGATTTGTTGACACTGAAGCCCTGAACTCCTCAGGCATGACCAATTTGTTTTGGGGTCACCACAAGCTAGGTTTAGGACTGCAATGGGTGCCAGGAACTTTGAAGCAGGTGATGCGTGGAGGAGGATCTGCAACTGCACTGGGACAGCTCTCTACATCCTCTATGGAAAGGTCTGTGTTTGCCTGGGAGGCAACACGATTCCTTCAGAAGCTGCAGCCCGCTTTGACGTGGAAGGTGGCGTGGGGAAAGTGAGCACGCAGCCTGTGTGTGGTGGTTGGTGGTAGAGGCAGCTGGTGCCTGGTGCCCTTGTGTTAGTGCTTTGAGGGCAAGTGGGGATTTTCTTACCTTTGAGGATCCCCAAGTGATGTGGGGATGCCTGGAGGCAGCCGAGGAGACGAGGATGTGGGTGCAGAGGCCGGGTGTGGCGCTGAGTGCAGGAGGTGGCTGGTCAGGGACAGCCCAGGAGCTGATCGTGCAGCTGCTGCTCCAGCGCTGCTCCAGCAGCGTTCCACCAAGGGCCGCAGGAGCAGGAGACAACGACAGTTGCTATGGGCACAGCCCAACATTCCATGTAGAACCCCAGGGGAGCCATGGGACAGAAAGAAGCATGGGCCACCTCTGTCCCTTTTACTTCTGCTGCTGCAAGCTTGCTCCGAGAGCCTTGCCATTGGGTTTTTCTCCTGAGTGGTCTGAGGAGACGGGCAAAAGCAGTGCAGGGAGAGCTCTGGCTCTTCTCGGTGCTTCTCTGCAAGGTGTCTCCAGCTGAACGTGCCCAGGAGGCTGTCTGTGTCCAAGGGCCCAGAACCTCATCTCCTGCCCTGGAGAGCCAGCAGGACTCCTCCCGCTGGCTCTCCTCCAGCTCTGAGAGGAGCTAGAATTTGCAAGTTGTTCAGCCGAGAGGCAACTCCAAAGCCTCCTCTCCAAGTGGAGGCATTCATGCTGCCCCCTTTCTCAAATCTCCTTTTGGTGCCCAATAATGTGGCTTGATGTTTTCCCTCCTTTGGCCTCTGAGCTGGTCACTCACCTCATCACTCCTTCCTTGAAACTTAGAGAAACAGCATGTTTCTCAGGGGAACTGATGGGGACACACAGACAGGGACAGCACGGTGGCATTTCTGTAGCAAACATGAATGCAGACTTTGTATATCCCTCTTCCAGCTCCCTTGGAGAAACTTGTCTCAAAAGACTCAGGGATTCCTCTAACAAAGGAACGCTGATGGAATTATCTTTCCACACTGATGGCCTTGGCATTTCTTTTAATACTTAGATGGCAGATAGGATAAAACCCAGGCAGTTTTGCTGCTTCCCGGCCTTTAGTTAAGGCAAAGCAAATCTTGCTTCAGTCCCAATCTTGCTTCCTTGCCAGGCTGCCTGTTGCCCACAGGGCAGCAAAGTGAGGGGGCAGCTGTAACAAGTGCCACTGCAAGGCAGATACTTTGTAGGCTCCAAAGCCCAGCTGCACTGGCTCCATCAGACAAGGGCAAGCTTCCCTGCGCTTCCCAGAAGCAGCCTGGCAATTGCCCCCTCCCTGGCCCCCTCTCCACCCTGCACAGCCCCTGCCACCAAAGCCTTGCTGGGCAGTGCCATTTGCTGGGCTAGACGAAAGAGGGACTTGGCTTCTTCTTTTGTGCAAATACCTAAGCTGGGGGAAGCCAGAGAGAGGATAATGATCCCAGCCGCTGTGCTTTAGCTAAGGAGATTGGTGGAGGCCCAGAGCGGGAGAGGGGTCCTTTCAAGAGAAACTGAAACTGAACTACTGATGCCTTTGTGGTGCATGGGATATGAATTGGACAGAATTGGAGGGGTTCTAGAAAGGTCTTCCAAGGTGGTCAGGTGCATCAGTGCCCCAAAATGAAACAAAGTTTTCTTGCTGGGCTACAAAAAGGACTAAAGCTGTTGCTTTTAGGGCAGAAATGATGGTGAGAGCAGAGCACTCATTTTGATCCAATTCATTGAATTAAACCAAGCCTCCCTTTCCACTGGCAGCTGAGATTTGTAGGAATCAAAGGATGAAGCGCCAGCGTTCTTTCCCTGGCAGGAAAGGAGACACACCTTTGCCAGTCCTGCCAGCTGAGCAAGGGGCCGGGCCTTGGGGAGGTGGTGCGTGCCCAGATTCTCCTCTCAGGGCAAGTGCCGTCTTTGATTGACGCAGTGATTTCATACGGACCAAAAGACAAAGTGGAACAAACATGGTTTAATGATAAAGACAGATTGTGTCTCAACAAAGGCAAAATGACAAAAGACAGAGCATAGCCAACACCAAGCCTCTTCCATTGACTGATCAATCTAATCCTACTAATGAATCTTGAATAATACTCATGTACCTTAACTAAGAAATTGAGGAGATTCCTATCATGTAAACTAACTAAATAGAATTTCAGCAAGTCTAAAAGCTTAAAAACCAGTCCTATTCCTATCTAGTCCTATTGACGCCTAAGCCTTGCTAGGCCTGGCTGGACAAGCTGCAGGCTTGTCTAATTTGGTCTTTTCTTCTTGGCGAGAGGCTCTGCTTCTTTGCGAGGGCGATGTCTTCTCCTGTGTTTGTTCCTTTCCTGCATGGTTTCAAACACCCTGGAAGATAGGAAACAAACCATCCATTGTTCCATTTAGTACACACCATTACAGCAAGTGGCAAGATCTGCCTTTTAGTATGAATTTCTGTCTTTTTGGGCAGTGGCAGGTTGTGAATTGATCAGAGCATGAGTCCGATCCTTCTTGTTTCAATGCCTTGAAATGTCTTCCTCCTTTTGCTGCATCCTATTTGGAATTTGATCAGCAGCATCAAAGCAAGCTTGGATGGATCTGTTGCTCCTTGTATGCAGTGTGTGTTGTTGGGGCAGGGTAAGGTTTCATTGTGAAGGCTGGGTTTGAAGTGAGCTGTTTGGGTTTGAGGTGGGTTGTAAGCTTGAGCAGGGCTGCGAGGGGCGATGGTGCAAGTGGCCTGAGCTTGCCCTGCGGCGCCTTTGCCAAGGGTCAGCCTGTTTGAGTGGCAAGGCGCAGGTTGGAGCAGAAAGAGCAGGAAGTTGCGCACCGTTTGCACTGGCCGCAGGGAAAGGGGCCTCCCGCCGAACGGGGCGGCTGGCGCGGTTGGCAGCAGGGACACTGGGCGCTGCCAGCCCTCTTGCGGCTTCTCTTGCCTGTCTGCCCATCCTCCTTTCTGGGGGGGCTTTTGCTCCTCTTGCCTTCGCCCACAGCCTGGAAATCAAAGAATCCTCTTTCAATTTTTCCTTCCCGTCAGAAAGCTGGAAATGCCTGCGTCCAGCACAAAAATCTATTGGCCTAAGCAAATCCTTGCAAAGGCTCAAGAGCTGAGGAAAGGGCTGCCTTTGCCAGTGGGCTGCGGCGGGCTGCCAAGGCAGAGCTTGGAGGGAAATGCTCCTCTTTCCTACAGGCCAAAGGGGTGGGATAAATGTGTGGCTGTCTAGAATTCTACATTTCTTATTTCTACCTCTCTGCCTAACATTTATTTCCCTTGGGTTTTCCTGCAGAAATGTCTAGGGAATGGGATGGAAATTCAGTCAAATTGGGGAAGACACATGGTTAGACGTTTTCTACAACCCAGAATAATCTCTCTCTCTCTTTCTCTTCCTCTCTCTCTCTCTCACTCTTGCCAACCAAATTGCTCTTTGCTGGTAAGGAAAGTCTGAGGGGAGCCCCAGCACTGGCAACTGCTTCTTGGGGAGTATGCTGGGATGCTAGAAAAACTGCCTGAAAATCTGCAACATCTCCCTGAAGACAGGGATTGCTGATGTCAGGAGGAGTTAAGTGGGGAATGAAGGGTGTGATTGGAGTCAGCAAAGGTGGCAGCCCTTGAGAAAGCCATCTGTAGAGAGTGCAAGGCCATTTGGGTGGTGGTGCGGCTTTTTTGGCTCAGAGTTAGGCTCCAGAATGGCGTATTTCAGGGCAGCAGCAGCAGAAGGAAGGCCTGGGCAGCATCTGCTGTGCCTTTCCCAGCACATGGGACGATGTGATCCTGGCAAAGCGGCGTCTGGCATGGCTGGCCAGCAGGTTTTCTCCCCTTCTCCCAGTTTCTCCACCCTCCTGGCATGCCTGGATTTTCTTGCCCCTCACCTGAGCAAGAGTGCTAGCAACTCTATGCTCCTTTTTCCAGGTGTAGTAGTACTCCACACACTGTGCCACGGTCTTAGTCTGGATCTGTTGTGAAGAGAAAAAGAAGGAATCTAAAATTCCTTTGTAGGGTGCATTGGGGAAAAAGAAGAAGATGGAGTAAAGTAGGAAGTAAAATCATGAAGTAAATGGAGTAGGGTGTAAAATGAAATCAAGATGGAGAAAGAGAGGCATCGTGCAATGTAGTAAAGCGTGTATCATGCTAGGTGGTAGCACACGTAATGCACAGATCAACAAGAAATCCATCTAGCACAGGTCTTCTTTGCCGGGTTCACTGCAGTTATGCCAGCACAATGTCTTGTGGAAGCAGCAGCAGACGTGTGCGACAAGAATAAAGAGAGAATAAATCATCATATTGCAAAGGAGCTTGGAGAAAAGGGCTGGAGAGACAGGATCATCCTTTTCACACAGGCCTTTGATGTCCCGTTTTGTTCCTACTTGAGCAGTTTTGGTACTTGAGAAGAGAGAGACCGAAGCCCAGTGTTTGTTACCAGATAGAAGCAAGCTTTCCTCCTGATGATCTGCTGAGGTAAAGAATGTCCTGCGGCTTTACCTGCTTCTGGATGAGATGAAAATCCTTGCCGTAGGTGTGGAAAGCCTTTTGGAAGGAGTCCTTCTCCTCAGGTGTCCATCTGTCGGAGCCTGGCAATAAAAAGCAGCAGGTAAATGGATCCCTCGATCCACATGAAGTAGATCCCACTGGCCGCCGCAAGAAAATGGTTGCAGGCCATCATTGCCGTGTGAGTACACATCTGCTCCCTCAGAAGGTGATGAAGACAAGAGCAGGCATTCCGCCGGGAAAAGGATTGGAAAAGAAGTAAAGCTGAAGGACTAGATGCTGGTGCTTTCCCCTGCCCCCGAGAAGAGAAGCCCTTGTGCTGGTGTTAAGCACAATTTGTTGAAGCAGAAACACTTGCCACAACACTGAAGGGGACGGCAGCATCTGTCAGTGAAGGAAGAAGCTCTGCTTTGCTTACCTGCGTAATGATAATCAGCCAAGGGATGGCCTTGAGCTGTTGCAGGCCCTCCTGAGAGCAACATCTCCAGAGCCTCCTGCAAGATCCAAGGGGAAAAGGCTTTAGGCGCCCCACCACATCCAAAATGAGCCGAAAAGCACAGATGCTGCCTTTCAGCTACTTTGCCTCTTCAGACATTCAAGCAACTGTATGCCATGTGGGTGAAAGCCTGGGATTTGATCCCAGTGCCTAGTTTTTGCTGCCCAGCCCTTTCATGCTGGTGCCCAAGAGTGGCATTTTGCTCCCCAAGCGAATGATTTTGCGGCTCCTGCAGCCAGAATGGCCTCAGCTGCGTGAGGCTTCTGGGAATTTCCTCTCCAAATGTCTTAGAGCAGCCAGAGCTGCAGGCGATTTCCAAGGCAGCAGGCTGCAGGAGCTTGCGCTGCCGCCTGCAGGAGGGAGATTCTCCCTGCTGGAGCCGTTTGGGCTCAGCCCTGCCGCAGCTGGAGGAGACACAGCAGGCAGCAGGTGCTCTGCTCCCTGTGAAGAGTCTTCATCAAGGAGCAGGCAGGAAAGGCTGTGCCAGTGGCCGGGCCTTGTGCATTCCCTGTGCCCTCTTCTGTGCGCCCACAGAGCGGCTTCTTACCGGAAGGCTGCCGCGTGCCTGGTGCAGGCAGTGCAGGGCGCGCTCCAGGTCAGCTGCTGGGCCGGCAATGCCACGGGAGCTGGCCATGTCCAGCAGTTGTCTTACTGCAAGCACAAGAAAAAGCCAGCCCAAGTCAGCCTTGAGGCCAGCAAGAGCAAAGGTTGCCATGCAAGGCGGAAGGAAAGGCCAGGAGCTAAAGGCAGCAGCTTGGAGAGCATGAAAAGGAGAGCAAAGACAGGGCCAGCTGAAGTAAGGGCCCCCGCAGTGCTGGCTCTCCCTTCAGAGCAGCTTCTTGTAGAAGAAGTGGAGGCCAATCTCCTCTCTTGCAGTGGCAAATGGGCCTGACCAATTTGGAGAGCAAGATGCTTGCTCTTTTTGCTGCTCTGCTGCAGAAGCAGAGCTTTGTCCTTGCCTCTAACACTTCTAGATGGGAAGATGGGTGAGACAGGGAGAGAAGCGGAGCCTGCAAAAAGCTGCCTTTCTATGCAAAAGGAGACTTGGAAAGATCCAAGTACGTCAGGGGTGGAAGAAAAGCTTGAAGAGAAGCTACCTCTGTCAGGTTTTTCCATGTCAGAGTCGTCTTCTCCCCAGGGCTTCCAGACCAGGGTTGCAGGCTCTTCATCCTCACTTGGTGCTCTGATCTGCAGCTCTGGCAGCTCAGCCTGAAAGTCGCTGCCAACATTGATGTGCCTAAAGGAAGAAAGAGGTGAAGGTAAGATAGGCAAGTGCTCGAGAGAGCCTTCCTGTGGATGCACAGGCTTGAAGCAATCCCAGCCTGACTCTGAAAGAGCAGTTCTCCTCCTGGCCATTCCTCCAGTTTGCTGTCCTTTAACCCTAGGCCAAAACTCACGGCTGATTGTTGCCTCTTGCTTTCCTTTTCATTGTGCCTCTCCTTTCCACCTGCAAAAGATCCAAACAATGCTCCAGTTAGAAATGGTTCCGCCCAGGATGTGTCAGTAGCCTTCCTTCTCGACCTCATCGTTGCAAAGCCTGAGCTCCTCTGTGCCAGCTCCTTTCTTTTTGCTGTCATTGCTGTGCTTTTGAGGTGGAATTGCCTAGGCAGGAGCCTCTAGCAGTCAGCAGCTTCCTGAGGAGGGGAAGCAGAAGGCCATGCACTACTCTCTTCAGTCCTGGGGCCACTGGGAGGAGCCAAGAGAATGGGCTGCAAGATGTGCCAGTGCAGGCTTCGGGTGGATAGAAGGAAAAGGCTCTTCACGCA
This sequence comes from Melospiza georgiana, assembly GCF_028018845.1. Lineage (NCBI taxonomy): Eukaryota > Metazoa > Chordata > Aves > Passeriformes > Passerellidae > Melospiza > Melospiza georgiana. Next base: position 43,261,343 of record NC_080465.1, read on the forward strand.
GAGGGTGCTTGGCCACTGGAACAGGCTCTCAAGGGAAGGGGTGCCAGCACCAAGGCTGACTGATCTCCAAAAGTGTTTGGACAGCGCTCTTGGGCATGTGATTGTTGAGGCTGCCCCGGGCAGGCCCTGGAGTTGGGCTCAGTGATCTTTGAGAATCCCTTGCAAGCCAGAAAATTCTCTGGTACTGTGATTGTGTTCTTGAGAAGATGGCATTTCACAGCTGCCCCTGAGCATGAGGTAGAAGCAGCCCTGCATGCATTGAAAAAGTATCTACAGGATATGAAAATAGAATTAATCTATCAGAGATGTAACTATGTGAGCACATAAGGATTGCTGATAGCAGATCATTTTTGAAGTTGACCACCTGTGTTTGAGGACAAGGCCAGTGAAATGCTTGCATGGCCTGAATGAGAGGGATCCCATAGGAGAAGTGCCATCATTCCGGTTTTTGCAGCTTTGGAGCAGGTGTGAGCTGAGTCAGGGCATAAGGGGATTTGTTGACACTGAAGCCCTGAACTCCTCAGGCATGACCAATTTGTTTTGGGGTCACCACAAGCTAGGTTTAGGACTGCAATGGGTGCCAGGAACTTTGAAGCAGGTGATGCGTGGAGGAGGATCTGCAACTGCACTGTGACAGCTCTCTACATCCTCTATGGAAAGGTCTGTGTTTGCCTGGGAGGCAACACGATTCCTTCAGAAGCTGCAGCCCGCTTTGACGTGGAAGGTGGCGTGGGGAAAGTGAGCACGCAGCCTGTGTGTGGTGGTTGGTGGGAGAGGCAGCTGGTGCCTGGTTCCCTTGTGTTAGTGCTTTGAGGGCAAGTGGGGATTTTCTTACCTTTGAGGATCCCCAAGTGATGTGGGGATGCCTGGAGGCAGCCGAGGAGACGAGGATGTGGGTGCAGAGGCCGGGTGTGGCGCTGAGTGCAGGAGGTGGCTGGTCAGGGACAGCCCAGGAGCTGATCGTGCAGCTGCTGCTCCAGCGCTGCTCCAGCAGCGTTCCACCAAGGGCCGCAGGAGCAGGAGACAACGACAGTTGCTATGGGCACAGCCCAACATTCCATGTAGAACCCCAGGGGAGCCATGGGACAGAACGAAGCATGGGCCACCTCTGTCCCTTTTACTTCTGCTGCTGCAAGCTTGCTCCGAGAGCCTTGCCATTGGGTTTTTCCCCTGAATGGTCTGAGGAGACGGGCAAAAGCAGTGCAGGGAGAGCTCTGGCTCTTCTCGGTGCTTCTCTGCAAGGTGTCTCCAGCTGAACGTGCCCAGGAGGCTGTCTGTGTCCAAGGGCCCAGAACCTCATCTCCTGCCCTGGAGAGCCAGCAGGACTCCTCCCGCTGGCTCTCCTCCAGCTCTGAGAGGAGCTAGAATTTGCAAGTTGTTCAGCCGAGAGGCAACTCCAAAGCCTCCTCTCCAAGTGGAGGCATTCATGCTGCCCCCTTTCTCAAATCTCCTTTTGGTGCCCAATAATGTGGCTTGATGTTTTCCCTCCTTTGGCCTCTGAGCTGGTCACTCACCTCATCACTCCTTCCTTGAAACTTAGAGAAACAGCATGTTTCTCAGGGGAACTGATGGGGACACACAGACAGGGACAGCACGGTGGCATTTCTGTAGCAAACATGAATGCAGACTTTGTATATCCCTCTTCCAGCTCCCTTGGAGAAACTAGCTGTTTGTCTCAAAAGACTCAGGGATTCCTCCAACAAAGGAACGCTGATGGAATTATCTTTCCACACTGATGGCCTTGGCATTTCTTTTAATACTTAGATGGCAGATAGGATAAAACTCAGCCAGTTTTGCTGCTTCCCGGCCTTTAGTTAAGGCAAAGCAAATCTTGCTTCAGTCCCAATCTTGCTTCCTTGCCAGGCTGCATGTTGCCCACAGGGCAGCAAAGTGAGGGGGCAGCTGTAACAAGTGCCACTGCAAGGCAGATACTTTGTAGGCTCCAAAGCCCAGCTGCACTGGCTCCATCAGACAAGGGCAAGCTTCCCTGCGCTTCCCAGAAGCAGCCTGGCAATTGCCCCCTCCCTGGCCCCCTCTCCACCCTGCACAGCCCCTGCCACCAAAGCCTTGCTGGGCAGTGCCATTTGCTGGGCTAGACGAAAGAGGGACTTGGCTTCTTCTTTTGTGCAAATACCTAAGCTGTGGGAAGCCAGAGAGAGGATAATGATCCCAGCCGCTGTGCTTTAGCTAAGGAGATTGGTGGAGGCCCAGAGCGGGAGAGGGGTCCTTTCAAGAGAAACTGAAACTGAACTACTGATGCCTTTGTGGTGCATGGGATATGAATTGGACAGAATTGGAGGGGTTCTAGAAAGGTCTTCCAAGGTGGTCAGGTGCATCAGTGCCCCAAAATGAAACAAAGTTATGTTGCTGGGCTACAAAAAGGACTAAAGCTGTTGCTTTTAGGGCAGAAATGATGGTGAGAGCAGAGCACTCATTTTGATCCAATTCATTGAATTAAACCAAGCCTCCCTTTCCACTGGCAGCTGAGATTTGTAGGAATCAAAGGATGAAGCGCCAGCGTTCTTTCCCTGGCAGGAAAGGAGACACACCTTTGCCAGTCCTGCCAGCTGAGCAAGGGGCCGGGCCTTGGGGAGGTGGTGCGTGCCCAGATTCTCCTCTCAGGGCAAGTGCCGTCTTTGATTGCCGCAGTGATTTCATACGGACCAAAAGACAAAGTGGAACAAACATGGTTTAATGATAAAGACAGATTGTGTCTCAACAAAGGCAAAATGACAAAAGACAGAGCATAGCCAACACCAAGCCTCTTCCATTGACTGATCAATCTAATCCTACTAATGAATCTTGAATAATACTCATGTACCTTAACTAAGAAATTGAGGAGATTCCTATCATGTAAACTAACTAAATAGAATTTCAGCAAGTCTAAAAGCTTAAAAACCAGTCCTATTCCTATCTAGTCCTATTGACGCCTAAGCCTTGCTAGGCCTGGCTGGACAAGCTGCAGGCTTGTCTAATTTGGTCTTTTCTTCTTGGCGAGAGGCTCTGCTTCTTTGCGAGGGCGATGTCTTCTCCTGTGTTTGTTCCTTTCCTGCATGGTTTCAAACACCCTGGAAGATAGGAAACAAACCATCCATTGTTCCATTTAGTACACACCATTACAGCAAGTGGCAAGATCTGCCTTTTAGTATGAATTTCTGTCTTTTTGGGCAGTGGCAGGTTGTGAATTGATCAGAGCATGAGTCCGATCCTTCTTGTTTCAATGCCTTGAAATGTCTTCCTCCTTTTGCTGCATCCTATTTGGAATTTGATCAGCAGCATCAAAGCAAGCTTGGATGGATCTGTTGCTCCTTGTATGCAGTGTGTGTTGTTGGGGCAGGGTAAGGTTTCATTGTGAAGGCTGGGTTTGAAGTGAGCTGTTTGGGTTTGAGGTGGGTTGTAAGCTTGAGCAGGGCTGCGAGGGGCGATGGTGCAAGTGGCCTGAGCTTGCCCTGCGGCGTCTTTGCAAAGGGTCAGCCTGTTTGAGTGGCAAGGCGCAGGTTGGAGCAGAAAGAGCAGGAAGTTGCGCACCGTTTGCACTGGCCGCAGGGAAAGGGGCCTCCCGCCGAACGGGGCGGCTGGCGCGGTTGGCAGCAGGGACACTGGGCGCTGCCAGCCCTCTTGCGGCTTCTCTTGCCTGTCTGCCCATCCTCCTTTCTGGGGGGGCTTTTGCTCCTCTTGCCTTCGCCCACAGCCTGGAAATCAAAGAATCCTCTTTCAATTTTTCCTTCCCATCAGAAAGCTGGAAATGCCTGCGTCCAGCACAAAAATCGATTGGCCTAAGCAAATCCTTGCAAAGGCTCAAGAGCTGAGGAAAGGGCTGCCTTTGCCAGTGGGCTGCGGCGGGCTGCCAAGGCAGAGCTTGGAGGGAAATGCTCCTCTTTCCTACAGGCCAAAGGGGTGGGATAAATGTGTGGCTGTCTAGAATTCTACATTTCTTATTTCTACCTCTCTGCCTAACATTTATTTCCCTTGGGTTTTCCTGCAGAAATGTCTAGGGAATGGGATGGAAATTCAGTCAAATTGGGGAAGACACATGGTTAGACGTTTTCTACAACCCAGAATAATCTCTCTCTCTCTTTCTCTTCCTCTCTCTCTCTCTCACTCTTGCCAACCAAATTGCTCTTTGCTGGTAAGGAAAGTCTGAGGGGAGCCCCAGCACTGGCAACTGCTTCTTGGGGAGTATGCTGGGATGCTAGAAAAACTGCCTGAAAATCTGCAACATCTCCCTGAAGACAGGGATTGCTGATGTCAGGAGGAGTTAAGTGGGGAATGAAGGGTGTGATTGGAGTCAGCAAAGGTGGCAGCCCTTGAGAAAGCCATCTGTAGAGAGTGCAAGGCCATTTGGGTGGTGGTGCGGCTTTTTTGGCTCAGAGTTAGGCTCCAGAATGGCGTATTTCAGGGCAGCAGCAGCAGAAGGAAGGCCTGGGCAGCATCTGCTGTGCCTTTCCCAGCACATGGGACGATGTGATCCTGGCAAAGCGGCGTCTGGCATGGCTGGCCAGCAGGTTTTCTCCCCTTCTCCCAGTTTCTCCACCCTCCTGGCATGCCTGGATTTTCTTGCCCCTCACCTGAGCAAGAGTGCTAGCAACTCTATGCTCCTTTTTCCAGGTGTAGTAGTACTCCACACACTGTGCCACGGTCTTAGTCTGGATCTGTTGTGAAGAGAAAAAGAAGGAATCTAAAATTCCTTTGTAGGGTGCATTGGGGAAAAAGAAGAAGATGGAGTAAAGTAGGAAGTAAAATCATGAAGTAAATGGAGTAGGGTGTAAAATGAAATCAAGATGGAGAAAGAGAGGCATCATGCAATGTAGTAAAGCGTGTATCATGCTAGGTGGTAGCACACGTAATGCACAGATCAACAAGAAATCCATCTAGCACAGGTCTTCTTTGCCGGGTTCACTGCAGTTATGCCAGCACAATGTCTTGTGGAAGCAGCAGCAGACGTGTGCGACAAGTCTGAGAGAATAAATCATCATCTTGCAAAGGAGCTTGGAGAAAAGGGCTGGAGAGACAGGATCATCCTTTTCACACAGGCCTTTGATGTCCCGTTTTGTTCCTACTTGAGCAGTTTTGGTACTTGAGAAGAGAGAGACCGAAGCCCAGTGTTTGTTACCAGAGAGAAGCAAGCTTTCCTCCTGATGATCTGCTGAGGTAAAGAATGTCCTGCGGCTTTACCTGCTTCTGGATGAGATGAAAATCCTTGCCGTAGGTGTGGAAAGCCTTTTGGAAGGAATCCTTCTCCTCAGGTGTCCATCTGTCGGAGCCTGGCAATAAAAAGCAGCAGGTAAATGGATCCCTCGATCCACATGAAGTAGATCCCACTGGCCGCCGCAAGAAAATGGTTGCAGGCCATCATTGCCGTGTGAGTACACGTCTGCTCCCTCAGAAGGTGATGAAGACAAGAGCAGGCATTCCGCCGGGAAAAGGATTGGAAAAGAAGTAAAGCTGAAGGACTAGATGCTGGTGCTTTCCCCTGCCCCCGAGAAGAGAAGCCCTTGTGCTGGTGTTAAGCACAATTTGTTGAAGCAGAAACACTTGCCACAACACTGAAGGGGACGGCAGCATCTGTCAGTGAAGGAAGAAGCTCTGCTTTGCTTACCTGCGTAATGATAATCAGCCAAGGGATGGCCTTGAGCTGTTGCAGGCCCTCCTGAGAGCAACATCTCCAGAGCCTCCTGCAAGATCCAAGGGGAAAAGGCTTTAGGCGCCCCACCACATCCAAAATGAGCCGAAAAGCACAGATGCTGCCTTTCAGCTACTTTGCCTCTTCAGACATTCAAGCAACTGTATGCCATGTGGGTGAAAGCCTGGGATTTGATCCCAGTGCCTAGTTTTTGCTGCCCAGCCCTTTGATGCTGGTGCCCAAGAGTGGCATTTTGCTCCCCAAGCGAATGATTTTGCGGCTGCTGCAGCCAGAATGGCCTCAGCTGCGTGAGGCTTCTGGGAATTTCCTCTCCAAATGTCTTCGAGCAGCCAGAGCTGCAGGCGATTTCCAAGGCAGCAGGCTGCAGGAGCTTGCGCCGCCGCCTGCAGGAGGGAGATTCTCCCTGCTGGAGCCGTTTGGGCTCAGCCCTGCCGCAGCTGGAGGAGACACAGCAGGCAGCAGGTGCTCTGCTCCCTGTGAAGAGCCTTCATCAAGGAGCAGGCAGGAAAGGCTGTGCCAGTGGCCGGGCCTTGTGCATTCCCTGTGCCCTCTTCTGTGCGCCCACAGAGCGGCTTCTTACCGGAAGGCTGCCGCGTGCCTGGTGCAGGCAGTGCAGGGCGCACTCCAGGTCAGCTGCTGGGCCGGCAATGCCACGGGAGCTGGCCATGTCCAGCAGTTGTCTTACTGCAAGCACAAGAAAAAGCCAGCCCAAGTCAGCCTTGAGGCCAGCAAGAGCAAAGGTTGCCATGCAAGGCGGAAGGAAAGGCCAGGAGCTAAAGGCAGCAGCTTGGAGAGCATGAAAAGGAGAGCAAAGACAGGGCCAGCTGAAGCAAGGGCCCCCGCAGTGCTGGCTCTCCCTTCAGAGCAGCTTCTTGTAGAAGAAGTGGAGGCCAATCTCCTCTCTTGCAGTGGCAAATGGGCCTGAGCAATTTGGAGAGCAAGATGCTTGCTCTTTTTGCTGCTCTGCTGCAGAAGCAGAGCGTTCTCCTTGCCTCTAACACTTCTAGATGGGAAGATGGGCAAGACAGGGAGAGAAGCGGAGCCTGCAAAAAGCTGCCTTTCTATGCAAAAGGAGACTTGGAAAGATCCAAGTATGTCAGGGGTGGAAGAAAAGCTTGAAGAGAAGCTACCTCTGTCAGGTTTCTCCATGTCAGAGTCGTCTTCTCCCCAGGGCTTCCAGACCAGGGTTGCAGGCTCTTCATCCTCACTTGGTGCTCTGCTCTGCAGCTCTGGCAGCTCAGCCTGAAAGTCGCTGCCAACATTGATGTGCCTAAAGGAAGAAAGAGGTGAAGGTAAGATAGGCAAGTGCTCGAGAGAGCCTTCCTGTGGATGCACAGGCTTGAAGCAATCCCAGCCTGACTCTGAAAGAGCAGTTCTCCTCCTGGCCATTCCTCCAGTTTGCTGTCCTTTAACCCTAGGCCAAAACTCACGGCTGATTGTTGCCTCTTGCTTTCCTTTTCATTGTGCCTCTCCTTTCCACCTGCAAAAGATCCAAACAATGCTCCAGTTAGAAATGGTTCCACCCAGGATGTGTCAGTAGCCTTCCTTCTCGACCTCATCGTTGCAAAGCCTGAGCTCCTCTGTCCCAGCTCCTTTCTTTTTTCTGTCATTGCCGTGCTTTTGAGGTGGAATTGCCTAGGCAGGAGCCTCTAGCAGTCAGCAGCTTCCTGAGGAGGGGAAGCAGAAGGCCATGCACTACTCTCTTCAGTCCTGGGGCCACTGGCAGGAGCCAAGAGAATGGGCTGCAAGATGTGGCAGTGCAGGCTTCGGGTGGATAGAAGGAAAAGGCTCTTCACGCAGAGGGTGCTTGGCCACTGGAAAAGGCTCTCCAGAGAAGGGGTGCCAGCACCAAGGCTGACTGAGCTCCAAACGTGTTTGGACAGCGCTCTTGGGCATGTGGTTGTTGAGGCTGCCCCAGGCAGGCCCTGGAGTTGGGCTCAGTGATCTTTGAGAATCCCTTACAAGCCAGAAAATTCTCCGGAACTGTGATTGTGTTCTTGAGAAGATGGCATTTCACAGCTGCCCCTGAGCATGAGGTAGAAGCAGCCCTACATGCATTGAAAGAAGTATCTACAGGATATGAAAATAGAATGTATCTATCAGAGATGTAACTATGTGAGCACATAAGGATTGCTGATGGCAGATGATTTTTGAAGTTGAACACCTGTGTTTGAGGACAAGGCCAGTGAAATGCTTGCATGGCCTGAATGAGAGGGATCCCAGAGGAGAAGTGCCATCATTCTGGTTTTTGCAGCTTTGGAGCAGGTGTGAGCTGAGTCAGGGCATAAGGGGATTTGTTGACACTGAAGCCCTGAAGTCCTCAGGCATGACCAATTTGTTTTGGGGTCACCACAAGCTAGGTTTAGGACAGCAATGGGTGCCAGGAACTTTGAAGCAGGTGATGCGTGGAGGAGGATCTGCAACTGCACTGGGACAGCTCTCTACATCCTGTATGGAAAGGTCTGTGTTTGCCTGGGAGGCAAGACGATTCCTTCAGAAGCTGCAGCCCGCTTTGACGTGGAAGGTGGCGTGGGGAAAGTGAGCACGCAGCCTGTGTGTGGTGGTTGGTGGGAGAGGCAGCTGGAGCCTGGTGCCCTTGTGTTAGTGCTTTGAGGGCAAGTGGGGATTTTCTTACCTTTGAGGATCCCCAAGTGCTGTGGGGATGCCTGGAGGCAGGCGAGGAGACGAGGATGTGGGTGCAGAGGCCGGGTGTGGCGCTGAGTGCAGGAGGTGGCTGGTCAGGGACAGCCCAGGAGCTGATCGTGCAGCTGCTGCTCCAGCGCTGCTCCAGCAGCGTTCCACCAAGGGCCGCAGGAGCAGGAGACAACGACAGTTGCTATGGGCACAGCCCAACATTCCATGTAGAACCCCAGGGGAGCCATGGGAGAGAAAGAGGCATGGGCCACCTCTGTCCCTTTTACTTCTGCTGCTGCAAGCTTGCTCTGAGAGCCTTGCCATTGGGTTTTTCTCCTGAGTGGTCTGAGGAGACGGGCAAAAGCAGTGCAGGGACAGCCCTGGCTCTTCTCGGTGCTTCTCTGCAAGGTGTCTCCAGCTGAACGTGCCCAGGAGGCTGTCTGTGTCCAAGGGCCCAGAACCTCATCTCCTGCCCTGGAGAACCAGCAGGACTCCTCCCGCTGGCTCTCCTCCAGCTCTGAGAGGAGCTAGAATTTGCAAGTTGTTCAGCCGAGAGGCAAATCCAAAGCTTCCTCTCCAAGTGGAGGCATTCATGCTGCCCCCTTTCTCAAATCTCCTTCTGGTGCCCAATAATGTGGCTTGATGTTTTCCCTCCTTTGGCCTCTGAGCTGGTCACTCACCTCATCACTCCTTCCTTGAAACTTAGAGAAACAGCATGTTTCTCAGGGGAACTGATGGGGACACACAGACAGGGACAGCACGGTGGCATTTCTGCAGCAAACATGAATGCAGACTTTGTATATCCCTCTTCCAGCTCCCTTGGAGAAACTAGCTGTTTGTCTCAAAAGACTCAGGGATTCCTCTAACAAAGGAACGCTGATGGAATTATCTTTCCACACTGATGGCCTTGGCATTTCTTTTAATACTTAGATGGCAGATAGGATAAAACCCAGCCAGTTTTGCTGCTTCCCGGCCTTTAGTTAAGGCAAAGCAAATCTTGCTTCAGTCCCAATCTTGCTTCCTTGCCAGGCTGCATGTTGCCCACAGGGCAGCAAAGTGAGGGGGCAGCTGTAACAAGTGCCACTGCAAGGCAGATACTTTGTACGCTCCAAAGCCCAGCTGCACTGGCTCCATCAGACAAGGGCAAGCTTCCCTGCGCTTCCCAGAAGCAGCCTGGCAATTGCCCCCTCCCTGGCCCCCTCTCCACCCTGCACAGCCCCTGCCACCAAAGCCTTGCTGGGCAGTGCCATTTGCTGGGCTAGACGAAAGAGGGAGTTTGCTTCTTCTTTCGTGCAAATACCTAAGCTGGGGGAAGCCAGAGAGAGGATAATGATCCCAGCAGCTGTGCTTTAGCTAAGGAGATTGGTGGAGGCCCAGAGCGGGAGAGGGGTCCTTTCAAGAGAAACTGAAACTGAACTACTGATGCCTTTGTGGTGCATGTGGATAGAATTGGAGGGGTTCTAGAAAGGTCTTCCAAGGTGGTCAGGTGCATCAGTGCCCCAAAATGAAACAAAGTTTTCTTGCTGGGCTACAAAAAGGACTAAAGCTGTTGCTTTTAGGGCAGAAATGATGGTGAGAGCAGAGCACTCATTTTGATCCAATTCATTGAATTAAACAAAGCCTCCCTTTCCACTGGCAGCTGAGATTTGTAGGAATCAAAGGATGAAGCGCCAGCGTTCTTTCCCTGGCAGGAAAGGAGACACACCTTTGCCAGTCCTGCCAGCTGAGCAAGGGGCCGGGCCTTGGGGAGGTGGTGCGTGCCCAGATTCTCCTCTCAGGGCAAGTGCCGTCTTTGATTGCCGCAGTGATTTCATACGGACCAAAAGACAAAGTGGAACAAACATGGTTTAATGATAAAGACAGATTGTGTCTCAACAAAGGCAAAATGACAAAAGACAGAGCATAGCCAACACTAAGCCTCTTCCATTGACTGATCAATCTAATCCTACTAATGAATCTTGAATAATACTCATGTACCTTAACTAAGAAATTGAGGAGATTCCTATCATGTAAACTAACTAAATAGAATTTCAGCAAGTCTAAAAGCTTAAAAACCAGTCCTATTCCTATCTAGTCCTATTGACGCCTAAGCCTTGCTAGGCCTGGCTGGACAAGCTGCAGGCTTGTCTAATTTGGTCTTTTCTTCTTGGCGAGAGGCTCTGCTTCTTTGCGAGGGCGATGTCTTCTCCTGTGTTTGTTCCTTTCCTGCATGGTTTCAAACACCCTGGAAGATAGGAAACAAACCATCCATTGTTCAATTTAGTACACACCATTACAGCAAGTGGCAAGATCTGCCTTTTAGTATGAATTTCTGTCTTTTTGGGCAGTGGCAGGTTGTGAATTGATCAGAGCATGAGTCCGATCTTTCTTGTTTCAATGCCTTGAAATGTCTTCCTCCTTTTGCTGCATCCTATTTGGAATTTGATCAGCAGCATCAAAGCAAGCTTGGATGGATCTGTTGCTCCTTGTATGCAGTGTGTGTTGTTGGGGCAGGGTAAGGTTTCATTGTGAAGGCTGGGTTTGAAGTGAGCTGTTTGGGTTTGAGGTGGGTTGTAAGCTTGAGCAGGGCTGCGAGGGGCGATGGTGCAAGTGGCCTGAGCTTGCCCTGCGGCGCCTTTGCAAAGGGCCAGCCTGTTTGAGTGGCAAGGCGCAGATTGGAGCAGAAAGAGCAGGAAGTTGCGCACCGTTTGCACTGGCCGCAGGGAAAGGGGCCTCCCGCCGGACGGGGCGGCTGGCGCGGTTGGCAGCAGGGACACTGGGCGCTGCCAGCCCTCTTGCGGCTTCTCTTGCCTGTCTGCCCATCCTCCTTTCTGGGGGGGCTTTTGCTCCTCTTGCCTTCGCCCACAGCCTGGAAATCAAAGAATCCTCTTTCAATGTTTCCTTCCCGTCAGAAAGCTGGAAATGCCTGCGTCCAGCACAAAAATCGATTGGCCTAAGCAAATCCTTGCAAAGCCTCAAGAGCTGAGGAAAGGGCTGCCTTTGCCAGTGGGCTGCGGCGGGCTGCCAAGGCAGAGCTTGGAGGGAAATGCTCCTCTTTCCTACAGGCCAAAGGGGTGGGATAAATGTGTGGCTGTCTAGAATTCTACATTTCTTATTTCTACCTCTCTGCCTAACATTTATTTCCCTTGGGTTTTCCTGCAGAAATGTCTAGGGAATGGGATGGAAATTCAGTCAAATTAGGGAAGACACATGGTTAGACGTTTTCTACAACCCAGAATAATCTCTCTCTCTCTTTCTCTTTCTCTCTCTCTCTCTCACTCTTGCCAACCAAATTGCTCTTTGCTGGTAAGGAAAGTCTGAGGGGAGCCACAGCACTGGCAGCTGCATCTTGGGGAGTATGCTGGGATGCTAGAAAAACTGCCTGAAAATCTGCAACATCTCCCTGAAGACAGGGATTGCTGATGTCAGGAGGAGTGAAGTGGGGAATGAAGGGTGCGATTGGAGTCAGCAAAGATGGCAGCCCTTGAGAAAGCCATCTGTAGAGAGTGCAAGGCCATTTGGGTGGTGGTGCGGCTTTTTTGGCTCAGAGTTAGGCTCCAGAATGGCGTATTTCAGGGCAGCAGCAGCAGAAGGAAGGCCTGGGCAGCATCTGCTGTGCCTTTCCCAGCACATGGGACGATGTGATCCTGGCAAAGCGGCGTCTGGCATGGCTGGCCAGCAGGTTTTCTCCCCTTCTCCCAGTTTCTCCACCCTCCTGGCATGCCTGGATTTTCTTGCCCCTCACCTGAGCAAGAGTGCTAGCAACTCTATGCTCCTTTTTCCAGGTGTAGTAGTACTCCACACACTGTGCCACGGTCTTAGTCTGGATCTGTTGTGAAGAGAAAAAGAAGGAATCTAAAATTCCTTTGTAGGGTGCATTGGGGAAAAAGAAGAAGATGGAGTAAAGTAGGAAGTAAAATCATGAAGTAAATGGAGTAGGGTGTAAAATGAAATCAAGATGGAGAAAGAGAGGCATCGTGCAATGTAGTAAAGCGTGTATCATGCTAGGTGGTAGCACACGTAATGCACAGATCAACAAGAAATCCATCTAGCACAGGTCTTCTTTGCCGGGTTCACTGCAGTTATGCCAGCACAATGTCTTGTGGAAGCAGCAGCAGACGTGTGCGACAAGAATAAAGAGAGAATAAATCATCATATTGCAAAGGAGCTTGGAGAAAAGGGCTGGAGAGACAGGATCATCCTTTTCACACAGGCCTTTGATGTCCCGTTTTGTTCCTACTTGAGCAGTTTTGGTACTTGAGAAGAGAGAGACCGAAGGCCAGTGTTTGTTACCAGATAGAAGCAAGCTTTCCTCCTGATGATCTGCTGAGGTAAAGAATGTCCTGCGGCTTTACCTGCTTCTGGATGAGATGAAAATCCTTGCCGTAGGTGTGGAAAGCCTTTTGGAAGGAGTCCTTCTCCTCAGGTGTCCATCTGTCGGAGCCTGGCAATAAAAAGCAGCAGGTAAATGGATCCCTCGATCCACATGAAGTAGATCCCACTGGCCGCCGCAAGAAAATGGTTGCAGGCCATCATTGCCGTGTGAGTACACGTCTGCTCCCTCAGAAGGTGATGAAGACAAGAGCAGGCATTCCGCCGGGAAAAGGATTGGAAAAGAAGTAAAGCTGAAGGACTAGATGCTGGTGCTTTCCCCTGCCCCCGAGAAGACAAGACCTTGTGCTGGTGTTAAGCACAATTTGTTGAAGCAGAAACACTTGCCACAACACTGAAGGGGACGGCAGCATCTGTCAGTGAAGGAAGAAGCTCTGCTTTGCTTACCTGCATAATGATAATCAGCCAAGGGATGGCCTTGAGCTGTTGCAGGCCCTCCTGAGAGCAACATCTCCAGAGCCTCCTGCAAGATCCAAGGGGAAAAGGCTTTAGGCGCCCCACCACATCCAAAATGAGCCGAAAAGCACAGATGCTGCCTTTCAGCTACTTTGCCTCTTCAGACATTCAAGCAACTGTATGCCATGTGGGTGAAAGCCTGGGATTTGATCCCAGTGCCTAGTTTTTGCTGCCCAGCCCTTTGATGCTGGTGCCCAAGAGTGGCATTTTGCTCCCCAAGCGAATGATTTAGCGGCTGCTGCAGCCAGAATGGCCTCAGCTGAGTGAGGCTTCTGGGAATTTCCTCTCCAAATGTCTTAGAGCAGCCAGAGCTGCAGGCGATTTCCAAGGCAGCAGGCTGCAGGAGCTTGCGCCGCCGCCTGCAGGAGGGAGATTCTCCCTGCTGGAGCCGTTTGGGCTCAGCCCTGCCGCAGCTGGAGGAGACACAGCAGGCAGCAGGTGCTCTGCTCCCTGTGAAGAGCCTTCATCAAGGAGCAGGCAGGAAAGGCTGTGCCAGTGGCCGGGCCTTGTGCATTCCCTGTGCCCTCTTCTGTGCGCCCACAGAGCGGCTTCTTACCGGAAGGCTGCCGCGTGCCTGGTGCAGGCAGTGCAGGGCGCGCTCCAGGTCAGCTGCTGGGCCGGCAATGCCACGGGAGCTGGCCATGTCCAGCAGTTGTCTTACTGCAAGCACAAGAAAAAGCCAGCCCAAGTCAGCCTTGAGGCCAGCAAGAGCAAAGGTTGCCATGCAAGGTGGAAGGAAAGGCCAGGAGCTAAAGGCAGCAGCTTGGAGAGCATGAAAAGGAGAGCAAAGACAGGGCCAGCTGAAGCAAGGGCCCCCGCAGTTCTGGCTCTCCCTTCAGAGCAGCTTCTTGTAGAAGAAGTGGAGGCCAATCTCCTCTCTTGCAGTGGCAAATGGGCCTGAGCAATTTGGAGAGCAAGATGCTTGCTCTTTTTGCTGCTCTGCTGCAGAAGCAGAGCGTTCTCCTTGCCTCTAACACTTCTAGATGGGAAGATGGGCGAGACAGGGAGAGAAGCGGAGCCTGCAAAAAGCTGCCTTTCTATGCAAAAGGAGACTTGGAAAAATCCAAGTATGTCAGGGGTGGAAGAAAAGCTTGAAGAGAAGCTACCTCTGTCAGGTTTCTCCATGTCAGAGTCGTCTTCTCCCCAGGGCTTCCAGACCAGGGTTGCAGGCTCTTCATCCTCACTTGGTGCTCTGCTCTGCAGCTCTGGCAGCTCAGCCTGAAAGTCGCTGCCAACATTGATGTGCCTAAAGGAAGAAAGAGGTGAAGGTAAGATAGGCAAGTGCTCGAGAGAGCCTTCCTGTGGATGCACAGGCTTGAAGCAATCCCAGCCTGACTCTGAAAGAGCAGTTCTCCTCCTGGCCATTCCTCCAGTTTGCTGTCCTTTAACCCTAGGCCAAAACTCACGGCTGATTGTTGCCTCTTGCTTTCCTTTTCATTGTGCCTCTCCTTTCCACCTGCAAAAGATCCAAACAATGCTCCAGTTAGAAATGGTTCCACCCAGGATGTGTCAGTAGCCTTCCTTCTCGACCTCATCGTTGCAAAGCCTGAGCTCCTCTGTCCCAGCTCCTTTCTTTTTCCTGTCATTGCCGTGCTTTTGAGGTGGAATTGCCTAGGCAGGAGCCTCTAGCAGTCAGCAGCTTCCTGAGGAGGGGAAGCAGAAGGCCATGCACTACTCTCTTCAGTCCTGGGGCCACTGGCAGGAGCCAAGAGAATGGGCTGCAAGATGTGGCAGTGCAGGCTTCGGGTGGATAGAAGGAAAAGGCTCTTCACGCAGAGGGTGCTTGGCCACTGGAAAAGGCTCTCCAGAGAAGGGGTGCCAGCACCAAGGCTGACTGAGCTCCAAACGTGTTTGGACAGCGCTCTTGGGCATGTGGTTGTTGAGGCTGCCCCAGGCAGGCCCTGGAGTTGGGCTCAGTGATCTTTGAGAATCCCTTACAAGCCAGAAAATTCTCCGGAACTGTGATTGTGTTCTTGAGAAGATGGCATTTCACAGCTGCCCCTGAGCATGAGGTAGAAGCAGCCCTACATGCATTGAAAGAAGTATCTACAGGATATGAAAATAGAATGTATCTATCAGAGATGTAACTATGTGAGCACATAAGGATTGCTGATGGCAGATGATTTTTGAAGTTGAACACCTGTGTTTGAGGACAAGGCCAGTGAAATGCTTGCATGGCCTGAATGAGAGGGATCCCAGAGGAGAAGTGCCATCATTCTGGTTTTTGCAGCTTTGGAGCAGGTGTGAGCTGAGTCAGGGCATAAGGGGATTTGTTGACACTGAAGCCCTGAAGTCCTCAGGCATGACCAATTTGTTTTGGGGTCACCACAAGCTAGGTTTAGGACTGCAATGGGTGCCAGGAACTTTGAAGCAGGTGATGCGTGGAGGAGGATCTGCAACTGCACTGTGACAGCTCTCTACATCCTCTATGGAAAGGTCTGTGTTTGCCTGGGAGGCAAGACGATTCCTTCAGAAGCTGCAGCCCGCTTTGACGTGGAAGGTGGCGTGGGGAAAGTGAGCACGCAGCCTGTGTGTGGTGGTTGGTGGGAGAGGCAGCTGGAGCCTGGTGCCCTTGTGTTAGTGCTTTGAGGGCAAGTGGGGATTTTCTTACCTTTGAGGATGCCCAAGTGCTGTGGGGATGCCTGGAGGCAGCCGAGGAGACGAGGATGTGGGTGCAGAGGCCGGGTGTGGCGCTGAGTGCAGGAGGTGGCTGGTCAGGGACAGCCCAGGAGCTGATCGTGCAGCTGCTGCTCCAGCGCTGCTCCAGCAGCGTTCCACCAAGGGCCGCAGGAGCAGGAGACAACGACAGTTGCTATGGGCACAGCCCAACATTCCATGTAGAACCCCAGGGGAGCCATGGGAGAGAAAGAGGCATGGGCCACCTCTGTCCCTTTTACTTCTGCTGCTGCAAGCTTGCTCTGAGAGCCTTGCCATTGGGTTTTTCTCCTGAGTGGTCTGAGGAGACGGGCAAAAGCAGTGCAGGGACAGCCCTGGCTCTTCTCGGTGCTTCTCTGCAAGGTGTCTCCAGCTGAACGTGCCCAGGAGGCTGTCTGTGTCCAAGGGCCCAGAACCTCATCTCCTGCCCTGGAGAACCAGCAGGACTCCTCCCGCTGGCTCTCCTCCAGCTCTGAGAGGAGCTAGAATTTGCAAGTTGTTCGGCCGAGAGGCAACTCCAAAGCTTCCTCTCCAAGTGGAGGCATTCATGCTGCCCCCTTTCTCAAATCTCCTTTTGGTGCCCAATAATGTGGCTTGATGTTTTCCCTCCTTTGGCCTCTGAGCTGGTCACTGACCTCATCACTCCTTCCTTGAAACTTAGAGAAACAGCATGTTTCTCAGGGGAACTGATGGGGACACACAGACAGGGACAGCACGGTGGCATTTCTGTAGCAAACATGAATGCAGACTTTGTATATCCCTCTTCCAGCTCCCTTGGAGAAACTAGCTGTTTGTCTCAAAAGACTCAGGGATTCCTCTAACAAAGGAACGCTGATGGAATTATCTTTCCACACTGATGGCCTTGGCATTTCTTTTAATACTTAGATGGCAGATAGGATAAAACCCAGCCAGTTTTGCTGCTTCCCGGCCTTTAGTTAAGGCAAAGCAAATGTTGCTTCAGTCCCAATCTTGCTTCCTTGCCAGGCTGCATGTTGCCCACAGGGCAGCAAAGTGAGGGGGCAGCTGTAACAAGTGCCACTGCAAGGCAGATACTTTGTAGGCTCCAAGGCCCAGCTGCACTGGCTCCATCAGACAAGGGCAAGCTTCCCTGCGCTTCCCAGAAGCAGCCTGGCAATTGCCCCCTCCCTGGCCCCCTCTCCACCCTGCACAGCCCCTGCCACCAAAGCCTTGCTGGGCAGTGCCATTTGCTGGGCTAGACGAAAGAGGGAGTTTGCTTCTTCTTTCGTGCAAATACCTAAGCTGGGGGAAGCCAGAGAGAGGATAATGATCCCAGCAGCTGTGCTTTAGCTAAGGAGATTGGTGGAGGCCCAGAGCGGGAGAGGGGTCCTTTCAAGAGAAACTGAAACTGAACTACTGATGCCTTTGTGGTGCATGGGATATGAATTGGACAGAATTGGAGGGGTTCTAGAAAGGTCTTCCAAGGTGGTCAGGTGCATCAGTGGCCCAAAATGAAACAAAGTTATGTTGCTGGGCTACAAAAAGGACTAAAGCTGTTGCTATTAGGGCAGAAATGATGGTGAGAGCAGAGCACTCATTTTGATCCAATTCATTGAATTAAACCAAGCCTCCCTTTCCACTGGCAGCTGAGATTTGTAGGAATCAAAGGATGAAGCGCCAGCGTTCTTTCCCTGGCAGGAAAGGAGACACACCTTTGCCAGTCCTGCCAGCTGAGCAAGGGGCCGGGCCTTGGGGAGGTGGTGCGTGCCCAGATTCTCCTCTCAGGGCAAGTGCCGTCTTTGATTGCCGCAGTGATTTCATACGGACCAAAAGACAAAGTGGAACAAACATGGTTTAATGATAAAGACAGATTGTGTCTCAACAAAGGCAAAATGACAAAAGACAGAGCATAGCCAACACTAAGCCTCTTCCATTGACTGATAAATCTAATCCTACTAATGAATCTTGAATAATACTCATGTACCTTAACTAAGAAATTGAGGAGATTCCTATCATGTAAACTAACTAAATAGAATTTCAGCAAGTCTAAAAGCTTAAAAACCAGTCCTATTCCTATCTAGTCCTATTGACGCCTAAGCCTTGCTAGGCCTGGCTGGACAAGCTGCAGGCTTGTCTAATTTGGTCTTTTCTTCTTGGCGAGAGGCTCTGCTTCTTTGCGAGGGCGATGTCTTCTCCTGTGTTTGTTCCTTTCCTGCATGGTTTCAAACACCCTGGAAGATAGGAAACAAACCATCCATTGTTCAATTTAGTACACACCATTACAGCAAGTGGCAAGATCTGCCTTTTAGTATGAATTTCTGTCTTTTTGGGCAGTGGCAGGTTGTGAATTGATCAGAGCATGAGTCCGATCTTTCTTGTTTCAATGCCTTGAAATGTCTTCCTCCTTTTGCTGCATCCTATTTGGAATGTGATCAGCAGCATCAAAGCAAGCTTGGATGGATCTGTTGCTCCTTGTATGCAGTGTGTGTTGTTGGGGCAGGGTAAGGTTTCATTGTGAAGGCTGGGTTTGAAGTGAGCTGTTTGGGTTTGAGGTGGGTTGTAAGCTTGAGCAGGGCTGCGAGGGGCGATGGTGCAAGTGGCCTGAGCTTGCCCTGCGGCGCCTTTGCAAAGGGCCAGCCTGTTTGAGTGGCAAGGCGCAGGTTGGAGCAGAAAGAGCAGGAAGTTGCGCACCGTTTGCACTGGCCGCAGGGAAAGGGGCCTCCCGCCGGACGGGGCGGCTGGCGCGGTTGGCAGCAGGGACACTGGGCGCTGCCAGCCCTCTTGCGGCTTCTCTTGCCTGTCTGCCCATCCTCCTTTCTGGGGGGGCTTTTGCTCCTCTTGCCTTCGCCCACAGCCTGGAAATCAAAGAATCCTCTTTCAATGTTTCCTTCCCGTCAGAAAGCTGGAAATGCCTGCGTCCAGCACAAAAATCGATTGGCCTAAGCAAATCCTTGCAAAGCCTCAAGAGCTGAGGAAAGGGCTGCCTTTGCCAGTGGGCTGCGGCGGGCTGCCAAGGCAGAGCTTGGAGGGAAATGCTCCTCTTTCCTACAGGCCAAAGGGGTGGGATAAATGTGTGGCTGTCTAGAATTCTACATTTCTTATTTCTACCTCTCTGCCTAACATTTATTTCCCTTGGGTTTTCCTGCAGAAATGTCTAGGGAATGGGATGGAAATTCAGTCAAATTAGGGAAGACACATGGTTAGACGTTTTCTACAACCCAGAATAATCTCTCTCTCTCTTTCTCTTTCTCTCTCTCTCTCTCACTCTTGCCAACCAAATTGCTCTTTGCTGGTAAGGAAAGTCTGAGGGGAGCCACAGCACTGGCAGCTGCATCTTGGGGAGTATGCTGGGATGCTAGAAAAACTGCCTGAAAATCTGCAACATCTCCCTGAAGACAGGGATTGCTGATGTCAGGAGGAGTGAAGTGGGGAATGAAGGGTGCGATTGGAGTCAGCAAAGGTGGCAGCCCTTGAGAAAGCCATCTGTAGAGAGTGCAAGGCCATTTGGGTGGTGGTGCGGCTTTTTTGGCTCAGAGTTAGGCTCCAGAATGGCGTATTTCAGGGCAGCAGCAGCAGAAGGAAGGCCTGGGCAGCATCTGCTGTGCCTTTCCCAGCACATGGGACGATGTGATCCTGGCAAAGTGGCGTCTGGCATGGCTGGCCAGCAGGTTTTCTCCCCTTCTCCCAGTTTCTCCACCCTCCTGGCATGCCTGGATTTTCTTGCCCCTCACCTGAGCAAGAGTGCTAGCAACTCTATGCTCCTTTTTCCAGGTGTAGTAGTACTCCACACACTGTGCCACGGTCTTAGTCTGGATCTGTTGTGAAGAGAAAAAGAAGGAATCTAAAATTCCTTTGTAGGGTGCATTGGGGAAAAAGAAGAAGATGGAGTAAAGTAGGAAGTAAAATCATGAAGTAAATGGAGTAGGGTGTAAAATGAAATCAAGATGGAGAAAGAGAGGCATCGTGCAATGTAGTAAAGCGTGTATCATGCTAGGTGGTAGCACACGTAATGCACAGATCAACAAGAAATCCATCTAGCACAGGTCTTCTTTGCCGGGTTCACTGCAGTTATGCCAGCACAATGTCTTGTGGAAGCAGCAGCAGACGTGTGCGACAAGAATAAAGAGAGAATAAATCATCATATTGCAAAGGAGCTTGGAGAAAAGGGCTGGAGAGACAGGATCATCCTTTTCACACAGGCCTTTGATGTCCCGTTTTGTTCCTACTTGAGCAGTTTTGGTACTTGAGAAGAGAGAGACCGAAGCCCAGTGTTTGTTACCAGATAGAAGCAAGCTTTTCTCCTGATGATCTACTCAGGTAAAGAATGTCCTGCGGATTTACCTGCTTCTGGATGAGATGAAAATCCTTGCCGTAGGTGTGGAAAGCCTTTTGGAAGGAGTCCTTCTCCTCAGGTGTCCATCTGTCGGAGCCTGGCAATAAAAAGCAGCAGGTAAATGGATCCCTCGATCCACATGAAGTAGATCCCACGGGCCGCCGCAAGAAAATGGTTGCAGGCCATCATTCCCATGTGAGTACACATCTGCTCCCTCAGAAGGTGATGAAGACAAGAGCAGGCATTCCGCCGGGAAAAGGATTGGAAAAGAAGTAAAGCTGAAGGACTAGATGCTGGTGCTTTCCCCTGCCCCCGAGAAGAGAAGCCCTTGTGCTGGTGTTAAGCACAATTTGTTGAAGCAGAAACACTTGCCACAACACTGAAGGGGACGGCAGCATCTGTCAGTGAAGGAAGAAGCTCTGCTTTGCTTACCTGCGTAATGATAATCAGCCAAGGGATGGCCTTGAGCTGTTGCAGGCCCTCCTGAGAGCAACGTCTCCAGAGCCTCCTGCAAGATCCAAGGGGAAAAGGCTTTAGGCGCCCCACCACATCCAAAATGAGCCGAAAAGCACAGATGCTGCCTTTCAGCTACTTTGCCTCTTCAGACATTCAAGCAAATGTATGCCATGTGGGTGAAAGCCTGGGATTTGATCCCAGTGCCTAGTTTTTGCTGCCCAGCCCTTTCATGCTGGTGCCCAAGAGTGGCATTTTGCTCCCAAAGCGAATGATTTAGCGGCTGCTGCAGCCAGAATGGCCTCAGCTGCGTGAGGCTTCTGGGAATTTCCTCTCCAAATGTCTTAGAGCAGCCAGAGCTGCAGGCGATTTCCAAGGCAGCAGGCTGCAGGAGCTTGCGCCGCCGCCTGCAGGAGGGAGATTCTCCCTGCTGGAGCCGTTTGGGCTCAGCCCTGCCGCAGCTGGAGGAGACACAGCAGGCAGCAGGTGCTCTGCTCCCTGTGAAGAGCCTTCATCAAGGAGCAGGCAGGAAAGGCTGTGCCAGTGGCCGGGCCTTGTGCATTGCCTGTGCCCTCTTCTGTGCGCCCACAGAGCGGCTTCTTACCGGAAGGCTGCCGCGTGCCTGGTGCAGGCAGTGCAGGGCGCGCTCCAGGTCAGCTGCTGGGCCGGCAATGCCACGGGAGCTGGCCATGTCCAGCAGTTGTCTTACTGCAAGCACAAGAAAAAGCCAGCCCAAGTCAGCCTTGAGGCCAGCAAGAGCAAAGGTTGCCATGCAAGGCGGAAGGAAAGGCCAGGAGCTAAAGGCAGCAGCTTGGAGAGCATGAAAAGGAGAGCAAAGACAGGGCCAGCTGAAGCAAGGGCCCCCGCAGTGCTGGCTCTCCCTTCAGAGCAGCTTCTTGTAGAAGAAGTGGAGGCCAATCTCCTCTCTTGCAGTGGCAAATGGGCCTGACCAATTTGGAGAGCAAGATGCTTGCTCTTTTTGCTGCTCTGCTGCAGAAGCAGAGCGTTCTCCTTGCCTCTAACACTTCTAGATGGGAAGATGGGCAAGACAGGGAGAGAAGCGGAGCCTGCAAAAAGCTGCCTTTCTATGCAAAAGGAGACTTTGAAAGATCCAAGTATGTCAGGGGTGGAAGAAAAGCTTGAAGAGAAGCTACCTCTGTCAGGATTTTCCATGTCAGAGTCGTCTTCTCCCCAGGGCTTCCAGACCAGGGTTGCAGGCTCTTCATCCTCACTTGGTGCTCTGCTCTGCAGCTCTGGCAGCTCAGCCTGAAAGTCGCTGCCAACATTGATGTGCCTAAAGGAAGAAAGAGGTGAAGGTAAGATAGGCAAGTGCTCGAGAGAGCCTTCCTGTGGATGCAGAGGCTTGAAGCAATCCCAGCCTGACTCTGAAAGAGCAGTTCTCCTCCTGGCCATTCCTCCAGTTTGCTGTCCTTTAACCCTAGGCCAAAACTCACGGCTGATTGTTGCCTCTTGCTTTCCTTTTCATTGTGCCTCTCCTTTCCACCTGCAAAAGATCCAAACAATGCTCCAGTTAGAAATGGTTCCGCCCAGGATGTGTCAGTAGCCTTCCTTCTCGACCTCATCGTTGCAAAGCCTGAGCTCCTCTGTGCCAGCTCCTTTCTTTTTGCTGTCATTGCCGTGCTTTTGAGGTGGAATTGCCTAGGCAGGAGCCTCTAGCAGTCAGCAGCTTCCTGAGGAGGGGAAGCAGAAGGCCATGCACTACTCTCTTCAGTCCTGGGGCCACTGGCAGGAGCCAAGAGAATGGGCTGCAAGATGTGGCAGTGCAGGCTTCGGGTGGATAGAAGGAAAAGGCTCTTCACGCAGAGGGTGCTTGGCCACTGGAAAAGGCTCTCCAGAGAAGGAGTGCCAGCACCAAGGCTGACTGAGCTCCAAACGTGTTTGGACAGCGCTCTTGGGCATGTGGTTGTTGAGGCTGCCCCAGGCAGGCCCTGGAGTTGGGCTCAGTGATCTTTGAGAATCCCTTACAAGCCAGAAAATTCTCCGGAACTGTGATTGTGTTCTTGAGAAGATGGCATTTCACAGCTGCCCCTGAGCATGAGGTAGAAGCAGCCCTACATGCATTGAAAGAAGTATCTACAGGATATGAAAATAGAATGTATCTATCAGAGATGTAACTATGTGAGCACATAAGGATTGCTGATGGCAGATGATTTTTGAAGTTGACCACCTGTGTTTGAGGACAAGGCCAGTGAAATGCTTGCATGGCCTGAATGAGAGGGATCCCAGAGGAGAAGTGCCATCATTCTGGTTTTTGCAGCTTTGGAGCAGGTGTGAGCTGAGTCAGGGCATAAGGGGATTTGTTGACACTGAAGCCCTGAAGTCCTCAGGCATGACCAATTTGTTTTGGGGTCACCACAAGCTAGGTTTAGGACTGCAATGGGTGCCAGGAACTTTGAAGCAGGTGATGCGTGGAGGAGGATCTGCAACTGCACTGTGACAGCTCTCTACATCCTCTATGGAAAGGTCTGTGTTTGCCTGGGAGGCAAGACGATTCCTTCAGAAGCTGCAGCCCGCTTTGACGTGGAAGGTGGCGTGGGGAAAGTGAGCACGCAGCCTGTGTGTGGTGGTTGGTGGGAGAGGCAGCTGGAGCCTGGTGCCCTTGTGTTAGTGCTTTGAGGGCAAGTGGGGATTTTCTTACCTTTGAGGATGCCCAAGTGCTGTGGGGATGCCTGGAGGCAGCCGAGGAGACGAGGATGTGGGTGCAGAGGCCGGGTGTGGCGCTGAGTGCAGGAGGTGGCTGGTCAGGGACAGCCCAGGAGCTGATCGTGCAGCTGCTGCTCCAGCGCTGCTCCAGCAGCGTTCCACCAAGGGCCGCAGGAGCAGGAGACAACGACAGTTGCTATGGGCACAGCCCAACATTCCATGTAGAACCCCAGGGGAGCCATGGGAGAGAAAGAGGCATGGGCCACCTCTGTCCCTTTTACTTCTGCTGCTGCAAGCTTGCTCTGAGAGCCTTGCCATTGGGTTTTTCTCCTGAGTGGTCTGAGGAGACGGGCAAAAGCAGTGCAGGGACAGCCCTGGCTCTTCTCGGTGCTTCTCTGCAAGGTGTCTCCAGCTGAACGTGCCCAGGAGGCTGTCTGTGTCCAAGGGCCCAGAACCTCATCTCCTGCCCTGGAGAACCAGCAGGACTCCTCCCGCTGGCTCTCCTCCAGCTCTGAGAGGAGCTAGAATTTGCAAGTTGTTCGGCCGAGAGGCAACTCCAAAGCTTCCTCTCCAAGTGGAGGCATTCATGCTGCCCCCTTTCTCAAATCTCCTTTTGGTGCCCAATAATGTGGCTTGATGTTTTCCCTCCTTTGGCCTCTGAGCTGGTCACTCACCTCATCACTCCTTCCTTGAAACTTAGAGAAACAGCATGTTTCTCAGGGGAACTGATGGGGACACACAGACAGGGACAGCACGGTGGCATTTCTGTAGCAAACATGAATGCAGACTTTGTATATCCCTCTTCCAGCTCCCTTGGAGAAACTAGCTGTTTGTCTCAAAAGACTCAGGGATTCCTCTAACAAAGGAACGCTGATGGAATTATCTTTCCACACTGATGGCCTTGGCATTTCTTTTAATACTTAGATGGCAGATAGGATAAAACCCAGCCAGTTTTGCTGCTTCCCGGCCTTTAGTTAAGGCAAAGCAAATGTTGCTTCAGTCCCAATCTTGCTTCCTTGCCAGGCTGCATGTTGCCCACAGGGCAGCAAAGTGAGGGGGCAGCTGTAACAAGTGCCACTGCAAGGCAGATACTTTGTAGGCTCCAAAGCCCAGCTGCACTGGCTCCATCAGACAAGGGCAAGCTTCCCTGCGCTTCCCAGAAGCAGCCTGGCAATTGCCCCCTCCCTGGCCCCCTCTCCACCCTGCACAGCCCCTGCCACCAAAGCCTTGCTGGGCAGTGCCATTTGCTGGGCTAGACGAAAGAGGGAGTTTGCTTCTTCTTTCGTGCAAATACCTAAGCTGGGGGAAGCCAGAGAGAGGATAATGATCCCAGCAGCTGTGCTTTAGCTAAGGAGATTGGTGGAGGCCCAGAGCGGGAGAGGGGTCCTTTCAAGAGAAACTGAAACTGAACTACTGATGCCTTTGTGGTGCATGGGATATGAATTGGACAGAATTGGAGGGGTTCTAGAAAGGTCTTCCAAGGTGGTCAGGTGCATCAGTGCCCCAAAATGAAACAAAGTTATGTTGCTGGGCTACAAAAAGGACTAAAGCTGTTGCTATTAGGGCAGAAATGATGGTGAGAGCAGAGCACTCATTTTGATCCAATTCATTGAATTAAACCAAGCCTCCCTTTCCACTGGCAGCTGAGATTTGTAGGAATCAAAGGATGAAGCGCCAGCGTTCTTTCCCTGGCAGGAAAGGAGACACACCTTTGCCAGTCCTGCCAGCTGAGCAAGGGGCCGGGCCTTGGGGAGGTGGTGCGTGCCCAGATTCTCCTCTCAGGGCAAGTGCCGTCTTTGATTGCCGCAGTGATTTCATACGGACCAAAAGACAAAGTGGAACAAACATGGTTTAATGATAAAGACAGATTGTGTCTCAACAAAGGCAAAATGACAAAAGACAGAGCATAGCCAACACTAAGCCTCTTCCATTGACTGATCAATCTAATCCTACTAATGAATCTTGAATAATACTCATGTACCTTAACTAAGAAATTGAGGAGATTCCTATCATGTAAACTAACTAAATAGAATTTCAGCAAGTCTAAAAGCTTAAAAACCAGTCCTATTCCTATCTAGTCCTATTGACGCCTAAGCCTTGCTAGGCCTGGCTGGACAAGCTGCAGGCTTGTCTAATTTGGTCTTTTCTTCTTGGCGAGAGGCTCTGCTTCTTTGCGAGGGCGATGTCTTCTCCTGTGTTTGTTCCTTTCCTGCATGGTTTCAAACAGCCTGGAAGATAGGAAACAAACCATCCATTGTTCAATTTAGTACACACCATTACAGCAAGTGGCAAGATCTGCCTTTTAGTATGAATTTCTGTCTTTTTGGGCAGTGGCAGGTTGTGAATTGATCAGAGCATGAGTCCGATCTTTCTTGTTTCAATGCCTTGAAATGTCTTCCTCCTTTTGCTGCATCCTATTTGGAATTTGATCAGCAGCATCAAAGCAAGCTTGGATGGATCTGTTGCTCCTTGTATGCAGTGTGTGTTGTTGGGGCAGGGTAAGGTTTCATTGTGAAGGCTGGGTTTGAAGTGAGCTGTTTGGGTTTGAGGTGGGTTGTAAGCTTGAGCAGGGCTGCGAGGGGCGATGGTGCAAGTGGCCTGAGCTTGCCCTGCGGCGCCTTTGCAAAGGGCCAGCCTGTTTGAGTGGCAAGGCGCAGATTGGAGCAGAAAGAGCAGGAAGTTGCGCACCGTTTGCACTGGCCGCAGGGAAAGGGGCCTCCCGCCGGACGGGGCGGCTGGCGCGGTTGGCAGCAGGGACACTGGGCGCTGCCAGCCCTCTTGCGGCTTCTCTTGCCTGTCTGCCCATCCTCCTTTCTGGGGGGGCTTTTGCTCCTCTTGCCTTCGCCCACAGCCTGGAAATCAAAGAATCCTCTTTCAATGTTTCCTTCCCGTCAGAAAGCTGGAAATGCCTGCGTCCAGCACAAAAATCGATTGGCCTAAGCAAATCCTTGCAAAGCCTCAAGAGCTGAGGAAAGGGCTGCCTTTGCCAGTGGGCTGCGGCGGGCTGCCAAGGCAGAGCTTGGAGGGAAATGCTCCTCTTTCCTACAGGCCAAAGGGGTGGGATAAATGTGTGGCTGTCTAGAATTCTACATTTCTTATTTCTACCTCTCTGCCTAACATTTATTTCCCTTGGGTTTTCCTGCAGAAATGTCTAGGGAATGGGATGGAAATTCAGTCAAATTAGGGAAGACACATGGTTAGACGTTTTCTACAACCCAGAATAATCTCTCTCTCTCTTTCTCTTTCTCTCTCTCTCTCTCACTCTTGCCAACCAAATTGCTCTTTGCTGGTAAGGAAAGTCTGAGGGGAGCCACAGCACTGGCAGCTGCATCTTGGGGAGTATGCTGGGATGCTAGAAAAACTGCCTGAAAATCTGCAACATCTCCCTGAAGACAGGGATTGCTGATGTCAGGAGGAGTTAAGTGGGGAATGAAGGGTGCGATTGGAGTCAGCAAAGGTGGCAGCCCTTGAGAAAGCCATCTGTAGAGAGTGCAAGGCCATTTGGGTGGTGGTGCGGCTTTTTTGGCTCAGAGTTAGGCTCCAGAATGGCGTATTTCAGGGCAGCAGCAGCAGAAGGAAGGCCTGGGCAGCATCTGCTGTGCCTTTCCCAGTACATGGGACGATGTGATCCTGGCAAAGCGGCGTCTGGCATGGCTGGCCAGCAGGTTTTCTCCCCTTCTCCCAGTTTCTCCACCCTCCTGGCATGCCTGGATTTTCTTGCCCCTCACCTGAGCAAGAGTGCTAGCAACTCTATGCTCCTTTTTCCAGGTGTAGTAGTACTCCACACACTGTGCCACGGTCTTAGTCTGGATCTGTTGTGAAGAGAAAAAGAAGGAATCTAAAATTCCTTTGTAGGGTGCATTGGGGAAAAAGAAGAAGATGGAGTAAAGTAGGAAGTAAAATCATGAAGTAAATGGAGTAGGGTGTAAAATGAAATCAAGATGGAGAAAGAGAGGCATCGTGCAATGTAGTAAAGCATGTATCATGCTAGGTGGTAGCACACGTAATGCACAGATCAACAAGAAATCCATCTAGCACAGGTCTTCTTTGCCGGGTTCACTGCAGTTATGCCAGCACAATGTCTTGTGGAAGCAGCAGCAGACGTGTGCGACAAGAATAAAGAGAGAATAAATCATCATATTGCAAAGGAGCTTGGAGAAAAGGGCTGGAGAGACAGGATCATCCTTTTCACACAGGCCTTTGATGTCCCGTTTTGTTCCTACTTGAGCAGTTTTGGTACTTGAGAAGAGAGAGACCGAAGCCCAGTGTTTGTTACCAGATAGAAGCAAGCTTTTCTCCTGATGATCTACTCAGGTAAAGAATGTCCTGCGGCTTTACCTGCTTCTGGATGAGATGAAAATCCTTGCCGTAGGTGTGGAAAGCCTTTTGGAAGGAGTCCTTCTCCTCAGGTGTCCATCTGTCGGAGCCTGGCAATAAAAAGCAGCAGGTAAATGGATCCCTCGATCCACATGAAGTAGATCCCACGGGCCGCCGCAAGAAAATGGTTGCAGGCCATCATTCCCGTGTGAGTACACATCTGCTCCCTCAGAAGGTGATGAAGACAAGAGCAGGCATTCCGCCGGGAAAAGGATTGGAAAAGAAGTAAAGCTGAAGGACTAGATGCTGGTGCTTTCCCCTGCCCCCGAGAAGAGAAGCCCTTGTGCTGGTGTTAAGCACAATTTGTTGAAGCAGAAACACTTGCCACAACACTGAAGGGGACGGCAGCATCTGTCAGTGAAGGAAGAAGCTCTGCTTTGCTTACCTGCGTAATGATAATCAGCCAAGGGATGGCCTTGAGCTGTTGCAGGCCCTCCTGAGAGCAACATCTCCAGAGCCTCCTGCAAGATCCAAGGGGAAAAGGCTTTAGGCGCCCCACCACATCCAAAATGAGCCGAAAAGCACAGATGCTGCCTTTCAGCTACTTTGCCTCTTCAGACATTCAAGCAACTGTATGCCATGTGGGTGAAAGCCTGGGATTTGATCCCAGTGCCTAGTTTTTGCTGCCCAGCCCTTTGATGCTGGTGCCCAAGAGTGGCATTTTGCTCCCCAAGCGAATGATTTAGCGGCTGCTGCAGCCAGAATGGCCTCAGCTGAGTGAGGCTTCTGGGAATTTCCTCTCCAAATGTCTTAGAGCAGCCAGAGCTGCAGGCGATTTCCAAGGCAGCAGGCTGCAGGAGCTTGCGCCGCCGGCTGCAGGAGGGAGATTCTCCCTGCTGGAGCCGTTTGGGCTCAGCCCTGCCGCAGCTGGAGGAGACACAGCAGGCAGCAGGTGCTCTGCTCCCTGTGAAGAGCCTTCATCAAGGAGCAGGCAGGAAAGGCTGTGCCAGTGGCCGGGCCTTGTGCATTGCCTGTGCCCTCTTCTGTGCACCCACAGAGCGGCTTCTTACCGGAAGGCTGCCGCGTGCCTGGTGCAGGCAGTGCAGGGCGCGCTCCAGGTCAGCTGCTGGGCCGGCAATGCCACGGGAGCTGGCCATGTCCAGCAGTTGTCTTACTGCAAGCACAAGAAAAAGCCAGCCCAAGTCAGCCTTGAGGCCAGCAAGAGCAAAGGTTGCCATGCAAGGCGGAAGGAAAGGCCAGGAGCTAAAGGCAGCAGCTTGGAGAGCATGAAAAGGAGAGCAAAGACAGGGCCAGCTGAAGCAAGGGCCCCCGCAGTGCTGGCTCTCCCTTCAGAGCAGCTTCTTGTAGAAGAAGTGGAGGCCAGTCTCCTCTCTTGCAGTGGCAAATGGGCCTGAGCAATTTGGAGAGCAAGATGCTTGCTCTTTTTGCTGCTCTGCTGCAGAAGCAGAGCGTTCTCCTTGCCTCTAACACTTCTAGATGGGAAGATGGGCGAGACAGGGAGAGAAGCGGAGCCTGCAAAAAGCTGCCTTTCTATGCAAAAGGAGACTTGGAAAGATCCAAGTATGTCAGGGGTGGAAGAAAAGCTTGAAGAGAAGCTACCTCTGTCAGGTTTTTCCATGTCAGAGTCGTCTTCTCCCCAGGGCTTCCAGACCAGGGTTGCAGGCTCTTCATCCTCACTTGGTGCTCTGCTCTGCAGCTCTGGCAGCTCAGCCTGAAAGTCGCTGCCAACATTGATGTGCCTAAAGGAAGAAAGAGGTGAAGGTAAGATAGGCAAGTGCTCGAGAGAGCCTTGCTGTGGATGCACAGGCTTGAAGCAATCCCAGCCTGACTCTGAAAGAGCAGTTCTCCTCCTGGCCATTCCTCCAGTTTGCTGTCCTTTAACCCTAGGCCAAAACTCACGGCTGATTGTTGCCTCTTGCTTTCCTTTTCATTGTGCCTCTCCTTTCCACCTGCAAAAGATCCAAACAATGCTCCAGTTAGAAATGGTTCCACCCAGGATGTGTCAGTAGCCTTCCTTCTCGACCTCATCGTTGCAAAGCCTGAGCTCCTCTGTGCCAGCTCCTTTCTTTTTGCTGTGATTGCCATGCTTTTGAGGTGGAATTGCCTAGGCAGGAGCCTCTAGCAGTCAGCAGCTTCCTGAGGAGGGGAAGCAGAAGGCCATGCACTACTCTCTTCAGTCCTGGGGCCACTGGCAGGAGCCAAGAGAATGGGCTGCAAGATGTGGCAGTGCAGGCTTCGGGTGGATAGAAGGAAAAGGCTCGTCACGCAGAGGGTGCTTGGCCACTGGAACAGGCTCTCCAGGGAAGGGGTGCCAGCAGCAAGGCTGACTGAGCTCCAAACGTGTTTGCACAGCGCTCTTGGGCATGTGATTGTTGAGGCTGCCCCAGGCAGGCCCTGGAGTTGGGCTCAGTGATCTTTGAGAATCCCTTGCAAGCCAGAAAATTCTCTGGTACTGTGATTGTGTTCTTGAGAAGATGGCATTTCACAGCTGCCCCTGAGCATGAGGTAGAAGCAGCCCTGCATGCATTGAAAGAAGTATCTACAGGATATGAAAATAGAATGTATCTATCAGAGATGTAACTATGTGAGCACATAAGGATTGCTGATAGCAGATCATTTTTGAAGTTGAACACCTGTGTTTGAGGACAAGGCCAGTGAAATGCTTGCATGGCCTGAATGAGAGGGATCCCAGAGGAGAAGTGCCATCATTCTGGTTTTTGCAGCTTTGGAGCAGGTGTGAGCTGAGTCAGGGCATAAGGGGATTTGTTGACACTGAAGCCCTGAACTCCTCAGGCATGACCAATTTGTTTTGGGGTCACCACAAGCTAGGTTTAGGACTGCAATGGGTGCCAAGAACGTTGAAGCAGGTGATCCATGGAGGAGGATCTGCAACTGCAGTGGGACAGCTCTCTACGTCCTCTTTGGAAAGGTCTGTGTTTGCCTGGGAGGCAACACGATTCCTTCAGAAGCTGCAGCCCGCTTTGACGTGGAAGGTGGCGTGGGGAAAGTGAGCACGCAGCCTGTGTGTGGTGGTTGGTGGGAGAGGCAGCTGGAGCCTGGTGCCCTTGTGTTAGTGCTTTGAGGGCAAGTGGGGATTTTCTTACCTTTGAGGATGCCCAAGTGCTGTGGGGATGCCTGGAGGCAGCCGAGGAGACGAGGATGTGGGTGCAGAGGCCGGGTGTGGCGCTGAGTGCAGGAGGTGGCTGGTCAGGGACAGCCCAGGAGCTGATCGTGCAGCTGCTGCTCCAGCGCTGCTCCAGCAGCGTTCCACCAAGGGCCGCAGGAGCAGGAGACAACGACAGTTGCTATGGGCACAGCCCAACATTCCATGTAGAACCGCAGGGGAGCCATGGGACAGAAAGAGGCATGGGCCACCTCTGTCCCTTTTACTTCTGCTGCTGCAAGCTTGCTCTGAGAGCCTTGCCATTGGGTTTTTCTCTTGAGTGGTCTGAGGAGACGGGCAAAAGCAGTGCAGGGACAGCCCTGGCTCTTCTCGGTGCTTCTCTGCAAGGTGTCTCCAGCTGACCGTGCCCAGGAGTCTGTCTGTGTCCAAGGGCCCAGAACCTCATCTCCTGCCCTGGAGAACCAGCAGGACTCCTCCCGCTGGCTCTCCTCCAGCTCTGAGAGGAGCTAGAATTTGCAAGTTGTTCAGCCGAGAGGCAACTCCAAAGCTTCCTCTCCAAGTGGAGGCATTCATGCTGCCCCCTTTCTCAAATCTCCTTTTGGTGCCCAATAATGTGGCTTGATGTTTTCCCTCCTTTGGCCTCTGAGCTGGTCACTCACCTCATCACTCCTTCCTTGAAACTTAGAGAAACAGCATGTTTCTCAGGGGAACTGATGGGGACACACAGACAGGGACAGCACGGTGGCATTTCTGTAGCAAACATGAATGCAGACTTTGTATATCCCTCTTCCAGCTCCCTTGGAGAAACTAGCTGTTTGTCTCAAAAGACTCAGGGATTCCTCTAACAAAGGAACTCTGATGGAATTACCTTTCCACACTGATGGCCTTGGCATTTCTTTTAATACTTAGATGGCAGATAGGATAAAACCCAGCCAGTTTTGCTGCTTCCCGGCCTATAGTTAAGGCAAAGCAAATCTTGCTTCAGTCCCAATCTTGCTTCCTTGCCAGGCTGCATGTTGCCCACAGGGCAGCAAAGTGAGGGGGCAGCTGTAACAAGTGCCACTGCAAGGCAGATACTTTGTAGGCTCCAAGGCCCAGCTGCACTGGCTCCATCAGACAAGGGCAAGCTTCCCTGCGCTTCCCAGAAGCAGCCTGGCAATTGCCCCCTCCCTGGCCCCCTCTCCACCCTGCACAGCCCCTGCCACCAAAGCCTTGCTGGGCAGTGCCATTTGCTGGGCTAGATGAAAGAGGGACTTGGCTTCTTCTTTCGTGCAAATACCTAAGCTGTGGGAAGCCAGAGAGAGGATAATGATCCCAGCAGCTGTGCTTTAGCTAAGGAGATTGGTGGAGGCCCAGAGCGGGAGAGGGGTCCTTTCAAGAGAAACTGAAACTGAACTACTGATGCCTTAGTGGTGCATGTGGATAGAATTGGAGGGGTTCTAGAAAGGTCTTCCAAGGTGGTCAGGTGCATCAGTGCCCCAAAATGAAACAAAGTTATGTTGCTGGGCTACAAAAAGGACTAAAGCTGTTGCTTTTAGGGCAGAAATGATGGTGAGAGCAGAGCACTCATTTTGATCCAATTCATTGAATTAAACAAAGCCTCCCTTTCCACTGGCAGCTGAGATTTGTAGGAATCAAAGGATGAAGCGCCAGCGTTCTTTCCCTGGCAGTAAAGGAGACACACCTTTGCCAGTCCTGCCAGCTGAGCAAGGGGCCGGGCCTTGGGGAGGTGGTGCGTGCCCAGATTCTCCTCTCAGGGCAAGTGCCGTCTTTGATTGCCGCAGTGATTTCATACAGACCAAAAGACAAAGTGGAACAAACATGGTTTAATGATAAAGACAGATTGTGTCTCAACAAAGGCAAAATGACAAAAGACAGAGCATAGCCAACACTAAGCCTCTTCCATTGACTGATCAATCTAATCCCACTAATGAATCTTGAATAATACTCATGTACCTTAACTAAGAAATTGAGGAGATTCCTATCATGTAAACTAACTAAATAGAATTTCAGCAAGTCTAAAAGCTTAAAAACCAGTC
Organism: Melospiza georgiana; assembly: GCF_028018845.1. Taxonomy (NCBI): domain Eukaryota; kingdom Metazoa; phylum Chordata; class Aves; order Passeriformes; family Passerellidae; genus Melospiza; species Melospiza georgiana. The sequence continues at coordinate 43,294,012 of NC_080465.1, forward strand.
CTATTCCTATCTAGTCCTATTGACGCCTAAGCCTTGCTAGGCCTGGCTGGACAAGCTGCAGGCTTGTCTAATTTGGTCTTTTCTTCTTGGGGAGAGGCTCTGCTTCTTTGCGAGGGCGATGTCTTCTCCTGTGTTTGTTCCTTTCCTGCATGGTTTCAAACACCCTGGAAGATAGGAAACAAACCATCCATTGTTCAATTTAGTACACACCATTACAGCAAGTGGCAAGATCTGCCTTTTAGTATGAATTTCTGTCTTTTTGGGCAGTGGCAGGTTGTGAATTGATCAGAGCATGAGTCCGATCTTTCTTGTTTCAATGCCTTGAAATGTCTTCCTCCTTTTGCTGCATCCTATTTGGAATTTGATCAGCAGCATCAAAGCAAGCTTGGATGGATCTGTTGCTCCTTGTATGCAGTGTGTGTTGTTGGGGCAGGGTAAGGTTTCATTGTGAAGGCTGGGTTTGAAGTGAGCTGTTTGGGTTTGAGGTGGGTTGTAAGCTTGAGCAGGGCTGCGAGGGGCGATGGTGCAAGTGGCCTGAGCTTGCCCTGCGGTGCCTTTGCAAAGGGTCAGCCTGTTTGAGTGGCAAGGCGCAGGTTGGAGCAGAAAGAGCAGGAAGTTGCGCACCGTTTGCACTGGCCGCAGGGAAAGGGGCCTCCCGCCGGACGGGGCGGCTGGCGCGGTTGGCAGCAGGGACACTGGGCGCTGCCAGCCCTCTTGCGGCTTCTCTTGCCTGTCTGCCCATCCTCCTTTCTGGGGGGGCTTTTGCTCCTCTTGCCTTCGCCCACAGCCTGGAAATCAAAGAATCCTCTTTCAATGTTTCCTTCCCGTCAGAAAGCTGGAAATGCCTGCGTCCAGCACAAAAATCGATTGGCCTAAGCAAATCCTTGCAAAGCCTCAAGAGCTGAGGAAAGGGCTGCCTTTGCCAGTGGGCTGCGGCGGGCTGCCAAGGCAGAGCTTGGAGGGAAATGCTCCTCTTTCCTACAGGCCAAAGGGGTGGGATAAATGTGTGGCTGTCTAGAATTCTACATTTCTTATTTCTACCTCTCTGCCTAACATTTATTTCCCTTGGGTTTTCCTGCAGAAATGTCTAGGGAATGGGATGGAAATTCAGTCAAATTAGGGAAGACACATGGTTAGACGTTTTCTACAACCCAGAATAATCTCTCTCTCTCTTTCTCTTTCTCTCTCTCTCTCTCACTCTTGCCAACCAAATTGCTCTTTGCTGGTAAGGAAAGTCTGAGGAAAGCCACAGCACTGGCAGCTGCTTCTTGGGGAGTATGCTGGGATGCTAGAAAAACTGCCTGAAAATCTGCAAAATCTCCCTGAAGACAGGGATTGCTGATGTCAGGAGGAGTTAAGTGGGGAATGAAGGGTGCGATTGGAGTCAGCAAAGGTGGCAGCCCTTGAGAAAGCCATCTGTAGAGAGTGCAAGGCCATTTGGGTGGTGGTGCGGCTTTTTTGGCTCAGAGTTAGGCTCCAGAATGGCGTATTTCAGGGCAGCAGCAGCAGAAGGAAGGCCTGGGCAGCATCTGCTGTGCCTTTCCCAGCACATGGGACGATGTGATCCTGGCAAAGCGGCGTCTGGCATGGCTGGCCAGCAGGTTTTCTCCCCTTCTCCCAGTTTCTCCACCCTCCTGGCATGCCTGGATTTTCTTGCCCCTCACCTGAGCAAGAGTGCTAGCAACTCTATGCTCCTTTTTCCAGGTGTAGTAGTACTCCACACACTGTGCCACGGTCTTAGTCTGGATCTGTTGTGAAGAGAAAAAGAAGGAATCTAAAATTCCTTTGTAGGGTGCATTGGGGAAAAACAAGAAGATGGGGTAAAGTAGGAAGTAAAATCATGAAGTAAATGGAGTAGGGTGTAAAATGAAATCAAGATGGAGAAAGAGAGGCATCGTGCAATGTAGTAAAGCGTGTATCATGCTAGGTGGTAGCACACGTAATGCACAGATCAACAAGAAATCCATCTAGCACAGGTCTTCTTTGCCGGGTTCACTGCAGTTATGCCAGCACAATGTCTTGTGGAAGCAGCAGCAGACGTGTGCGACAAGTCTGAGAGAATAAATCATCATATTGCAAAGGAGCTTGGAGAAAAGGGCTGGAGAGACAGGATCATCCTTTTCACACAGGCCTTTGATGTCCCGTTTTGTTCCTACTTGAGCAGTTTTGGTACTTGAGAAGAGAGAGACCAAAGCCCAGTGTTTGTTACCAGATAGAAGCAAGCTTTCCTCCTGATGATCTACTCAGGTAAAGAATGTCTTGCGGCTTTACCTGCTTCTGGATGAGATGAAAATCCTTGCCGTAGGTGTGGAAAGCCTTTTGGAAGGAGTCCTTCTCCTCAGGTGTCCATCTGTCGGAGCCTGGCAATAAAAAGCAGCAGGTAAATGGATCCCTCGATCCACATGAAGTAGATCCCACTGGCCGCCGCAAGAAAATGGTTGCAGGCCATCATTGCCGTGTGAGTACACGTCTGCTCCCTCAGAAGGTGATGAAGACAAGAGCAGGCATTCCGCCGGGAAAAGGATTGGAAAAGAAGTAAAGCTGAAGGACTAGATGCTGGTGCTTTCCCCTGCCCCCGAGAAGAGAAGCCCTTGTGCTGGTGTTAAGCACAATTTGTTGAAGCAGAAACACTTGCCACAACACTGAAGGGGACGGCAGCATCTGTCAGTGAAGGAAGAAGCTCTGCTTTGCTTACCTGCGTAATGATAATCAGCCAAGGGATGGCCTTGAGCTGTTGCAGGCCCTCCTGAGAGCAACATCTCCAGAGCCTCCTGCAAGATCCAAGGGGAAAAGGCTTTAGGCGCCCCACCACATCCAAAATGAGCCGAAAAGCACAGATGCTGCCTTTCAGCTACTTTGCCTCTTCAGACATTCAAGCAACTGTATGCCATGTGGGTGAAAGCCTGGGATTTGATCCCAGTGCCTAGTTTTTGCTGCCCAGCCCTTTGATGCTGGTGCCCAAGAGTGGCATTTTGCTCCCCAAGCGAATGATTTAGCGGCTGCTGCAGCCAGAATGGCCTCAGCTGAGTGAGGCTTCTGGGAATTTCCTCTCCAAATGTCTTAGAGCAGCCAGAGCTGCAGGCGATTTCCAAGGCAGCAGGCTGCAGGAGCTTGCGCCGCCGGCTGCAGGAGGGAGATTCTCCCTGCTGGAGCCGTTTGGGCTCAGCCCTGCCGCAGCTGGAGGAGACACAGCAGGCAGCAGGTGCTCTGCTCCCTGTGAAGAGCCTTCATCAAGGAGCAGGCAGGAAAGGCTGTGCCAGTGGCCGGGCCTTGTGCATTCCCTGTGCCCTCTTCTGTGCGCCCACAGAGCGGCTTCTTACCGGAAGGCTGCCGCGTGCCTGGTGCAGGCAGTGCAGGGCGCGCTCCAGGTCAGCTGCTGGGCCGGCAATGCCACGGGAGCTGGCCATGTCCAGCAGTTGTCTTACTGCAAGCACAAGAAAAAGCCAGCCCAAGTCAGCCTTGAGGCCAGCAAGAGCAAAGGTTGCCATGCAAGGCGGAAGGAAAGGCCAGGAGCTAAAGGCAGCAGCTTGGAGAGCATGAAAAGGAGAGCAAAGACAGGGCCAGCTGAAGCAAGGGCCCCCGCAATGCTGGCTCTCCCTTCAGAGCAGCTTCTTGTAGAAGAAGTGGAGGCCAATCTCCTCTCTTGCAGTGGCAAATGGGCCTGAGCAATTTGGAGAGCAAGATGCTTGCTCTTTTTGCTGCTCTGCTGCAGAAGCAGAGCGTTCTCCTTGCCTCTAACACTTCTAGATGGGAAGATGGGCGAGACAGGGAGAGAAGCGGAGCCTGCAAAAAGCTGCCTTTCTATGCAAAAGGAGACTTGGAAAGATCCAAGTATGTCAGGGGTGGAAGAAAAGCTTGAAGAGAAGCTACCTCTGTCAGGTTTTTCCATGTCAGAGACGTCTTCTCCCCAGGGCTTCCAGACCAGGCTTGCAGGCTCTTCATCCTCACTTGGTGCTCTGCTCTGCAGCTCTGGCAGCTCAGCCTGAAAGTCGCTGCCAACATTGATGTGCCTAAAGGAAGAAAGAGGTGAAGGTAAGATAGGCAAGTGCTCGAGAGAGCCTTGCTGTGGATGCACAGGCTTGAAGCAATCCCAGCCTGACTCTGAAAGAGCAGTTCTCCTCCTGGCCATTCCTCCAGTTTGCTGTCCTTTAACCCTAGGCCAAAACTCACGGCTGATTGTTGCCTCTTGCTTTCCTTTTCATTGTGCCTCTCCTTTCCACCTGCAAAAGATCCAAACAATGCTCCAGTTAGAAATGGTTCCACCCAGGATGTGTCAGTAGCCTTCCTTCTCGACCTCATCGTTGCAAAGCCTGAGCTCCTCTGTGCCAGCTCCTTTCTTTTTGCTGTCATTGCCGTGCTTTTGAGGTGGAATTGCCTGGGCAGGAGCCTCTAGCAGTCAGCAGCTTCCTGAGGAGGGGAAGCAGAAGGCCATGCACTACTCTCTTCAGTCCTGGGGCCGCTGGGAGGAGCCAAGAGAATGGGCTGCAAGATGTGGCAGTGCAGGCTTCGGGTGGATAGAAGGAAAAGGCTCTTCACGCAGAGGGTGCTTGGCCACTGGAACAGGCTCTCCAGGGAAGGGGTGCCAGCAGCAAGGCTGACTGAGCTCCAAAAGTGTTTGGACAGCGCTCTTGGGCCTGTGATTGTTGAGGCTGCCCCGGGCAGGCCCTGGAGTTGGGCTCAGTGATCTTTGAGAATCCCTTGCAAGCCAGAAAATTCTCTGGTACTGTGATTGTGTTCTTGAGAAGATGGCATTTCACAGCTGCCCCTGAGCATGAGGTAGAAGCAGCCCTACATGCATTGAAAGAAGTATCTACAGGATATGAAAATAGAATGTATCTATCAGAGATGTAACTATGTGAGCACATAAGGATTGCTGATGGCAGATGATTTTTGAAGTTGAACACCTGTGTTTGAGGACAAGGCCAGTGAAATGCTTGCATGGCCTGAATGAGAGGGATCCCAGAGGAAAAGTGCCATCATTCTGGTTTTTGCAGCTTTGGAGCAGGTGTGAGCTGAGTCAGGGCATAAGGGGATTTGTTGACACTGAAGCCCTGAACTCCTCAGGCATGACCAATTTGTTTTGGGGTCACCACAAGCTAGGTTTAGGACTGCAATGGGTGCCAGGAACTTTGAAGCAGGTGATGCGTGGAGGAGGATCTGCAACTGCACTGGGACAGCTCTCTACATCCTCTATGGAAAGGTCTGTGTTTGCCTGGGAGGCAACACGATTCCTTCAGAAGCTGCAGCCCGCTTTGACGTGGAAGGTGGCGTGGGGAAAGTGAGCACGCAGCCTGTGTGTGGTGGTTGGTGGGAGAGGCAGCTGGAGCCTGGTGCCCTTGTGTTAGTGCTTTGAGGGCAAGTGGGGATTTTCTTACCTTTGAGGATCCCCAAGGGCTGTGGGGATGCCTGGAGGCAGCCGAGGAGACGAGGATGTGGGTGCAGAGGCCGGGTGTGGCGCTGAGTGCAGGAGGTGGCTGGTCAGGGACAGCCCAGGAGCTGATCGTGCAGCTGCTGCTCCAGCGCTGCTCCAGCAGCGTTCCACCAAGGGCCGCAGGAGCAGGAGACAACGACAGTTGCTATGGGCACAGCCCAACATTCCATGTAGAACCCCAGGGGAGCCATGGGAGAGAAAGAGGCATGGGCCACCTCTGTCCCTTTTACTTCTGCTGCTGCAAGCTTGCTCTGAGAGCCTTGCCATTGGGTTTTTCTCCTGAGTGGTCTGAGGAGACGGGCAAAAGCAGTGCAGGGACAGCCCTGGCTCTTCTCGGTGCTTCTCTGCAAGGTGTCTCCAGCTGAACGTGCCCAGGAGGCTGTCTGTGTCCAAGGGCCCAGAACCTCATCTCCTGCCCTGGAGAACCAGCAGGACTCCTCCCGCTGGCTCTCCTCCAGCTCTGAGAGGAGCTAGAATTTGCAAGTTGTTCGGCCGAGAGGCAACTCCAAAGCTTCCTCTCCAAGTGGAGGCATTCATGCTGCCCCCTTTCTCAAATCTCCTTTTGGTGCCCAATAATGTGGCTTGATGTTTTCCCTCCTTTGGCCTCTGAGCTGGTCACTCACCTCATCACTCCTTCCTTGAAACTTAGAGAAACAGCATGTTTCTCAGGGGAACTGATGGGGACACACAGACAGGGACAGCACGGTGGCATTTCTGTAGCAAACATGAATGCAGACTTTGTATATCCCTCTTCCAGCTCCCTTGGAGAAACTAGCTGTTTGTCTCAAAAGACTCAGGGATTCCTCTAACAACGGAACGCTGATGGAATTATCTTTCCACACTGATGGCCTTGGCATTTCTTGTAATACTTAGATGGCAGATAGGATAAAACCCAGCCAGTTTTGCTGCTTCCCGGCCTTTAGTTAAGGCAAAGCAAATCTTGCTTCAGTCCCAATCTTGCTTCCTTGCCAGGCTGCATGTTGCCCACAGGGCAGCAAAGTGAGGGGGCAGCTGTAACAAGTGCCACTGCAAGGCAGATACTTTGTAGGCTCCAAGGCCCAGCTGCACTGGCTCCATCAGACAAGGGCAAGCTTCCCTGCGCTTCCCAGAAGCAGCCTGGCAATTGCCCCCTCCCTGGCCCCCTCTCCACCCTGCACAGCCCCTGCCACCAAAGCCTTGCTGGGCAGTGCCATTTGCTGGGCTAGACGAAAGAGGGAGTTTGCTTCTTCTTTCGTGCAAATACCTAAGCTGGGGGAAGCCAGAGAGAGGATAATGATCCCAGCAGCTGTGCTTTAGCTAAGGAGATTGGTGGAGGCCCAGAGCGGGAGAGGGGTCCTTTCAAGAGAAACTGAAACTGAACTACTGATGCCTTGGTGGTGCATGGGATATGAATTGGACAGAATTGGAGGGGTTCTAGAAAGGTCTTCCAAGGTGGTCAGGTGCATCAGTGCCCCAAAATGAAACAAAGTTATGTTGCTGGGCTACAAAAAGGACTAAAGCTGTTGCTTTTAGGGCAGAAATGATGGTGAGAGCAGAGCACTCATTTTGATCCAATTCATTGAATTCAACAAAGCCTCCCTTTCCACTGGCAGCTGAGATTTGTAGGAATCAAAGGATGAAGCGCCAGCGTTCTTTCCCTGGCAGGAAAGGAGACACACCTTTGCCAGTCCTGCCAGCTGAGCAAGGGGCCGGGCCTTGGGGAGGTGGTGCGTGCCCAGATTCTCCTCTCAGGGCAAGTGCCGTCTTTGATTGCCGCAGTGATTTCATACAGACCAAAAGACAAAGTGGAACAAACATGGTTTAATGATAAAGACAGATTGTGTCTCAACAAAGGCAAAATGACAAAAGACAGAGCATAGCCAACACTAAGCCTCTTCCATTGACTGATCAATCTAATCCTACTAATGAATCTTGAATAATACTCATGTACCTTAACTAAGAAATTGAGGAGATTCCTATCATGTAAACTAACTAAATAGAATTTCAGCAAGTCTAAAAGCTTAAAAACCAGTCCTATTCCTATCTAGTCCTATTGACGCCTAAGCCTTGCTAGGCCTGGCTGGACAAGCTGCAGGCTTGTCTAATTTGGTCTTTTCTTCTTGGCGAGAGGCTCTGCTTCTTTGCGAGGGCGATGTCTTCTCCTGTGTTTGTTCCTTTCCTGCATGGTTTCAAACACCCTGGAAGATAGGAAACAAACCATCCATTGTTCAATTTAGTACACACCATTACAGCAAGTGGCAAGATCTGCCTTTTAGTATGAATTTCTGTCTTTTTGGGCAGTGGCAGGTTGTGAATTGATCAGAGCATGAGTCCGATCTTTCTTGTTTCAATGCCTTGAAATGTCTTCCTCCTTTTGCTGCATCCTATTTGGAATTTGATCAGCAGCATCAAAGCAAGCTTGGATGGATCTGTTGCTCCTTGTATGCAGTGTGTGTTGTTGGGGCAGGGTAAGGTTTCATTGTGAAGGCTGGGTTTGAAGTGAGCTGTTTGGGTTTGAGGTGGGTTGTAAGCTTGAGCAGGGCTGCGAGGGGCGATGGTGCAAGTGGCCTGAGCTTGCCCTGCGGCGCCTTTGCAAAGGGTCAGCCTGTTTGAGTGGCAAGGCACAGGTTGGAGCAGAAAGAGCAGGAAGTTGCGCACCGTTTGCACTGGCCGCAGGGAAAGGGGCCTCCCGCCGGACGGGGCGGCTGGCGCGGTTGGCAGCAGGGACACTGGGCGCTGCCAGCCCTCTTGCGGCTTCTCTTGCCTGTCTGCCCATCCTCCTTTCTGGGGGGGCTTTTGCTCCTCTTGCCTTCGCCCACAGCCTGGAAATCAAAGAATCCTGTTTGAATGTTTCCTTCCCGTCAGAAAGCTGGAAATGCCTGCGTCCAGCACAAAAATCTATTGGCCTAAGCAAATCCTTGCAAAGCCTCAAGAGCTGAGGAAAGGGCTGCCTTTGCCAGTGGGCTGCGGCGGGCTGCCAAGGCAGAGCTTGGAGGGAAATGCTCCTCTTTCCTACAGGCCAAAGGGGTGGGATAAATGTGTGGCTGTCTAGAATTCTACATTTCTTATTTCTACCTCTCTGCCTAACATTTATTTCCCTTGGGTTTTCCTGCAGAAATGTCTAGGGAATGGGATGGAAATTCAGTCAAATTAGGGAAGACACATGGTTAGACGTTTTCTACAACCCAGAATAATCTCTCTCTCTCTTTCTCTTTCTCTCTCTCTCTCTCACTCTTGCCAACCAAATTGCTCTTTGCTGGTAAGGAAAGTCTGAGGGGAGCCACAGCACTGGCAGCTGCATCTTGGGGAGTATGCTGGGATGCTAGAAAAACTGCCTGAAAATCTGCAACATCTCCCTGAAGACAGGGATTGCTGATGTCAGGAGGAGTTAAGTGGGGAATGAAGGGTGTGATTGGAGTCAGCAAAGGTGGCAGCCCTTGAGAAAGCCATCTGTAGAGAGTGCAAGGCCATTTGGGTGGTGGTGCGGCTTTTTTGGCTCAGAGTTAGGCTCCAGAATGGCGTATTTCAGGGCAGCAGCAGCAGAAGGAAGGCCTGGGCAGCATCTGCTGTGCCTTTCCCAGCACATGGGACGATGTGATCCTGGCAAAGCGGCGTCTGGCATGGCTGGCCAGCAGGTTTTCTCCCCTTCTCCCAGTTTCTCCACCCTCCTGGCATGCCTGGATTTTCTTGCCCCTCACCTGAGCAAGAGTGCTAGCAACTCTATGCTCCTTTTTCCAGGTGTAGTAGTACTCCACACACTGTGCCACGGTCTTAGTCTGGATCTGTTGTGAAGAGAAAAAGAAGGAATCTAAAATTCCTTTGTAGGGTGCATTGGGGAAAAAGAAGAAGATGGAGTAAAGTAGGAAGTAAAATCATGAAGTAAATGGAGTAGGGTGTAAAATGAAATCAAGATGGAGAAAGAGAGGCATCGTGCAATGTAGTAAAGCGTGTATCATGCTAGGTGGTAGCACACGTAATGCACAGATCAACAAGAAATCCATCTAGCACAGGTCTTCTTTGCCGGGTTCACTGCAGTTATGCCAGCACAATGTCTTGTGGAAGCAGCAGCAGACGTGTGCGACAAGTCTGAGAGAATAAATCATCATATTGCAAAGGAGCTTGGAGAAAAGGGCTGGAGAGACAGGATCATCCTTTTCACACAGGCCTTTGATGTCCCGTTTTGTTCCTACTTGAGCAGTTTTGGTACTTGAGAAGAGAGAGACCGAAGCCCAGTGTTTGTTACCAGATAGAAGCAAGCTTTCCTCCTGATGATCTACTGAGGTAAAGAATGTCCTGCGGCTTTACCTGCTTCTGGATGAGATGAAAATCCTTGCCGTAGGTGTGGAAAGCCTTTTGGAAGGAGTCCTTCTCCTCAGGTGTCCATCTGTCGGAGCCTGGCAATAAAAAGCAGCAGGTAAATGGATCCCTCGATCCACATGAAGTAGATCCCACTGGCCGCCGCAAGAAAATGGTTGCAGGCCATCATTGCCGTGTGAGTACACGTCTGCTCCCTCAGAAGGTGATGAAGACAAGAGCAGGCATTCCGCCGGGAAAAGGATTGGAAAAGAAGTAAAGCTGAAGGACTAGATGCTGGTGCTTTCCCCTGCCCCCGAGAAGAGAAGCCCTTGTGCTGGTGTTAAGCACAATTTGTTGAAGCAGAAACACTTGCCACAACACTGAAGGGGACGGCAGCATCTGTCAGTGAAGGAAGAAGCTCTGCTTTGCTTACCTGCGTAATGATAATCAGCCAAGGGATGGCCTTGAGCTGTTGCAGGCCCTCCTGAGAGCAACATCTCCAGAGCCTCCTGCAAGATCCAAGGGGAAAAGGCTTTAGGCGCCCCACCACATCCAAAATGAGCCGAAAAGCACAGATGCTGCCTTTCAGCTACTTTGCCTCTTCAGACATTCAAGCAACTGTATGCCATGTGGGTGAAAGCCTGGGATTTGATCCCAGTGCCTAGTTTTTGCTGCCCAGCCCTTTGATGCTGGTGCCCAAGAGTGGCATTTTGCTCCCCAAGCGAATGATTTAGCGGCTGCTGCAGCCAGAATGGCCTCAGCTGAGTGAGGCTTCTGGGAATTTCCTCTCCAAATGTCTTAGAGCAGCCAGAGCTGCAGGCGATTTCCAAGGCAGTAGGCTGCAGGAGCTTGCGCCGCCGCCTGCAGGAGGGAGATTCTCCCTGCTGGAGCCGTTTGGGCTCAGCCCTGCCGCAGCTGGAGGAGACACAGCAGGCAGCAGGTGCTCTGCTCCCTGTGAAGAGCCTTCATCAAGGAGCAGGCAGGAAAGGCTGTGCCAGTGGCCGGGCCTTGTGCATTGCCTGTGCCCTCTTCTGTGCGCCCACAGAGCGGCTTCTTACCGGAAGGCTGCCGCGTGCCTGGTGCAGGCAGTGCAGGGCGCGCTCCAGGTCAGCTGCTGGGCCGGCAATGCCACGGGAGCTGGCCATGTCCAGCAGTTGTCTTACTGCAAGCACAAGAAAAAGCCAGCCCAAGTCAGCCTTGAGGTCAGCAAGAGCAAAGGTTGCCATGCAAGGCGGAAGGAAAGGCCAGGAGCTAAAGGCAGCAGCTTGGAGAGCATGAAAAGGAGAGCAAAGACAGGGCCAGCTGAAGCAAGGGCCCCCGCAGTGCTGGCTCTCCCTTCAGAGCAGCTTCTTGTAGAAGAAGTGGAGGCCAATCTCCTCTCTTGCAGTGGCAAATGGGCCTGAGCAATTTGGAGAGCAAGATGCTTGCTCTTTTTGCTGCTCTGCTGCAGAAGCAGAGCGTTCTCCTTGCCTCTAACACTTCTAGATGGGAAGATGGGCGAGACAGGGAGAGAAGCGGAGCCTGCAAAAAGCTGCCTTTCTATGCAAAAGGAGACTTGGAAAGATCCAAGTATGTCAGGGGTGGAAGAAAAGCTTGAAGAGAAGCTACCTCTGTCAGGTTTTTCCATGTCAGAGACGTCTTCTCCCCAGGGCTTCCAGACCAGGCTTGCAGGCTCTTCATCCTCACTTGGTGCTCTGCTCTGCAGCTCTGGCAGCTCAGCCTGAAAGTCGCTGCCAACATTGATGTGCCTAAAGGAAGAAAGAGGTGAAGGTAAGATAGGCAAGTGCTCGAGAGAGCCTTGCTGTGGATGCACAGGCTTGAAGCAATCCCAGCCTGACTCTGAAAGAGCAGTTCTCCTCCTGGCCATTCCTCCAGTTTGCTGTCCTTTAACCCTAGGCCAAAACTCACGGCTGATTGTTGCCTCTTGCTTTCCTTTTCATTGTGCCTCTCCTTTCCACCTGCAAAAGATCCAAACAATGCTCCAGTTAGAAATGGTTCCGCCCAGGATGTGTCAGTAGCCTTCCTTCTCGACCTCATCGTTGCAAAGCCTGAGCTCCTCTGTGCCAGCTCCTTTCTTTTTGCTGTCATTGCCGTGCTTTTGAGGTGGAATTGCCTAGGCAGGAGCCTCTAGCAGTCAGCAGCTTCCTGAGGAGGGGAAGCAGAAGGCCATGCACTACTCTCTTCAGTCCTGGGGCCGCTGGGAGGAGCCAAGAGAATGGGCTGCAAGATGTGGCAGTGCAGGCTTCGGGTGGATAGAAGGAAAAGGCTCTTCACCCACAGGGTGCTTGGCCACTGGAACAGGCTCTCCAGGGAAGGGGTGCCAGCAGCAAGGCTGACTGAGCTCCAAAAGTGTTTGGACAGCGCTCTTGGGCATGTGATTGTTGAGGCTGCCCCGGGCAGGCCCTGGAGTTGGGCTCAGTGATCTTTGAGAATCCCTTGCAAGCCAGAAAATTCTCTGGTACTGTGATTGTGTTCTTGAGAAGATGGCATTTCACAGCTGCCCCTGAGCATGAGGTAGAAGCAGCCCTACATGCATTGAAAGAAGTATCTACAGGATATGAAAATAGAATGTATCTATCAGAGATGTAACTATGTGAGCACATAAGGATTGCTGATGGCAGATGATTTTTGAAGTTGAACACCTGTGTTTGAGGACAAGGCCAGTGAAATGCTTGCATGGCCTGAATGAGAGGGATCCCAGAGGAGAAGTGCCATCATTCTGGTTTTTGCAGCTTTGGAGCAGGTGTGAGCTGAGTCAGGGCATAAGGGGATTTGTTGACACTGAAGCCCTGAACTCCTCAGGCATGACCAATTTGTTTTGGGGTCACCACAAGCTAGGTTTAGGACTGCAATGGGTGCCAGGAACTTTGAAGCAGGTGATGCGTGGAGGAGGATCTGCAACTGCACTGGGACAGCTCTCTACATCCTCTATGGAAAGGTCTGTGTTTGCCTGGGAGGCAACACGATTCCTTCAGAAGCTGCAGCCCGCTTTGACGTGGAAGGTGGCGTGGGGAAAGTGAGCACGCAGCCTGTGTGTGGTGGTTGGTGGGAGAGGCAGCTGGAGCCTGGTGCCCTTGTGTTAGTGCTTTGAGGGCAAGTGGGGATTTTCTTACCTTTGAGGATCCCCAAGTGCTGTGGGGATGCCTGGAGGCAGCCGAGGAGACGAGGATGTGGGTGCAGAGGCCGGGTGTGGCGCTGAGTGCAGGAGGTGGCTGGTCAGGGACAGCCCAGGAGCTGATCGTGCAGCTGCTGCTCCAGCGCTGCTCCAGCAGCGTTCCACCAAGGGCCGCAGGAGCAGGAGACAACGACAGTTGCTATGGGCACAGCCCAACATTCCATGTAGAACCCCAGGGGAGCCATGGGAGAGAAAGAGGCATGGGCCACCTCTGTCCCTTTTACTTCTGCTGCTGCAAGCTTGCTCTGAGAGCCTTGCCATTGGGTTTTTCTCCTGAGTGGTCTGAGGAGACGGGCAAAAGCAGTGCAGGGACAGCCCTGGCTCTTCTCGGTGCTTCTCTGCAAGGTGTCTCCAGCTGAACGTGCCCAGGAGGCTGTCTGTGTCCAAGGGCCCAGAACCTCATCTCCTGCCCTGGAGAACCAGCAGGACTCCTCCCGCTGGCTCTCCTCCAGCTCTGAGAGGAGCTAGAATTTGCAAGTTGTTCGGCCGAGAGGCAACTCCAAAGCTTCCTCTCCAAGTGGAGGCATTCATGCTGCCCCCTTTCTCAAATCTCCTTTTGGTGCCCAATAATGTGGCTTGATGTTTTCCCTCCTTTGGCCTCTGAGCTGGTCACTCACCTCATCACTCCTTCCTTGAAACTTAGAGAAACAGCATGTTTCTCAGGGGAACTGATGGGGACACACAGACAGGGACAGCACGGTGGCATTTCTGTAGCAAACATGAATGCAGACTTTGTATATCCCTCTTCCAGCTCCCTTGGAGAAACTAGCTGTTTGTCTCAAAAGACTCAGGGATTCCTCTAACAACGGAACGCTGATGGAATTATCTTTCCACACTGATGGCCTTGGCATTTCTTGTAATACTTAGATGGCAGATAGGATAAAACCCAGCCAGTTTTGCTGCTTCCCGGCCTTTAGTTAAGGCAAAGCAAATCTTGCTTCAGTCCCAATCTTGCTTCCTTGCCAGGCTGCATGTTGCCCACAGGGCAGCAAAGTGAGGGGGCAGCTGTAACAAGTGCCACTGCAAGGCAGATACTTTGTAGGCTCCAAGGCCCAGCTGCACTGGCTCCATCAGACAAGGGCAAGCTTCCCTGCGCTTCCCAGAAGCAGCCTGGCAATTGCCCCCTCCCTGGCCCCCTCTCCACCCTGCACAGCCCCTGCCACCAAAGCCTTGCTGGGCAGTGCCATTTGCTGGGCTAGACGAAAGAGGGAGTTTGCTTCTTCTTTCGTGCAAATACCTAAGCTGGGGGAAGCCAGAGAGAGGATAATGATCCCAGCAGCTGTGCTTTAGCTAAGGAGATTGGTGGAGGCCCAGAGCGGGAGAGGGGTCCTTTCAAGAGAAACTGAAACTGAACTACTGATGCCTTGGTGGTGCATGGGATATGAATTGGACAGAATTGGAGGGGTTCTAGAAAGGTCTTCCAAGGTGGTCAGGTGCATCAGTGCCCCAAAATGAAACAAAGTTATGTTGCTGGGCTACAAAAAGGACTAAAGCTGTTGCTTTTAGGGCAGAAATGATGGTGAGAGCAGAGCACTCATTTTGATCCAATTCATTGAATTCAACAAAGCCTCCCTTTCCACTGGCAGCTGAGATTTGTAGGAATCAAAGGATGAAGCGCCAGCGTTCTTTCCCTGGCAGGAAAGGAGACACACCTTTGCCAGTCCTGCCAGCTGAGCAAGGGGCCGGGCCTTGGGGAGGTGGTGCGTGCCCAGATTCTCCTCTCAGGGCAAGTGCCGTCTTTGATTGCCGCAGTGATTTCATACAGACCAAAAGACAAAGTGGAACAAACATGGTTTAATGATAAAGACAGATTGTGTCTCAACAAAGGCAAAATGACAAAAGACAGAGCATAGCCAACACTAAGCCTCTTCCATTGACTGATCAATCTAATCCTACTAATGAATCTTGAATAATACTCATGTACCTTAACTAAGAAATTGAGGAGATTCCTATCATGTAAACTAACTAAATAGAATTTCAGCAAGTCTAAAAGCTTAAAAACCAGTCCTATTCCTATCTAGTCCTATTGACGCCTAAGCCTTGCTAGGCCTGGCTGGACAAGCTGCAGGCTTGTCTAATTTGGTCTTTTCTTCTTGGCGAGAGGCTCTGCTTCTTTGCGAGGGCGATGTCTTCTCCTGTGTTTGTTCCTTTCCTGCATGGTTTCAAACACCCTGGAAGATAGGAAACAAACCATCCATTGTTCAATTTAGTACACACCATTACAGCAAGTGGCAAGATCTGCCTTTTAGTATGAATTTCTGTCTTTTTGGGCAGTGGCAGGTTGTGAATTGATCAGAGCATGAGTCCGATCTTTCTTGTTTCAATGCCTTGAAATGTCTTCCTCCTTTTGCTGCATCCTATTTGGAATTTGATCAGCAGCATCAAAGCAAGCTTGGATGGATCTGTTGCTCCTTGTATGCAGTGTGTGTTGTTGGGGCAGGGTAAGGTTTCATTGTGAAGGCTGGGTTTGAAGTGAGCTGTTTGGGTTTGAGGTGGGTTGTAAGCTTGAGCAGGGCTGCGAGGGGCGATGGTGCAAGTGGCCTGAGCTTGCCCTGCGGCGCCTTTGCAAAGGGTCAGCCTGTTTGAGTGGCAAGGCACAGGTTGGAGCAGAAAGAGCAGGAAGTTGCGCACCGTTTGCACTGGCCGCAGGGAAAGGGGCCTCCCGCCGGACGGGGCGGCTGGCGCGGTTGGCAGCAGGGACACTGGGCGCTGCCAGCCCTCTTGCGGCTTCTCTTGCCTGTCTGCCCATCCTCCTTTCTGGGGGGGCTTTTGCTCCTCTTGCCTTCGCCCACAGCCTGGAAATCAAAGAATCCTGTTTGAATGTTTCCTTCCCGTCAGAAAGCTGGAAATGCCTGCGTCCAGCACAAAAATCTATTGGCCTAAGCAAATCCTTGCAAAGCCTCAAGAGCTGAGGAAAGGGCTGCCTTTGCCAGTGGGCTGCGGCGGGCTGCCAAGGCAGAGCTTGGAGGGAAATGCTCCTCTTTCCTACAGGCCAAAGGGGTGGGATAAATGTGTGGCTGTCTAGAATTCTACATTTCTTATTTCTACCTCTCTGCCTAACATTTATTTCCCTTGGGTTTTCCTGCAGAAATGTCTAGGGAATGGGATGGAAATTCAGTCAAATTAGGGAAGACACATGGTTAGACGTTTTCTACAACCCAGAATAATCTCTCTCTCTCTTTCTCTTTCTCTCTCTCTCTCTCACTCTTGCCAACCAAATTGCTCTTTGCTGGTAAGGAAAGTCTGAGGGGAGCCACAGCACTGGCAGCTGCATCTTGGGGAGTATGCTGGGATGCTAGAAAAACTGCCTGAAAATCTGCAACATCTCCCTGAAGACAGGGATTGCTGATGTCAGGAGGAGTTAAGTGGGGAATGAAGGGTGTGATTGGAGTCAGCAAAGGTGGCAGCCCTTGAGAAAGCCATCTGTAGAGAGTGCAAGGCCATTTGGGTGGTGGTGCGGCTTTTTTGGCTCAGAGTTAGGCTCCAGAATGGCGTATTTCAGGGCAGCAGCAGCAGAAGGAAGGCCTGGGCAGCATCTGCTGTGCCTTTCCCAGCACATGGGACGATGTGATCCTGGCAAAGCGGCGTCTGGCATGGCTGGCCAGCAGGTTTTCTCCCCTTCTCCCAGTTTCTCCACCCTCCTGGCATGCCTGGATTTTCTTGCCCCTCACCTGAGCAAGAGTGCTAGCAACTCTATGCTCCTTTTTCCAGGTGTAGTAGTACTCCACACACTGTGCCACGGTCTTAGTCTGGATCTGTTGTGAAGAGAAAAAGAAGGAATCTAAAATTCCTTTGTAGGGTGCATTGGGGAAAAAGAAGAAGATGGAGTAAAGTAGGAAGTAAAATCATGAAGTAAATGGAGTAGGGTGTAAAATGAAATCAAGATGGAGAAAGAGAGGCATCGTGCAATGTAGTAAAGCGTGTATCATGCTAGGTGGTAGCACACGTAATGCACAGATCAACAAGAAATCCATCTAGCACAGGTCTTCTTTGCCGGGTTCACTGCAGTTATGCCAGCACAATGTCTTGTGGAAGCAGCAGCAGACGTGTGCGACAAGTCTGAGAGAATAAATCATCATATTGCAAAGGAGCTTGGAGAAAAGGGCTGGAGAGACAGGATCATCCTTTTCACACAGGCCTTTGATGTCCCGTTTTGTTCCTACTTGAGCAGTTTTGGTACTTGAGAAGAGAGAGACCGAAGCCCAGTGTTTGTTACCAGATAGAAGCAAGCTTTCCTCCTGATGATCTACTGAGGTAAAGAATGTCCTGCGGCTTTACCTGCTTCTGGATGAGATGAAAATCCTTGCCGTAGGTGTGGAAAGCCTTTTGGAAGGAGTCCTTCTCCTCAGGTGTCCATCTGTCGGAGCCTGGCAATAAAAAGCAGCAGGTAAATGGATCCCTCGATCCACATGAAGTAGATCCCACTGGCCGCCGCAAGAAAATGGTTGCAGGCCATCATTGCCGTGTGAGTACACGTCTGCTCCCTCAGAAGGTGATGAAGACAAGAGCAGGCATTCCGCCGGGAAAAGGATTGGAAAAGAAGTAAAGCTGAAGGACTAGATGCTGGTGCTTTCCCCTGCCCCCGAGAAGAGAAGCCCTTGTGCTGGTGTTAAGCACAATTTGTTGAAGCAGAAACACTTGCCACAACACTGAAGGGGACGGCAGCATCTGTCAGTGAAGGAAGAAGCTCTGCTTTGCTTACCTGCGTAATGATAATCAGCCAAGGGATGGCCTTGAGCTGTTGCAGGCCCTCCTGAGAGCAACATCTCCAGAGCCTCCTGCAAGATCCAAGGGGAAAAGGCTTTAGGCGCCCCACCACATCCAAAATGAGCCGAAAAGCACAGATGCTGCCTTTCAGCTACTTTGCCTCTTCAGACATTCAAGCAACTGTATGCCATGTGGGTGAAAGCCTGGGATTTGATCCCAGTGCCTAGTTTTTGCTGCCCAGCCCTTTGATGCTGGTGCCCAAGAGTGGCATTTTGCTCCCCAAGCGAATGATTTAGCGGCTGCTGCAGCCAGAATGGCCTCAGCTGAGTGAGGCTTCTGGGAATTTCCTCTCCAAATGTCTTAGAGCAGCCAGAGCTGCAGGCGATTTCCAAGGCAGTAGGCTGCAGGAGCTTGCGCCGCCGCCTGCAGGAGGGAGATTCTCCCTGCTGGAGCCGTTTGGGCTCAGCCCTGCCGCAGCTGGAGGAGACACAGCAGGCAGCAGGTGCTCTGCTCCCTGTGAAGAGCCTTCATCAAGGAGCAGGCAGGAAAGGCTGTGCCAGTGGCCGGGCCTTGTGCATTGCCTGTGCCCTCTTCTGTGCGCCCACAGAGCGGCTTCTTACCGGAAGGCTGCCGCGTGCCTGGTGCAGGCAGTGCAGGGCGCGCTCCAGGTCAGCTGCTGGGCCGGCAATGCCACGGGAGCTGGCCATGTCCAGCAGTTGTCTTACTGCAAGCACAAGAAAAAGCCAGCCCAAGTCAGCCTTGAGGTCAGCAAGAGCAAAGGTTGCCATGCAAGGCGGAAGGAAAGGCCAGGAGCTAAAGGCAGCAGCTTGGAGAGCATGAAAAGGAGAGCAAAGACAGGGCCAGCTGAAGCAAGGGCCCCCGCAGTGCTGGCTCTCCCTTCAGAGCAGCTTCTTGTAGAAGAAGTGGAGGCCAATCTCCTCTCTTGCAGTGGCAAATGGGCCTGAGCAATTTGGAGAGCAAGATGCTTGCTCTTTTTGCTGCTCTGCTGCAGAAGCAGAGCGTTCTCCTTGCCTCTAACACTTCTAGATGGGAAGATGGGCGAGACAGGGAGAGAAGCGGAGCCTGCAAAAAGCTGCCTTTCTATGCAAAAGGAGACTTGGAAAGATCCAAGTATGTCAGGGGTGGAAGAAAAGCTTGAAGAGAAGCTACCTCTGTCAGGTTTTTCCATGTCAGAGACGTCTTCTCCCCAGGGCTTCCAGACCAGGCTTGCAGGCTCTTCATCCTCACTTGGTGCTCTGCTCTGCAGCTCTGGCAGCTCAGCCTGAAAGTCGCTGCCAACATTGATGTGCCTAAAGGAAGAAAGAGGTGAAGGTAAGATAGGCAAGTGCTCGAGAGAGCCTTGCTGTGGATGCACAGGCTTGAAGCAATCCCAGCCTGACTCTGAAAGAGCAGTTCTCCTCCTGGCCATTCCTCCAGTTTGCTGTCCTTTAACCCTAGGCCAAAACTCACGGCTGATTGTTGCCTCTTGCTTTCCTTTTCATTGTGCCTCTCCTTTCCACCTGCAAAAGATCCAAACAATGCTCCAGTTAGAAATGGTTCCGCCCAGGATGTGTCAGTAGCCTTCCTTCTCGACCTCATCGTTGCAAAGCCTGAGCTCCTCTGTGCCAGCTCCTTTCTTTTTGCTGTCATTGCCGTGCTTTTGAGGTGGAATTGCCTAGGCAGGAGCCTCTAGCAGTCAGCAGCTTCCTGAGGAGGGGAAGCAGAAGGCCATGCACTACTCTCTTCAGTCCTGGGGCCGCTGGGAGGAGCCAAGAGAATGGGCTGCAAGATGTGGCAGTGCAGGCTTCGGGTGGATAGAAGGAAAAGGCTCTTCACCCACAGGGTGCTTGGCCACTGGAACAGGCTCTCCAGGGAAGGGGTGCCAGCAGCAAGGCTGACTGAGCTCCAAAAGTGTTTGGACAGCGCTCTTGGGCATGTGATTGTTGAGGCTGCCCCGGGCAGGCCCTGGAGTTGGGCTCAGTGATCTTTGAGAATCCCTTGCAAGCCAGAAAATTCTCTGGTACTGTGATTGTGTTCTTGAGAAGATGGCATTTCACAGCTGCCCCTGAGCATGAGGTAGAAGCAGCCCTACATGCATTGAAAGAAGTATCTACAGGATATGAAAATAGAATGTATCTATCAGAGATGTAACTATGTGAGCACATAAGGATTGCTGATGGCAGATGATTTTTGAAGTTGAACACCTGTGTTTGAGGACAAGGCCAGTGAAATGCTTGCATGGCCTGAATGAGAGGGATCCCAGAGGAGAAGTGCCATCATTCTGGTTTTTGCAGCTTTGGAGCAGGTGTGAGCTGAGTCAGGGCATAAGGGGATTTGTTGACACTGAAGCCCTGAACTCCTCAGGCATGACCAATTTGTTTTGGGGTCACCACAAGCTAGGTTTAGGACTGCAATGGGTGCCAGGAACTTTGAAGCAGGTGATGCGTGGAGGAGGATCTGCAACTGCACTGGGACAGCTCTCTACATCCTCTATGGAAAGGTCTGTGTTTGCCTGGGAGGCAACACGATTCCTTCAGAAGCTGCAGCCCGCTTTGACGTGGAAGGTGGCGTGGGGAAAGTGAGCACGCAGCCTGTGTGTGGTGGTTGGTGGGAGAGGCAGCTGGAGCCTGGTGCCCTTGTGTTAGTGCTTTGAGGGCAAGTGGGGATTTTCTTACCTTTGAGGATCCCCAAGTGCTGTGGGGATGCCTGGAGGCAGCCGAGGAGACGAGGATGTGGGTGCAGAGGCCGGGTGTGGCGCTGAGTGCAGGAGGTGGCTGGTCAGGGACAGCCCAGGAGCTGATCGTGCAGCTGCTGCTCCAGCGCTGCTCCAGCAGCGTTCCACCAAGGGCCGCAGGAGCAGGAGACAACGACAGTTGCTATGGGCACAGCCCAACATTCCATGTAGAACCCCAGGGGAGCCATGGGAGAGAAAGAGGCATGGGCCACCTCTGTCCCTTTTACTTCTGCTGCTGCAAGCTTGCTCTGAGAGCCTTGCCATTGGGTTTTTCTCCTGAGTGGTCTGAGGAGACGGGCAAAAGCAGTGCAGGGACAGCCCTGGCTCTTCTCGGTGCTTCTCTGCAAGGTGTCTCCAGCTGAACGTGCCCAGGAGGCTGTCTGTGTCCAAGGGCCCAGAACCTCATCTCCTGCCCTGGAGAACCAGCAGGACTCCTCCCGCTGGCTCTCCTCCAGCTCTGAGAGGAGCTAGAATTTGCAAGTTGTTCAGCCGAGAGGCAACTCCAAAGCTTCCTCTCCAAGTGGAGGCATTCATGCTGCCCCCTTTCTCAAATCTCCTTTTGGTGCCCAATAATGTGGCTTGATGTTTTCCCTCCTTTGGCCTCTGAGCTGGTCACTCACCTCATCACTCCTTCCTTGAAACTTAGAGAAACAGCATGTTTCTCAGGGGAACTGATGGGGACACACAGACAGGGACAGCACGGTGGCATTTCTGTAGCAAACATGAATGCAGACTTTGTATATCCCTCTTCCAGCTCCCTTGGAGAAACTAGCTGTTTGTCTCAAAAGACTCAGGGATTCCTCTAACAACGGAACGCTGATGGAATTATCTTTCCACACTGATGGCCTTGGCATTTCTTTTAATACTTAGATGGCAGATAGGATAAAACCCAGCCAGTTTTGCTGCTTCCCGGCCTTTAGTTAAGGCAAAGCAAATCTTGCTTCAGTCCCAATCTTGCTTCCTTGCCAGGCTGCATGTTGCCCACAGGGCAGCAAAGTGAGGGGGCAGCTGTAACAAGTGCCACTGCAAGGCAGATACTTTGTAGGCTCCAAGGCCCAGCTGCACTGGCTCCATCAGACAAGGGCAAGCTTCCCTGCGCTTCCCAGAAGCAGCCTGGCAATTGCCCCCTCCCTGGCCCCCTCTCCACCCTGCACAGCCCCTGCCACCAAAGCCTTGCTGGGCAGTGCCATTTGCTGGGCTAGACGAAAGAGGGAGTTTGCTTCTTCTTTCGTGCAAATACCTAAGCTGGGGGAAGCCAGAGAGAGGATAATGATCCCAGCAGCTGTGCTTTAGCTAAGGAGATTGGTGGAGGCCCAGAGCGGGAGAGGGGTCCTTTCAAGAGAAACTGAAACTGAACTACTGATGCCTTTGTGGTGCATGGGATATGAATTGGACAGAATTGGAGGGGTTCTAGAAAGGTCTTCCAAGGTGGTCAGGTGCATCAGTGCCCCAAAATGAAACAAAGTTATGTTGCTGGGCTACAAAAAGGACTAAAGCTGTTGCTTTTAGGGCAGAAATGATGGTGAGAGCAGAGCACTCATTTTGATCCAATTCATTGAATTAAACAAAGCCTCCCTTTCCACTGGCAGCTGAGATTTGTAGGAATCAAAGGATGAAGCGCCAGCGTTCTTTCCCTGGCAGGAAAGGAGACACACCTTTGCCAGTCCTGCCAGCTGAGCAAGGGGCCGGGCCTTGGGGAGGTGGTGCGTGCCCAGATTCTCCTCTCAGGGCAAGTGCCGTCTTTGATTGCCACAGTGATTTCATACAGACCAAAAGACAAAGTGGAACAAACATGGTTTAATGATAAAGACAGATTGTGTCTCAACAAAGGCAAAATGACAAAAGACAGAGCATAGCCAACACTAAGCCTCTTCCATTGACTGATCAATCTAATCCTACTAATGAATCTTGAATAATACTCATGTACCTTAACTAAGAAATTGAGGAGATTCCTATCATGTAAACTAACTAAATAGAATTTCAGCAAGTCTAAAAGCTTAAAAACCAGTCCTATTCCTATCTAGTCCTATTGACGCCTAAGCCTTGCTAGGCCTGGCTGGACAAGCTGCAGGCTTGTCTAATTTGGTCTTTTCTTCTTGGCGAGAGGCTCTGCTTCTTTGCGAGGGCGATGTCTTCTCCTGTGTTTGTTCCTTTCCTGCATGGTTTCAAACACCCTGGAAGATAGGAAACAAACCATCCATTGTTCAATTTAGTACACACCATTACAGCAAGTGGCAAGATCTGCCTTTTAGTATGAATTTCTGTCTTTTTGGGCAGTGGCAGGTTGTGAATTGATCAGAGCATGAGTCCGATCTTTCTTGTTTCAATGCCTTGAAATGTCTTCCTCCTTTTGCTGCATCCTATTTGGAATTTGATCAGCAGCATCAAAGCAAGCTTGGATGGATCTGTTGCTCCTTGTATGCAGTGTGTGTTGTTGGGGCAGGGTAAGGTTTCATTGTGAAGGCTGGGTTTGAAGTGAGCTGTTTGGGTTTGAGGTGGGTTGTAAGCTTGAGCAGGGCTGCGAGGGGCGATGGTGCAAGTGGCCTGAGCTTGCCCTGCGGCGCCTTTGCAAAGGGTCAGCCTGTTTGAGTGGCAAGGCGCAGGTTGGAGCAGAAAGAGCAGGAAGTTGCGCACCGTTTGCACTGGCCGCAGGGAAAGGGGCCTCCCGCCGGACGGGGCGGCTGGCGCGGTTGGCAGCAGGGACACTGGGCGCTGCCAGCCCTCTTGCGGCTTCTCTTGCCTGTCTGCCCATCCTCCTTTCTGGGGGGGCTTTTGCTCCTCTTGCCTTCGCCCACAGCCTAGAAATCAAAGAATCCTCTTTCAATGTTTCCTTCCCGTCAGAAAGCTGGAAATGCCTGCGTCCAGCACAAAAATCGATTGGCCTAAGCAAATCCTTGCAAAGCCTCAAGAGCTGAGGAAAGGGCTGCCTTTGCCAGTGGGCTGCGGCGGGCTGCCAAGGCAGAGCTTGGAGGGAAATGCTCCTCTTTCCTACAGGCCAAAGGGGTGGGATAAATGTGTGGCTGTCTAGAATTCTACATTTCTTATTTCTACCTCTCTGCCTAACATTTATTTCCCTTGGGTTTTCCTGCAGAAATGTCTAGGGAATGGGATGGAAATTCAGTCAAATTAGGGAAGACACATGGTTAGACGTTTTCTACAACCCAGAATATTCTCTCTCTCTCTTTCTCTTTCTCTCTCTCTCTCTCACTCTTGCCAACCAAATTGCTCTTTGCTGGTAAGGAAAGTCTGAGGGGAGCCACAGCACTGGCAGCTGCTTCTTGGGGAGTATGCTGGGATGCTAGAAAAAGTGCCTGAAAATCTGCAACATCTCCCTGAAGACAGGGATTGCTGATGTCAGGAGGAGTTAAGTGGGGAATGAAGGGTGTGATTGGAGTCAGCAAAGGTGGCAGCCCTTGAGAAAGCCATCTGTAGAGAGTGCAAGGCCATTTGGGTGGTGGTGCGGCTTTTTTGGCTCAGAGTTAGGCTCCAGAATGGCGTATTTCAGGGCAGCAGCAGCAGAAGGAAGGCCTGGGCAGCATCTGCTGTGCCTTTCCCAGCACATGGGACGATGTGATCCTGGCAAAGCGGCGTCTGGCATGGCTGGCCAGCAGGTTTTCTCCCCTTCTCCCAGTTTCTCCACCCTCCTGGCATGCCTGGATTTTCTTGCCCCTCACCTGAGCAAGAGTGCTAGCAACTCTATGCTCCTTTTTCCAGGTGTAGTAGTACTCCACACACTGTGCCACGGTCTTAGTCTGGATCTGTTGTGAAGAGAAAAAGAAGGAATCTAAAATTCCTTTGTAGGGTGCATTGGGGAAAAAGAAGAAGATGGAGTAAAGTAGGAAGTAAAATCATGAAGTAAATGGAGTAGGGTGTAAAATGAAATCAAGATGGAGAAAGAGAGGCATCGTGCAATGTAGTAAAGCGTGTATCATGCTAGGTGGTAGCACACGTAATGCACAGATCAACAAGAAATCCATCTAGCACAGGTCTTCTTTGCCGGGTTCACTGCAGTTATGCCAGCACAATGTCTTGTGGAAGCAGCAGCAGACGTGTGCGACAAGTCTGAGAGAATAAATCATCATATTGCAAAGGAGCTTGGAGAAAAGGGCTGGAGAGACAGGATCATCCTTTTCACACATGCCTTTGATGTCCCGTTTTGTTCCTACTTGAGCAGTTTTGGTACTTGAGAAGAGAGAGACCGAAGGCCAGTGTTTGTTACCAGATAGAAGCAAGCTTTCCTCCTGATGATCTGCTGAGGTAAAGAATGTCCTGTGGCTTTACCTGCTTCTGGATGAGATGAAAATCCTTGCCGTAGGTGTGGAAAGCCTTTTGGAAGGAGTCCTTCTCCTCAGGTGTCCATCTGTCGGAGCCTGGCAATAAAAAGCAGCAGGTAAATGGATCCCTCGATCCACATGAAGTAGATCCCACTGGCCGCCGCAAGAAAATGGTTGCAGGCCATCATTGCCGTGTGAGTACACGTCTGCTCCCTCAGAAGGTGATGAAGACAAGAGCAGGCATTCCGCCGGGAAAAGGATTGGAAAAGAAGTAAAGCTGAAGGACTAGATGCTGGTGCTTTCCCCAGCCGCCGAGAAGAGAAGCCCTTGTGCTGGTGTTAAGCACAATTTGTTGAAGCAGAAACACTTGCCACAACACTGAAGGGGACGGCAGCATCTGTCAGTGAAGGAAGAAGCTCTGCTTTGCTTACCTGCGTAATGATAATCAGCCAAGGGATGGCCTTGAGCTGTTGCAGGCCCCCCTGAGAGCAACATCTCCAGAGCCTCCTGCAAGATCCAAGGGGAAAAGGCTTTAGGCACCCCACCACATCCAAAATGAGCCGAAAAGCACAGATGCTGCCTTTCAGCTACTTTGCCTCTTCAGACATTCAAGCAACTGTATGCCATGTGGGTGAAAGCCTGGGATTTGATCCCAGTGCCTAATTTTTGCTGCCCAGCCCTTTGATGCTGGTGCCCAAGAGTGGCATTTTGCTCCCCAAGCGAATGATTTAGCGGCTGCTGCAGCCAGAATGGCCTCAGCTGAGTGAGGCTTCTGGGAATTTCCTCTCCAAATGTCTTAGAGCAGCCAGAGCTGCAGGCGATTTCCAAGGCAGCAGGCTGCAGGAGCTTGCGCCGCCGCCTGCAGGAGGGAGATTCTCCCTGCTGGAGCCGTTTGGGCTCAGCCCTGCCGCAGCTGGAGGAGACACAGCAGGCAGCAGGTGCTCTGCTCCCTGTGAAGAGCCTTCATCAAGGAGCAGGCAGGAAAGGCTGTGCCAGTGGCCGGGCCTTGTGCATTGCCTGTGCCCTCTTCTGTGCGCCCACAGAGCGGCTTCTTACCGGAAGGCTGCCGCGTGCCTGGTGCAGGCAGTGCAGGGCGCGCTCCAGGTCAGCTGCTGGGCCGGCAATGCCACGGGAGCTGGCCATGTCCAGCAGTTGTCTTACTGCAAGCACAAGAAAAAGCCAGCCCAAGTCAGCCTTGAGGCCAGCAAGAGCAAAGGTTGCCATGCAAGGCGGAAGGAAAGGCCAGGAGCTAAAGGCAGCAACTTGGAGAGCATGAAAAGGAGAGCAAAGACAGGGCCAGCTGAAGCAAGGGCCCCCGCAGTGCTGGCTCTCCCTTCAGAGCAGCTTCTTGTAGAAGAAGTGGAGGCCAATCTCCTCTCTTGCAGTGGCAAATGGGCCTGAGCAATTTGGAGAGCAAGATGCTTGCTCTTTTTGCTGCTCTGCTGCAGAAGCAGAGCGTTCTCCTTGCCTCTAACACTTCTAGATGGGAAGATGGGCGAGACAGGGAGAGAAGCGGAGCCTGTAAAAAGCTGCCTTTCTATGCAAAAGGAGACTTGGAAAGATCCAAGTATGTCAGGGGTGGAAGAAAAGCTTGAAGAGAAGCTACCTCTGTCAGGTTTTTCCATGTCAGAGTCGTCTTCTCCCCAGGGCTTCCAGACCAGGCTTGCAGGCTCTTCATCCTCACTTGGTGCTCTGCTCTGCAGCTCTGGCAGCTCAGCCTGAAAGTCGCTGCCAACATTGATGTGCCTAAAGGAAGAAAGAGGTGAAGGTAAGATAGGCAAGTGCTCGAGAGAGCCTTGCTGTGGATGCACAGGATTGAAGCAATCCCAGCCTGACTCTGAAAGAGCAGTTCTCCTCCTGGCCTTTCCTCCAGTTTGCTGTCCTTTAACCCTAGGCCAAAACTCACGGCTGATTGTTGCCTCTTGCTTTCCTTTTCATTGTGCCTCTCCTTTCCACCTGCAAAAGATCCAAACAATGCTCCAGCTAGAAATGGTTCCGCCCAGGATGTGTCAGTAGCCTTCCTTCTCGACCTCATCGTTGCAAAGCCTGAGCTCCTCTGTGCCAGCTCCTTTCTTTTTGCTGTCATTGCCGTGCTTTTGAGGTGGAATTGCCTAGGCAGGAGCCTCTAGCAGTCAGCAGCTTCCTGAGGAGGGGAAGCAGAAGGCCATGCACTACTCTCTTCAGTCCTGGGGCCACTGGCAGGAGCCAAGAGAATGGGCTGCAAGATGTGGCAGTGCAGGCTTCGGGTGGATAGAAGGAAAAGGCTCTTCACGCAGAGGGTGCTTGGCCACTGGAACAGGCTCTCCAGGGAAGGGGTGCCAGCAGCAAGGCTGACTGAGCTCCAAAAGTGTTTGCACAGCGCTCTTGGGCATGTGATTGTTGAGGCTGCCCCAGGCAGGCCCTGGAGTTGGGCTCAGTGATCTTTGAGAATCCCTTGCAAGCCAGAAAATTCTCTGGTACTGTGATTGTGTTCTTGAGAAGATGGCATTTCACAGCTGCCCCTGAGCATGAGGTAGAAGCAGCCCTACATGCATTGAAAGAAGTATCTACAGGATATGAAAATAGAATGTATCTATCAGAGATGTAACTATGTGAGCACATAAGGATTGCTGATGGCAGATGATTTTTGAAGTTGAACACCTGTGTTTGAGGACAAGGCCAGTGAAATGCTTGCATGGCCTGAATGAGAGGGATCCCAGAGGAGAAGTGCCATCATTCTGGTTTTTGCAGCTTTGGAGCAGGTGTGAGCTGAGTCAGGGCATGAGGGGATTTGTTGACACTGAAGCCCTGAACTCCTCAGGCATGACCAATTTGTTTTGGGGTCACCACAAGCTAGGTTTAGGACTGCAATGGGTGCCAGGAACTTTGAAGCAGGTGATGCGTGGAGGAGGATCTGCAACTGCACTGGGACAGCTCTCTACATCCTCTATGGAAAGGTCTGTGTTTGCCTGGGAGGCAACACGATTCCTTCAGAAGCTGCAGCCCGCTTTGACGTGGAAGGTGGCGTGGGGAAAGTGAGCACGCAGCCTGTGTGTGGTGGTTGGTGGGAGAGGCAGCTGGAGCCTGGTGCCCTTGTGTTAGTGCTTTGAGGGCAAGTGGGGATTTTCTTACCTTTGAGGATCCCCAAGTGCTGTGGGGATGCCTGGAGGCAGCCGAGGAGACGAGGATGTGGGTGCAGAGGCCGGGTGTGGCGCTGAGTGCAGGAGGTGGCTGGTCAGGGACAGCCCAGGAGCTGATTGTGCAGCTGCTGCTCCAGCGCTGCTCCAGCAGCGTTCCACCAAGGGCCGCAGGAGCAGGAGACAACGACAGTTGCTATGGGCACAGCCCAACATTCCATGTAGAACCCCAGGGGAGCCATGGGACAGAAAGAGGCATGGGCCACCTCTGTCCCTTTTACTTCTGCTGCTGCAAGCTTGCTCTGAGAGCCATGCCATTGGGTTTTTCTCCTGAGTGGTCTGAGGAGACGGGCAAAAGCAGTGCAGGGACAGCCCTGGCTCTTCTCGGTGCTTCTCTGCAAGGTGTCTCCAGCTGAACGTGCCCAGGAGGCTGTCTGTGTCCAAGGGCCCAGAACCTCATCTCCTGCCCTGGAGAACCAGCAGGACTCCTCCCGCTGGCTCTCCTCCAGCTCTGAGAGGAGCTAGAATTTGCAAGTTGTTCGGCCGAGAGGCAACTCCAAAGCTTCCTCTCCAAGTGGAGGCATTCATGCTGCCCCCTTTCTCAAATCTCCTTTTGGTGCCCAATAATGTGGCTTGATGTTTTCCCTCCTTTGGCCTCTGAGCTGGTCACTCACCTCATCACTCCTTCCTTGAAACTTAGAGAAACAGCATGTTTCTCAGGGGAACTGATGGGGACACACAGACAGGGACAGCCCGGTGGCATTTCTGTAGCAAACATGAATGCAGACTTTGTATATCCCTCTTCCAGCTCCCTTGGAGAAACTAGCTGTTTGTCTCAAAAGACTCAGGGATTCCTCTAACAAAGGAACGCTGATGGAATTATCTTTCCACACTGATGGCCTTGGCATTTCTTGTAATACTTAGATGGCAGATAGGATAAAACCCAGCCAGTTTTGCTGCTTCCCGGCCTTTAGTTAAGGCAAAGCAAATCTTGCTTCAGTCCCAATCTTGCTTCCTTGCCAGGCTGCATGTTGCCCACAGGGCAGCAAAGTGAGGGGGCAGCTGTAACAAGTGCCACTGCAAGGCAGATACTTTGTAGGCTCCAAGGCCCAGCTGCACTGGCTCCATCAGACAAGGGCAAGCTTCCCTGCGCTTCCCAGAAGCAGCCTGGCAATTGCCCCCTCCCTGGCCCCCTCTCCACCCTGCACAGCCCCTGCCACCAAAGCCTTGCTGGGCAGTGCCATTTGCTGGGCTAGACGAAAGAGGGAGTTTGCTTCTTCTTTCGTGCAAATACCTAAGCTGGGGGAAGCCAGAGAGAGGATAATGATCCCAGCCGCTGTGCTTTAGCTAAGGAGATTGGTGGAGGCCCAGAGCGGGAGAGGGGTCCTTTCAAGAGAAACTGAAACTGAACTACTGATGCCTTTGTGGTGCATGGGATATGAATTGGACAGAATTGGAGGGGTTCTAGAAAGGTCTTCCAAGGTGGTCAGGTGCATCAGTGCCCCAAAATGAAACAAAGTTATGTTGCTGGGCTACAAAAAGGACTAAAGCTGTTGCTTTTAGGGCAGAAATGATGGTGAGAGCAGAGCACTCATTTTGATCCAATTCATTGAATTAAACAAAGCCTCCCTTTCCACTGGCAGCTGAGATTTGTAGGAATCAAAGGATGAAGCGCCAGCGTTCTTTCCCTGGCAGGAAAGGAGACACACCTTTGCCAGTCCTGCCAGCTGAGCAAGGGGCCGGGCCTTGGGGAGGTGGTGCGTGCCCAGATTCTCCTCTCAGGGCAAGTGCCGTCTTTGATTGCCGCAGTGATTTCATACGGACCAAAAGACAAAGTGGAACAAACATGGTTTAATGATAAAGACAGATTGTGTCTCAACAAAGGCAAAATGACAAAAGACAGAGCATAGCCAACACTAAGCCTCTTCCATTGACTGATAAATCTAATCCTACTAATGAATCTTGAATAATACTCATGTACCTTAACTAAGAAATTGAGGAGATTCCTATCATGTAAACTAACTAAATAGAATTTCAGCAAGTCTAAAAGCTTAAAAACCAGTCCTATTCCTATCTAGTCCTATTGACGCCTAAGCCTTGCTAGGCCTGGCTGGACAAGCTGCAGGCTTGTCTAATTTGGTCTTTTCTTCTTGGCGAGAGGCTCTGCTTCTTTGCGAGGGTGATGTCTTCTCCTGTGTTTGTTCCTTTCCTGCATGGTTTCAAACACCCTGGAAGATAGGAAACAAACCATCCATTGTTCAATTTAGTACACACCATTACAGCAAGTGGCAAGATCTGCCTTTTAGTATGAATTTCTGTCTTTTTGGGCAGTGGCAGGTTGTGAATTGATCAGAGCATGAGTCCGATCTTTCTTGTTTCAATGCCTTGAAATGTCTTCCTCCTTTTGCTGCATCCTATTTGGAATTTGATCAGCAGCATCAAAGCAAGCTTGGACGGATCTGTTGCTCCTTGTATGCAGTGTGTGTTGTTGGGGCAGGGTAAGGTTTCATTGTGAAGGCTGGGTTTGAAGTGAGCTGTTTGGGTTTGAGGTGGGTTGTAAGCTTGAGCAGGGCTGCGAGGGGCGATGGTGCAAGTGGCCTGAGCTTGCCCTGCGGCGCCTTTGCAAAGGGCCAGCCTGTTTGAGTGGCAAGGCGCAGGTTGGAGCAGAAAGAGCAGGAAGTTGCGCACCGTTTGCACTGGCCGCAGGGAAAGGGGCCTCCCGCCGGACGGGGCGGCTGGCGCGGTTGGCAGCAGGGACACTGGGCGCTGCCAGCCCTCTTGCGGCTTCTCTTGCCTGTCTGCCCATCCTCCTTTCTGGGGGGGCTTTTGCTCCTCTTGCCTTCGCCCACAGCCTGGAAATGAAAGAATCCTCTTTCAATGTTTCCTTCCCGTCAGAAAGCTGGAAATGCCTGCGTCCACCACAAAAATCTCTTGGCCTAAGCAAATCCTTGCAAAGCCTCAAGAGCTGAGGAAAGGGCTGCCTTTGCCAGTGGGCTGCGGCGGGCTGCCAAGGCAGAGCTTGGAGGGAAATGCTCCTCTTTCCTACAGGCCAAAGGGGTGGGATAAATGTGTGGCTGTCTAGAATTCTACATTTCTTATTTCTCTCTCTCTGCCTAACATTTATTTCCCTTGGGTTTTCCTGCAGAAATGTCTAGGGAATGGGATGGAAATTCAGTCAAATTAGGGAAGACACATGGTTAGACGTTTTCTACAACCCAGAATAATCTCTCTCTCTCTTTCTCTTTCTCTCTCTCTCTCTCACTCTTGCCAACCAAATTGCTCTTTGCTGGTAAGGAAAGTCTGAGGGGAGCCACAGCACTGGCAGCTGCTTCTTGGGGAGTATGCTGGGATGCTAGAAAAAGTGCCTGAAAATCTGCAACATCTCCCTGAAGACAGGGATTGCTGATGTCAGGAGGAGTTAAGTGGGGAATGAAGGGTGTGATTGGAGTCAGCAAAGGTGGCAGCCCTTGAGAAAGCCATCTGTAGAGAGTGCAAGGCCATTTGGGTGGTGGTGCGGCTTTTTTGGCTCAGAGTTAGGCTCCAGAATGGCGTATTTCAGGGCAGCAGCAGCAGAAGGAAGGCCTGGGCAGCATCTGCTGTGCCTTTCCCAGCACATGGGACGATGTGATCCTGGCAAAGCGGCGTCTGGCATGGCTGGCCAGCAGGTTTTCTCCCCTTCTCCCAGTTTCTCCACCCTCCTGGCATGCCTGGATTTTCTTGCCCCTCACCTGAGCAAGAGTGCTAGCAACTCTATGCTCCTTTTTCCAGGTGTAGTAGTACTCCACACACTGTGCCACGGTCTTAGTCTGGATCTGTTGTGAAGAGAAAAAGAAGGAATCTAAAATTCCTTTGTAGGGTGCATTGGGGAAAAAGAAGAAGATGGAGTAAAGTAGGAAGTAAAATCATGAAGTAAATGGAGTAGGGTGTAAAATGAAATCAAGATGGAGAAAGAGAGGCATCGTGCAATGTAGTAAAGCGTGTATCATGCTAGGTGGTAGCACACGTAATGCACAGATCAACAAGAAATCCATCTAGCACAGGTCTTCTTTGCCGGGTTCACTGCAGTTATGCCAGCACAATGTCTTGTGGAAGCAGCAGCAGACGTGTGCGACAAGTCTGAGAGAATAAATCATCATATTGCAAAGGAGCTTGGAGAAAAGGGCTGGAGAGACAGGATCATCCTTTTCACACATGCCTTTGATGTCCCGTTTTGTTCCTACTTGAGCAGTTTTGGTACTTGAGAAGAGAGAGACCGAAGGCCAGTGTTTGTTACCAGATAGAAGCAAGCTTTCCTCCTGATGATCTGCTGAGGTAAAGAATGTCCTGTGGCTTTACCTGCTTCTGGATGAGATGAAAATCCTTGCCGTAGGTGTGGAAAGCCTTTTGGAAGGAGTCCTTCTCCTCAGGTGTCCATCTGTCGGAGCCTGGCAATAAAAAGCAGCAGGTAAATGGATCCCTCGATCCACATGAAGTAGATCCCACTGGCCGCCGCAAGAAAATGGTTGCAGGCCATCATTGCCGTGTGAGTACACGTCTGCTCCCTCAGAAGGTGATGAAGACAAGAGCAGGCATTCCGCCGGGAAAAGGATTGGAAAAGAAGTAAAGCTGAAGGACTAGATGCTGGTGCTTTCCCCAGCCGCCGAGAAGAGAAGCCCTTGTGCTGGTGTTAAGCACAATTTGTTGAAGCAGAAACACTTGCCACAACACTGAAGGGGACGGCAGCATCTGTCAGTGAAGGAAGAAGCTCTGCTTTGCTTACCTGCGTAATGATAATCAGCCAAGGGATGGCCTTGAGCTGTTGCAGGCCCCCCTGAGAGCAACATCTCCAGAGCCTCCTGCAAGATCCAAGGGGAAAAGGCTTTAGGCACCCCACCACATCCAAAATGAGCCGAAAAGCACAGATGCTGCCTTTCAGCTACTTTGCCTCTTCAGACATTCAAGCAACTGTATGCCATGTGGGTGAAAGCCTGGGATTTGATCCCAGTGCCTAGTTTTTGCTGCCCAGCCCTTTGATGCTGGTGCCCAAGAGTGGCATTTTGCTCCCCAAGCGAATGATTTAGCGGCTGCTGCAGCCAGAATGGCCTCAGCTGAGTGAGGCTTCTGGGAATTTCCTCTCCAAATGTCTTAGAGCAGCCAGAGCTGCAGGCGATTTCCAAGGCAGCAGGCTGCAGGAGCTTGCGCCGCCGCCTGCAGGAGGGAGATTCTCCCTGCTGGAGCCGTTTGGGCTCAGCCCTGCCGCAGCTGGAGGAGACACAGCAGGCAGCAGGTGCTCTGCTCCCTGTGAAGAGCCTTCATCAAGGAGCAGGCAGGAAAGGCTGTGCCAGTGGCCGGGCCTTGTGCATTGCCTGTGCCCTCTTCTGTGCGCCCACAGAGCGGCTTCTTACCGGAAGGCTGCCGCGTGCCTGGTGCAGGCAGTGCAGGGCGCGCTCCAGGTCAGCTGCTGGGCCGGCAATGCCACGGGAGCTGGCCATGTCCAGCAGTTGTCTTACTGCAAGCACAAGAAAAAGCCAGCCCAAGTCAGCCTTGAGGCCAGCAAGAGCAAAGGTTGCCATGCAAGGCGGAAGGAAAGGCCAGGAGCTAAAGGCAGCAACTTGGAGAGCATGAAAAGGAGAGCAAAGACAGG
Organism: Melospiza georgiana; assembly: GCF_028018845.1. Lineage (NCBI taxonomy): Eukaryota > Metazoa > Chordata > Aves > Passeriformes > Passerellidae > Melospiza > Melospiza georgiana. The sequence continues at coordinate 43,327,347 of NC_080465.1, forward strand.
GCCAGCTGAAGCAAGGGCCCCCGCAGTGCTGGCTCTCCCTTCAGAGCAGCTTCTTGTAGAAGAAGTGGAGGCCAATCTCCTCTCTTGCAGTGGCAAATGGGCCTGAGCAATTTGGAGAGCAAGATGCTTGCTCTTTTTGCTGCTCTGCTGCAGAAGCAGAGCGTTCTCCTTGCCTCTAACACTTCTAGATGGGAAGATGGGCGAGACAGGGAGAGAAGCGGAGCCTGTAAAAAGCTGCCTTTCTATGCAAAAGGAGACTTGGAAAGATCCAAGTATGTCAGGGGTGGAAGAAAAGCTTGAAGAGAAGCTACCTCTGTCAGGTTTTTCCATGTCAGAGTCGTCTTCTCCCCAGGGCTTCCAGACCAGGGTTGCAGGCTCTTCATCCTCACTTGGTGCTCTGCTCTGCAGCTCTGGCAGCTCAGCCTGAAAGTCGCTGCCAACATTGATGTGCCTAAAGGAAGAAAGAGGTGAAGGTAAGATAGGCAAGTGCTCGAGAGAGCCTTGCTGTGGATGCACAGGATTGAAGCAATCCCAGCCTGACTCTGAAAGAGCAGTTCTCCTCCTGGCCTTTCCTCCAGTTTGCTGTCCTTTAACCCTAGGCCAAAACTCACGGCTGATTGTTGCCTCTTGCTTTCCTTTTCATTGTGCCTCTCCTTTCCACCTGCAAAAGATCCAAACAATGCTCCAGCTAGAAATGGTTCCGCCCAGGATGTGTCAGTAGCCTTCCTTCTCGACCTCATCGTTGCAAAGCCTGAGCTCCTCTGTGCCAGCTCCTTTCTTTTTGCTGTCATTGCCGTGCTTTTGAGGTGGAATTGCCTAGGCAGGAGCCTCTAGCAGTCAGCAGCTTCCTGAGGAGGGGAAGCAGAAGGCCATGCACTACTCTCTTCAGTCCTGGGGCCACTGGCAGGAGCCAAGAGAATGGGCTGCAAGATGTGGCAGTGCAGGCTTCGGGTGGATAGAAGGAAAAGGCTCTTCACGCAGAGGGTGCTTGGCCACTGGAACAGGCTCTCCAGGGAAGGGGTGCCAGCAGCAAGGCTGACTGAGCTCCAAAAGTGTTTGCACAGCGCTCTTGGGCATGTGATTGTTGAGGCTGCCCCAGGCAGGCCCTGGAGTTGGGCTCAGTGATCTTTGAGAATCCCTTGCAAGCCAGAAAATTCTCTGGTACTGTGATTGTGTTCTTGAGAAGATGGCATTTCACAGCTGCCCCTGAGCATGAGGTAGAAGCAGCCCTACATGCATTGAAAGAAGTATCTACAGGATATGAAAATAGAATGTATCTATCAGAGATGTAACTATGTGAGCACATAAGGATTGCTGATGGCAGATGATTTTTGAAGTTGAACACCTGTGTTTGAGGACAAGGCCAGTGAAATGCTTGCATGGCCTGAATGAGAGGGATCCCAGAGGAGAAGTGCCATCATTCTGGTTTTTGCAGCTTTGGAGCAGGTGTGAGCTGAGTCAGGGCATGAGGGGATTTGTTGACACTGAAGCCCTGAACTCCTCAGGCATGACCAATTTGTTTTGGGGTCACCACAAGCTAGGTTTAGGACTGCAATGGGTGCCAGGAACTTTGAAGCAGGTGATGCGTGGAGGAGGATCTGCAACTGCACTGGGACAGCTCTCTACATCCTCTATGGAAAGGTCTGTGTTTGCCTGGGAGGCAACACGATTCCTTCAGAAGCTGCAGCCCGCTTTGACGTGGAAGGTGGCGTGGGGAAAGTGAGCACGCAGCCTGTGTGTGGTGGTTGGTGGGAGAGGCAGCTGGAGCCTGGTGCCCTTGTGTTAGTGCTTTGAGGGCAAGTGGGGATTTTCTTACCTTTGAGGATCCCCAAGTGCTGTGGGGATGCCTGGAGGCAGCCGAGGAGACGAGGATGTGGGTGCAGAGGCCGGGTGTGGCGCTGAGTGCAGGAGGTGGCTGGTCAGGGACAGCCCAGGAGCTGATTGTGCAGCTGCTGCTCCAGCGCTGCTCCAGCAGCGTTCCACCAAGGGCCGCAGGAGCAGGAGACAACGACAGTTGCTATGGGCACAGCCCAACATTCCATGTAGAACCCCAGGGGAGCCATGGGACAGAAAGAGGCATGGGCCACCTCTGTCCCTTTTACTTCTGCTGCTGCAAGCTTGCTCTGAGAGCCATGCCATTGGGTTTTTCTCCTGAGTGGTCTGAGGAGACGGGCAAAAGCAGTGCAGGGACAGCCCTGGCTCTTCTCGGTGCTTCTCTGCAAGGTGTCTCCAGCTGAACGTGCCCAGGAGGCTGTCTGTGTCCAAGGGCCCAGAACCTCATCTCCTGCCCTGGAGAACCAGCAGGACTCCTCCCGCTGGCTCTCCTCCAGCTCTGAGAGGAGCTAGAATTTGCAAGTTGTTCGGCCGAGAGGCAACTCCAAAGCTTCCTCTCCAAGTGGAGGCATTCATGCTGCCCCCTTTCTCAAATCTCCTTTTGGTGCCCAATAATGTGGCTTGATGTTTTCCCTCCTTTGGCCTCTGAGCTGGTCACTCACCTCATCACTCCTTCCTTGAAACTTAGAGAAACAGCATGTTTCTCAGGGGAACTGATGGGGACACACAGACAGGGACAGCCCGGTGGCATTTCTGTAGCAAACATGAATGCAGACTTTGTATATCCCTCTTCCAGCTCCCTTGGAGAAACTAGCTGTTTGTCTCAAAAGACTCAGGGATTCCTCTAACAAAGGAACGCTGATGGAATTATCTTTCCACACTGATGGCCTTGGCATTTCTTGTAATACTTAGATGGCAGATAGGATAAAACCCAGCCAGTTTTGCTGCTTCCCGGCCTTTAGTTAAGGCAAAGCAAATCTTGCTTCAGTCCCAATCTTGCTTCCTTGCCAGGCTGCATGTTGCCCACAGGGCAGCAAAGTGAGGGGGCAGCTGTAACAAGTGCCACTGCAAGGCAGATACTTTGTAGGCTCCAAGGCCCAGCTGCACTGGCTCCATCAGACAAGGGCAAGCTTCCCTGCGCTTCCCAGAAGCAGCCTGGCAATTGCCCCCTCCCTGGCCCCCTCTCCACCCTGCACAGCCCCTGCCACCAAAGCCTTGCTGGGCAGTGCCATTTGCTGGGCTAGACGAAAGAGGGAGTTTGCTTCTTCTTTCGTGCAAATACCTAAGCTCGGGGAAGCCAGAGAGAGGATAATGATCCCAGCCGCTGTGCTTTAGCTAAGGAGATTGGTGGAGGCCCAGAGCGGGAGAGGGGTCCTTTCAAGAGAAACTGAAACTGAACTACTGATGCCTTTGTGGTGCATGGGATATGAATTGGACAGAATTGGAGGGGTTCTAGAAAGGTCTTCCAAGGTGGTCAGGTGCATCAGTGCCCCAAAATGAAACAAAGTTATGTTGCTGGGCTACAAAAAGGACTAAAGCTGTTGCTTTTAGGGCAGAAATGATGGTGAGAGCAGAGCACTCATTTTGATCCAATTCATTGAATTAAACAAAGCCTCCCTTTCCACTGGCAGCTGAGATTTGTAGGAATCAAAGGATGAAGCGCCAGCGTTCTTTCCCTGGCAGGAAAGGAGACACACCTTTGCCAGTCCTGCCAGCTGAGCAAGGGGCCGGGCCTTGGGGAGGTGGTGCGTGCCCAGATTCTCCTCTCAGGGCAAGTGCCGTCTTTGATTGCCGCAGTGATTTCATACGGACCAAAAGACAAAGTGGAACAAACATGGTTTAATGATAAAGACAGATTGTGTCTCAACAAAGGCAAAATGACAAAAGACAGAGCATAGCCAACACTAAGCCTCTTCCATTGACTGATAAATCTAATCCTACTAATGAATCTTGAATAATACTCATGTACCTTAACTAAGAAATTGAGGAGATTCCTATCATGTAAACTAACTAAATAGAATTTCAGCAAGTCTAAAAGCTTAAAAACCAGTCCTATTCCTATCTAGTCCTATTGACGCCTAAGCCTTGCTAGGCCTGGCTGGACAAGCTGCAGGCTTGTCTAATTTGGTCTTTTCTTCTTGGCGAGAGGCTCTGCTTCTTTGCGAGGGTGATGTCTTCTCCTGTGTTTGTTCCTTTCCTGCATGGTTTCAAACACCCTGGAAGATAGGAAACAAACCATCCATTGTTCAATTTAGTACACACCATTACAGCAAGTGGCAAGATCTGCCTTTTAGTATGAATTTCTGTCTTTTTGGGCAGTGGCAGGTTGTGAATTGATCAGAGCATGAGTCCGATCTTTCTTGTTTCAATGCCTTGAAATGTCTTCCTCCTTTTGCTGCATCCTATTTGGAATTTGATCAGCAGCATCAAAGCAAGCTTGGACGGATCTGTTGCTCCTTGTATGCAGTGTGTGTTGTTGGGGCAGGGTAAGGTTTCATTGTGAAGGCTGGGTTTGAAGTGAGCTGTTTGGGTTTGAGGTGGGTTGTAAGCTTGAGCAGGGCTGCGAGGGGCGATGGTGCAAGTGGCCTGAGCTTGCCCTGCGGCGCCTTTGCAAAGGGCCAGCCTGTTTGAGTGGCAAGGCGCAGGTTGGAGCAGAAAGAGCAGGAAGTTGCGCACCGTTTGCACTGGCCGCAGGGAAAGGGGCCTCCCGCCGGACGGGGCGGCTGGCGCGGTTGGCAGCAGGGACACTGGGCGCTGCCAGCCCTCTTGCGGCTTCTCTTGCCTGTCTGCCCATCCTCCTTTCTGGGGGGGCTTTTGCTCCTCTTGCCTTCGCCCACAGCCTGGAAATCAAAGAATCCTCTTTCAATGTTTCCTTCCCGTCAGAAAGCTGGAAATGCCTGCGTCCACCACAAAAATCTCTTGGCCTAAGCAAATCCTTGCAAAGCCTCAAGAGCTGAGGAAAGGGCTGCCTTTGCCAGTGGGCTGCGGCGGGCTGCCAAGGCAGAGCTTGGAGGGAAATGCTCCTCTTTCCTACAGGCCAAAGGGGTGGGATAAATGTGTGGCTGTCTAGAATTCTACATTTCTTATTTCTCTCTCTCTGCCTAACATTTATTTCCCTTGGGTTTTCCTGCAGAAATGTCTAGGGAATGGGATGGAAATTCAGTCAAATTAGGGAAGACACATGGTTAGACGTTTTCTACAACCCAGAATAATCTCTCTCTCTCTTTCTCTTTCTCTCTCTCTCTCTCACTCTTGCCAACCAAATTGCTCTTTGCTGGTAAGGAAAGTCTGAGGGGAGCCACAGCACTGGCAGCTGCATCTTGGGGAGTATGCTGGGATGCTAGAAAAACTGCCTGAAAATCTGCAACATCTCCCTGAAGACAGGGATTGCTGATGTCAGGAGGAGTTAAGTGGGGAATGAAGGGTGTGATTGGAGTCAGCAAAGGTGGCAGCCCTTGAGAAAGCCATCTGTAGAGAGTGCAAGGCCATTTGGGTGGTGGTGCGGCTTTTTTGGCTCAGAGTTAGGCTCCAGAATGGCGTATTTCAGGGCAGCAGCAGCAGAAGGAAGGCCTGGGCAGCATCTGCTGTGCCTTTCCCAGCACATGGGACGATGTGATCCTGGCAAAGCGGCGTCTGGCATGGCTGGCCAGCAGGTTTTCTCCCCTTCTCCCAGTTTCTCCACCCTCCTGGCATGCCTGGATTTTCTTGCCCCTCACCTGAGCAAGAGTGCTAGCAACTCTATGCTCCTTTTTCCAGGTGTAGTAGTACTCCACACACTGTGCCACGGTCTTAGTCTGGATCTGTTGTGAAGAGAAAAAGAAGGAATCTAAAATTCCTTTGTAGGGTGCATTGGGGAAAAAGAAGAAGATGGAGTAAAGTAGGAAGTAAACTCATGAAGTAAATGGAGTAGGGTGTAAAATGAAATCAAGATGGAGAAAGAGAGGCATCGTGCAATGTAGTAAAGCGTGTATCATGCTAGGTGGTAGCACACGTAATGCACAGATCAACAAGAAATCCATCTAGCACAGGTCTTCTTTGCCGGGTTCACTGCAGTTATGCCAGCACAATGTCTTGTGGAAGCAGCAGCAGACGTGTGCGACAAGTCTGAGAGAATAAATCATCATATTGCAAAGGAGCTTGGAGAAAAGGGCTGGAGAGACAGGATCATTTTCACACAGGCCTTTGATGTCCCGTTTTGTTCCTACTTGAGCAGTTTTGGTACTTGAGAAGAGAGAGACCGAAGCCCAGTGTTTGTTACCAGATAGAAGCAAGCTTTCCTCCTGATGATCTGCTGAGGTAAAGAATGTCCTGCGGCTTTACCTGCTTCTGGATGAGATGAAAATCCTTGCCGTAGGTGTGGAAAGCCTTTTGGAAGGAGTCCTTCTCCTCAGGTGTCCATCTGTCGGAGCCTGGCAATAAAAAGCAGCAGGTAAATGGATCCCTCGATCCACATGAAGTAGATCCCACTGGCCGCCACAAGAAAATGGTTGCAGGCCATCATTGCCGTGTGAGTACACGTCTGCTCCCTCAGAAGGTGATGAAGACAAGAGCAGGCATTCCGCCGGGAAAAGGATTGGAAAAGAAGTAAAGCTGAAGGACTAGATGCTGGTGCTTTCCCCTGCCCCCGAGAAGAGAAGCCCTTGTGCTGGTGTTAAGCACAATTTGTTGAAGCAGAAACACTTGCCACAACACTGAAGGGGACGGCAGCATCTGTCAGTGAAGGAAGAAGCTCTGCTTTGCTTACCTGCGTAATGATAATCAGCCAAGGGATGGCCTTGAGCTGTTGCAGGCCCTCCTGAGAGCAACATCTCCAGAGCCTCCTGCAAGATCCAAGGGGAAAAGGCTTTAGGCGCCCCACCACATCCAAAATGAGCCGAAAAGCACAGATGCTGCCTTTCAGCTACTTTGCCTCTTCAGACATTCAAGCAACTGTATGCCATGTGGGTGAAAGCCTGGGATTTGATCCCAGTGCCTAGTTTTTGCTGCCCAGCCCTTTGATGCTGGTGCCCAAGAGTGGCATTTTGCTCCCCAAGCGAATGATTTAGCGGCTCCTGCAGCCAGAATGGCCTCAGCTGAGTGAGGCTTCTGGGAATTTCCTCTCCAAATGTCTTAGAGCAGCCAGAGCTGCAGGCGATTTCCAAGGCAGCAGGCTGCAGGAGCTTGCGCCGCCGGCTGCAGGAGGGAGATTCTCCCTGCTGGAGCCGTTTGGGCTCAGCCCTGCCGCAGCTGGAGGAGACACAGCAGGCAGCAGGTGCTCTGCTCCCTGTGAAGAGCCTTCATCAAGGAGCAGGCAGGAAAGGCTGTGCCAGTGGCCGGGCCTTGTGCATTCCCTGTGCCCTCTTCTGTGCGCCCACAGAGCGGCTTCTTACCGGAAGGCTGCCGCGTGCCTGGTGCAGGCAGTGCAGGGCGCGCTCCAGGTCAGCTGCTGGGCCGGCAATGCCACGGGAGCTGGCCATGTCCAGCAGTTGTCTTACTGCAAGCACAAGAAAAAGCCAGCCCAAGTCAGCCTTGAGGCCAGCAAGAGCAAAGGTTGCCATGCAAGGCGGAAGGAAAGGCCAGGAGCTAAAGGCAGCAGCTTGGAGAGCATGAAAAGGAGAGCAAAGACAGGGCCAGCTGAAGCAAGGGCCCCCGCAGTGCTGGCTCTCCCTTCAGAGCAGCTTCTTGTAGAAGAAGTGGAGGCCAATCTCCTCTCTTGCAGTGGCAAATGGGCCTGAGCAATTTGGAGAGCAAGATGCTTGCTCTTTTTGCTGCTCTGCTGCAGAAGCAGAGCGTTCTCCTTGCCTCTAACACTTCTAGATGGGAAGATGGGCGAGACAGGGAGAGAAGCGGAGCCTGCAAAAAGCTGCCTTTCTATGCAAAAGGAGACTTGGAAAGATCCAAGTATGTCAGGGGTGGAAGAAAAGCTTGAAGAGAAGCTACCTCTGTCAGGTTTTTCCATGTCAGAGTCGTCTTCTCCCCAGGGCTTCCAGACCAGGGTTGCAGGCTCTTCATCCTCACTTGGTGCTCTGCTCTGCAGCTCTGGCAGCTCAGCCTGAAAGTCGCTGCCAACATTGATGTGCCTAAAGGAAGAAAGAGGTGAAGGTAAGAAAGGCAAGTGCTCGAGAGAGCCTTGCTGTGGATGCACAGGCTTGAAGCAATCCCAGCCTGACTCTGAAAGAGCAGTTCTCCTCCTGGCCATTCCTCCAGTTTGCTGTCCTTTAACCCTAGGCCAAAACTCACGGCTGATTGTTGCCTCTTGCTTTCCTTTTCATTGTGCCTCTCCTTTCCACCTGAAAAAGATCCAAACAATGCTCCAGTTAGAAATGGTTCCGCCCAGGATGTGTCAGTAGCCTTCCTTCTCGACCTCATCGTTGCAAAGCCTGAGCTCCTCTGTGCCAGCTCCTTTCTTTTTGCTGTCATTGCCATGCTTTTGAGGTGGAATTGCCTAGGCAGGAGCCTCTAGCAGTCAGCAGCTTCCTGAGGAGGGGAAGCAGAAGGCCATGCACTACTCTCTTCAGTCCTGGGGCCACTGGCAGGAGCCAAGAGAATGGGCTGCAAGATGTGGCAGTGCAGGCTTCGGGTGGATAGAAGGAAAAGGCTCTTCACGCAGAGGGTGCTTGGCGACTGGAACAGGCTCTCCAGGGAAGGGGTGCCAGCAGCAAGGCTGACTGAGCTCCAAAAGTGTTTGGACAGCGCTCTTGGGCATGTGATTGTTGAGGCTGCCCCAGGCAGGCCCTGGAGTTGGGCTCAGTGATCTTTGAGAATCCCTTGCAAGCCAGAAAATTCTCTGGTACTGTGATTGTGTTCTTGAGAAGATGGCATTTCACAGCTGCCCCTGAGCATCAGGTAGAAGCAGCCCTACATGCATTGAAAGAAGTATCTACAGGATATGAAAATAGAATGTATCTATCAGAGATGTAACTATGTGAGCACATAAGGATTGCTGATGGCAGATGATTTTTGAAGTTGAACACCTGTGTTTGAGGACAAGGCCAGTGAAATGCTTGCATGGCCTGAATGAGAGGGATCCCAGAGGAGAAGTGCCATCATTCTGGTTTTTGTAGCTTTGGAGCAGGTGTGAGCTGAGTCAGGGCATAAGGGGATTTGTTGACACTGAAGCCCTGAACTCCTCAGGCATGACCAATTTGTTTTGGGGTCACCACAAGCTAGGTTTAGGACTGCAATGGGTGCCAGGAACTTTGAAGCAGGTGATGCGTGGAGGAGGATCTGCAACTGCACTGGGACAGCTCTCTACATCCTCTATGGAAAGGTCTGTGTTTGCCTGGGAGGCAACACGATTCCTTCAGAAGCTGCAGCCCGCTTTGACGTGGAAGGTGGCGTGGGGAAAGTGAGCACGCAGCCTGTGTGTGGTGGTTGGTGGGAGAGGCAGCTGGAGCCTGGTGCCCTTGTGTTAGTGCTTTGAGGGCAAGTGGGGATTTTCTTACCTTTGAGGATCCCCAAGTGCTGTGGGGATGCCTGGAGGCAGGCGAGGAGACGAGGATGTGGGTGCAGAGGCCGGGTGTGGCGCTGAGTGCAGGAGGTGGCTGGTCAGGGACAGCCCAGGAGCTGATCGTGCAGCTGCTGCTCCAGCGCTGCTCCAGCAGCGTTCCACCAAGGGCCGCAGGAGCAGGAGACAACGACAGTTGCTATGGGCACAGCCCAACATTCCATGTAGAACCCCAGGGGAGCCATGGGACAGAAAGAGGCATGGGCCACCTCTGTCCCTTTTACTTCTGCTGCTGCAAGCTTGCTCTGAGAGCCTTGCCATTGGGTTTTTCTCCTGAGTGGTCTGAGGAGACGGGCAAAAGCAGTGCAGGGACAGCCCTGGCTCTTCTCGGTGCTTCTCTGCAAGGTGTCTCCAGCTGAACGTGCCCAGGAGGCTGTCTGTGTCCAAGGGCCCAGAACCTCATCTCCTGCCCTGGAGAACCAGCAGGACTCCTCCCACTGGCTCTCCTCCAGCTCTGAGAGGAGCTAGAATTTGCAAGTTGTTCGGCCGAGAGGCAACTCCAAAGCTTCCTCTCCAAGTGGAGGCATTCATGCTGCCCCCTTTCTCAAATCTCCTTTTGGTGCCCAATAATGTGGCTTGATGTTTTCCCTCCTTTGGCCTCTGAGCTGGTCACTCACCTCATCACTCCTTCCTTGAAACTTAGAGAAACAGCATGTTTCTCAGGGGAACTGATGGGGACACACAGACAGGGACAGCACAGTGGCATTTCTGTAGCAAACATGAATGCAGACTTTGTATATCCCTCTTCCAGCTCCCTTGGAGAAACTAGCTGTTTGTCTCAAAAGACTCAGGGATTCCTCTAACAAAGGAACGCTGATGGAATTATCTTTCCACACTGATGGCCTTGGCATTTCTTTTAATACTTAGATGGCAGATAGGATAAAACCCAGCCAGTTTTGCTGCTTCCCGGCCTTTAGTTTAGGCAAAGCAAATCTTGCTTCAGTCCCAATCTTGCTTCCTTGCCAGGCTGCATGTTGCCCACAGGGCAGCAAAGTGAGGGGGCAGCTGTAACAAGTGCCACTGCAAGGCAGATACTTTGTAGGCTCCAAGGCCCAGCTGCACTGGCTCCATCAGACAAGGGCAAGCTTCCCTGCGCTTCCCAGAAGCAGCCTGGCAATTGCCCCCTCCCTGGCCCCCTCTCCACCCTGCACAGCCCCTGCCACCAAAGCCTTGCTGGGCAGTGCCATTTGCTGGGCTAGACGAAAGAGGGAGTTTGCTTCTTCTTTCGTGCAAATACCTAAGCTGGGGTAAGCCAGAGAGAGGATAATGATCCCAGCAGCTGTGCTTTAGCTAAGGAGATTGGTGGAGGCCCAGAGCGGGAGAGGGGTCCTTTCAAGAGAAACTGAAACTGAACTACTGATGCCTTGGTGGTGCATGGGATATGAATTGGACAGAATTGGAGGGGTTCTAGAAAGGTCTTCCAAGGTGGTCAGGTGCATCAGTGCCCCAAAATGAAACAAAGTTATGTTGCTGGGCTACAAAAAGGACTAAAGCTGTTGCTTTTAGGGCAGAAATGATGGTGAGAGCAGAGCACTCATTTTGATCCAATTCATTGAATTAAACAAAGCCTCCCTTTCCACTGGCAGCTGAGATTTGTAGGAATCAAAGGATGAAGCGCCAGCGTTCTTTCCCTGGCAGGAAAGGAGACACACCTTTGCCAGTCCTGCCAGCTGAGCAAGGGGCCGGGCCTTGGGGAGGTGGTGCGTGCCCAGATTCTCCTCTCAGGGCAAGTGCCGTCTTTGATTGCCGCAGTGATTTCATACAGACCAAAAGACAAAGTGGAACAAACATGGTTTAATGATAAAGACAGATTGTGTCTCAACAAAGGCAAAATGACAAAAGACAGAGCATAGCCAACACTAAGCCTCTTCCATTGACTGATCAATCTAATCCTACTAATGAATCTTGAATAATACTCATGTACCTTAACTAAGAAATTGAGGAGATTCCTATCATGTAAACTAACTAAATAGAATTTCAGCAAGTCTAAAAGCTTAAAAACCAGTCCTATTCCTATCTAGTCCTATTGACGCCTAAGCCTTGCTAGGCCTGGCTGGACAAGCTGCAGGCTTGTCTAATTTGGTCTTTTCTTCTTGGCGAGAGGCTCTGCTTCTTTGCGAGGGCGATGTCTTCTCCTGTGTTTGTTCCTTTCCTGCATGGTTTCAAACACCCTGGAAGATAGGAAACAAACCATCCATTGTTCCATTTAGTACACACCATTACAGCAAGTGGCAAGATCTGCCTTTTAGTATGAATTTCTGTCTTTTTGGGCAGTGGCAGGTTGTGAATTGATCAGAGCATGAGTCCGATCTTTCTTGTTTCAATGCCTTGAAATGTCTTCCTCCTTTTGCTGCATCCTATTTGGAATTTGATCAGCAGCATCAAAGCAAGCTTGGATGGATCTGTTGCTCCTTGTATGCAGTGTGTGTTGTTGGGGCAGGGTAAGGTTTCATTGTGAAGGCTGGGTTTGAAGTGAGCTGTTTGGGTTTGAGGTGGGTTGTAAGCTTGAGCAGGGCTGCGAGGGGCGATAGTGCAAGTGGCCTGAGCTTGCCCTGCGGCGCCTTTGCAAAGGGTCAGCCTGTTTGAGTGGCAAGGCGCAGGCTAGAGCAGAAAGAGCAGGAAGTTGCGCACCGTTTGCACTGGCCGCAGGGAAAGGGGCCTCCCGCCGGACGGGGCGGCTGGCGCGGTTGGCAGCAGGGACACTGGGCGCTGCCAGCCCTCTTGCGGCTTCTCTTGCCTGTCTGCCCATCCTCCTTTCTGGGGGGGCTTTTGCTCCTCTTGCCTTCGCCCACAGCCTGGAAATCAAAGAATCCTCTTTCAATGTTTCCTTCCCGTCAGAAAGCTGGAAATGCCTGCGTCCAGCACAAAAATCGATTGGCCTAAGCAAATCCTTGCAAAGCCTCAAGAGCTGAGGAAAGGGCTGCCTTTGCCAGTGGGCTGCGGCGGGCTGCCAAGGCAGAGCTTGGAGGGAAATGCTCCTCTTTCCTACAGGCCAAAGGGGTGGGATAAATGTGTGGCTGTCTAGAATTCTACATTTCTTATTTCTACCTCTCTGCCTAACATTTATTTCCCTTGGGTTTTCCTGCAGAAATGTCTAGGGAATGGGATGGAAATTCAGTCAAATTAGGGAAGACACATGGTTAGACGTTTTCTACAACCCAGAATAATCTCTCTCTCTCTTTCTCTTTCTCTCTCTCTCTCTCACTCTTGCCAACCAAATTGCTCTTTGCTGGTAAGGAAAGTCTGAGGGGAGCCACAGCACTGGCAGCTGCACCTTGGGGAGTATGCTGGGATGCTAGAAAAACTGCCTGAAAATCTGCAACATCTCCCTGAAGACAGGGATTGCTGATGTCAGGAGGAGTTAAGTGGGGAATGAAGGGTGTGATTGGAGTCAGCAAAGGTGGCAGCCCTTGAGAAAGCCATCTGTAGAGAGTGCAAGGCCATTTGGGTGGTGGTGCGGCTTTTTTGGCTCAGAGTTAGGCTCCAGAATGGCGTATTTCAGGGCAGCAGCAGCAGAAGGAAGGCCTGGGCAGCATCTGCTGTGCCTTTCCCAGCACATGGGACGATGTGATCCTGGCAAAGCGGCGTCTGGCATGGCTGGCCAGCAGGTTTTCTCCCCTTCTCCCAGTTTCTCCACCCTCCTGGCATGCCTGGATTCTCATGCCCCTCACCTGAGCAAGAGTGCTAGCAACTCTATGCTCCTTTTTCCAGGTGTAGTAGTACTCCACACACTGTGCCACGGTCTTAGTCTGGATCTGTTGTGAAGAGAAAAAGAAGGAATCTAAAATTCCTTTGTAGGGTGCATTGGGGAAAAAGAAGAAGATGGAGTAAAGTAGGAAGTAAAATCATGAAGTAAATGGAGTAGGGTGTAAAATGAAATCAAGATGGAGAAAGAGAGGCATCGTGCAATGTAGTAAAGCGTGTATCATGCTAGGTGGTAGCACACGTAATGCACAGATCAACAAGAAATCCATCTAGCACAGGTCTTCTTTGCCGGGTTCACTGCAGTTATGCCAGCACAATGTCTTGTGGAAGCAGCAGCAGACGTGTGCGACAAGTCTGAGAGAATAAATTATCATATTGCAAAGGAGCTTGGAGAAAAGGGCTGGAGAGACAGGATCATCCTTTTCACACAGGCCTTTGATGTCCCGTTTTGTTCCTACTTGAGCAGTTTTGGTACTTGAGAAGAGAGAGACCGAAGCCCAGTGTTTGTTACCAGATAGAAGCAAGCTTTCCTCCTGATGATCTGCTGAGGTAAAGAATGTCCTGCGGCTTTACCTGCTTCTGGATGAGATGAAAATCCTTGCCGTAGGTGTGGAAAGCCTTTTGGAAGGAGTCCTTCTCCTCAGGTGTCCATCTGTCGGAGCCTGGCAATAAAAAGCAGCAGGTAAATGGATCCCTCGATCCACATGAAGTAGATCCCACTGGCCGCCGCAAGAAAATGGTTGCAGGCCATCATTGCCGTGTGAGTACACGTCTGCTCCCTCAGAAGGTGATGAAGACAAGAGCAGGCATTCCGCCGGGAAAAGGATTGGAAAAGAAGTAAAGCTGAAGGACTAGATGCTGGTGCTTTCCCCTGCCCCCGAGAAGAGAAGCCCTTGTGCTGGTGTTAAGCACAATTTGTTGAAGCAGAAACACTTGCCACAACACTGAAGGGGACGGCAGCATCTGTCAGTGAAGGAAGAAGCTCTGCTTTGCTTACCTGCGTAATGATAATCAGCCAAGGGATGGCCTTGAGCTGTTGCAGGCCCTCCTGAGAGCAACATCTCCAGAGCCTCCTGCAAGATCCAAGGGGAAAAGGCTTTAGGCGCCCCACCACATCCAAAATGAGCCGAAAAGCACAGATGCTGCCTTTCAGCTACTTTGCCTCTTCAGACATTCAAGCAACTGTATGCCATGTGGGTGAAAGCCTGGGATTTGATCCCAGTGCCTAGTTTTTGCTGCCCAGCCCTTTGATGCTGGTGCCCAAGAGTGGCATTTTGCTCCCCAAGCGAATGATTTTGCGGCTGCTGCAGCCAGAATGGCCTCAGCTGAGTGAGGCTTCTGGGAATTTCCTCTCCAAATGTCTTAGAGCAGCCAGAGCTGCAGGCGATTTCCAAGGCAGCAGGCTGCAGGAGCTTGCGCCGCCGCCTGCAGGAGGGAGATTCTCCCTGCTGGAGCCGTTTGGGCTCAGCCCTGCCGCAGCTGGAGGAGACACAGCAGGCAGCAGGTGCTCTGCTCCCTGTGAAGAGCCTTCATCAAGGAGCAGGCAGGAAAGGCTGTGCCAGTGGCCGGGCCTTGTGCATTCCCTGTGCCCTCTTCTGTGCGCCCACAGAGCGGCTTCTTACCGGAAGGCTGCCGCGTGCCTGGTGCAGGCAGTGCAGGGCGCGCTCCAGGTCAGCTGCTGGGCCGGCAATGCCACGGGAGCTGGCCATGTCCAGCAGTTGTCTTACTGCAAGCACAAGAAAAAGCCAGCCCAAGTCAGCCTTGAGGCCAGCAAGAGCAAAGGTTGCCATGCAAGGCGGAAGGAAAGGCCAGGAGCTAAAGGCAGCAGCTTGGAGAGCATGAAAAGGAGAGCAAAGACAGGGCCAGCTGAAGCAAGGGCCCCCGCAGTGCTGGCTCTCCCTTCAGAGCAGCTTCTTGTAGAAGAAGTGGAGGCCAATCTCCTCTCTTGCAGTGGCAAATGGGCCTGAGCAATTTGGAGAGCAAGATGCTTGCTCTTTTTGCTGCTCTGCTGCAGAAGCAGAGCGTTCTCCTTGCCTCTAACACTTCTAGATGGGAAGATGGGCGAGACAGGGAGAGAAGCGGAGCCTGCAAAAAGCTGCCTTTCTATGCAAAAGGAGACTTGGAAAGATCCAAGTATGTCAGGGGTGGAAGAAAAGCTTGAAGAGAAGCTACCTCTGTCAGGTTTTTCCATGTCAGAGTCGTCTTCTCCCCAGGGCTTCCAGACCAGGCTTGCAGGCTCTTCATCCTCACTTGGTGCTCTGCTCTGCAGCTCTGGCAGCTCAGCCTGAAAGTCGCTGCCAACATTGATGTGCCTAAAGGAAGAAAGAGGTGAAGGTAAGAAAGGCAAGTGCTCGAGAGAGCCTTGCTGTGGATGCACAGGCTTGAAGCAATCCCAGCCTGACTCTGAAAGAGCAGTTCTCCTCCTGGCCATTCCTCCAGTTTGCTGTCCTTTAAGCCTAGGCCAAAACTCACGGCTGATTGTTGCCTCTTGCTTTCCTTTTCATTGTGCCTCTCCTTTCCACCTGCAAAAGATCCAAACAATGCTCCAGTTAGAAATGGTTCCGCCCAGGATGTGTCAGTAGCCTTCCTTCTCGACCTCATCGTTGCAAAGCCTGAGCTCCTCTGTGCCAGCTCCTTTCTTTTTGCTGTCATTGCCGTGCTTTTGAGGTGGAATTGCCTAGGCAGGAGCCTCTAGCAGTCAGCAGCTTCCTGAGGAGGGGAAGCAGAAGGCCATGCACTACTCTCTTCAGTCCTGAGGCCACTGGGAGGAGCCAAGAGAATGGGCTGCAAGATGTGGCAGTGCAGGCTTCGGGTGGATAGAATGAAAAGGCTCTTCATGCAGAGGGTGCTTGGCCACTGGAACAGGCTCTCCAGGGAAGGGGTGCCAGCAGCAAGGCTGACTGAGCTCCAAAAGTGTTTGGACAGCGCTCTTGGGCATGTGATTGTTGAGGCTGCCCCGGGCAGGCCCTGGAGTTGGGCTCAGTGATCTTTGAGAATCCCTTGCAAGCCAGAAAATTCTCTGGTACTGTGATTGTGTTCTTGAGAAGATGGCATTTCACAGCTGCCCCTGAGCATCAGGTAGAAGCAGCCCTACATGCATTGAAAGAAGTATCTACAGGATATGAAAATAGAATGTATCTATCAGAGATGTAACTATGTGAGCACATAAGGATTGCTGATGGCAGATGATTTTTGAAGTTGAACACCTGTGTTTGAGGACAAGGCCAGTGAAATGCTTGCATGGCCTGAATGAGAGGGATCCCAGAGGAGAAGTGCCATCATTCTGGTTTTTGTAGCTTTGGAGCAGGTGTGAGCTGAGTCAGGGCATAAGGGGATTTGTTGACACTGAAGCCCTGAACTCCTCAGGCATGACCAATTTGTTTTGGGGTCACCACAAGCTAGGTTTAGGACTGCAATGGGTGCCAGGAACTTTGAAGCAGGTGATGCGTGGAGGAGCATCTGCAACTGCACTGGGACAGCTCTCTACATCCTCTGTGGAAAGGTCTGTGTTTGCCTGGGAAGCAACACGATTCCTTCAGAAGCTGCAGCCCGCTTTGACGTGGAAGGTGGCGTGGGGAAAGTGAGCACGCAGCCTGTGTGTGGTGGTTGGTGGGAGAGGCAGCTGGAGCCTGGTGCCCTTGTGTTAGTGCTTTGAGGGCAAGTGGGGATTTTCTTACCTTTGAGGATCCCCAAGGGCTGTGGGGATGCCTGGAGGCAGGCGAGGAGACGAGGATGTGGGTGCAGAGGCCGGGTGTGGCGCTGAGTGCAGGAGGTGGCTGGTCAGGGACAGCCCAGGAGCTGATCGTGCAGCTGCTGCTCCAGCGCTGCTCCAGCAGCGTTCCACCAAGGGCCGCAGGAGCAGGAGACAACGACAGTTGCTATGGGCACAGCCCAACATTCCATGTAGAACCCCAGGGGAGCCATGGGACACAAAGAGGCATGGGCCACCTCTGTCCCTTTTACTTCTGCTGCTGCAAGCTTGATCTGAGAGCCTTGCCATTGGGTTTTTCTCCTGAGTGGTCTGAGGAGACGGGCAAAAGCAGTGCAGGGACAGCCCTGGCTCTTCTCGGTGCTTCTCTGCAAGGTGTCTCCAGCTGAACGTGCCCAGGAGGCTGTCTGTGTCCAAGGGCCCAGAACCTCATCTCCTGCCCTGGAGAACCAGCAGGACTCCTCCCACTGGCTCTCCTCCAGCTCTGAGAGGAGCTAGAATTTGCAAGTTGTTCGGCCGAGAGGCAACTCCAAAGCTTCCTCTCCAAGTGGAGGCATTCATGCTGCCCCCTTTCTCAAATCTCCTTTTGGTGCCCAATAATGTGGCTTGATGTTTTCCCTCCTTTGGCCTCTGAGCTGGTCACTCACCTCATCACTCCTTCCTTGAAACTTAGAGAAACAGCATGTTTCTCAGGGGAACTGATGGGGACACACAGACAGGGACAGCGCGGTGGCATTTCTGTAGCAAACATGAATGCAGACTTTGTATATCCCTCTTCCAGCTCCCTTGGAGAAACTAGCTGTTTGTCTCAAAAGACTCAGGGATTCCTCTAACAAAGGAACGCTGATGGAATTATCTTTCCACACTGATGGCCTTGGCATTTCTTTTAATACTTAGATGGCAGATAGGATAAAACCCAGCCAGTTTTGCTGCTTCCCGGCCTTTAGTTAAGGCAAAGCAAATCTTGCTTCAGTCCCAATCTTGCTTCCTTGCCAGGCTGCATGTTGCCCACAGGGCAGCAAAGTGAGGGGGCAGCTGTAACAAGTGCCACTGCAAGGCAGATACTTTGTAGGCTCCAAGGCCCAGCTGCACTGGCTCCATCAGACAAGGGCAAGCTTCCCTGCGCTTCCCAGAAGCAGCCTGGCAATTGCCCCCTCCCTGGCCCCCTCTCCACCCTGCACAGCCCCTGCCACCAAAGCCTTGCTGGGCAGTGCCATTTGCTGGGCTAGACGAAAGAGGGAGTTTGCTTCTTCTTTCGTGCAAATACCTAAGCTGGGGGAAGCCAGAGAGAGGATAATGATCCCAGCAGCTGTGCTTTAGCTAAGGAGATTGGTGGAGGCCCAGAGCGGGAGAGGGGTCCTTTCAAGAGAAACTGAAACTGAACTACTGATGCCTTGGTGGTGCATGGGATATGAATTGGACAGAATTGGAGGGGTTCTAGAAAGGTCTTCCAAGGTGGTCAGGTGCATCAGTGCCCCAAAATGAAACAAAGTTATGTTGCTGGGCTACAAAAAGGACTAAAGCTGTTGCTTTTAGGGCAGAAATGATGGTGAGAGCAGAGCACTCATTTTGATCCAATTCATTGAATTCAACAAAGCCTCCCTTTCCACTGGCAGCTGAGATTTGTAGGAATCAAAGGATGAAGCGCCAGCGTTCTTTCCCTGGCAGGAAAGGAGACACACCTTTGCCAGTCCTGCCAGCTGAGCAAGGGGCCGGGCCTTGGGGAGGTGGTGCGTGCCCAGATTCTCCTCTCAGGGCAAGTGCCGTCTTTGATTGCCGCAGTGATTTCATACAGACCAAAAGACAAAGTGGAACAAACATGGTTTAATGATAAAGACAGATTGTGTCTCAACAAAGGCAAAATGACAAAAGACAGAGCATAGCCAACACTAAGCCTCTTCCATTGACTGATCAATCTAATCCTACTAATGAATCTTGAATAATACTCATGTACCTTAACTAAGAAATTGAGGAGATTCCTATCATGTAAACTAACTAAATAGAATTTCAGCAAGTCTAAAAGCTTAAAAACCAGTCCTATTCCTATCTAGTCCTATTGACGCCTAAGCCTTGCTAGGCCTGGCTGGACAAGCTGCAGGCTTGTCTAATTTGGTCTTTTCTTCTTGGCGAGAGGCTCTGCTTCTTTGCGAGGGCGATGTCTTCTCCTGTGTTTGTTCCTTTCCTGCATGGTTTCAAACACCCTGGAAGATAGGAAACAAACCATCCATTGTTCCATTTAGTACACACCATTACAGCAAGTGGCAAGATCTGCCTTTTAGTATGAATTTCTGTCTTTTTGGGCAGTGGCAGGTTGTGAATTGATCAGAGCATGAGTCCGATCTTTCTTGTTTCAATGCCTTGAAATGTCTTCCTCCTTTTGCTGCATCCTATTTGGAATTTGATCAGCAGCATCAAAGCAAGCTTGGATGGATCTGTTGCTCCTTGTATGCAGTGTGTGTTGTTGGGGCAGGGTAAGGTTTCATTGTGAAGGCTGGGTTTGAAGTGAGCTGTTTGGGTTTGAGGTGGGTTGTAAGCTTGAGCAGGGCTGCGAGGGGCGATAGTGCAAGTGGCCTGAGCTTGCCCTGCGGCGCCTTTGCAAAGGGTCAGCCTGTTTGAGTGGCAAGGCGCAGGTTGGAGCAGAGAGAGCAGGAAGTTGCGCACCGTTTGCACTGGCTGCAGGGAAAGGGGCCTCCCGCCGGACGGGGCGGCTGGCGCGGTTGGCAGCAGGGACACTGGGCGCTGCCAGCCCTCTTGCGGCTTCTCTTGCCTGTCTGCCCATCCTCCTTTCTGGGGGGGCTTTTGCTCCTCTTGCCTTCGCCCACAGCCTGGAAATCAAAGAATCCTCTTTCAATGTTTCCTTCCCGTCAGAAAGCTGGAAATGCCTGCGTCCAGCACAAAAATCGATTGGCCTAAGCAAATCCTTGCAAAGCCTCAAGAGCTGAGGAAAGGGCTGCCTTTGCCAGTGGGCTGCGGCGGGCTGCCAAGGCAGAGCTTGGAGGGAAATGCTCCTCTTTCCTACAGGCCAAAGGGGTGGGATAAATGTGTGGCTGTCTAGAATTCTACATTTCTTATTTCTACCTCTCTGCCTAACATTTATTTCCCTTGGGTTTTCCTGCAGAAATGTCTAGGGAATGGGATGGAAATTCAGTCAAATTAGGGAAGACACATGGTTAGACGTTTTCTACAACCCAGAATAATCTCTCTCTCTCTTTCTCTTTCTCTCTCTCTCTCTCACTCTTGCCAACCAAATTGCTCTTTGCTGGTAAGGAAAGTCTGAGGGGAGCCACAGCACTGGCAGCTGCACCTTGGGGAGTATGCTGGGATGCTAGAAAAACTGCCTGAAAATCTGCAACATCTCCCTGAAGACAGGGATTGCTGATGTCAGGAGGAGTTAAGTGGGGAATGAAGGGTGTGATTGGAGTCAGCAAAGGTGGCAGCCCTTGAGAAAGCCATCTGTAGAGAGTGCAAGGCCATTTGGGTGGTGGTGCGGCTTTTTTGGCTCAGAGTTAGGCTCCAGAATGGCGTATTTCAGGGCAGCAGCAGCAGAAGGAAGGCCTGGGCAGCATCTGCTGTGCCTTTCCCAGCACATGGGACGATGTGATCCTGGCAAAGCGGCGTCTGGCATGGCTGGCCAGCAGGTTTTCTCCCCTTCTCCCAGTTTCTCCACCCTCCTGGCATGCCTGGATTCTCTTGCCCCTCACCTGAGCAAGAGTGCTAGCAACTCTATGCTCCTTTTTCCAGGTGTAGTAGTACTCCACACACTGTGCCACGGTCTTAGTCTGGATCTGTTGTGAAGAGAAAAAGAAGGAATCTAAAATTCCTTTGTAGGGTGCATTGGGGAAAAAGAAGAAGATGGAGTAAAGTAGGAAGTAAAATCATGAAGTAAATGGAGTAGGGTGTAAAATGAAATCAAGATGGAGAAAGAGAGGCATCGTGCAATGTAGTAAAGCGTGTATCATGCTAGGTGGTAGCACACGTAATGCACAGATCAACAAGAAATCCATCTAGCACAGGTCTTCTCTGCCGGGTTCACTGCAGTTATGCCAGCACAATGTCTTGTGGAAGCAGCAGCAGACGTGTGCGACAAGTCTGAGAGAATAAATCATCATATTGCAAAGGAGCTTGGAGAAAAGGGCTGGAGAGACAGGATCATCCTTTTCACACAGGCCTTTGATGTCCCGTTTTGTTCCTACTTGAGCAGTTTTGGTACTTGAGAAGAGAGAGACCGAAGGCCAGTGTTTGTTACCAGATAGAAGCAAGCTTTCCTCCTGATGATCTGCTGAGGTAAAGAATGTCCTGCGGCTTTACCTGCTTCTGGATGAGATGAAAATCCTTGCCGTAGGTGTGGAAAGCCTTTTGGAAGGAGTCCTTCTCCTCAGGTGTCCATCTGTCGGAGCCTGGCAATAAAAAGCAGCAGATAAATGGATCCCTCGATCCACATGAAGTAGATCCCACTGGCCGCCGCAAGAAAATGGTTGCAGGCCATCATTGCCGTGTGAGTACACGTCTGCTCCCTCAGAAGGTGATGAAGACAAGAGCAGGCATTCCGCCGGGAAAAGGATTGGAAAAGAAGTAAAGCTGAAGGACTAGATGCTGGTGCTTTCCCCTGCCCCCGAGAAGAGAAGCCCTTGTGCTGGTGTTAAGCACAATTTGTTGAAGCAGAAACACTTGCCACAACACTGAAGGGGACGGCAGCATCTGTCAGTGAAGGAAGAAGCTCTGCTTTGCTTACCTGCGTAATGATAATCAGCCAAGGGATGGCCTTGAGCTGTTGCAGGCCCTCCTGAGAGCAACATCTCCAGAGCCTCCTGCAAGATCCAAGGGGAAAAGGCTTTAGGCGCCCCACCACATCCAAAATGAGCCGAAAAGCACAGATGCTGCCTTTCAGCTACTTTGCCTCTTCAGACATTCAAGCAACTGTATGCCATGTGGGTGAAAGCCTGGGATTTGATCCCAGTGCCTAGTTTTTGCTGCCCAGCCCTTTGATGCTGGTGCCCAAGAGTGGCATTTTGCTCCCCAAGCGAATGATTTTGCGGCTGCTGCAGCCAGAATGGCCTCAGCTGAGTGAGGCTTCTGGGAATTTCCTCTCCAAATGTCTTAGAGCAGCCAGAGCTGCAGGCGATTCCCAAGGCAGCAGGCTGCAGCAGCTTGCGCCGCCGCCTGCAGGAGGGAGATTCTCCCTGCTGGAGCCGTTTGGGCTCAGCCCTGCCGCAGCTGGAGGAGACACAGCAGGCAGCAGGTGCTCTGCTCCCTGTGAAGAGCCTTCATCAAGGAGCAGGCAGGAAAGGCTGTGCCAGTGGCCGGGCCTTGTGCATTCCCTGTGCCCTCTTCTGTGCGCCCACAGAGCGGCTTCTTACCGGAAGGCTGCCGCGTGCCTGGTGCAGGCAGTGCAGGGCGCGCTCCAGGTCAGCTGCTGGGCCGGCAATGCCACGGGAGCTGGCCATGTCCAGCAGTTGTCTTACTGCAAGCACAAGAAAAAGCCAGCCCAAGTCAGCCTTGAGGCCAGCAAGAGCAAAGGTTGCCATGCAAGGCGGAAGGAAAGGCCAGGAGCTAAAGGCAGCAGCTTGGAGAGCATGAAAAGGAGAGCAAAGACAGGGCCAGCTGAAGCAAGGGCCCCCGCAGTGCTGGCTCTCCCTTCAGAGCAGCTTCTTGTAGAAGAAGTGGAGGCCAATCTCCTCTCTTGCAGTGGCAAATGGGCCTGACCAATTTGGAGAGCAAGATGCTTGCTCTTTTTGCTGCTCTGCTGCAGAAGCAGAGCGTTCTCCTTGCCTCTAACACTTCTAGATGGGAAGATGGGCGAGACAGGGAGAGAAGCGGAGCCTGCAAAAAGCTGCCTTTCTATGCAAAAGGAGACTTGGAAAGATCCAAGTATGTCAGGGGTGGAAGAAAAGCTTGAAGAGAAGCTACCTCTGTCAGGTTTTTCCATGTCAGAGTCGTCTTCTCCCCAGGGCTTCCAGACCAGGCTTGCAGGCTCTTCATCCTCACTTGGTGCTCTGCTCTGCAGCTCTGGCAGCTCAGCCTGAAAGTCGCTGCCAACATTGATGTGCCTAAAGGAAGAAAGAGGTGAAGGTAAGATAGGCAAGTGCTCGAGAGAGCCTTGCTGTGGATGCACAGGCTTGAAGCAATCCCAGCCTGACTCTGAAAGAGCAGTTCTCCTCCTGGCCATTCCTCCAGTTTGCTGTCCTTTAAGCCTAGGCCAAAACTCACGGCTGATTGTTGCCTCTTGCTTTCCTTTTCATTGTGCCTCTCCTTTCCACCTGCAAAAGATCCAAACAATGCTCCAGTTAGAAATGGTTCCGCCCAGGATGTGTCAGTAGCCTTCCTTCTCGACCTCATCGTTGCAAAGCCTGAGCTCCTCTGTGCCAGCTCCTTTCTTTTTGCTGTCATTGCCGTGCTTTTGAGGTGGAATTGCCTAGGCAGGAGCCTCTAGCAGTCAGCAGCTTCCTGAGGAGGGGAAGCAGAAGGCCATGCACTACTCTCTTCAGTCCTGGGGCCACTGGGAGGAGCCAAGAGAATGGGCTGCAAGATGTGGCAGTGCAGGCTTCGGGTGGATAGAATGAAAAGGCTCTTCATGCAGAGGGTGCTTGGCCACTGGAACAGGCTCTCCAGGGAAGGGGTGCCAGCAGCAAGGCTGACTGAGCTCCAAAAGTGTTTGGACAGCGCTCTTGGGCATGTGATTGTTGAGGCTGCCCCGGGCAGGCCCTGGAGTTGGGCTCAGTGATCTTTGAGAATCCCTTGCAAGCCAGAAAATTCTCTGGTACTGTGATTGTGTTCTTGAGAAGATGGCATTTCACAGCTGCCCCTGAGCATCAGGTAGAAGCAGCCCTACATGCATTGAAAGAAGTATCTACAGGATATGAAAATAGAATGTATCTATCAGAGATGTAACTATGTGAGCACATAAGGATTGCTGATGGCAGATGATTTTTGAAGTTGAACACCTGTGTTTGAGGACAAGGCCAGTGAAATGCTTGCATGGCCTGAATGAGAGGGATCCCAGAGGAGAAGTGCCATCATTCTGGTTTTTGTAGCTTTGGAGCAGGTGTGAGCTGAGTCAGGGCATAAGGGGATTTGTTGACACTGAAGCCCTGAACTCCTCAGGCATGACCAATTTGTTTTGGGGTCACCACAAGCTAGGTTTAGGACTGCAATGGGTGCCAGGAACTTTGAAGCAGGTGATGCGTGGAGGAGGATCTGCAACTGCACTGGGACAGCTCTCTACATCCTCTGTGGAAAGGTCTGTGTTTGCCTGGGAAGCAACACGATTCCTTCAGAAGCTGCAGCCCGCTTTGACGTGGAAGGTGGCGTGGGGAAAGTGAGCACGCAGCCTGTGTGTGGTGGTTGGTGGGAGAGGCAGCTGGAGCCTGGTGCCCTTGTGTTAGTGCTTTGAGGGCAAGTGGGGATTTTCTTACCTTTGAGGATCCCCAAGGGCTGTGGGGATGCCTGGAGGCAGGCGAGGAGACGAGGATGTGGGTGCAGAGGCCGGGTGTGGCGCTGAGTGCAGGAGGTGGCTGGTCAGGGACAGCCCAGGAGCTGATCGTGCAGCTGCTGCTCCAGCGCTGCTCCAGCAGCGTTCCACCAAGGGCCGCAGGAGCAGGAGACAACGACAGTTGCTATGGGCACAGCCCAACATTCCATGTAGAACCCCAGGGGAGCCATGGGACACAAAGAGGCATGGGCCACCTCTGTCCCTTTTACTTCTGCTGCTGCAAGCTTGATCTGAGAGCCTTGCCATTGGGTTTTTCTCCTGAGTGGTCTGAGGAGACGGGCAAAAGCAGTGCAGGGACAGCCCTGGCTCTTCTCGGTGCTTCTCTGCAAGGTGTCTCCAGCTGAACGTGCCCAGGAGGCTGTCTGTGTCCAAGGGCCCAGAACCTCATCTCCTGCCCTGGAGAACCAGCAGGACTCCTCCCACTGGCTCTCCTCCAGCTCTGAGAGGAGCTAGAATTTGCAAGTTGTTCGGCCGAGAGGCAACTCCAAAGCTTCCTCTCCAAGTGGAGGCATTCATGCTGCCCCCTTTCTCAAATCTCCTTTTGGTGCCCAATAATGTGGCTTGATGTTTTCCCTCCTTTGGCCTCTGAGCTGGTCACTCACCTCATCACTCCTTCCTTGAAACTTAGAGAAACAGCATGTTTCTCAGGGGAACTGATGGGGACACACAGACAGGGACAGCGCGGTGGCATTTCTGTAGCAAACATGAATGCAGACTTTGTATATCCCTCTTCCAGCTCCCTTGGAGAAACTAGCTGTTTGTCTCAAAAGACTCAGGGATTCCTCTAACAAAGGAACGCTGATGGAATTATCTTTCCACACTGATGGCCTTGGCATTTCTTTTAATACTTAGATGGCAGATAGGATAAAACCCAGCCAGTTTTGCTGCTTCCCGGCCTTTAGTTAAGGCAAAGCAAATCTTGCTTCAGTCCCAATCTTGCTTCCTTGCCAGGCTGCATGTTGCCCACAGGGCAGCAAAGTGAGGGGGCAGCTGTAACAAGTGCCACTGCAAGGCAGATACTTTGTAGGCTCCAAGGCCCAGCTGCACTGGCTCCATCAGACAAGGGCAAGCTTCCCTGCGCTTCCCAGAAGCAGCCTGGCAATTGCCCCCTCCCTGGCCCCCTCTCCACCCTGCACAGCCCCTGCCACCAAAGCCTTGCTGGGCAGTGCCATTTGCTGGGCTAGACGAAAGAGGGAGTTTGCTTCTTCTTTCGTGCAAATACCTAAGCTGGGGGAAGCCAGAGAGAGGATAATGATCCCAGCAGCTGTGCTTTAGCTAAGGAGATTGGTGGAGGCCCAGAGCGGGAGAGGGGTCCTTTCAAGAGAAACTGAAACTGAACTACTGATGCCTTGGTGGTGCATGGGATATGAATTGGACAGAATTGGAGGGGTTCTAGAAAGGTCTTCCAAGGTGGTCAGGTGCATCAGTGCCCCAAAATGAAACAAAGTTATGTTGCTGGGCTACAAAAAGGACTAAAGCTGTTGCTTTTAGGGCAGAAATGATGGTGAGAGCAGAGCACTCATTTTGATCCAATTCATTGAATTCAACAAAGCCTCCCTTTCCACTGGCAGCTGAGATTTGTAGGAATCAAAGGATGAAGCGCCAGCGTTCTTTCCCTGGCAGGAAAGGAGACACACCTTTGCCAGTCCTGCCAGCTGAGCAAGGGGCCGGGCCTTGGGGAGGTGGTGCGTGCCCAGATTCTCCTCTCAGGGCAAGTGCCGTCTTTGATTGCCGCAGTGATTTCATACAGACCAAAAGACAAAGTGGAACAAACATGGTTTAATGATAAAGACAGATTGTGTCTCAACAAAGGCAAAATGACAAAAGACAGAGCATAGCCAACACTAAGCCTCTTCCATTGACTGATCAATCTAATCCTACTAATGAATCTTGAATAATACTCATGTACCTTAACTAAGAAATTGAGGAGATTCCTATCATGTAAACTAACTAAATAGAATTTCAGCAAGTCTAAAAGCTTAAAAACCAGTCCTATTCCTATCTAGTCCTATTGACGCCTAAGCCTTGCTAGGCCTGGCTGGACAAGCTGCAGGCTTGTCTAATTTGGTCTTTTCTTCTTGGCGAGAGGCTCTGCTTCTTTGCGAGGGCGATGTCTTCTCCTGTGTTTGTTCCTTTCCTGCATGGTTTCAAACACCCTGGAAGATAGGAAACAAACCATCCATTGTTCCATTTAGTACACACCATTACAGCAAGTGGCAAGATCTGCCTTTTAGTATGAATTTCTGTCTTTTTGGGCAGTGGCAGGTTGTGAATTGATCAGAGCATGAGTCCGATCTTTCTTGTTTCAATGCCTTGAAATGTCTTCCTCCTTTTGCTGCATCCTATTTGGAATTTGATCAGCAGCATCAAAGCAAGCTTGGATGGATCTGTTGCTCCTTGTATGCAGTGTGTGTTGTTGGGGCAGGGTAAGGTTTCATTGTGAAGGCTGGGTTTGAAGTGAGCTGTTTGGGTTTGAGGTGGGTTGTAAGCTTGAGCAGGGCTGCGAGGGGCGATAGTGCAAGTGGCCTGAGCTTGCCCTGCGGCGCCTTTGCAAAGGGTCAGCCTGTTTGAGTGGCAAGGCGCAGGTTGGAGCAGAGAGAGCAGGAAGTTGCGCACCGTTTGCACTGGCTGCAGGGAAAGGGGCCTCCCGCCGGACGGGGCGGCTGGCGCGGTTGGCAGCAGGGACACTGGGCGCTGCCAGCCCTCTTGCGGCTTCTCTTGCCTGTCTGCCCATCCTCCTTTCTGGGGGGGCTTTTGCTCCTCTTGCCTTCGCCCACAGCCTGGAAATCAAAGAATCCTCTTTCAATGTTTCCTTCCCGTCAGAAAGCTGGAAATGCCTGCGTCCAGCACAAAAATCGATTGGCCTAAGCAAATCCTTGCAAAGCCTCAAGAGCTGAGGAAAGGGCTGCCTTTGCCAGTGGGCTGCGGCGGGCTGCCAAGGCAGAGCTTGGAGGGAAATGCTCCTCTTTCCTACAGGCCAAAGGGGTGGGATAAATGTGTGGCTGTCTAGAATTCTACATTTCTTATTTCTACCTCTCTGCCTAACATTTATTTCCCTTGGGTTTTCCTGCAGAAATGTCTAGGGAATGGGATGGAAATTCAGTCAAATTAGGGAAGACACATGGTTAGACGTTTTCTACAACCCAGAATAATCTCTCTCTCTCTTTCTCTTTCTCTCTCTCTCTCTCACTCTTGCCAACCAAATTGCTCTTTGCTGGTAAGGAAAGTCTGAGGGGAGCCACAGCACTGGCAGCTGCACCTTGGGGAGTATGCTGGGATGCTAGAAAAACTGCCTGAAAATCTGCAACATCTCCCTGAAGACAGGGATTGCTGATGTCAGGAGGAGTTAAGTGGGGAATGAAGGGTGTGATTGGAGTCAGCAAAGGTGGCAGCCCTTGAGAAAGCCATCTGTAGAGAGTGCAAGGCCATTTGGGTGGTGGTGCGGCTTTTTTGGCTCAGAGTTAGGCTCCAGAATGGCGTATTTCAGGGCAGCAGCAGCAGAAGGAAGGCCTGGGCAGCATCTGCTGTGCCTTTCCCAGCACATGGGACGATGTGATCCTGGCAAAGCGGCGTCTGGCATGGCTGGCCAGCAGGTTTTCTCCCCTTCTCCCAGTTTCTCCACCCTCCTGGCATGCCTGGATTCTCTTGCCCCTCACCTGAGCAAGAGTGCTAGCAACTCTATGCTCCTTTTTCCAGGTGTAGTAGTACTCCACACACTGTGCCACGGTCTTAGTCTGGATCTGTTGTGAAGAGAAAAAGAAGGAATCTAAAATTCCTTTGTAGGGTGCATTGGGGAAAAAGAAGAAGATGGAGTAAAGTAGGAAGTAAAATCATGAAGTAAATGGAGTAGGGTGTAAAATGAAATCAAGATGGAGAAAGAGAGGCATCGTGCAATGTAGTAAAGCGTGTATCATGCTAGGTGGTAGCACACGTAATGCACAGATCAACAAGAAATCCATCTAGCACAGGTCTTCTCTGCCGGGTTCACTGCAGTTATGCCAGCACAATGTCTTGTGGAAGCAGCAGCAGACGTGTGCGACAAGTCTGAGAGAATAAATCATCATATTGCAAAGGAGCTTGGAGAAAAGGGCTGGAGAGACAGGATCATCCTTTTCACACAGGCCTTTGATGTCCCGTTTTGTTCCTACTTGAGCAGTTTTGGTACTTGAGAAGAGAGAGACCGAAGGCCAGTGTTTGTTACCAGATAGAAGCAAGCTTTCCTCCTGATGATCTGCTGAGGTAAAGAATGTCCTGCGGCTTTACCTGCTTCTGGATGAGATGAAAATCCTTGCCGTAGGTGTGGAAAGCCTTTTGGAAGGAGTCCTTCTCCTCAGGTGTCCATCTGTCGGAGCCTGGCAATAAAAAGCAGCAGATAAATGGATCCCTCGATCCACATGAAGTAGATCCCACTGGCCGCCGCAAGAAAATGGTTGCAGGCCATCATTGCCGTGTGAGTACACGTCTGCTCCCTCAGAAGGTGATGAAGACAAGAGCAGGCATTCCGCCGGGAAAAGGATTGGAAAAGAAGTAAAGCTGAAGGACTAGATGCTGGTGCTTTCCCCTGCCCCCGAGAAGAGAAGCCCTTGTGCTGGTGTTAAGCACAATTTGTTGAAGCAGAAACACTTGCCACAACACTGAAGGGGACGGCAGCATCTGTCAGTGAAGGAAGAAGCTCTGCTTTGCTTACCTGCGTAATGATAATCAGCCAAGGGATGGCCTTGAGCTGTTGCAGGCCCTCCTGAGAGCAACATCTCCAGAGCCTCCTGCAAGATCCAAGGGGAAAAGGCTTTAGGCGCCCCACCACATCCAAAATGAGCCGAAAAGCACAGATGCTGCCTTTCAGCTACTTTGCCTCTTCAGACATTCAAGCAACTGTATGCCATGTGGGTGAAAGCCTGGGATTTGATCCCAGTGCCTAGTTTTTGCTGCCCAGCCCTTTGATGCTGGTGCCCAAGAGTGGCATTTTGCTCCCCAAGCGAATGATTTTGCGGCTGCTGCAGCCAGAATGGCCTCAGCTGAGTGAGGCTTCTGGGAATTTCCTCTCCAAATGTCTTAGAGCAGCCAGAGCTGCAGGCGATTCCCAAGGCAGCAGGCTGCAGCAGCTTGCGCCGCCGCCTGCAGGAGGGAGATTCTCCCTGCTGGAGCCGTTTGGGCTCAGCCCTGCCGCAGCTGGAGGAGACACAGCAGGCAGCAGGTGCTCTGCTCCCTGTGAAGAGCCTTCATCAAGGAGCAGGCAGGAAAGGCTGTGCCAGTGGCCGGGCCTTGTGCATTCCCTGTGCCCTCTTCTGTGCGCCCACAGAGCGGCTTCTTACCGGAAGGCTGCCGCGTGCCTGGTGCAGGCAGTGCAGGGCGCGCTCCAGGTCAGCTGCTGGGCCGGCAATGCCACGGGAGCTGGCCATGTCCAGCAGTTGTCTTACTGCAAGCACAAGAAAAAGCCAGCCCAAGTCAGCCTTGAGGCCAGCAAGAGCAAAGGTTGCCATGCAAGGCGGAAGGAAAGGCCAGGAGCTAAAGGCAGCAGCTTGGAGAGCATGAAAAGGAGAGCAAAGACAGGGCCAGCTGAAGCAAGGGCCCCCGCAGTGCTGGCTCTCCCTTCAGAGCAGCTTCTTGTAGAAGAAGTGGAGGCCAATCTCCTCTCTTGCAGTGGCAAATGGGCCTGACCAATTTGGAGAGCAAGATGCTTGCTCTTTTTGCTGCTCTGCTGCAGAAGCAGAGCGTTCTCCTTGCCTCTAACACTTCTAGATGGGAAGATGGGCGAGACAGGGAGAGAAGCGGAGCCTGCAAAAAGCTGCCTTTCTATGCAAAAGGAGACTTGGAAAGATCCAAGTATGTCAGGGGTGGAAGAAAAGCTTGAAGAGAAGCTACCTCTGTCAGGTTTTTCCATGTCAGAGTCGTCTTCTCCCCAGGGCTTCCAGACCAGGCTTGCAGGCTCTTCATCCTCACTTGGTGCTCTGCTCTGCAGCTCTGGCAGCTCAGCCTGAAAGTCGCTGCCAACATTGATGTGCCTAAAGGAAGAAAGAGGTGAAGGTAAGATAGGCAAGTGCTCGAGAGAGCCTTGCTGTGGATGCACAGGCTTGAAGCAATCCCAGCCTGACTCTGAAAGAGCAGTTCTCCTCCTGGCCATTCCTCCAGTTTGCTGTCCTTTAAGCCTAGGCCAAAACTCACGGCTGATTGTTGCCTCTTGCTTTCCTTTTCATTGTGCCTCTCCTTTCCACCTGCAAAAGATCCAAACAATGCTCCAGTTAGAAATGGTTCCGCCCAGGATGTGTCAGTAGCCTTCCTTCTCGACCTCATCGTTGCAAAGCCTGAGCTCCTCTGTGCCAGCTCCTTTCTTTTTGCTGTCATTGCCGTGCTTTTGAGGTGGAATTGCCTAGGCAGGAGCCTCTAGCAGTCAGCAGCTTCCTGAGGAGGGGAAGCAGAAGGCCATGCACTACTCTCTTCAGTCCTGGGGCCACTGGGAGGAGCCAAGAGAATGGGCTGCAAGATGTGGCAGTGCAGGCTTCGGGTGGATAGAATGAAAAGGCTCTTCATGCAGAGGGTGCTTGGCCACTGGAACAGGCTCTCCAGGGAAGGGGTGCCAGCAGCAAGGCTGACTGAGCTCCAAAAGTGTTTGGACAGCGCTCTTGGGCATGTGATTGTTGAGGCTGCCCCGGGCAGGCCCTGGAGTTGGGCTCAGTGATCTTTGAGAATCCCTTGCAAGCCAGAAAATTCTCTGGTACTGTGATTGTGTTCTTGAGAAGATGGCATTTCACAGCTGCCCCTGAGCATCAGGTAGAAGCAGCCCTACATGCATTGAAAGAAGTATCTACAGGATATGAAAATAGAATGTATCTATCAGAGATGTAACTATGTGAGCACATAAGGATTGCTGATGGCAGATGATTTTTGAAGTTGAACACCTGTGTTTGAGGACAAGGCCAGTGAAATGCTTGCATGGCCTGAATGAGAGGGATCCCAGAGGAGAAGTGCCATCATTCTGGTTTTTGTAGCTTTGGAGCAGGTGTGAGCTGAGTCAGGGCATAAGGGGATTTGTTGACACTGAAGCCCTGAACTCCTCAGGCATGACCAATTTGTTTTGGGGTCACCACAAGCTAGGTTTAGGACTGCAATGGGTGCCAGGAACTTTGAAGCAGGTGATGCGTGGAGGAGGATCTGCAACTGCACTGGGACAGCTCTCTACATCCTCTATGGAAAGGTCTGTGTTTGCCTGGGAGGCAACACGATTCCTTCAGAAGCTGCAGCCCGCTTTGACGTGGAAGGTGGCGTGGGGAAAGTGAGCACGCAGCCTGTGTGTGGTGGTTGGTGGGAGAGGCAGCTGGAGCCTGGTGCCCTTGTGTTAGTGCTTTGAGGGCAAGTGGGGATTTTCTTACCCTTGACGATCCCCAAGTGCTGTGGGGATGCCTGGAGGCAGGCGAGGAGACGAGGATGTGGGTGCAGAGGCCGGGTGTGGCGCTGAGTGCAGGAGGTGGCTGGTCAGGGACAGCCCAGGAGCTGATCGTGCAGCTGCTGCTCCAGCGCTGCTCCAGCAGCGTTCCACCAAGGGCCGCAGGAGCAGGAGACAACGACAGTTGCTATGGGCACAGCCCAACATTCCATGTAGAACCCCAGGGGAGCCATGGGAGAGAAAGAGGCATGGGCCACCTCTGTCCCTTTTACTTCTGCTGCTGCAAGCTTGCTCTGAGAGCCTTGCCATTGGGTTTTTCTCCTGAGTGGTCTGAGGAGACGGGCAAAAGCAGTGCAGGGACAGCCCTGGCTCTTCTCGGTGCTTCTCTGCAAGGTGTCTCCAGCTGAACGTGCCCAGGAGGCTGTCTGTGTCCAAGGGCCCAGAACCTCATCTCCTGCCCTGGAGAACCAGCAGGACTCCTCCCGCTGGCTCTCCTCCAGCTCTGAGAGGAGCTAGAATTTGCAAGTTGTTCGGCCGAGAGGCAACTCCAAAGCTTCCTCTCCAAGTGGAGGCATTCATGCTGCCCCCTTTCTCAAATCTCCTTTTGGTGCCCAATAATGTGGCTTGATGTTTTCCCTCCTTTGGCCTCTGAGCTGGTCACTCACCTCATCACTCCTTCCTTGAAACTTAGAGAAACAGCATGTTTCTCAGGGGAACTGATGGGGACACACAGACAGGGACAGCACGGTGGCATTTCTGTAGCAAACATGAATGCAGACTTTGTATATCCCTCTTCCAGCTCCCTTGGAGAAACTAGCTGTTTGTCTCAAAAGACTCAGGGATTCCTCTAACAAAGGAACGCTGATGGAATTATCTTTCCACACTGATGGCCTTGGCATTTCTTTTAATACTTAGATGGCAGATAGGATAAAACCCAGCCAGTTTTGCTGCTTCCCGGCCTATAGTTAAGGCAAAGCAAATCTTGCTTCAGTCCCAATCTTGCTTCCTTGCCAGGCTGCATGTTGCCCACAGGGCAGCAAAGTGAGGGGGCAGCTGTAACAAGTGCCACTGCAAGGCAGATACTTTGTAGGCTCCAAGGCCCAGCTGCACTGGCTCCATCAGACAAGGGCAAGCTTCCCTGCGCTTCCCAGAAGCAGCCTGGCAATTGCCCCCTCCCTGGCCCCCTCTCCACCCTGCACAGCCCCTGCCACCAAAGCCTTGCTGGGCAGTGCCATTTGCTGGGCTAGACGAAAGAGGGAGTTTGCTTCTTCTTTCGTGCAAATACCTAAGCTGGGGGAAGCCAGAGAGAGGATAATGATCCCAGCCGCTGTGCTTTAGCTAAGGAGATTGGTGGAGGCCCAGAGCGGGAGAGGGGTCCTTTCAAGAGAAACTGAAACTGAACTACTGATGCCTTTGTGGTGCATGGGATATGAATTGGACAGAATTGGAGGGGTTCTAGAAAGGTCTTCCAAGGTGGTCAGGTGCATCAGTGCCCCAAAATGAAACAAAGTTATGTTGCTGGGCTACAAAAAGGACTAAAGCTGTTGCTTTTAGGGCAGAAATGATGGTGAGAGCAGAGCACTCATTTTGATCCAATTCATTGAATTAAACAAAGCCTCCCTTTCCACTGGCAGCTGAGATTTGTAGGAATCAAAGGATGAAGCGCCAGCGTTCTTTCCCTGGCAGGAAAGGAGACACACCTTTGCCAGTCCTGCCAGCTGAGCAAGGGGCCGGGCCTTGGGGAGGTGGTGCGTGCCCAGATTCTCCTCTCAGGGCAAGTGCCGTCTTTGATTGCCGCAGTGATTTCATACGGACCAAAAGACAAAGTGGAACAAACATGGTTTAATGATAAAGACAGATTGTGTCTCAACAAAGGCAAAATGACAAAAGACAGAGCATAGCCAACACTAAGCCTCTTCCATTGACTGATCAATCTAATCCTACTAATGAATCTTGAATAATACTCATGTACCTTAACTAAGAAATTGAGGAGATTCCTATCATGTAAACTAACTAAATAGAATTTCAGCAAGTCTAAAAGCTTAAAAACCAGTCCTATTCCTATCTAGTCCTATTGACGCCTAAGCCTTGCTAGGCCTGGCTGGACAAGCTGCAGGCTTGTCTAATTTGGTCTTTTCTTCTTGGCGAGAGGCTCTGCTTCTTTGCGAGGGCGATGTCTTCTCCTGTGTTTGTTCCTTTCCTGCATGGTTTCAAACACCCTGGAAGATAGGAAACAAACCATCCATTGTTCAATTTAGTACACACCATTACAGCAAGTGGCAAGATCTGCCTTTTAGTATGAATTTCTGTCTTTTTGGGCAGTGGCAGGTTGTGAATTGATCAGAGCATGAGTCCGATCTTTCTTGTTTCAATGCCTTGAAATGTCTTCCTCCTTTTGCTGCATCCTATTTGGAATTTGATCAGCAGCATCAAAGCAAGCTTGGATGGATCTGTTGCTCCTTGTATGCAGTGTGTGTTGTTGGGGCAGGGTAAGGTTTCATTGTGAAGGCTGGGTTTGAAGTGAGCTGTTTGGGTTTGAGGTGGGTTGTAAGCTGGAGCAGGGCTGCGAGGGGCGACGGTGCAAGTGGCCTGAGCTTGCCCTGCGGCGCCTTTGCAAAGGGTCAGCCTGTTTGAATGGCAAGGCGCAGGTTGGAGCAGAAAGAGCAGGAAGTTGCGCACCGTTTGCACTGGCCGCAGGGAAAGGGGCCTCCCGCCGGACGGGGCGGCTGGCGCGGTTGGCAGCAGGGACACTGGGCGCTGCCAGCCCTCTTGCGGCTTCTCTTGCCTGTCTGCCCATCCTCCTTTCTGGGGGGGCTTTTGCTCCTCTTGCCTTCGCCCACAGCCTGGAAATCAAAGAATCCTCTTTCAATGTTTCCTTCCCATCAGAAAGCTGGAAATGCCTGCGTCCAGCACAAAAATCGATTGGCCTAAGCAAATCCTTGCAAAGCCTCAAGAGCTGAGGAAAGGGCTGCCTTTGCCAGTGGGCTGCGTCGGGCTGCCAAGGCAGAGCTTGGAGGGAAATGCTCCTCTTTCCTACAGGCCAAAGGGGTGGGATAAATGTGTGGCTGTCTAGAATTCTACATTTCTTATTTCTACCTCTCTGCCTAACATTTATTTCCCTTGGGTTTTCCTGCAGAAATGTCTAGGGAATGGGATGGAAATTCAGTCAAATTAGGGAAGACACATGGTTAGACGTTTTCTACAACCCAGAATAATCTCTCTCTCTCTTTCTCTTTCTCTCTCTCTCTCTCACTCTTGCCAACCAAATTGCTCTTTGCTGGTAAGGAAAGTCTGAGGGGAGCCACAGCACTGGCAGCTGCATCTTGGGGAGTATGCTGGGATGCTAGAAAAACTGCCTGAAAATCTGCAACATCTCCCTGAAGACAGGGATTGCTGATGTCAGGAGGAGTTAAGTGGGGAATGAAGGGTGTGATTGGAGTCAGCAAAGGTGGCAGCCCTTGAGAAAGCCATCTGTAGAGAGTGCAAGGCCATTTGGGTGGTGGTGCGGCTTTTTTGGCTCAGAGTTAGGCTCCAGAATGGCGTATTTCAGGGCAGCAGCAGCAGAAGGAAGGCCTGGGCAGCATCTGCTGTGCCTTTCCCAGCACATGGGACGATGTGATCCTGGCAAAGCGGCGTCTGGCATGGCTGGCCAGCAGGTTTTCTCCCCTTCTCCCAGTTTCTCCACCCTCCTGGCATGCCTGGATTTTCTTGCCCCTCACCTGAGCAAGAGTGCTAGCAACTCTATGCTCCTTTTTCCAGGTGTAGTAGTACTCCACACACTGTGCCACGGTCTTAGTCTGGATCTGTTGTGAAGAGAAAAAGAAGGAATCTAAAATTCCTTTGTAGGGTGCATTGGGGAAAAAGAAGAAGATGGAGTAAAGTAGGAAGTAAAATCATGAAGTAAATGGAGTAGGGTGTAAAATGAAATCAAGATGGAGAAAGAGAGGCATCGTGCAATGTAGTAAAGCGTGTATCATGCTAGGTGGTAGCACACGTAATGCACAGATCAACAAGAAATCCATCTAGCACAGGTCTTCTTTGCCGGGTTCACTGCAGTTATGCCAGCACAATGTCTTGTGGAAGCAGCAGCAGACGTGTGCGACAAGTCTGAGAGAATAAATCATCATATTGCAAAGGAGCTTGGAGAAAAGGGCTGGAGAGACAGGATCATCCTTTTCACACATGCCTTTGATGTCCCGTTTTGTTCCTACTTGAGCAGTTTTGGTACTTGAGAAGAGAGAGACCGAAGCCCAGTGTTTGTTACCAGATAGAAGCAAGCTTTCCTCCTGATGATCTACTCAGGTAAAGAATGTCCTGCGGCTTTACCTGCTTCTGGATGAGATGAAAATCCTTGCCGTAGGTGTGGAAAGCCTTTTGGAAGGAGTCCTTCTCCTCAGGTGTCCATCTGTCGGAGCCTGGCAATAAAAAGCAGCAGGTAAATGGATCCCTCGATCCACATGAAGTAGATCCCACTGGCCGCCGCAAGAAAATGGTTGCAGGCCATCATTCCCGTGTGAGTACACGTCTGCTCCCTCAGAAGGTGATGAAGACAAGAGCAGGCATTCCGCCAGGAAAAGGATTGGAAAAGAAGTAAAGCTGAAGGACTAGATGCTGGTGCTTTCCCCTGCCCCCGAGAAGAGAAGCCCTTGTGCTGGTGTTAAGCACAATTTGTTGAAGCAGAAACACTTGCCACAACACTGAAGGGGACGGCAGCATCTGTCAGTGAAGGAAGAAGCTCTGCTTTGCTTACCTGCGTAATGATAATCAGCCAAGGGATGGCCTTGAGCTGTTGCAGGCCCTCCTGAGAGCAACATCTCCAGAGCCTCCTGCAAGATCCAAGGGGAAAAGGCTTTAGGCGCCCCACCACATCCAAAATGAGCCGAAAAGCACAGATGCTGCCTTTCAGCTACTTTGCCTCTTCAGACATTCAAGCAACTGTATGCCATGTGGGTGAAAGCCTGGGATTTGATCCCAGTGCCTAGTTTTTGCTGCCCAGCTCTTTGATGCTGGTGCCCAAGAGTGGCATTTTGCTCCCCAAGCGAATGATTTTGCGGCTGCTGCAGCCAGAATGGCCTCAGCTGAGTGAGGCTTCTGGGAATTTCCTCTCCAAATGTCTTAGAGCAGCCAGAGCTGCAGGCGATTTCCAAGGCAGCAGGCTGCAGGAGCTTGCGCCGCCGCCTGCAGGAGGGAGATTCTCCCTGCTGGAGCCGTTTGGGCTCAGCCCTGCCGCAGCTGGAGGAGACACAGCAGGCAGCAGGTGCTCTGCTCCCTGTGAAGAGCCTTCATCAAGGAGCAGGCAGGAAAGGCTGTGCCAGTGGCCGGGCCTTGTGCATTCCCTGTGCCCTCTTCTGTGCACCCACAGAGCGGCTTCTTACCGGAAGGCTGCCGCGTGCCTGGTGCAGGCAGTGCAGGGCGCGCTCCAGGTCAGCTGCTGGGCCGGCAATGCCACGGGAGCTGGCCATGTCCAGCAGTTGTCTTACTGCAAGCACAAGAAAAAGCCAGCCCAAGTCAGCCTTGAGGCCAGCAAGAGCAAAGGTTGCCATGCAAGGCGGAAGGAAAGGCCAGGAGCTAAAGGCAGCAGCTTGGAGAGCATGAAAAGGAGAGCAAAGACAGGGCCAGCTGAAGCAAGGGCCCCCGCAGTGCTGGCTCTCCCTTCAGAGCAGCTTCTTGTAGAAGAAGTGGAGGCCAATCTCCTCTCTTGCAGTGGCAAATGGGCCTGAGCAATTTGGAGAGCAAGATGCTTGCTCTTTTTGCTGCTCTGCTGCAGAAGCAGAGCGTTCTCCTTGCCTCTAACACTTCTAGATGGGAAGATGGGCGAGACAGGGAGAGAAGCGGAACCTGCAAAAAGCTGCCTTTCTATGCAAAAGGAGACTTGGAAAGATCCAAGTATGTCAGGGGTGGAAGAAAAGCTTGAAGAGAAGCTACCTCTGTCAGGCTTTTCCATGTCAGAGACGTCTTCTCCCCAGGGCTTCCAGACCAGGGTTGCAGGCTCTTCATCCTCACTTGGTGCTCTGCTCTGCAGCTCTGGCAGCTCAGCCTGAAAGTCGCTGCCAACATTGATGTGCCTAAAGGAAGAAAGAGGTGAAGGTAAGATAGGCAAGTGCTGGAGAGAGCCTTGCTGTGGATGCACAGGCTTGAAGCAATCCCAGCCTGACTCTGAAAGAGCAGTTCTCCTCCTGGCCATTCCTCCAGTTTGCTGTCCTTTAACCCTAGGCCAAAACTCACGGCTGATTGTTGCCTCTTGCTTTCCTTTTCATTGTGCCTCTCCTTTCCACCTGCAAAAGATCCAATGCTCCAGTTAGAAATGGTTCCGCCCAGGATGTGTCAGTAGCCTTCCTTCTCGACCTCATCGTTGCAAAGCCTGAGCTCCTCTGTGCCAGCTCCTTTCTTTTTGCTGTCATTGCCATGCTTTTGAGGTGGAATTGCCTAGGCAGGAGCCTCTAGCAGTCAGCAGCTTCCTGAGGAGGGGAAGCAGAAGGCCATGCACTACTCTCTTCAGTCCTGGGGCCACTGGCAGGAGCCAAGAGAATGGGCTGCAAGATGTGCCAGTGCAGGCTTCGGGTGGATAGAAGGAAAAGGCTCTTCACGCAGAGGGTGCTTGGCCACTGGAACAGGCTCTCCAGGCAAGGGGTGCCAGCAGCAAGGCTGACTGAGCTCCAAAAGTGTTTGGACAGCGCTCTTGGGCATGTGATTGTTGAGGCTGCCCCAGGCAGGCCCTGGAGTTGGGCTCAGTGATCTTTGAGAATCCCTTGCAAGCCAGAAAATTCTCTGGTACTGTGATTGTGTTCTTGAGAAGATGGCATTTCACAGCTGCCCCTGAGCATGAGGTAGAAGCAGCCCTACATGCATTGAAAGAAGTATCTACAGGATATGAAAATAGAATGTATCTATCAGAGATGTAACTATGGAAGCACATAAGGATTGCTGATAGCAGATGATTTTTGAAGTTGAACACCTGTGTTTGAGGACAAGGCCAGTGAAATGCTTGCATGGCCTGAATGAGAGGGATCCCAGAGGAGAAGTGCCATCATTCTGGTTTTGCAGCTTTGGAGCAGGTGTGAGCTGAGTCAGGGCATAAGGGGATTTGTTGACACTGAAGCCCTGAACTCCTCAGGCATGACCAATTTGTTTTGGGGTCACCACAAGCTAGGTTTAGGACTGCAATGGGTGCCAGGAACTTTGAAGCAGGTGATGCGTGGAGGAGGATCTGCAACTGCACTGGGACAGCTCTCTACATCCTCTATGGAAAGGTCTGTGTTTGCCTGGGAGGCAACACGATTCCTTCAGAAGCTGCAGCCCGCTTTGACGTGGAAGGTGGCGTGGGGAAAGTGAGCACGCAGCCTGTGTGTGGTGGTTGGTGGGAGAGGCAGCTGGAGCCTGGTGCCCTTGTGTTAGTGCTTTGAGGGCAAGTGGGGATTTTCTTACCCTTGACGATCCCCAAGTGCTGTGGGGATGCCT
This sequence comes from Melospiza georgiana, assembly GCF_028018845.1. Classification (NCBI taxonomy): domain Eukaryota; kingdom Metazoa; phylum Chordata; class Aves; order Passeriformes; family Passerellidae; genus Melospiza; species Melospiza georgiana. The sequence continues at coordinate 43,366,408 of NC_080465.1, forward strand.
GGAGGCAGGCGAGGAGACGAGGATGTGGGTGCAGAGGCCGGGTGTGGCGCTGAGTGCAGGAGGTGGCTGGTCAGGGACAGCCCAGGAGCTGATCGTGCAGCTGCTGCTCCAGCGCTGCTCCAGCAGCGTTCCACCAAGGGCCGCAGGAGCAGGAGACAACGACAGTTGCTATGGGCACAGCCCAACATTCCATGTAGAACCCCAGGGGAGCCATGGGAGAGAAAGAGGCATGGGCCACCTCTGTCCCTTTTACTTCTGCTGCTGCAAGCTTGCTCTGAGAGCCTTGCCATTGGGTTTTTCTCCTGAGTGGTCTGAGGAGACGGGCACAAGCAGTGCAGGGACAGCCCTGGCTCTTCTCGGTGCTTCTCTGCAAGGTGTCTCCAGCTGAACGTGCCCAGGAGGCTGTCTGTGTCCAAGGGCCCAGAACCTCATCTCCTGCCCTGGAGAACCAGCAGGACTCCTCCCGCTGGCTCTCCTCCAGCTCTGAGAGGAGCTAGAATTTGCAAGTTGTTCGGCCGAGAGGCAACTCCAAAGCTTCCTCTCCAAGTGGAGGCATTCATGCTGCCCCCTTTCTCAAATCTCCTTTTGGTGCCCAATAATGTGCCTTGATGTTTTCCCTCCTTTGGCCTCTGAGCTGGTCACTCACCTCATCACTCCTTCCTTGAAACTTAGAGAAACAGCATGTTTCTCAGGGGAACTGATGGGGACACACAGACAGGGACAGCACGGTGGCATTTCTGTAGCAAACATGAATGCAGACTTTGTATATCCCTCTTCCAGCTCCCTTGGAGAAACTAGCTGTTTGTCTCAAAAGACTCAGGGATTCCTCTAACAAAGGAACGCTGATGGAATTATCTTTCCACACTGATGGCCTTGGCATTTCTTTTAATACTTAGATGGCAGATAGGATAAAACCCAGCCAGTTTTGCTGCTTCCCGGCCTTTAGTTAAGGCAAAGCAAATCTTGCTTCAGTCCCAATCTTGCTTCCTTGCCAGGCTGCATGTTGCCCACAGGGCAGCAAAGTGAGGGGGCAGCTGTAACAAGTGCCACTGCAAGGCAGATACTTTGTAGGCTCCAAGGCCCAGCTGCACTGGCTCCATCAGACAAGGGCAAGCTTCCCTGCGCTTCCCAGAAGCAGCCTGGCAATTGCCCCCTCCCTGGCCCCCTCTCCACCCTGCACAGCCCCTGCCACCAAAGCCTTGCTGGGCAGTGCCATTTGCTGGGCTAGACGAAAGAGGGAGTTTGCTTCTTCTTTCGTGCAAATACCTAAGCTGGGGGAAGCCAGAGAGAGGATAATGATCCCAGCCGCTGTGCTTTAGCTAAGGAGATTGGTGGAGGCCCAGAGCGGGAGAGGGGTCCTTTCAAGAGAAACTGAAACTGAACTACTGATGCCTTTGTGGTGCATGGGATATGAATTGGACAGAATTGGAGGGGTTCTAGAAAGGTCTTCCAAGGTGGTCAGGTGCTTCAGTGCCCCAAAATGAAACAAAGTTATGTTGCTGGGCTACAAAAAGGACTAAAGCTGTTGCTTTTAGGGCAGAAATGATGGTGAGAGCAGAGCACTCATTTTGATCCAATTCATTGAATTAAACAAAGCCTCCCTTTCCACTGGCAGCTGAGATTTGTAGGAATCAAAGGATGAAGCGCCAGCGTTCTTTCCCTGGCAGGAAAGGAGACACACCTTTGCCAGTCCTGCCAGCTGAGCAAGGGGCCGGGCCTTGGGGAGGTGGTGCGTGCCCAGATTCTCCTCTCAGGGCAAGTGCCGTCTTTGATTGCCGCAGTGATTTCATACAGACCAAAAGACAAAGTGGAACAAACATGGTTTAATGATAAAGACAGATTGTGTCTCAACAAAGGCAAAATGACAAAAGACAGAGCATAGCCAACACTAAGCCTCTTCCATTGACTGATCAATCTAATCCTACTAATGAATCTTGAATAATACTCATGTACCTTAACTAAGAAATTGAGGAGATTCCTATCATGTAAACTAACTAAATAGAATTTCAGCAAGTCTAAAAGCTTAAAAACCAGTCCTATTCCTATCTAGTCCTATTGACGCCTAAGCCTTGCTAGGCCTGGCTGGACAAGCTGCAGGCTTGTCTAATTTGGTCTTTTCTTCTTGGCGAGAGGCTCTGCTTCTTTGCGAGGGCGATGTCTTCTCCTGTGTTTGTTCCTTTCCTGCATGGTTTCAAACACCCTGGAAGATAGGAAACAAACCATCCATTGTTCAATTTAGTACACACCATTAAAGCAAGTGGCAAGATCTGCCTTTTAGTATGAATTTCTGTCTTTTTGGGCAGTGGCAGGTTGTGAATTGATCAGAGCATGAGTCCGATCTTTCTTGTTTCAATGCCTTGAAATGTCTTCCTCCTTTTGTTGCATCCTATTTGGAATTTGATCAGCAGCATCAAAACAAGCTTGGATGGATCTGTTGCTCCTTGTATGCAGTGTGTGTTGTTGGGGCAGGGTAAGGTTTCATTGTGAAGGCTGGGTTTGAAGTGAGCTGTTTGGGTTTGAGGTGGGTTGTAAGCTTGAGCAGGGCTGCGAGGGGCGATGGTGCAAGTGGCCTGAGCTTGCCCTGCGGCGCCTTTGCAAAGGGTCAGCCTGTTTGAGTGGCAAGGCGCAGGTTGGAGCAGAAAGAGCAGGAAGTTGCGCACCGTTTGCACTGGCCGCAGGGAAAGGGGCCTCCCGCCGAACGGGGCGGCTGGCGCGGTTGGCAGCAGGGACACTGGGCGCTGCCAGCCCTCTTGCGGCTTCTCTTGCCTGTCTGCCCATCCTCCTTTCTGGGGGGGCTTTTGCTCCTCTTGCCTTCGCCCACAGCCTGGAAATCAAAGAATCCTCTTTCAATGTTTCCTTCCCGTCAGAAAGCTGGAAATGCCTGCGTCCAGCACAAAAATCGATTGGCCTAAGCAAATCCTTGCAAAGCCTCAAGAGCTGAGGAAAGGGCTGCCTTTGCCAGTGGGCTGCGGCGGGCTGCCAAGGCAGAGCTTGGAGGGAAATGCTCCTCTTTCCTACAGGCCAAAGGGGTGGGATAAATGTGTGGCTGTCTAGAATTCTACATTTCTTATTTCTACCTCTCTGCCTAACATTTATTTCCCTTGGGTTTTCCTGCAGAAATGTCTAGGGAATGGGATGGAAATTCAGTCAAATTAGGGAAGACACATGGTTAGACGTTTTCTACAACCCAGAATAATCTCTCTCTCTCTTTCTCTTTCTCTCTCTCTCTCTCACTCTTGCCAACCAAATTGCTCTTTGCTGGTAAGGAAAGTCTGAGGGGAGCCACAGCACTGGCAGCTGCATCTTGGGGAGTATGCTGGGGTGCTAGAAAAACTGCATGAAAATCTGCAACATCTCCCTGAAGACAGGGATTGCTGATGTCAGGAGGAGTTAAGTGGGGAATGAAGGGTGTGATTGGAGTCAGCAAAGGTGGCAGCCCTTGAGAAAGCCATCTGTAGAGAGTGCAAGGCCATTTGGGTGGTGGTGCGGCTTTTTTGGCTCAGAGTTAGGCTCCAGAATGGCGTATTTCAGGGCAGCAGCAGCAGAAGGAAGGCCTGGGCAGCATCTGCTGTGCCTTTCCCAGCACATGGGACGATGTGATCCTGGCAAAGCGGCGTCTGGCATGGCTGGCCAGCAGGTTTTCTCCCCTTCTCCCAGTTTCTCCACCCTCCTGGCATGCCTGGATTTTCTTGCCCCTCACCTGAGCAAGAGTGCTAGCAACTCTATGCTCCTTTTTCCAGGTGTAGTAGTACTCCACACACTGTGCCACGGTCTTAGTCTGGATCTGTTGTGAAGAGAAAAAGAAGGAATCTAAAATTCCTTTGTAGGGTGCATTGGGGAAAAAGAAGAAGATGGAGTAAAGTAGGAAGTAAAATCATGAAGTAAATGGAGTAGGGTGTAAAATGAAATCAAGATGGAGAAAGAGAGGCATCGTGCAATGTAGTAAAGCGTGTATCATGCTAGGTGGTAGCACACGTAATGCACAGATCAACAAGAAATCCATCTAGCACAGGTCTTCTTTGCCGGGTTCACTGCAGTTATGCCAGCACAATGTCTTGTGGAAGCAGCAGCAGACGTGTGCGACAAGTCTGAGAGAATAAATCATCATATTGCAAAGGAGCTTGGAGAAAAGGGCTGGAGAGACAGGATCATCCTTTTCACACAGGCCTTTGATGTCCCGTTTTGTTCCTACTTGAGCAGTTTTGGTACTTGAGAAGAGAGAGACCGATGCCCAGTGTTTGTTACCAGATAGAAGCAAGCTTTCCTCCTGATGATCTGCTGAGGTAAAGAATGTCCTGCGGCTTTACCTGCTTCTGGATGAGATGAAAATCCTTGCCGTAGGTGTGGAAAGCCTTTTGGAAGGAGTCCTTCTCCTCAGGTGTCCATCTGTCGGAGCCTGGCAATAAAAAGCAGCAGGTAAATGGATCCCTCGATCCACATGAAGTAGATCCCACTGGCCGCCGCAAGAAAATGGTTGCAGGCCATCATTCCCGTGTGAGTACACGTCTGCTCCCTCAGAAGGTGATGAAGACAAGAGCAGGCATTCCGCCAGGAAAAGGATTGGAAAAGAAGTAAAGCTGAAGGACTAGATGCTGGTGCTTTCCCCTGCCCCCGAGAAGAGAAGCCCTTGTGCTGGTGTTAAGCACAATTTGTTGAAGCAGAAACACTTGCCACAACACTGAAGGGGACGGCAGCATCTGTCAGTGAAGGAAGAAGCTCTGCTTTGCTTACCTGCGTAATGATAATCAGCCAAGGGATGGCCTTGAGCTGTTGCAGGCCCTCCTGAGAGCAACATCTCCAGAGCCTCCTGCAAGATCCAAGGGGAAAAGGCTTTAGGTGCCCCACCACATCCAAAATGAGCCGAAAAGCACAGATGCTGCCTTTCAGCTACTTTGCCTCTTCAGACATTCAAGCAACTGTATGCCATGTGGGTGAAAGCCTGGGATTTGATCCCAGTGCCTAGTTTTTGCTGCCCAGCCCTTTGATGCTGGTGCCCAAGAGTGGCATTTTGCTCCCCAAGCGAATGATTTAGCGGCTCCTGCAGCCAGAATGGCCTCAGCTGAGTGAGGCTTCTGGGAATTTCCTCTCCAAATGTCTTAGAGCAGCCAGAGCTGCAGGCGATTTCCAAGGCAGCAGGCTGCAGGAGCTTGCGCCGCCGGCTGCAGGAGGGAGATTCTCCCTGCTGGAGCCGTTTGGGCTCAGCCCTGCCGCAGCTGGAGGAGACACAGCAGGCAGCAGGTGCTCTGCTCCCTGTGAAGAGCCTTCATCAAGGAGCAGGCAGGAAAGGCTGTGCCAGTGGCCGGGCCTTGTGCATTCCCTGTGCCCTCTTCTGTGCGCCCACAGAGCGGCTTCTTACCGGAAGGCTGCCGCGTGCCTGGTGCAGGCAGTGCAGGGCGCGCTCCAGGTCAGCTGCTGGGCCGGCAATGCCACGGGAGCTGGCCATGTCCAGCAGTTGTCTTACTGCAAGCACAAGAAAAAGCCAGCCCAAGTCAGCCTTGAGGCCAGCAAGAGCAAAGGTTGCCATGCAAGGCGGAAGGAAAGGCCAGGAGCTAAAGGCAGCAGCTTGGAGAGCATGAAAAGGAGAGCAAAGACAGGGCCAGCTGAAGCAAGGGCCCCCGCAGTGCTGGCTCTCCCTTCAGAGCAGCTTCTTGTAGAAGAAGTGGAGGCCAATCTCCTCTCTTGCAGTGGCAAATGGGCCTGACCAATTTGGAGAGCAAGATGCTTGCTCTTTTTGCTGCTCTGCTGCAGAAGCAGAGCGTTCTCCTTGCCTCTAACACTTCTAGATGGGAAGATGGGCAAGACAGGGAGAGAAGCGGAGCCTGCAAAAAGCTGCCTTTCTATGCAAAAGGAGACTTGGAAAGATCCAAGTATGTCAGGGGTGGAAGAAAAGCTTGAAGAGAAGCTACCTCTGTCAGGTTTTTCCATGTCAGAGTCATCTTCTCCCCAGGGCTTCCAGACCAGGGTTGCAGGCTCTTCATCCTCACTTGGTGCTCTGCTCTGCAGCTCTGGCAGCTCAGCCTGAAAGTCGCTGCCAACATTGATGTGCCTAAAGGAAGAAAGAGGTGAAGGTAAGATAGGCAAGTGCTGGAGAGAGCCTTGCTGTGGATGCACAGGCTTGAAGCAATCCCAGCCTGACTCTGAAAGAGCAGTTCTCCTCCTGGCCATTCCTCCAGTTTGCTGTCCTTTAACCCTAGGCCAAAACTCACGGCTGATTGTTGCCTCTTGCTTTCCTTTTCATTGTGCCTCTCCTTTCCACCTGCAAAAGATCCAATGCTCCAGTTAGAAATGGTTCCGCCCAGGATGTGTCAGTAGCCTTCCTTCTCGACCTCATCGTTGCAAAGCCTGAGCTCCTCTGTGCCAGCTCCTTTCTTTTTGCTGTCATTGCCATGCTTTTGAGGTGGAATTGCCTAGGCAGGAGCCTCTAGCAGTCAGCAGCTTCCTGAGGAGGGGAAGCAGAAGGCCATGCACTACTCTCTTCAGTCCTGGGGCCACTGGCAGGAGCCAAGAGAATGGGCTGCAAGATGTGGCAGTGCAGGCTTCGGGTGGATAGAAGGAAAAGGCTCTTCACGCAGAGGGTGCTTGGCCACTGGAACAGGCTCTCCAGGGAAGGGGTGCCAGCAGCAAGGCTGACTGAGCTCCAAAAGTGTTTGGACAGCGCTCTTGGGCATGTGATTGTTGAGGCTGCCCCAGGCAGGCCCTGGAGTTGGGCTCAGTGATCTTTGAGAATCCCTTGCAAGCCAGAAAATTCTCTGGTACTGTGATTGTGTTCTTGAGAAGATGGCATTTCACAGCTGCCCCTGAGCATGAGGTAGAAGCAGCCCTACATGCATTGAAAGAAGTATCTACAGGATATGAAAATAGAATGTATCTATCAGAGATGTAACTATGTGAGCACATAAGGATTGCTGATAGCAGATGATTTTTGAAGTTGAACACCTGTGTTTGAGGACAAGGCCAGTGAAATGCTTGCATGGCCTGAATGAGAGGGATCCCAGAGGAGAAGTGCCATCATTCTGGTTTTGCAGCTTTGGAGCAGGTGTGAGCTGAGTCAGGGCGTAAGGGGATTTGTTGACACTGAAGCCCTGAACTCCTCAGGCATGACCAATTTGTTTTGGGGTCACCACAAGCTAGGTTTAGGACTGCAATGGGTGCCAGGAACTTTGAAGCAGGTGATGCGTGGAGGAGGATCTGCAACTGCACTGGGACAGCTCTCTACATCCTCTATGGAAAGGTCTGTGTTTGCCTGGGAGGCAAGACGATTCCTTCAGAAGCTGCAGCCCGCTTTGACGTGGAAGGTGGCGTGGGGAAAGTGAGCACGCAGCCTGTGTGTGGTGGTTGGTGGGAGAGGCAGCTGGAGCCTGGTGCCCTTGTGTTAGTGCTTTGAGGGCAAGTGGGGATTTTCTTACCCTTGACGATCCCCAAGTGCTGTGGGGATGCCTGGAGGCAGGCGAGGAGACGAGGATGTGGGTGCAGAGGCCGGGTGTGGCGCTGAGTGCAGGAGGTGGCTGGTCAGGGACAGCCCAGGAGCTGATCGTGCAGCTGCTGCTCCAGCGCTGCTCCAGCAGCGTTCCACCAAGGGCCGCAGGAGCAGGAGACAACGACAGTTGCTATGGGCACAGCCCAACATTCCATGTAGAACCCCAGGGGAGCCATGGGAGAGAAAGAGGCATGGGCCACCTCTGTCCCTTTTACTTCTGCTGCTGCAAGCTTGCTCTGAGAGCCTTGCCATTGGGTTTTTCTCCTGAGTGGTCTGAGGAGACGGGCAAAAGCAGTGCAGGGACAGCCCTGGCTCTTCTCGGTGCTTCTCTGCAAGGTGTCTCCAGCTGAACGTGCCCAGGAGGCTGTCTGTGTCCAAGGGCCCAGAACCTCATCTCCTGCCCTGGAGAACCAGCAGGACTCCTCCCGCTGGCTCTCCTCCAGCTCTGAGAGGAGCTAGAATTTGCAAGTTGTTCGGCCGAGAGGCAACTCCAAAGCTTCCTCTCCAAGTGGAGGCATTCATGCTGCCCCCTTTCTCAAATCTCCTTTTGGTGCCCAATAATGTGGCTTGATGTTTTCCCTCCTTTGGCCTCTGAGCTGGTCACTCACCTCATCACTCCTTCCTTGAAACTTAGAGAAACAGCATGTTTCTCAGGGGAACTGATGGGGACACACAGACAGGGACAGCACGGTGGCATTTCTGTAGCAAACATGAATGCAGACTTTGTATATCCCTCTTCCAGCTCCCTTGGAGAAACTAGCTGTTTGTCTCAAAAGACTCAGGGATTCCTCCAACAAAGGAACGCTGATGGAATTATCTTTCCACACTGATGGCCTTGGCATTTCTTTTAATACTTAGATGGCAGATAGGATAAAACCCAGCCAGTTTTGCTGCTTCCCGGCCTTTAGTTAAGGCAAAGCAAATCTTGCTTCAGTCGCAATCTTGCTTCCTTGCCAGGCTGCATGTTGCCCACAGGGCAGCAAAGTGAGGGGGCAGCTGTAACAAGTGCCACTGCAAGGCAGATATTTTGTAGGCTCCAAGGCCCAGCTGCACTGGCTCCATCAGACAAGGGCAAGCTTCCCTGCGCTTCCCAGAAGCAGCCTGGCAATTGCCCCCTCCCTGGCCCCCTCTCCACCCTGCACAGCCCCTGCCACCAAAGCCTTGCTGGGCAGTGCCATTTGCTGGGCTAGACGAAAGAGGGAGTTTGCTTCTTCTTTCGTGCAAATACCTAAGCTGGGGGAAGCCAGAGAGAGGATAATGATCCCAGCAGCTGTGCTTTAGCTAAGGAGATTGGTGGAGGCCCAGAGCGGGAGAGGGGTCCTTTCAAGAGAAACTGAAACTGAACTACTGATGCCTTTGTGGTGCATGGGATATGAATTGGACAGAATTGGAGGGGTTCTAGAAAGGTCTTCCAAGGTGGTCAGGTGCATCAGTGCCCCAAAATGAAACAAAGTTATGTTGCTGGGCTACAAAAAGGACTAAAGCTGTTGCTTTTAGGGCAGAAATGATGGTGAGAGCAGAGCACTCATTTTGATCCAATTCATTGAATTAAACAAAGCCTCCCTTTCCACTGGCAGCTGAGATTTGTAGGAATCAAAGGATGAAGCGCCAGCGTTCTTTCCCCGGCAGTAAAGGAGACACACCTTTGCCAGTCCTGCCAGCTGAGCAAGGGGCCGGGCCTTGGGGAGGTGGTGCGTGCCCAGATTCTCCTCTCAGGGCAAGTGCCGTCTTTGATTGCCGCAGTGATTTCATACAGACCAAAAGACAAAGTGGAACAAACATGGTTTAATGATAAAGACAGATTGTGTCTCAACAAAGGCAAAATGACAAAAGACAGAGCATAGCCAACACTAAGCCTCTTCCATTGACTGATCAATCTAATCCTACTAATGAATCTTGAATAATACTCATGTACCTTAACTAAGAAATTGAGGAGATTCCTATCATGTAAACTAACTAAATAGAATTTCAGCAAGTCTAAAAGCTTAAAAACCAGTCCTATTCCTATCTAGTCCTATTGACGCCTAAGCCTTGCTAGGCCTGGCTGGACAAGCTGCAGGCTTGTCTAATTTGGTCTTTTCTTCTTGGCGAGAGGCTCTGCTTCTTTGCGAGGGCGATGTCTTCTCCTGTGTTTGTTCCTTTCCTGCATGGTTTCAAACACCCTGGAAGATAGGAAACAAACCATCCATTGTTCCATTTAGTACACACCATTAAAGCAAGTGGCAAGATCTGCCTTTTAGTATGAATTTCTGTCTTTTTGGGCAGTGGCAGGTTGTGAATTGATCAGAGCATGAGTCCGATCTTTCTTGTTTCAATGCCTTGAAATGTCTTCCTCCTTTTGCTGCATCCTATTTGGAATTTGATCAGCAGCATCAAAGCAAGCTTGGATGGATCTGTTGCTCCTTGTATGCAGTGTGTGTTGTTGGGGCAGGGTAAGGTTTCATTGTGAAGGCTGGGTTTGAAGTGAGCTGTTTGGGTTTGAGGTGGGTTGTAAGCTTGAGCAGGGCTGCGAGGGGCGATGGTGCAAGTGGCCTGGGCTTGCCCTGCGGCGCCTTTGCAAAGGGTCAGCCTGTTTGAGTGCCAAGGCGCAGGTTGGAGCAGAAAGAGCAGGAAGTTGCGCACCGTTTGCACTGGCCGCAGGGAAAGGGGCCTCCCGCCGGACGGGGCGGCTGGCGCGGTTGGCAGCAGGGACACTGGGCGCTGCCAGCCCTCTTGCGGCTTCTCTTGCCTGTCTGCCCATCCTCCTTTCTGGGGGGGCTTTTGCTCCTCTTGCCTTCGCCCACAGCCTGGAAATCAAAGAATCCTCTTTCAATGTTTCCTTCCCGTCAGAAAGCTGGAAATGCCTGCGTCCAGCACAAAAATCGATTGGCCTAAGCAAATCCTTGCAAAGCCTCAAGAGCTGAGGAAAGGGCTGCCTTTGCCAGTGGGCTGCGGCGGGCTGCCAAGGCAGAGCTTGGAGGGAAATGCTCCTCTTTCCTACAGGCCAAAGGGGTGGGATAAATGTGTGGCTGTCTAGAATTCTACATTTCTTATTTCTACCTCTCTGCCTAACATTTATTTCCCTTGGGTTTTCCTGCAGAAATGTCTAGGGAATGGGATGGAAATTCAGTCAAATTAGGGAAGACACATGGTTAGACGTTTTCTACAACCCAGAATAATCTCTCTCTCTCTTTCTCTTTCTCTCTCTCTCTCTCACTCTTGCCAACCAAATTGCTCTTTGCTGGTAAGGAAAGTCTGAGGGGAGCCACAGCACTGGCAGCTGCATCTTGGGGAGTATGCTGGGATGCTAGAAAAACTGCCTGAAAATCTGCAACATCTCCCTGAAGACAGGGATTGCTGATGTCAGGAGGAGTTAAGTGGGGAATGAAGGGTGTGATTGGAGTCAGCAAAGGTGGCAGCCCTTGAGAAAGCCATCTGTAGAGAGTCCAAGGCCATTTGGGTGGTGGCGCGGCTTTTTTGGCTCAGAGTTAGGCTCCAGAATGGCGTATTTCAGGGCAGCAGCAGCAGAAGGAAGGCCTGGGCAGCATCTGCTGTGCCTTTCCCAGCACATGGGACGATGTGATCCTGGCAAAGCGGCGTCTGGCATGGCTGGCCAGCAGGTTTTCTCCCCTTCTCCCAGTTTCTCCACCCTCCTGGCATGCCTGGGTTTTCTTGCCCCTCACCTGAGCAAGAGTGCTAGCAACTCTATGCTCCTTTTTCCAGGTGTAGTAGTACTCCACACACTGTGCCACGGTCTTAGTCTGGATCTGTTGTGAAGAGAAAAAGAAGGAATCTAAAATTCCTTTGTAGGGTGCATTGGGGAAAAAGAAGAAGATGGAGTAAAGTAGGAAGTAAAATCATGAAGTAAATGGAGTAGGGTGTAAAATGAAATCAAGATGGAGAAAGAGAGGCATCGTGCAATGTAGTAAAGCGTGTATCATGCTAGGTGGTAGCACACGTAATGCACAGATCAACAAGAAATCCATCTAGCACAGGTCTTCTTTGCCGGGTTCACTGCAGTTATGCCAGCACAATGTCTTGTGGAAGCAGCAGCAGACGTGTGCGACAAGTCTGAGAGAATAAATCATCATATTGCAAAGGAGCTTGGAGAAAAGGGCTGGAGAGACAGGATCATCCTTTTCACACATGCCTTTGATGTCCCGTTTTGTTCCTACTTGAGCAGTTTTGGTACTTGAGAAGAGAGAGACCGAAGCCCAGTGTTTGTTACCAGATAGAAGCAAGCTTTCCTCCTGATGATCTACTCAGGTAAAGAATGTCCTGCGGCTTTACCTGCTTCTGGATGAGATGAAAATCCTTGCCGTAGGTGTGGAAAGCCTTTTGGAAGGAGTCCTTCTCCTCAGGTGTCCATCTGTCGGAGCCTGGCAATAAAAAGCAGCAGGTAAATGGATCCCTCGATCCACATGAAGTAGATCCCACTGGCCGCCGCAAGAAAATGGTTGCAGGCCATCATTGCCGTGTGAGTACACGTCTGCTCCCTCAGAAGGTGATGAAGACAAGAGCAGGCATTCCGGCGGGAAAAGGATTGGAAAAGAAGTAAAGCTGAAGGACTAGATGCTGGTGCTTTCCCCTGCCCCCGAGAAGAGAAGCCCTTGTGCTGGTGTTAAGCACAATTTGTTGAAGCAGAAACACTTGCCACAACACTGAAGGGGACGGCAGCATCTGTCAGTGAAGGAAGAAGCTCTGCTTTGCTTACCTGCGTAATGATAATCAGCCAAGGGATGGCCTTGAGCTGTTGCAGGCCCTCCTGAGAGCAACATCTCCAGAGCCTCCTGCAAGATCCAAGGGGAAAAGGCTTTAGGCGCCCCACCACATCCAAAATGAGCCGAAAAGCACAGATGCTGCCTTTCAGCTACTTTGCCTCTTCAGACATTCAAGCAACTGTATGCCATGTGGGTGAAAGCCTGGGATTTGATCCCAGTGCCTAGTTTTTGCTGCCCAGCCCTTTGATGCTGGTGCCCAAGAGTGGCATTTTGCTCCCCAAGCGAATGATTTTGCGGCTGCTGCAGCCAGAATGGCCTCAGCTGCGTGAGGCTTCTGGGAATTTCCTCTCCAAATGTCTTAGAGCAGCCAGAGCTGCAGGCGATTTCCAAGGCAGCAGGCTGCAGGAGCTTGCGCCGCCGCCTGCAGGAGGGAGATTCTCCCTGCTGGAGCCGTTTGGGCTCAGCCCTGCCGCAGCTGGAGGAGACACAGCAGGCAGCAGGTGCTCTGCTCCCTGTGAAGAGCCTTCATCAAGGAGCAGGCAGGAAAGGCTGTGCCAGTGGCCGGGCCTTGTGCATTGCCTGTGCCCTCTTCTGTGCGCCCACAGAGCGGCTTCTTACCGGAAGGCTGCCGCGTGCCTGGTGCAGGCAGTGCAGGGCGCGCTCCAGGTCAGCTGCTGGGCCGGCAATGCCACGGGAGCTGGCCATGTCCAGCAGTTGTCTTACTGCAAGCACAAGAAAAAGCCAGCCCAAGTCAGCCTTGAGGCCAGCAAGAGCAAAGGTTGCCATGCAAGGCGGAAGGAAAGGCCAGGAGCTAAAGGCAGCAGCTTGGAGAGCATGAAAAGGAGAGCAAAGACAGGGCCAGCTGAAGCAAGGGCCCCCGCAGTGCTGGCTCTCCCTTCAGAGCAGCTTCTTGTAGAAGAAGTGGAGGCCAATCTCCTCTCTTGCAGTGGCAAATGGGCCTGAGCAATTTGGAGAGCAAGATGCTTGCTCTTTTTGCTGCTGTGCTGCAGAAGCAGAGCGTTCTCCTTGCCTCTAACACTTCTAGATGGGAAGATGGGCGAGACAGGGAGAGAAGCGGAGCCTGCAAAAAGCTGCCTTTCTATGCAAAAGGAGACTTGGAAAGATCCAAGTATGTCAGGGGTGGAAGAAAAGCTTGAAGAGAAGCTATCTCTGTCAGGCTTTTCCATGTCAGAGACGTCTTCTCCCCAGGGCTTCCAGACCAGGGTTGCAGGCTCTTCATCCTCACTTGGTGCTCTGCTCTGCAGCTCTGGCAGCTCAGCCTGAAAGTCGCTGCCAACATTGATGTGCCTAAAGGAAGAAAGAGGTGAAGGTAAGATAGGCAAGTGCTGGAGAGAGCCTTGCTGTGGATGCACAGGCTTGAAGCAATCCCAGCCTGACTCTGAAAGAGCAGTTCTCCTCCTGGCCATTCCTCCAGTTTGCTGTCCTTTAACCCTAGGCCAAAACTCACGGCTGATTGTTGCCTCTTGCTTTCCTTTTCATTGTGCCTCTCCTTTCCACCTGCAAAAGATCCAATGCTCCAGTTAGAAATGGTTCCGCCCAGGATGTGTCAGTAGCCTTCCTTCTCGACCTCATCGTTGCAAAGCCTGAGCTCCTCTGTGCCAGCTCCTTTCTTTTTGCTGTCATTGCCATGCTTTTGAGGTGGAATTGCCTAGGCAGGAGCCTCTAGCAGTCAGCAGCTTCCTGAGGAGGGGAAGCAGAAGGCCATGCACTACTCTCTTCAGTCCTGGGGCCACTGGCAGGAGCCAAGAGAATGGGCTGCAAGATGTGGCAGTGCAGGCTTCGGGTGGATAGAAGGAAAAGGCTCTTCACGCAGAGGGTGCTTGGCCACTGGAACAGGCTCTCCAGGGAAGGGGTGCCAGCAGCAAGGCTGACTGAGCTCCAAAAGTGTTTGGACAGCGCTCTTGGGCATGTGATTGTTGAGGCTGCCCCAGGCAGGCCCTGGAGTTGGGCTCAGTGATCTTTGAGAATCCCTTGCAAGCCAGAAAATTCTCTGGTACTGTGATTGTGTTCTTGAGAAGATGGCATTTCACAGCTGCCCCTGAGCATCAGGTAGAAGCAGCCCTACATGCATTGAAAGAAGTATCTACAGGATATGAAAATAGAATGTATCTATCAGAGATGTAACTATGTGAGCACATAAGGATTGCTGATAGCAGATGATTTTTGAAGTTGAACACCTGTGTTTGAGGACAAGGCCAGTGAAATGCTTGCATGGCCTGAATGAGAGGGATCCCAGAGGAGAAGTGCCATCATTCTGGTTTTGCAGCTTTGGAGCAGGTGTGAGCTGAGTCAGGGCATAAGGGGATTTGTTGACACTGAAGCCCTGAACTCCTCAGGCATGACCAATTTGTTTTGGGGTCACCACAAGCTAGGTTTAGGACTGCAATGGGTGCCAGGAACTTTGAAGCAGGTGATGCGTGGAGGAGGATCTGCAACTGCACTGGGACAGCTCTCTACATCCTCTATGGAAAGGTCTGTGTTTGCCTGGGAGGCAACACGATTCCTTCGAAGCTGCAGCCCGCTTTGACGTGGAAGGTGGCGTGGGGAAAGTGAGCACGCAGCCTGTGTGTGGTGGTTGGTGGGAGAGGCAGCTGGAGCCTGGTGCCCTTGTGTTAGTGCTTTGAGGGCAAGTGGGGATTTTCTTACCTTTGAGGATCCCCAAGTGCTGTGGGGATGCCTGGAGGCAGCCGAGGAGACGAGGATGTGGGTGCAGAGGCCGGGTGTGGCGCTGAGTGCAGGAGGTGGCTGGTCAGGGACAGCCCAGGAGCTGATCGTGCAGCTGCTGCTCCAGCGCTGCTCCAGCAGCGTTCCACCAAGGGCCGCAGGAGCAGGAGACAACGACAGTTGCTATGGGCACAGCCCAACATTCCATGTAGAACCCCAGGGGAGCCATGGGACAGAAAGAGGCATGGGCCACCTCTGTCCCTTTTACTTCTGCTGCTGCAAGCTTGCTCTGAGAGCCTTGCCATTGGGTTTTTCTCCTGAGTGGTCTGAGGAGACGGGCAAAAGCAGTGCAGGGACAGCCCTGGCTCTTCTCGGTGCTTCTCTGCAAGGTGTCTCCAGCTGAACGTGGCCAGGAGGCTGTCTGTGTCCAAGGGCCCAGAACCTCATCTCCTGCCCTGGAGAACCAGCAGGACTCCTCCCGCTGGCTCTCCTCCAGCTCTGAGAGGAGCTAGAATTTGCAAGTTGTTCGGCCGAGAGGCAACTCCAAAGCTTCCTCTCCAAGTGGAGGCATTCATGCTGCCCCCTTTCTCAAATCTCCTTTTGGTGCCCAATAATGTGGCTTGATGTTTTCCCTCCTTTGGCCTCTGAGCTGGTCACTCACCTCATCACTCCTTCCTTGAAACTTAGAGAAACAGCATGTTTCTCAGGGGAACTGATGGGGACACACAGACAGGGACAGCACGGTGGCATTTCTGTAGCAAACATGAATGCAGACTTTGTATATCCCTCTTCCAGCTCCCTTGGAGAAACTAGCTGTTTGTCTCAAAAGACTCAGGGATTCCTCTAACAAAGGAACGCTGATGGAATTATCTTTCCACACTGATGGCCTTGGCATTTCTTTTAATACTTAGATGGCAGATAGGATAAAACCCAGCCAGTTTTGCTGCTTCCCGGCCTTTAGTTAAGGCAAAGCAAATCTTGCTTCAGTCCCAATCTTGCTTCCTTGCCAGGCTGCATGTTGCCCACAGGGCAGCAAAGTGAGGGGGCAGCTGTAACAAGTGCCACTGCAAGGCAGATACTTTGTAGGCTCCAAAGCCCAGCTGCACTGGCTCCATCAGACAAGGGCAAGCTTCCCTGCGCTTCCCAGAAGCAGCCTGGCAATTGCCCCCTCCCTGGCCCCCTCTCCACCCTGCACAGCCCCTGCCACCAAAGCCTTGCTGGGCAGTGCCATTTGCTGGGCTAGACGAAAGAGGGAGTTTGCTTCTTCTTTCGTGCAAATACCTAAGCTGGGGGAAGCCAGAGAGAGGATAATGATCCCAGCAGCTGTGCTTTAGCTAAGGAGATTGGTGGAGGCCCAGAGCGGGAGAGGGGTCCTTTCAAGAGAAACTGAAACTGAACTACTGATGCCTTTGTGGTGCATGGGATATGAATTGGACAGAATTGGAGGGGTTCTAGAAAGGTCTTCCAAGGTGGTCAGGTGCTTCAGTGCCCCAAAATGAAACAAAGTTATGTTGCTGGGCTACAAAAAGGACTAAAGCTGTTGCTTTTAGGGCAGAAATGATGGTGAGAGCAGAGCACTCATTTTGATCCAATTCATTGAATTAAACAAAGCCTCCCTTTCCACTGGCAGCTGAGATTTGTAGGAATCAAAGGATGAAGCGCCAGCGTTCTTTCCCTGGCAGGAAAGGAGACACACCTTTGCCAGTCCTGCCAGCTGAGCAAGGGGCCGGGCCTTGGGGAGGTGGTGCGTGCCCAGATTCTCCTCTCAGGGCAAGTGCCGTCTTTGATTGCCGCAGTGATTTCATACAGACCAAAAGACAAAGTGGAACAAACATGGTTTAATGATAAAGACAGATTGTGTCTCAACAAAGGCAAAATGACAAAAGACAGAGCATAGCCAACACTAAGCCTCTTCCATTGACTGATCAATCTAATGCTACTAATGAATCTTGAATAATACTCATGTACCTTAACTAAGAAATTGAGGAGATTCCTATCATGTAAACTAACTAAATAGAATTTCAGCAAGTCTAAAAGCTTAAAAACCAGTCCTATTCCTATCTAGTCCTATTGACGCCTAAGCCTTGCTAGGCCTGGCTGGACAAGCTGCAGGCTTGTCTAATTTGGTCTTTTCTTCTTGGCGAGAGGCTCTGCTTCTTTGCGAGGGCGATGTCTTCTCCTGTGTTTGTTCCTTTCCTGCATGGTTTCAAACACCCTGGAAGATAGGAAACAAACCATCCATTGTTCCATTTAGTACACACCATTAAAGCAAGTGGCAAGATCTGCCTTTTAGTATGAATTTCTGTCTTTTTGGGCAGTGGCAGGTTGTGAATTGATCAGAGCATGAGTCCGATCTTTCTTGTTTCAATGCCTTGAAATGTCTTCCTCCTTTTGCTGCATCCTATTTGGAATTTGATCAGCAGCATCAAGGCAAGCTTGGATGGATCTGTTGCTCCTTGTATGCAGTGTGTGTTGTTGGGGCAGGGTAAGGTTTCATTGTGAAGGCTGGGTTTGAAGTGAGCTGTTTGGGTTTGAGGTGGGTTGTAAGCTTGAGCAGGGCTGCGAGGGGTGACGGTGCAAGTGGCCTGAGCTTGCCCTGCGGCGCCTTTGCAAAGGGCCAGCCTGTTTGAGTGGCAAGGCGCAGGTTGGAGCAGAAAGAGCAGGAAGTTGCGCACCGTTTGCACTGGCCGCAGGGAAAGGGGCCTCCCGCCGGACGGGGCGGCTGGCGCGGTTGGCAGCAGGGACACTGGGCGCTGCCAGCCCTCTTGCGGCTTCTCTTGCCTGTCTGCCCATCCTCCTTTCTGGGGGGGCTTTTGCTCCTCTTGCCTTCGCCCACAGCCTGGAAATCAAAGAATCCTCTTTCAATGTTTCCTTCCCGTCAGAAAGCTGGAAATGCCTGCGTCCAGCACAAAAATCGATTGGCCTAAGCAAATCCTTGCAAAGCCTCAAGAGCTGAGGAAAGGGCTGCCTTTGCCAGTGGGCTGCGGCAGGCTGCCAAGGCAGAGCTTGGAGGGAAATGCTCCTCTTTCCTACAGGCCAAAGGGGTGGGATAAATGTGTGGCTGTCTAGAATTCTACATTTCTTATTTCTACCTCTCTGCCTAACATTTATTTCCCTTGGGTTTTCCTGCAGAAATGTCTAGGGAATGGGATGGAAATTCAGTCAAATTAGGGAAGACACATGGTTAGACGTTTTCTACAACCCAGAATAATCTCTCTCTCTCTTTCTCTTTCTCTCTCTCTCTCTCACTCTTGCCAACCAAATTGCTCTTTGCTGGTAAGGAAAGTCTGAGGGGAGCCACAGCACTGGCAGCTGCATCTTGGGGAGTATGCTGGGATGCTAGAAAAACTGCCTGAAAATCTGCAACATCTCCCTGAAGACAGGGATTGCTGATGTCAGGAGGAGTGAAGTGGGGAATGAAGGGTGTGATTGGAGTCAGCAAAGGTGGCAGCCCTTGAGAAAGCCATCTGTAGAGAGTCCAAGGCCATTTGGGTGGTGGTGCGGCTTTTTTGGCTCAGAGTTAGGCTCCAGAATGGCGTATTTCAGGGCAGCAGCAGCAGAAGGAAGGCCTGGGCAGCATCTGCTGTGCCTTTCCCAGCACATGGGACGATGTGATCCTGGCAAAGCGGCGTCTGGCATGGCTGGCCAGCAGGTTTTCTCCCCTTCTCCCAGTTTCTCCACCCTCCTGGCATGCCTGGATTTTCTTGCCCCTCACCTGAGCAAGAGTGCTAGCAACTCTATGCTCCTTTTTCCAGGTGTAGTAGTACTCCACACACTGTGCCACGGTCTTAGTCTGGATCTGTTGTGAAGAGAAAAAGAAGGAATCTAAAATTCCTTTGTAGGGTGCATTGGGGAAAAAGAAGAAGATGGAGTAAAGTAGGAAGTAAAATCATGAAGTAAATGGAGTAGGGTGTAAAATGAAATCAAGATGGAGAAAGAGAGGCATCGTGCAATGTAGTAAAGCGTGTATCATGCTAGGTGGTAGCACACGTAATGCACAGATCAACAAGAAATCCATCTAGCACAGGTCTTCTTTGCCGGGTTCACTGCAGTTATGCCAGCACAATGTCTTGTGGAAGCAGCAGCAGACGTGTGCGACAAGTCTGAGAGAATAAATCATCATATTGCAAAGGAGCTTGGAGAAAAGGGCTGGAGAGACAGGATCATCCTTTTCACACATGCCTTTGATGTCCCGTTTTGTTCCTACTTGAGCAGTTTTGGTACTTGAGAAGAGAGAGACCGAAGCCCAGTGTTTGTTACCAGATAGAAGCAAGCTTTCCTCCTGATGATCTACTCAGGTAAAGAATGTCCTGCGGCTTTACCTGCTTCTGGATGAGATGAAAATCCTTGCCGTAGGTGTGGAAAGCCTTTTGGAAGGAGTCCTTCTCCTCAGGTGTCCATCTGTCGGAGCCTGGCAATAAAAAGCAGCAGGTAAATGGATCCCTCGATCCACATGAAGTAGATCCCACTGGCCGCCGCAAGAAAATGGTTGCAGGCCATCATTCCCGTGTGAGTACACGTCTGCTCCCTCAGAAGGTGATGAAGACAAGAGCAGGCATTCCGGCGGGAAAAGGATTGGAAAAGAAGTAAAGCTGAAGGACTAGATGCTGGTGCTTTCCCCTGCCCCCGAGAAGAGAAGCCCTTGTGCTGGTGTTAAGCACAATTTGTTGAAGCAGAAACACTTGCCACAACACTGAAGGGGACGGCAGCATCTGTCAGTGAAGGAAGAAGCTCTGCTTTGCTTACCTGCGTAATGATAATCAGCCAAGGGATGGCCTTGAGCTGTTGCAGGCCCTCCTGAGAGCAACATCTCCAGAGCCTCCTGCAAGATCCAAGGGGAAAAGGCTTTAGGCGCCCCACCACATCCAAAATGAGCCGAAAAGCACAGATGCTGCCTTTCAGCTACTTTGCCTCTTCAGACATTCAAGCAACTGTATGCCATGTGGGTGAAAGCCTGGGATTTGATCCCAGTGCCTAGTTTTTGCTGCCCAGCCCTTTGATGCTGGTGCCCAAGAGAGGCATTTTGCTCCCCAAGCGAATGATTTTGCGGCTGCTGCAGCCAGAATGGCCTCAGCTGAGTGAGGCTTCTGGGAATTTCCTCTCCAAATGTCTTAGAGCAGCCAGAGCTGCAGGCGATTTCCAAGGCAGCAGGCTGCAGGAGCTTGCGCCGCCGCCTGCAGGAGGGAGATTCTCCCTGCTGGAGCCGTTTGGGCTCAGCCCTGCCGCAGCTGGAGGAGACACAGCAGGCAGCAGGTGCTCTGCTCCCTGTGAAGAGCCTTCATCAAGGAGCAGGCAGGAAAGGCTGTGCCAGTGGCCGGGCCTTGTGCATTGCCTGTGCCCTCTTCTGTGCGCCCACAGAGCGGCTTCTTACCGGAAGGCTGCCGCGTGCCTGGTGCAGGCAGTGCAGGGCGCGCTCCAGGTCAGCTGCTGGGCCGGCAATGCCACGGGAGCTGGCCATGTCCAGCAGTTGTCTTACTGCAAGCACAAGAAAAAGCCAGCCCAAGTCAGCCTTGAGGCCAGCAAGAGCAAAGGTTGCCATGCAAGGCGGAAGGAAAGGCCAGGAGCTAAAGGCAGCAGCTTGGAGAGCATGAAAAGGAGAGCAAAGACAGGGCCAGCTGAAGCAAGGGCCCCCGCAGTGCTGGCTCTCCCTTCAGAGCAGCTTCTTGTAGAAGAAGTGGAGGCCAATCTCCTCTCTTGCAGTGGCAAATGGGCCTGACCAATTTGGAGAGCAAGATGCTTGCTCTTTTTGCTGCTCTGCTGCAGAAGCAGAGCGTTCTCCTTGCCTCTAACACTTCTAGATGGGAAGATGGGTGAGACAGGGAGAGAAGCGGAGCCTGCAAAAAGCTGCCTTTCTATGCAAAAGGAGACTTGGAAAGATCCAAGTATGTCAGGGGTGGAAGAAAAGCTTGAAGAGAAGCTACCTCTGTCAGGCTTTTCCATGTCAGAGACGTCTTCTCCCCAGGGCTTCCAGACCAGGGTTGCAGGCTCTTCATCCTCACTTGGTGCTCTGCTCTGCAGCTCTGGCAGCTCAGCCTGAAAGTCGCTGCCAACATTGATGTGCCTAAAGGAAGAAAGAGGTGAAGGTAAGATAGGCAAGTGCTGGAGAGAGCCTTGCTGTGGATGCACAGGCTTGAAGCAATCCCAGCCTGACTCTGAAAGAGCAGTTCTCCTCCTGGCCATTCCTCCAGTTTGCTGTCCTTTAACCCTAGGCCAAAACTCACGGCTGATTGTTGCCTCTTGCTTTCCTTTTCATTGTGCCTCTCCTTTCCACCTGCAAAAGATCCAATGCTCCAGTTAGAAATGGTTCCGCCCAGGATGTGTCAGTAGCCTTCCTTCTCGACCTCATCGTTGCAAAGCCTGAGCTCCTCTGTGCCAGCTCCTTTCTTTTTGCTGTCATTGCCATGCTTTTGAGGTGGAATTGCCTAGGCAGGAGCCTCTAGCAGTCAGCAGCTTCCTGAGGAGGGGAAGCAGAAGGCCATGCACTACTCTCTTCAGTCCTGGGGCCACTGGCAGGAGCCAAGAGAATGGGCTGCAAGATGTGGCAGTGCAGGCTTCGGGTGGATAGAAGGAAAAGGCTCTTCACGCAGAGGGTGCTTGGCCACTGGAACAGGCTCTCCAGGGAAGGGGTGCCAGCAGCAAGGCTGACTGAGCTCCAAAAGTGTTTGGACAGCGCTCTTGGGCATGTGATTGTTGAGGCTGCCCCAGGCAGGCCCTGGAGTTGGGCTCAGTGATCTTTGAGAATCCCTTGCAAGCCAGAAAATTCTCTGGTACTGTGATTGTGTTCTTGAGAAGATGGCATTTCACAGCTGCCCCTGAGCATGAGGTAGAAGCAGCCCTACATGCATTGAAAGAAGTATCTACAGGATATGAAAATAGAATGTATCTATCAGAGATGTAACTATGTGAGCACATAAGGATTGCTGATAGCAGATGATTTTTGAAGTTGAACACCTGTGTTTGAGGACAAGGCCAGTGAAATGCTTGCATGGCCTGAATGAGAGGGATCCCAGAGGAGAAGTGCCATCATTCTGGTTTTGCAGCTTTGGAGCAGGTGTGAGCTGAGTCAGGGCGTAAGGGGATTTGTTGACACTGAAGCCCTGAACTCCTCAGGCATGACCAATTTGTTTTGGGGTCACCACAAGCTAGGTTTAGGACTGCAATGGGTGCCAGGAACTTTGAAGCAGGTGATGCGTGGAGGAGGATCTGCAACTGCACTGGGACAGCTCTCTACATCCTCTATGGAAAGGTCTGTGTTTGCCTGGGAGGCAAGACGATTCCTTCAGAAGCTGCAGCCCGCTTTGACGTGGAAGGTGGCGTGGGGAAAGTGAGCACGCAGCCTGTGTGTGGTGGTTGGTGGGAGAGGCAGCTGGAGCCTGGTGCCCTTGTGTTAGTGCTTTGAGGGCAAGTGGGGATTTTCTTACCCTTGACGATCCCCAAGTGCTGTGGGGATGCCTGGAGGCAGGCGAGGAGACGAGGATGTGGGTGCAGAGGCCGGGTGTGGCGCTGAGTGCAGGAGGTGGCTGGTCAGGGACAGCCCAGGAGCTGATCGTGCAGCTGCTGCTCCAGCGCTGCTCCAGCAGCGTTCCACCAAGGGCCGCAGGAGCAGGAGACAACGACAGTTGCTATGGGCACAGCCCAACATTCCATGTAGAACCCCAGGGGAGCCATGGGACAGAAAGAGGCATGGGCCACCTCTGTCCCTTTTACTTCTGCTGCTGCAAGCTTGCTCTGAGAGCCTTGCCATTGGGTTTTTCTCCTGAGTGGTCTGAGGAGACGGGCAAAAGCAGTGCAGGGACAGCCCTGGCTCTTCTCGGTGCTTCTCTGCAAGGTGTCTCCAGCTGAACGTGCCCAGGAGGCTGTCTGTGTCCAAGGGCCCAGAACCTCATCTCCTGCCCTGGAGAACCAGCAGGACTCCTCCCGCTGGCTCTCCTCCAGCTCTGAGAGGAGCTAGAATTTGCAAGTTGTTCGGCCGAGAGGCAACTCCAAAGCTTCCTCTCCAAGTGGAGGCATTCATGCTGCCCCCTTTCTCAAATCTCCTTTTGGTGCCCAATAATGTGGCTTGATGTTTTCCCTCCTTTGGCCTCTGAGCTGGTCACTCACCTCATCACTCCTTCCTTGAAACTTAGAGAAACAGCATGTTTCTCAGGGGAACTGATGGGGACACACAGACAGGGACAGCACGGTGGCATTTCTGTAGCAAACATGAATGCAGACTTTGTATATCCCTCTTCCAGCTCCCTTGGAGAAACTAGCTGTTTGTCTCAAAAGACTCAGGGATTCCTCCAACAAAGGAACGCTGATGGAATTATCTTTCCACACTGATGGCCTTGGCATTTCTTTTAATACTTAGATGGCAGATAGGATAAAACCCAGCCAGTTTTGCTGCTTCCCGGCCTTTAGTTAAGGCAAAGCAAATCTTGCTTCAGTCGCAATCTTGCTTCCTTGCCAGGCTGCATGTTGCCCACAGGGCAGCAAAGTGAGGGGGCAGCTGTAACAAGTGCCACTGCAAGGCAGATATTTTGTAGGCTCCAAGGCCCAGCTGCACTGGCTCCATCAGACAAGGGCAAGCTTCCCTGCGCTTCCCAGAAGCAGCCTGGCAATTGCCCCCTCCCTGGCCCCCTCTCCACCCTGCACAGCCCCTGCCACCAAAGCCTTGCTGGGCAGTGCCATTTGCTGGGCTAGACGAAAGAGGGAGTTTGCTTCTTCTTTCGTGCAAATACCTAAGCTGGGGGAAGCCAGAGAGAGGATAATGATCCCAGCAGCTGTGCTTTAGCTAAGGAGATTGGTGGAGGCCCAGAGCGGGAGAGGGGTCCTTTCAAGAGAAACTGAAACTGAACTACTGATGCCTTTGTGGTGCATGGGATATGAATTGGACAGAATTGGAGGGGTTCTAGAAAGGTCTTCCAAGGTGGTCAGGTGCATCAGTGCCCCAAAATGAAACAAAGTTATGTTGCTGGGCTACAAAAAGGACTAAAGCTGTTGCTTTTAGGGCAGAAATGATGGTGAGAGCAGAGCACTCATTTTGATCCAATTCATTGAATTAAACAAAGCCTCCCTTTCCACTGGCAGCTGAGATTTGTAGGAATCAAAGGATGAAGCGCCAGCGTTCTTTCCCCGGCAGTAAAGGAGACACACCTTTGCCAGTCCTGCCAGCTGAGCAAGGGGCCGGGCCTTGGGGAGGTGGTGCGTGCCCAGATTCTCCTCTCAGGGCAAGTGCCGTCTTTGATTGCCGCAGTGATTTCATACAGACCAAAAGACAAAGTGGAACAAACATGGTTTAATGATAAAGACAGATTGTGTCTCAACAAAGGCAAAATGACAAAAGACAGAGCATAGCCAACACTAAGCCTCTTCCATTGACTGATCAATCTAATCCTACTAATGAATCTTGAATAATACTCATGTACCTTAACTAAGAAATTGAGGAGATTCCTATCATGTAAACTAACTAAATAGAATTTCAGCAAGTCTAAAAGCTTAAAAACCAGTCCTATTCCTATCTAGTCCTATTGACGCCTAAGCCTTGCTAGGCCTGGCTGGACAAGCTGCAGGCTTGTCTAATTTGGTCTTTTCTTCTTGGCGAGAGGCTCTGCTTCTTTGCGAGGGCGATGTCTTCTCCTGTGTTTGTTCCTTTCCTGCATGGTTTCAAACACCCTGGAAGATAGGAAACAAACCATCCATTGTTCCATTTAGTACACACCATTAAAGCAAGTGGCAAGATCTGCCTTTTAGTATGAATTTCTGTCTTTTTGGGCAGTGGCAGGTTGTGAATTGATCAGAGCATGAGTCCGATCTTTCTTGTTTCAATGCCTTGAAATGTCTTCCTCCTTTTGCTGCATCCTATTTGGAATTTGATCAGCAGCATCAAAGCAAGCTTGGATGGATCTGTTGCTCCTTGTATGCAGTGTGTGTTGTTGGGGCAGGGTAAGGTTTCATTGTGAAGGCTGGGTTTGAAGTGAGCTGTTTGGGTTTGAGGTGGGTTGTAAGCTTGAGCAGGGCTGCGAGGGGCGATGGTGCAAGTGGCCTGGGCTTGCCCTGCGGCGCCTTTGCAAAGGGTCAGCCTGTTTGAGTGCCAAGGCGCAGGTTGGAGCAGAAAGAGCAGGAAGTTGCGCACCGTTTGCACTGGCCGCAGGGAAAGGGGCCTCCCGCCGGACGGGGCGGCTGGCGCGGTTGGCAGCAGGGACACTGGGCGCTGCCAGCCCTCTTGCGGCTTCTCTTGCCTGTCTGCCCATCCTCCTTTCTGGGGGGGCTTTTGCTCCTCTTGCCTTCGCCCACAGCCTGGAAATCAAAGAATCCTCTTTCAATGTTTCCTTCCCGTCAGAAAGCTGGAAATGCCTGCGTCCAGCACAAAAATCGATTGGCCTAAGCAAATCCTTGCAAAGCCTCAAGAGCTGAGGAAAGGGCTGCCTTTGCCAGTGGGCTGCGGCGGGCTGCCAAGGCAGAGCTTGGAGGGAAATGCTCCTCTTTCCTACAGGCCAAAGGGGTGGGATAAATGTGTGGCTGTCTAGAATTCTACATTTCTTATTTCTACCTCTCTGCCTAACATTTATTTCCCTTGGGTTTTCCTGCAGAAATGTCTAGGGAATGGGATGGAAATTCAGTCAAATTAGGGAAGACACATGGTTAGACGTTTTCTACAACCCAGAATAATCTCTCTCTCTCTTTCTCTTTCTCTCTCTCTCTCTCACTCTTGCCAACCAAATTGCTCTTTGCTGGTAAGGAAAGTCTGAGGGGAGCCACAGCACTGGCAGCTGCATCTTGGGGAGTATGCTGGGATGCTAGAAAAACTGCCTGAAAATCTGCAACATCTCCCTGAAGACAGGGATTGCTGATGTCAGGAGGAGTTAAGTGGGGAATGAAGGGTGTGATTGGAGTCAGCAAAGGTGGCAGCCCTTGAGAAAGCCATCTGTAGAGAGTCCAAGGCCATTTGGGTGGTGGCGCGGCTTTTTTGGCTCAGAGTTAGGCTCCAGAATGGCGTATTTCAGGGCAGCAGCAGCAGAAGGAAGGCCTGGGCAGCATCTGCTGTGCCTTTCCCAGCACATGGGACGATGTGATCCTGGCAAAGCGGCGTCTGGCATGGCTGGCCAGCAGGTTTTCTCCCCTTCTCCCAGTTTCTCCACCCTCCTGGCATGCCTGGGTTTTCTTGCCCCTCACCTGAGCAAGAGTGCTAGCAACTCTATGCTCCTTTTTCCAGGTGTAGTAGTACTCCACACACTGTGCCACGGTCTTAGTCTGGATCTGTTGTGAAGAGAAAAAGAAGGAATCTAAAATTCCTTTGTAGGGTGCATTGGGGAAAAAGAAGAAGATGGAGTAAAGTAGGAAGTAAAATCATGAAGTAAATGGAGTAGGGTGTAAAATGAAATCAAGATGGAGAAAGAGAGGCATCGTGCAATGTAGTAAAGCGTGTATCATGCTAGGTGGTAGCACACGTAATGCACAGATCAACAAGAAATCCATCTAGCACAGGTCTTCTTTGCCGGGTTCACTGCAGTTATGCCAGCACAATGTCTTGTGGAAGCAGCAGCAGACGTGTGCGACAAGTCTGAGAGAATAAATCATCATATTGCAAAGGAGCTTGGAGAAAAGGGCTGGAGAGACAGGATC
Organism: Melospiza georgiana; assembly: GCF_028018845.1. Classification (NCBI taxonomy): domain Eukaryota; kingdom Metazoa; phylum Chordata; class Aves; order Passeriformes; family Passerellidae; genus Melospiza; species Melospiza georgiana. The sequence goes on from NC_080465.1 coordinate 43,392,874, forward strand.
ATCCTTTTCACACATGCCTTTGATGTCCCGTTTTGTTCCTACTTGAGCAGTTTTGGTACTTGAGAAGAGAGAGACCGAAGCCCAGTGTTTGTTACCAGATAGAAGCAAGCTTTCCTCCTGATGATCTACTCAGGTAAAGAATGTCCTGCGGCTTTACCTGCTTCTGGATGAGATGAAAATCCTTGCCGTAGGTGTGGAAAGCCTTTTGGAAGGAGTCCTTCTCCTCAGGTGTCCATCTGTCGGAGCCTGGCAATAAAAAGCAGCAGGTAAATGGATCCCTCGATCCACATGAAGTAGATCCCACTGGCCGCCGCAAGAAAATGGTTGCAGGCCATCATTGCCGTGTGAGTACACGTCTGCTCCCTCAGAAGGTGATGAAGACAAGAGCAGGCATTCCGGCGGGAAAAGGATTGGAAAAGAAGTAAAGCTGAAGGACTAGATGCTGGTGCTTTCCCCTGCCCCCGAGAAGAGAAGCCCTTGTGCTGGTGTTAAGCACAATTTGTTGAAGCAGAAACACTTGCCACAACACTGAAGGGGACGGCAGCATCTGTCAGTGAAGGAAGAAGCTCTGCTTTGCTTACCTGCGTAATGATAATCAGCCAAGGGATGGCCTTGAGCTGTTGCAGGCCCTCCTGAGAGCAACATCTCCAGAGCCTCCTGCAAGATCCAAGGGGAAAAGGCTTTAGGCGCCCCACCACATCCAAAATGAGCCGAAAAGCACAGATGCTGCCTTTCAGCTACTTTGCCTCTTCAGACATTCAAGCAACTGTATGCCATGTGGGTGAAAGCCTGGGATTTGATCCCAGTGCCTAGTTTTTGCTGCCCAGCCCTTTGATGCTGGTGCCCAAGAGTGGCATTTTGCTCCCCAAGCGAATGATTTTGCGGCTGCTGCAGCCAGAATGGCCTCAGCTGCGTGAGGCTTCTGGGAATTTCCTCTCCAAATGTCTTAGAGCAGCCAGAGCTGCAGGCGATTTCCAAGGCAGCAGGCTGCAGGAGCTTGCGCCGCCGCCTGCAGGAGGGAGATTCTCCCTGCTGGAGCCGTTTGGGCTCAGCCCTGCCGCAGCTGGAGGAGACACAGCAGGCAGCAGGTGCTCTGCTCCCTGTGAAGAGCCTTCATCAAGGAGCAGGCAGGAAAGGCTGTGCCAGTGGCCGGGCCTTGTGCATTGCCTGTGCCCTCTTCTGTGCGCCCACAGAGCGGCTTCTTACCGGAAGGCTGCCGCGTGCCTGGTGCAGGCAGTGCAGGGCGCGCTCCAGGTCAGCTGCTGGGCCGGCAATGCCACGGGAGCTGGCCATGTCCAGCAGTTGTCTTACTGCAAGCACAAGAAAAAGCCAGCCCAAGTCAGCCTTGAGGCCAGCAAGAGCAAAGGTTGCCATGCAAGGCGGAAGGAAAGGCCAGGAGCTAAAGGCAGCAGCTTGGAGAGCATGAAAAGGAGAGCAAAGACAGGGCCAGCTGAAGCAAGGGCCCCCGCAGTGCTGGCTCTCCCTTCAGAGCAGCTTCTTGTAGAAGAAGTGGAGGCCAATCTCCTCTCTTGCAGTGGCAAATGGGCCTGAGCAATTTGGAGAGCAAGATGCTTGCTCTTTTTGCTGCTGTGCTGCAGAAGCAGAGCGTTCTCCTTGCCTCTAACACTTCTAGATGGGAAGATGGGCGAGACAGGGAGAGAAGCGGAGCCTGCAAAAAGCTGCCTTTCTATGCAAAAGGAGACTTGGAAAGATCCAAGTATGTCAGGGGTGGAAGAAAAGCTTGAAGAGAAGCTATCTCTGTCAGGCTTTTCCATGTCAGAGACGTCTTCTCCCCAGGGCTTCCAGACCAGGGTTGCAGGCTCTTCATCCTCACTTGGTGCTCTGCTCTGCAGCTCTGGCAGCTCAGCCTGAAAGTCGCTGCCAACATTGATGTGCCTAAAGGAAGAAAGAGGTGAAGGTAAGATAGGCAAGTGCTGGAGAGAGCCTTGCTGTGGATGCACAGGCTTGAAGCAATCCCAGCCTGACTCTGAAAGAGCAGTTCTCCTCCTGGCCATTCCTCCAGTTTGCTGTCCTTTAACCCTAGGCCAAAACTCACGGCTGATTGTTGCCTCTTGCTTTCCTTTTCATTGTGCCTCTCCTTTCCACCTGCAAAAGATCCAATGCTCCAGTTAGAAATGGTTCCGCCCAGGATGTGTCAGTAGCCTTCCTTCTCGACCTCATCGTTGCAAAGCCTGAGCTCCTCTGTGCCAGCTCCTTTCTTTTTGCTGTCATTGCCATGCTTTTGAGGTGGAATTGCCTAGGCAGGAGCCTCTAGCAGTCAGCAGCTTCCTGAGGAGGGGAAGCAGAAGGCCATGCACTACTCTCTTCAGTCCTGGGGCCACTGGCAGGAGCCAAGAGAATGGGCTGCAAGATGTGGCAGTGCAGGCTTCGGGTGGATAGAAGGAAAAGGCTCTTCACGCAGAGGGTGCTTGGCCACTGGAACAGGCTCTCCAGGGAAGGGGTGCCAGCAGCAAGGCTGACTGAGCTCCAAAAGTGTTTGGACAGCGCTCTTGGGCATGTGATTGTTGAGGCTGCCCCAGGCAGGCCCTGGAGTTGGGCTCAGTGATCTTTGAGAATCCCTTGCAAGCCAGAAAATTCTCTGGTACTGTGATTGTGTTCTTGAGAAGATGGCATTTCACAGCTGCCCCTGAGCATCAGGTAGAAGCAGCCCTACATGCATTGAAAGAAGTATCTACAGGATATGAAAATAGAATGTATCTATCAGAGATGTAACTATGTGAGCACATAAGGATTGCTGATAGCAGATGATTTTTGAAGTTGAACACCTGTGTTTGAGGACAAGGCCAGTGAAATGCTTGCATGGCCTGAATGAGAGGGATCCCAGAGGAGAAGTGCCATCATTCTGGTTTTGCAGCTTTGGAGCAGGTGTGAGCTGAGTCAGGGCATAAGGGGATTTGTTGACACTGAAGCCCTGAACTCCTCAGGCATGACCAATTTGTTTTGGGGTCACCACAAGCTAGGTTTAGGACTGCAATGGGTGCCAGGAACTTTGAAGCAGGTGATGCGTGGAGGAGGATCTGCAACTGCACTGGGACAGCTCTCTACATCCTCTATGGAAAGGTCTGTGTTTGCCTGGGAGGCAACACGATTCCTTCGAAGCTGCAGCCCGCTTTGACGTGGAAGGTGGCGTGGGGAAAGTGAGCACGCAGCCTGTGTGTGGTGGTTGGTGGGAGAGGCAGCTGGAGCCTGGTGCCCTTGTGTTAGTGCTTTGAGGGCAAGTGGGGATTTTCTTACCCTTGACGATCCCCAAGTGCTGTGGGGATGCCTGGAGGCAGCCGAGGAGACGAGGATGTGGGTGCAGAGGCCGGGTGTGGCGCTGAGTGCAGGAGGTGGCTGGTCAGGGACAGCCCAGGAGCTGATCGTGCAGCTGCTGCTCCAGCGCTGCTCCAGCAGCGTTCCACCAAGGGCCGCAGGAGCAGGAGACAACGACAGTTGCTATGGGCACAGCCCAACATTCCATGTAGAACCCCAGGGGAGCCATGGGACAGAAAGAGGCATGGGCCACCTCTGTCCCTTTTACTTCTGCTGCTGCAAGCTTGCTCTGAGAGCCTTGCCATTGGGTTTTTCTCCTGAGTGGTCTGAGGAGACGGGCAAAAGCAGTGCAGGGACAGCCCTGGCTCTTCTCGGTGCTTCTCTGCAAGGTGTCTCCAGCTGAACGTGCCCAGGAGGCTGTCTGTGTCCAAGGGCCCAGAACCTCATCTCCTGCCCTGGAGAACCAGCAGGACTCCTCCCGCTGGCTCTCCTCCAGCTCTGAGAGGAGCTAGAATTTGCAAGTTGTTCGGCCGAGAGGCAACTCCAAAGCTTCCTCTCCAAGTGGAGGCATTCATGCTGCCCCCTTTCTCAAATCTCCTTTTGGTGCCCAATAATGTGGCTTGATGTTTTCCCTCCTTTGGCCTCTGAGCTGGTCACTCACCTCATCACTCCTTCCTTGAAACTTAGAGAAACAGCATGTTTCTCAGGGGAACTGATGGGGACACACAGACAGGGACAGCACGGTGGCATTTCTGTAGCAAACATGAATGCAGACTTTGTATATCCCTCTTCCAGCTCCCTTGGAGAAACTAGCTGTTTGTCTCAAAAGACTCAGGGATTCCTCTAACAAAGGAACGCTGATGGAATTATCTTTCCACACTGATGGCCTTGGCATTTCTTTTAATACTTAGATGGCAGATAGGATAAAACCCAGCCAGTTTTGCTGCTTCCCGGCCTTTAGTTAAGGCAAAGCAAATCTTGCTTCAGTCCCAATCTTGCTTCCTTGCCAGGCTGCATGTTGCCCACAGGGCAGCAAAGTGAGGGGGCAGCTGTAACAAGTGCCACTGCAAGGCAGATACTTTGTAGGCTCCAAAGCCCAGCTGCACTGGCTCCATCAGACAAGGGCAAGCTTCCCTGCGCTTCCCAGAAGCAGCCTGGCAATTGCCCCCTCCCTGGCCCCCTCTCCACCCTGCACAGCCCCTGCCACCAAAGCCTTGCTGGGCAGTGCCATTTGCTGGGCTAGACGAAAGAGGGAGTTTGCTTCTTCTTTCGTGCAAATACCTAAGCTGGGGGAAGCCAGAGAGAGGATAATGATCCCAGCAGCTGTGCTTTAGCTAAGGAGATTGGTGGAGGCCCAGAGCGGGAGAGGGGTCCTTTCAAGAGAAACTGAAACTGAACTACTGATGCCTTTGTGGTGCATGGGATATGAATTGGACAGAATTGGAGGGGTTCTAGAAAGGTCTTCCAAGGTGGTCAGGTGCTTCAGTGCCCCAAAATGAAACAAAGTTATGTTGCTGGGCTACAAAAAGGACTAAAGCTGTTGCTTTTAGGGCAGAAATGATGGTGAGAGCAGAGCACTCATTTTGATCCAATTCATTGAATTAAACAAAGCCTCCCTTTCCACTGGCAGCTGAGATTTGTAGGAATCAAAGGATGAAGCGCCAGCGTTCTTTCCCTGGCAGGAAAGGAGACACACCTTTGCCAGTCCTGCCAGCTGAGCAAGGGGCCGGGCCTTGGGGAGGTGGTGCGTGCCCAGATTCTCCTCTCAGGGCAAGTGCCGTCTTTGATTGCCGCAGTGATTTCATACAGACCAAAAGACAAAGTGGAACAAACATGGTTTAATGATAAAGACAGATTGTGTCTCAACAAAGGCAAAATGACAAAAGACAGAGCATAGCCAACACTAAGCCTCTTCCATTGACTGATCAATCTAATGCTACTAATGAATCTTGAATAATACTCATGTACCTTAACTAAGAAATTGAGGAGATTCCTATCATGTAAACTAACTAAATAGAATTTCAGCAAGTCTAAAAGCTTAAAAACCAGTCCTATTCCTATCTAGTCCTATTGACGCCTAAGCCTTGCTAGGCCTGGCTGGACAAGCTGCAGGCTTGTCTAATTTGGTCTTTTCTTCTTGGCGAGAGGCTCTGCTTCTTTGCGAGGGCGATGTCTTCTCCTGTGTTTGTTCCTTTCCTGCATGGTTTCAAACACCCTGGAAGATAGGAAACAAACCATCCATTGTTCCATTTAGTACACACCATTAAAGCAAGTGGCAAGATCTGCCTTTTAGTATGAATTTCTGTCTTTTTGGGCAGTGGCAGGTTGTGAATTGATCAGAGCATGAGTCCGATCTTTCTTGTTTCAATGCCTTGAAATGTCTTCCTCCTTTTGCTGCATCCTATTTGGAATTTGATCAGCAGCATCAAGGCAAGCTTGGATGGATCTGTTGCTCCTTGTATGCAGTGTGTGTTGTTGGGGCAGGGTAAGGTTTCATTGTGAAGGCTGGGTTTGAAGTGAGCTGTTTGGGTTTGAGGTGGGTTGTAAGCTTGAGCAGGGCTGCGAGGGGTGACGGTGCAAGTGGCCTGAGCTTGCCCTGCGGCGCCTTTGCAAAGGGCCAGCCTGTTTGAGTGGCAAGGCGCAGGTTGGAGCAGAAAGAGCAGGAAGTTGCGCACCGTTTGCACTGGCCGCAGGGAAAGGGGCCTCCCGCCGGACGGGGCGGCTGGCGCGGTTGGCAGCAGGGACACTGGGCGCTGCCAGCCCTCTTGCGGCTTCTCTTGCCTGTCTGCCCATCCTCCTTTCTGGGGGGGCTTTTGCTCCTCTTGCCTTCGCCCACAGCCTGGAAATCAAAGAATCCTCTTTCAATGTTTCCTTCCCGTCAGAAAGCTGGAAATGCCTGCGTCCAGCACAAAAATCGATTGGCCTAAGCAAATCCTTGCAAAGCCTCAAGAGCTGAGGAAAGGGCTGCCTTTGCCAGTGGGCTGCGGCGGGCTGCCAAGGCAGAGCTTGGAGGGAAATGCTCCTCTTTCCTACAGGCCAAAGGGGTGGGATAAATGTGTGGCTGTCTAGAATTCTACATTTCTTATTTCTACCTCTCTGCCTAACATTTATTTCCCTTGGGTTTTCCTGCAGAAATGTCTAGGGAATGGGATGGAAATTCAGTCAAATTAGGGAAGACACATGGTTAGACGTTTTCTACAACCCAGAATAATCTCTCTCTCTCTTTCTCTTTCTCTCTCTCTCTCTCACTCTTGCCAACCAAATTGCTCTTTGCTGGTAAGGAAAGTCTGAGGGGAGCCACAGCACTGGCAGCTGCATCTTGGGGAGTATGCTGGGATGCTAGAAAAACTGCCTGAAAATCTGCAACATCTCCCTGAAGACAGGGATTGCTGATGTCAGGAGGAGTGAAGTGGGGAATGAAGGGTGTGATTGGAGTCAGCAAAGGTGGCAGCCCTTGAGAAAGCCATCTGTAGAGAGTCCAAGGCCATTTGGGTGGTGGTGCGGCTTTTTTGGCTCAGAGTTAGGCTCCAGAATGGCGTATTTCAGGGCAGCAGCAGCAGAAGGAAGGCCTGGGCAGCATCTGCTGTGCCTTTCCCAGCACATGGGACGATGTGATCCTGGCAAAGCGGCGTCTGGCATGGCTGGCCAGCAGGTTTTCTCCCCTTCTCCCAGTTTCTCCACCCTCCTGGCATGCCTGGATTTTCTTGCCCCTCACCTGAGCAAGAGTGCTAGCAACTCTATGCTCCTTTTTCCAGGTGTAGTAGTACTCCACACACTGTGCCACGGTCTTAGTCTGGATCTGTTGTGAAGAGAAAAAGAAGGAATCTAAAATTCCTTTGTAGGGTGCATTGGGGAAAAAGAAGAAGATGGAGTAAAGTAGGAAGTAAAATCATGAAGTAAATGGAGTAGGGTGTAAAATGAAATCAAGATGGAGAAAGAGAGGCATCGTGCAATGTAGTAAAGCGTGTATCATGCTAGGTGGTAGCACACGTAATGCACAGATCAACAAGAAATCCATCTAGCACAGGTCTTCTTTGCCGGGTTCACTGCAGTTATGCCAGCACAATGTCTTGTGGAAGCAGCAGCAGACGTGTGCGACAAGTCTGAGAGAATAAATCATCATATTGCAAAGGAGCTTGGAGAAAAGGGCTGGAGAGACAGGATCATCCTTTTCACACATGCCTTTGATGTCCCGTTTTGTTCCTACTTGAGCAGTTTTGGTACTTGAGAAGAGAGAGACCGAAGCCCAGTGTTTGTTACCAGATAGAAGCAAGCTTTCCTCCTGATGATCTACTCAGGTAAAGAATGTCCTGCGGCTTTACCTGCTTCTGGATGAGATGAAAATCCTTGCCGTAGGTGTGGAAAGCCTTTTGGAAGGAGTCCTTCTCCTCAGGTGTCCATCTGTCGGAGCCTGGCAATAAAAAGCAGCAGGTAAATGGATCCCTCGATCCACATGAAGTAGATCCCACTGGCCGCCGCAAGAAAATGGTTGCAGGCCATCATTCCCGTGTGAGTACACGTCTGCTCCCTCAGAAGGTGATGAAGACAAGAGCAGGCATTCCGCCGGGAAAAGGATTGGAAAAGAAGTAAAGCTGAAGGACTAGATGCTGGTGCTTTCCCCTGCCCCCGAGAAGAGAAGCCCTTGTGCTGGTGTTAAGCACAATTTGTTGAAGCAGAAACACTTGCCACAACACTGAAGGGGACGGCAGCATCTGTCAGTGAAGGAAGAAGCTCTGCTTTGCTTACCTGCGTAATGATAATCAGCCAAGGGATGGCCTTGAGCTGTTGCAGGCCCTCCTGAGAGCAACATCTCCAGAGCCTCCTGCAAGATCCAAGGGGAAAAGGCTTTAGGCGCCCCACCACATCCAAAATGAGCCGAAAAGCACAGATGCTGCCTTTCAGCTACTTTGCCTCTTCAGACATTCAAGCAACTGTATGCCATGTGGGTGAAAGCCTGGGATTTGATCCCAGTGCCTAGTTTTTGCTGCCCAGCCCTTTGATGCTGGTGCCCAAGAGTGGCATTTTGCTCCCCAAGCGAATGATTTTGCGGCTGCTGCAGCCAGAATGGCCTCAGCTGAGTGAGGCTTCTGGGAATTTCCTCTCCAAATGTCTTAGAGCAGCCAGAGCTGCAGGCGATTTCCAAGGCAGCAGGCTGCAGGAGCTTGCGCCGCCGCCTGCAGGAGGGAGATTCTCCCTGCTGGAGCCGTTTGGGCTCAGCCCTGCCGCAGCTGGAGGAGACACAGCAGGCAGCAGGTGCTCTGCTCCCTGTGAAGAGCCTTCATCAAGGAGCAGGCAGGAAAGGCTGTGCCAGTGGCCGGGCCTTGTGCATTCCCTGTGCCCTCTTCTGTGCGCCCAGAGAGCGGCTTCTTACCGGAAGGCTGCCGCGTGCCTGGTGCAGGCAGTGCAGGGCGCGCTCCAGGTCAGCTGCTGGGCCGGCAATGCCACGGGAGCTGGCCATGTCCAGCAGTTGTCTTACTGCAAGCACAAGAAAAAGCCAGCCCAAGTCAGCCTTGAGGCCAGCAAGAGCAAAGGTTGCCATGCAAGGCGGAAGGAAAGGCCAGGAGCTAAAGGCAGCAGCTTGGAGAGCATGAAAAGGAGAGCAAAGACAGGGCCAGCTGAAGCAAGGGCCCCCGCAGTGCTGGCTCTCCCTTCAGAGCAGCTTCTTGTAGAAGAAGTGGAGGCCAATCTCCTCTCTTGCAGTGGCAAATGGGCCTGACCAATTTGGAGAGCAAGATGCTTGCTCTTTTTGCTGCTCTGCTGCAGAAGCAGAGCGTTCTCCTTGCCTCTAACACTTCTAGATGGGAAGATGGGTGAGACAGGGAGAGAAGCGGAGCCTGCAAAAAGCTGCCTTTCTATGCAAAAGGAGACTTGGAAAGATCCAAGTATGTCAGGGGTGGAAGAAAAGCTTGAAGAGAAGCTACCTCTGTCAGGCTTTTCCATGTCAGAGACGTCTTCTCCCCAGGGCTTCCAGACCAGGGTTGCAGGCTCTTCATCCTCACTTGGTGCTCTGCTCTGCAGCTCTGGCAGCTCAGCCTGAAAGTCGCTGCCAACATTGATGTGCCTAAAGGAAGAAAGAGGTGAAGGTAAGATAGGCAAGTGCTGGAGAGAGCCTTGCTGTGGATGCACAGGCTTGAAGCAATCCCAGCCTGACTCTGAAAGAGCAGTTCTCCTCCTGGCCATTCCTCCAGTTTGCTGTCCTTTAACCCTAGGCCAAAACTCACGGCTGATTGTTGCCTCTTGCTTTCCTTTTCATTGTGCCTCTCCTTTCCACCTGCAAAAGATCCAATGCTCCAGTTAGAAATGGTTCCGCCCAGGATGTGTCAGTAGCCTTCCTTCTCGACCTCATCGTTGCAAAGCCTGAGCTCCTCTGTGCCAGCTCCTTTCTTTTTGCTGTCATTGCCATGCTTTTGAGGTGGAATTGCCTAGGCAGGAGCCTCTAGCAGTCAGCAGCTTCCTGAGGAGGGGAAGCAGAAGGCCATGCACTACTCTCTTCAGTCCTGGGGCCACTGGGAGGAGCCAAGAGAATGGGCTGCAAGATGTGGCAGTGCAGGCTTCGGGTGGATAGAAGGAAAAGGCTCTTCACGCAGAGGGTGCTTGGCCACTGGAACAGGCTCTCCAGGGAAGGGGTGCCAGCAGCAAGGCTGACTGAGCTCCAAAAGTGTTTGGACAGCGCTCTTGGGCATGTGATTGTTGAGGCTGCCCCAGGCAGGCCCTGGAGTTGGGCTCAGTGATCTTTGAGAATCCCTTGCAAGCCAGAAAATTCTCTGGTACTGTGATTGTGTTCTTGAGAAGATGGCATTTCACAGCTGCCCCTGAGCATCAGGTAGAAGCAGCCCTACATGCATTGAAAGAAGTATCTACAGGATATGAAAATAGAATGTATCTATCAGAGATGTAACTATGTGAGCACATAAGGATTGCTGATAGCAGATGATTTTTGAAGTTGAACACCTGTGTTTGAGGACAAGGCCAGTGAAATGCTTGCATGGCCTGAATGAGAGGGATCCCAGAGGAGAAGTGCCATCATTCTGGTTTTGCAGCTTTGGAGCAGGTGTGAGCTGAGTCAGGGCGTAAGGGGATTTGTTGACACTGAAGCCCTGAACTCCTCAGGCATGACCAATTTGTTTTGGGGTCACCACAAGCTAGGTTTAGGACTGCAATGGGTGCCAGGAACTTTGAAGCAGGTGATGCGTGGAGGAGGATCTGCAACTGCACTGGGACAGCTCTCTACATCCTCTATGGAAAGGTCTGTGTTTGCCTGGGAGGCAACACGATTCCTTCAGAAGCTGCAGCCCGCTTTGACGTGGAAGGTGGCGTGGGGAAAGTGAGCACGCAGCCTGTGTGTGGTGGTTGGTGGGAGAGGCAGCTGGAGCCTGGTGCCCTTGTGTTAGTGCTTTGAGGGCAAGTGGGGATTTTCTTACCCTTGACGATCCCCAAGTGCTGTGGGGATGCCTGGAGGCAGGCGAGGAGACGAGGATGTGGGTGCAGAGGCCGGGTGTGGCGCTGAGTGCAGGAGGTGGCTGGTCAGGGACAGCCCAGGAGCTGATCGTGCAGCTGCTGCTCCAGCGCTGCTCCAGCAGCGTTCCACCAAGGGCCGCAGGAGCAGGAGACAACGACAGTTGCTATGGGCACAGCCCAACATTCCATGTAGAACCCCAGGGGAGCCATGGGACAGAAAGAGGCATGGGCCACCTCTGTCCCTTTTACTTCTGCTGCTGCAAGCTTGCTCTGAGAGCCTTGCCATTGGGTTTTTCTCCTGAGTGGTCTGAGGAGACGGGCACAAGCAGTGCAGGGACAGCCCTGGCTCTTCTCGGTGCTTCTCTGCAAGGTGTCTCCAGCTGAACGTGCCCAGGAGTCTGTCTGTGTCCAAGGGCCCAGAACCTCATCTCCTGCCCTGGAGAACCAGCAGGACTCCTCCCGCTGGCTCTCCTCCAGCTCTGAGAGGAGCTAGAATTTGCAAGTTGTTCGGCCGAGAGGCAACTCCAAAGCTTCCTCTCCAAGTGGAGGCATTCATGCTGCCCCCTTTCTCAAATCTCCTTTTGGTGCCCAATAATGTGGCTTGATGTTTTCCCTCCTTTGGCCTCTGAGCTGGTCACTCACCTCATCACTCCTTCCTTGAAACTTAGAGAAACAGCATGTTTCTCAGGGGAACTGATGGGGACACACAGACAGGGACAGCACGGTGGCATTTCTGTAGCAAACATGAATGCAGACTTTGTATATCCCTCTTCCAGCTCCCTTGGAGAAACTAGCTGTTTGTCTCAAAAGACTCAGGGATTCCTCTAACAAAGGAACGCTGATGGAATTATCTTTCCACACTGATGGCCTTGGCATTTCTTTTAATACTTAGATGGCAGATAGGATAAAACCCAGCCAGTTTTGCTGCTTCCCGGCCTTTAGTTAAGGCAAAGCAAATCTTGCTTCAGTCCCAATCTTGCTTCCTTGCCAGGCTGCATGTTGCCCACAGGGCAGCAAAGTGAGGGGGCAGCTGTAACAAGTGCCACTGCAAGGCAGATACTTTGTAGGCTCCAAAGCCCAGCTGCACTGGCTCCATCAGACAAGGGCAAGCTTCCCTGCGCTTCCCAGAAGCAGCCTGGCAATTGCCCCCTCCCTGGCCCCCTCTCCACCCTGCACAGCCCCTGCCACCAAAGCCTTGCAGGGCAGTGCCATTTGCTGGGCTAGACGAAAGAGGGAGTTTGCTTCTTCTTTCGTGCAAATACCTAAGCTGGGGGAAGCCAGAGAGAGGATAATGATCCCAGCCGCTGTGCTTTAGCTAAGGAGATTGGTGGAGGCCCAGAGCGGGAGAGGGGTCCTTTCAAGAGAAACTGAAACTGAACTACTGATGCCTTTGTGGTGCATGGGATATGAATTGGACAGAATTGGAGGGGTTCTAGAAAGGTCTTCCAAGGTGGTCAGGTGCTTCAGTGCCCCAAAATGAAACAAAGTTATGTTGCTGGGCTACAAAAAGGACTAAAGCTGTTGCTTTTAGGGCAGAAATGATGGTGAGAGCAGAGCACTCATTTTGATCCAATTCATTGAATTAAACAAAGCCTCCCTTTCCACTGGCAGCTGAGATTTGTAGGAATCAAAGGATGAAGCGCCAGCGTTCTTTCCCTGGCAGGAAAGGAGACACACCTTTGCCAGTCCTGCCAGCTGAGCAAGGGGCCGGGCCTTGGGGAGGTGGTGCGTGCCCAGATTCTCCTCTCAGGGCAAGTGCCGTCTTTGATTGCCGCAGTGATTTCATACAGACCAAAAGACAAAGTGGAACAAACATGGTTTAATGATAAAGACAGATTGTGTCTCAACAAAGGCAAAATGACAAAAGACAGAGCATAGCCAACACTAAGCCTCTTCCATTGACTGATCAATCTAATGCTACTAATGAATCTTGAATAATACTCATGTACCTTAACTAAGAAATTGAGGAGATTCCTATCATGTAAACTAACTAAATAGAATTTCAGCAAGTCTAAAAGCTTAAAAACCAGTCCTATTCCTATCTAGTCCTATTGACGCCTAAGCCTTGCTAGGCCTGGCTGGACAAGCTGCAGGCTTGTCTAATTTGGTCTTTTCTTCTTGGCGAGAGGCTCTGCTTCTTTGCGAGGGCGATGTCTTCTCCTGTGTTTGTTCCTTTCCTGCATGGTTTCAAACACCCTGGAAGATAGGAAACAAACCATCCATTGTTCCATTTAGTACACACCATTAAAGCAAGTGGCAAGATCTGCCTTTTAGTATGAATTTCTGTCTTTTTGGGCAGTGGCAGGTTGTGAATTGATCAGAGCATGAGTCCGATCTTTCTTGTTTCAATGCCTTGAAATGTCTTCCTCCTTTTGCTGCATCCTATTTGGAATTTGATCAGCAGCATCAAGGCAAGCTTGGATGGATCTGTTGCTCCTTGTATGCAGTGTGTGTTGTTGGGGCAGGGTAAGGTTTCATTGTGAAGGCTGGGTTTGAAGTGAGCTGTTTGGGTTTGAGGTGGGTTGTAAGCTTGAGCAGGGCTGCGAGGGGTGACGGTGCAAGTGGCCTGAGCTTGCCCTGCGGCGCCTTTGCAAAGGGCCAGCCTGTTTGAGTGGCAAGGCGCAGGTTGGAGCAGAAAGAGCAGGAAGTTGCGCACCGTTTGCACTGGCCGCAGGGAAAGGGGCCTCCCGCCGGACGGGGCGGCTGGCGCGGTTGGCAGCAGGGACACTGGGCGCTGCCAGCCCTCTTGCGGCTTCTCTTCCCTGTCTGCCCATCCTCCTTTCTGGGGGGGCTTTTGCTCCTCTTGCCTTCGCCCACAGCCTGGAAATCAAAGAATCCTCTTTCAATGTTTCCTTCCCGTCAGAAAGCTGGAAATGCCTGCGTCCAGCACAAAAATCGATTGGCCTAAGCAAATCCTTGCAAAGCCTCAAGAGCTGAGGAAAGGGCTGCCTTTGCCAGTGGGCTGCGGCAGGCTGCCAAGGCAGAGCTTGGAGGGAAATGCTCCTCTTTCCTACAGGCCAAAGGGGTGGGATAAATGTGTGGCTGTCTAGAATTCTACATTTCTTATTTCTACCTCTCTGCCTAACATTTATTTCCCTTGGGTTTTCCTGCAGAAATGTCTAGGGAATGGGATGGAAATTCAGTCAAATTAGGGAAGACACATGGTTAGACGTTTTCTACAACCCAGAATAATCTCTCTCTCTCTTTCTCTTTCTCTCTCTCTCTCTCACTCTTGCCAACCAAATTGCTCTTTGCTGGTAAGGAAAGTCTGAGGGGAGCCACAGCACTGGCAGCTGCATCTTGGGGAGTATGCTGGGATGCTAGAAAAACTGCCTGAAAATCTGCAACATCTCCCTGAAGACAGGGATTGCTGATGTCAGGAGGAGTGAAGTGGGGAATGAAGGGTGTGATTGGAGTCAGCAAAGGTGGCAGCCCTTGAGAAAGCCATCTGTAGAGAGTCCAAGGCCATTTGGGTGGTGGTGCGGCTTTTTTGGCTCAGAGTTAGGCTCCAGAATGGCGTATTTCAGGGCAGCAGCAGCAGAAGGAAGGCCTGGGCAGCATCTGCTGTGCCTTTCCCAGCACATGGGACGATGTGATCCTGGCAAAGCGGCGTCTGGCATGGCTGGCCAGCAGGTTTTCTCCCCTTCTCCCAGTTTCTCCACCCTCCTGGCATGCCTGGATTTTCTTGCCCCTCACCTGAGCAAGAGTGCTAGCAACTCTATGCTCCTTTTTCCAGGTGTAGTAGTACTCCACACACTGTGCCACGGTCTTAGTCTGGATCTGTTGTGAAGAGAAAAAGAAGGAATCTAAAATTCCTTTGTAGGGTGCATTGGGGAAAAAGAAGAAGATGGAGTAAAGTAGGAAGTAAAATCATGAAGTAAATGGAGTAGGGTGTAAAATGAAATCAAGATGGAGAAAGAGAGGCATCGTGCAATGTAGTAAAGCGTGTATCATGCTAGGTGGTAGCACACGTAATGCACAGATCAACAAGAAATCCATCTAGCACAGGTCTTCTTTGCCGGGTTCACTGCAGTTATGCCAGCACAATGTCTTGTGGAAGCAGCAGCAGACGTGTGCGACAAGTCTGAGAGAATAAATCATCATATTGCAAAGGAGCTTGGAGAAAAGGGCTGGAGAGACAGGATCATCCTTTTCACACATGCCTTTGATGTCCCGTTTTGTTCCTACTTGAGCAGTTTTGGTACTTGAGAAGAGAGAGACCGAAGCCCAGTGTTTGTTACCAGATAGAAGCAAGCTTTCCTCCTGATGATCTACTCAGGTAAAGAATGTCCTGCGGCTTTACCTGCTTCTGGATGAGATGAAAATCCTTGCCGTAGGTGTGGAAAGCCTTTTGGAAGGAGTCCTTCTCCTCAGGTGTCCATCTGTCGGAGCCTGGCAATAAAAAGCAGCAGGTAAATGGATCCCTCGATCCACATGAAGTAGATCCCACTGGCCGCCGCAAGAAAATGGTTGCAGGCCATCATTCCCGTGTGAGTACACGTCTGCTCCCTCAGAAGGTGATGAAGACAAGAGCAGGCATTCCGCCGGGAAAAGGATTGGAAAAGAAGTAAAGCTGAAGGACTAGATGCTGGTGCTTTCCCCTGCCCCCGAGAAGAGAAGCCCTTGTGCTGGTGTTAAGCACAATTTGTTGAAGCAGAAACACTTGCCACAACACTGAAGGGGACGGCAGCATCTGTCAGTGAAGGAAGAAGCTCTGCTTTGCTTACCTGCGTAATGATAATCAGCCAAGGGATGGCCTTGAGCTGTTGCAGGCCCTCCTGAGAGCAACATCTCCAGAGCCTCCTGCAAGATCCAAGGGGAAAAGGCTTTAGGCGCCCCACCACATCCAAAATGAGCCGAAAAGCACAGATGCTGCCTTTCAGCTACTTTGCCTCTTCAGACATTCAAGCAACTGTATGCCATGTGGGTGAAAGCCTGGGATTTGATCCCAGTGCCTAGTTTTTGCTGCCCAGCCCTTTGATGCTGGTGCCCAAGAGTGGCATTTTGCTCCCCAAGCGAATGATTTTGCGGCTGCTGCAGCCAGAATGGCCTCAGCTGAGTGAGGCTTCTGGGAATTTCCTCTCCAAATGTCTTAGAGCAGCCAGAGCTGCAGGCGATTTCCAAGGCAGCAGGCTGCAGGAGCTTGCGCCGCCGCCTGCAGGAGGGAGATTCTCCCTGCTGGAGCCGTTTGGGCTCAGCCCTGCCGCAGCTGGAGGAGACACAGCAGGCAGCAGGTGCTCTGCTCCCTGTGAAGAGCCTTCATCAAGGAGCAGGCAGGAAAGGCTGTGCCAGTGGCCGGGCCTTGTGCATTCCCTGTGCCCTCTTCTGTGCGCCCACAGAGCGGCTTCTTACCGGAAGGCTGCCGCGTGCCTGGTGCAGGCAGTGCAGGGCGCGCTCCAGGTCAGCTGCTGGGCCGGCAATGCCACGGGAGCTGGCCATGTCCAGCAGTTGTCTTACTGCAAGCACAAGAAAAAGCCAGCCCAAGTCAGCCTTGAGGCCAGCAAGAGCAAAGGTTGCCATGCAAGGCGGAAGGAAAGGCCAGGAGCTAAAGGCAGCAGCTTGGAGAGCATGAAAAGGAGAGCAAAGACAGGGCCAGCTGAAGCAAGGGCCCCCGCAGTGCTGGCTCTCCCTTCAGAGCAGCTTCTTGTAGAAGAAGTGGAGGCCAATCTCCTCTCTTGCAGTGGCAAATGGGCCTGACCAATTTGGAGAGCAAGATGCTTGCTCTTTTTGCTGCTCTGCTGCAGAAGCAGAGCGTTCTCCTTGCCTCTAACACTTCTAGATGGGAAGATGGGTGAGACAGGGAGAGAAGCGGAGCCTGCAAAAAGCTGCCTTTCTATGCAAAAGGAGACTTGGAAAGATCCAAGTATGTCAGGGGTGGAAGAAAAGCTTGAAGAGAAGCTACCTCTGTCAGGCTTTTCCATGTCAGAGACGTCTTCTCCCCAGGGCTTCCAGACCAGGGTTGCAGGCTCTTCATCCTCACTTGGTGCTCTGCTCTGCAGCTCTGGCAGCTCAGCCTGAAAGTCGCTGCCAACATTGATGTGCCTAAAGGAAGAAAGAGGTGAAGGTAAGATAGGCAAGTGCTGGAGAGAGCCTTGCTGTGGATGCACAGGCTTGAAGCAATCCCAGCCTGACTCTGAAAGAGCAGTTCTCCTCCTGGCCATTCCTCCAGTTTGCTGTCCTTTAACCCTAGGCCAAAACTCACGGCTGATTGTTGCCTCTTGCTTTCCTTTTCATTGTGCCTCTCCTTTCCACCTGCAAAAGATCCAATGCTCCAGTTAGAAATGGTTCCGCCCAGGATGTGTCAGTAGCCTTCCTTCTCGACCTCATCGTTGCAAAGCCTGAGCTCCTCTGTGCCAGCTCCTTTCTTTTTGCTGTCATTGCCATGCTTTTGAGGTGGAATTGCCTAGGCAGGAGCCTCTAGCAGTCAGCAGCTTCCTGAGGAGGGGAAGCAGAAGGCCATGCACTACTCTCTTCAGTCCTGGGGCCACTGGGAGGAGCCAAGAGAATGGGCTGCAAGATGTGGCAGTGCAGGCTTCGGGTGGATAGAAGGAAAAGGCTCTTCACGCAGAGGGTGCTTGGCCACTGGAACAGGCTCTCCAGGGAAGGGGTGCCAGCAGCAAGGCTGACTGAGCTCCAAAAGTGTTTGGACAGCGCTCTTGGGCATGTGATTGTTGAGGCTGCCCCAGGCAGGCCCTGGAGTTGGGCTCAGTGATCTTTGAGAATCCCTTGCAAGCCAGAAAATTCTCTGGTACTGTGATTGTGTTCTTGAGAAGATGGCATTTCACAGCTGCCCCTGAGCATCAGGTAGAAGCAGCCCTACATGCATTGAAAGAAGTATCTACAGGATATGAAAATAGAATGTATCTATCAGAGATGTAACTATGTGAGCACATAAGGATTGCTGATAGCAGATGATTTTTGAAGTTGAACACCTGTGTTTGAGGACAAGGCCAGTGAAATGCTTGCATGGCCTGAATGAGAGGGATCCCAGAGGAGAAGTGCCATCATTCTGGTTTTGCAGCTTTGGAGCAGGTGTGAGCTGAGTCAGGGCGTAAGGGGATTTGTTGACACTGAAGCCCTGAACTCCTCAGGCATGACCAATTTGTTTTGGGGTCACCACAAGCTAGGTTTAGGACTGCAATGGGTGCCAGGAACTTTGAAGCAGGTGATGCGTGGAGGAGGATCTGCAACTGCACTGGGACAGCTCTCTACATCCTCTATGGAAAGGTCTGTGTTTGCCTGGGAGGCAACACGATTCCTTCAGAAGCTGCAGCCCGCTTTGACGTGGAAGGTGGCGTGGGGAAAGTGAGCACGCAGCCTGTGTGTGGTGGTTGGTGGGAGAGGCAGCTGGAGCCTGGTGCCCTTGTGTTAGTGCTTTGAGGGCAAGTGGGGATTTTCTTACCCTTGACGATCCCCAAGTGCTGTGGGGATGCCTGGAGGCAGGCGAGGAGACGAGGATGTGGGTGCAGAGGCCGGGTGTGGCGCTGAGTGCAGGAGGTGGCTGGTCAGGGACAGCCCAGGAGCTGATCGTGCAGCTGCTGCTCCAGCGCTGCTCCAGCAGCGTTCCACCAAGGGCCGCAGGAGCAGGAGACAACGACAGTTGCTATGGGCACAGCCCAACATTCCATGTAGAACCCCAGGGGAGCCATGGGACAGAAAGAGGCATGGGCCACCTCTGTCCCTTTTACTTCTGCTGCTGCAAGCTTGCTCTGAGAGCCTTGCCATTGGGTTTTTCTCCTGAGTGGTCTGAGGAGACGGGCACAAGCAGTGCAGGGACAGCCCTGGCTCTTCTCGGTGCTTCTCTACAAGGTGTCTCCAGCTGAACGTGCCCAGGAGGCTGTCTGTGTCCAAGGGCCCAGAACCTCATCTCCTGCCCTGGAGAACCAGCAGGACTCCTCCCGCTGGCTCTCCTCCAGCTCTGAGAGGAGCTAGAATTTGCAAGTTGTTCGGCCGAGAGGCAACTCCAAAGCTTCCTCTCCAAGTGGAGGCATTCATGCTGCCCCCTTTCTCAAATCTCCTTTTGGTGCCCAATAATGTGGCTTGATGTTTTCCCTCCTTTGGCCTCTGAGCTGGTCACTCACCTCATCACTCCTTCCTTGAAACTTAGAGAAACAGCATGTTTCTCAGGGGAACTGATGGGGACACACAGACAGGGACAGCACGGTGGCATTTCTGTAGCAAACATGAATGCAGACTTTGTATATCCCTCTTCTAGCTCCCTTGGAGAAACTAGCTGTTTGTCTCAAAAGACTCAGGGATTCCTCTAACAAAGGAACGCTGATGGAATTATCTTTCCACACTGATGGCCTTGGCATTTCTTTTAATACTTAGATGGCAGATAGGATAAAACCCAGCCAGTTTTGCTGCTTCCCGGCCTTTAGTTAAGGCAAAGCAAATCTTGCTTCAGTCCCAATCTTGCTTCCTTGCCAGGCTGCATGTTGCCCACAGGGCAGCAAAGTGAGGGGGCAGCTGTAACAAGTGCCACTGCAAGGCAGATACTTTGTAGGCTCCAAAGCCCAGCTGCACTGGCTCCATCAGACAAGGGCAAGCTTCCCTGCGCTTCCCAGAAGCAGCCTGGCAATTGCCCCCTCCCTGGCCCCCTCTCCACCCTGCACAGCCCCTGCCACCAAAGCCTTGCAGGGCAGTGCCATTTGCTGGGCTAGACGAAAGAGGGAGTTTGCTTCTTCTTTCGTGCAAATACCTAAGCTGGGGGAAGCCAGAGAGAGGATAATGATCCCAGCCGCTGTGCTTTAGCTAAGGAGATTGGTGGAGGCCCAGAGCGGGAGAGGGGTCCTTTCAAGAGAAACTGAAACTGAACTACTGATGCCTTTGTGGTGCATGGGATATGAATTGGACAGAATTGGAGGGGTTCTAGAAAGGTCTTCCAAGGTGGTCAGGTGCTTCAGTGCCCCAAAATGAAACAAAGTTATGTTGCTGGGCTACAAAAAGGACTAAAGCTGTTGCTTTTAGGGCAGAAATGATGGTGAGAGCAGAGCACTCATTTTGATCCAATTCATTGAATTAAACAAAGCCTCCCTTTCCACTGGCAGCTGAGATTTGTAGGAATCAAAGGATGAAGCGCCAGCGTTCTTTCCCTGGCAGGAAAGGAGACACACCTTTGCCAGTCCTGCCAGCTGAGCAAGGGGCCGGGCCTTGGGGAGGTGGTGCGTGCCCAGATTCTCCTCTCAGGGCAAGTGCCGTCTTTGATTGCCGCAGTGATTTCATACAGACCAAAAGACAAAGTGGAACAAACATGGTTTAATGATAAAGACAGATTGTGTCTCAACAAAGGCAAAATGACAAAAGACAGAGCATAGCCAACACTAAGCCTCTTCCACTGACTGATCAATCTAATCCTACTAATGAATCTTGAATAATACTCATGGACCTTAACTAAGAAATTGAGGAGATTCCTATCATGTAAACTAACTAAATAGAATTTCAGCAAGTCTAAAAGCTTAAAAACCAGTCCTATTCCTATCTAGTCCTATTGACGCCTAAGCCTTGCTAGGCCTGGCTGGACAAGCTGCAGGCTTGTCTAATTTGGTCTTTTCTTCTTGGCGAGAGGCTCTGCTTCTTTGCGAGGGCGATGTCTTCTCCTGTGTTTGTTCCTTTCCTGCATGGTTTCAAACACCCTGGAAGATAGGAAACAAACCATCCATTGTTCCATTTAGTACACACCATTAAAGCAAGTGGCAAGATCTGCCTTTTAGTATGAATTTCTGTCTTTTTGGGCAGTGGCAGGTTGTGAATTGATCAGAGCATGAGTCCGATCTTTCTTGTTTCAATGCCTTGAAATGTCTTCCTCCTTTTGCTGCATCCTATTTGGAATTTGATCAGCAGCATCAAAGCAAGCTTGGATGGATCTGTTGCTCCTTGTATGCAGTGTGTGTTGTTGGGGCAGGGTAAGGTTTCATTGTGAAGGCTGGGTTTGAAGTGAGCTGTTTGGGTTTGAGGTGGGTTGTAAGCTTGAGCAGGGCTGCGAGGGGCGATGGTGCAAGTGGCCTGAGCTTGCCCTGCGGCGCCTTTGCAAAGGGTCAGCCTGTTTGAGTGGCAAGGCGCAGGTTGGAGCAGAAAGAGCAGGAAGTTGCGCACCGTTTGCACTGGCCGCAGGGAAAGGGGCCTCCCGCCGGACGGGGCGGCTGGCGCGGTTGGCAGCAGGGACACTGGGCGCTGCCAGCCCTCTTGCGGCTTCTCTTGCCTGTCTGCCCATCCTCCTTTCTGGGGGGGCTTTTGCTCCTCTTGCCTTCGCCCACAGCCTGGAAATCAAAGAATCCTCTTTCAATGTTTCCTTCCCGTCAGAAAGCTGGAAATGCCTGCGTCCAGCACAAAAATCGATTGTCCTAAGCAAATCCTTGCAAAGCCTCAAGAGCTGAGGAAAGGGCTGCCTTTGCCAGTGGGCTGCGGCGGGCTGCCAAGGCAGAGCTTGGAGGGAAATGCTCCTCTTTCCTACAGGCCAAAGGGGTGGGATAAATGTGTGGCTGTCTAGAATTCTACATTTCTTATTTCTCTCTCTCTGCCTAACATTTATTTCCCTTGGGTTTTCCTGCAGAAATGTCTAGGGAATGGGATGGAAATTCAGTCAAATTAGGGAAGACACATGGTTAGACGTTTTCTACAACCCAGAATAATCTCTCTCTCTCTTTCTCTTTCTCTCTCTCTCTCTCACTCTTGCCAACCAAATTGCTCTTTGCTGGTAAGGAAAGTCTGAGGGGAGCCACAGCACTGGCAGCTGCATCTTGGGGAGTATGCTGGGATGCTAGAAAAACTCCCTGAAAATCTGCAACATCTCCCTGAAGACAGGGATTGCTGATGTCAGGAGGAGTTAAGTGGGGAATGAAGGGTGTGATTGGAGTCAGCAAAGGTGGCAGCCCTTGAGAAAGCCATCTGTAGAGAGTGCAAGGCCATTTGGGTGGTGGTGCGGCTTTTTTGGCTCAGAGTTAGGCTCCAGAATGGCGTATTTCAGGGCAGCAGCAGCAGAAGGAAGGCCTGGGCAGCATCTGCTGTGCCTTTCCCAGCACATGGGACGATGTGATCCTGGCAAAGCGGCGTCTGGCATGGCTGGCCAGCAGGTTTTCTCCCCTTCTCCCAGTTTCTCCACCCTCCTGGCATGCCTGGATTTTCTTGCCCCTCACCTGAGCAAGAGTGCTAGCAACTCTATGCTCCTTTTTCCAGGTGTAGTAGTACTCCACACACTGTGCCACGGTCTTAGTCTGGATCTGTTGTGAAGAGAAAAAGAAGGAATCTAAAATTACTTTGTAGGGTGCATTGGGGAAAAAGAAGAAGATGGAGCAAAGTAGGAAGTAAAATCATGAAGTAAATGGAGTAGGGTGTAAAATGAAATCAAGATGGAGAAAGAGAGGCATCGTGCAATGTAGTAAAGCGTGTATCATGCTAGGTGGTAGCACACGTAATGCACAGATCAACAAGGAATCCATCTAGCACAGGTCTTCTTTGCCGGGTTCACTGCAGTTATGCCGGCACAATGTCTTGTGGAAGCAGCAGCAGACGTGTGCGACAAGTCTGAGAGAATAAATCATCATATTGCAAAGGAGCTTGGAGAAAAGGGCTGGAGAGACAGGATCATTCTTTTCACACAGGCCTTTGATGTCCCGTTTTGTTCCTACTTGAGCAGTTTTGGTACTTGAGAAGAGAGAGACCGAAGGCCAGTGTTTGTTACCAGATAGAAGCAAGCTTTCCTCCTGATGATCTACTCAGGTAAAGAATGTCCTGCGGCTTTACCTGCTTCTGGATGAGATGAAAATCCTTGCCGTAGGTGTGGAAAGCCTTTTGGAAGGAGTCCTTCTCCTCAGGTGTCCATCTGTCGGAGCCTGGCAATAAAAAGCAGCAGGTAAATGGATCCCTCGATCCACATGAAGTAGATCCCACGGGCCGCCGCAAGAAAATGGTTGCAGGCCATCATTGCCGTGTGAGTACACGTCTGCTCCCTCAGAAGGTGATGAAGACAAGAGCAGGCATTCCGCCGGGAAAAGGATTGGAAAAGAAGTAAAGCTGAAGGACTAGATGCTGGTGCTTTCCCCTGCCCCCGAGAAGAGAAGTCCTTGTGCTGGTGTTAAGCACAATTTGTTGAAGCAGAAACACTTGCCACAACACTGAAGGGGACGGCAGCGTCTGTCAGTGAAGGAAGAAGCTCTGCTTTGCTTACCTGCGTAATGATAATCAGCCAAGGGATGGCCTTGAGCTGTTGCAGGCCCTCCTGAGAGCAACATCTCCAGAGCCTCCTGCAAGATCCAAGGGGAAAAGGCTTTAGGCGCCCCACCACATCCAAAATGAGCCGAAAAGCACAGATGCTGCCTTTCAGCTACTTTGCCTCTTCAGACATTCAAGCAACTGTATGCCATGTGGGTGAAAGCCTGGGATTTGATCCCAGTGCCTAGTTTTTGCTGCCCAGCCCTTTGATGCTGGTGCCCAAGAGTGGCATTTTGCTCCCCAGGCGAATGATTTAGCGGCTCCTGCAGCCAGAATGGCCTCAGCTGAGTGAGGCTTCTGGGAATTTCCTCTCCAAATGTCTTAGAGCAGCCAGAGCTGCAGGCGATTTCCAAGGCAGCAGGCTGCAGGAGCTTGCGCCGCCGCCTGCAGGAGGGAGATTCTCCCTGCTGGAGCCGTTTGGGCTCAGCCCTGCCGCAGCTGGAGGAGACACAGCAGGCAGCAGGTGCTCTGCTCCCTGTGAAGAGCCTTCATCAAGGAGCAGGCAGGAAAGGCTGTGCCAGTGGCCGGGCCTTGTGCATTCCCTGTGCCCTCTTCTGTGCGCCCACAGAGCGGCTTCTTACCGGAAGGCTGCCGCGTGCCTGGTGCAGGCAGTGCAGGGCGCGCTCCAGGTCAGCTGCTGGGCCGGCAATGCCACGGGAGCTGGCCATGTCCAGCAGTTGTCTTACTGCAAGCACAAGAAAAAGCCAGCCCAAGTCAGCCTTGAGGCCAGCAAGAGCAAAGGTTGCCATGCAAGGCGGAAGGAAAGGCCAGGAGCTAAAGGCAGCAGCTTGGAGAGCATGAAAAGGAGAGCAAAGACAGGGCCAGCTGAAGCAAGGGCCCCCGCAGTGCTGGCTCTCCCTTCAGAGCAGCTTCTTGTAGAAGAAGTGGAGGCCAATCTCCTCTCTTGCAGTGGCAAATGGGCCTGACCAATTTGGAGAGCAAGATGCTTGCTCTTTTTGCTGCTCTGCTGCAGAAGCAGAGCGTTCTCCTTGCCTCTAACACTTCTAGATGGGAAGATGGGTGAGACAGGGAGAGAAGCGGAGCCTGCAAAAAGCTGCCTTTCTATGCAAAAGGAGACTTGGAAAGATCCAAGTATGTCAGGGGTGGAAGAAAAGCTTGAAGAGAAGCTACCTCTGTCAGGCTTTTCCATGTCAGAGACGTCTTCTCCCCAGGGCTTCCAGACCAGGGTTGCAGGCTCTTCATCCTCACTTGGTGCTCTGCTCTGCAGCTCTGGCAGCTCAGCCTGAAAGTCGCTGCCAACATTGATGTGCCTAAAGGAAGAAAGAGGTGAAGGTAAGATAGGCAAGTGCTGGAGAGAGCCTTGCTGTGGATGCACAGGCTTGAAGCAATCCCAGCCTGACTCTGAAAGAGCAGTTCTCCTCCTGGCCATTCCTCCAGTTTGCTGTCCTTTAACCCTAGGCCAAAACTCACGGCTGATTGTTGCCTCTTGCTTTCCTTTTCATTGTGCCTCTCCTTTCCACCTGCAAAAGATCCAAACAATGCTCCAGTTAGAAATGGTTCCGCCCAGGATGTGTCAGTAGCCTTCCTTCTCGACCTCATCGTTGCAAAGCCTGAGCTCCTCTGTGCCAGCTCCTTTCTTTTTGCTGTCATTGCCATGCTTTTGAGGTGGAATTGCCTAGGCAGGAGCCTCTAGCAGTCAGCAGCTTCCTGAGGAGGGGAAGCAGAAGGCCATGCACTACTCTCTTCAGTCCTGGGGCCACTGGCAGGAGCCAAGAGAATGGGCTGCAAGATGTGCCAGTGCAGGCTTCGGGTGGATAGAAGGAAAAGGCTCTTCACGCAGAGGGTGCTTGGCCACTGGAACAGGCTCTCCAGGCAAGGGGTGCCAGCAGCAAGGCTGACTGAGCTCCAAAAGTGTTTGGACAGCGCTCTTGGGCATGTGATTGTTGAGGCTGCCCCAGGCAGGCCCTGGAGTTGGGCTCAGTGATCTTTGAGAATCCCTTGCAAGCCAGAAAATTCTCTGGTACTGTGATTGTGTTCTTGAGAAGATGGCATTTCACAGCTGCCCCTGAGCATGAGGTAGAAGCAGCCCTACATGCATTGAAAGAAGTATCTACAGGATATGAAAATAGAATGTATCTATCAGAGATGTAACTATGTGAGCACATAAGGATTGCTGATAGCAGATGATTTTTGAAGTTGAACACCTGTGTTTGAGGACAAGGCCAGTGAAATGCTTGCATGGCCTGAATGAGAGGGATCCCAGAGGAGAAGTGCCATCATTCTGGTTTTGCAGCTTTGGAGCAGGTGTGAGCTGAGTCAGGGCATAAGGGGATTTGTTGACACTGAAGCCCTGAACTCCTCAGGCATGACCAATTTGTTTTGGGGTCACCACAAGCTAGGTTTAGGACTGCAATGGGTGCCAGGAACTTTGAAGCAGGTGATGCGTGGAGGAGGATCTGCAACTGCACTGGGACAGCTCTCTACATCCTCTATGGAAAGGTCTGTGTTTGCCTGGGAGGCAACACGATTCCTTCAGAAGCTGCAGCCCGCTTTGACGTGGAAGGTGGCGTGGGGAAAGTGAGCACGCAGCCTGTGTGTGGTGGTTGGTGGGAGAGGCAGCTGGAGCCTGGTGCCCTTGTGTTAGTGCTTTGAGGGCAAGTGGGGATTTTCTTACCTTTGAGGATCCCCAAGTGCTGTGGGGATGCCTGGAGGCAGGCGAGGAGACGAGGATGTGGGTGCAGAGGCCGGGTGTGGCGCTGAGTGCAGGAGGTGGCTGGTCAGGGACAGCCCAGGAGCTGATCGTGCAGCTGCTGCTCCAGCGCTGCTCCAGCAGCGTTCCACCAAGGGCCGCAGGAGCAGGAGACAACGACAGTTGCTATGGGCACAGCCCAACATT
Source organism: Melospiza georgiana (assembly GCF_028018845.1). Lineage (NCBI taxonomy): Eukaryota > Metazoa > Chordata > Aves > Passeriformes > Passerellidae > Melospiza > Melospiza georgiana. The sequence goes on from NC_080465.1 coordinate 43,418,672, forward strand.
CCATGTAGAACCCCAGGGGAGCCATGGGAGAGAAAGAGGCATGGGCCACCTCTGTCCCTTTTACTTCTGCTGCTGCAAGCTTGCTCTGAGAGCCTTGCCATTGGGTTTTTCTCCTGAGTGGTCTGAGGAGACGGGCAAAAGCAGTGCAGGGACAGCCCTGGCTCTTCTCGGTGCTTCTCTGCAAGGTGTCTCCAGCTGAACGTGCCCAGGAGGCTGTCTGTGTCCAAGGGCCCAGAACCTCATCTCCTGCCCTGGAGAACCAGCAGGACTCCTCCCGCTGGCTCTCCTCCAGCTCTGAGAGGAGCTAGAATTTGCAAGTTGTTCGGCCGAGAGGCAACTCCAAAGCTTCCTCTCCAAGTGGAGGCATTCATGCTGCCCCCTTTCTCAAATCTCCTTTTGGTGCCCAATAATGTGGCTTGATGTTTTCCCTCCTTTGGCCTCTGAGCTGGTCACTCACCTCATCACTCCTTCCTTGAAACTTAGAGAAACAGCATGTTTCTCAGGGGAACTGATGGGGACACACAGACAGGGACAGCACGGTGGCATTTCTGTAGCAAACATGAATGCAGACTTTGTATATCCCTCTTCCAGCTCCCTTGGAGAAACTAGCTGTTTGTCTCAAAAGACTCAGGGATTCCTCTAACAAAGGAACGCTGATGGAATTATCTTTCCACACTGATGGCCTTGGCATTTCTTGTAATACTTAGATGGCAGATAGGATAAAACCCAGCCAGTTTTGCTGCTTCCCGGCCTTTAGTTAAGGCAAAGCAAATCTTGCTTCAGTCCCAATCTTGCTTCCTTGCCAGGCTGCATGTTGCCCACAGGGCAGCAAAGTGAGGGGGCAGCTGTAACAAGTGCCACTGCAAGGCAGATACTTTGTAGGCTCCAAGGCCCAGCTGCACTGGCTCCATCAGACAAGGGCAAGCTTCCCTGCGCTTCCCAGAAGCAGCCTGGCAATTGCCCCCTCCCTGGCCCCCTCTCCACCCTGCACAGCCCCTGCCACCAAAGCCTTGCTGGGCAGTGCCATTTGCTGGGCTAGACGAAAGAGGGAGTTTGCTTCTTCTTTCGTGCAAATACCTAAGCTGGGGGAAGCCAGAGAGAGGATAATGATCCCAGCCGCTGTGCTTTAGCTAAGGAGATTGGTGGAGGCCCAGAGCGGGAGAGGGGTCCTTTCAAGAGAAACTGAAACTGAACTACTGATGCCTTTGTGGTGCATGGGATATGAATTGGACAGAATTGGAGGGATTCTAGAAAGGTCTTCCAAGGTGGTCAGGTGCATCAGCGCCCCAAAATGAAACAAAGTTATGTTGCTGGGCTACAAAAAGGACTAAAGCTGTTGCTTTTAGGGCAGAAATGATGGTGAGAGCAGAGCACTCATTTTGATCCAATTCATTGAATTAAACCAAGCCTCCCTTTCCACTGGCAGCTGAGATTTGTAGGAATCAAAGGATGAAGCGCCAGCGTTCTTTCCCTGGCAGGAAAGGAGACACACCTTTGCCAGTCCTGCCAGCCGAGTAAGGGGCCGGGCCTTGGGGAGGTGGTGCGTGCCCAGATTCTCCTCTCAGGGCAAGTGCCGTCTTTGATTGCCGCAGTGATTTCATACAGACCAAAAGACAAAGTGGAACAAACATGGTTTAATGATAAAGACAGATTGTGTCTCAACAAAGGCAAAATGACAAAAGACAGAGCATAGCCAACACTAAGCCTCTTCCATTGACTGATAAATCTAATCCTACTAATGAATCTTGAATAATACTCATGTACCTTAACTAAGAAATTGAGGAGATTCCTATCATGTAAACTAACTAAATAGAATTTCAGCAAGTCTAAAAGCTTAAAAACCAGTCCTATTCCTATCTAGTCCTATTGACGCCTAAGCCTTGCTAGGCCTGGCTGGACAAGCTGCAGGCTTGTCTAATTTGGTCTTTTCTTCTTGGCGAGAGGCTCTGCTTCTTTGCGAGGGCGATGTCTTCTCCTGTGTTTGTTCCTTTCCTGCATGGTTTCAAACACCCTGGAAGATAGGAAACAAACCATCCATTGTTCAATTTAGTACACACCATTACAGCAAGTGGCAAGATCTGCCTTTTAGTATGAATTTCTGTCTTTTTGGGCAGTGGCAGGTTGTGAATTGATCAGAGCATGAGTCCGATCTTTCTTGTTTCAATGCCTTGAAATGTCTTCCTCCTTTTGCTGCATCCTATTTGGAATTTGATCAGCAGCATCAAAGCAAGCTTGGATGGATCTGTTGCTCCTTGTATGCAGTGTGTGTTGTTGGGGCAGGGTAAGGTTTCATTGTGAAGGCTGGGTTTGAAGTGAGCTGTTTGGGTTTGAGGTGGGTTGTAAGCTTGAGCAGGGCTGCGAGGGGCGATGGTGCAAGTGGCCTGAGCTTGCCCTGCGGCGCCTTTGCAAAGGGTCAGCCTGTTTGAGTGGCAAGGCGCAGGTTGGAGCAGAGAGAGCAGGAAGTTGCGCACCGTTTGCACTGGCCGCAGGGAAAGGGGCCTCCCGCCGAACGGGGCGGCTGGCGCGGTTGGCAGCAGGGACACTGGGCGCTGCCAGCCCTCTTGCGGCTTCTCTTGCCTGTCTGCCCATCCTCCTTTCTGGGGGGGCTTTTGCTCCTCTTGCCTTCGCCCACAGCCTGGAAATCAAAGAATCCTCTTTCAATGTTTCCTTCCCGTCAGAAAGCTGGAAATGCCTGCGTCCAGCACAAAAATCGATTGGCCTAAGCAAATCCTTGCAAAGCCTCAAGAGCTGAGGAAAGGGCTGCCTTTGCCAGTGGGCTGCGGCGGGCTGCCAAGGCAGAGCTTGGAGGGAAATGCTCCTCTTTCCTACAGGCCAAAGGGGTGGGATAAATGTGTGGCTGTCTAGAATTCTACATTTCTTATTTCTACCTCTCTGCCTAACATTTATTTCCCTTGGGTTTTCCTGCAGAAATGTCTAGGGAATGGGATGGAAATTCAGTCAAATTAGGGAAGACACATGGTTAGACGTTTTCTACAACCCAGAATAATCTCTCTCTCTCTTTCTCTTTCTCTCTCTCTCTCTCACTCTTGCCAACCAAATTGCTCTTTGCTGGTAAGGAAAGTCTGAGGGGAGCCACAGCACTGGCAGCTGCTTCTTGGGGAGTATGCTGGGATGCTAGAAAAACTGCCTGAAAATCTGCAACATCTCCCTGAAGACAGGGATTGCTGATGTCAGGAGGAGTGAAGTGGGGAATGAAGGGTGCGATTGGAGTCAGCAAAGGTGGCAGCCCTTGAGAAAGCCATCTGTAGAGAATGCAAGGCCATTTGGGTGGTGGTGCGGCTTTTTTGGCTCAGAGTTAGGCTCCAGAATGGCGTATTTCAGGGCAGCAGCAGCAGAAGGAAGGCCTGGGCAGCATCTGCTGTGCCTTTCCCAGCACATGGGACGATGTGATCCTGGCAAAGCGGCGTCTGGCATGGCTGGCCAGCAGGTTTTCTCCCCTTCTCCCAGTTTCTCCACCCTCCTGGCATGCCTGGATTTTCTTGCCCCTCACCTGAGCAAGAGTGCTAGCAACTCTATGCTCCTTTTTCCAGGTGTAGTAGTACTCCACACACTGTGCCACGGTCTTAGTCTGGATCTGTTGTGAAGAGAAAAAGAAGGAATCTAAAATTCCTTTGTAGGGTGCATTGGGGAAAAAGAAGAAGATGGGGTAAAGTAGGAAGTAAAATCATGAAGTAAATGGAGTAGGGTGTAAAATGAAATCAAGATGGAGAAAGAGAGGCATCGTGCAATGTAGTAAAGCGTGTATCATGCTAGATGGTAGCACACGTAATGCACAGATCAACAAGAAATCCATCTAGCACAGGTCTTCTTTGCCGGGTTCACTGCAGTTATGCCAGCACAATGTCTTGTGGAAGCAGCAGCAGACGTGTGCGACAAGTCTGAGAGAATAAATCATCATATTGCAAAGGAGCTTGGAGAAAAGGGCTGGAGAGACAGGATCATCCTTTTCACACAGGCCTTTGATGTCCCGTTTTGTTCCTACTTGAGCAGTTTTGGTACTTGAGAAGAGAGAGACCGAAGGCCAGTGTTTGTTACCAGATAGAAGCAAGCTTTCCTCCTGATGATCTACTCAGGTAAAGAATGTCCTGCGGCTTTACCTGCTTCTGGATGAGATGAAAATCCTTGCCGTAGGTGTGGAAAGCCTTTTGGAAGGAGTCCTTCTCCTCAGGTGTCCATCTGTCGGAGCCTGGCAATAAAAAGCAGCAGGTAAATGGATCCCTCGATCCACATGAAGTAGATGCCACTGGCCGCCGCAAGAAAATGGTTGCAGGCCATCATTGCCGTGTGAGTACACGTCTGCTCCCTCAGAAGGTGATGAAGACAAGAGCAGGCATTCCGGCGGGAAAAGGATTGGAAAAGAAGTAAAGCTGAAGGACTAGATGCTGGTGCTTTCCCCTGCCCCCGAGAAGAGAAGCCCTTGTGCTGGTGTTAAGCACAATTTGTTGAAGCAGAAACACTTGCCACAACACTGAAGGGGACGGCAGCATCTGTCAGTGAAGGAAGAAGCTCTGCTTTGCTTACCTGCGTAATGATAATCAGCCAAGGGATGGCCTTGAGCTGTTGCAGGCCCTCCTGAGAGCAACATCTCCAGAGCCTCCTGCAAGATCCAAGGGGAAAAGGCTTTAGGCGCCCCACCACATCCAAAATGAGCCGAAAAGCACGGATGCTGCCTTTCAGCTACTTTGCCTCTTCAGACATTCAAGCAACTGTATGCCATGTGGGTGAAAGCCTGGGATTTGATCCCAGTGCCTAGTTTTTGCTGCCCAGCCCTTTGATGCTGGTGCCCAAGAGTGGCATTTTGCTCCCCAAGCGAATGATTTAGCGGCTCCTGCAGCCAGAATGGCCTCAGCTGAGTGAGGCTTCTGGGAATTTCCTCTCCAAATGTCTTAGAGCAGCCAGAGCTGCAGGCGATTTCCAAGGCAGCAGGCTGCAGGAGCTTGCGCCGCCGCCTGCAGGAGGGAGATTCTCCCTGCTGGAGCCGTTTGGGCTCAGCCCTGCCGCAGCTGGAGGAGACACAGCAGGCAGCAGGTGCTCTGCTCCCTGTGAAGAGCCTTCATCAAGGAGCAGGCAGGAAAGGCTGTGCCAGTGGCCGGGCCTTGTGCATTCCCTGTGCCCTCTTCTGTGCGCCCAGAGAGCGGCTTCTTACCGGAAGGCTGCCGCGTGCCTGGTGCAGGCAGTGCAGGGCGCGCTCCAGGTCAGCTGCTGGGCCGGCAATGCCACGGGAGCTGGCCATGTCCAGCAGTTGTCTTACTGCAAGCACAAGAAAAAGCCAGCCCAAGTCAGCCTTGAGGCCAGCAAGAGCAAAGGTTGCCATGCAAGGCGGAAGGAAAGGCCAGGAGCTAAAGGCAGCAGCTTGGAGAGCATGAAAAGGAGAGCAAAGACAGGGCCAGCTGAAGCAAGGGCCCCCGCAGTGCTGGCTCTCCCTTCAGAGCAGCTTCTTGTAGAAGAAGTGGAGGCCAATCTCCTCTCTTGCAGTGGCAAATGGGCCTGAGCAATTTGGAGAGCAAGATGCTTGCTCTTTTTGCTGCTCTGCTGCAGAAGCAGAGCGTTCTCCTTGCCTCTAACACTTCTAGATGGGAAGATGGGCGAGACAGGGAGAGAAGCGGAGCCTGCAAAAAGCTGCCTTTCTATGCAAAAGAAGACTTGGAAAGATCCAAGTATGTCAGGGGTGGAAGAAAAGCTTGAAGAGAAGCTACCTCTGTCAGGTTTCTCCATGTCAGAGTCGTCTTCTCCCCAGGGCTTCCAGACCAGGGTTGCAGGCTCTTCATCCTCACTTGGTGCTCTGCTCTGCAGCTCTGGCAGCTCAGCCTGAAAGTCGCTGCCAACATTGATGTGCCTAAAGGAAGAAAGAGGTGAAGGTAAGAAAGGCAAGTGCTGGAGAGAGCCTTGCTGTGGATGCACAGGCTTGAAGCAATCCCAGCCTGACTCTGAAAGAGCAGTTCTCCTCCTGGCCATTCCTCCAGTTTGCTGTCCTTTAACCCTAGGCCAAAACTCACGGCTGATTGTTGCCTCTTGCTTTCCTTTTCATTGTGCCTCTCCTTTCCACCTGCAAAAGATCCAAACAATGCTCCAGTTAGAAATGGTTCCACCCAGGATGTGTCAGTAGCCTTCCTTCTCGACCTCATCGTTGCAAAGCCTGAGCTCCTCTGTGCCAGCTCCTTTCTTTTTGCTGTCATTGCCATGCTTTTGAGGTGGAATTGCCTAGGCAGGAGCCTCTAGCAGTCAGCAGCTTCCTGAGGAGGGGAAGCAGAAGGCCATGCACTACTCTCTTCAGTCCTGGGGCCACTGGCAGGAGCCAAGAGAATGGGCTGCAAGATGTGGCAGTGCAGGCTTCGGGTGGATAGAAGGAAAAGGCTCTTCACGCAGAGGGTGCTTGGCCACTGGAACAGGCTCTCCAGTGAAGGGGTGCCAGCAGCAAGGCTGACTGAGCTCCAAAAGTGTTTGGACAGCGCTCTTGGGCATGTGATTGTTGAGGCTGCCCCGGGCAGGCCCTGGAGTTGGGCTCAGTGATCTTTGAGAATCCCTTGCAAGCCAGAAAATTCTCTGGTACTGTGATTGTGTTCTTGAGAAGATGGCATTTCACAGCTGCCCCTGAGCATGAGGTAGAAGCAGCCCTACATGCATTGAAAGAAGTATCTACAGGATATGAAAATAGAATGTATCTATCAGAGATGTAACTATGTGAGCACATAAGGATTGCTGATGGCAGATGATTTTTGAAGTTGAACACCTGTGTTTGAGGACAAGGCCAGTGAAATGCTTGCATGGCCTGAATGAGAGGGATCCCAGAGGAGAAGTGCCATCATTCTGGTTTTTGCAGCTTTGGAGCAGGTGTGAGCTGAGTCAGGGCATAAGGGGATTTGTTGACACTGAAGCCCTGAACTCCTCAGGCATGACCAATTTGTTTTGGGGTCACCACAAGCTAGGTTTAGGACTGCAATGGGTGCCAGGAACTTTGAAGCAGGTGATGCGTGGAGGAGGATCTGCAACTGCACTGGGACAGCTCTCTACGTCCTCTATGGAAAGGTCTGTGTTTGCCTGGGAGGCAACACGATTCCTTCAGAAGCTGCAGCCCGCTTTGACGTGGAAGGTGGCGTGGGGAAAGTGAGCACGCAGCCTGTGTGTGGTGGTTGGTGGGAGAGGCAGCTGGAGCCTGGTGCCCTTGTGTTAGTGCTTTGAGGGCAAGTGGGGATTTTCTTACCTTTGAGGATCCCCAAGTGCTGTGGGGATGCCTGGAGGCAGCCGAGGAGACGAGGATGTGGGTGCAGAGGCCGGGTGTGGCGCTGAGTGCAGGAGGTGGCTGGTCAGGGACAGCCCAGGAGCTGATCGTGCAGCTGCTGCTCCAGCGCTGCTCCAGCAGCGTTCCACCAAGGGCCGCAGGAGCAGGAGACAACGACAGTTGCTATGGGCACAGCCCAACATTCCATGTAGAACCCCAGGGGAGCCATGGGAGAGAAAGAGGCATGGGCCACCTCTGTCCCTTTTACTTCTGCTGCTGCAAGCTTGCTCTGAGAGCCTTGCCATTGGGTTTTTCTCCTGAGTGGTCTGAGGAGACGGGCAAAAGCAGTGCAGGGACAGCCCTGGCTCTTCTCGGTGCTTCTCTGCAAGGTGTCTCCAGCTGACCGTGCCCAGGAGTCTGTCTGTGTCCAAGGGCCCAGAACCTCATCTCCTGCCCTGGAGAACCAGCAGGACTCCTCCCGCTGGCTCTCCTCCAGCTCTGAGAGGAGCTAGAATTTGCAAGTTGTTCGGCCGAGAGGCAACTCCAAAGCTTCCTCTCCAAGTGGAGGCATTCATGCTGCCCCCTTTCTCAAATCTCCTTTTGGTGCCCAATAATGTGGCTTGATGTTTTCCCTCCTTTGGCCTCTGAGCTGGTCACTCACCTCATCACTCCTTCCTTGAAACTTAGAGAAACAGCATGTTTCTCAGGGGAACTGATGGGGACACACAGACAGGGACAGCACGGTGGCATTTCTGTAGCAAACATGAATGCAGACTTTGTATATCCCTCTTCCAGCTCCCTTGGAGAAACTAGCTGTTTGTCTCAAAAGACTCAGGGATTCCTCTAACAAAGGAACGCTGATGGAATTATCTTTCCACACTGATGGCCTTGGCATTTCTTGTAATACTTAGATGGCAGATAGGATAAAACCCAGCCAGTTTTGCTGCTTCCCGGCCTTTAGTTAAGGCAAAGCAAATCTTGCTTCAGTCCCAATCTTGCTTCCTTGCCAGGCTGCATGTTGCCCACAGGGCAGCAAAGTGAGGGGGCAGCTGTAACAAGTGCCACTGCAAGGCAGATACTTTGTAGGCTCCAAGGCCCAGCTGCACTGGCTCCATCAGACAAGGGCAAGCTTCCCTGCGCTTCCCAGAAGCAGCCTGGCAATTGCCCCCTCCCTGGCCCCCTCTCCACCCTGCACAGCCCCTGCCACCAAAGCCTTGCTGGGCAGTGCCATTTGCTGGGCTAGACGAAAGAGGGAGTTTGCTTCTTCTTTCGTGCAAATACCTAAGCTGGGGGAAGCCAGAGAGAGGATAATGATCCCAGCCGCTGTGCTTTAGCTAAGGAGATTGGTGGAGGCCCAGAGCGGGAGAGGGGTCCTTTCAAGAGAAACTGAAACTGAACTACTGATGCCTTTGTGGTGCATGGGATATGAATTGGACAGAATTGGAGGGGTTCTAGAAAGGTCTTCCAAGGTGGTCAGGTGCATCAGCGCCCCAAAATGAAACAAAGTTATGTTGCTGGGCTACAAAAAGGACTAAAGCTGTTGCTTTTAGGGCAGAAATGATGGTGAGAGCAGAGCACTCATTTTGATCCAATTCATTGAATTAAACCAAGCCTCCCTTTCCACTGGCAGCTGAGATTTGTAGGAATCAAAGGATGAAGCGCCAGCGTTCTTTCCCTGGCAGGAAAGGAGACACACCTTTGCCAGTCCTGCCAGCTGAGCAAGGGGCCGGGCCTTGGGGAGGTGGTGCGTGCCCAGATTCTCCTCTCAGGGCAAGTGCCGTCTTTGATTGCCGCAGTGATTTCATACAGACCAAAAGACAAAGTGGAACAAACATGGTTTAATGATAAAGACAGATTGTGTCTCAACAAAGGCAAAATGACAAAAGACAGAGCATAGCCAACACTAAGCCTCTTCTATTGACTGATCAATCTAATCCTACTAATGAATCTTGAATAATACTCATGTACCTTAACTAAGAAATTGAGGAGATTCCTATCATGTAAACTAACTAAATAGAATTTCAGCAAGTCTAAAAGCTTAAAAACCAGTCCTATTCCTATCTAGTCCTATTGACGCCTAAGCCTTGCTAGGCCTGGCTGGACAAGCTGCAGGCTTGTCTAATTTGGTCTTTTCTTCTTGGCGAGAGGCTCTGCTTCTTTGCGAGGGCGATGTCTTCTCCTGTGTTTGTTCCTTTCCTGCATGGTTTCAAACACCCTGGAAGATAGGAAACAAACCATCCATTGTTCAATTTAGTACACACCATTACAGCAAGTGGCAAGATCTGCCTTTTAGTATGAATTTCTGTCTTTTTGGGCAGTGGCAGGTTGTGAATTGATCAGAGCATGAGTCCGATCTTTCTTGTTTCAATGCCTTGAAATGTCTTCCTCCTTTTGCTGCATCCTATTTGGAATTTGATCAGCAGCATCAAAGCAAGCTTGGATGGATCTGTTGCTCCTTGTATGCAGTGTGTGTTGTTGGGGCAGGGTAAGGTTTCATTGTGAAGGCTGGGTTTGAAGTGAGCTGTTTGGGTTTGAGGTGGGTTGTAAGCTTGAGCAGGGCTGCGAGGGGCGATGGTGCAAGTGGCCTGAGCTTGCCCTGCGGCGCCTTTGCAAAGGGTCAGCCTGTTTGAGTGGCAAGGCGCAGGTTGGAGCAGAGAGAGCAGGAAGTTGCGCACCGTTTGCACTGGCCGCAGGGAAAGGGGCCTCCCGCCGAACGGGGCGGCTGGCGCGGTTGGCAGCAGGGACACTGGGCGCTGCCAGCCCTCTTGCGGCTTCTCTTGCCTGTCTGCCCATCCTCCTTTCTGGGGGGGCTTTTGCTCCTCTTGCCTTCGCCCACAGCCTGGAAATCAAAGAATCCTCTTTCAATGTTTCCTTCCCGTCAGAAAGCTGGAAATGCCTGCGTCCAGCACAAAAATCGATTGGCCTAAGCAAATCCTTGCAAAGCCTCAAGAGCTGAGGAAAGGGCTGCCTTTGCCAGTGGGCTGCGGCGGGCTGCCAAGGCAGAGCTTGGAGGGAAATGCTCCTCTTTCCTACAGGCCAAAGGGGTGGGATAAATGTGTGGCTGTCTAGAATTCTACATTTCTTATTTCTACCTCTCTGCCTAACATTTATTTCCCTTGGGTTTTCCTGCAGAAATGTCTAGGGAATGGGATGGAAATTCAGTCAAATTAGGGAAGACACATGGTTAGACGTTTTCTACAACCCAGAATAATCTCTCTCTCTCTTTCTCTTTCTCTCTCTCTCTCTCACTCTTGCCAACCAAATTGCTCTTTGCTGGTAAGGAAAGTCTGAGGGGAGCCACAGCACTGGCAGCTGCTTCTTGGGGAGTATGCTGGGATGCTAGAAAAACTGCCTGAAAATCTGCAACATCTCCCTGAAGACAGGGATTGCTGATGTCAGGAGGAGTGAAGTGGGGAATGAAGGGTGCGATTGGAGTCAGCAAAGGTGGCAGCCCTTGAGAAAGCCATCTGTAGAGAATGCAAGGCCATTTGGGTGGTGGTGCGGCTTTTTTGGCTCAGAGTTAGGCTCCAGAATGGCGTATTTCAGGGCAGCAGCAGCAGAAGGAAGGCCTGGGCAGCATCTGCTGTGCCTTTCCCAGCACATGGGACGATGTGATCCTGGCAAAGCGGCGTCTGGCATGGCTGGCCAGCAGGTTTTCTCCCCTTCTCCCAGTTTCTCCACCCTCCTGGCATGCCTGGATTTTCTTGCCCCTCACCTGAGCAAGAGTGCTAGCAACTCTATGCTCCTTTTTCCAGGTGTAGTAGTACTCCACACACTGTGCCACGGTCTTAGTCTGGATCTGTTGTGAAGAGAAAAAGAAGGAATCTAAAATTCCTTTGTAGGGTGCATTGGGGAAAAAGAAGAAGATGGGGTAAAGTAGGAAGTAAAATCATGAAGTAAATGGAGTAGGGTGTAAAATGAAATCAAGATGGAGAAAGAGAGGCATCGTGCAATGTAGTAAAGCGTGTATCATGCTAGATGGTAGCACACGTAATGCACAGATCAACAAGAAATCCATCTAGCACAGGTCTTCTTTGCCGGGTTCACTCCAGTTATGCCAGCACAATGTCTTGTGGAAGCAGCAGCAGACGTGTGCGACAAGTCTGAGAGAATAAATCATCATATTGCAAAGGAGCTTGGAGAAAAGGGCTGGAGAGACAGGATCATCCTTTTCACACAGGCCTTTGATGTCCCGTTTTGTTCCTACTTGAGCAGTTTTGGTACTTGAGAAGAGAGAGACCGAAGGCCAGTGTTTGTTACCAGATAGAAGCAAGCTTTCCTCCTGATGATCTACTCAGGTAAAGAATGTCCTGCGGCTTTACCTGCTTCTGGATGAGATGAAAATCCTTGCCGTAGGTGTGGAAAGCCTTTTGGAAGGAGTCCTTCTCCTCAGGTGTCCATCTGTCGGAGCCTGGCAATAAAAAGCAGCAGGTAAATGGATCCCTCGATCCACATGAAGTAGATGCCACTGGCCGCCGCAAGAAAATGGTTGCAGGCCATCATTGCCGTGTGAGTACACGTCTGCTCCCTCAGAAGGTGATGAAGACAAGAGCAGGCATTCCGGCGGGAAAAGGATTGGAAAAGAAGTAAAGCTGAAGGACTAGATGCTGGTGCTTTCCCCTGCCCCCGAGAAGAGAAGCCCTTGTGCTGGTGTTAAGCACAATTTGTTGAAGCAGAAACACTTGCCACAACACTGAAGGGGACGGCAGCATCTGTCAGTGAAGGAAGAAGCTCTGCTTTGCTTACCTGCGTAATGATAATCAGCCAAGGGATGGCCTTGAGCTGTTGCAGGCCCTCCTGAGAGCAACATCTCCAGAGCCTCCTGCAAGATCCAAGGGGAAAAGGCTTTAGGCGCCCCACCACATCCAAAATGAGCCGAAAAGCACGGATGCTGCCTTTCAGCTACTTTGCCTCTTCAGACATTCAAGCAACTGTATGCCATGTGGGTGAAAGCCTGGGATTTGATCCCAGTGCCTAGTTTTTGCTGCCCAGCCCTTTGATGCTGGTGCCCAAGAGTGGCATTTTGCTCCCCAAGCGAATGATTTAGCGGCTCCTGCAGCCAGAATGGCCTCAGCTGAGTGAGGCTTCTGGGAATTTCCTCTCCAAATGTCTTAGAGCAGCCAGAGCTGCAGGCGATTTCCAAGGCAGCAGGCTGCAGGAGCTTGCGCCGCCGCCTGCAGGAGGGAGATTCTCCCTGCTGGAGCCGTTTGGGCTCAGCCCTGCCGCAGCTGGAGGAGACACAGCAGGCAGCAGGTGCTCTGCTCCCTGTGAAGAGCCTTCATCAAGGAGCAGGCAGGAAAGGCTGTGCCAGTGGCCGGGCCTTGTGCATTCCCTGTGCCCTCTTCTGTGCGCCCAGAGAGCGGCTTCTTACCGGAAGGCTGCCGCGTGCCTGGTGCAGGCAGTGCAGGGCGCGCTCCAGGTCAGCTGCTGGGCCGGCAATGCCACGGGAGCTGGCCATGTCCAGCAGTTGTCTTACTGCAAGCACAAGAAAAAGCCAGCCCAAGTCAGCCTTGAGGCCAGCAAGAGCAAAGGTTGCCATGCAAGGCGGAAGGAAAGGAGAGCAAAGACAGGGCCAGCTGAAGCAAGGGCCCCCGCAGTGCTGGCTCTCCCTTCAGAGCAGCTTCTTGTAGAAGAAGTGGAGGCCAATCTCCTCTCTTGCAGTGGCAAATGGGCCTGAGCAATTTGGAGAGCAAGATGCTTGCTCTTTTTGCTGCTCTGCTGCAGAAGCAGAGCGTTCTCCTTGCCTCTAACACTTCTAGATGGGAAGATGGGCGAGACAGGGAGAGAAGCGGAGCCTGCAAAAAGCTGCCTTTCTATGCAAAAGAAGACTTGGAAAGATCCAAGTATGTCAGGGGTGGAAGAAAAGCTTGAAGAGAAGCTACCTCTGTCAGGTTTCTCCATGTCAGAGTCGTCTTCTCCCCAGGGCTTCCAGACCAGGCTTGCAGGCTCTTCATCCTCACTTGGTGCTCTGCTCTGCAGCTCTGGCAGCTCAGCCTGAAAGTCGCTGCCAACATTGATGTGCCTAAAGGAAGAAAGAGGTGAAGGTAAGAAAGGCAAGTGCTGGAGAGAGCCTTGCTGTGGATGCACAGGCTTTAAGCAATCCCAGCCTGACTCTGAAAGAGCAGTTCTCCTCCTGGCCATTCCTCCAGTTTGCTGTCCTTTAACCCTAGGCCAAAACTCACGGCTGATTGTTGCCTCTTGCTTTCCTTTTCATTGTGCCTCTCCTTTCCACCTGCAAAAGATCCAAACAATGCTCCAGTTAGAAATGGTTCCACCCAGGATGTGTCAGTAGCCTTCCTTCTCGACCTCATCGTTGCAAAGCCTGAGCTCCTCTGTCCCAGCTCCTTTCTTTTTGCTGTCATTGCCGTGCTTTTGAGGTGGAATTGCCTAGGCAGGAGCCTCTAGCAGTCAGCAGCTTCCTGAGGAGGGGAAGCAGAAGGCCATGCACTACTCTCTTCAGTCCTGGGGCCACTGGCAGGAGCCAAGAGAATGGGCTGCAAGATGTGGCAGTGCAGGCTTCGGGTGGATAGAAGGAAAAGGCTCTTCACGCAGAGGGTGCTTGGCCACTGGAACAGGCTCTCCAGGGAAGGGGTGCCAGCAGCAAGGCTGACTGAGCTCCAAAAGTGTTTGGACAGCGCTCTTGGGCATGTGATTGTTGAGGCTGCCCCGGGCAGGCCCTGGAGTTGGGCTCAGTGATCTTTGAGAATCCCTTGCAAGCCAGAAAATTCTCTGGTACTGTGATTGTGTTCTTGAGAAGATGGCATTTCACAGCTGCCCCTGAGCATGAGGTAGAAGCAGCCCTACATGCATTGAAAGAAGTATCTACAGGATATGAAAATAGAATGTATCTATCAGAGATGTAACTATGTGAGCACATAAGGATTGCTGATGGCAGATGATTTTTGAAGTTGAACACCTGTGTTTGAGGACAAGGCCAGTGAAATGCTTGCATGGCCTGAATGAGAGGGATCCCAGAGGAGAAGTGCCATCATTCTGGTTTTTGCAGCTTTGGAGCAGGTGTGAGCTGAGTCAGGGCATAAGGGGATTTGTTGACACTGAAGCCCTGAACTCCTCAGGCATGACCAATTTGTTTTGGGGTCACCACAAGCTAGGTTTAGGACTGCAATGGGTGCCAGGAACTTTGAAGCAGGTGATGCGTGGAGGAGGATCTGCAACTGCACTGGGACAGCTCTCTACGTCCTCTATGGAAAGGTCTGTGTTTGCCTGGGAGGCAACACGATTCCTTCAGAAGCTGCAGCCCGCTTTGACGTGGAAGGTGGCGTGGGGAAAGTGAGCACGCAGCCTGTGTGTGGTGGTTGGTGGGAGAGGCAGCTGGAGCCTGGTGCCCTTGTGTTAGTGCTTTGAGGGCAAGTGGGGATTTTCTTACCTTTGAGGATCCCCAAGTGCTGTGGGGATGCCTGGAGGCAGCCGAGGAGACGAGGATGTGGGTGCAGAGGCCGGGTGTGGCGCTGAGTGCAGGAGGTGGCTGGTCAGGGACAGCCCAGGAGCTGATCGTGCAGCTGCTGCTCCAGCGCTGCTCCAGCAGCGTTCCACCAAGGGCCGCAGGAGCAGGAGACAACGACAGTTGCTATGGGCACAGCCCAACATTCCATGTAGAACCCCAGGGGAGCCATGGGAGAGAAAGAGGCATGGGCCACCTCTGTCCCTTTTACTTCTGCTGCTGCAAGCTTGCTCTGAGAGCCTTGCCATTGGGTTTTTCTCCTGAGTGGTCTGAGGAGACGGGCAAAAGCAGTGCAGGGACAGCCCTGGCTCTTCTCGGTGCTTCTCTGCAAGGTGTCTCCAGCTGACCGTGCCCAGGAGTCTGTCTGTGTCCAAGGGCCCAGAACCTCATCTCCTGCCCTGGAGAACCAGCAGGACTCCTCCCGCTGGCTCTCCTCCAGCTCTGAGAGGAGCTAGAATTTGCAAGTTGTTCGGCCGAGAGGCAACTCCAAAGCTTCCTCTCCAAGTGGAGGCATTCATGCTGCCCCCTTTCTCAAATCTCCTTTTGGTGCCCAATAATGTGGCTTGATGTTTTCCCTCCTTTGGCCTCTGAGCTGGTCACTCACCTCATCACTCCTTCCTTGAAACTTAGAGAAACAGCATGTTTCTCAGGGGAACTGATGGGGACACACAGACAGGGACAGCACGGTGGCATTTCTGTAGCAAACATGAATGCAGACTTTGTATATCCCTCTTCCAGCTCCCTTGGAGAAACTAGCTGTTTGTCTCAAAAGACTCAGGGATTCCTCTAACAAAGGAACGCTGATGGAATTATCTTTCCACACTGATGGCCTTGGCATTTCTTGTAATACTTAGATGGCAGATAGGATAAAACCCAGCCAGTTTTGCTGCTTCCCGGCCTTTAGTTAAGGCAAAGCAAATCTTGCTTCAGTCCCAATCTTGCTTCCTTGCCAGGCTGCATGTTGCCCACAGGGCAGCAAAGTGAGGGGGCAGCTGTAACAAGTGCCACTGCAAGGCAGATACTTTGTAGGCTCCAAGGCCCAGCTGCACTGGCTCCATCAGACAAGGGCAAGCTTCCCTGCGCTTCCCAGAAGCAGCCTGGCAATTGCCCCCTCCCTGGCCCCCTCTCCACCCTGCACAGCCCCTGCCACCAAAGCCTTGCTGGGCAGTGCCATTTGCTGGGCTAGACGAAAGAGGGAGTTTGCTTCTTCTTTCGTGCAAATACCTAAGCTGGGGGAAGCCAGAGAGAGGATAATGATCCCAGCCGCTGTGCTTTAGCTAAGGAGATTGGTGGAGGCCCAGAGCGGGAGAGGGGTCCTTTCAAGAGAAACTGAAACTGAACTACTGATGCCTTTGTGGTGCATGGGATATGAATTGGACAGAATTGGAGGGGTTCTAGAAAGTTCTTCCAAGGTGGTCAGGTGCATCAGTGCCCCAAAATGAAACAAAGTTATGTTGCTGGGCTACAAAAAGGACTAAAGCTGTTGCTTTTAGGGCAGAAATGATGGTGAGAGCAGAGCACTCATTTTGATCCAATTCATTGAATTAAACCAAGCCTCCCTTTCCACTGGCAGCTGAGATTTGTAGGAATCAAAGGATGAAGCGCCAGCGTTCTTTCCCTGG
Organism: Melospiza georgiana; assembly: GCF_028018845.1. Taxonomy (NCBI): domain Eukaryota; kingdom Metazoa; phylum Chordata; class Aves; order Passeriformes; family Passerellidae; genus Melospiza; species Melospiza georgiana. Next base: position 43,434,996 of record NC_080465.1, read on the forward strand.
CAGGAAAGGAGACACACCTTTGCCAGTCCTGCCAGCTGAGCAAGGGGCCGGGCCTTGGGGAGGTGGTGCGTGCCCAGATTCTCCTCTCAGGGCAAGTGCCGTCTTTGATTGCCGCAGTGATTTCATACAGACCAAAAGACAAAGTGGAACAAACATGGTTTAATGATAAAGACAGATTGTGTCTCAACAAAGGCAAAATGACAAAAGACAGAGCATAGCCAAACACTAAGCCTCTTCCATTGACTGATAAATCTAATCCTACTAATGAATCTTTTCCTTAAAATAAAGAAAATATAAAAAAAATAAAAAAAATAAAATACTCATGTACCTTAACTAAGAAATTGAGGAGATTCCTATCATGTAAACTAACTAAATAGAATTTCAGCAAGTCTAAAAGCTTAAAAACCAGTCCTATTCCTATCTAGTCCTATTGACGCCTAAGCCTTGCTAGGCCTGGCTGGACAAGCTGCAGGCTTGTCTAATTTGGTCTTTTCTTCTTGGCGAGAGGCTCTGCTTCTTTGCGAGGGCGATGTCTTCTCCTGTGTTTGTTCCTTTCCTGCATGGTTTCAAACACCCTGGAAGATAGGAAACAAACCATCCATTGTTCAATTTAGTACACACCATTACAGCAAGTGGCAAGATCTGCCTTTTAGTATGAATTTCTGTCTTTTTGGGCAGTGGCAGGTTGTGAATTGATCAGAGCATGAGTCCGATCTTTCTTGTTTCAATGCCTTGAAATGTCTTCCTCCTTTTGCTGCATCCTATTTGGAATTTGATCAGCAGCATCAAAGCAAGCTTGGATGGATCTGTTGCTCCTTGTATGCAGTGTGTGTTGTTGGGGCAGGGTAAGGTTTCATTGTGAAGGCTGGGTTTGAAGTGAGCTGTTTGGGTTTGAGGTGGGTTGTAAGCTTGAGCAGGGCTGCGAGGGGCGATGGTGCAAGTGGCCTGAGCTTGCCCTGCGGCGCCTTTGCAAAGGGTCAGCCTGTTTGAGTGGCAAGGCGCAGGTTGGAGCAGAAAGAGCAGGAAGTTGCGCACCGTTTGCACTGGCCGCAGGGAAAGGGGCCTCCCGCCGAACGGGGCGGCTGGCGCGGTTGGCAGCAGGGACACTGGGCGCTGCCAGCCCTCTTGCGGCTTCTCTTGCCTGTCTGCCCATCCTCCTTTCTGGGGGGGCTTTTGCTCCTCTTGCCTTCGCCCACAGCCTGGAAATCAAAGAATCCTCTTTCAATGTTTCCTTCCCGTCAGAAAGCTGGAAATGCCTGCGTCCAGCACAAAAATCGATTGGCCTAAGCAAATCCTTGCAAAGCCTCAAGAGCTGAGGAAAGGGCTGCCTTTGCCAGTGGGCTGCGGCGGGCTGCCAAGGCAGAGCTTGGAGGGAAATGCTCCTCTTTCCTACAGGCCAAAGGGGTGGGATAAATGTGTGGCTGTCTAGAATTCTACATTTCTTATTTCTACCTCTCTGCCTAACATTTATTTCCCTTGGGTTCTCCTGCAGAAATGTCTAGGGAATGGGATGGAAATTCAGTCAAATTAGGGAAGACACATGGTTAGACGTTTTCTACAACCCAGAATAATCTCTCTCTCTCTTTCTCTTTCTCTCTCTCTCTCTCACTCTTGCCAACCAAATTGCTCTTTGCTGGTAAGGAAAGTCTGAGGGGAGCCACAGCACTGGCAGCTGCTTCTTGGGGAGTATGCTGGGATGCTAGAAAAACTGCCTGAAAATCTGCAACATCTCCCTGAAGACAGGGATTGCTGATGTCAGGAGGAGTTAAGTGGGGAATGAAGGGTGCGATTGGAGTCAGCAAAGGTGGCAGCCCTTGAGAAAGCCATCTGTAGAGAGTCCAAGGCCATTTGGGTGGTGGTGCGGCTTTTTTGGCTCAGAGTTAGGCTCCAGAATGGCGTATTTCAGGGCAGCAGCAGCAGAAGGAAGGCCTGGGCAGCATCTGCTGTGCCTCTCCCAGCACATGGGACGATGTGATCCTGGCAAAGCGGCGTCTGGCATGGCTGGCCAGCAGGTTTTCTCCCCTTCTCCCAGTTTCTCCACCCTCCTGGCATGCCTGGATTTTCTTGCCCCTCACCTGAGCAAGAGTGCTAGCAACTCTATGCTCCTTTTTCCAGGTGTAGTAGTACTCCACACACTGTGCCACGGTCTTAGTCTGGATCTGTTGTGAAGAGAAAAAGAAGGAATCTAAAATTCCTTTGTAGGGTGCATTGGGGAAAAAGAAGAAGATGGGGTAAAGTAGGAAGTAAAATCATGAAGTAAATGGAGTAGGGTGTAAAATGAAATCAAGATGGAGAAAGAGAGGCATCGTGCAATGTAGTAAAGCGTGTATCATGCTAGGTGGTAGCACACGTAATGCACAGATCAACAAGAAATCCATCTAGCACAGGTCTTCTTTGCCGGGTTCACTGCAGTTATGCCAGCACAATGTCTTGTGGAAGCAGCAGCAGACGTGTGCGACAAGTCTGAGAGAATAAATCATCATATTGCAAAGGAGCTTGGAGAAAAGGGCTGGAGAGACAGGATCATCCTTTTCACACAGGCCTTTGATGTCCCGTTTTGTTCCTACTTGAGCAGTTTTGGTACTTGAGAAGAGAGAGACCGAAGGCCAGTGTTTGTTACCAGATAGAAGCAAGCTTTCCTCCTGATGATCTACTCAGGTAAAGAATGTCTTGCGGCTTTACCTGCTTCTGGATGAGATGAAAATCCTTGCCGTAGGTGTGGAAAGCCTTTTGGAAGGAGTCCTTCTCCTCAGGTGTCCATCTGTCGGAGCCTGGCAATAAAAAGTAGCAGGTAAATGGATCCCTCGATCCACATGAAGTAGATCCCACTGGCCGCCGCAAGAAAATGGTTGCAGGCCATCATTGCCGTGTGAGTACACGTCTGCTCCCTCAGAAGGTGATGAAGACAAGAGCAGGCATTCCGCCGGGAAAAGGATTGGAAAAGAAGTAAAGCTGAAGGACTAGATGCTGGTGCTTTCCCCTGCCCCCGAGAAGAGAAGCCCTTGTGCTGGTGTTAAGCACAATTTGTTGAAGCAGAAACACTTGCCACTACACTGAAGGGGACGGCAGCATCTGTCAGTGAAGGAAGAAGCTCTGCTTTGCTTACCTGCGTAATGATAATCAGCCAAGGGATGGCCTTGAGCTGTTGCAGGCCCTCCTGAGAGCAACATCTCCAGAGCCTCCTGCAAGATCCAAGGGGAAAAGGCTTTAGGCGCCCCACCACATCCAAAATGAGCCGAAAAGCACAGATGCTGCCTTTCAGCTACTTTGCCTCTTCAGACATTCAAGCAACTGTATGCCATGTGGGTGAAAGCCTGGGATTTGATCCCAGTGCCTAGTTTTTGCTGCCCAGCCCTTTGATGCTGGTGCCCAAGAGTGGCATTTTGCTCCCCAAGCGAATGATTTTGCGGCTGCTGCAGCCAGAATGGCCTCAGCTGAGTGAGGCTTCTGGGAATTTCCTCTCCAAATGTCTTAGAGCAGCCAGAGCTGCAGGCGATTTCCAAGGCAGCAGGCTGCAGCAGCTTGCGCCGCCGCCTGCAGGAGGGAGATTCTCCCTGCTGGAGCCGTTTGGGCTCAGCCCTGCCGCAGCTGGAGGAGACACAGCAGGCAGCAGGTGCTCTGCTCCCTGTGAAGAGCCTTCATCAAGGAGCAGGCAGGAAAGGCTGTGCCAGTGGCCGGGCCTTGTGCATTCCCCGTGCCCTCTTCTGTGCGCCCACAGAGCGGCTTCTTACCGGAAGGCTGCCGCGTGCCTGGTGCAGGCAGTGCAGGGCGCGCTCCAGGTCAGCTGCTGGGCCGGCAATGCCACGGGAGCTGGCCATGTCCAGCAGTTGTCTTACTGCAAGCACAAGAAAAAGCCAGCCCAAGTCAGCCTTGAGGCCAGCAAGAGCAAAGGTTGCCATGCAAGGCGGAAGGAAAGGCCAGGAGCTAAAGGCAGCAGCTTGGAGAGCATGAAAAGGAGAGCAAAGACAGGGCCAGCTGAAGCAAGGGCCCCCGCAGTGCTGGCTCTCCCTTCAGAGCAGCTTCTTGTAGAAGAAGTGGAGGCCAATCTCCTCTCTTGCAGTGGCAAATGGGCCTGAGCAATTTGGAGAGCAAGATGCTTGCTCTTTTTGCTGCTCTGCTGCAGAAGCAGAGCGTTCTCCTTGCCTCTAACACTTGTAGATGGGAAGATGGGCGAGACAGGGAGAGAAGCGGAGCCTGCAAAAAGCTGCCTTTCTATGCAAAAGAAGACTTGGAAAGATCCAAGTATGTCAGGGGTGGAAGAAAAGCTTGAAGAGAAGCTACCTCTGTCAGGTTTTTCCATGTCAGAGTCGTCTTCTCCCCAGGGCTTCCAGACCAGGGTTGCAGGCTCTTCATCCTCACTTGGTGCTCTGCTCTGCAGCTCTGGCAGCTCAGCCTGAAAGTCGCTGCCAACATTGATGTGCCTAAAGGAAGAAAGAGGTGAAGGTAAGATAGGCAAGTGCTGGAGAGAGCCTTGCTGTGGATGCACAGGCTTGAAGCAATCCCAGCCTGACTCTGAAAGAGCAGTTCTCCTCCTGGCCATTCCTCCAGTTTGCTGTCCTTTAACCCTAGGCCAAAACTCACGGCTGATTGTTGCCTCTTGCTTTCCTTTTCATTGTGCCTCTCCTTTCCACCTGCAAAAGATCCAAACAATGCTCCAGTTAGAAATGGTTCCGCCCAGGATGTGTCAGTAGCCTTCCTTCTCGACCTCATCGTTGCAAAGCCTGAGCTCCTCTGTGCCAGCTCCTTTCTTTTTGCTGTCATTGCCGTGCTTTTGAGGTGGAATTGCCTAGGCAGGAGCCTCTAGCAGTCAGCAGCTTCCTGAGGAGGGGAAGCAGAAGGCCATGCACTACTCTCTTCAGTCCTGGGGCCACTGGCAGGAGCCAAGAGAATGGGCTGCAAGATGTGGCAGTGCAGGCTTCGGGTGGATAGAAGGAAAAGGCTCTTCACGCAGAGGGTGCTTGGCCACTGGAACAGGCTCTCCAGGGAAGGGGTGCCAGCAGCAAGGCTGACTGAGCTCCAAACGTCTTTGGACAGCGCTCTTGGGCATGTGATTGTTGAGGCTGCCCCGGGCAGGCCCTGGAGTTGGGCTCAGTGATCTTTGAGAATCCCTTGCAAGCCAGAAAATTCTCTGGTACTGTGATTGTGTTCTTGAGAAGATGGCATTTCACAGCTGCCCCTGAGCATGAGGTAGAAGCAGCCCTACATGCATTGAAAGAAGTATCTACAGGATATGAAAATAGAATGTATCTATCAGAGATGTAACTATGTGAGCACATAAGGATTGCTGATGGCAGATGATTTTTGAAGTTGAACACCTGTGTTTGAGGACAAGGCCAGTGAAATGCTTGCATGGCCTGAATGAGAGGGATCCCAGAGGAGAAGTGCCATCATTCTGGTTTTTGCAGCTTTGGAGCAGGTGTGAGCTGAGTCAGGGCATAAGGGGATTTGTTGACACTGAAGCCCTGAACTCCTCAGGCATGACCAATTTGTTTTGGGGTCACCACAAGCTAGGTTTAGGACTGCAATGGGTGCCAGGAACTTTGAAGCAGGTGATGCGTGGAGGAGGATCTGCAACTGCACTGGGACAGCTCTCTACATCCTCTATGGAAAGGTCTGTGTTTGCCTGGGAGGCAACACGATTCCTTCAGAAGCTGCAGCCCGCTTTGACGTGGAAGGTGGCGTGGGGAAAGTGAGCACGCAGCCTGTGTGTGGTGGTTGGTGGGAGAGGCAGCTGGAGCCTGGTGCCCTTGTGTTAGTGCTTTGAGGGCAAGTGGGGATTTTCTTACCTTTGAGGATCCCCAAGTGCTGTGGGGATGCCTGGAGGCAGCCGAGGAGACGAGGATGTGGGTGCAGAGGCCGGGTGTGGCGCTGAGTGCAGGAGGTGGCTGGTCAGGGACAGCCCAGGAGCTGATCGTGCAGCTGCTGCTCCAGCGCTGCTCCAGCAGCGTTCCACCAAGGGCCGCAGGAGCAGGAGACAACGACAGTTGCTATGGGCACAGCCCAACATTCCATGTAGAACCCCAGGGGAGCCATGGGAGAGAAAGAGGCATGGGCCACCTCTGTCCCTTTTACTTCTGCTGCTGCAAGCTTGCTCTGAGAGCCTTGCCATTGGGTTTTTCTCCTGAGTGGTCTGAGGAGACGGGCAAAAGCAGTGCAGGGACAGCCCTGGCTCTTCTCGGTGCTTCTCTGCAAGGTGTCTCCAGCTGACCGTGCCCAGGAGTCTGTCTGTGTCCAAGGGCCCAGAACCTCATCTCCTGCCCTGGAGAACCAGCAGGACTCCTCCCGCTGGCTCTCCTCCAGCTCTGAGAGGAGCTAGAATTTGCAAGTTGTTCGGCCGAGAGGCAACTCCAAAGCTTCCTCTCCAAGTGGAGGCATTCATGCTGCCCCCTTTCTCAAATCTCCTTTTGGTGCCCAATAATGTGGCTTGATGTTTTCCCTCCTTTGGCCTCTGAGCTGGTCACTCACCTCATCACTCCTTCCTTGAAACTTAGAGAAACAGCATGTTTCTCAGGGGAACTGATGGGGACACACAGACAGGGACAGCACGGTGGCATTTCTGTAGCAAACATGAATGCAGACTTTGTATATCCCTCTTCCAGCTCCCTTGGAGAAACTAGCTGTTTGTCTCAAAAGACTCAGGGATTCCTCTAACAAAGGAACGCTGATGGAATTATCTTTCCACACTGATGGCCTTGGCATTTCTTGTAATACTTAGATGGCAGATAGGATAAAACCCAGCCAGTTTTGCTGCTTCCCGGCCTTTAGTTAAGGCAAAGCAAATCTTGCTTCAGTCCCAATCTTGCTTCCTTGCCAGGCTGCATGTTGCCCACAGGGCAGCAAAGTGAGGGGGCAGCTGTAACAAGTGCCACTGCAAGGCAGATACTTTGTAGGCTCCAAGGCCCAGCTGCACTGGCTCCATCAGACAAGGGCAAGCTTCCCTGCGCTTCCCAGAAGCAGCCTGGCAATTGCCCCCTCCCTGGCCCCCTCTCCACCCTGCACAGCCCCTGCCACCAAAGCCTTGCTGGGCAGTGCCATTTGCTGGGCTAGACGAAAGAGGGAGTTTGCTTCTTCTTTCGTGCAAATACCTAAGCTGGGGGAAGCCAGAGAGAGGATAATGATCCCAGCCGCTGTGCTTTAGCTAAGGAGATTGGTGGAGGCCCAGAGCGGGAGAGGGGTCCTTTCAAGAGAAACTGAAACTGAACTACTGATGCCTTTGTGGTGCATGGGATATGAATTGGACAGAATTGGAGGGGTTCTAGAAAGTTCTTCCAAGGTGGTCAGGTGCATCAGTGCCCCAAAATGAAACAAAGTTATGTTGCTGGGCTACAAAAAGGACTAAAGCTGTTGCTTTTAGGGCAGAAATGATGGTGAGAGCAGAGCACTCATTTTGATCCAATTCATTGAATTAAACCAAGCCTCCCTTTCCACTGGCAGCTGAGATTTGTAGGAATCAAAGGATGAAGCGCCAGCGTTCTTTCCCTGGCAGGAAAGGAGACACACCTTTGCCAGTCCTGCCAGCTGAGCAAGGGGCCGGGCCTTGGGGAGGTGGTGCGTGCCCAGATTCTCCTCTCAGGGCAAGTGCCGTCTTTGATTGCCGCAGTGATTTCATACAGACCAAAAGACAAAGTGGAACAAACATGGTTTAATGATAAAGACAGATTGTGTCTCAACAAAGGCAAAATGACAAAAGACAGAGCATAGCCAACACTAAGCCTCTTCCATTGACTGATAAATCTAATCCTACTAATGAATCTTGAATAATACTCATGTACCTTAACTAAGAAATTGAGGAGATTCCTATCATGTAAACTAACTAAATAGAATTTCAGCAAGTCTAAAAGCTTAAAAACCAGTCCTATTCCTATCTAGTCCTATTGACGCCTAAGCCTTGCTAGGCCTGGCTGGACAAGCTGCAGGCTTGTCTAATTTGGTCTTTTCTTCTTGGCGAGAGGCTCTGCTTCTTTGCGAGGGCGATGTCTTCTCCTGTGTTTGTTCCTTTCCTGCATGGTTTCAAACACCCTGGAAGATAGGAAACAAACCATCCATTGTTCAATTTAGTACACACCATTACAGCAAGTGGCAAGATCTGCCTTTTAGTATGAATTTCTGTCTTTTTGGGCAGTGGCAGGTTGTGAATTGATCAGAGCATGAGTCCGATCTTTCTTGTTTCAATGCCTTGAAATGTCTTCCTCCTTTTGCTGCATCCTATTTGGAATTTGATCAGCAGCATCAAAGCAAGCTTGGATGGATCTGTTGCTCCTTGTATGCAGTGTGTGTTGTTGGGGCAGGGTAAGGTTTCATTGTGAAGGCTGGGTTTGAAGTGAGCTGTTTGGGTTTGAGGTGGGTTGTAAGCTTGAGCAGGGCTGCGAGGGGCGATGGTGCAAGTGGCCTGAGCTTGCCCTGCGGCGCCTTTGCAAAGGGTCAGCCTGTTTGAGTGGCAAGGCGCAGGTTGGAGCAGAAAGAGCAGGAAGTTGCGCACCGTTTGCACTGGCCGCAGGGAAAGGGGCCTCCCGCCGAACGGGGCGGCTGGCGCGGTTGGCAGCAGGGACACTGGGCGCTGCCAGCCCTCTTGCGGCTTCTCTTGCCTGTCTGCCCATCCTCCTTTCTGGGGGGGCTTTTGCTCCTCTTGCCTTCGCCCACAGCCTGGAAATCAAAGAATCCTGTTTGAATGTTTCCTTCCCGTCAGAAAGCTGGAAATGCCTGCGTCCAGCACAAAAATCGATTGGCCTAAGCAAATCCTTGCAAAGCCTCAAGAGCTGAGGAAAGGGCTGCCTTTGCCAGTGGGCTGCGGCGGGCTGCCAAGGCAGAGCTTGGAGGGAAATGCTCCTCTTTCCTACAGGCCAAAGGGGTGGGATAAATGTGTGGCTGTCTAGAATTCTACATTTCTTATTTCTACCTCTCTGCCTAACATTTATTTCCCTTGGGTTTTCCTGCAGAAATGTCTAGGGAATGGGATGGAAATTCAGTCAAATTAGGGAAGACACATGGTTAGACGTTTTCTACAACCCAGAATAATCTCTCTCTCTCTTTCTCTTTCTCTCTCTCTCTCTCACTCTTGCCAACCAAATTGCTCTTTGCTGGTAAGGAAAGTCTGAGGGGAGCCACAGCACTGGCAGCTGCTTCTTGGGGAGTATGCTGGGATGCTAGAAAAACTGCCTGAAAATCTGCAACATCTCCCTGAAGACAGGGATTGCTGATGTCAGGAGGAGTTAAGTGGGGAATGAAGGGTGCGATTGGAGTCAGCAAAGGTGGCAGCCCTTGAGAAAGCCATCTGTAGAGAGTCCAAGGCCATTTGGGTGGTGGTGCGGCTTTTTTGGCTCAGAGTTAGGCTCCAGAATGGCGTATTTCAGGGCAGCAGCAGCAGAAGGAAGGCCTGGGCAGCATCTGCTGTGCCTTTCCCAGCACATGGGACGATGTGATCCTGGCAAAGCGGCGTCTGGCATGGCTGGCCAGCAGGTTTTCTCCCCTTCTCCCAGTTTCTCCACCCTCCTGGCATGCCTGGATTTTCTTGCCCCTCACCTGAGCAAGAGTGCTAGCAACTCTATGCTCCTTTTTCCAGGTGTAGTAGTACTCCACACACTGTGCCACGGTCTTAGTCTGGATCTGTTGTGAAGAGAAAAAGAAGGAATCTAAAATTCCTTTGTAGGGTGCATTGGGGAAAAAGAAGAAGATGGGGTAAAGTAGGAAGTAAAATCATGAAGTAAATGGAGTAGGGTGTAAAATGAAATCAAGATGGAGAAAGAGAGGCATCGTGCAATGTAGTAAAGCGTGTATCATGCTAGGTGGTAGCACACGTAATGCACAGATCAACAAGAAATCCATCTAGCACAGGTCTTCTTTGCCGGGTTCACTGCAGTTATGCCAGCACAATGTCTTGTGGAAGCAGCAGCAGACGTGTGCGACAAGTCTGAGAGAATAAATCATCATATTGCAAAGGAGCTTGGAGAAAAGGGCTGGAGAGACAGGATCATCCTTTTCACACAGGCCTTTGATGTCCCGTTTTGTTCCTACTTGAGCAGTTTTGGTACTTGAGAAGAGAGAGAGGGAAGGCCAGTGTTTGTTACCAGATAGAAGCAAGCTTTCCTCCTGATGATCTACTCAGGTAAAGAATGTCTTGCGGCTTTACCTGCTTCTGGATGAGATGAAAATCCTTGCCGTAGGTGTGGAAAGCCTTTTGGAAGGAGTCCTTCTCCTCAGGTGTCCATCTGTCGGAGCCTGGCAATAAAAAGCAGCAGGTAAATGGATCCCTCGATCCACATGAAGTAGATCCCACTGGCCGCCGCAAGAAAATGGTTGCAGGCCATCATTGCCGTGTGAGTACACGTCTGCTCCCTCAGAAGGTGATGAAGACAAGAGCAGGCATTCCACCGGGAAAAGGATTGGAAAAGAAGTAAAGCTGAAGGACTAGATGCTGGTGCTTTCCCCTGCCCCCGAGAAGACAAGCCCTTGTGCTGGTGTTAAGCACAATTTGTTGAAGCAGAAACACTTGCCACTACACTGAAGGGGACGGCAGCATCTGTCAGTGAAGGAAGAAGCTCTGCTTTGCTTACCTGCGTAATGATAATCAGCCAAGGGATGGCCTTGAGCTGTTGCAGGCCCTCCTGAGAGCAACATCTCCAGAGCCTCCTGCAAGATCCAAGGAGAAAAGGCTTTAGGCGCCCCACCACATCCAAAATGAGCCGAAAAGCACAGATGCTGCCTTTCAGCTACTTTGCCTCTTCAGACATTCAAGCAACTGTATGCCATGTGGGTGAAAGCCTGGGATTTGATCCCAGTGCCTAGTTTTTGCTGCCCAGCCCTTTGATGCTGGTGCCCAAGAGTGGCATTTTGCTCCCCAAGCGAATGATTTAGCGGCTCCTGCAGCCAGAATGGCCTCAGCTGAGTGAGGCTTCTGGGAATTTCCTCTCCAAATGTCTTAGAGCAGCCAGAGCTGCAGGCGATTTCCAAGGCAGCAGGCTGCAGGAGCTTGCGCCGCCGCCTGCAGGAGGGAGATTCTCCCTGCTGGAGCCGTTTGGGCTCAGCCCTGCCGCAGCTGGAGGAGACACAGCAGGCAGCAGGTGCTCTGCTCCCTGTGAAGAGCCTTCATCAAGGAGCAGGCAGGAAAGGCTGTGCCAGTGGCCGGGCCTTGTGCATTGCCTGTGCCCTCTTCTGTGCGCCCACAGAGCGGCTTCTTACCGGAAGGCTGCCGCGTGCCTGGTGCAGGCAGTGCAGGGCGCGCTCCAGGTCAGCTGCTGGGCCGGCAATGCCACGGGAGCTGGCCATGTCCAGCAGTTGTCTTACTGCAAGCACAAGAAAAAGCCAGCCCAAGTCAGCCTTGAGGCCAGCAAGAGCAAAGGTTGCCATGCAAGGCGGAAGGAAAGGCCAGGAGCTAAAGGCAGCAGCTTGGAGAGCATGAAAAGGAGAGCAAAGACAGGGCCAGCTGAAGCAAGGGCCCCCGCAGTGCTGGCTCTCCCTTCAGAGCAGCTTCTTGTAGAAGAAGTGGAGGCCAATCTCCTCTCTTGCAGTGGCAAATGGGCCTGAGCAATTTGGAGAGCAAGATGCTTGCTCTTTTTGCTGCTCTGCTGCAGAAGCAGAGCGTTCTCCTTGCCTCTAACACTTGTAGATGGGAAGATGGGCGAGACAGGGAGAGAAGCGGAGCCTGCAAAAAGCTGCCTTTCTATGCAAAAGAAGACTTGGAAAGATCCAAGTATGTCAGGGGTGGAAGAAAAGCTTGAAGAGAAGCTACCTCTGTCAGGTTTTTCCATGTCAGAGACGTCTTCTCCCCAGGGCTTCCAGACCAGGGTTGCAGGCTCTTCATCCTCACTTGGTGCTCTGCTCTGCAGCTCTGGCAGCTCAGCCTGAAAGTCGCTGCCAACATTGATGTGCCTAAAGGAAGAAAGAGGTGAAGGTAAGATAGGCAAGTGCTCGAGAGAGCCTTGCTGTGGATGCACAGGCTTGAAGCAATCCCAGCCTGACTCTGAAAGAGCAGTTCTCCTCCTGGCCATTCCTCCAGTTTGCTGTCCTTTAACCCTAGGCCAAAACTCACGGCTGATTGTTGCCTCTTGCTTTCCTTTTCATTGTGCCTCTCCTTTCCACCTGCAAAAGATCCAAACAATGCTCCAGTTAGAAATGGTTCCGCCCAGGATGTGTCAGTAGCCTTCCTTCTCGACCTCATCGTTGCAAAGCCTGAGCTCCTCTGTGCCAGCTCCTTTCTTTTTGCTGTCATTGCCATGCTTTTGAGGTGGAGTTGCCTAGGCAGGAGCCTCTAGCAGTCAGCAGCTTCCTGAGGAGGGGAAGCAGAAGGCCATGCACTACTCTCTTCAGTCCTGGGGCCACTGGCAGGAGCCAAGAGAATGGGCTGCAAGATGTGGCAGTGCAGGCTTCGGGTGGATAGAAGGAAAAGGCTCTTCACGCAGAGGGTGCTTGGCCACTGGAACAGGCTCTCCAGGGAAGGGGTGCCAGCACCAAGGCTGACTGAGCTCCAAACGTCTTTGGACAGCGCTCTTGGGCATGTGATTGTTGAGGCTGCCCCGGGCAGGCCCTGGAGTTGGGCTCAGTGATCTTTGAGAATCCCTTGCAAGCCAGAAAATTCTCTGGTACTGTGATTGTGTTCTTGAGAAGATGGCATTTCACAGCTGCCCCTGAGCATGAGGTAGAAGCAGCCCTACATGCATTGAAAGAAGTATCTACAGGATATGAAAATAGAATGTATCTATCAGAGATGTAACTATGTGAGCACATAAGGATTGCTGATGGCAGATGATTTTTGAAGTTGAACACCTGTGTTTGAGGACAAGGCCAGTGAAATGCTTGCATGGCCTGAATGAGAGGGATCCCAGAGGAGAAGTGCCATCATTCTGGTTTTTGCAGCTTTGGAGCAGGTGTGAGCTGAGTCAGGGCATAAGGGGATTTGTTGACACTGAAGCCCTGAACTCCTCAGGCATGACCAATTTGTTTTGGGGTCACCACAAGCTAGGTTTAGGACTGCAATGGGTGCCAGGAACTTTGAAGCAGGTGATGCGTGGAGGAGGATCTGCAACTGCACTGGGACAGCTCTCTACATCCTCTATGGAAAGGTCTGTGTTTGCCTGGGAGGCAACACGATTCCTTCAGAAGCTGCAGCCCGCTTTGACGTGGAAGGTGGCGTGGGGAAAGTGAGCACGCAGCCTGTGTGTGGTGGTTGGTGGGAGAGGCAGCTGGAGCCTGGTGCCCTTGTGTTAGTGCTTTGAGGGCAAGTGGGGATTTTCTTACCTTTGAGGATCCCCAAGTGCTGTGGGGATGCCTGGAGGCAGGCGAGGAGACGAGGATGTGGGTGCAGAGGCCGGGTGTGGCGCTGAGTGCAGGAGGTGGCTGGTCAGGGACAGCCCAGGAGCTGATCGTGCAGCTGCTGCTCCAGCGCTGCTCCAGCAGCGTTCCACCAAGGGCCGCAGGAGCAGGAGACAACGACAGTTGCTATGGGCACAGCCCAACATTCCATGTAGAACCCCAGGGGAGCCATGGGAGAGAAAGAGGCATGGGCCACCTCTGTCCCTTTTACTTCTGCTGCTGCAAGCTTGCTCTGAGAGCCTTGCCATTGGGTTTTTCTCCTGAGTGGTCTGAGGAGACGGGCAAAAGCAGTGCAGGGACAGCCCTGGCTCTTCTCGGTGCTTCTCTGCAAGGTGTCTCCAGCTGACCGTGCCCAGGAGTCTGTCTGTGTCCAAGGGCCCAGAACCTCATCTCCTGCCCTGGAGAACCAGCAGGACTCCTCCCGCTGGCTCTCCTCCAGCTCTGAGAGGAGCTAGAATTTGCAAGTTGTTCGGCCGAGAGGCAACTCCAAAGCTTCCTCTCCAAGTGGAGGCATTCATGCTGCCCCCTTTCTCAAATCTCCTTTTGGTGCCCAATAATGTGGCTTGATGTTTTCCCTCCTTTGGCCTCTGAGCTGGTCACTCACCTCATCACTCCTTCCTTGAAACTTAGAGAAACAGCATGTTTCTCAGGGGAACTGATGGGGACACACAGACAGGGACAGCACGGTGGCATTTCTGTAGCAAACATGAATGCAGACTTTGTATATCCCTCTTCCAGCTCCCTTGGAGAAACTAGCTGTTTGTCTCAAAAGACTCAGGGATTCCTCTAACAAAGGAACGCTGATGGAATTATCTTTCCACACTGATGGCCTTGGCATTTCTTGTAATACTTAGATGGCAGATAGGATAAAACCCAGCCAGTTTTGCTGCTTCCCGGCCTTTAGTTAAGGCAAAGCAAATCTTGCTTCAGTCCCAATCTTGCTTCCTTGCCAGGCTGCATGTTGCCCACAGGGCAGCAAAGTGAGGGGGCAGCTGTAACAAGTGCCACTGCAAGGCAGATACTTTGTAGGCTCCAAGGCCCAGCTGCACTGGCTCCATCAGACAAGGGCAAGCTTCCCTGCGCTTCCCAGAAGCAGCCTGGCAATTGCCCCCTCCCTGGCCCCCTCTCCACCCTGCACAGCCCCTGCCACCAAAGCCTTGCTGGGCAGTGCCATTTGCTGGGCTAGACGAAAGAGGGAGTTTGCTTCTTCTTTCGTGCAAATACCTAAGCTGGGGGAAGCCAGAGAGAGGATAATGATCCCAGCCGCTGTGCTTTAGCTAAGGAGATTGGTGGAGGCCCAGAGCGGGAGAGGGGTCCTTTCAAGAGAAACTGAAACTGAACTACTGATGCCTTTGTGGTGCATGGGATATGAATTGGACAGAATTGGAGGGGTTCTAGAAAGTTCTTCCAAGGTGGTCAGGTGCATCAGTGCCCCAAAATGAAACAAAGTTATGTTGCTGGGCTACAAAAAGGACTAAAGCTGTTGCTTTTAGGGCAGAAATGATGGTGAGAGCAGAGCACTCATTTTGATCCAATTCATTGAATTAAACCAAGCCTCCCTTTCCACTGGCAGCTGAGATTTGTAGGAATCAAAGGATGAAGCGCCAGCGTTCTTTCCCTGGCAGGAAAGGAGACACACCTTTGCCAGTCCTGCCAGCTGAGCAAGGGGCCGGGCCTTGGGGAGGTGGTGCGTGCCCAGATTCTCCTCTCAGGGCAAGTGCCCTCTTTGATTGCCGCAGTGATTTCATACAGACCAAAAGACAAAGTGGAACAAACATGGTTTAATGATAAAGACAGATTGTGTCTCAACAAAGGCAAAATGACAAAAGACAGAGCATAGCCAACACTAAGCCTCTTCCATTGACTGATAAATCTAATCCTACTAATGAATCTTGAATAATACTCATGTACCTTAACTAAGAAATTGAGGAGATTCCTATCATGTAAACTAACTAAATAGAATTTCAGCAAGTCTAAAAGCTTAAAAACCAGTCCTATTCCTATCTAGTCCTATTGACGCCTAAGCCTTGCTAGGCCTGGCTGGACAAGCTGCAGGCTTGTCTAATTTGGTCTTTTCTTCTTGGCGAGAGGCTCTGCTTCTTTGCGAGGGCGATGTCTTCTCCTGTGTTTGTTCCTTTCCTGCATGGTTTCAAACACCCTGGAAGATAGGAAACAAACCATCCATTGTTCAATTTAGTACACACCATTACAGCAAGTGGCAAGATCTGCCTTTTAGTATGAATTTCTGTCTTTTTGGGCAGTGGCAGGTTGTGAATTGATCAGAGCATGAGTCCGATCTTTCTTGTTTCAATGCCTTGAAATGTCTTCCTCCTTTTGCTGCATCCTATTTGGAATTTGATCAGCAGCATCAAAGCAAGCTTGGATGGATCTGTTGCTCCTTGTATGCAGTGTGTGTTGTTGGGGCAGGGTAAGGTTTCATTGTGAAGGCTGGGTTTGAAGTGAGCTGTTTGGGTTTGAGGTGGGTTGTAAGCTTGAGCAGGGCTGCGAGGGGCGATGGTGCAAGTGGCCTGAGCTTGCCCTGCGGCGCCTTTGCAAAGGGTCAGCCTGTTTGAGTGGCAAGGCGCAGGTTGGAGCAGAAAGAGCAGGAAGTTGCGCACCGTTTGCACTGGCCGCAGGGAAAGGGGCCTCCCGCCGGACGGGGCGGCTGGCGCGGTTGGCAGCAGGGACACTGGGCGCTGCCAGCCCTCTTGCGGCTTCTCTTGCCTGTCTGCCCATCCTCCTTTCTGGGGGGGCTTTTGCTCCTCTTGCCTTCGCCCACAGCCTGGAAATCAAAGAATCCTGTTTGAATGTTTCCTTCCCGTCAGAAAGCTGGAAATGCCTGCGTCCAGCACAAAAATCGATTGGCCTAAGCAAATCCTTGCAAAGCCTCAAGAGCTGAGGAAAGGGCTGCCTTTGCCAGTGGGCTGCGGCGGGCTGCCAAGGCAGAGCTTGGAGGGAAATGCTCCTCTTTCCTACAGGCCAAAGGGGTGGGATAAATGTGTGGCTGTCTAGAATTCTACATTTCTTATTTCTACCTCTCTGCCTAACATTTATTTCCCTTGGGTTTTCCTGCAGAAATGTCTAGGGAATGGGATGGAAATTCAGTCAAATTAGGGAAGACACATGGTTAGACGTTTTCTACAACCCAGAATAATCTCTCTCACTCTTTCTCTTTCTCTCTCTCTCTCTCACTCTTGCCAACCAAATTGCTCTTTGCTGGTAAGGAAAGTCTGAGGGGAGCCACAGCACTGGCAGCTGCTTCTTGGGGAGTATGCTGGGATGCTAGAAAAACTGCCTGAAAATCTGCAACATCTCCCTGAAGACAGGGATTGCTGATGTCAGGAGGAGTTAAGTGGGGAATGAAGGGTGCGATTGGAGTCAGCAAAGGTGGCAGCCCTTGAGAAAGCCATCTGTAGAGAGTCCAAGGCCATTTGGGTGGTGGTGCGGCTTTTTTGGCTCAGAGTTAGGCTCCAGAATGGCGTATTTCAGGGCAGCAGCAGCAGAAGGAAGGCCTGGGCAGCATCTGCTGTGCCTTTCCCAGCACATGGGACGATGTGATCCTGGCAAAGCGGCGTCTGGCATGGCTGGCCAGCAGGTTTTCTCCCCTTCTCCCAGTTTCTCCACCCTCCTGGCATGCCTGGATTTTCTTGCCCCTCACCTGAGCAAGAGTGCTAGCAACTGTATGCTCCTTTTTCCAGGTGTAGTAGTACTCCACACACTGTGCCACGGTCTTAGTCTGGATCTGTTGTGAAGAGAAAAAGAAGGAATCTAAAATTCCTTTGTAGGGTGCATTGGGGAAAAAGAAGAAGATGGGGTAAAGTAGGAAGTAAAATCATGAAGTAAATGGAGTAGGGTGTAAAATGAAATCAAGATGGAGAAAGAGAGGCATCGTGCAATGTAGTAAAGTGTGTATCATGCTAGATGGTAGCACACGTAATGCACAGATCAACAAGAAATCCATCTAGCACAGGTCTTCTTTGCCGGGTTCACTGCAGTTATGCCAGCACAATGTCTTGTGGAAGCAGCAGCAGACGTGTGCGACAAGTCTGAGAGAATAAATCATCATATTGCAAAGGAGCTTGGAGAAAAGGGCTGGAGAGACAGGATCATCCTTTTCACACAGGCCTTTGATGTCCCGTTTTGTTCCTACTTGAGCAGTTTTGGTACTTGAGAAGAGAGAGACCGAAGCCCAGTGTTTGTTACCAGATAGAAGCAAGCTTTCCTCCTGATGATCTGCTGAGGTAAAGAATGTCTTGCGGCTTTACCTGCTTCTGGATGAGATGAAAATCCTTGCCGTAGGTGTGGAAAGCCTTTTGGAAGGAGTCCTTCTCCTCAGGTGTCCATCTGTCGGAGCCTGGCAATAAAAAGCAGCAGGTAAATGGATCCCTCGATCCACATGAAGTAGATCCCACTGGCCGCCGCAAGAAAATGGTTGCAGGCCATCATTGCCGTGTGAGTACACGTCTGCTCCCGCAGAAGGTGATGAAGACAAGAGCAGGCATTCCGCCGGGAAAAGGATTGGAAAAGAAGTAAAGCTGAAGGACTAGATGCTGGTGCTTTCCCCTGCCCCCGAGAAGACAAGACCTTGTGCTGGTGTTAAGCACAATTTGTTGAAGCAGAAACACTTGCCACAACACTGAAGGGGACGGCAGCATCTGTCAGTGAAGGAAGAAGCTCTGCTTTGCTTACCTGCGTAATGATAATCAGCCAAGGGATGGCCTTGAGCTGTTGCAGGCCCTCCTGAGAGCAACATCTCCAGAGCCTCCTGCAAGATCCAAGGGGAAAAGGCTTTAGGCGCCCCACCACATCCAAAATGAGCTGAAAAGCACAGATGCTGCCTTTCAGCTACTTTGCCTCTTCAGACATTCAAGCAACTGTATGCCATGTGGGTGAAAGCCTGGGATTTGATCCCAGTGCCTAGTTTTTGCTGCCCAGCCCTTTGATGCTGGTGCCCAAGAGTGGCATTTTGCTCCCCAAGCGAATGATTTAGCGGCTCCTGCAGCCAGAATGGCCTCAGCTGAGTGAGGCTTCTGGGAATTTCCTCTCCAAATGTCTTAGAGCAGCCAGAGCTGCAGGCGATTTCCAAGGCAGCAGGCTGCAGGAGCTTGCGCCGCCGCCTGCAGGAGGGAGATTCTCCCTGCTGGAGCCGTTTGGGCTCAGCCCTGCCGCAGCTGGAGGAGACACAGCAGGCAGCAGGTGCTCTGCTCCCTGTGAAGAGCCTTCATCAAGGAGCAGGCAGGAAAGGCTGTGCCAGTGGCCGGGCCTTGTGCATTGCCTGTGCCCTCTTCTGTGCGCCCACAGAGCGGCTTCTTACCGGAAGGCTGCCGCGTGCCTGGTGCAGGCAGTGCAGGGCGCGCTCCAGGTCAGCTGCTGGGCCGGCAATGCCACGGGAGCTGGCCATGTCCAGCAGTTGTCTTACTGCAAGCACAAGAAAAAGCCAGCCCAAGTCAGCCTTGAGGCCAGCAAGAGCAAAGGTTGCCATGCAAGGCGGAAGGAAAGGCCAGGAGCTAAAGGCAGCAGCTTGGAGAGCATGAAAAGGAGAGCAAAGACAGGGCCAGCTGAAGCAAGGGCCCCCGCAGTGCTGGCTCTCCCTTCAGAGCAGCTTCTTGTAGAAGAAGTGGAGGCCAATCTCCTCTCTTGCAGTGGCAAATGGGCCTGAGCAATTTGGAGAGCAAGATGCTTGCTCTTTTTGCTGCTCTGCTGCAGAAGCAGAGCGTTCTCCTTGCCTCTAACACTTGTAGATGGGAAGATGGGCGAGACAGGGAGAGAAGCGGAGCCTGCAAAAAGCTGCCTTTCTATGCAAAAGAAGACTTGGAAAGATCCAAGTATGTCAGGGGTGGAAGAAAAGCTTGAAGAGAAGCTACCTCTGTCAGGTTTTTCCATGTCAGAGACGTCTTCTCCCCAGGGCTTCCAGACCAGGGTTGCAGGCTCTTCATCCTCACTTGGTGCTCTGCTCTGCAGCTCTGGCAGCTCAGCCTGAAAGTCGCTGCCAACATTGATGTGCCTAAAGGAAGAAAGAGGTGAAGGTAAGATAGGCAAGTGCTCGAGAGAGCCTTGCTGTGGATGCACAGGCTTGAAGCAATCCCAGCCTGACTCTGAAAGAGCAGTTCTCCTCCTGGCCATTCCTCCAGTGTGCTGTCCTTTAACCCTAGGCCAAAACTCACGGCTTGATTGTTGCCTCTTGCTTTCCTTTTCATTGTGCCTCTCCTTTCCACCTGCAAAAGATCCAAACAATGCTCCAGTTAGAAATGGTTCCGCCCAGGATGTGTCAGTAGCCTTCCTTCTCGACCTCATCGTTGCAAAGCCTGAGCTCCTCTGTCCCAGCTCCTTTCTTTTTGCTGTCATTGCCATGCTTTTGAGGTGGAATTGCCTAGGCAGGAGCCTCTAGCAGTCAGCAGCTTCCTGAGGAGGGGAAGCAGAAGGCCATGCACTACTCTCTTCAGTCCTGGGGCCACTGGCAGGAGCCAAGAGAATGGGCTGCAAGATGTGGCAGTGCAGGCTTCGGGTGGATAGAAGGAAAAGGCTCTTCACGCAGAGGGTGCTTGGCCACTGGAACAGGCTCTCCAGGGAAGGGGTGCCAGCAGCAAGGCTGACTGAGCTCCAAACGTCTTTGGACAGCGCTCTTGGGCATGTGATTGTTGAGGCTGCCCCGGGCAGGCCCTGGAGTTGGGCTCAGTGATCTTTGAGAATCCCTTGCAAGCCAGAAAATTCTCTGGTACTGTGATTGTGTTCTTGAGAAGATGGCATTTCACAGCTGCCCCTGAGCATGAGGTAGAAGCAGCCCTACATGCATTGAAAGAAGTATCTACAGGATATGAAAATAGAATGTATCTATCAGAGATGTAACTATGTGAGCACATAAGGATTGCTGATGGCAGATGATTTTTGAAGTTGAACACCTGTGTTTGAGGACAAGGCCAGTGAAATGCTTGCATGGCCTGAATGAGAGGGATCCCAGAGGAGAAGTGCCATCATTCTGGTTTTTGCAGCTTTGGAGCAGGTGTGAGCTGAGTCAGGGCATAAGGGGATTTGTTGACACTGAAGCCCTGAACTCCTCAGGCATGACCAATTTGTTTTGGGGTCACCACAAGCTAGGTTTAGGACTGCAATGGGTGCCAGGAACTTTGAAGCAGGTGATGCGTGGAGGAGGATCTGCAACTGCACTGGGACAGATCTCTACATCCTCTATGGAAAGGTCTGTGTTTGCCTGGGAGGCAACACGATTCCTTCAGAAGCTGCAGCCCGCTTTGACGTGGAAGGTGGCGTGGGGAAAGTGAGCACGCAGCCTGTGTGTGGTGGTTGGTGGGAGAGGCAGCTGGAGCCTGGTGCCCTTGTGTTAGTGCTTTGAGGGCAAGTGGGGATTTTCTTACCTTTGAGGATCCCCAAGTGCTGTGGGGATGCCTGGAGGCAGCCGAGGAGACGAGGATGTGGGTGCAGAGGCCGGGTGTGGCGCTGAGTGCAGGAGGTGGCTGGTCAGGGACAGCCCAGGAGCTGATCGTGCAGCTGCTGCTCCAGCGCTGCTCCAGCAGCGTTCCACCAAGGGCCGCAGGAGCAGGAGACAACGACAGTTGCTATGGGCACAGCCCAACATTCCATGTAGAACCCCAGGGGAGCCATGGGAGAGAAAGAGGCATGGGCCACCTCTGTCCCTTTTACTTCTGCTGCTGCAAGCTTGCTCTGAGAGCCTTGCCATTGGGTTTTTCTCCTGAGTGGTCTGAGGAGACGGGCAAAAGCAGTGCAGGGACAGCCCTGGCTCTTCTCGGTGCTTCTCTGCAAGGTGTCTCCAGCTGACCGTGCCCAGGAGTCTGTCTGTGTCCAAGGGCCCAGAACCTCATCTCCTGCCCTGGAGAACCAGCAGGACTCCTCCCGCTGGCTCTCCTCCAGCTCTGAGAGGAGCTAGAATTTGCAAGTTGTTCGGCCGAGAGGCAACTCCAAAGCTTCCTCTCCAAGTGGAGGCATTCATGCTGCCCCCTTTCTCAAATCTCCTTTTGGTGCCCAATAATGTGGCTTGATGTTTTCCCTCCTTTGGCCTCTGAGCTGGTCACTCACCTCATCACTCCTTCCTTGAAACTTAGAGAAACAGCATGTTTCTCAGGGGAACTGATGGGGACACACAGACAGGGACAGCACGGTGGCATTTCTGTAGCAAACATGAATGCAGACTTTGTATATCCCTCTTCCAGCTCCCTTGGAGAAACTAGCTGTTTGTCTCAAAAGACTCAGGGATTCCTCTAACAAAGGAACGCTGATGGAATTATCTTTCCACACTGATGGCCTTGGCATTTCTTGTAATACTTAGATGGCAGATAGGATAAAACCCAGCCAGTTTTGCTGCTTCCCGGCCTTTAGTTAAGGCAAAGCAAATCTTGCTTCAGTCCCAATCTTGCTTCCTTGCCAGGCTGCATGTTGCCCACAGGGCAGCAAAGTGAGGGGGCAGCTGTAACAAGTGCCACTGCAAGGCAGATACTTTGTAGGCTCCAAGGCCCAGCTGCACTGGCTCCATCAGACAAGGGCAAGCTTCCCTGCGCTTCCCAGAAGCAGCCTGGCAATTGCCCCCTCCCTGGCCCCCTCTCCACCCTGCACAGCCCCTGCCACCAAAGCCTTGCTGGGCAGTGCCATTTGCTGGGCTAGACGAAAGAGGGAGTTTGCTTCTTCTTTCGTGCAAATACCTAAGCTGGGGGAAGCCAGAGAGAGGATAATGATCCCAGCCGCTGTGCTTTAGCTAAGGAGATTGGTGGAGGCCCAGAGCGGGAGAGGGGTCCTTTCAAGAGAAACTGAAACTGAACTACTGATGCCTTTGTGGTGCATGGGATATGAATTGGACAGAATTGGAGGGGTTCTAGAAAGTTCTTCCAAGGTGGTCAGGTGCATCAGTGCCCCAAAATGAAACAAAGTTATGTTGCTGGGCTACAAAAAGGACTAAAGCTGTTGCTTTTAGGGCAGAAATGATGGTGAGAGCAGAGCACTCATTTTGATCCAATTCATTGAATTAAACCAAGCCTCCCTTTCCACTGGCAGCTGAGATTTGTAGGAATCAAAGGATGAAGCGCCAGCGTTCTTTCCCTGGCAGGAAAGGAGACACACCTTTGCCAGTCCTGCCAGCTGAGCAAGGGGCCGGGCCTTGGGGAGGTGGTGCGTGCCCAGATTCTCCTCTCAGGGCAAGTGCCGTCTTTGATTGCCGCAGTGATTTCATACAGACCAAAAGACAAAGTGGAACAAACATGGTTTAATGATAAAGACAGATTGTGTCTCAACAAAGGCAAAATGACAAAAGACAGAGCATAGCCAACACTAAGCCTCTTCCATTGACTGATAAATCTAATCCTACTAATGAATCTTGAATAATACTCATGTACCTTAACTAAGAAATTGAGGAGATTCCTATCATGTAAACTAACTAAATAGAATTTCAGCAAGTCTAAAAGCTTAAAAACCAGTCCTATTCCTATCTAGTCCTATTGACGCCTAAGCCTTGCTAGGCCTGGCTGGACAAGCTGCAGGCTTGTCTAATTTGGTCTTTTCTTCTTGGCGAGAGGCTCTGCTTCTTTGCGAGGGCGATGTCTTCTCCTGTGTTTGTTCCTTTCCTGCATGGTTTCAAACACCCTGGAAGATAGGAAACAAACCATCCATTGTTCAATTTAGTACACACCATTACAGCAAGTGGCAAGATCTGCCTTTTAGTATGAATTTCTGTCTTTTTGGGCAGTGGCAGGTTGTGAATTGATCAGAGCATGAGTCCGATCTTTCTTGTTTCAATGCCTTGAAATGTCTTCCTCCTTTTGCTGCATCCTATTTGGAATTTGATCAGCAGCATCAAAGCAAGCTTGGATGGATCTGTTGCTCCTTGTATGCAGTGTGTGTTGTTGGGGCAGGGTAAGGTTTCATTGTGAAGGCTGGGTTTGAAGTGAGCTGTTTGGGTTTGAGGTGGGTTGTAAGCTTGAGCAGGGCTGCGAGGGGCGATGGTGCAAGTGGCCTGAGCTTGCCCTGCGGCGCCTTTGCAAAGGGTCAGCCTGTTTGAGTGGCAAGGCGCAGGTTGGAGCAGAAAGAGCAGGAAGTTGCGCACCATTTGCACTGGCCGCAGGGAAAGGGGCCTCCCGCCGAACGGGGCGGCTGGCGCGGTTGGCAGCAGGGACACTGGGCGCTGCCAGCCCTCTTGCGGCTTCTCTTGCCTGTCTGCCCATCCTCCTTTCTGGGGGGGCTTTTGCTCCTCTTGCCTTCGCCCACAGCCTGGAAATCAAAGAATCCTGTTTGAATGTTTCCTTCCCGTCAGAAAGCTGGAAATGCCTGCGTCCAGCACAAAAATCGATTGGCCTAAGCAAATCCTTGCAAAGCCTCAAGAGCTGAGGAAAGGGCTGCCTTTGCCAGTGGGCTGCGGCGGGCTGCCAAGGCAGAGCTTGGAGGGAAATGCTCCTCTTTCCTACAGGCCAAAGGGGTGGGATAAATGTGTGGCTGTCTAGAATTCTACATTTCTTATTTCTACCTCTCTGCCTAACATTTATTTCCCTTGGGTTTTCCTGCAGAAATGTCTAGGGAATGGGATGGAAATTCAGTCAAATTAGGGAAGACACATGGTTAGACGTTTTCTACAACCCAGAATAATCTCTCTCTCTCTTTCTCTTTCTCTCTCTCTCTCTCACTCTTGCCAACCAAATTGCTCTTTGCTGGTAAGGAAAGTCTGAGGGGAGCCACAGCACTGGCAGCTGCTTCTTGGGGAGTATGCTGGGATGCTAGAAAAACTGCCTGAAAATCTGCAACATCTCCCTGAAGACAGGGATTGCTGATGTCAGGAGGAGTTAAGTGGGGAATGAAGGGTGCGATTGGAGTCAGCAAAGGTGGCAGCCCTTGAGAAAGCCATCTGTAGAGAGTCCAAGGCCATTTGGGTGGTGGTGCGGCTTTTTTGGCTCAGAGTTAGGCTCCAGAATGGCGTATTTCAGGGCAGCAGCAGCAGAAGGAAGGCCTGGGCAGCATCTGCTGTGCCTTTCCCAGCACATGGGACGATGTGATCCTGGCAAAGCGGCGTCTGGCATGGCTGGCCAGCAGGTTTTCTCCCCTTCTCCCAGTTTCTCCACCCTCCTGGCATGCCTGGATTTTCTTGCCCCTCACCTGAGCAAGAGTGCTAGCAACTCTATGCTCCTTTTTCCAGGTGTAGTAGTACTCCACACACTGTGCCACGGTCTTAGTCTGGATCTGTTGTGAAGAGAAAAAGAAGGAATCTAAAATTCCTTTGTAGGGTGCATTGGGGAAAAAGAAGAAGATGGGGTAAAGTAGGAAGTAAAATCATGAAGTAAATGGAGTAGGGTGTAAAATGAAATCAAGATGGAGAAAGAGAGGCATCGTGCAATGTAGTAAAGCGTGTATCATGCTAGGTGGTAGCACACGTAATGCACAGATCAACAAGAAATCCATCTAGCACAGGTCTTCTTTGCCGGGTTCACTGCAGTTATGCCAGCACAATGTCTTGTGGAAGCAGCAGCAGACGTGTGCGACAAGTCTGAGAGAATAAATCATCATATTGCAAAGGAGCTTGGAGAAAAGGGCTGGAGAGACAGGATCATCCTTTTCACACAGGCCTTTGATGTCCCGTTTTGTTCCTACTTGAGCAGTTTTGGTACTTGAGAAGAGAGAGAGGGAAGGCCAGTGTTTGTTACCAGATAGAAGCAAGCTTTCCTCCTGATGATCTACTCAGGTAAAGAATGTCTTGCGGCTTTACCTGCTTCTGGATGAGATGAAAATCCTTGCCGTAGGTGTGGAAAGCCTTTTGGAAGGAGTCCTTCTCCTCAGGTGTCCATCTGTCGGAGCCTGGCAATAAAAAGCAGCAGGTAAATGGATCCCTCGATCCACATGAAGTAGATCCCACTGGCCGCCGCAAGAAAATGGTTGCAGGCCATCATTGCCGTGTGAGTACACGTCTGCTCCCTCAGAAGGTGATGAAGACAAGAGCAGGCATTCCACCGGGAAAAGGATTGGAAAAGAAGTAAAGCTGAAGGACTAGATGCTGGTGCTTTCCCCTGCCCCCGAGAAGACAAGCCCTTGTGCTGGTGTTAAGCACAATTTGTTGAAGCAGAAACACTTGCCACTACACTGAAGGGGACGGCAGCATCTGTCAGTGAAGGAAGAAGCTCTGCTTTGCTTACCTGCGTAATGATAATCAGCCAAGGGATGGCCTTGAGCTGTTGCAGGCCCTCCTGAGAGCAACATCTCCAGAGCCTCCTGCAAGATCCAAGGGGAAAAGGCTTTAGGCGCCCCACCACATCCAAAATGAGCCGAAAAGCACGGATGCTGCCTTTCAGCTACTTTGCCTCTTCAGACATTCAAGCAACTGTATGCCATGTGGGTGAAAGCCTGGGATTTGATCCCAGTGCCTAGTTTTTGCTGCCCAGCCCTTTGATGCTGGTGCCCAAGAGTGGCATTTTGCTCCCCAAGCGAATGATTTTGCGGCTGCTGCAGCCAGAATGGCCTCAGCTGAGTGAGGCTTCTGGGAATTTCCTCTCCAAATGTCTTAGAGCAGCCAGAGCTGCAGGCGATTTCCAAGGCAGCAGGCTGCAGGAGCTTGCGCCGCCGCCTGCAGGAGGGAGATTCTCCCTGCTGGAGCCGTTTGGGCTCAGCCCTGCCGCAGCTGGAGGAGACACAGCAGGCAGCAGGTGCTCTGCTCCCTGTGAAGAGCCTTCATCAAGGAGCAGGCAGGAAAGGCTGTGCCAGTGGCCGGGCCTTGTGCATTCCCTGTGCCCTCTTCTGTGCGCCCACAGAGCGGCTTCTTACCGGAAGGCTGCCGCGTGCCTGGTGCAGGCAGTGCAGGGCGCGCTCCAGGTCAGCTGCTGGGCCGGCAATGCCACGGGAGCTGGCCATGTCCAGCAGTTGTCTTACTGCAAGCACAAGAAAAAGCCAGCCCAAGTCAGCCTTGAGGCCAGCAAGAGCAAAGGTTGCCATGCAAGGCGGAAGGAAAGGCCAGGAGCTAAAGGCAGCAGCTTGGAGAGCATGAAAAGGAGAGCAAAGACAGGGCCAGCTGAAGCAAGGGCCCCCGCAGTGCTGGCTCTCCCTTCAGAGCAGCTTCTTGTAGAAGAAGTGGAGGCCAATCTCCTCTCTTGCAGTGGCAAATGGGCCTGACCAATTTGGAGAGCAAGATGCTTGCTCTTTTTGCTGCTCTGCTGCAGAAGCAGAGCGTTCTCCTTGCCTCTAACACTTGTAGATGGGAAGATGGGCGAGACAGGGAGAGAAGCGGAGCCTGCAAAAAGCTGCCTTTCTATGCAAAAGAAGACTTGGAAAGATCCAAGTATGTCAGGGGTGGAAGAAAAGCTTGAAGAGAAGCTACCTCTGTCAGGTTTTTCCATGTCAGAGTCGTCTTCTCCCCAGGGCTTCCAGACCAGGGTTGCAGGCTCTTCATCCTCACTTGGTGCTCTGCTCTGCAGCTCTGGCAGCTCAGCCTGAAAGTCGCTGCCAACATTGATGTGCCTAAAGGAAGAAAGAGGTGAAGGTAAGAAAGGCAAGTGCTCGAGAGAGCCTTGCTGTGGATGCACAGGCTTGAAGCAATCCCAGCCTGACTCTGAAAGAGCAGTTCTCCTCCTGGCCATTCCTCCAGTTTGCTGTCCTTTAACCCTAGGCCAAAACTCACGGCTGATTGTTGCCTCTTGCTTTCCTTTTCATTGTGCCTCTCCTTTCCACCTGCAAAAGATCCAAACAATGCTCCAGTTAGAAATGGTTCCGCCCAGGATGTGTCAGTAGCCTTCCTTCTCGACCTCATCGTTGCAAAGCCTGAGCTCCTCTGTCCCAGCTCCTTTCTTTTTGCTGTCATTGCCGTGCTTTTGAGGTGGAATTGCCTAGGCAGGAGCCTCTAGCAGTCAGCAGCTTCCTGAGGAGGGGAAGCAGAAGGCCATGCACTACTCTCTTCAGTCCTGGGGCCACTGGCAGGAGCCAAGAGAATGGGCTGCAAGATGTGGCAGTGCAGGCTTCGGGTGGATAGAAGGAAAAGGCTCTTCACGCAGAGGGTGCTTGGCCACTGGAACAGGCTCTCCAGGGAAGGGGTGCCAGCAGCAAGGCTGACTGAGCTCCAAACGTCTTTGGACAGCGCTCTTGGGCATGTGATTGTTGAGGCTGCCCCGGGCAGGCCCTGGAGTTGGGCTCAGTGATCTTTGAGAATCCCTTGCAAGCCAGAAAATTCTCTGGTACTGTGATTGTGTTCTTGAGAAGATGGCATTTCACAGCTGCCCCTGAGCATGAGGTAGAAGCAGCCCTACATGCATTGAAAGAAGTATCTACAGGATATGAAAATAGAATGTATCTATCAGAGATGTAACTATGTGAGCACATAAGGATTGCTGATGGCAGATGATTTTTGAAGTTGAACACCTGTGTTTGAGGACAAGGCCAGTGAAATGCTTGCATGGCCTGAATGAGAGGGATCCCAGAGGAGAAGTGCCATCATTCTGGTTTTTGCAGCTTTGGAGCAGGTGTGAGCTGAGTCAGGGCATAAGGGGATTTGTTGACACTGAAGCCCTGAACTCCTCAGGCATGACCAATTTGTTTTGGGGTCACCACAAGCTAGGTTTAGGACTGCAATGGGTGCCAGGAACTTTGAAGCAGGTGATGCGTGGAGGAGGATCTGCAACTGCACTGGGACAGCTCTCTACATCCTCTATGGAAAGGTCTGTGTTTGCCTGGGAGGCAACACGATTCCTTCAGAAGCTGCAGCCCGCTTTGACGTGGAAGGTGGCGTGGGGAAAGTGAGCACGCAGCCTGTGTGTGGTGGTTGGTGGGAGAGGCAGCTGGAGCCTGGTGCCCTTGTGTTAGTGCTTTGAGGGCAAGTGGGGATTTTCTTACCTTTGAGGATCCCCAAGTGCTGTGGGGATGCCTGGAGGCAGCCGAGGAGACGAGGATGTGGGTGCAGAGGCCGGGTGTGGCGCTGAGTGCAGGAGGTGGCTGGTCAGGGACAGCCCAGGAGCTGATCGTGCAGCTGCTGCTCCAGCGCTGCTCCAGCAGCGTTCCACCAAGGGCCGCAGGAGCAGGAGACAACGACAGTTGCTATGGGCACAGCCCAACATTCCATGTAGAACCCCAGGGGAGCCATGGGAGAGAAAGAGGCATGGGCCACCTCTGTCCCTTTTACTTCTGCTGCTGCAAGCTTGCTCTGAGAGCCTTGCCATTGGGTTTTTCTCCTGAGTGGTCTGAGGAGACGGGCAAAAGCAGTGCAGGGACAGCCCTGGCTCTTCTCGGTGCTTCTCTGCAAGGTGTCTCCAGCTGACCGTGCCCAGGAGCCTGTCTGTGTCCAAGGGCCCAGAACCTCATCTCCTGCCCTGGAGAACCAGCAGGACTCCTCCCGCTGGCTCTCCTCCAGCTCTGAGAGGAGCTAGAATTTGCAAGTTGTTCGGCCGAGAGGCAACTCCAAAGCTTCCTCTCCAAGTGGAGGCATTCATGCTGCCCCCTTTCTCAAATCTCCTTTTGGTGCCCAATAATGTGGCTTGATGTTTTCCCTCCTTTGGCCTCTGAGCTGGTCACTCACCTCATCACTCCTTCCTTGAAACTTAGAGAAACAGCATGTTTCTCAGGGGAACTGATGGGGACACACAGACAGGGACAGCACGGTGGCATTTCTGTAGCAAACATGAATGCAGACTTTGTATATCCCTCTTCCAGCTCCCTTGGAGAAACTAGCTGTTTGTCTCAAAAGACTCAGGGATTCCTCTAACAAAGGAACGCTGATGGAATTATCTTTCCACACTGATGGCCTTGGCATTTCTTGTAATACTTAGATGGCAGATAGGATAAAACCCAGCCAGTTTTGCTGCTTCCCGGCCTTTAGTTAAGGCAAAGCAAATCTTGCTTCAGTCCCAATCTTGCTTCCTTGCCAGGCTGCATGTTGCCCACAGGGCAGCAAAGTGAGGGGGCAGCTGTAACAAGTGCCACTGCAAGGCAGATACTTTGTAGGCTCCAAGGCCCAGCTGCACTGGCTCCATCAGACAAGGGCAAGCTTCCCTGCGCTTCCCAGAAGCAGCCTGGCAATTGCCCCCTCCCTGGCCCCCTCTCCACCCTGCACAGCCCCTGCCACCAAAGCCTTGCTGGGCAGTGCCATTTGCTGGGCTAGACGAAAGAGGGAGTTTGCTTCTTCTTTCGTGCAAATACCTAAGCTGGGGGAAGCCAGAGAGAGGATAATGATCCCAGCCGCTGTGCTTTAGCTAAGGAGATTGGTGGAGGCCCAGAGCGGGAGAGGGGTCCTTTCAAGAGAAACTGAAACTGAACTACTGATGCCTTTGTGGTGCATGGGATATGAATTGGACAGAATTGGAGGGGTTCTAGAAAGTTCTTCCAAGGTGGTCAGGTGCATCAGTGCCCCAAAATGAAACAAAGTTATGTTGCTGGGCTACAAAAAGGACTAAAGCTGTTGCTTTTAGGGCAGAAATGATGGTGAGAGCAGAGCACTCATTTTGATCCAATTCATTGAATTAAACCAAGCCTCCCTTTCCACTGGCAGCTGAGATTTGTAGGAATCAAAGGATGAAGCGCCAGCGTTCTTTCCCTGGCAGGAAAGGAGACACACCTTTGCCAGTCCTGCCAGCTGAGCAAGGGGCCGGGCCTTGGGGAGGTGGTGCGTGCCCAGATTCTCCTCTCAGGGCAAGTGCCGTCTTTGATTGCCGCAGTGATTTCATACGGACCAAAAGACAAAGTGGAACAAACATGGTTTAATGATAAAGACAGATTGTGTCTCAACAAAGGCAAAATGACAAAAGACAGAGCATAGCCAACACTAAGCCTCTTCCATTGACTGATCAATCTAATCCTACTAATGAATCTTGAATAATACTCATGTACCTTAACTAAGAAATTGAGGAGATTCCTATCATGTAAACTAACTAAATAGAATTTCAGCAAGTCTAAAAGCTTAAAAACCAGTCCTATTCCTATCTAGTCCTATTGACGCCTAAGCCTTGCTAGGCCTGGCTGGACAAGCTGCAGGCTTGTCTAATTTGGTCTTTTCTTCTTGGCGAGAGGCTCTGCTTCTTTGCGAGGGCGATGTCTTCTCCTGTGTTTGTTCCTTTCCTGCATGGTTTCAAACACCCTGGAAGACAGGAAACAAACCATCCATTGTTCAATTTAGTACACACCATTACAGCAAGTGGCAAGATCTGCCTTTTAGTATGAATTTCTGTCTTTTTGGGCAGTGGCAGGTTGTGAATTGATCAGAGCATGAGTCCGATCTTTCTTGTTTCAATGCCTTGAAATGTCTTCCTCCTTTTGCTGCATCCTATTTGGAATTTGATCAGCAGCATCAAAGCAAGCTTGGATGGATCTGTTGCTCCTTGTATGCAGTGTGTGTTGTTGGGGCAGGGTAAGGTTTCATTGTGAAGGCTGGGTTTGAAGTGAGCTGTTTGGGTTTGAGGTGGGTTGTAAGCTTGAGCAGGGCTGCGAGGGGCGATGGTGCAAGTGGCCTGAGCTTGCCCTGCGGCGCCTTTGCAAAGGGTCAGCCTGTTTGAGTGGCAAGGCGCAGGTTGGAGCAGAAAGAGCAGGAAGTTGCGCACCGTTTGCACTGGCCGCAGGGAAAGGGGCCTCCCGCCGAACGGGGCGGCTGGCGCGGTTGGCAGCAGGGACACTGGGCGCTGCCAGCCCTCTTGCGGCTTCTCTTGCCTGTCTGCCCATCCTCCTTTCTTGGGGGGCTTTTGCTCCTCTTGCCTTCGCCCACAGCCTGGAAATCAAAGAATCCTCTTTCAATGTTTCCTTCCCGTCAGAAAGCTGGAAATGCCTGCGTCCAGCACAAAAATCGATTGGCCTAAGCAAATCCTTGCAAAGCCTCAAGAGCTGAGGAAAGGGCTGCCTTTGCCAGTGGGCTGCGGCGGGCTGCCAAGGCAGAGCTTGGAGGGAAATGCTCCTCTTTCCTACAGGCCAAAGGGGTGGGATAAATGTGTGGCTGTCTAGAATTCTACATTTCTTATTTCTACCTCTCTGCCTAACATTTATTTCCCTTGGGTTCTCCTGCAGAAATGTCTAGGGAATGGGATGGAAATTCAGTCAAATTAGGGAAGACACATGGTTAGACGTTTTCTACAACCTAGAATAATCTCTCTCTCTCTTTCTCTTTCTCTCTCTCTCTCTCACTCTTGCCAACCAAATTGCTCTTTGCTGGTAAGGAAAGTCTGAGGGGAGCCACAGCACTGGCAGCTGCTTCTTGGGGAGTATGCTGGGGGGCTAGAAAAACTGCCTGAAAATCTGCAACATCTCCCTGAAGACAGGGATTGCTGATGTCAGGAGGAGTTAAGTGGGGAATGAAGGGTGCGATTGGAGTCAGCAAAGGTGGCAGCCCTTGAGAAAGCCATCTGTAGAGAGTCCAAGGCCATTTGGGTGGTGGTGCGGCTTTTTTGGCTCAGAGTTAGGCTCCAGAATGGCGTATTTCAGGGCAGCAGCAGCAGAAGGAAGGCCTGGGCAGCATCTGCTGTGCCTTTCCCAGCACATGGGACGATGTGATCCTGGCAAAGCGGCGTCTGGCATGGCTGGCCAGCAGGTTTTCTCCCCTTCTCCCAGTTTCTCCACCCTCCTGGCATGCCTGGATTTTCTTGCCCCTCACCTGAGCAAGAGTGCTAGCAACTCTATGCTCCTTTTTCCAGGTGTAGTAGTACTCCACACACTGTGCCACGGTCTTAGTCTGGATCTGTTGTGAAGAGAAAAAGAAGGAATCTAAAATTCCTTTGTAGGGTGCATTGGGGAAAAAGAAGAAGATGGGGTAAAGTAGGAAGTAAAATCATGAAGTAAATGGAGTAGGGTGTAAAATGAAATCAAGATGGAGAAAGAGAGGCATCGTGCAATGTAGTAAAGCGTGTATCATGCTAGGTGGTAGCACACGTAATGCACAGATCAACAAGAAATCCATCTAGCACAGGTCTTCTTTGCCGGGTTCACTGCAGTTATGCCAGCACAATGTCTTGTGGAAGCAGCAGCAGACGTGTGCGACAAGTCTGAGAGAATAAATCATCATATTGCAAAGGAGCTTGGAGAAAAGGGCTGGAGAGACAGGATCATCCTTTTCACACAGGCCTTTGATGTCCCGTTTTGTTCCTACTTGAGCAGTTTTGGTACTTGAGAAGAGAGAGAGGGAAGGCCAGTGTTTGTTACCAGATAGAAGCAAGCTTTCCTCCTGATGATCTACTCAGGTAAAGAATGTCCTGCGGCTTTACCTGCTTCTGGATGAGATGAAAATCCTTGCCGTAGGTGTGGAAAGCCTTTTGGAAGGAGTCCTTCTCCTCAGGTGTCCATCTGTCGGAGCCTGGCAATAAAAAGCAGCAGGTAAATGGATCCCTCGATCCACATGAAGTAGATCCCACTGGCCGCCGCAAGAAAATGGTTGCAGGCCATCATTGCCGTGTGAGTACACGTCTGCTCCCTCAGAAGGTGATGAAGACAAGAGCAGGCATTCCACCGGGAAAAGGATTGGAAAAGAAGTAAAGCTGAAGGACTAGATGCTGGTGCTTTCCCCTGCCCCCGAGAAGACAAGCCCTTGTGCTGGTGTTAAGCACAATTTGTTGAAGCAGAAACACTTGCCACAACACTGAAGGGGACGGCAGCATCTGTCAGTGAAGGAAGAAGCTCTGCTTTGCTTACCTGCGTAATGATAATCAGCCAAGGGATGGCCTTGAGCTGTTGCAGGCCCTCCTGAGAGCAACATCTCCAGAGCCTCCTGCAAGATCCAAGGGGAAAAGGCTTTAGGCGCCCCACCACATCCAAAATGAGCCGAAAAGCACAGATGCTGCCTTTCAGCTACTTTGCCTCTTCAGACATTCAAGCAACTGTATGCCATGTGGGTGAAAGCCTGGGATTTGATCCCAGTGCCTAGTTTTTGCTGCCCAGCCCTTTGATGCTGGTGCCCAAGAGTGGCATTTTGCTCCCCAAGCGAATGATTTTGCGGCTGCTGCAGCCAGAATGGCCTCAGCTGAGTGAGGCTTCTGGGAATTTC
Source organism: Melospiza georgiana (assembly GCF_028018845.1). Lineage (NCBI taxonomy): Eukaryota > Metazoa > Chordata > Aves > Passeriformes > Passerellidae > Melospiza > Melospiza georgiana. The sequence continues at coordinate 43,468,231 of NC_080465.1, forward strand.
CTCTCCAAATGTCTTAGAGCAGCCAGAGCTGCAGGCGATTTCCAAGGCAGCAGGCTGCAGCAGCTTGCGCCGCCGCCTGCAGGAGGGAGATTCTCCCTGCTGGAGCCGTTTGGGCTCAGCCCTGCCGCAGCTGGAGGAGACACAGCAGGCAGCAGGTGCTCTGCTCCCTGTGAAGAGCCTTCATCAAGGAGCAGGCAGGAAAGGCTGTGCCAGTGGCCGGGCCTTGTGCATTGCCTGTGCCCTCTTCTGTGCGCCCACAGAGCGGCTTCTTACCGGAAGGCTGCCGCGTGCCTGGTGCAGGCAGTGCAGGGCGCGCTCCAGGTCAGCTGCTGGGCCGGCAATGCCACGGGAGCTGGCCATGTCCAGCAGTTGTCTTACTGCAAGCACAAGAAAAAGCCAGCCCAAGTCAGCCTTGAGGCCAGCAAGAGCAAAGGTTGCCATGCAAGGCGGAAGGAAAGGCCAGGAGCTAAAGGCAGCAGCTTGGAGAGCATGAAAAGGAGAGCAAAGACAGGGCCAGCTGAAGCAAGGGCCCCCGCAGTGCTGGCTCTCCCTTCAGAGCAGCTTCTTGTAGAAGAAGTGGAGGCCAATCTCCTCTCTTGCAGTGGCAAATGGGCCTGAGCAATTTGGAGAGCAAGATGCTTGCTCTTTTTGCTGCTCTGCTGCAGAAGCAGAGCGTTCTCCTTGCCTCTAACACTTCTAGATGGGAAGATGGGCGAGACAGGGAGAGAAGCGGAGCCTGCAAAAAGCTGCCTTTCTATGCAAAAGGAGACTTGGAAAGATCCAAGTATGCCAGGGGTGGAAGAAAAGCTTGAAGAGAAGCTACCTCTGTCAGGTTTTTCCTTGTCAGAGTCATCTTCTCCCCAGGGCTTCCAGACCAGGGTTGCAGGCTCTTCATCCTCACTTGGTGCTCTGCTCTGCAGCTCTGGGAGCTCAGCCTGAAAGTCGCTGCCAACATTGATGTGCCTAAAGGAAGAAAGAGGTGAAGGTAAGAAAGGCAAGTGCTCGAGAGAGCCTTGCTGTGGATGCACAGGCTTGAAGCAATCCCAGCCTGACTCTGAAAGAGCAGTTCTCTTCCTGGCCATTCCTCCAGTTTGCTGTCCTTTAACCCTAGGCCAAAACTCACGGCTGATTTTTGCCTCTTGCTTTCCTTTTCATTGTGCCTCTCCTTTCCACCTGCAAAAGATCCAAACAATGCTCCAGTTAGAAATGGTTCCGCCCAGGATGTGTCAGTAGCCTTCCTTCTCGAACTCATCGTTGCAAAGCCTGAGCTCCTCTGTGCCAGCTCCTTTCTTTTTGCTGTCATTGCCGTGCTTTTGAGGTGGAATTGCCTAGGCAGGAGCCTCTAGCAGTCAGCAGCTTCCTGAGGAGGGGAAGCAGAAGGCCATGCACTACTCTCTTCAGTCCTGGGGCCACTGGCAGGAGCCAAGAGAATGGGCTGCAAGATGTGGCAGTGCAGGCTTCGGGTGGATAGAAGGAAAAGGCTCTTCACGCAGAGGGTGCTTGGCCACTGGAACAGGCTCTCCAGGGAAGGGGTGCCAGCAGCAAGGCTGACTGAGCTCCAAACATCTTTGGACAGCGCTCTTGGGCATGTGATTGTTGAGGCTGCCCCGGGCAGGCCCTGGAGTTGGGCTCAGTGATCTTTGAGAATCCCTTGCAAGCCAGAAAATTCTCTGGTACTGTGATTGTGTTCTTGAGAAGATGGCATTTCACAGCTGCCCCTGAGCATGAGGTAGAAGCAGCCCTACATGCATTGAAAGAAGTATCTACAGGATATGAAAATAGAATGTATCTATCAGAGATGTAACTATGTGAGCACATAAGGATTGCTGATGGCAGATGATTTTTGAAGTTGAACACCTGTGTTTGAGGACAAGGCCAGTGAAATGCTTGCATGGCCTGAATGAGAGGGATCCCAGAGGAGAAGTGCCATCATTCTGGTTTTTGCAGCTTTGGAGCAGGTGTGAGCTGAGTCAGGGCATAAGGGGATTTGTTGACACTGAAGCCCTGAACTCCTCAGGCATGACCAATTTGTTTTGGGGTCACCACAAGCTAGGTTTAGGACTGCAATGGGTGCCAGGAACTTTGAAGCAGGTGATGCGTGGAGGAGGATCTGCAACTGCACTGGGACAGCTCTCTACATCCTCTATGGAAAGGTCTGTGTTTGCCTGGGAGGCAACACGATTCCTTCAGAAGCTGCAGCCCGCTTTGACGTGGAAGGTGGCGTGGGGAAAGTGAGCACGCAGCCTGTGTGTGGTGGTTGGTGGGAGAGGCAGCTGGAGCCTGGTGCCCTTGTGTTAGTGCTTTGAGGGCAAGTGGGGATTTTCTTACCTTTGAGGATCCCCAAGTGCTGTGGGGATGCCTGGAGGCAGCCGAGGAGACGAGGATGTGGGTGCAGAGGCCGGGTGTGGCGCTGAGTGCAGGAGGTGGCTGGTCAGGGACAGCCCAGGAGCTGATCGTGCAGCTGCTGCTCCAGCGCTGCTCCAGCAGCGTTCCACCAAGGGCCGCAGGAGCAGGAGACAACGACAGTTGCTATGGGCACAGCCCAACATTCCATGTAGAACCCCAGGGGAGCCATGGGAGAGAAAGAGGCATGGGCCACCTCTGTCCCTTTTACTTCTGCTGCTGCAAGCTTGCTCTGAGAGCCTTGCCATTGGGTTTTTCTCCTGAGTGGTCTGAGGAGACGGGCAAAAGCAGTGCAGGGACAGCCCTGGCTCTTCTCGGTGCTTCTCTGCAAGGTGTCTCCAGCTGACCGTGCCCAGGAGCCTGTCTGTGTCCAAGGGCCCAGAACCTCATCTCCTGCCCTGGAGAACCAGCAGGACTCCTCCCGCTGGCTCTCCTCCAGCTCTGAGAGGAGCTAGAATTTGCAAGTTGTTCGGCCGAGAGGCAACTCCAAAGCTTCCTCTCCAAGTGGAGGCATTCATGCTGCCCCCTTTCTCAAATCTCCTTTTGGTGCCCAATAATGTGGCTTGATGTTTTCCCTCCTTTGGCCTCTGAGCTGGTCACTCACCTCATCACTCCTTCCTTGAAACTTAGAGAAACAGCATGTTTCTCAGGGGAACTGATGGGGACACACAGACAGGGACAGCACGGTGGCATTTCTGTAGCAAACATGAATGCAGACTTTGTATATCCCTCTTCCAGCTCCCTTGGAGAAACTAGCTGTTTGTCTCAAAAGACTCAGGGATTCCTCTAACAAAGGAACGCTGATGGAATTATCTTTCCACACTGATGGCCTTGGCATTTCTTGTAATACTTAGATGGCAGATAGGATAAAACCCAGCCAGTTTTGCTGCTTCCCGGCCTTTAGTTAAGGCAAAGCAAATCTTGCTTCAGTCCCAATCTTGCTTCCTTGCCAGGCTGCATGTTGCCCACAGGGCAGCAAAGTGAGGGGGCAGCTGTAACAAGTGCCACTGCAAGGCAGATACTTTGTAGGCTCCAAGGCCCAGCTGCACTGGCTCCATCAGACAAGGGCAAGCTTCCCTGCGCTTCCCAGAAGCAGCCTGGCAATTGCCCCCTCCCTGGCCCCCTCTCCACCCTGCACAGCCCCTGCCACCAAAGCCTTGCTGGGCAGTGCCATTTGCTGGGCTAGACGAAAGAGGGAGTTTGCTTCTTCTTTCGTGCAAATACCTAAGCTGGGGGAAGCCAGAGAGAGGATAATGATCCCAGCCGCTGTGCTTTAGCTAAGGAGATTGGTGGAGGCCCAGAGCGGGAGAGGGGTCCTTTCAAGAGAAACTGAAACTGAACTACTGATGCCTTTGTGGTGCATGGGATATGAATTGGACAGAATTGGAGGGGTTCTAGAAAGTTCTTCCAAGGTGGTCAGGTGCATCAGTGCCCCAAAATGAAACAAAGTTATGTTGCTGGGCTACAAAAAGGACTAAAGCTGTTGCTTTTAGGGCAGAAATGATGGTGAGAGCAGAGCACTCATTTTGATCCAATTCATTGAATTAAACCAAGCCTCCCTTTCCACTGGCAGCTGAGATTTGTAGGAATCAAAGGATGAAGCGCCAGCGTTCTTTCCCTGGCAGGAAAGGAGACACACCTTTGCCAGTCCTGCCAGCTGAGCAAGGGGCCGGGCCTTGGGGAGGTGGTGCGTGCCCAGATTCTCCTCTCAGGGCAAGTGCCGTCTTTGATTGCCGCAGTGATTTCATACGGACCAAAAGACAAAGTGGAACAAACATGGTTTAATGATAAAGACAGATTGTGTCTCAACAAAGGCAAAATGACAAAAGACAGAGCATAGCCAACACTAAGCCTCTTCCATTGACTGATCAATCTAATCCTACTAATGAATCTTGAATAATACTCATGTACCTTAACTAAGAAATTGAGGAGATTCCTATCATGTAAACTAACTAAATAGAATTTCAGCAAGTCTAAAAGCTTAAAAACCAGTCCTATTCCTATCTAGTCCTATTGACGCCTAAGCCTTGCTAGGCCTGGCTGGACAAGCTGCAGGCTTGTCTAATTTGGTCTTTTCTTCTTGGCGAGAGGCTCTGCTTCTTTGCGAGGGCGATGTCTTCTCCTGTGTTTGTTCCTTTCCTGCATGGTTTCAAACACCCTGGAAGACAGGAAACAAACCATCCATTGTTCAATTTAGTACACACCATTACAGCAAGTGGCAAGATCTGCCTTTTAGTATGAATTTCTGTCTTTTTGGGCAGTGGCAGGTTGTGAATTGATCAGAGCATGAGTCCGATCTTTCTTGTTTCAATGCCTTGAAATGTCTTCCTCCTTTTGCTGCATCCTATTTGGAATTTGATCAGCAGCATCAAAGCAAGCTTGGATGGATCTGTTGCTCCTTGTATGCAGTGTGTGTTGTTGGGGCAGGGTAAGGTTTCATTGTGAAGGCTGGGTTTGAAGTGAGCTGTTTGGGTTTGAGGTGGGTTGTAAGCTTGAGCAGGGCTGCGAGGGGCGATGGTGCAAGTGGCCTGAGCTTGCCCTGCGGCGCCTTTGCAAAGGGTCAGCCTGTTTGAGTGGCAAGGCGCAGGTTGGAGCAGAAAGAGCAGGAAGTTGCGCACCGTTTGCACTGGCCGCAGGGAAAGGGGCCTCCCGCCGAACGGGGCGGCTGGCGCGGTTGGCAGCAGGGACACTGGGCGCTGCCAGCCCTCTTGCGGCTTCTCTTGCCTGTCTGCCCATCCTCCTTTCTTGGGGGGCTTTTGCTCCTCTTGCCTTCGCCCACAGCCTGGAAATCAAAGAATCCTCTTTCAATGTTTCCTTCCCGTCAGAAAGCTGGAAATGCCTGCGTCCAGCACAAAAATCGATTGGCCTAAGCAAATCCTTGCAAAGCCTCAAGAGCTGAGGAAAGGGCTGCCTTTGCCAGTGGGCTGCGGCGGGCTGCCAAGGCAGAGCTTGGAGGGAAATGCTCCTCTTTCCTACAGGCCAAAGGGGTGGGATAAATGTGTGGCTGTCTAGAATTCTACATTTCTTATTTCTACCTCTCTGCCTAACATTTATTTCCCTTGGGTTCTCCTGCAGAAATGTCTAGGGAATGGGATGGAAATTCAGTCAAATTAGGGAAGACACATGGTTAGACGTTTTCTACAACCTAGAATAATCTCTCTCTCTCTTTCTCTTTCTCTCTCTCTCTCTCACTCTTGCCAACCAAATTGCTCTTTGCTGGTAAGGAAAGTCTGAGGGGAGCCACAGCACTGGCAGCTGCTTCTTGGGGAGTATGCTGGGGGGCTAGAAAAACTGCCTGAAAATCTGCAACATCTCCCTGAAGACAGGGATTGCTGATGTCAGGAGGAGTTAAGTGGGGAATGAAGGGTGCGATTGGAGTCAGCAAAGGTGGCAGCCCTTGAGAAAGCCATCTGTAGAGAGTGCAAGGCCATTTGGGTGGTGGTGCGGCTTTTTTGGCTCAGAGTTAGGCTCCAGAATGGCGTATTTCAGGGCAGCAGCAGCAGAAGGAAGGCCTGGGCAGCATCTGCTGTGCCTTTCCCAGCACATGGGACGATGTGATCCTGGCAAAGCGGCGTCTGGCATGGCTGGCCAGCAGGTTTTCTCCCCTTCTCCCAGTTTCTCCACCCTCCTGGCATGCCTGGATTTTCTTGCCCCTCACCTGAGCAAGAGTGCTAGCAACTCTATGCTCCTTTTTCCAGGTGTAGTAGTACTCCACACACTGTGCCACGGTCTTAGTCTGGATCTGTTGTGAAGAGAAAAAGAAGGAATCTAAAATTCCTTTGTAGGGTGCATTGGGGAAAAAGAAGAAGATGGGGTAAAGTAGGAAGTAAAATCATGAAGTAAATGGAGTAGGGTGTAAAATGAAATCAAGATGGAGAAAGAGAGGCATCGTGCAATGTAGTAAAGCGTGTATCATGCTAGGTGGTAGCACACGTAATGCACAGATCAACAAGAAATCCATCTAGCACAGGTCTTCTTTGCCGGGTTCACTGCAGTTATGCCAGCACAATGTCTTGTGGAAGCAGCAGCAGACGTGTGCGACAAGTCTGAGAGAATAAATCATCATATTGCAAAGGAGCTTGGAGAAAAGGGCTGGAGAGACAGGATCATCCTTTTCACACAGGCCTTTGATGTCCCGTTTTGTTCCTACTTGAGCAGTTTTGGTACTTGAGAAGAGAGAGAGGGAAGGCCAGTGTTTGTTACCAGATAGAAGCAAGCTTTCCTCCTGATGATCTACTCAGGTAAAGAATGTCCTGCGGCTTTACCTGCTTCTGGATGAGATGAAAATCCTTGCCGTAGGTGTGGAAAGCCTTTTGGAAGGAGTCCTTCTCCTCAGGTGTCCATCTGTCGGAGCCTGGCAATAAAAAGCAGCAGGTAAATGGATCCCTCGATCCACATGAAGTAGATCCCACTGGCCGCCGCAAGAAAATGGTTGCAGGCCATCATTGCCGTGTGAGTACACGTCTGCTCCCTCAGAAGGTGATGAAGACAAGAGCAGGCATTCCACCGGGAAAAGGATTGGAAAAGAAGTAAAGCTGAAGGACTAGATGCTGGTGCTTTCCCCTGCCCCCGAGAAGACAAGCCCTTGTGCTGGTGTTAAGCACAATTTGTTGAAGCAGAAACACTTGCCACAACACTGAAGGGGACGGCAGCATCTGTCAGTGAAGGAAGAAGCTCTGCTTTGCTTACCTGCGTAATGATAATCAGCCAAGGGATGGCCTTGAGCTGTTGCAGGCCCTCCTGAGAGCAACATCTCCAGAGCCTCCTGCAAGATCCAAGGGGAAAAGGCTTTAGGCGCCCCACCACATCCAAAATGAGCCGAAAAGCACAGATGCTGCCTTTCAGCTACTTTGCCTCTTCAGACATTCAAGCAACTGTATGCCATGTGGGTGAAAGCCTGGGATTTGATCCCAGTGCCTAGTTTTTGCTGCCCAGCCCTTTGATGCTGGTGCCCAAGAGTGGCATTTTGCTCCCCAAGCGAATGATTTTGCGGCTGCTGCAGCCAGAATGGCCTCAGCTGAGTGAGGCTTCTGGGAATTTCCTCTCCAAATGTCTTAGAGCAGCCAGAGCTGCAGGCGATTTCCAAGGCAGCAGGCTGCAGCAGCTTGCGCCGCCGCCTGCAGGAGGGAGATTCTCCCTGCTGGAGCCGTTTGGGCTCAGCCCTGCCGCAGCTGGAGGAGACACAGCAGGCAGCAGGTGCTCTGCTCCCTGTGAAGAGCCTTCATCAAGGAGCAGGCAGGAAAGGCTGTGCCAGTGGCCGGGCCTTGTGCATTGCCTGTGCCCTCTTCTGTGCGCCCACAGAGCGGCTTCTTACCGGAAGGCTGCCGCGTGCCTGGTGCAGGCAGTGCAGGGCGCGCTCCAGGTCAGCTGCTGGGCCGGCAATGCCACGGGAGCTGGCCATGTCCAGCAGTTGTCTTACTGCAAGCACAAGAAAAAGCCAGCCCAAGTCAGCCTTGAGGCCAGCAAGAGCAAAGGTTGCCATGCAAGGCGGAAGGAAAGGCCAGGAGCTAAAGGCAGCAGCTTGGAGAGCATGAAAAGGAGAGCAAAGACAGGGCCAGCTGAAGCAAGGGCCCCCGCAGTGCTGGCTCTCCCTTCAGAGCAGCTTCTTGTAGAAGAAGTGGAGGCCAATCTCCTCTCTTGCAGTGGCAAATGGGCCTGAGCAATTTGGAGAGCAAGATGCTTGCTCTTTTTGCTGCTCTGCTGCAGAAGCAGAGCGTTCTCCTTGCCTCTAACACTTCTAGATGGGAAGATGGGCGAGACAGGGAGAGAAGCGGAGCCTGCAAAAAGCTGCCTTTCTATGCAAAAGGAGACTTGGAAAGATCCAAGTATGCCAGGGGTGGAAGAAAAGCTTGAAGAGAAGCTACCTCTGTCAGGTTTTTCCTTGTCAGAGTCATCTTCTCCCCAGGGCTTCCAGACCAGGGTTGCAGGCTCTTCATCCTCACTTGGTGCTCTGCTCTGCAGCTCTGGGAGCTCAGCCTGAAAGTCGCTGCCAACATTGATGTGCCTAAAGGAAGAAAGAGGTGAAGGTAAGAAAGGCAAGTGCTCGAGAGAGCCTTGCTGTGGATGCACAGGCTTGAAGCAATCCCAGCCTGACTCTGAAAGAGCAGTTCTCTTCCTGGCCATTCCTCCAGTTTGCTGTCCTTTAACCCTAGGCCAAAACTCACGGCTGATTTTTGCCTCTTGCTTTCCTTTTCATTGTGCCTCTCCTTTCCACCTGCAAAAGATCCAAACAATGCTCCAGTTAGAAATGGTTCCGCCCAGGATGTGTCAGTAGCCTTCCTTCTCGAACTCATCGTTGCAAAGCCTGAGCTCCTCTGTGCCAGCTCCTTTCTTTTTGCTGTCATTGCCGTGCTTTTGAGGTGGAATTGCCTAGGCAGGAGCCTCTAGCAGTCAGCAGCTTCCTGAGGAGGGGAAGCAGAAGGCCATGCACTACTCTCTTCAGTCCTGGGGCCACTGGGAGGAGCCAAGAGAATGGGCTGCAAGATGTGGCAGTGCAGGCTTCGGGTGGATAGAAGGAAAAGGCTCTTCACGCAGAGGGTGCTTGGCCACTGGAACAGGCTCTCCAGGGAAGGGGTGCCAGCAGCAAGGCTGACTGAGCTCCAAACGTCTTTGGACAGCGCTCTTGGGCATGTGATTGTTGAGGCTGCCCCGGGCAGGCCCTGGAGTTGGGCTCAGTGATCTTTGAGAATCCCTTGCAAGCCAGAAAATTCTCTGGTACTGTGATTGTGTTCTTGAGAAGATGGCATTTCACAGCTGCCCCTGAGCATGAGGTAGAAGCAGCCCTACATGCATTGAAAGAAGTATCTACAGGATATGAAAATAGAATGTATCTATCAGAGATGTAACTATGTGAGCACATAAGGATTGCTGATGGCAGATGATTTTTGAAGTTGAACACCTGTGTTTGAGGACAAGGCCAGTGAAATGCTTGCATGGCCTGAATGAGAAGGATCCCAGAGGAGAAGTGCCATTATTCTGGTTTTTGCAGCTTTGGAGCAGGTGTGAGCTGAGTCAGGGCATAAGGGGATTTGTTGACACTGAAGCCCTGAACTCCTCAGGCATGACCAATTTGTTTTGGGGTCACCACAAGCTAGGTTTAGGACTGCAATGGGTGCCAGGAACTTTGAAGCAGGTGATGCGTGGAGGAGGATCTGCAACTGCACTGGGACAGCTCTCTACATCCTCTATGGAAAGGTCTGTGTTTGCCTGGGAGGCAACACGATTCCTTCAGAAGCTGCAGCCCGCTTTGACGTGGAAGGTGGCGTGGGGAAAGTGAGCACGCAGCCTGTGTGTGGTGGTTGGTGGGAGAGGCAGCTGGAGCCTGGTGCCCTTGTGTTAGTGCTTTGAGGGCAAGTGGGGATTTTCTTACCTTTGAGGATCCCCAAGTGCTGTGGGGATGCCTGGAGGCAGCCGAGGAGACGAGGATGTGGGTGCAGAGGCCGGGTGTGGCGCTGAGTGCAGGAGGTGGCTGGTCAGGGACAGCCCAGGAGCTGATCGTGCAGCTGCTGCTCCAGCGCTGCTCCAGCAGCGTTCCACCAAGGGCCGCAGGAGCAGGAGACAACGACAGTTGCTATGGGCACAGCCCAACATTCCATGTAGAACCCCAGGGGAGCCATGGGACAGAAAGAGGCATGGGCCACCTCTGTCCCTTTTACTTCTGCTGCTGCAAGCTTGCTCTGAGAGCCTTGCCATTGGGTTTTTCTCCTGAGTGGTCTGAGGAGACGGGCAAAAGCAGTGCAGGGACAGCCCTGGCTCTTCTCGGTGCTTCTCTGCAAGGTGTCTCCACCTGAACGTGCCCAGGAGTCTGTCTGTGTCCAAGGGCCCAGAACCTCATCTCCTGCCCCGGAGAACCAGCAGGACTCCTCCCGCTGGCTCTCCTCCAGCTCTGAGAGGAGCTAAAATTTGCAAGTTGTTCAGCCGAGAGGCAACTCCAAAGCTTCCTCTCCAAGTGGAGGCATTCATGCTGCCCCCTTTCTCAAATCTCCTTTTGGTGCCCAATAATGTGGCTTGATGTTTTCCCTCCTTTGGCCTCTGAGCTGGTCACTCACCTCATCACTCCTTCCTTGAAACTTAGAGAAACAGCATGTTTCTCAGGGGAACTGATGGGGACACACAGACAGGGACAGCACGGTGGCATTTCTGTAGCAAACATGAATGCAGACTTTGTATATCCCTCTTCCAGCTCCCTTGGAGAAACTAGCTGTTTGTCTCAAAAGACTCAGGGATTCCTCTAACAAAGGAACGCTGATGGAATTATCTTTCCACACTGATGGCCTTGGCATTTCTTGTAATACTTAGATGGCAGATAGGATAAAACCCAGCCAGTTTTGCTGCTTCCCGGCCTTTAGTTAAGGCAAAGCAAATCTTGCTTCAGTCCCAATCTTGCTTCCTTGCCAGGCTGCATGTTGCCCACAGGGCAGCAAAGTGAGGGGGCAGCTGTAACAAGTGCCACTGCAAGGCAGATACTTTGTAGGCTCCAAGGCCCAGCTGCACTGGCTCCATCAGACAAGGGCAAGCTTCCCTGCGCTTCCCAGAAGCAGCCTGGCAATTGCCCCCTCCCTGGCCCCCTCTCCACCCTGCACAGCCCCTGCCACCAAAGCCTTGCGAGGCAGTGCCATTTGCTGGGCTAGACGAAAGAGGGAGTTTGCTTCTTCTTTCGTGCAAATACCTAAGCTGGGGGAAGCCAGAGAGAGGATAATGATCCCAGCAGCTGTGCTTTAGCTAAGGAGATTGGTGGAGGCCCAGAGCGGGAGAGGGGTCCTTTCAAGAGAAACTGAAACTGAACTACTGATGCCTTTGTGGTGCATGGGATATGAATTGGACAGAATTGGAGGGGTTCTAGAAAGGTCTTCCAAGGTGGTCAGGTGCATCAGTGCCCCAAAATGAAACAAAGTTATGTTGCTGGGCTACAAAAAGCACTAAAGCTCTTGCTTGTAGGGCAGAAATGATGGTGAGAGCAGAGCACTCATTTTGATCCAATTCATTGAATTAAACAAAGCCTCCCTTTCCACTGGCAGCTGAGATTTGTAGGAATCAAAGGATGAAGCGCCAGCGTTCTTTCCCTGGCAGGAAAGGAGACACACCTTTGCCAGTCCTGCCAGCTGAGCAAGGGGCCGGGCCTTGGGGAGGTGGTGCGTGCCCAAATTCTCCTCTCAGGGCAAGTGCCGTCTTTGATTGCCGCAGTGATTTCATACAGACCAAAAGACAAAGTGGAACAAACATGGTTTAATGATAAAGACAGATTGTGTCTCAACAAAGGCAAAATGACAAAAGACGGAGCATAGCCAACACTAAGCCTCTTCCATTGACTGATCAATCTAATCCTACTAATGAATCTTGAATAATACTCATGTACCTTAACTAAGAAATTGAGGAGATTCCTATCATGTAAACTAACTAAATAGAATTTCAGCAAGTCTAAAAGCTTAAAAACCAGTCCTATTCCTATCTAATCCTATTGATGCCTAAGCCTTGCTAGGCCTGGCTGGACAAGCTGCAGGCTTGTCTAATTTGGTCTTTTCTTCTTGGCGAGAGGCTCTGCTTCTTTGCGAGGGCGATGTCTTCTCCTGTGTTTGTTCCTTTCCTGCATGGTTTCAAACACCCTGGAAGACAGGAAACAAACCATCCATTGTTCCATTTAGTACACACCATTACAGCAAGTGGCAAGATCTGCCTTTTAGTATGAATTTCTGTCTTTTTGGGCAGTGGCAGGTTGTGAATTGATCAGAGCATGAGTCCGATCTTTCTTGTTTCAATGCCTTGAAATGTCTTCCTCCTTTTGCTGCATCCTATTTGGAATTTGATCAGCAGCATCAAAGCAAGCTTGGACGGATCTGTTGCTCCTTGTATGCAGTGTGTGTTGTTGGGGCAGGGTAAGGTTTCATTGTGAAGGCTGGGTTTGAAGTGAGCTGTTTGGGTTTGAGGTGGGTTGTAAGCTTGAGCAGGGCTGCGAGGGGCGATGGTGCAAGCGGCCTGAGCTTGCCCTGCGGCGCCTTTGCAAAGGGTCAGCCTGTTTGAGTGGCAAGGCGCAGGTTGGAGCAGAAAGAGCAGGAAGTTGCGCACCGTTTGCACTGGCCGCAGGGAAAGGGGCCTCCCGCCGAACGGGGCGGCTGGCGCGGTTGGCAGCAGGGACACTGGGCACTGCCAGCCCTCTTGCGGCTTCTCTTGCCTGTCTGCCCATCCTCCTTTCTGGGGGGGCTTTTGCTCCTCTTGCCTTCGCCCACAGCCTGGAAATCAAAGAATCCTCTTTCAATGTTTCCTTCCCGTCAGAAAGCTGGAAATGCCTGCGTCCAGCACAAAAATCGATTGGCCTAAGCAAATCCTTGCAAAGCCTCAAGAGCTGAGGAAAGGGCTGCCTTTGCCAGTGGGCTGCGGCGGGCTGCCAAGGCAGAGCTTGGAGGGAAATGCTCCTCTTTCCTACAGGCCAAAGGGGTGGGATAAATGTGTGGCTATCTAGAATTCTACATTTCTTATTTCTACCTCTCTGCCTAACATTTATTTCCCTTGGGTTTTCCTGCAGAAATGTCTAGGGAATGGGATGGCAATTCAGTCAAATTAGGGAAGACACATGGTTAGACCTTTTCTACAACCCAGAATAATCTCTCTCTCTCTTTCTCTTTCTCTCTCTCTCTCTCACTCTTGCCAACCAAATTGCTCTTTGCTGGTAAGGAAAGTCTGAGGGGAGCCACAGCACTGGCAGCTGCTTCTTGGGGAGTATGCTGGGATGCTAGAAAAACTGCCTGAAAATCTGCAACATCTCCCTGAAGACAGGGATTGCTGATGTCAGGAGGAGTGAAGTGGGGAATGAAGGGTGTGATTGGAGTCAGCAAAGGTGGCAGCCCTTGAGAAAGCCATCTGTAGAGAGTGCAAGGCCATCTGGGTGGTGGTGCGGCTTTTTTGGCTCAGAGTTAGGCTCCAGAATGGCGTATTTCAGGGCAGCAGCAGCAGAAGGAAGGCCTGGGCAGCATCTGCTGTGCCTTTCCCAGCACATGGGACGATGTGATCCTGGCAAAGCGGCGTCTGGCATGGCTGGCCAGCAGGTTTTCTCCCCTTCTCCCAGTTTCTCCACCCTCCTGGCATGCCTGGATTTTCTTGCCCCTCACCTGAGCAAGAGTGCTAGCAACTCTATGCTCCTTTTTCCAGGTGTAGTAGTACTCCACACACTGTGCCACGGTCTTAGTCTGGATCTGTTGTGAAGAGAAAAAGAAGGAATCTAAAATTCCTTTGTAGGGTGCATTGGGGAAAAAGAAGAAGATGGAGTAAAGTAGGAAGTAAAATCATGAAGTAAATGGAGTAGGGTGTAAAATGAAATCAAGATGGAGAAAGAGAGGCATCGGGCAATGTAGTAAAGCGTGTATCATGCTAGGTGGTAGCACACGTAATGCACAGATCAACAAGAAATCCATCTAGCACAGGTCTTCTTTGCCGGGTTCACTGCAGTTATGCCAGCACAATGTCTTGTGGAAGCAGCAGCAGACGTGTGCGACAAGTCTGAGAGAATAAATCCTCATATTGCAAAGGAGCTTGGAGAAAAGGGCTGGAGAGACAGGATCATCCTTTTCACACAGGCCTTTGATGTCCCGTTTTGTTCCTACTTGAGCAGTTTTGGTACTTGAGAAGAGAGAGAGGGAAGGCCAGTGTTTGTTACCAGATAGAAGCAAGCTTTCCTCCTGATGATCTACTCAGGTAAAGAATGTCCTGCGGCTTTACCTGCTTCTGGATGAGATGAAAATCCTTGCCGTAGGTGTGGAAAGCCTTTTGGAAGGAGTCCTTCTCCTCAGGTGTCCATCTGTCGGAGCCTGGCAATAAAAAGCAGCAGGTAAATGGATCCCTCGATCCACATGAAGTAGATTCCACTGGCCGCCGCAAGAAAATGGTTGCAGGCCATCATTGCCGTGTGAGTACATGTCTGCTCCCTCAGAAGGTGATGAAGACAAGAGCAGGCATTCCGCCGGGAAAAGGATTGGAAAAGCAGTAATGCTGAAGGACTAGATGCTGGTGCTTTCCCCAGCCCCCGAGAAGACAAGACCTTGTGCTGGTGTTAAGCACAATTTGTTGAAGCAGAAACACTTGCCACAACACTGAAGGGGACGGCAGCATCTGTCAGTGAAGGAAGAAGCTCTGCTTTGCTTACCTGCGTAATGATAATCAGCCAAGGGATGGCCTTGAGCTGTTGCAGGCCCCCCTGATAGCAACATCTCCAGAGCCTCCTGCAAGATGCAAAGGGGAAAAGGCTTTAGGCGCCCCACCACATCCAAAATGAGCTGAAAAGCACAGATGCTGCCTTTCAGCTACTTTGCCTCTTCAGACATCCAAGCAACTGTATGCCATGTGGGTGAAAGCCTGGGATTTGATCCCAGTGCCTAGTTTTTGCTGCCCAGCCCTTTGATGCTGGTGCCCAAGAGTGGCATTTTGCTCCCCAAGCGAATGATTTTGCGGCTGCTGCAGCCAGAATGGCCTCAGCTGAGTGAGGCTTCTGGGAATTTCCTCTCCAAATGTCTTAGAGCAGCCAGAGCTGCAGGCGATTTCCAAGGCAGCAGGCTGCAGGAGCTTGCGCCGCCGCCTGCAGGAGGGAGATTCTCCCTGCTGGAGCCGTTTGGGCTCAGCCCTGCCGCAGCTGGAGGAGACACAGCAGGCAGCAGGTGCTCTGCTCCCTGTGAAGAGCCTTCATCAAGGAGCAGGCAGGAAAGGCTGTGCCAGTGGCCGGGCCTTGTGCATTCCCTGTGCCCTCTTCTGTGTGCCCACAGAGCGGCTTCTTACCGGAAGGCTGCCGCGTGCCTGATGCAGGCAGTGCAGGGCGCGCTCCAGGTCAGCTGCTGGGCCGGCAATGCCACGGGAGCTGGCCATGTCCAGCAGTTGTCTTACTGCAAGCACAAGAAAAAGCCAGCCCAAGTCAGCCTTGAGGCCAGCAAGAGCAAAGGTTGCCATGCAAGGCGGAAGGAAAGGCCAGGAGCTAAAGGCAGCAGCTTGGAGAGCATGAAAAGGAGAGCAAAGACAGGGCCAGCTGAAGCAAGGGCCCCCGCAGTGCTGGCTCTCCCTTCAGAGCAGCTTCTTGTAGAAGTGGAGGCCAATCTCCTCTCTTGCAGTGGCAAATGGGCCTGACCAATTTGGAGAGCAAGATGCTTGCTCTTTTTGCTGCTCTGCTGCAGAAGCAGAGCGTTCTCCTTGCCTCTAACACTTCTAGATGGGAAGATGGGCGAGACAGGGAGAGAAGCGGAGCCTGCAAAAAGCTGCCTTTCTATGCAAAAGGAGACTTGGAAAGATCCAAGTATGTCAGGGGTGGAAGAAAAGCTTGAAGAGAAGCTACCTCTGTCAGGTTTTTCCATGTCAGAGTCGTCTTCTCCCCAGGGCTTCCAGACCAGGCTTGCAGGCTCTTCATCCTCACTTGGTGCTCTGCTCTGCAGCTCTGGCAGCTCAGCCTGAAAGTCGCTGCCAACATTGATGTGCCTAAAGGAAGAAAGAGGTGAAGGTAAGATAGGCAAGTGCTCGAGAGAGCCTTGCTGTGGATGCACAGGCTTGAAGCAATCCCAGCCTGACTCTGAAAGAGCAGTTCTCCTCCTGGCCATTCCTCCAGTTTGCTGTCCTTTAACCCTAGGCCAAAACTCACGGCTGATTGTTGCCTCTTGCTTTCCTTTTCATTGTGCCTCTCCTTTCCACCTGAAAAAGATCCAAACAATGCTCCAATAAGAAATGGTTCCACCCAGGATGTGTCAGTAGCCTTCCTTTTCGACCTCATCGTTGCAAAGCCTGAGCTCCTCTGTGCCAGCTCCTTTCTTTTTGCTGTCATTGCCGTGCTTTTGAGGTGGAATTGCCTAGGCAGGAGCCTCTAGCAGTCAGCAGCTTCCTGAGGAGGGGAAGCAGAAGGCCATGCACTACTCTCTTCAGTCCTGGGGCCACTGGCAGGAGCCAAGAGAATGGGCTGCAAGATGTGGCAGTGCAGGCTTCGGGTGGATAGAAGGAAAAGGCTCTTCACGCAGAGGGTGCTTGGCCACTGGAACAGGCTCTCCAGGGAAGGGGTGCCAGCACCAAGGCTGACTGAGCTCCAAAACGGTTTGGACAGCGCTCTTGGGTATGTGATTGTTGAGGCTGCCCCGGGCAGGCCCTGGAGTTGGGCTCAGTGATCTTTGAGAATCCCTTGCAAGCCAGAAAATTCTCCGGTACTGTGATTGTGTTCTTGAGAAGATGGCATTTCACAGCTGCCCCTGAGCATGAGGTAGAAGCAGCCCTACATGCATTGAAAGAAGTGTCTACAGGATATGAAAATAGAATGTATCTATCAGAGATGTAACTATGGAAGCACATAAGGATTGCTGATGGCAGATGATTTTTGAAGTTGAACACCTGTGTTTGAGGACAAGGCCAGTGAAATGCTTGCATGGCCTGAATGAGAGGGATCCCAGAGGAGAAGTGCCATCATTCTGGTTTTTGCAGCTTTGGAGCAGGTGTGAGCTGAGTCAGGGCATAAGGGGATTTGTTGACACTGAAGCCCTGAACTCCTCAGGCATGACCAATTTGTTTTGGGGTCACCACAAGCTAGGTTTAGGACTGCAATGGGTGCCAGGAACTTTGAAGCAGGTGATGCGTGGAGGAGGATCTGCAACTGCACTGGGACAGCTCTCTACATCCTCTATGGAAAGGTCTGTGTTTGCCTGGGAGGCAACACGATTCCTTCAGAAGCTGCAGCCCGCTTTGACGTGGAAGGTGGCGTGGGGAAAGTGAGCACGCAGCCTGTGTGTGGTGGTTGGTGGGAGAGGCAGCTGGAGCCTGGTGCCCTTGTGTTAGTGCTTTGAAGGCAAGTGGGGATTTTCTTACCTTTGAGGATCCCCAAGTGCTGTGGGGATGCCTGGAGGCAGCCGAGGAGACGAGGATGTGGGTGCAGAGGCCGGGTGTGGCACTGAGTGCAGGAGGTGGCTGGTCAGGGACAGCCCAGGAGCTGATCGTGCAGCTGCTGCTCCAGCGCTGCTCCAGCAGCGTTCCACCAAGGGCCGCAGGAGCAGGAGACAACGACAGTTGCTATGGGCACAGCCCAACATTCCATGTAGAACCCCAGGGGAGCCATGGGACAGAAAGAGGCATGGGCCACCTCTGTCCCTTTTACTTCTGCTGCTGCAAGCTTGCTCTGAGAGCCTTGCCATTGGGTTTTTCTCCTGAGTGGTCTGAGGAGACGGGCAAAAGCAGTGCAGGGACAGCCCTGGCTCTTCTCGGTGCTTCTCTGCAAGGTGTCTCCACCTGAACGTGCCCAGGAGTCTGTCTGTGTCCAAGGGCCCAGAACCTCATCTCCTGCCCTGGAGAACCAGCAGGACTCCTCCCGCTGGCTCTCCTCCAGCTCTGAGAGGAGCTAGAATTTGCAAGTTGTTCAGCCGAGAGGCAACTCCAAAGCTTCCTCTCCAAGTGGAGGCATTCATGCTGCCCCCTTTCTCAAATCTCCTTTTGGTGCCCAATAATGTGGCTTGATGTTTTCCCTCCTTTGGCCTCTGAGCTGGTCACTCACCTCATCACTCCTTCCTTGAAACTTAGAGAAACAGCATGTTTCTCAGGGGAACTGATGGGGACACACAGACAGGGACAGCACGGTGGCATTTCTGTAGCAAACATGAATGCAGACTTTGTATATCCCTCTTCCAGCTCCCTTGGAGAAACTAGCTGTTTGTCTCAAAAG
The DNA here is from genome assembly GCF_028018845.1 of Melospiza georgiana. Taxonomy (NCBI): domain Eukaryota; kingdom Metazoa; phylum Chordata; class Aves; order Passeriformes; family Passerellidae; genus Melospiza; species Melospiza georgiana. The sequence continues at coordinate 43,486,292 of NC_080465.1, forward strand.
ACTCAGGGATTCCTCTAACAAAGGAACGCTGATGGAATTATCTTTCCACACTGATGGCCTTGGCATTTCTTGTAATACTTAGATGGCAGATAGGATAAAACCCAGCCAGTTTTGCTGCTTCCCGGCCTTTAGTTAAGGCAAAGCAAATCTTGCTTCAGTCCCAATCTTGCTTCCTTGCCAGGCTGCATGTTGCCCACAGGGCAGCAAAGTGAGGGGGCAGCTGTAACAAGTGCCACTGCAAGGCAGATACTTTGTAGGCTCCAAGGCCCAGCTGCACTGGCTCCATCAGACAAGGGCAAGCTTCCCTGCGCTTCCCAGAAGCAGCCTGGCAATTGCCCCCTCCCTGGCCCCCTCTCCACCCTGCACAGCCCCTGCCACCAAAGCCTTGCGAGGCAGTGCCATTTGCTGGGCTAGATGAAAGAGGGACTTGGCTTCTTCTTTCGTGCAAATACCTAAGCTGTGGGAAGCCAGAGAGAGGATAATGATCCCAGCCGCTGTGCTTTAGCTAAGGAGATTGGTGGAGGCCCAGAGCGGGAGAGGGGTCCTTTCAAGAGAAACTGAAACTGAACTACTGATGCCTTTGTGGTGCATGGGATATGAATTGGACAGAATTGGAGGGGTTCTAGAAAGTTCTTCCAAGGTGGTCAGGTGCATCAGTGCCCCAAAATGAAACAAAGTTATGTTGCTGGGCTACAAAAAGGACTAAAGCTGTTGCTTTTAGGGCAGAAATGATGGTGAGAGCAGAGCACTCATTTTGATCCAATTCATTGAATTAAACAAAGCCTCCCTTTCCACTGGCAGCTGAGATTTGTAGGAATCAAAGGATGAAGCGCCAGCGTTCTTTCCCTGGCAGGAAAGGAGACACACCTTTGCCAGTCCTGCCAGCCGAGTAAGGGGCCGGGCCTTGGGGAGGTGGTGCGTGCCCAGATTCTCCTCTCAGGGCAAGTGCCGTCTTTGATTGCCGCAGTGATTTCATACAGACCAAAAGACAGAGTGGAACAAACATGGTTTAATGATAAAGACAGATTGTGTCTCAACAAAGGCAAAATGACAAAAGACGGAGCGTAGCCAACACCAAGCCTCTTCCATTGACTGATAAATCTAATCCTACTAATGAATCTTGAATAATACTCATGTACCTTAACTAAGAAATTGAGGAGATTCCTATCATGTAAACTAACTAAATAGAATTTCAGCAAGTCTAAAGGCTTAAAAACCAGTCCTATTCCTATCTAGTCCTATTGATGCCTAAGCCTTGCTAGGCCTGGCTGGACAAGCTGCAGGCTTGTCTAATTTGGTCTTTTCTTCTTGGCGAGAGGCTCTGCTTCTTTGCGAGGGCGATGTCTTCTCCTGTGTTTGTTCCTTTCCTGCATGGTTTCAAACAGCCTTGAAGACAGGAAACAAACCATCCATTGTTCCATTTAGTACACACCATTACAGCAAGTGGCAAGATCTGCCTTTTAGTATGAATTTCTGTCTCTTTGGGCAGTGGCAGGTTGTGAATTGATCAGAGCATGAGTCCAATCTTTCTTGTTTCAATGCCTTGAAATGTCTTCCTCCTTTTGCTGCATCCTATTTGGAATTTGATCAGCAGCATCAAAGCAAGCTTGGATGGATCTGTTGCTCCTTGTATGCAGTGTGTGTTGTTGGGGCAGGGTAAGGTTTCATTGTGAAGGCTGGGTTTGAAGTGAGCTGTTTGGGTTTGAGGTGGGTTGTAAGCTTGAGCAGGGCTGCGAGGGGCGATGGTGCAAGTGGCCTGAGCTTGCCCTGCGGCGCCTTTGCAAAGGGTCAGCCTGTTTGAGTGGCAAGGCGCAGGTTGGAGCAGAAAGAGCAGGAAGTTGCGCACCGTTTGCACTGGCCGCAGGGAAAGGGGCCTCCCGCCGAACGGGGCGGCTGGCGCGGTTGGCAGCAGGGACACTGGGCGCTGCCAGCCCTCTTGCGGCTTCTCTTCCCTGTCTGCCCATCCTCCTTTCTGGGGGGGCTTTTGCTCCTCTTGCCTTCGCCCACAGCCTGGAAATCAAAGAATCCTCTTTCAATGTTTCCTTCCCGTCAGAAAGCTGGAAATGCCTGCGTCCAGCACAAAAATCGATTGGCCTAAGCAAATCCTTGCAAAGCCTCAAGAGCTGAGGAAAGGGCTGCCTTTGCCAGTGGGCTGCGGCGGGCTGCCAAGGCAGAGCTTGGAGGGAAATGCTCCTCTTTCCTACAGGCCAAAGGGGTGGGATAAATGTGTGGCTATCTAGAATTCTACATTTCTTATTTCTACCTCTCTGCCTAACATTTATTTCCCTTGGGTTTTCCTGCAGAAATGTCTAGGGAATGGGATGGCAATTCAGTCAAATTAGGGAAGACACATGGTTAGACGTTTTCTACAACCCAGAATAATCTCTCTCTCTCTCTCTCTCACTCTTGCCAACCAAATTGCTCTTTGCTGGTAAGGAAAGTCTGAGGGGAGCCACAGCACTGGCAGCTGCTTCTTGGGGAGTATGCTGGGGGGCTAGAAAAACTGCCTGAAAATCTGCAACATCTCCCTGAAGACAGGGATTGCTGATGTCAGGAGGAGTGAAGTGGGGAATGAAGGGTGTGATTGGAGTCAGCAAAGGTGGCAGCCCTTGAGAAAGCCATCTGTAGAGAGTCCAAGGCCATTTGGGTGGTGGTGCGGCTTTCTTGGCTCAGAGTTAGGCTCCAGAATGGCGTATTTCAGGGCAGCAGCAGCAGAAGGAAGGCCTGGGCAGCATCTGCTGTGCCTTTCCCAGCACATGGGACGATGTGATCCTGGCAAAGCGGCGTCTGGCATGGCTGGCCAGCAGGTTTTCTCCCCTTCTCCCAGTTTCTTCACCCTCCTGGCATGCCTGGATTTTCTTGCCCCTCACCTGAGCAAGAGTGCTAGCAACTCTATGCTCCTTTTTCCAGGTGTAGTAGTACTCCACACACTGTGCCACGGTCTTAGTCTGGATCTGTTGTGAAGAGAAAAAGAAGGAATCTAAAATTCCTCTGTAGGGTGCTTTGGGGAAAAAGAAGAAGATGGAGTAAAGTAGGAAGTAAAATCATGAAGTAAATGGAGTAGGGTGTAAAATGAAATGAAGCTGGAGAAAGAGAGGCATCGTGCAATGTAGTAAAGCGTGTATCATGCTAGGTGGTAGCACACGTAATGCACAGATCAACAAGAAATCCATCTAGCACAGGTCTTCTTTGCCGGGTTCACTGCAGTTATGCCAGCACAATGTCTTGTGGAAGCAGCAGCAGACGTGTGCGACAAGTCTGAGAGAATAAATCCTCATATTGCAAAGGAGCTTGGAGAAAAGGGCTGGAGAGACAGGATCATCCTTTTCACACAGGCCTTTGATGTCCCGTTTTGTTCCTACTTGAGCAGTTTTGGTACTTGAGAAGAGAGAGAGGGAAGGCCAGTGTTTGTTACCAGATAGAAGCAAGCTTTCCTCCTGATGATCTACTCAGGTAAAGAATGTCCTGCGGCTTTACCTGCTTCTGGATGAGATGAAAATCCTTGCCGTAGGTGTGGAAAGCCTTTTGGAAGGAGTCCTTCTCCTCAGGTGTCCATCTGTCGGAGCCTGGCAATAAAAAGCAGCAGGTAAATGGATCCCTCGATCCACATGAAGTAGATTCCACTGGCCGCCGCAAGAAAATGGTTGCAGGCCATCATTGCCGTGTGAGTACATGTCTGCTCCCTCAGAAGGTGATGAAGACAAGAGCAGGCATTCCGCCGGGAAAAGGATTGGAAAAGCAGTAATGCTGAAGGACTAGATGCTGGTGCTTTCCCCAGCCCCCGAGAAGACAAGACCTTGTGCTGGTGTTAAGCACAATTTGTTGAAGCAGAAACACTTGCCACAACACTGAAGGGGACGGCAGCATCTGTCAGTGAAGGAAGAAGCTCTGCTTTGCTTACCTGCGTAATGATAATCAGCCAAGGGATGGCCTTGAGCTGTTGCAGGCCCCCCTGATAGCAACATCTCCAGAGCCTCCTGCAAGATGCAAAGGGGAAAAGGCTTTAGGCGCCCCACCACATCCAAAATGAGCTGAAAAGCACAGATGCTGCCTTTCAGCTACTTTGCCTCTTCAGACATCCAAGCAACTGTATGCCATGTGGGTGAAAGCCTGGGATTTGATCCCAGTGCCTAGTTTTTGCTGCCCAGCCCTTTGATGCTGGTGCCCAAGAGTGGCATTTTGCTCCCCAAGCGAATGATTTTGCGGCTGCTGCAGCCAGAATGGCCTCAGCTGAGTGAGGCTTCTGGGAATTTCCTCTCCAAATGTCTTAGAGCAGCCAGAGCTGCAGGCGATTTCCAAGGCAGCAGGCTGCAGGAGCTTGCGCCGCCGCCTGCAGGAGGGAGATTCTCCCTGCTGGAGCCGTTTGGGCTCAGCCCTGCCGCAGCTGGAGGAGACACAGCAGGCAGCAGGTGCTCTGCTCCCTGTGAAGAGCCTTCATCAAGGAGCAGGCAGGAAAGGCTGTGCCAGTGGCCGGGCCTTGTGCATTGCCTGTGCCCTCTTCTGTGCGCCCACAGAGCGGCTTCTTACCGGAAGGCTGCCGCGTGCCTGGTGCAGGCAGTGCAGGGCGCGCTCCAGGTCAGCTGCTGGGCCGGCAATGCCACGGGAGCTGGCCATGTCCAGCAGTTGTCTTACTGCAAGCACAAGAAAAAGCCAGCCCAAGTCAGCCTTGAGGCCAGCAAGAGCAAAGGTTGCCATGCAAGGCGGAAGGAAAGGCCAGGAGCTAAAGGCAGCAGCTTGGAGAGCATGAAAAGGAGAGCAAAGACAGGACCAGCTGAAGCAAGGGCCCCCGCAGTGCTGGCTCTCCCTTCAGAGCAGCTTCTTGTAGAAGTGGAGGCCAATCTCCTCTCTTGCAGTGGCAAATGGGCCTGACCAATTTGGAGAGCAAGATGCTTGCTCTTTTTGCTGCTCTGCTGCAGAAGCAGAGCGTTCTCCTTGCCTCTAACACTTCTAGATGGGAAGATGGGCGAGACAGGGAGAGAAGCGGAGCCTGCAAAAAGCTGCCTTTCTATGCAAAAGGAGACTTGGAAAGATCCAAGTATGTCAGGGGTGGAAGAAAAGCTTGAAGAGAAGCTACCTCTGTCAGGTTTTTCCATGTCAGAGTCGTCTTCTCCCCAGGGCTTCCAGACCAGGCTTGCAGGCTCTTCATCCTCACTTGGTGCTCTGCTCTGCAGCTCTGGCAGCTCAGCCTGAAAGTCGCTGCCAACATTGATGTGCCTAAAGGAAGAAAGAGGTGAAGGTAAGATAGGCAAGTGCTCGAGAGAGCCTTGCTGTGGATGCACAGGCTTGAAGCAATCCCAGCCTGACTCTGAAAGAGCAGTTCTCCTCCTGGCCATTCCTCCAGTTTGCTGTCCTTTAACCCTAGGCCAAAACTCATGGCTGATTGTTGCCTCTTGCTTTCCTTTTCATTGTGCCTCTCCTTTCCACCTGAAAAAGATCCAAACAATGCTCCAATAAGAAATGGTTCCACCCAGGATGTGTCAGTAGCCTTCCTTTTCGACCTCATCGTTGCAAAGCCTGAGCTCCTCTGTGCCAGCTCCTTTCTTTTTGCTGTCATTGCCGTGCTTTTGAGGTGGAATTGCCTAGGCAGGAGCCTCTAGCAGTCAGCAGCTTCCTGAGGAGGGGAAGCAGAAGGCCATGCACTACTGTCTTCAGTCCTGGGGCCACTGGCAGGAGCCAAGAGAATGGGCTGCAAGATGTGGCAGTGCAGGCTTCGGGTGGATAGAAGGAAAAGGCTCTTCACGCAGAGGGTGCTTGGCCACTGGAACAGGCTCTCCAGGGAAGGGGTGCCAGCACCAAGGCTGACTGAGCTCCAAAACGGTTTGGACAGCGCTCTTGGGTATGTGATTGTTGAGGCTGCCCCGGGCAGGCCCTGGAGTTGGGCTCAGTGATCTTTGAGAATCCCTTGCAAGCCAGAAAATTCTCCGGTACTGTGATTGTGTTCTTGAGAAGATGGCATTTCACAGCTGCCCCTGAGCATGAGGTAGAAGCAGCCCTACATGCATTGAAAGAAGTGTCTACAGGATATGAAAATAGAATGTATCTATCAGAGATGTAACTATGGAAGCACATAAGGATTGCTGATGGCAGATGATTTTTGAAGTTGAACACCTGTGTTTGAGGACAAGGCCAGTGAAATGCTTGCATGGCCTGAATGAGAGGGATCCCAGAGGAGAAGTGCCATCATTCTGGTTTTTGCAGCTTTGGAGCAGGTGTGAGCTGAGTCAGGGCGTAAGGGGATTTGTTGACACTGAAGCCCTGAACTCCTCAGGCATGACCAATTTGTTTTGGGGTCACCACAAGCTAGGTTTAGGACTGCAATGGGTGCCAGGAACTTTGAAGCAGGTGATGCGTGGAGGAGGATCTGCAACTGCACTGGGACAGCTCTCTACATCCTCTATGGAAAGGTCTGTGTTTGCCTGGGAGGCAACACGATTCCTTCAGAAGCTGCAGCCCGCTTTGACGTGGAAGGTGGCGTGGGGAAAGTGAGCACGCAGCCTGTGTGTGGTGGTTGGTGGGAGAGGCAGCTGGAGCCTGGTGCCCTTGTGTTAGTGCTTTGAAGGCAAGTGGGGATTTTCTTACCTTTGAGGATCCCCAAGTGCTGTGGGGATGCCTGGAGGCAGCCGAGGAGACGAGGATGTGGGTGCAGAGGCCGGGTGTGGCGCTGAGTGCAGGAGGTGGCTGGTCAGGGACAGCCCAGGAGCTGATCGTGCAGCTGCTGCTCCAGCGCTGCTCCAGCAGCGTTCCACCAAGGGCCGCAGGAGCAGGAGACAACGACAGTTGCTATGGGCACAGCCCAACATTCCATGTAGAACCCCAGGGGAGCCATGGGACAGAAAGAGGCATGGGCCACCTCTGTCCCTTTTACTTCTGCTGCTGCAAGCTTGCTCTGAGAGCCTTGCCATTGGGTTTTTCTCCTGAGTGGTCTGAGGAGACGGGCAAAAGCAGTGCAGGGACAGCCCTGGCTCTTCTCGGTGCTTCTCTGCAAGGTGTCTCCACCTGAACGTGCCCAGGAGTCTGTCTGTGTCCAAGGGCCCAGAACCTCATCTCCTGCCCTGGAGAACCAGCAGGACTCCTCCCGCTGGCTCTCCTCCAGCTCTGAGAGGAGCTAGAATTTGCAAGTTGTTCAGCCGAGAGGCAACTCCAAAGCTTCCTCTCCAAGTGGAGGCATTCATGCTGCCCCCTTTGTCAAATCTCCTTTTGGTGCCCAATAATGTGGCTTGATGTTTTCCCTCCTTTGGCCTCTGAGCTGGTCACTCACCTCATCACTCCTTCCTTGAAACTTAGAGAAACAGCATGTTTCTCAGGGGAACTGATGGGGACACACAGACAGGGACAGCACGGTGGCATTTCTGTAGCAAACATGAATGCAGACTTTGTATATCCCTCTTCCAGCTCCCTTGGAGAAACTAGCTGTTTGTCTCAAAAGACTCAGGGATTCCTCTAACAAAGGAACGCTGATGGAATTATCTTTCCACACTGATGGCCTTGGCATTTCTTGTAATACTTAGATGGCAGATAGGATAAAACCCAGCCAGTTTTGCTGCTTCCCGGCCTTTAGTTAAGGCAAAGCAAATCTTGCTTCAGTCCCAATCTTGCTTCCTTGCCAGGCTGCATGTTGCCCACAGGGCAGCAAAGTGAGGGGGCAGCTGTAACAAGTGCCACTGCAAGGCAGATACTTTGTAGGCTCCAAGGCCCAGCTGCACTGGCTCCATCAGACAAGGGCAAGCTTCCCTGCGCTTCCCAGAAGCAGCCTGGCAATTGCCCCCTCCCTGGCCCCCTCTCCACCCTGCACAGCCCCTGCCACCAAAGCCTTGCGAGGCAGTGCCATTTGCTGGGCTAGATGAAAGAGGGACTTGGCTTCTTCTTTCGTGCAAATACCTAAGCTGTGGGAAGCCAGAGAGAGGATAATGATCCCAGCCGCTGTGCTTTAGCTAAGGAGATTGGTGGAGGCCCAGAGCAGGAGAGGGGTCCTTTCAAGAGAAACTGAAACTGAACTACTGATGCCTTTGTGGTGCATGGGATATGAATTGGACAGAATTGGAGGGGTTCTAGAAAGTTCTTCCAAGGTGGTCAGGTGCATCAGTGCCCCAAAATGAAACAAAGTTATGTTGCTGGGCTACAAAAAGGACTAAAGCTGTTGCTTTTAGGGCAGAAATGATGGTGAGAGCAGAGCACTCATTTTGATCCAATTCATTGAATTAAACAAAGCCTCCCTTTCCACTGGCAGCTGAGATTTGTAGGAATCAAAGGATGAAGCGCCAGCGTTCTTTCCCTGGCAGGAAAGGAGACACACCTTTGCCAGTCCTGCCAGCTGAGCAAGGGGCCGGGCCTTGGGGAGGTGGTGCGTGCCCAGATTCTCCTCTCAGGGCAAGTGCCGTCTTTGATTGCCGCAGTGATTTCATACAGACCAAAAGACAGAGTGGAACAAACATGGTTTAATGATAAAGACAGATTGTGTCTCAACAAAGGCAAAATGACAAAAGACGGAGCGTAGCCAACACCAAGCCTCTTCCATTGACTGATAAATCTAATCCTACTAATGAATCTTGAATAATACTCATGTACCTTAACTAAGAAATTGAGGAGATTCCTATCATGTAAACTAACTAAATAGAATTTCAGCAAGTCTAAAGGCTTAAAAACCAGTCCTATTCCTATCTAGTCCTATTGATGCCTAAGCCTTGCTAGGCCTGGCTGGACAAGCTGCAGGCTTGTCTAATTTGGTCTTTTCTTCTTGGCGAGAGGCTCTGCTTCTTTGCGAGGGCGATGTCTTCTCCTGTGTTTGTTCCTTTCCTGCATGGTTTCAAACAGCCTTGAAGACAGGAAACAAACCATCCATTGTTCCATTTAGTACACACCATTACAGCAAGTGGCAAGATCTGCCTTTTAGTATGAATTTCTGTCTCTTTGGGCAGTGGCAGGTTGTGAATTGATCAGAGCATGAGTCCAATCTTTCTTGTTTCAATGCCTTGAAATGTCTTCCTCCTTTTGCTGCATCCTATTTGGAATTTGATCAGCAGCATCAAAGCAAGCTTGGATGGATCTGTTGCTCCTTGTATGCAGTGTGTGTTGTTGGGGCAGGGTAAGGTTTCATTGTGAAGGCTGGGTTTGAAGTGAGCTGTTTGGGTTTGAGGTGGGTTGTAAGCTTGAGCAGGGCTGCGAGGGGCGATGGTGCAAGTGGCCTGAGCTTGCCCTGCGGCGCCTTTGCAAAGGGTCAGCCTGTTTGAGTGGCAAGGCGCAGGTTGGAGCAGAAAGAGCAGGAAGTTGCGCACCGTTTGCACTGGCCGCAGGGAAAGGGGCCTCCCGCCGAACGGGGCGGCTGGCGCGGTTGGCAGCAGGGACACTGGGCGCTGCCAGCCCTCTTGCGGCTTCTCTTCCCTGTCTGCCCATCCTCCTTTCTGGGGGGGCTTTTGCTCCTCTTGCCTTCGCCCACAGCCTGGAAATCAAAGAATCCTCTTTCAATGTTTCCTTCCCGTCAGAAAGCTGGAAATGCCTGCGTCCAGCACAAAAATCGATTGGCCTAAGCAAATCCTTGCAAAGCCTCAAGAGCTGAGGAAAGGGCTGCCTTTGCCAGTGGGCTGCGGCGGGCTGCCAAGGCAGAGCTTGGAGGGAAATGCTCCTCTTTCCTACAGGCCAAAGGGGTGGGATAAATGTGTGGCTATCTAGAATTCTACATTTCTTATTTCTACCTCTCTGCCTAACATTTATTTCCCTTGGGTTTTCCTGCAGAAATGTCTAGGGAATGGGATGGCAATTCAGTCAAATTAGGGAAGACACATGGTTAGACGTTTTCTACAACCCAGAATAATCTCTCTCTCTCTCTCTCTCACTCTTGCCAACCAAATTGCTCTTTGCTGGTAAGGAAAGTCTGAGGGGAGCCACAGCACTGGCAGCTGCTTCTTGGGGAGTATGCTGGGGGGCTAGAAAAACTGCCTGAAAATCTGCAACATCTCCCTGAAGACAGGGATTGCTGATGTCAGGAGGAGTGAAGTGGGGAATGAAGGGTGTGATTGGAGTCAGCAAAGGTGGCAGCCCTTGAGAAAGCCATCTGTAGAGAGTCCAAGGCCATTTGGGTGGTGGTGCGGCTTTCTTGGCTCAGAGTTAGGCTCCAGAATGGCGTATTTCAGGGCAGCAGCAGCAGAAGGAAGGCCTGGGCAGCATCTGCTGTGCCTTTCCCAGCACATGGGACGATGTGATCCTGGCAAAGCGGCGTCTGGCATGGCTGGCCAGCAGGTTTTCTCCCCTTCTCCCAGTTTCTTCACCCTCCTGGCATGCCTGGATTTTCTTGCCCCTCACCTGAGCAAGAGTGCTAGCAACTCTATGCTCCTTTTTCCAGGTGTAGTAGTACTCCACACACTGTGCCACGGTCTTAGTCTGGATCTGTTGTGAAGAGAAAAAGAAGGAATCTAAAATTCCTCTGTAGGGTGCTTTGGGGAAAAAGAAGAAGATGGAGTAAAGTAGGAAGTAAAATCATGAAGTAAATGGAGTAGGGTGTAAAATGAAATGAAGCTGGAGAAAGAGAGGCATCGTGCAATGTAGTAAAGCGTGTATCATGCTAGGTGGTAGCACACGTAATGCACAGATCAACAAGAAATCCATCTAGCACAGGTCTTCTTTGCCGGGTTCACTGCAGTTATGCCAGCACAATGTCTTGTGGAAGCAGCAGCAGACGTGTGCGACAAGTCTGAGAGAATAAATCCTCATATTGCAAAGGAGCTTGGAGAAAAGGGCTGGAGAGACAGGATCATCCTTTTCACACAGGCCTTTGATGTCCCGTTTTGTTCCTACTTGAGCAGTTTTGGTACTTGAGAAGAGAGAGAGGGAAGGCCAGTGTTTGTTACCAGATAGAAGCAAGCTTTCCTCCTGATGATCTACTCAGGTAAAGAATGTCCTGCGGCTTTACCTGCTTCTGGATGAGATGAAAATCCTTGCTGTAGGTGTGGAAAGCCTTTTGGAAGGAGTCCTTCTCCTCAGGTGTCCATCTGTCGGAGCCTGGCAATAAAAAGCAGCAGGTAAATGGATCCCTCGATCCACATGAAGTAGATTCCACTGGCCGCCGCAAGAAAATGGTTGCAGGCCATCATTGCCGTGTGAGTACATGTCTGCTCCCTCAGAAGGTGATGAAGACAAGAGCAGGCATTCCGCCGGGAAAAGGATTGGAAAAGCAGTAATGCTGAAGGACTAGATGCTGGTGCTTTCCCCAGCCCCCGAGAAGACAAGACCTTGTGCTGGTGTTAAGCACAATTTGTTGAAGCAGAAACACTTGCCACAACACTGAAGGGGACGGCAGCATCTGTCAGTGAAGGAAGAAGCTCTGCTTTGCTTACCTGCGTAATGATAATCAGCCAAGGGATGGCCTTGAGCTGTTGCAGGCCCCCCTGATAGCAACATCTCCAGAGCCTCCTGCAAGATGCAAAGGGGAAAAGGCTTTAGGCACCCCACCACATCCAAAATGAGCTGAAAAGCACAGATGCTGCCTTTCAGCTACTTTGCCTCTTCAGACATCCAAGCAACTGTATGCCATGTGGGTGAAAGCCTGGGATTTGATCCCAGTGCCTAGTTTTTGCTGCCCAGCCCTTTGATGCTGGTGCCCAAGAGTGGCATTTTGCTCCCCAAGCGAATGATTTTGCGGCTGCTGCAGCCAGAATGGCCTCAGCTGAGTGAGGCTTCTGGGAATTTCCTCTCCAAATGTCTTAGAGCAGCCAGAGCTGCAGGCGATTTCCAAGGCAGCAGGCTGCAGGAGCTTGCGCCGCCGCCTGCAGGAGGGAGATTCTCCCTGCTGGAGCCGTTTGGGCTCAGCCCTGCCGCAGCTGGAGGAGACACAGCAGGCAGCAGGTGCTCTGCTCCCTGTGAAGAGCCTTCATCAAGGAGCAGGCAGGAAAGGCTGTGCCAGTGGCCGGGCCTTGTGCATTCCCTGTGCCCTCTTCTGTGTGCCCACAGAGCGGCTTCTTACCGGAAGGCTGCCGCGTGCCTGGTGCAGGCAGTGCAGGGCGCGCTCCAGGTCAGCTGCTGGGCCGGCAATGCCACGGGAGCTGGCCATGTCCAGCAGTTGTCTTACTGCAAGCACAAGAAAAAGCCAGCCCAAGTCAGCCTTGAGGCCAGCAAGAGCAAAGGTTGCCATGCAAGGCGGAAGGAAAGGCCAGGAGCTAAAGGCAGCAGCTTGGAGAGCATGAAAAGGAGAGCAAAGACAGGGCCAGCTGAAGCAAGGGCCCCCGCAGTGCTGGCTCTCCCTTCAGAGCAGCTTCTTGTAGAAGTGGAGGCCAATCTCCTCTCTTGCAGTGGCAAATGGGCCTGACCAATTTGGAGAGCAAGATGCTTGCTCTTTTTGCTGCTCTGCTGCAGAAGCAGAGCGTTCTCCTTGCCTCTAACACTTCTAGATGGGAAGATGGGCGAGACAGGGAGAGAAGCGGAGCCTGCAAAAAGCTGCCTTTCTATGCAAAAGGAGACTTGGAAAGATCCAAGTATGTCAGGGGTGGAAGAAAAGCTTGAAGAGAAGCTACCTCTGTCAGGTTTTTCCATGTCAGAGTCGTCTTCTCCCCAGGGCTTCCAGACCAGGCTTGCAGGCTCTTCATCCTCACTTGGTGCTCTGCTCTGCAGCTCTGGCAGCTCAGCCTGAAAGTCGCTGCCAACATTGATGTGCCTAAAGGAAGAAAGAGGTGAAGGTAAGATAGGCAAGTGCTCGAGAGAGCCTTGCTGTGGATGCACAGGCTTGAAGCAATCCCAGCCTGACTCTGAAAGAGCAGTTCTCCTCCTGGCCATTCCTCCAGTTTGCTGTCCTTTAACCCTAGGCCAAAACTCACGGCTGATTGTTGCCTCTTGCTTTCCTTTTCATTGTGCCTCTCCTTTCCACCTGAAAAAGATCCAAACAATGCTCCAATAAGAAATGGTTCCACCCAGGATGTGTCAGTAGCCTTCCTTTTCGACCTCATCGTTGCAAAGCCTGAGCTCCTCTGTGCCAGCTCCTTTCTTTTTGCTGTCATTGCCGTGCTTTTGAGGTGGAATTGCCTAGGCAGGAGCCTCTAGCAGTCAGCAGCTTCCTGAGGAGGGGAAGCAGAAGGCCATGCACTACTCTCTTCAGTCCTGGGGCCACTGGCAGGAGCCAAGAGAATGGGCTGCAAGATGTGGCAGTGCAGGCTTCGGGTGGATAGAAGGAAAAGGCTCTTCACGCAGAGGGTGCTTGGCCACTGGAACAGGCTCTCCAGGGAAGGGGTGCCAGCACCAAGGCTGACTGAGCTCCAAAACGGTTTGGACAGCGCTCTTGGGTATGTGATTGTTGAGGCTGCCCCGGGCAGGCCCTGGAGTTGGGCTCAGTGATCTTTGAGAATCCCTTGCAAGCCAGAAAATTCTCCGGTACTGTGATTGTGTTCTTGAGAAGATGGCATTTCACAGCTGCCCCTGAGCATGAGGTAGAAGCAGCCCTACATGCATTGAAAGAAGTGTCTACAGGATATGAAAATAGAATGTATCTATCAGAGATGTAACTATGGAAGCACATAAGGATTGCTGATGGCAGATGATTTTTGAAGTTGAACACCTGTGTTTGAGGACAAGGCCAGTGAAATGCTTGCATGGCCTGAATGAGAGGGATCCCAGAGGAGAAGTGCCATCATTCTGGTTTTTGCAGCTTTGGAGCAGGTGTGAGCTGAGTCAGGGCATAAGGGGATTTGTTGACACTGAAGCCCTGAACTCCTCAGGCATGACCAATTTGTTTTGGGGTCACCACAAGCTAGGTTTAGGACTGCAATGGGTGCCAGGAACTTTGAAGCAGGTGATGCGTGGAGGAGGATCTGCAACTGCACTGGGACAGCTCTCTACATCCTCTATGGAAAGGTCTGTGTTTGCCTGGGAGGCAACACGATTCCTTCAGAAGCTGCAGCCCGCTTTGACGTGGAAGGTGGCGTGGGGAAAGTGAGCACGCAGCCTGTGTGTGGTGGTTGGTGGGAGAGGCAGCTGGAGCCTGGTGCCCTTGTGTTAGTGCTTTGAAGGCAAGTGGGGATTTTCTTACCTTTGAGGATCCCCAAGTGCTGTGGGGATGCCTGGAGGCAGCCGAGGAGACGAGGATGTGGGTGCAGAGGCCGGGTGTGGCACTGAGTGCAGGAGGTGGCTGGTCAGGGACAGCCCAGGAGCTGATCGTGCAGCTGCTGCTCCAGCGCTGCTCCAGCAGCGTTCCACCAAGGGCCGCAGGAGCAGGAGACAACGACAGTTGCTATGGGCACAGCCCAACATTCCATGTAGAACCCCAGGGGAGCCATGGGACAGAAAGAGGCATGGGCCACCTCTGTCCCTTTTACTTCTGCTGCTGCAAGCTTGCTCTGAGAGCCTTGCCATTGGGTTTTTCTCCTGAGTGGTCTGAGGAGACGGGCAAAAGCAGTGCAGGGACAGCCCTGGCTCTTCTCGGTGCTTCTCTGCAAGGTGTCTCCACCTGAACGTGCCCAGGAGTCTGTCTGTGTCCAAGGGCCCAGAACCTCATCTCCTGCCCTGGAGAACCAGCAGGACTCCTCCCGCTGGCTCTCCTCCAGCTCTGAGAGGAGCTAGAATTTGCAAGTTGTTCAGCCGAGAGGCAACTCCAAAGCTTCCTCTCCAAGTGGAGGCATTCATGCTGCCCCCTTTCTCAAATCTCCTTTTGGTGCCCAATAATGTGGCTTGATGTTTTCCCTCCTTTGGCCTCTGAGCTGGTCACTCACCTCATCACTCCTTCCTTGAAACTTAGAGAAACAGCATGTTTCTCAGGGGAACTGATGGGGACACACAGACAGGGACAGCACGGTGGCATTTCTGTAGCAAACATGAATGCAGACTTTGTATATCCCTCTTCCAGCTCCCTTGGAGAAACTAGCTGTTTGTCTCAAAAGACTCAGGGATTCCTCTAACAAAGGAACGCTGATGGAATTATCTTTCCACACTGATGGCCTTGGCATTTCTTGTAATACTTAGATGGCAGATAGGATAAAACCCAGCCAGTTTTGCTGCTTCCCGGCCTTTAGTTAAGGCAAAGCAAATCTTGCTTCAGTCCCAATCTTGCTTCCTTGCCAGGCTGCATGTTGCCCACAGGGCAGCAAAGTGAGGGGGCAGCTGTAACAAGTGCCACTGCAAGGCAGATACTTTGTAGGCTCCAAGGCCCAGCTGCACTGGCTCCATCAGACAAGGGCAAGCTTCCCTGCGCTTCCCAGAAGCAGCCTGGCAATTGCCCCCTCCCTGGCCCCCTCTCCACCCTGCACAGCCCCTGCCACCAAAGCCTTGCGAGGCAGTGCCATTTGCTGGGCTAGATGAAAGAGGGACTTGGCTTCTTCTTTCGTGCAAATACCTAAGCTGTGGGAAGCCAGAGAGAGGATAATGATCCCAGCCGCTGTGCTTTAGCTAAGGAGATTGGTGGAGGCCCAGAGCAGGAGAGGGGTCCTTTCAAGAGAAACTGAAACTGAACTACTGATGCCTTTGTGGTGCATGGGATATGAATTGGACAGAATTGGAGGGGTTCTAGAAAGTTCTTCCAAGGTGGTCAGGTGCATCAGTGCCCCAAAATGAAACAAAGTTATGTTGCTGGGCTACAAAAAGGACTAAAGCTGTTGCTTTTAGGGCAGAAATGATGGTGAGAGCAGAGCACTCATTTTGATCCAATTCATTGAATTAAACAAAGCCTCCCTTTCCACTGGCAGCTGAGATTTGTAGGAATCAAAGGATGAAGCGCCAGCGTTCTTTCCCTGGCAGGAAAGGAGACACACCTTTGCCAGTCCTGCCAGCCGAGTAAGGGGCCGGGCCTTGGGGAGGTGGTGCGTGCCCAGATTCTCCTCTCAGGGCAAGTGCCGTCTTTGATTGCCGCAGTGATTTCATACAGACCAAAAGACAGAGTGGAACAAACATGGTTTAATGATAAAGACAGATTGTGTCTCAACAAAGGCAAAATGACAAAAGACGGAGCGTAGCCAACACCAAGCCTCTTCCATTGACTGATAAATCTAATCCTACTAATGAATCTTGAATAATACTCATGTACCTTAACTAAGAAATTGAGGAGATTCCTATCATGTAAACTAACTAAATAGAATTTCAGCAAGTCTAAAGGCTTAAAAACCAGTCCTATTCCTATCTAGTCCTATTGATGCCTAAGCCTTGCTAGGCCTGGCTGGACAAGCTGCAGGCTTGTCTAATTTGGTCTTTTCTTCTTGGCGAGAGGCTCTGCTTCTTTGCGAGGGCGATGTCTTCTCCTGTGTTTGTTCCTTTCCTGCATGGTTTCAAACAGCCTTGAAGACAGGAAACAAACCATCCATTGTTCCATTTAGTACACACCATTACAGCAAGTGGCAAGATCTGCCTTTTAGTATGAATTTCTGTCTCTTTGGGCAGTGGCAGGTTGTGAATTGATCAGAGCATGAGTCCAATCTTTCTTGTTTCAATGCCTTGAAATGTCTTCCTCCTTTTGCTGCATCCTATTTGGAATTTGATCAGCAGCATCAAAGCAAGCTTGGATGGATCTGTTGCTCCTTGTATGCAGTGTGTGTTGTTGGGGCAGGGTAAGGTTTCATTGTGAAGGCTGGGTTTGAAGTGAGCTGTTTGGGTTTGAGGTGGGTTGTAAGCTTGAGCAGGGCTGCGAGGGGCGATGGTGCAAGTGGCCTGAGCTTGCCCTGCGGCGCCTTTGCAAAGGGTCAGCCTGTTTGAGTGGCAAGGCGCAGGTTGGAGCAGAAAGAGCAGGAAGTTGCGCACCGTTTGCACTGGCCGCAGGGAAAGGGGCCTCCCGCCGAACGGGGCGGCTGGCGCGGTTGGCAGCAGGGACACTGGGCGCTGCCAGCCCTCTTGCGGCTTCTCTTCCCTGTCTGCCCATCCTCCTTTCTGGGGGGGCTTTTGCTCCTCTTGCCTTCGCCCACAGCCTGGAAATCAAAGAATCCTCTTTCAATGTTTCCTTCCCGTCAGAAAGCTGGAAATGCCTGCGTCCAGCACAAAAATCGATTGGCCTAAGCAAATCCTTGCAAAGCCTCAAGAGCTGAGGAAAGGGCTGCCTTTGCCAGTGGGCTGCGGCGGGCTGCCAAGGCAGAGCTTGGAGGGAAATGCTCCTCTTTCCTACAGGCCAAAGGGGTGGGATAAATGTGTGGCTATCTAGAATTCTACATTTCTTATTTCTACCTCTCTGCCTAACATTTATTTCCCTTGGGTTTTCCTGCAGAAATGTCTAGGGAATGGGATGGCAATTCAGTCAAATTAGGGAAGACACATGGTTAGACGTTTTCTACAACCCAGAATAATCTCTCTCTCTCTCTCTCTCACTCTTGCCAACCAAATTGCTCTTTGCTGGTAAGGAAAGTCTGAGGGGAGCCACAGCACTGGCAGCTGCTTCTTGGGGAGTATGCTGGGGGGCTAGAAAAACTGCCTGAAAATCTGCAACATCTCCCTGAAGACAGGGATTGCTGATGTCAGGAGGAGTGAAGTGGGGAATGAAGGGTGTGATTGGAGTCAGCAAAGGTGGCAGCCCTTGAGAAAGCCATCTGTAGAGAGTCCAAGGCCATTTGGGTGGTGGTGCGGCTTTCTTGGCTCAGAGTTAGGCTCCAGAATGGCGTATTTCAGGGCAGCAGCAGCAGAAGGAAGGCCTGGGCAGCATCTGCTGTGCCTTTCCCAGCACATGGGACGATGTGATCCTGGCAAAGCGGCGTCTGGCATGGCTGGCCAGCAGGTTTTCTCCCCTTCTCCCAGTTTCTTCACCCTCCTGGCATGCCTGGATTTTCTTGCCCCTCACCTGAGCAAGAGTGCTAGCAACTCTATGCTCCTTTTTCCAGGTGTAGTAGTACTCCACACACTGTGCCACGGTCTTAGTCTGGATCTGTTGTGAAGAGAAAAAGAAGGAATCTAAAATTCCTCTGTAGGGTGCTTTGGGGAAAAAGAAGAAGATGGAGTAAAGTAGGAAGTAAAATCATGAAGTAAATGGAGTAGGGTGTAAAATGAAATGAAGCTGGAGAAAGAGAGGCATCGTGCAATGTAGTAAAGCGTGTATCATGCTAGGTGGTAGCACACGTAATGCACAGATCAACAAGAAATCCATCTAGCACAGGTCTTCTTTGCCGGGTTCACTGCAGTTATGCCAGCACAATGTCTTGTGGAAGCAGCAGCAGACGTGTGCGACAAGTCTGAGAGAATAAATCCTCATATTGCAAAGGAGCTTGGAGAAAAGGGCTGGAGAGACAGGATCATCCTTTTCACACAGGCCTTTGATGTCCCGTTTTGTTCCTACTTGAGCAGTTTTGGTACTTGAGAAGAGAGAGAGGGAAGGCCAGTGTTTGTTACCAGATAGAAGCAAGCTTTCCTCCTGATGATCTACTCAGGTAAAGAATGTCCTGCGGCTTTACCTGCTTCTGGATGAGATGAAAATCCTTGCCGTAGGTGTGGAAAGCCTTTTGGAAGGAGTCCTTCTCCTCAGGTGTCCATCTGTCGGAGCCTGGCAATAAAAAGCAGCAGGTAAATGGATCCCTCGATCCACATGAAGTAGATTCCACTGGCCGCCGCAAGAAAATGGTTGCAGGCCATCATTGCCGTGTGAGTACATGTCTGCTCCCTCAGAAGGTGATGAAGACAAGAGCAGGCATTCCGCCGGGAAAAGGATTGGAAAAGCAGTAATGCTGAAGGACTAGATGCTGGTGCTTTCCCCAGCCCCCGAGAAGACAAGACCTTGTGCTGGTGTTAAGCACAATTTGTTGAAGCAGAAACACTTGCCACAACACTGAAGGGGACGGCAGCATCTGTCAGTGAAGGAAGAAGCTCTGCTTTGCTTACCTGCGTAATGATAATCAGCCAAGGGATGGCCTTGAGCTGTTGCAGGCCCCCCTGATAGCAACATCTCCAGAGCCTCCTGCAAGATGCAAAGGGGAAAAGGCTTTAGGCGCCCCACCACATCCAAAATGAGCTGAAAAGCACAGATGCTGCCTTTCAGCTACTTTGCCTCTTCAGACATCCAAGCAACTGTATGCCATGTGGGTGAAAGCCTGGGATTTGATCCCAGTGCCTAGTTTTTGCTGCCCAGCCCTTTGATGCTGGTGCCCAAGAGTGGCATTTTGCTCCCCAAGCGAATGATTTTGCGGCTGCTGCAGCCAGAATGGCCTCAGCTGAGTGAGGCTTCTGGGAATTTCCTCTCCAAATGTCTTAGAGCAGCCAGAGCTGCAGGCGATTTCCAAGGCAGCAGGCTGCAGGAGCTTGCGCCGCCGCCTGCAGGAGGGAGATTCTCCCTGCTGGAGCCGTTTGGGCTCAGCCCTGCCGCAGCTGGAGGAGACACAGCAGGCAGCAGGTGCTCTGCTCCCTGTGAAGAGCCTTCATCAAGGAGCAGGCAGGAAAGGCTGTGCCAGTGGCCGGGCCTTGTGCATTCCCTGTGCCCTCTTCTGTGTGCCCACAGAGCGGCTTCTTACCGGAAGGCTGCCGCGTGCCT
Source organism: Melospiza georgiana (assembly GCF_028018845.1). NCBI lineage: Eukaryota > Metazoa > Chordata > Aves > Passeriformes > Passerellidae > Melospiza > Melospiza georgiana. The sequence goes on from NC_080465.1 coordinate 43,505,691, forward strand.
GGTGCAGGCAGTGCAGGGCGCGCTCCAGGTCAGCTGCTGGGCCGGCAATGCCACGGGAGCTGGCCATGTCCAGCAGTTGTCTTACTGCAAGCACAAGAAAAAGCCAGCCCAAGTCAGCCTTGAGGCCAGCAAGAGCAAAGGTTGCCATGCAAGGCGGAAGGAAAGGCCAGGAGCTAAAGGCAGCAGCTTGGAGAGCATGAAAAGGAGAGCAAAGACAGGGCCAGCTGAAGCAAGGGCCCCCGCAGTGCTGGCTCTCCCTTCAGAGCAGCTTCTTGTAGAAGTGGAGGCCAATCTCCTCTCTTGCAGTGGCAAATGGGCCTGACCAATTTGGAGAGCAAGATGCTTGCTCTTTTTGCTGCTCTGCTGCAGAAGCAGAGCGTTCTCCTTGCCTCTAACACTTCTAGATGGGAAGATGGGCGAGACAGGGAGAGAAGCGGAGCCTGCAAAAAGCTGCCTTTCTATGCAAAAGGAGACTTGGAAAGATCCAAGTATGTCAGGGGTGGAAGAAAAGCTTGAAGAGAAGCTACCTCTGTCAGGTTTTTCCATGTCAGAGTCGTCTTCTCCCCAGGGCTTCCAGACCAGGCTTGCAGGCTCTTCATCCTCACTTGGTGCTCTGCTCTGCAGCTCTGGCAGCTCAGCCTGAAAGTCGCTGCCAACATTGATGTGCCTAAAGGAAGAAAGAGGTGAAGGTAAGATAGGCAAGTGCTCGAGAGAGCCTTGCTGTGGATGCACAGGCTTGAAGCAATCCCAGCCTGACTCTGAAAGAGCAGTTCTCCTCCTGGCCATTCCTCCAGTTTGCTGTCCTTTAACCCTAGGCCAAAACTCACGGCTGATTGTTGCCTCTTGCTTTCCTTTTCATTGTGCCTCTCCTTTCCACCTGAAAAAGATCCAAACAATGCTCCAATAAGAAATGGTTCCACCCAGGATGTGTCAGTAGCCTTCCTTTTCGACCTCATCGTTGCAAAGCCTGAGCTCCTCTGTGCCAGCTCCTTTCTTTTTGCTGTCATTGCCGTGCTTTTGAGGTGGAATTGCCTAGGCAGGAGCCTCTAGCAGTCAGCAGCTTCCTGAGGAGGGGAAGCAGAAGGCCATGCACTACTCTCTTCAGTCCTGGGGCCACTGGCAGGAGCCAAGAGAATGGGCTGCAAGATGTGGCAGTGCAGGCTTCGGGTGGATAGAAGGAAAAGGCTCTTCACGCAGAGGGTGCTTGGCCACTGGAACAGGCTCTCCAGGGAAGGGGTGCCAGCACCAAGGCTGACTGAGCTCCAAAACGGTTTGGACAGCGCTCTTGGGTATGTGATTGTTGAGGCTGCCCCGGGCAGGCCCTGGAGTTGGGCTCAGTGATCTTTGAGAATCCCTTGCAAGCCAGAAAATTCTCCGGTACTGTGATTGTGTTCTTGAGAAGATGGCATTTCACAGCTGCCCCTGAGCATGAGGTAGAAGCAGCCCTACATGCATTGAAAGAAGTGTCTACAGGATATGAAAATAGAATGTATCTATCAGAGATGTAACTATGGAAGCACATAAGGATTGCTGATGGCAGATGATTTTTGAAGTTGAACACCTGTGTTTGAGGACAAGGCCAGTGAAATGCTTGCATGGCCTGAATGAGAGGGATCCCAGAGGAGAAGTGCCATCATTCTGGTTTTTGCAGCTTTGGAGCAGGTGTGAGCTGAGTCAGGGCATAAGGGGATTTGTTGACACTGAAGCCCTGAACTCCTCAGGCATGACCAATTTGTTTTGGGGTCACCACAAGCTAGGTTTAGGACTGCAATGGGTGCCAGGAACTTTGAAGCAGGTGATGCGTGGAGGAGGATCTGCAACTGCACTGGGACAGCTCTCTACATCCTCTATGGAAAGGTCTGTGTTTGCCTGGGAGGCAACACGATTCCTTCAGAAGCTGCAGCCCGCTTTGACGTGGAAGGTGGCGTGGGGAAAGTGAGCACGCAGCCTGTGTGTGGTGGTTGGTGGGAGAGGCAGCTGGAGCCTGGTGCCCTTGTGTTAGTGCTTTGAAGGCAAGTGGGGATTTTCTTACCTTTGAGGATCCCCAAGTGCTGTGGGGATGCCTGGAGGCAGCCGAGGAGACGAGGATGTGGGTGCAGAGGCCGGGTGTGGCGCTGAGTGCAGGAGGTGGCTGGTCAGGGACAGCCCAGGAGCTGATCGTGCAGCTGCTGCTCCAGCGCTGCTCCAGCAGCGTTCCACCAAGGGCCGCAGGAGCAGGAGACAATGACAGTTGCTATGGGCACAGCCCAACATTCCATGTAGAACCCCAGGGGAGCCATGGGACAGAAAGAGGCATGGGCCACCTCTGTCCCTTTTACTTCTGCTGCTGCAAGCTTGCTCTGAGAGCCTTGCCATTGGGTTTTTCTCCTGAGTGGTCTGAGGAGACGGGCAAAAGCAGTGCAGGGACAGCCCTGGCTCTTCTCGGTGCTTCTCTGCAAGGTGTCTCCACCTGAACGTGCCCAGGAGTCTGTCTGTGTCCAAGGGCCCAGAACCTCATCTCCTGCCCTGGAGAACCAGCAGGACTCCTCCCGCTGGCTCTCCTCCAGCTCTGAGAGGAGCTAGAATTTGCAAGTTGTTCAGCCGAGAGGCAACTCCAAAGCTTCCTCTCCAAGTGGAGGCATTCATGCTGCCCCCTTTCTCAAATCTCCTTTTGGTGCCCAATAATGTGGCTTGATGTTTTCCCTCCTTTGGCCTCTGAGCTGGTCACTCACCTCATCACTCCTTCCTTGAAACTTAGAGAAACAGCATGTTTCTCAGGGGAACTGATGGGGACACACAGACAGGGACAGCACGGTGGCATTTCTGTAGCAAACATGAATGCAGACTTTGTATATCCCTCTTCCAGCTCCCTTGGAGAAACTAGCTGTTTGTCTCAAAAGACTCAGGGATTCCTCTAACAAAGGAACGCTGATGGAATTATCTTTCCACACTGATGGCCTTGGCATTTCTTGTAATACTTAGATGGCAGATAGGATAAAACCCAGCCAGTTTTGCTGCTTCCCGGCCTTTAGTTAAGGCAAAGCAAATCTTGCTTCAGTCCCAATCTTGCTTCCTTGCCAGGCTGCATGTTGCCCACAGGGCAGCAAAGTGAGGGGGCAGCTGTAACAAGTGCCACTGCAAGGCAGATACTTTGTAGGCTCCAAGGCCCAGCTGCACTGGCTCCATCAGACAAGGGCAAGCTTCCCTGCGCTTCCCAGAAGCAGCCTGGCAATTGCCCCCTCCCTGGCCCCCTCTCCACCCTGCACAGCCCCTGCCACCAAAGCCTTGCGAGGCAGTGCCATTTGCTGGGCTAGATGAAAGAGGGACTTGGCTTCTTCTTTCGTGCAAATACCTAAGCTGTGGGAAGCCAGAGAGAGGATAATGATCCCAGCCGCTGTGCTTTAGCTAAGGAGATTGGTGGAGGCCCAGAGCAGGAGAGGGGTCCTTTCAAGAGAAACTGAAACTGAACTACTGATGCCTTTGTGGTGCATGGGATATGAATTGGACAGAATTGGAGGGGTTCTAGAAAGTTCTTCCAAGGTGGTCAGGTGCATCAGTGCCCCAAAATGAAACAAAGTTATGTTGCTGGGCTACAAAAAGGACTAAAGCTGTTGCTTTTAGGGCAGAAATGATGGTGAGAGCAGAGCACTCATTTTGATCCAATTCATTGAATTAAACAAAGCCTCCCTTTCCACTGGCAGCTGAGATTTGTAGGAATCAAAGGATGAAGCGCCAGCATTCTTTCCCTGGCAGGAAAGGAGACACACCTTTGCCAGTCCTGCCAGCCGAGTAAGGGGCCGGGCCTTGGGGAGGTGGTGCGTGCCCAGATTCTCCTCTCAGGGCAAGTGCCGTCTTTGATTGCCGCAGTGATTTCATACAGACCAAAAGACAGAGTGGAACAAACATGGTTTAATGATAAAGACAGATTGTGTCTCAACAAAGGCAAAATGACAAAAGACGGAGCGTAGCCAACACCAAGCCTCTTCCATTGACTGATAAATCTAATCCTACTAATGAATCTTGAATAATACTCATGTACCTTAACTAAGAAATTGAGGAGATTCCTATCATGTAAACTAACTAAATAGAATTTCAGCAAGTCTAAAGGCTTAAAAACCAGTCCTATTCCTATCTAGTCCTATTGATGCCTAAGCCTTGCTAGGCCTGGCTGGACAAGCTGCAGGCTTGTCTAATTTGGTCTTTTCTTCTTGGCGAGAGGCTCTGCTTCTTTGCGAGGGCGATGTCTTCTCCTGTGTTTGTTCCTTTCCTGCATGGTTTCAAACAGCCTTGAAGACAGGAAACAAACCATCCATTGTTCCATTTAGTACACACCATTACAGCAAGTGGCAAGATCTGCCTTTTAGTATGAATTTCTGTCTCTTTGGGCAGTGGCAGGTTGTGAATTGATCAGAGCATGAGTCCAATCTTTCTTGTTTCAATGCCTTGAAATGTCTTCCTCCTTTTGCTGCATCCTATTTGGAATTTGATCAGCAGCATCAAAGCAAGCTTGGATGGATCTGTTGCTCCTTGTATGCAGTGTGTGTTGTTGGGGCAGGGTAAGGTTTCATTGTGAAGGCTGGGTTTGAAGTGAGCTGTTTGGGTTTGAGGTGGGTTGTAAGCTTGAGCAGGGCTGCGAGGGGCGATGGTGCAAGTGGCCTGAGCTTGCCCTGCGGCGCCTTTGCAAAGGGTCAGCCTGTTTGAGTGGCAAGGCGCAGGTTGGAGCAGAAAGAGCAGGAAGTTGCGCACCGTTTGCACTGGCCGCAGGGAAAGGGGCCTCCCGCCGAACGGGGCGGCTGGCGCGGTTGGCAGCAGGGACACTGGGCGCTGCCAGCCCTCTTGCGGCTTCTCTTCCCTGTCTGCCCATCCTCCTTTCTCGGGGGGCTTTTGCTCCTCTTGCCTTCGCCCACAGCCTGGAAATCAAAGAATCCTCTTTCAATGTTTCCTTCCCGTCAGAAAGCTGGAAATGCCTGCGTCCAGCACAAAAATCGATTGGCCTAAGCAAATCCTTGCAAAGCCTCAAGAGCTGAGGAAAGGGCTGCCTTTGCCAGTGGGCTGCGGCGGGCTGCCAAGGCAGAGCTTGGAGGGAAATGCTCCTCTTTCCTACAGGCCAAAGGGGTGGGATAAATGTGTGGCTATCTAGAATTCTACATTTCTTATTTCTACCTCTCTGCCTAACATTTATTTCCCTTGGGTTTTCCTGCAGAAATGTCTAGGGAATGGGATGGCAATTCAGTCAAATTAGGGAAGACACATGGTTAGACGTTTTCTACAACCCAGAATAATCTCTCTCTCTCTCTCTCTCACTCTTGCCAACCAAATTGCTCTTTGCTGGTAAGGAAAGTCTGAGGGGAGCCACAGCACTGGCAGCTGCTTCTTGGGGAGTATGCTGGGGGGCTAGAAAAACTGCCTGAAAATCTGCAACATCTCCCTGAAGACAGGGATTGCTGATGTCAGGAGGAGTGAAGTGGGGAATGAAGGGTGTGATTGGAGTCAGCAAAGGTGGCAGCCCTTGAGAAAGCCATCTGTAGAGAGTCCAAGGCCATTTGGGTGGTGGTGCGGCTTTTTTGGCTCAGAGTTAGGCTCCAGAATGGTGTATTTCAGGGCAGCAGCAGCAGAAGGAAGGCCTGGGCAGCATCTGCTGTGCCTTTCCCAGCACATGGGACGATGTGATCCTGGCAAAGCGGCGTCTGGCATGGCTGGCCAGCAGGTTTTCTCCCCTTCTCCCAGTTTCTTCACCCTCCTGGCATGCCTGGATTTTCTTGCCCCTCACCTGAGCAAGAGTGCTAGCAACTCTATGCTCCTTTTTCCAGGTGTAGTAGTACTCCACACACTGTGCCACGGTCTTAGTCTGGATCTGTTGTGAAGAGAAAAAGAAGGAATCTAAAATTCCTCTGTAGGGTGCTTTGGGGAAAAAGAAGAAGATGGAGTAAAGTAGGAAGTAAAATCATGAAGTAAATGGAGTAGGGTGTAAAATGAAATGAAGCTGGAGAAAGAGAGGCATCGTGCAATGTAGTAAAGCGTGTATCATGCTAGGTGGTAGCACACGTAATGCACAGATCAACAAGAAATCCATCTAGCACAGGTCTTCTTTGCCGGGTTCACTGCAGTTATGCCAGCACAATGTCTTGTGGAAGCAGCAGCAGACGTGTGCGACAAGTCTGAGAGAATAAATCCTCATATTGCAAAGGAGCTTGGAGAAAAGGGCTGGAGAGACAGGATCATCCTTTTCACACAGGCCTTTGATGTCCCGTTTTGTTCCTACTTGAGCAGTTTTGGTACTTGAGAAGAGAGAGAGGGAAGGCCAGTGTTTGTTACCAGATAGAAGCAAGCTTTCCTCCTGATGATCTACTCAGGTAAAGAATGTCCTGCGGCTTTACCTGCTTCTGGATGAGATGAAAATCCTTGCCGTAGGTGTGGAAAGCCTTTTGGAAGGAGTCCTTCTCCTCAGGTGTCCATCTGTCGGAGCCTGGCAATAAAAAGCAGCAGGTAAATGGATCCCTCGATCCACATGAAGTAGATTCCACTGGCCGCCGCAAGAAAATGGTTGCAGGCCATCATTGCCGTGTGAGTACATGTCTGCTCCCTCAGAAGGTGATGAAGACAAGAGCAGGCATTCCGCCGGGAAAAGGATTGGAAAAGCAGTAATGCTGAAGGACTAGATGCTGGTGCTTTCCCCAGCCCCCGAGAAGACAAGACCTTGTGCTGGTGTTAAGCACAATTTGTTGAAGCAGAAACACTTGCCACAACACTGAAGGGGACGGCAGCATCTGTCAGTGAAGGAAGAAGCTCTGCTTTGCTTACCTGCGTAATGATAATCAGCCAAGGGATGGCCTTGAGCTGTTGCAGGCCCCCCTGATAGCAACATCTCCAGAGCCTCCTGCAAGATGCAAAGGGGAAAAGGCTTTAGGCGCCCCACCACATCCAAAATGAGCTGAAAAGCACAGATGCTGCCTTTCAGCTACTTTGCCTCTTCAGACATCCAAGCAACTGTATGCCATGTGGGTGAAAGCCTGGGATTTGATCCCAGTGCCTAGTTTTTGCTGCCCAGCCCTTTGATGCTGGTGCCCAAGAGTGGCATTTTGCTCCCCAAGCGAATGATTTTGCGGCTGCTGCAGCCAGAATGGCCTCAGCTGAGTGAGGCTTCTGGGAATTTCCTCTCCAAATGTCTTAGAGCAGCCAGAGCTGCAGGCGATTTCCAAGGCAGCAGGCTGCAGGAGCTTGCGCCGCCGCCTGCAGGAGGGAGATTCTCCCTGCTGGAGCCGTTTGGGCTCAGCCCTGCCGCAGCTGGAGGAGACACAGCAGGCAGCAGGTGCTCTGCTCCCTGTGAAGAGCCTTCATCAAGGAGCAGGCAGGAAAGGCTGTGCCAGTGGCCGGGCCTTGTGCATTGCCTGTGCCCTCTTCTGTGCGCCCACAGAGCGGCTTCTTACCGGAAGGCTGCCGCGTGCCTGGTGCAGGCAGTGCAGGGCGCGCTCCAGGTCAGCTGCTGGGCCGGCAATGCCACGGGAGCTGGCCATGTCCAGCAGTTGTCTTACTGCAAGCACAAGAAAAAGCCAGCCCAAGTCAGCCTTGAGGCCAGCAAGAGCAAAGGTTGCCATGCAAGGCGGAAGGAAAGGCCAGGAGCTAAAGGCAGCAGCTTGGAGAGCATGAAAAGGAGAGCAAAGACAGGGCCAGCTGAAGCAAGGGCCCCCGCAGTGCTGGCTCTCCCTTCAGAGCAGCTTCTTGTAGAAGAAGTGGAGGCCAATCTCCTCTCTTGCAGTGGCAAATGGGCCTGACCAATTTGGAGAGCAAGATGCTTGCTCTTTTTGCTGCTCTGCTGCAGAAGCAGAGCGTTCTCCTTGCCTCTAACACTTCTAGATGGGAAGATGGGCGAGACAGGGAGAGAAGCGGAGCCTGCAAAAAGCAGCCTTTCTATGCAAAAGGAGACTTGGAAAGATCCAAGTATGTCAGGGGTGGAAGAAAAGCTTGAAGAGAAGCTACCTCTGTCAGGTTTTTCCATGTCAGAGTCGTCTTCTCCCCAGGGCTTCCAGACCAGGCTTGCAGGCTCTTCATCCTCACTTGGTGCTCTGCTCTGCAGCTCTGGCAGCTCAGCCTGAAAGTCGCTGCCAACATTGATGTGCCTAAAGGAAGAAAGAGGTGAAGGTAAGAAAGGCAAGTGCTCGAGAGAGCCTTGCTGTGGATGCAGAGGCTTGAAGCAATCCCAGCCTGACTCTGAAAGAGCAGTTCTCCTCCTGGCCATTCCTCCAGTTTGCTGTCCTTTAACCCTAGGCCAAAACTCACGGCTGATTGTTGCCTCTTGCTTTCCTTTTCATTGTGCCTCTCCTTTCCACCTGCAAAAGATCCAAACAATGCTCCAATTAGAAATGGTTCCACCCAGGATGTGTCAGTAGCCTTCCTTCTCGACCTCATCGTTGCAAAGCCTGAGCTCCTCTGTGCCAGCTCCTTTCTTTTTGCTGTCATTGCCATGCTTTTGAGGTGGAATTGCCTAGGCAGGAGCCTCTAGCAGTCAGCAGCTTCCTGAGGAGGGGAAGCAGAAGGCCATGCACTACTCTCTTCAGTCCTGGGGCCACTGGCAGGAGCCAAGAGAATGGGCTGCAAGATGTGGCAGTGCAGGCTTCGGGTGGATAGAAGGAAAAGGCTCTTCACGCAGAGGGTGCTTGGCCACTGGAACAGGCTCTCCAGGGAAGGGGTGCCAGCAGCAAGGCTGACTGAGCTCCAAAAGTGTTTGGACAGCGCTCTTGGGCATGTGATTGTTGAGGCTGCCCCAGGCAGGCCCTGGAGTTGGGCTCAGTGATCTTTGAGAATCCCTTGCAAGCCAGAAAATTCTCTGGTACTGTGATTGTGTTCTTGAGAAGGTGGCATTTCACAGCTGCCCCTGAGCATGAGGTAGAAGCAGCCCTACATGCATTGAAAGAAGTATCTACAGGATATGAAAATAGAATGTATCTATCAGAGATGTAACAATGTGAGCACATAAGGATTGCTGATGGCAGATGATTTTTGAAGTTGAACACCTGTGTTTGAGGACAAGGCCAGTGAAATGCTTGCATGGCCTGAATGAGAGGGATCCCAGAGGAGAAGTGCCATCATTCTGGTTTTTGCAGCTTTGGAGCAGGTGTGAGCTGAGTCAGGGCATAAGGGGATTTGTTGACACTGAAGCCCTGAACTCCTCAGGCATGACCAATTTGTTTTGGGGTCACCACAAGCTAGGTTTAGGACTGCAATGGGTGCCAGGAACTTTGAAGCAGGTGATGCGTGGAGGAGGATCTGCAACTGCACTGGGACAGCTCTCTACATCCTCTATGGAAAGGTCTGTGTTTGCCTGGGAGGCAACACGATTCCTTCAGAAGCTGCAGCCCGCTTTGATGTGGAAGGTGGCGTGGGGAAAGTGAGCACGCAGCCTGTGTGTGGTGGTTGGTGGGAGAGGCAGCTGGAGCCTGGTGCCCTTGTGTTAGTGCTTTGAGGGCAAGTGGGGATTTTCTTACCTTTGAGGATCCCCAAGTGCTGTGGGGATGCCTGGAGGCAGCCGAGGAGACGAGGATGTGGGTGCAGAGGCCGGGTGTGGCGCTGAGTGCAGGAGGTGGCTGGTCAGGGACAGCCCAGGAGCTGATCGTGCAGCTGCTGCTCCAGCGCTGCTCCAGCAGCGTTCCACCAAGGGCCGCAGGAGCAGGAGACAACGACAGTTGCTATGGGCACAGCCCAACATTCCATGTAGAACCGCAGGGGAGCCATGGGACAGAAAGAGGCATGGGCCACCTCTGTCCCTTTTACTTCTGCTGCTGCAAGCTTGCTCTGAGAGCCTTGCCATTGGGTTTTTCTCCTGAGTGGTCTGAGGAGACGGGCAAAAGCAGTGCAGGGACAGCCCTGGCTCTTCTCGGTGCTTCTCTGCAAGGTGTCTCCAGCTGAACGTGCCCAGGAGGCTGTCTGTGTCCAAGGGCCCAGAACCTCATCTCCTGCCCTGGAGAACCAGCAGGACTCCTCCCGCTGGCTCTCCTCCAGCTCTGAGAGGAGCTAGAATTTGCAAGTTGTTCGGCCGAGAGGCAACTCCAAAGCTTCCTCTCCAAGTGGAGGCATTCATGCTGCCCCCTTTCTCAAATCTCCTTTTGGTGCCCAATAATGTGGCTTGATGTATTCCCTCCTTTGGCCTCTGAGCTGGTCACTCACCTCATCACTCCTTCCTTGAAACTTAGAGAAACAGCATGTTTCTCAGGGGAACTGATGGGGACACACAGACAGGGACAGCACGGTGGCATTTCTGTAGCAAACATGAATGCAGACTTTGTATATCCCTCTTCCAGCTCCCTTGGAGAAACTAGCTGTTTGTCTCAAAAGACTCAGGGATTCCTCTAACAAAGGAACGCTGATGGAATGATCTTTCCACACTGATGGCCTTGGCATTTCTTGTAATACTTAGATGGCAGATAGGATAAAACCCAGCCAGTTTTGCTGCTTCCCGGCCTTTAGTTAAGGCAAAGCAAATCTTGCTTCAGTCCCAATCTTGCTTCCTTGCCAGGCTGCATGTTGCCCACAGGGCAGCAAAGTGAGGGGGCAGCTGTAACAAGTGCCACTGCAAGGCAGATACTTTGTAGGCTCCAAGGCCCAGCTGCACTGGCTCCATCAGACAAGGGCAAGCTTCCCTGCGCTTCCCAGAAGCAGCCTGGCAATTGCCCCCTCCCTGGCCCCCTCTCCACCCTGCACAGCCCCTGCCACCAAAGCCTTGCTGGGCAGTGCCATTTGCTGGGCTAGACGAAAGAGGGAGTTTGCTTCTTCTTTCGTGCAAATACCTAAGCTGGGGGAAGCCAGAGAGAGGATAATGATCCCAGCCGCTGTGCTTTAGCTAAGGAGATTGGTGGAGGCCCAGAGCGGGAGAGGGGTCCTTTCAAGAGAAACTGAAACTGAACTACTGATGCCTTGGTGGTGCATGGGATATGAATTGGACAGAATTGGAGGGGTTCTAGAAAGGTCTTCCAAGGTGGTCAGGTGCATCAGTGCCCCAAAATGAAACAAAGTTATGTTGCTGGGCTACAAAAAGGACTAAAGCTGTTGCTTTTAGGGCAGAAATGATGGTGAGAGCAGAGCACTCATTTTGATCCAATTCATTGAATTAAACAAAGCCTCCCTTTCCACTGGCAGCTGAGATTTGTAGGAATCAAAGGATGAAGCGCCAGCGTTCTTTCCCTGGCAGGAAAGGAGACACACCTTTGCCAGTCCTGCCAGCTGAGCAAGGGGCCGGGCCTTGGGGAGGTGGTGCGTGCCCAGATTCTCCTCTCAGGGCAAGTGCCGTCTTTGATTGCCGCAGTGATTTCATACAGACCAAAAGACAAAGTGGAACAAACATGGTTTAATGATAAAGACAGATTGTGTCTCAACAAAGGCAAAATGACAAAAGACAGAGCATAGCCAACACTAAGCCTCTTCCATTGACTGATCAATCTAATCCTACTAATGAATCTTGAATAATACTCATGTACCTTAACTAAGAAATTGAGGAGATTCCTATCATGTAAACTAACTAAATAGAATTTCAGCAAGTCTAAAAGCTTAAAAACCAGTCCTATTCCTATCTAGTCCTATTGACGCCTAAGCCTTGCTAGGCCTGGCTGGACAAGCTGCAGGCTTGTCTAATTTGGTCTTTTCTTCTTGGCGAGAGGCTCTGCTTCTTTGCGAGGGCGATGTCTTCTCCTGTGTTTGTTCCTTTCCTGCATGGTTTCAAACACCCTGGAAGATAGGAAACAAACCATCCATTGTTCAATTTAGTACACACCATTACAGCAAGTGGCAAGATCTGCCTTTTAGTATGAATTTCTGTCTTTTTGGGCAGTGGCAGGTTGTGAATTGATCAGAGCATGAGTCCGATCTTTCTTGTTTCAATGCCTTGAAATGTCTTCCTCCTTTTGCTGCATCCTATTTGGAATTTGATCAGCAGCATCAAAGCAAGCTTGGATGGATCTGTTGCTCCTTGTATGCAGTGTGTGTTGTTGGGGCAGGGTAAGGTTTCATTGTGAAGGCTGGGTTTGAAGTGAGCTGTTTGGGTTTGAGGTGGGTTGTAAGCTTGAGCAGGGCTGCGAGGGGCGATGGTGCAAGTGGCCTGAGCTTGCCCTGCGGCGCCTTTGCAAAGGGTCAGCCTGTTTGAGTGGCAAGGCGCAGGTTGGAGCAGAAAGAGCAGGAAGTTGCGCACCGTTTGCACTGGCCGCAGGGAAAGGGGCCTCCCGCCGAACGGGGCGGCTGGCGCGGTTGGCAGCAGGGACACTGGGCGCTGCCAGCCCTCTTGCGGCTTCTCTTGCCTGTCTGCCCATCCTCCTTTCTGGGGGGGCTTTTGCTCCTCTTGCCTTCGCCCACAGCCTGGAAATCAAAGAATCCTCTTTCAATGTTTCCTTCCCGTCAGAAAGCTGGAAATGCCTGCGTCCAGCACAAAAATCTATTGGCCTAAGCAAATCCTTGCAAAGCCTCAAGAGCTGAGGAAAGGGCTGCCTTTGCCAGTGGGCTGCGGCAGGCTGCCAAGGCAGAGCTTGGAGGGAAATGCTCCTCTTTCCTACAGGCCAAAGGGGTGGGATAAATGTGTGGCTGTCTAGAATTCTACATTTCTTATTTCTACCTCTCTGCCTAACATTTATTTCCCTTGGGTTTTCCTGCAGAAATGTCTAGGGAATGGGATGGAAATTCAGTCAAATTAGGGAAGACACATGGTTAGACCTTTTCTACAACCCAGAATAATCTCTCTTTCTCTTTCTCTTTCTCTTTCTCTCTCTCTCTCTCACTCTTGCCAACCAAATTGCTCTTTGCTGGTAAGGAAAGTCTGAGGGGAGCCACAGCACTGGCAGCTGCATCTTGGGGAGTATGCTGGGATGCTAGAAAAACTGCCTGAAAATCTGCAACATCTCCCTGAAGACAGGGATTGCTGATGTCAGGAGGAGTTAAGTGGGGAATGAAGGGTGTGATTGGAGTCAGCAAAGGTGGCAGCCCTTGAGAAAGCCATCTGTAGAGAGTCCAAGGCCATTTGGGTGGTGGTGCGGCTTTTTTGGCTCAGAGTTAGGCTCCAGAATGGCGTATTTCAGGGCAGCAGCAGCAGAAGGAAGGCCTGGGCAGCATCTGCTGTGCCTTTCCCAGCACATGGGACGATGTGATCCTGGCAAAGCGGCGTCTGGCATGGCTGGCCAGCAGGTTTTCTCCCCTTCTCCCAGTTTCTCCACCCTCCTGGCATGCCTGGATTTTCTTGCCCCTCACCTGAGCAAGAGTGCTAGCAACTCTATGCTCCTTTTTCCAGGTGTAGTAGTACTCCACACACTGTGCCACGGTCTTAGTCTGGATCTGTTGTGAAGAGAAAAAGAAGGAATCTAAAATTCCTTTGTAGGGTGCATTGGGGAAAAAGAAGAAGATGGAGTAAAGTAGGAAGTAAAATCATGAAGTAAATGGAGTAGGGTGTAAAATGAAATCAAGATGGAGAAAGAGAGGCATCGTGCAATGTAGTAAAGCGTGTATCATGCTAGGTGGTAGCACACGTAATGCACAGATCAACAAGAAATCCATCTAGCACAGGTCTTCTTTGCCGGGTTCACTGCAGTTATGCCAGCACAATGTCTTGTGGAAGCATCAGCAGACGTGTGCGACAAGTCTGAGAGAATAAATCATCATATTGCAAAGGAGCTTGGAGAAAAGGGCTGGAGAGACAGGATCATCCTTTTCACACATGCCTTTGATGTCCCGTTTTGTTCCTACTTGAGCAGTTTTGGTACTTGAGAAGAGAGAGACCGAAGCCCAGTGTTTGTTACCAGATAGAAGCAAGCTTTCCTCCTGATGATCTGCTGAGGTAAAGAATGTCCTGCGGCTTTACCTGCTTCTGGATGAGATGAAAATCCTTGCCGTAGGTGTGGAAAGCCTTTTGGAAGGAGTCCTTCTCCTCAGGTGTCCATCTGTCGGAGCCTGGCAATAAAAAGCAGCAGGTAAATGGATCCCTCGATCCACATGAAGTAGATCCCACTGGCCGCCGCAAGAAAATGGTTGCAGGCCATCATTGCCGTGTGAGTACACGTCTGCTCCCTCAGAAGGTGATGAAGACAAGAGCAGGCATTCCGCCGGGAAAAGGATTGGAAAAGAAGTAAAGCTGAAGGACTAGATGCTGGTGCTTTCCCCTGCCCCCGAGAAGAGAAGCCCTTGTGCTGGTGTTAAGCACAATTTGTTGAAGCAGAAACACTTGCCACAACACTGAAGGGGACGGCAGCATCTGTCAGTGAAGGAAGAAGCTCTGCTTTGCTTACCTGCGTAATGATAATCAGCCAAGGGATGGCCTTGAGCTGTTGCAGGCCCTCCTGAGAGCAACATCTCCAGAGCCTCCTGCAAGATCCAAGGGGAAAAGGCTTTAGGCGCCCCACCACATCCAAAATGAGCCGAAAAGCACAGATGCTGCCTTTCAGCTACTTTGCCTCTTCAGACATTCAAGCAACTGTATGCCATGTGGGTGAAAGCCTGGGATTTGATCCCAGTGCCTAGTTTTTGCTGCCCAGCCCTTTGATGCTGGTGCCCAAGAGTGGCATTTTGCTCCCCAAGCGAATGATTTAGCGGCTCCTGCAGCCAGAATGGCCTCAGCTGCGTGAGGCTTCTGGGAATTTCCTCTCCAAATGTCTTCGAGCAGCCAGAGCTGCAGGCGATTTCCAAGGCAGCAGGCTGCAGGAGCTTGCGCCGCCGCCTGCAGGAGGGAGATTCTCCCTGCTGGAGCCGTTTGGGCTCAGCCCTGCCGCAGCTGGAGGAGACACAGCAGGCAGCAGGTGCTCTGCTCCCTGTGAAGAGCCTTCATCAAGGAGCAGGCAGGAAAGGCTGTGCCAGTGGCCGGGCCTTGTGCATTCCCTGTGCCCTCTTCTGTGCGCCCACAGAGCGGCTTCTTACCGGAAGGCTGCCGCGTGCCTGGTGCAGGCAGTGCAGGGCGCGCTCCAGGTCAGCTGCTGGGCCGGCAATGCCACAGGAGCTGGCCATGTCCAGCAGTTGTTTTACTGCAAGCACAAGAAAAAGCCAGCCCAAGTCAGCCTTGAGGCCAGCAAGAGCAAAGGTTGCCATGCAAGGCGGAAGGAAAGGCCAGGAGCTAAAGGCAGCAGCTTGGAGAGCATGAAAAGGAGAGCAAAGACAGGGCCAGCTGAAGCAAGGGCCCCCGCAGTGCTGGCTCTCCCTTCAGAGCAGCTTCTTGTAGAAGAAGTGGAGGCCAATCTCCTCTCTTGCAGTGGCAAATGGGCCTGAGCAATTTGGAGAGCAAGATGCTTGCTCTTTTTGCTGCTCTGCTGCAGAAGCAGAGCGTTCTCCTTGCCTCTAACACTTCTAGATGGGAAGATGGGCGAGACAGGGAGAGAAGCGGAGCCTGCAAAAAGCTGCCTTTCTATGCAAAAGGAGACTTGGAAAGATCCAAGTATGTCAGGGGTGGAAGAAAAGCTTGAAGAGAAGCTACCTCTGTCAGGTTTTTCCATGTCAGAGTCGTCTTCTCCCCAGGGCTTCCAGACCAGGGTTGCAGGCTCTTCATCCTCACTTGGTGCTCTGCTCTGCAGCTCTGGCAGCTCAGCCTGAAAGTCGCTGCCAACATTGATGTGCCTAAAGGAAGAAAGAGGTGAAGGTAAGAAAGGCAAGTGCTCGAGAGAGCCTTGCTGTGGATGCACAGGCTTGAAGCAATCCCAGCCTGACTCTGAAAGAGCAGTTCTCCTCCTGGCCATTCCTCCAGTTTGCTGTCCTTTAACCCTAGGCCAAAACTCACGGCTGATTGTTGCCTCTTGCTTTCCTTTTCATTGTGCCTCTCCTTTCCACCTGCAAAAGATCCAAACAATGCTCCAGTTAGAAATGGTTCCGCCCAGGATGTGTCAGTAGCCTTCCTTCTCGACCTCATCGTTGCAAAGCCTGAGCTCCTCTGTGCCAGCTCCTTTCTTTTTGCTGTCATTGCCATGCTTTTGAGGTGGAATTGCCTAGGCAGGAGCCTCTAGCAGTCAGCAGCTTCCTGAGGAGGGGAAGCAGAAGGCCATGCACTACTCTCTTCAGTCCTGGGGCCACTGGCAGGAGCCAAGAGAATGGGCTGCAAGATGTGGCAGTGCAGGCTTCGGGTGGATAGAAGGAAAAGGCTCTTCACGCAGAGGGTGCTTGGCCACTGGAACAGGCTCTCCAGGGAAGGGGTGCCAGCAGCAAGGCTGACTGAGCTCCAAAAGTGTTTGGACAGCGCTCTTGGGCATGTGATTGTTGAGGCTGCCCCAGGCAGGCCCTGGAGTTGGGCTCAGTGATCTTTGAGAATCCCTTGCAAGCCAGAAAATTCTCTGGTACTGTGATTGTGTTCTTGAGAAGGTGGCATTTCACAGCTGCCCCTGAGCATGAGGTAGAAGCAGCCCTACATGCATTGAAAGAAGTATCTACAGGATATGAAAATAGAATGTATCTATCAGAGATGTAACTATGTGAGCACATAAGGATTGCTGATGGCAGATGATTTTTGAAGTTGAACACCTGTGTTTGAGGACAAGGCCAGTGAAATGCTTGCATGGCCTGAATGAGAGGGATCCCAGAGGAGAAGTGCCATCATTCCGGTTTTTGCAGCTTTGGAGCAGGTGTGAGCTGAGTCAGGGCATAAGGGGATTTGTTGACACTGAAGCCCTGAACTCCTCAGGCATGACCAATTTGTTTTGGGGTCACCACAAGCTAGGTTTAGGACTGCAATGGGTGCCAGGAACTTTGAAGCAGGTGATGCGTGGAGGAGGATCTGCAACTGCACTGGGACAGCTCTCTACATCCTCTATGGAAAGGTTTGTGTTTGCCTGGGAGGCAACACGATTCCTTCAGAAGCTGCAGCCCGCTTTGATGTGGAAGGTGGCGTGGGGAAAGTGAGCACGCAGCCTGTGTGTGGTGGTTGGTGGGAGAGGCAGCTGGAGCCTGGTGCCCTTGTGTTAGTGCTTTGAGGGCAAGTGGGGATTTTCTTACCTTTGAGGATGCCCAAGTGCTGTGGGGATGCCTGGAGGCAGGCGAGGAGACGAGGATGTGGGTGCAGAGGCCGGGTGTGGCGCTGAGTGCAGGAGGTGGCTGGTCAGGGACAGCCCAGGAGCTGATCGTGCAGCTGCTGCTCCAGCGCTGCTCCAGCAGCGTTCCACCAAGGGCCGCAGGAGCAGGAGACAACGACAGTTGCTATGGGCACAGCCCAACATTCCATGTAGAACCCCAGGGGAGCCATGGGAGAGAAAGAGGCATGGGCCACCTCTGTCCCTTTTACTTCTGCTGCTGCAAGCTTGCTCTGAGAGCCTTGCCATTGGGTTTTTCTCCTGAGTGGTCTGAGGAGACGGGCAAAAGCAGTGCAGGGACAGCCCTGGCTCTTCTCGGTGCTTCTCTGCAAGGTGTCTCCAGCTGAACGTGCCCAGGAGGCTGTCTGTGTCCAAGGGCCCAGAACCTCATCTCCTGCCCTGGAGAACCAGCAGGACTCCTCCCGCTGGCTCTCCTCCAGCTCTGAGAGGAGCTAGAATTTGCAAGTTGTTCGGCCGAGAGGCAACTCCAAAGCTTCCTCTCCAAGTGGAGGCATTCATGCTGCCCCCTTTCTCAAATCTCCTTTTGGTGCCCAATAATGTGGCTTGATGTTTTCCCTCCTTTGGCCTCTGAGCTGGTCACTCACCTCATCACTCCTTCCTTGAAACTTAGAGAAACAGCATGTTTCTCAGGGGAACTGATGGGGACACACAGACAGGGACAGCACGGTGGCATTTCTGTAGCAAACATGAATGCAGACTTTGTATATCCCTCTTCCAGCTCCCTTGGAGAAACTAGCTGTTTGTCTCAAAAGACTCAGGGATTCCTCTAACAAAGGAACGCTGATGGAATTATCTTTCCACACTGATGGCCTTGGCATTTCTTTTAATACTTAGATGGCAGATAGGATAAAACCCAGCCAGGTGTGCTGCTTCCCGGCCTTTAGTTAAGGCAAAGCAAATCTTGCTTCAGTCCCAATCTTGCTTCCTTGCCAGGCTGCATGTTGCCCACAGGGCAGCAAAGTGAGGGGGCAGCTGTAACAAGTGCCACTGCAAGGCAGATACTTTGTAGGCTCCAAAGCCCAGCTGCACTGGCTCCATCAGACAAGGGCAAGCTTCCCTGCGCTTCCCAGAAGCAGCCTGGCAATTGCCCCCTCCCTGGCCCCCTCTCCACCCTGCACAGCCCCTGCCACCAAAGCCTTGCTGGGCAGTGCCATTTGCTGGGCTAGACGAAAGAGGGAGTTTGCTTCTTCTTTCGTGCAAATACCTAAGCTGGGGGAAGCCAGAGAGAGGATAATGATCCCAGCAGCTGTGCTTTAGCTAAGGAGATTGGTGGAGGCCCAGAGCGGGAGAGGGGTCCTTTCAAGAGAAACTGAAACTGAACTACTGATGCCTTTGTGGTGCATGGGATATGAATTGGACAGAATTGGAGGGGTTCTAGAAAGGTCTTCCAAGGTGGTCAGGTGCATCAGTGCCCCAAAATGAAACAAAGTTATGTTGCTGGGCTACAAAAAGGACTAAAGCTGTTGCTTTTAGGGCAGAAATGATGGTGAGAGCAGAGCACTCATTTTGATCCAATTCATTGAATTAAACAAAGCCTCCCTTTCCACTGGCAGCTGAGATTTGTAGGAATCAAAGGATGAAGCGCCAGCGTTCTTTCCCTGGCAGGAAAGGAGACACACCTTTGCCAGTCCTGCCAGCTGAGCAAGGGGCCGGGCCTTGGGGAGGTGGTGCGTGCCCAGATTCTCCTCTCAGGGCAAGTGCCGTCTTTGATTGCCGCAGTGATTTCATACGGACCAAAAGACAAAGTGGAACAAACATGGTTTAATGATAAAGACAGATTGTGTCTCAACAAAGGCAAAATGACAAAAGACAGAGCATAGCCAACACCAAGCCTCTTCCATTGACTGATCAATCTAATCCTACTAATGAATCTTGAATAATACTCATGTACCTTAACTAAGAAATTGAGGAGATTCCTATCATGTAAACTAACTAAATAGAATTTCAGCAAGTCTAAAAGCTTAAAAACCAGTCCTATTCCTATCTAGTCCTATTGACGCCTAAGCCTTGCTAGGCCTGGCTGGACAAGCTGCAGGCTTGTCTAATTTGGTCTTTTCTTCTTGGCGAGAGGCTCTGCTTCTTTGCGAGGGCGATGTCTTCTCCTGTGTTTGTTCCTTTCCTGCATGGTTTCAAACACCCTGGAAGATAGGAAACAAACCATCCATTGTTCCATTTAGTACACACCATTACAGCAAGTGGCAAGATCTGCCTTTTAGTATGAATTTCTGTCTTTTTGGGCAGTGGCAGGTTGTGAATTGATCAGAGCATGAGTCCGATCTTTCTTGTTTCAATGCCTTGAAATGTCTTCCTCCTTTTGCTGCATCCTATTTGGAATTTGATCAGCAGCATCAAAGCAAGCTTGGATGGATCTGTTGCTCCTTGTATGCAGTGTGTGTTGTTGGGGCAGGGTAAGGTTTCATTGTGAAGGCTGGGTTTGAAGTGAGCTGTTTGGCTTTGAGGTGGGTTGTAAGCTTGAGCAGGGCTGCGAGGGGCGATGGTGCAAGTGGCCTGAGCTTGCCCTGCGGCGCCTTTGCAAAGGGTCAGCCTGTTTGAGTGGCAAGGCGCAGGTTGGAGCAGAAAGAGCAGGAAGTTGCGCACCGTTTGCACTGGCCGCAGGGAAAGGGGCCTCCCGCCGGACGGGGCGGCTGGCGCGGTTGGCAGCAGGGACACTGGGCGCTGCCAGCCCTCTTGCGGCTTCTCTTGCCTGTCTGCCCATCCTCCTTTCTGGGGGGGCTTTTGCTCCTCTTGCCTTCGCCCACAGCCTGGAAATCAAAGAATCCTCTTTCAATGTTTCCTTCCCGTCAGAAAGCTGGAAATGCCTGCGTCCAGCACAAAAATCGATTGGCCTAAGCAAATCCTTGCAAAGCCTCAAGAGCTGAGGAAAGGGCTGCCTTTGCCAGTGGGCTGCGGCGGGCTGCCAAGGCAGAGCTTGGAGGGAAATGCTCCTCTTTCCTACAGGCCAAAGGGGTGGGATAAATGTGTGGCTGTCTAGAATTCTACATTTCTTATTTCTACCTCTCTGCCTAACATTTATTTCCCTTGGGTTTTCCTGCAGAAATGTCTAGGGAATGGGATGGAAATTCAGTCAAATTAGGGAAGACACATGGTTAGACCTTTTCTACAACCCAGAATAATCTCTCTCTCTCTTTCTCTTTCTCTCTCTCTCTCTCACTCTTGCCAACCAAATTGCTCTTTGCTGGTAAGGAAAGTCTGAGGGGAGCCACAGCACTGGCAGCTGCTTCTTGGGGAGTATGCTGGGATGCTAGAAAAACTGCCTGAAAATCTGCAACATCTCCCTGAAGACAGGGATTGCTGATGTCAGGAGGAGTTAAGTGGGGAATGAAGGGTGTGATTGGAGTCAGCAAAGGTGGCAGCCCTTGAGAAAGCCATCTGTAGAGAGTGCAAGGCCATTTGGGTGGTGGTGCGGCTTTTTTGGCTCAGAGTTAGGCTCCAGAATGGCGTATTTCAGGGCAGCAGCAGCAGAAGGAAGGCCTGGGCAGCATCTGCTGTGCCTTTCCCAGCACATGGGACGATGTGATCCTGGCAAAGCGGCGTCTGGCATGGCTGGCCAGCAGGTTTTCTCCCCTTCTCCCAGTTTCTCCACCCTCCTGGCATGCCTGGATTTTCTTGCCCCTCACCTGAGCAAGAGTGCTAGCAACTCTATGCTCCTTTTTCCAGGTGTAGTAGTACTCCACACACTGTGCCACGGTCTTAGTCTGGATCTGTTGTGAAGAGAAAAAGAAGGAATCTAAAATTCCTTTGTAGGGTGCATTGGGGAAAAAGAAGAAGATGGAGTAAAGTAGGAAGTAAAATCATGAAGTAAATGGAGTAGGGTGTAAAATGAAATCAAGATGGAGAAAGAGAGGCATCGTGCAATGTAGTAAAGCGTGTATCATGCTAGGTGGTAGCACACGTAATGCACAGATCAACAAGAAATCCATCTAGCACAGGTCTTCTTTGCCGGGTTCACTGCAGTTATGCCAGCACAATGTCTTGTGGAAGCAGCAGCAGACGTGTGCGACAAGTCTGAGAGAATAAATCATCATATTGCAAAGGAGCTTGGAGAAAAGGGCTGGAGAGACAGGATCATCCTTTTCACACATGCCTTTGATGTCCCGTTTTGTTCCTACTTGAGCAGTTTTGGTACTTGAGAAGAGAGAGACCGAAGCCCAGTGTTTGTTACCAGATAGAAGCAAGCTTTCCTCCTGATGATCTGCTGAGGTAAAGAATGTCCTGCGGCTTTACCTGCTTCTGGATGAGATGAAAATCCTTGCCGTAGGTGTGGAAAGCCTTTTGGAAGGAGTCCTTCTCCTCAGGTGTCCATCTGTCGGAGCCTGGCAATAAAAAGCAGCAGGTAAATGGATCCCTCGATCCACATGAAGTAGATCCCACTGGCCGCCGCAAGAAAATGGTTGCAGGCCATCATTGCCGTGTGAGTACACGTCTGCTCCCTCAGAAGGTGATGAAGACAAGAGCAGGCATTCCGCCGGGAAAAGGATTGGAAAAGAAGTAAAGCTGAAGGACTAGATGCTGGTGCTTTCCCCTGCCCCCGAGAAGAGAAGCCCTTGTGCTGGTGTTAAGCACAATTTGTTGAAGCAGAAACACTTGCCACAACACTGAAGGGGACGGCAGCATCTGTCAGTGAAGGAAGAAGCTCTGCTTTGCTTACCTGCGTAATGATAATCAGCCAAGGGATGGCCTTGAGCTGTTGCAGGCCCTCCTGAGAGCAACATCTCCAGAGCCTCCTGCAAGATCCAAGGGGAAAAGGCTTTAGGCGCCCCACCACATCCAAAATGAGCCGAAAAGCACAGATGCTGCCTTTCAGCTACTTTGCCTCTTCAGACATTCAAGCAACTGTATGCCATGTGGGTGAAAGCCTGGGATTTGATCCCAGTGCCTATTTTTTGCTGCCCAGCCCTTTGATGCTGGTGCCCAAGAGTGGCATTTTGCTCCCCAAGCGAATGATTTTGCGGCTGCTGCAGCCAGAATGGCCTCAGCTGCGTGAGGCTTCTGGGAATTTCCTCTCCAAATGTCTTAGAGCAGCCAGAGCTGCAGGCGATTTCCAAGGCAGCAGGCTGCAGGAGCTTGCGCCGCCGCCTGCAGGAGGGAGATTCTCCCTGCTGGAGCCGTTTGGGCTCAGCCCTGCCGCAGCTGGAGGAGACACAGCAGGCAGCAGGTGCTCTGCTCCCTGTGAAGAGCCTTCATCAAGGAGCAGGCAGGAAAGGCTGTGCCAGTGGCCGGGCCTTGTGCATTCCCTGTGCCCTCTTCTGTGCGCCCACAGAGCGGCTTCTTACCGGAAGGCTGCCGCGTGCCTGGTGCAGGCAGTGCAGGGCGCGCTCCAGGTCAGCTGCTGGGCCGGCAATGCCACGGGAGCTGGCCATGTCCAGCAGTTGTCTTACTGCAAGCACAAGAAAAAGCCAGCCCAAGTCAGCCTTGAGGCCAGCAAGAGCAAAGGTTGCCATGCAAGGCGGAAGGAAAGGCCAGGAGCTAAAGGCAGCAGCTTGGAGAGCATGAAAAGGAGAGCAAAGACAGGGCCAGCTGAAGCAAGGGCCCCCGCAGTGCTGGCTCTCCCTTCAGAGCAGCTTCTTGTAGAAGAAGTGGAGGCCAATCTCCTCTCTTGCAGTGGCAAATGGGCCTGAGCAATTTGGAGAGCAAGATGCTTGCTCTTTTTGCTGCTCTGCTGCAGAAGCAGAGCGTTCTCCTTGCCTCTAACACTTCTAGATGGGAAGATGGGCGAGACAGGGAGAGAAGCGGAGCCTGCAAAAAGCTGCCTTTCTATGCAAAAGGAGACTTGGAAAGATCCAAGTATGTCAGGGGTGGAAGAAAAGCTTGAAGAGAAGCTACCTCTGTCAGGTTTTTCCATGTCAGAGTCGTCTTCTCCCCAAGGCTTCCAGACCAGGGTTGCAGGCTCTTCATCCTCACTTGGTGCTCTGCTCTGCAGCTCTGGCAGCTCAGCCTGAAAGTCGCTGCCAACATTGATGTGCCTAAAGGAAGAAAGAGGTGAAGGTAAGATAGGCAAGTGCTCGAGAGAGCCTTGCTGTGGATGCAGAGGCTTGAAGCAATCCCAGCCTGACTCTGAAAGAGCAGTTCTCCTGCTGGCCATTCCTCCAGTTTGCTGTCCTTTAAGCCTAGGCCAAAACTCACGGCTGATTGTTGCCTCTTGCTTTCCTTTTCATTGTGCCTCTCCTTTCCACCTGCAAAAGATCCAAACAATGCTCCAGTTAGAAATGGTTCCGCCCAGGATGTGTCAGTAGCCTTCCTTCTCGACCTCATCGTTGCAAAGCCTGAGCTCCTCTGTGCCAGCTCCTTTCTTTTTGCTGTCATTGCCATGCTTTTGAGGTGGAATTGCCTAGGCAGGAGCCTCTAGCAGTCAGCAGCTTCCTGAGGAGGGGAAGCAGAAGGCCATGCACTACTCTCTTCAGTCCTGGGGCCACTGGCAGGAGCCAAGAGAATGGGCTGCAAGATGTGGCAGTGCAGGCTTCGGGTGGATAGAAGGAAAAGGCTCTTCACGCAGAGGGTGCTTGGCCACTGGAACAGGCTCTCCAGTGAAGGGGTGCCAGCAGCAAGGCTGACTGAGCTCCAAAAGTGTTTGGACAGCGCTCTTGGGCATGTGATTGTTGAGGCTGCCCCGGGCAGGCCCTGGAGTTGGGCTCAGTGATCTTTGAGAATCCCTTGCAAGCCAGAAAATTCTCTGGTACTGTGATTGTGTTCTTGAGAAGATGGCATTTCACAGCTGCCCCTGAGCATGAGGTAGAAGCAGCCCTACATGCATTGAAAGAAGTATCTACAGGATATGAAAATAGAATGTATCTATCAGAGATGTAACTATGTGAGCACATAAGGATTGCTGATGGCAGATGATTTTTGAAGTTGAACACCTGTGTTTGAGGACAAGGCCAGTGAAATGCTTGCATGGCCTGAATGAGAGGGATCCCAGAGGAGAAGTGCCATCATTCTGGTTTTTGTAGCTTTGGAGCAGGTGTGAGCTGAGTCAGGGCATAAGGGGATTTGTTGACACTGAAGCCCTGAACTCCTCAGGCATGACCAATTTGTTTTGGGGTCACCACAAGCTAGGTTTAGGACTGCAATGGGTGCCAGGAACTTTGAAGCAGGTGATGCGTGGAGGAGGATCTGCAACTGCACTGGGACAGCTCTCTACGTCCTCTATGGAAAGGTCTGTGTTTGCCTGGGAGGCAACACGATGCCTTCAGAAGCTGCAGCCCGCTTTGACGTGGAAGGTGGCGTGGGGAAAGTGAGCACGCAGCCTGTGTGTGGTGGTTGGTGGGAGAGGCAGCTGGAGCCTGGTGCCCTTGTGTTAGTGCTTTGAGGGCAAGTGGGGATTTTCTTACCTTTGAGGATCCCCAAGTGCTGTGGGGATGCCTGGAGGCAGCCGAGAAGACGAGGATGTGGGTGCAGAGGCCGGGTGTGGCGCTGAGTGCAGGAGGTGGCTGGTCAGGGACAGCCCAGGAGCTGATCGTGCAGCTGCTGCTCCAGCGCTGCTCCAGCAGCGTTCCACCAAGGGCCGCAGGAGCAGGAGACAACGACAGTTGCTATGGGCACAGCCCAACATTCCATGTAGAACCCCAGGGGAGCCATGAGAGAGAAAGAGGCATGGGCCACCTCTGTCCCTTTTACTTCTGCTGCTGCAAGCTTGCTCTGAGAGCCTTGCCATTGGGTTTTTCTCCTGAGTGGTCTGAGGAGACGGGCAAAAGCAGTGCAGGGACAGCCCTGGCTCTTCTCGGTGCTTCTCTGCAAGGTGTCTCCAGCTGAACGTGCCCAGGAGGCTGTCTGTGTCCAAGGGCCCAGAACCTTATCTCCTGTCCTGGAGAACCAGCAGGACTCCTCCCGCTGGCTCTCCTCCAGCTCTGAGAGGAGCTAGAATTTGCAAGTTGTTCGGCCGAGAGGCAACTCCAAAGCTTCCTCTCCAAGTGGAGGCATTCATGCTGCCCCCTTTCTCAAATCTCCTTTTGGTGCCCAATAATGTGGCTTGATGTTTTCCCTCCTTTGGCCTCTGAGCTGGTCACTCACCTCATCACTCCTTCCTTGAAACTTAGAGAAACAGCATGTTTCTCAGGGGAACTGATGGGGACACACAGACAGGGACAGCACGGTGGCATTTCTGTAGCAAACATGAATGCAGACTTTGTATATCCCTCTTCCAGCTCCCTTGGAGAAACTAGCTGTTTGTCTCAAAAGACTCAGGGATTCCTCTAACAAAGGAACGCTGATGGAATGATCTTTCCACACTGATGGCCTTGGCATTTCTTGTAATACTTAGATGGCAGATAGGATAAAACCCAGCCAGTTTTGCTGCTTCCCGGCCTTTAGTTAAGGCAAAGCAAATCTTGCTTCAGTCCCAATCTTGCTTCCTTGCCAGGCTGCATGTTGCCCACAGGGCAGCAAAGTGAGGGGGCAGCTGTAACAAGTGCCACTGCAAGGCAGATACTTTGTAGGCTCCAAGGCCCAGCTGCACTGGCTCCATCAGACAAGGGCAAGCTTCCCTGCGCTTCCCAGAAGCAGCCTGGCAATTGCCCCCTCCCTGGCCCCCTCTCCACCCTGCACAGCCCCTGCCACCAAAGCCTTGCTGGGCAGTGCCATTTGCTGGGCTAGACGAAAGAGGGAGTTTGCTTCTTCTTTCGTGCAAATACCTAAGCTGGGGGAAGCCAGAGAGAGGATAATGATCCCAGCCGCTCTGCTTTAGCTAAGGAGATTGGTGGAGGCCCAGAGCGGGAGAGAGGTCCTTTCAAGAGAAACTGAAACTGAACTACTGATGCCTTTGTGGTGCATGGGATATGAATTGGACAGAATTGGAGGGGTTCTAGAAAGGTCTTCCAAGGTGGTCAGGTGCATCAGTGCCCCAAAATGAAACAAAGTTATGTTGCTGGGCTACAAAAAGGACTAAAGCTGTTGCTTTTAGGGCAGAAATGATGGTGAGAGCAGAGCACTCATTTTGATCCAATTCATTGAATTAAACAAAGCCTCCCTTTCCACTGGCAGCTGAGATTTGTAGGAATCAAAGGATGAAGCGCCAGCGTTCTTTCCCTGGCAGGAAAGGAGACACACCTTTGCCAGTCCTGCCAGCTGAGCAAGGGGCCGGGCCTTGGGGAGGTGGTGCGTGCCCAGATTCTCCTCTCAGGGCAAGTGCCGTCTTTGATTGCCGCAGTGATTTCATACAGACCAAAAGACAAAGTGGAACAAACATGGTTTAATGATAAAGACAGATTGTGTCTCAACAAAGGCAAAATGACAAAAGACAGAGCATAGCCAACACTAAGCCTCTTCCATTGACTGATCAATCTAATCCTACTAATGAATCTTGAATAATACTCATGTACCTTAACTAAGAAATTGAGGAGATTCCTATCATGTAAACTAACTAAATAGAATTTCAGCAAGTCTAAAAGCTTAAAAACCAGTCCTATTCCTATCTAGTCCTATTGACGCCTAAGCCTTGCTAGGCCTGGCTGGACAAGCTGCAGGCTTGTCTAATTTGGTCTTTTCTTCTTGGCGAGAGGCTCTGCTTCTTTGCGAGGGCGATGTCTTCTCCTGTGTTTGTTCCTTTCCTGCATGGTTTCAAACACCCTGGAAGATAGGAAACAAACCATCCATTGTTCAATTTAGTACACACCATTACAGCAAGTGGCAAGATCTGCCTTTTAGTATGACTACTTTCTGTCGTTTTGGGCAGTGGCAAGTTGTGAATTGATCAGAGCATGAGTCCGATCTTTCTTGTTTCAATGCCTTGAAATGTCTTCCTCCTTTTGCTGCATCCTATTTGGAATTTGATCAGCAGCATCAAAGCAAGCTTGGACAGATCTGTTGCTCCTTGTATGCAGTGTGTGTTGTTGGGGCAGGGTAAGGTTTCATTGTGAAGGCTGGGTTTGAAGTGAGCTGTTTGGGTTTGAGGTGGGTTGTAAGCTTGAGCAGGGCTGCGAGGGGCGATGGTGCAAGTGGCCTGAGCTTGCCCTGCGGCGGCTTTGCAAAGGGTCAGCCTGTTTGAGTGGCAAGGCGCAGGTTGGAGCAGAAAGAGCAGGAAGTTGCGCACCGTTTGCACTGGCCGCAGGGAAAGGGGCCTCCCGCCGAACGGGGCGGCTGGCGCGGTTGGCAGCAGGGACACTGGGCGCTGCCAGCCCTCTTGCGGCTTCTCTTGCCTGTCTGCCCATCCTCCTTTCTGGGGGGGCTTTTGCTCCTCTTGCCTTCGCCCACAGCCTGGAAATCAAAGAATCCTCTTTCAATGTTTCCTTCCCGTCAGAAAGCT
Organism: Melospiza georgiana; assembly: GCF_028018845.1. Lineage (NCBI taxonomy): Eukaryota > Metazoa > Chordata > Aves > Passeriformes > Passerellidae > Melospiza > Melospiza georgiana. The sequence continues at coordinate 43,532,955 of NC_080465.1, forward strand.
GGAAATGCCTGCGTCCAGCACAAAAATCGATTGGCCTAAGCAAATCCTTGCAAAGCCTCAAGAGCTGAGGAAAGGGCTGCCTTTGCCAGTGGGCTGCGGCGGGCTGCCAAGGCAGAGCTTGGAGGGAAATGCTCCTCTTTCCTACAGGCCAAAGGGGTGGGATAAATGTGTGGCTGTCTAGAATTCTACATTTCTTATTTCTACCTCTCTGCCTAACATTTATTTCCCTTGGGTTTTCCTGCAGAAATGTCTAGGGAATGGGATGGAAATTCAGTCAAATTAGGGAAGACACATGGTTAGACGTTTTCTACAACCCAGAATAATCTCTCTCTCTCTTTCTCTTTCTCTCTCTCTCTCTCACTCTTGCCAACCAAATTGCTCTTTGCTGGTAAGGAAAGTCTGAGGGGAGCCACAGCACTGGCAGCTGCATCTTGGGGAGTATGCTGGGGTGCTAGAAAAACTGCCTGAAAATCTGCAACATCTCCCTGAAGACAGGGATTGCTGATGTCAGGAGGAGTGAAGTGGGGAATGAAGGGTGTGATTGGAGTCAGCAAAGGTGGCAGCCCTTGAGAAAGCCATCTGTAGAGAGTGCAAGGCCATTTGGGTGGTGGTGCGGCTTTTTTGGCTCAGAGTTAGGCTCCAGAATGGCGTATTTCAGGGCAGCAGCAGCAGAAGGAAGGCCTGGGCAGCATCTGCTGTGCCTTTCCCAGCACATGGGACGATGTGATCCTGGCAAAGCGGCGTCTGGCATGGCTGGCCAGCAGGTTTTCTCCCCTTCTCCCAGTTTCTCCACCCTCCTGGCATGCCTGGATTTTCTTGCCCCTCACCTGAGCAAGAGTGCTAGCAACTCTATGCTCCTTTTTCCAGGTGTAGTAGTACTCCACACACTGTGCCACGGTCTTAGTCTGGATCTGTTGTGAAGAGAAAAAGAAGGAATCTAAAATTCCTTTGTAGGGTGCATTGGGGAAAAAGAAGAAGATGGAGTAAAGTAGGAAGTAAAATCATGAAGTAAATGGAGTAGGGTGTAAAATGAAATCAAGATGGAGAAAGAGAGGCATCGTGCAATGTAGTAAAGCGTGTATCATGCTAGGTAGTAGCACACGTAATGCACAGATCAACAAGAAATCCATCTAGCACTGGTCTTCTTTGCCGGGTTCACTGCAGTTATGCCAGCACAATGTCTTGTGGAAGCAGCAGCAGACGTGTGCGACAAGTCTGAGAGAATAAATCATCATATTGCAAAGGAGCTTGGAGAAAAGGGCTGGAGAGACAGGATCATCCTTTTCACACAGGCCTTTGATGTCCCGTTTTGTTCCTACTTGAGCAGTTTTGGTACTTGAGAAGAGAGAGACCGAAGGCCAGTGTTTGTTACCAGATAGAAGCAAGCTTTCCTCCTGATGATCTACTCAGGTAAAGAATGTCCTGCGGCTTTACCTGCTTCTGGATGAGATGAAAATCCTTGCCGTAGGTGTGGAAAGCCTTTTGGAAGGAGTCCTTCTCCTCAGGTGTCCATCTGTCGGAGCCTGGCAATAAAAAGCAGCAGGTAAATGGATCCCTCGATCCACATGAAGTAGATCCCACTGGCCGCCGCAAGAAAATGGTTGCAGGCCATCATTCCCATGTGAGTACACGTCTGCTCCCTCAGAAGGTATGAAGACAAGAGCAGGCATTCCGCCGGGAAAAGGATTGGAAAAGAAGTAAAGCTGAAGGACTAGATGCTGGTGCTTTCCCCAGCCCCCGAGAAGAGAAGCCCTTGTGCTGGTGTTAAGCACAATTTGTTGAAGCAGAAACACTTGCCACAACACTGAAGGGGACGGCAGCATCTGTCAGTGAAGGAAGAAGCTCTGCTTTGCTTACCTGCGTAATGATAATCAGCCAAGGGATGGCCTTGAGCTGTTGCAGGCCCCCCTGAGAGCAACATCTCCAGAGCCTCCTGCAAGATCCAAGGGGAAAAGGCTTTAGGCACCCCACCACATCCAAAATGAGCCGAAAAGCACAGATGCTGCCTTTCAGCTACTTTGCCTCTTCAGACATTCAAGCAACTGTATGCCATGTGGGTGAAAGCCTGGGATTTGATCCCAGTGCCTAGTTTTTGCTGCCCAGCCCTTTGATGCTGGTCCCCAAGAGTGGCATTTTGCTCCCCAAGCGAATGATTTTGCGGCTGCTGCAGCCAGAATGGCCTCAGCTGAGTGAGGCTTCTGGGAATTTCCTCTCCAAATGTCTTAGAGCAGCCAGAGCTGCAGGCGATTTCCAAGGCAGCAGGCTGCAGGAGCTTGCGCCGCCGCCTGCAGGAGGGAGATTCTCCCTGCTGGAGCCGTTTGGGCTCAGCCCTGCCGCAGCTGGAGGAGACACAGCAGGCAGCAGGTGCTCTGCTCCCTGTGAAGAGCCTTCATCAAGGAGCAGGCAGGAAAGGCTGTGCCAGTGGCCGGGCCTTGTGCATTGCCTGTGCCCTCTTCTGTGCGCCCACAGAGCGGCTTCTTACCGGAAGGCTGCCGCGTGCCTGGTGCAGGCAGTGCAGGGCGCGCTCCAGGTCAGCTGCTGGGCCGGCAATGCCACGGGAGCTGGCCATGTCCAGCAGTTGTCTTACTGCAAGCACAAGAAAAAGCCAGCCCAAGTCAGCCTTGAGGCCAGCAAGAGCAAAGGTTGCCATGCAAGGCGGAAGGAAAGGCCAGGAGCTAAAGGCAGCAGCTTGGAGAGCATGAAAAGGAGAGCAAAGACAGGGCCAGCTGAAGCAAGGGCCCCCGCAGTGCTGGCTCTCCCTTCAGAGCAGCTTCTTGTAGAAGAAGTGGAGGCCAATCTCCTCTCTTGCAGTGGCAAATGGGCCTGAGCAATTTGGAGAGCAAGATGCTTGCTCTTTTTGCTGCTCTGCTGCAGAAGCAGAGCGTTCTCCTTGCCTCTAACACTTCTAGATGGGAAGATGGGCGAGACAGGGAGAGAAGCGGTGCCTGCAAAAACCTGCCTTTCTATGCAAAAGGAGACTTGGAAAGATCCAAGTATGTCAGGGGTGGAAGAAAAGCTTGAAGAGAAGCTACCTCTGTCAGGTTTTTCCATGTCAGAATCGTCTTCTCCCCAGGGCTTCCAGACCAGGGTTGCAGGCTCTTCATCCTCACTTGGTGCTCTGCTCTGCAGCTCTGGGAGCTTAGCCTGAAAGTCGCTGCCAACATTGATGTGCCTAAAGGAAGAAAGAGGTGAAGGTAAGATAGGCAAGTGCTCGAGAGAGCCTTGCTGTGGATGCACAGGCTTGAAGCAATCCCAGCCTGACTCTGAAAGAGCAGTGCTCCTCCTGGCCATTCCTCCAGTTTGCTGTCCTTTAACCCTAGGCCAAAACTCACGGCTGATTGTTGCCTCTTGCTTTCCTTTTCATTGTGCCTCTCCTTTCCACCTGCAAAAGATCCAAACAATGCTCCAGTTAGAAATGGTTCCGCCCAGGATGTGTCAGTAGCCTTCCTTCTCGACCTCATCGTTGCAAAGCCTGAGCTCCTCTGTGCCAGCTCCTTTCTTTTTGCTGTCATTGCCGTGCTTTTGAGGTGGAATTGCCTAGGCAGGAGCCTCTAGCAGTCAGCAGCTTCCTGAGGAGGGGAAGCAGAAGGCCATGCACTACTCTCTTCAGTCCTGGGGCCACTGGGAGGAGCCAAGAGAATGGGCTGCAAGATGTGGCAGTGCAGGCTTCGGGTGGATAGAAGGAAAAGGCTCTTCACGCAGAGGGTGCTTGGCCACTGGAACAGGCTCTCCAGGGAAGGGGTGCCAGCAGCAAGGCTGACTGAGCTCCAAAAGTGTTTGGACAGCGCTCTTGGGCATGTGATTGTTGAGGCTGCCCCGGGCAGGCCCTGGAGTTGGGCTCAGTGATCTTTGAGAATCCCTTGCCAGCCAGAAAATTCTCTGGTACTGTGATTGTGTTCTTGAGAAGATGGCATTTCACAGCTGCCCCTGAGCATGAGGTAGAAGCAGCCCTACATGCATTGAAAGAAGTATCTACAGGATATGAAAATAGAATGTATCTATCAGAGATGTAACTATGTGAGCACATAAGGAGTGCTGATAGCAGATGATTTTTGAAGTTGAACACCTGTGTTTGAGGACAAGGCCAGTGAAATGCTTGCATGGCCTGAATGAGAGGGATCCCAGAGGAGAAGTGCCATCATTCTGGTTTTTGCAGCTTTGGAGCAGGTGTGAACTGAGTCAGGGCGTAAGGGGATTTGTTGACACTGAAGCCCTGAACTCCTCAGGCATGACCAATTTGTTTTGGGGTCACCACAAGCTAGGTTTAGGACTGCAATGGGTGCCAGGAACTTTGAAGCAGGTGATGCGTGGAGGAGGATCTGCAACTGCACTGGGACAGATCTCTACATCCTCTATGGAAAGGTCTGTGTTTGCCTGGGAGGCAACACGATTCCTTCAGAAGCTGCAGCCCGCTTTGACGTGGAAGGTGGCGTGGGGAAAGTGAGCACGCAGCCTGTGTGTGGTGGTTGGTGGGAGAGGCAGCTGGAGCCTGGTGCCCTTGTGTTAGTGCTTTGAGGGCAAGTGGGGATTTTCTTACCTTTGAGGATCCCCAAGTGCTGTGGGGATGCCTGGAGGCAGGCGAGGAGACGAGGATGTGGGTGCAGAGGCCGGGTGTGGCGCTGAGTGCAGGAGGTGGCTGGTCAGGGACAGCCCAGGAGCTGATCGTGCAGCTGCTGCTCCAGCGCTGCTCCAGCAGCGTTCCACCAAGGGCCGCAGGAGCAGGAGACAACGACAGTTGCTATGGGCACAGCCCAACATTCCATGTAGAACCCCAGGGGAGCCATGGGACAGAAAGAGGCATGGGCCACCTCTGTCCCTTTTACTTCTGCTGCTGCAAGCTTGCTCTGAGAGCCTTGCCATTGGGTTTTTCTCCTGAGTGGTCTGAGGAGACGGGCAAAAGCAGTGCAGGGACAGCCCTGGCTCTTCTCGGTGCTTCTCTGCAAGGTGTCTCCAGCTGAACGTGCCCAGGAGGCTGTCTGTGTCCAAGGGCCCAGAACCTCATCTCCTGCCCTGGAGAACCAGCAGGACTCCTCCCGCTGGCTCTCCTCCAGCTCTGAGAGGAGCTAGAATTTGCAAGTTGTTCAGCCGAGAGGCAACTCCAAAGCTTCCTCTCCAAGTGGAGGCATTCATGCTGCCCCCTTTCTCAAATCTCCTTTTGGTGCCCAATAATGTGGCTTGATGTTTTCCCTCCTTTGGCCTCTGAGCTGGTCACTCACCTCATCACTCCTTCCTTGAAACTTAGAGAAACAGCATGTTTCTCAGGGGAACTGATGGGGACACACAGACAGGGACAGCACGGTGGCATTTCTGTAGCAAACATGAATGCAGACTTTGTATATCCCTCTTCCAGCTCCCTTGGAGAAACTAGCTGTTTGTCTCAAAAGACTCAGGGATTCCTCTAACAAAGGAACGCTGATGGAATTATCTTTCCACACTGATGGCCTTGGCATTTCTTTTAATACTTAGATGGCAGATAGGATAAAACCCAGCCAGTTTTGCTGCTTCCCAGCCTTTAGTTAAGGCAAAGCAAATCTTGCTTCAGTCCCAATCTTGTTTCCTTGCCAGGCTGCATGGTGCCCACAGGGCAGCAAAGTGAGGGGGCAGCTGTAACAAGTGCCACTGCAAGGCAGATACTTTGTAGGCTCCAAGGCCCAGCTGCACTGGCTCCATCAGACAAGGGCAAGCTTCCCTGCGCTTCCCAGAAGCAGCCTGGCAATTGCCCCCTCCCTGGCCCCTCTCCACCCTGCACAGCCCCTGCCACCAAAGCCTTGCTGGGCAGTGCCATTTGCTGGGCTAGACGAAAGAGGGAGTTTGCTTCTTCTTTCGTGCAAATACCTAAGCTGGGGGAAGCCAGAGAGAGGATAATGATCCCAGCCGCTGTGCTTTAGCTAAGGAGATTGGTGGAGGCCCAGAGCGGGAGAGGGGTCCTTTCAAGAGAAACTGAAACTGAACTACTGATGCCTTTGTGGTGCATGGGACATGAATTGGACAGAATTGGAGGGGTTCTAGAAAGGTCTTCCAAGGTGGTCAGGTGCATCAGTGCCCCAAAATGAAACAAAGTTATGTTGCTGGGCTACAAAAAGGACTAAAGCTGTTGCTTTTAGGGCAGAAATGATGGTGAGAGCAGAGCACTCATTTTGATCCAATTCATTGAATTAAACAAAGCCTCCCTTTCCACTGGCAGCTGAGATTTGTAGGAATCAAAGGATGAAGCGCCAGCGTTCTTTCCCTGGCAGTAAAGGAGACACACCTTTGCCAGTCCTGCCAGCTGAGCAAGGGGCCGGGCCTTGGGGAGGTGGTGCGTGCCCAGATTCTCCTCTCAGGGCAAGTGCCGTCTTTGATTGCCGCAGTGATTTCATACAGACCAAAAGACAAAGTGGAACAAACATGGTTTAATGATAAAGACAGATTGTGTCTCAACAAAGGCAAAATGACAAAAGACAGAGCATAGCCAACACTAAGCCTCTTCCATTGACTGATCAATCTAATCCTACTAATGAATCTTGAATAATACTCATGTACCTTAACTAAGAAATTGAGGAGATTCCTATCATGTAAACTAACTAAATAGAATTTCAGCAAGTCTAAAAGCTTAAAAACCAGTCCTATTCCTATCTAGTCCTATTGACGCCTAAGCCTTGCTAGGCCTGGCTGGACAAGCTGCAGGCTTGTCTAATTTGGTCTTTTCTTCTTGGCGAGAGGCTCTGCTTCTTTGCGAGGGCGATGTCTTCTCCTGTGTTTGTTCCTTTCCTGCATGGTTTCAAACACCCTGGAAGATAGGAAACAATCCATTGTTCCATTTAGTACACACCATTACAGCAAGTGGCAAGATCTGCCTTTTAGTATGAATTTCTGTCTTTTTGGGCAGTGGCAGGTTGTGAATTGATCAGAGCATGAGTCCGATCTTTCTTGTTTCAATGCCTTGAAATGTCTTCCTCCTTTTGCTGCATCCTATTTGGAATTTGATCAGCAGCATCAAAGCAAGCTTGGACGGATCTGTTGCTCCTTGTATGCAGTGTGTGTTGTTGGGGCAGGGTAAGGTTTCATTGTGAAGGCTGGGTTTGAAGTGAGCTGTTTGGGTTTGAGGTGGGTTGTAAGCTTGAGCAGGGCTGCGAGGGGCGATGGTGCAAGTGGCCTGAGCTTGCCCTGTGGCGGCTTTGCAAAGGGTCAGCCTGTTTGAGTGGCAAGGCGCAGGTTGGAGCAGAAAGAGCAGGAAGTTGCGCACCGTTTGCACTGGCCGCAGGGAAAGGGGCCTCCCGCCGGACGGGGCGGCTGGCGCGGTTGGCAGCAGGGACACTGGGCGCTGCCAGCCCTCTTGCGGCTTCTCTTGCCTGTCTGCCCATCCTCCTTTCTGGGGGGGCTTTTGCTCCTCTTGCCTTCGCCCACAGCCTGGAAATCAAAGAATCCTCTTTCAATGTTTCCTTCCCGTCAGAAAGCTGGAAATGCCTGCGTCCAGCACAAAAATCGATTGGCCTAAGCAAATCCTTGCAAAGCCTCAAGAGCTGAGGAAAGGGCTGCCTTTGCCAGTGGGCTGCGGCGGGCTGCCAAGGCAGAGCTTGGAGGGAAATGCTCCTCTTTCCTACAGGCCAAAGGGGTGGGATAAATGTGTGGCTGTCTAGAATTCTACATTTCTTATTTCTACCTCTCTGCCTAACATTTATTTCCCTTGGGTTTTCCTGCAGAAATGTCTAGGGAATGGGATGGAAATTCAGTCAAATTAGGGAAGACACATGGTTAGACGTTTTCTACAACCCAGAATAATCTCTCTCTCTCTTTCTCTTTCTCTCTCTCTCTCTCACTCTTGCCAACCAAATTGCTCTTTGCTGGTAAGGAAAGTCTGAGGGGAGCCACAGCACTGGCAGCTGCATCTTGGGGAGTATGCTGGGGTGCTAGAAAAACTGCCTGAAAATCTGCAACATCTCCCTGAAGACAGGGATTGCTGATGTCAGGAGGAGTTAAGTGGGGAATGAAGGGTGTGATTGGAGTCAGCAAAGGTGGCAGCCCTTGAGAAAGCCATCTGTAGAGAGTGCAAGGCCATTTGGGTGGTGGTGCGGCTTTTTTGGCTCAGAGTTAGGCTCCAGAATGGCGTATTTCAGGGCAGCAGCAGCAGAAGGAAGGCCTGGGCAGCATCTGCTGTGCCTTTCCCAGCACATGGGACGATGTGATCCTGGCAAAGCGGCGTCTGGCATGGCTGGCCAGCAGGTTTTCTCCCCTTCTCCCAGTTTCTCCACCCTCCTGGCATGCCTGGATTTTCTTGCCCCTCACCTGAGCAAGAGTGCTAGCAACTCTATGCTCCTTTTTCCAGGTGTAGTAGTACTCCACACACTGTGCCACGGTCTTAGTCTGGATCTGTTGTGAAGAGAAAAAGAAGGAATCTAAATTTCCTTTGTAGGGTGCATTGGGGAAAAAGAAGAAGATGGAGTAAAGTAGGAAGTAAAATCATGAAGTAAATGGAGTAGGGTGTAAAATGAAATCAAGATGGAGAAAGAGAGGCATCATGCAATGTAGTAAAGCGTGTATCATGCTAGGTGGTAGCACACGTAATGCACAGATCAACAAGAAATCCATCTAGCACAGGTCTTCTTTGCTGGGTTCACTGCAGTTATGCCAGCACAATGTCTTGTGGAAGCAGCAGCAGACGTGTGCGACAAGTCTGAGAGAATAAATCATCATATTGCAAAGGAGCTTGGAGAAAAGGGCTGGAGAGACAGGATCATCCTTTTCACACAGGCCTTTGATGTCCCATTTTGTTCCTACTTGAGCAGTTTTGGTACTTGAGAAGAGAGAGACCGAAGGCCAGTGTTTGTTACCAGATAGAAGCAAGCTTTCCTCCTGATGATCTACTCAGGTAAAGAATGTCCTGCGGCTTTACCTGCTTCTGGATGAGATGAAAATCCTTGCCGTAGGTGTGGAAAGCCTTTTGGAAGGAGTCCTTCTCCTCAGGTGTCCATCTGTCGGAGCCTGGCAATAAAAAGCAGCAGGTAAATGGATCCCTCGATCCACATGAAGTAGATCCCACTGGCCGCCGCAAGAAAATGGTTGCAGGCCATCATTGCCGTGTGAGTACACGTCTGCTCCCTCAGAAGGTGATGAAGACAAGAGCAGGCATTCCGCCGGGAAAAGGATTGGAAAAGAAGTAAAGCTGAAGGACTAGATGCTGGTGCTTTCCCCTGCCCCCGAGAAGAGAAGCCCTTGTGCTGGTGTTAAGCACAATTTGTTGAAGCAGAAACACTTGCCACAACACTGAAGGGGACGGCAGCATCTGTCAGTGAAGGAAGAAGCTCTGCTTTGCTTACCTGCGTAATGATAATCAGCCAAGGGATGGCCTTGAGCTGTTGCAGGCCCCCCTGAGAGCAACATCTCCAGAGCCTCCTGCAAGATCCAAGGGGAAAAGGCTTTAGGCACCCCACCACATCCAAAATGAGCCGAAAAGCACAGATGCTGCCTTTCAGCTACTTTGCCTCTTCAGACATTCAAGCAACTGTATGCCATGTGGGTGAAAGCCTGGGATTTGATCCCAGTGCCTAGTTTTTGCTGCCCAGCCCTTTGATGCTGGTCCCCAAGAGTGGCATTTTGCTCCCCAAGCGAATGATTTTGCGGCTGCTGCAGCCAGAATGGCCTCAGCTGCGTGAGGCTTCTGGGAATTTCCTCTCCAAATGTCTTCGAGCAGCCAGAGCTGCAGGCGATTTCCAAGGCAGCAGGCTGCAGGAGCTTGCGCCGCCGCCTGCAGGAGGGAGATTCTCCCTGCTGGAGCCGTTTGGGCTCAGCCCTGCCGCAGCTGGAGGAGACACAGCAGGCAGCAGGTGCTCTGCTCCCTGTGAAGAGCCTTCATCAAGGAGCAGGCAGGAAAGGCTGTGCCAGTGGCCGGGCCTTGTGCATTGCCTGTGCCCTCTTCTGTGCGCCCACAGAGCGGCTTCTTACCGGAAGGCTGCCGCGTGCCTGGTGCAGGCAGTGCAGGGCGCGCTCCAGGTCAGCTGCTGGGCCGGCAATGCCACGGGAGCTGGCCATGTCCAGCAGTTGTCTTACTGCAAGCACAAGAAAAAGCCAGCCCAAGTCAGCCTTGAGGCCAGCAAGAGCAAAGGTTGCCATGCAAGGCGGAAGGAAAGGCCAGGAGCTAAAGGCAGCAGCTTGGAGAGCATGAAAAGGAGAGCAAAGACAGGGCCAGCTGAAGCAAGGGCCCCCGCAGTGCTGGCTCTCCCTTCAGAGCAGCTTCTTGTAGAAGAAGTGGAGGCCAATCTCCTCTCTTGCAGTGGCAAATGGGCCTGAGCAATTTGGAGAGCAAGATGCTTGCTCTTTTTGCTGCTCTGCTGCAGAAGCAGAGCGTTCTCCTTGCCTCTAACACTTCTAGATGGGAAGATGGGCGAGACAGGGAGAGAAGCGGAGCCTGCAAAAAGCTGCCTTTCCATGCAAAAGGAGACTTGGAAAGATCCAAGTATGTCAGGGGTGGAAGAAAAGCTTGAAGAGAAGCTACCTCTGTCAGGTTTTTCCATGTCAGAGTCGTCTTCTCCCCAGGGCTTCCAGACCAGGGTTGCAGGCTTTAATCCTCACTTGGTGCTCTGCTCTGCAGCTCTGGCAGCTCAGCCTGCCAACATTGATGTGCCTAAAGGAAGAAAGAGGTGAATGTAACATAGGCAAGTGCTGGAGAGAGCCTTCCTGTGGATGCACAGGCTTGAAGCAATCCCAGCCTGACTCTGAAAGAGCAGTTCTCCTCCTGGCCATTCCTCCAGTTTGCTGTCCTTTAACCCTAGGCCAAAACTCACGGCTGATTGTTGCCTCTTGCTTTCCTTTTCATTGTGCCTCTCCTTTCCACCTGCAAAAGATCCAAACAATGCTCCAATTAGAAATGGTTCCACCCAGGATGTGTCAGTAGCCTTCCTTCTCGACCTCATCGTTGCAAGCCCTGAGCTCCTCTGTGCCAGCTCCTTTCTTTTTGCTGTCATTGCCGTGCTTTTGAGGTGGAATTGCCTAGGCAGGAGCCTCTAGCAGTCAGCAGCTTCCTGAGGAGGGGAAGCAGAAGGCCATGCACTACTCTCTTCAGTCCTGGGGCCACTGGGAGGAGCCAAGAGAATGGGCTGCAAGATGTGGCAGTGCAGGCTTCGGGTGGATAGAAGGAAAAGGCTCTTCACGCAGAGGGTGCTTGGCCACTGGAACAGGCTCTCCAGGGAAGGGGTGCCAGCAGCAAGGCTGACTGAGCTCCAAAAGTGTTTGGACAGCGCTCTTGGGCATGTGATTGTTGAGGCTACCCCGGGCAGGCCCTGGAGTTGGGCTCAGTGATCTTTGAGAATCCCTTGCCAGCCAGAAAATTCTCTGGTACTGTGATTGTGTTCTTGAGAAGATGGCATTTCACAGCTGCCCCTGAGCATGAGGTAGAAGCAGCCCTACATGCATTGAAAGAAGTATCTACAGGATATGAAAATAGAATATATCTATCAGAGATGTAACTATGTAAGCACATAAGGATTGCTGATAGCAGATGATTTTTGAAGTTGACCACCTGTGTTTGAGGACAAGGCCAGTGAAATGCTTGCATGGCCTGAATGAGAGGGATCCCAGAGGAGAAGTGCCATCATTCTGGTTTTTGCAGCTTTGGAGCAGGTGTGAGCTGAGTCAGGGCATAAGGGGATTTGTTGACACTGAAGCCCTGAACTCCTCAGGCATGACCAATTTGTTTTGGGGTCACCACAAGCTAGGTTTAGGACTGCAATGGGTGCCAGGAACTTTGAAGCAGGTGATGCGTGGAGGAGGATCTGCAACTGCACTGGGACAGCTCTCTACATCCTCTATGGAAAGGTCTGTGTTTGCCTGGGAGGCAACACGATTCCTTCAGAAGCTGCAGCCCGCTTTGACATGGAACGTGGCGTGGGGAAAGTGAGCACGCAGCCTGTGTGTGGTGGTTGGTGGGAGAGGCAGCTGGAGCCTGGTGCCCTTGTGTTAGTGCTTTGAGGGCAAGTGGGGATTTTCTTACCTTTGAGGATCCCCAAGTGCTGTGGGGATGCCTGGAGGCAGGCGAGGAGACGAGGATGTGGGTGCAGAGGCCGGGTGTGGCGCTGAGTGCAGGAGGTGGCTGGTCAGGGACAGCCCAGGAGCTGATCGTGCAGCTGCTGCTCCAGCGCTGCTCCAGCAGCGTTCCACCAAGGGCCGCAGGAGCAGGAGACAACGACAGTTGCTATGGGCACAGCCCAACATTCCATGTAGAACCCCAGGGGAGCCATGGGACAGAAAGAGGCATGGGCCACCTCTGTCCCTTTTAATTCTGCTGCTGCAAGCTTGCTCTGAGAGCCTTGCCATTGGGTTTTTCTCCTGAGTGGTCTGAGGAGACGGGCAAAAGCAGTGCAGGGACAGCCCTGGCTCTTCTCGGTGCTTCTCTGCAAGGTGTCTCCAGCTGAACGTGCCCAGGAGGCTGTCTGTGTCCAAGGGCCCAGAACCTCATCTCCTGCCCTGGAGAACCAGCAGGACTCCTCCCGCTGGCTCTCCTCCAGCTCTGAGAGGAGCTAGAATTTGCAAGTTGTTCAGCCGAGAGGCAACTCCAAAGCTTCCTCTCCAAGTGGAGGCATTCATGCTGCCCCCTTTCTCAAATCTCCTTTTGGTGCCCAATAATGTGGCTTGATGTTTTCCCTCCTTTGGCCTCTGAGCTGGTCACTCACCTCATCACTCCTTCCTTGAAACTTAGAGAAACAGCATGTTTCTCAGGGGAATCTATGGGGACACACTCATTGGTGTTGTCAGCTAGTGTTTTTGTCGTCAATATTTATTCCAGAAATTGTATCTCATTCTTCCATCTCCCTTGACATATGGAGAATATTCATCTCAATTGAGTATGGGATTCCTGAAGGAAAGGAACATAAACAACCTTGCCTTTCCACACTAATGGCCTTCATGTTTGTTTTAATACTTAGGTCCCGAATATGGCAAAACTCATCTAGGTTTACTTCTTTGCTGTCTAATGCTTAGCAAATCAAATCTTCCTTCCTTTCCAATCTTGCTTTCTTTTCAGCCTGCATGTTGACCACCTGCCAGAACACTGAGGCGTCACTGTTCTTAAAATGTGCCTTAAAACAATACATTGTCAGTTATTCCAGTCCCACCCTTTATTTGTAGATCTCCTTGGTTGGATAAGGAACAGCCTTTCATGCAGCCCAGAGCTCTGAACTCCAGAAAGAATTAAGTACCTCCATGGGATGAACTGTCTATTTCCTCTTCTATCCTCTTTGATACAATTGTAACATAGACTTGAAACTCTGGTATTTTCTGCCTGATTAGAAACTGTGGAAATGTATTTCATTTATTGCTAATCAATCCAGAGTAGGATAAAGAAAAATAAACCAAATATGAATTTTTCATTTCTCTGTTAGTGTGCTATATTGTTCCCCCCGCTCCTTCTTTAATATTTTATCCTTGATGTGCTTCCAGCTTTGCTGATAGATTTGCCTTGGCCAGATGTGGCTTCATCTTGAAGTCAGTTGGAACTGGCTCCATCAAACATGGGGAAGCATCTGGCAGGCTCTCACGGAAGTCATCCCTGCAGTTTCCCACATGAAGTGCAGCCAGAGGATTGTCAGCCCTTTTTTTTTGCCCTAGGGAAGCCATGAGCTCTTTTCCTGAGCGCAAGGGCTATCATAGAAAAACTGTCAGCAGGCTTTTTTGTCAGAAAACTCTTAAAGAATAAAAATTATACATTTTGACATTGGCCTGTAATTTGCTAAATTGCTGAGTAAAATCAAAATATTTCCTCAGTGCTGTAGCAGTTGGTGGACTTCCCATGTCACTTTTCCTCACACAATTTACAAGTTACATATTGTTGCTATTATTCCAATAAATAATTGTAAATTACATGTTTTGTTATTTCAATTCTTTACCGATATGGAGCCTGGCACCCTCACCAAGCCCATTAGTGCAGTAATTACAATCACATCACTGTTGTGTTATTTAAATATAATTTGGGGGATTTAATGGCGTCATAATATTAAGCTGGGGAGTAAGTGGGGAAAGTTGCAGATTGCTGATACATTAAAATACCTGAGGAACTTGACTGCCACCCACCTTGCTGTGGGCATGCAAGGGTGCAGCTGACACCAGCTGGGAGACAGAGATCACCAGGGGAGCCATGGTTCCATCCTTCAACAGGCACTCAGTGTTTGCAGGGGTGTTTTTGTATCCCACTGTCTCCAGTGACAGCTCCTGAGTGTTAATGTTTCTCATGTCATGCAGCATAACACAAAAAAGAGGACAAGCTAGGGGATGACTGGGAATTGGCCATCCAAGGACTTCAAAGTCCTTTACAAACAATTCTTAAGTCCTTAGGAATTGTTTCCTCATTGCATAAAATAAAAATGGTAATATAAGCAACTAAACCAAATTTCCCTGAACACAATGTAATCCACAGAAATCAGAGCAGGAATCCTTAGTGTTCCAACTCCTCGTCTATATTTTTAAAAAATTGAGCTTGCTGTTGGCTAGAACTATTTTTCACTCCTATTTCACAGCTAAAAGCTAGTAACAAAATCCAGAAACAGTAACTTTATATGGAAGAAAAAGATATGGACATTTGTTATACTTACAATATTGTTAATTTGAAAGCCATTTTGGATAGTTGTGGGGGGACACAGAACAAGGTGGAGGGATTTACCTACTGGAAGTAGCAATTAGATTTCCTTATATTTTTATACTTTATGTTCATCATATAATATACATAATAAATCTGGGAAGGATTAAAGAATATAGGCTTCTTTCAGCAATAACCAAATTAATTAAAACACTCTCACATACAGTCACACACATTGTTGCTTAAAATAGTGAAGGATGGTAGATGTCTTCAGAAGTGTATAGATAATAGATGTTTTGGCACTAATGTTACAAAGAAGGAGGACCTATTTCAATCGTATATGGAATGGCCCTTGCTTACTCTTTTGTAAATGTGAAAATGTTATTACTAGTGAAAATACCTGGTGAATTCTTCAACTTTAAATGTACAGTAGGACGTCAGTTCTTTTTTTTTTTTAATCTGTTAATCCACAGAATCTTGCATAACTCTACAAAATAATTAAACAATTCCTAAATGTTAATTTGTAAGTTAGTACACAAAATAGAACAACTGAAACAGTTCTGTGGTAGGACAAACTCAGACAATGCTGTCACAAAATTCCTGTAGGAAACACTTTTTCAGAAACACTGATGGAATGGATTTTACTGACTTCAATCTTGTAATGTAGCTGGGTGAAAAATATTCAGTTTATTTGCTTATCAATTCTTGCAAGCATAAACAACCTCTAGAATTTAAAAGCACAAGTGACCGTCTATGGCATATTGGGCAATATACAATTAATCAGTATAAATACAGTGCGTAGAAACATACACACATTTACATACACAGAGAGAAAGAAAGGAAAAAAATGTTTTCACTCAGGCTCAAATTAAACATTGCTCAAGTCTTAAACAAGAGTAAGTATTTATCTATGCCATACAACCTTGGGAAACATATTTTTAACATACATATTTAAAGATAACTATCTGTGATAGGAGTTTTTAAAAGCAATCACTTATAAAAAGTTTATAAAAGCTGTCAGTCACTAGAAAGCAAGCTGACAAAACTATTTACCTTACAACAAATCATACAGACATCTGCAACCTTCAAAGGCAATGGGAATTGTTTTGCTATGTTTTAAAAGGCAAAATTCAGAGTCTCTAAATGTATGGAATATGGATTGAAAATATGAACAAACAGCAAAAAAATTAGAATGAGCTGATGCAGATCACATCTGTGACATCAAAATTAATCAAGCAACACAAATTATGTACTATCTGTTTCATGGAACATTTTAATATTTATAAAATTCACCAGTACTGTTGTCCCATATGTCAATGTAAAATGTAAGATTACATAGGCCCCACTTTATACAGGACATATTGGAGAAGGGAGACCTCATGTAGTGCTGTAAAACTGAAGTGGAAATTTATTTAGCAACAGCATTCTGGGAAAAGATGTGCAATGAAAAATGGATTGGTCAGGAAAAGTTGTTACAGTAAATGAGACATGAAATGCTGAAAGGGTTTTTAGGTGTTAGGGTGGATAAGGAAGGGGCCACTATGAGTGTGTATTTCTAACATTTTTACTTCACTTTATGGTTCATTGCAAATGCTTGACAGAATCATTACCGAGCTTATCTTTTGGATGGGACATCTAAGTGAAGCTGCATTGCTTTTTAACATTTCCCAGATAGTTACTGAGAGGATGGAGTACTTTTGTTGTATTTTTCACATTAATTTTCATCTGAATTAAATATCAAATATATTATTTTGCTGTCTGTATTTTCTCAGCCTTTCTGTGATGTCTTTTCACAAAATAAGGAAGAATGTTATTTAGTTGCTAAATATTTTTCAAATGTTAAGTGCATCTCACAGCATGTGCAAGAAGCAGAAAGCAGAAAGTATACAGCATCCTTAATCTGTTATTATGAATATTGCAAATTAAAGAAGAAATGTTTTACAGTGAAATTACCATTTGGAATAGAAATTCCAATAGTATTCTTGATTCAAAATTCTGCACTTTGTGTTCTGTCGCCTTTAGGTTCCTTATTATTCATATTTTCACTGATTTTAAATATGGATTTTCTTCTATATACAGTTATGGAAATTAAACAGCATAAAAATAAATTATTTTGAGTTACAGTCATAGTTTATATTAAAAAAATATTAACTCTTTTGAGTTAAAGAATAAACTTCTCTATACTTTTTCTGAGAGATGTCTAACAGGCTGATGCCATGTTTCAAAGTAAGTTTCTTTCCACCAATCAGATCATGTAGCTTCTGGTGATTTTTTTAAAAAATGAGGCTTAATAGAAGTGGAACCTTATGTATGAAACCAGACACACATATCAAAAGAAAACATGAAAAAAGGGAAAAGAGTTCAGGGCTTTCATGGCAAATGCGACTTGAGAACAAAAATAATAGTTTATTATACCATCTTTTCCTGGCTGCTTATGAGTGTTTAGTTGATACTGGTACTCTCCAGATATTGATAATCTAGGGCATTAATAATACACTAGTAGATAAAAAATCAAACCTTACTTTGTGCTAAAAATGCCATGACACTTAAAAAAGAAAGTAATTTACCAATTTGTAATACCTATTTATGGGCTGTACTCCAGCACTTTCAATGGTTTGAGGAGTTTACGGATATTTCAGTCTTCTATTACAGATTCATAAGTCCTTAATTTATAAGTAATTTACGATAAGAGAGATGGAATTTTCTAAGGGAAAAACTTGCTTTGGATTGATTCACAGTATTTTAGTAGTCCACATGTACTTGTAAATGTTTTTTATTCTATGAGAACACAAGCTGGAGCAGAGCACTCTGCATACACTACAGCTATACCTCACAGAAATAATGGTACCTTATGATATTTGAAATAATTTGGCTACCCAGTTTAATAGATCTGTACTAAGTATATTCTCTATCCATAACTCTTTATCCACATTAATGCTAATAGTATCATCTACTTCATCCTTATGGAAAGAGAGAAACAAGGACATCTTTGGCAAAACATTCCCATTGTCAGTGGCCAGTCTTTTTCATCATGGACCTGCACGTTTCCTCTCCAACAATTCAGATCTCCGTTTACTAAAATGGTGATTCACCATTTTCAGCTTCTAGGTTATTCTGAGTTTTGAATTTTCAAGTATGGGCTAGAACTTGCTGCACATTTGTACCCCAGTATTTCACAAGGAATAGTGATTCCACTTTAGCATGCTTACCAACAGTTCAGCATTAGTGCCATGACCTTTAATGTCAAGCACTTTTGTGAGGTTCTGGATTTCTTTACCTATTCATTCAGATAATTTTAAAGTTTATCACCATATAAAAACATTATTGGTATCATTTTTGATTATCTTATCTTGGACATGAAAGGCTGCCTGTTCAATAAAGACAAGGGGTTGGAATGGAGATTAATGGACATCCTTAGCTAATTCTGCATTTTAATGTAAACAGCATCTTTCAAAACTGGAGAAAAAGCATTTTTAAATTTATTTTAAATGGGGGACAAAGGGATGTGACCCTAATAAGAAAATCCTTTCTCATGAATTGCAGGGGTTTTGGCATGCAACCTGAAGAATTTTAAACTTTTGAGCTAATAATGCAGTTTTGCTTTCCTTCTATGTAATGCTTCAGAGACAGGCTTTTTTCCAAAGACAGAAAAGGCATGGAGAGTTTTTCTCCACTTTTGATATGCTTCCAGTGATGCTTGTATCAACCATGAACAAACTAACCTTTGGTAACTTAACATTTTAAGGATTTTAATTAAAACACTGTTGTAAATAACCAATCAGGGTCACAATAAAACAACTAATCTGGTTCCTGTATTCTGTTTCTTCCCAGCAACTAAATTTAGTCATGTATCTATGTACTTTGCTATCTCCCACACCCATTTTTAAAAAAAAAATCTGTCCTAATAAAGAACCAGTACAAAATTGAATGAATGTTGAATTAATTTCCTCTAGAGATCTGTGATGCTTTAAAGAAACAATACTTTTTGTCTTAAAAGCATGCACTGAGTTACTGTTACTGAGAGAGCAATTACTGCTTTTTTAACATTAAATAGACTCCTTTTCTAATTGACTTTAAATCTGAGCAGGCACAAGTTTAGCAAACAATTTACATTTCTTCTTCTTCAGAGACAGCCTAATCTGCATGCTGAAATCTGTCATTTTTCATACCCATAATTTGCCCTTTCTGAAAATAGCCTCTGAAATTAGTGAGTGGGTAGGTTTTTTTAGTTCTACCACAATGCTTTTTCTTTAACGGATCTGATTTACTACCTCTTATGTATGTCATAGGGCATATTCAGAGGGACAGTGAAATTGAAAGTGAAATTGAAACTGAAATTGAAATTGAAAGTGAAAGCAACTATGAGAAAATACAAGAGATTAAAAGCAATGCCAAACATGAAATAACCAAGAAAAGCACACAACTATTTACATTCAATTACAAAAGCACAGTTTTAAAATTGAAAGGGTGAGAGACACACTAAAAAGTTATTTCCCAGGATCATTTGGCTGGCAGGGATCATAGTGCAAGTTATACCACTGTCTAGGAAATTCCCACTGAATGTATACTTCTTATTGAGTGGTGCAGATGTGAGGAGAGGCTGATGAAGTATAAGAAAAAGTATAAGAAGACAAGCATCTGCAGTATAATACAGAAAGGGAAAACACAGTGGTAGGAGAGACTGAGATCTCACTGACTGAAACAGCTCTTTTATCCCTTTCCTTAGCTTCTGCTCTTCCTCCCACTCTCAAGTTGGTAAAGAGAACATATGCAAGCAGGACAGACTGCCAGTGCTGCTTGGCTTCATTTCAAAGCTGCTTGGAATGTACTCCTCACTCTCAAACAGCATGTGTTTGCTTCGTCACATCTTCCCCCATGACTGCAACTTACTATTCACTGCACCCACACACTGGCTTTCATGATAGATTAGCTATCCTCGTAAAGGTAGCATTTGTGGCAGTGTGTGGCTGCATCCACACCTGTCATAACTCTTTAGAAAGGAGGGGAAAATTGCTACTGTTCTAGACAAATAACTAGGTGTTCTTCCAGCAGGAGTAACTTTTGCTACATGATTACATCCTGATGTTTTGGCCAGTGCCAGTGACTGCCAGGCTCTTACATTTACTGTCTGTGGGATGGGGAACAGGCAGACAAGTTCAGTCAGGGGGAAGAATGAAGACACCTTGTTATCACGTGCCTGCACAATCCTTAAACACAGGCAATCCCTGTCATGGGAGAAGGACTCTACTCCTTATGGGAAAACAGCAACTGGTCCACAGGGTAAAAAAGAGAGGGGAAGGATGATTTGATGATGATTTACTTTTTGTCCCAGAACAGATAGACCACAATTGAACTAACTGGAATTAGAAGAGCTGCAGCATCTAATGAGCCCACGGAGGACAGCTTTTACTTTTCATATAACTTTGTTTTGAAAACATGACATTGAGAAATATCATTCTAAGCCAGCAAAAGTGATTTTTTACTGAAGCCAAGACTGGCATGAGTTTGTTAATACACAGCATGCCATTACAGCACCTGGGCATCAGTAAAATCAGTTACTTTGAGAAGCAAATACAAGAAGTTAGTTCTCTGCTGTAAACTGAAGTTCAATTCTGATCCTCCTGAGGGGCATGAGGAACAATGTCTGCATTCATAAATTCTTACCTCAGTGTGGGTCCGGGGTGGTATACAGGGCAGCAACAGCCACAGCAAGAATGGTGCAGAGCACGAGCATGCATGGCACGAGATCACTTGGCAGTACTAGGCTGGCTTTTGGCAAAATGACTGCAGTCTGGCTGTGCACCACTCACCTGCTCCCTTCTGAAAATCAGCTATTGCCTGGGAAATACTTCTCCTCTCAAAGGGGTGAGCTCTTTACAGAAGAATTCCAAATAGCTTGCTACAACTCTGCAACACAGCAAGAAAATCTAAGTGTAGAACTTCAGAAAGTAGTCAGGCTTCTCATAAGGGCAAGGTGCTCATCAGCTTGTGAGCATTCACTGTTGTCCTTGTTGGGTGACTCCAGGGGCTTGACTTGGTTATGCACTGTCTGCCTTCCGTAAGTAGGCTGAGCTGGTTCTACTCAGAAAAGAGTGCTACTGTAACTTCCGACTGTAGAACTGGCAAAGCTGCCCCACTCCTAGAAAAAGACTAATGCTGCAACTTCAGACTATTAAAACAGGCTTATATTAGTTCAACACTCTGTATGCTGGAAACAAAGAGATTTTGATTTAGTCATTGGCACAGTGAAACGGAAATAATTTTCTTGTGGACTCAGGGCTTCCTTGATAATAACAAGAGGTGAAATGGAAGTCTGCATGTATAATTCTGCATGCTACTATGATTTCTGACATTTCTCCTATTTTTTTCCATGCATTTTTCTTTTAAATTGATGTAAAAGATTTTAGGAAATAATGTAGCTCATCATCCTCAAGTATTACAATGAAATGCCTGTTTAACACATTTCTGTTCCTTCCCCTAAAGTTAAAATCTTTCCAAAATTTGGAAAGTAAATGTCTTTGCTGTAAAGCCTAGAAAAATGATCTTGCTGCTTCAAATTATTCAATTTGGAGGAGCTACTATTGAATCACTCTTCTTTTATTAGTAGGAGCAACTATTGAATAACTCTTCACTTAAAGTTTTACCTAACAGACTATGTGTCTGCCTAAACCTTTGCAAGACATTAGTGGTATCTGCACATTACCTAATCTGAAGTTGTAACTTGTACTATCACAGAGTTCTACTCCTCGTTTCTACTATGTGAGCTCCTAGCAGTCATGCAGTCTTCCATGCCAGTAATTCTGCTCAACGTCTGCAGTCTTAGCTATGTGCTCATGTGGCACATGGACACTCATCCCTGTTTCCTTCTAACCATCATGCTAGCATTTGATGCTGGAAAGCTTGCTTCACTTTATGAGAGGAAACAATCTTTATAAGAGTTAAAAAGATCTTTGTTACAGCTTGGTTTTATTATTGGTCCATTCTCTATAAAACTGTGATCTATTTCGTTGGAGCAGACTACTAATCACGACAGACCACTTGATGGTCTACTCAGCAGTTGAACATTTTAGACGGAAAAAACTTGATGAATTTTCTTGTCAGCCTATCTGAGCACTCCTCACCACCACCTGAGTTTGGCATAAACTTTGCAAATCTCACAAGTCATAGAAAATTTGAGAGAACCAGGATTTGGAGGAATAATATGAAGTCAGTTCCTTACACAAGACTTCATAAACATAAGTATCCAAGTACAGCTCTCACAGAAGGAGCTTGAACTCCTCTTTCTGAGGAAAAACAGTAAATTCAGATTATGATAGTTTTGTTTGCTAAGAAAGTCTCTGGTTCAGTTATCAAAAAGCAATGAATAAAACCAGTTCCAGAAGACTTGAGAATTTTTTGTTACGAAAGACATTTTTATCTAAAGCAATTCACCCATTCTCTACTAAGAGTTATTTTTCAATAAACTTACTAGCATTTCATAAATCAGAATGAAGGATTTCTGAGCTCTTTCTTGCAACAGAATTAGAAACAGTCTGTCTGTACATCCAGGATTACCCCATCCCAGGCTAGAATCTGGGATGTTAAATTTTACATGGTTGGTGATTGTCCATCTCTCTATTGTTTCAATCTCTCTGCAGGGCCTCTCTGCCCTCAAAGGAGTCAACACCTCCTCACAGTTTAATGTAGCCAGCAAACTGTATTCCTTCAAATCCTGTGTCCAGGTGAATGAATATGTTGAAGAGGACAGAGCCCTGCAGAATCCCACTAGCTGACTGGATGCCAGCCTGATGTTTTTGTAAAATACCTAGTATTCTTTCCAAAGAAAACCTCTCATTGCAGATTCATAATTGCCTTGGAAGGCATAGGACAGATTATTCCTCTGTGCACAAATTATTATCAGAGAAATGTCACAATGTCAAATGTGCGATTTGAAGCACCAGCAACCACACAGGAAAATGCATTCTTTTCATCCAATCTTGCATTCATTCATGCATGCATGCATTCATTCATGTTTAGCTCAAAGAGAAGCAAATACACAGTTATGAGTGCACACAGCATTTGGACTACCAACATATATTGAGCCATGATATATATGACCATGGGTGAATATGGGAAAACAACATGACTTCATGAGCTGTCACCATAACTGAGATATATGTAAGATTGGAAATAATACTGTGATGTACTTCTGTTGATTGTGCAAAACCTGCCTTGTAAATTTTTAAAAAGTATTTTACACTTCATAGCAACCAAGAAGTGGAAATTGTTTTGCTTAGAAACTATGCTTTTATGATTTGTCCTATTTCCATACCATTTTATGTCTGACAGTATACTTCACAGTACTTCACAAAAAGTGAGAAACGTCTGCATAAATCAGAGCAGACCCTGAAGCAAGTATTGCTTTCCTTACTGATACATGCAAAATCAATGTTGTTTACCTAGAGTACTCCTCCTGACCTGTTGACAGAATGGCCTGATTGTAATGACTGTCAGCACAAAGATCAGAGTAATGATACATGTAGAGCTATTAAAAATCATAGAAGTGCTAACACTAGTGTGCCTCACAGTCTACATTATTATGTGGGGAAAAAAATACACATTTGAATAGCAAAAAAGAACAGGTTTACTGCCATAACCATTTTATTTTGTCTGACGTGCCTCAACTTTTTTTTTATTTAAATGAAGCTCCAAATAATTTCTCTAGAAAGCATGTAAGAAAATTCAGGATCTGCTGGTTTTGAAAGTGCTGCATCAATGTAGACTGTTTTAGTGGCACTGAATTTCACATATAAACCATAGCTCTGAACTAAAGGTGCTCCTTTGCTTTTATTTGCATCTTTTGGACCAAGTTTTTCAAACTGCACTGTCAGCATTTCTGAGGAAGTATTTAAAAAGTCTTTTGAACTGTTGGAAATGCTTGAATACTTCCAAGAGGCCTTTTTAATGCTTCCCTCCCAGGGAAGCGGGTTTTTGTGACCGTGGTTCAAAGCCAAACTTTCCCTACTATCCTTGTAGAACCTTTGTACAAATCACCTGAAGCCACCAGCCGGGTTAACTATTTACCATCCCAACAGGAGGCGGGAACGAGAGACTAAACGCGTGTTTTACCTAGTAAGACTTTCTACCTTCGCACGTCCACTTCCCTCCCCAGACCAGCCCGGCTGTCCCGACCCGCCCTGACGGCCGCGGGAGCGGAGGGCCGGGGAGGCCGCACGGGCTGCTCGGGGGCCGGGACACCCACGCACACACCGCGCCAGGCCGCCCCGGCCCGCCCGCCCTTCGGAGAGCCCCGGGCCTCCTTCCCCCGGCTCCCAGACAGCGCTAAACTACCGAAGGCGGGACACAGCCCCGTTGCCCTAGGGGAGCAGCCGCGAACACGAGGCCGGCCCGTAACTGCAGGCCCTCTAACCAACAGCTTACGGCCAACCCTCAGCCAGTCCTGGGACCGGCCCTTCTCGCACTCCGCCTCGGCCCCGCCCCGCCCCACTCCGCCCGGCTCCGGCATGACCTCCACTCCCGCCCGCCCCGGGAGCCGCCGCTCCGCCTTCATCCCTGTCTCCATCCCAGGGCCATCCCACTCGTAACTTCACTTCCGGGGCTGCCATTTTGGGCGGTCCGTGGCTGGTCGGTGCGGCGGGGCGGGCTCGGCTCGGCCCGGGCCGCGGGGCTGTGACAGGGGCTGTAACAGCCGCGGCGGGGACACCGGAGCCAGGAACTGTCGGGACGCCGCCGCAGGGGCAGAGCCGCCGGCCGGGGACCGCAGCGCCCGCCTGTCCCCGCCATGTCGGACTTCGACAGCAACCCCTTCGCCGACCCGGACCTCAACAACCCCTTCAAGGTGAGGGGGCCGTGCGGTTTCCTTGGTGTCGGTCTGCGCCGAGCCTCGGAGTTTCCGCGAGAGGAAGCAAGGAAGGAAAGGGGGAAGGGAAGAAGGAGGGAAGGAAGGGCCCCGTGGCAGCTGCGGGCCGGGGTCTCTGCCCTGAGAGGGCTACGGAGACTCGGAGTGGGGTGGGGGCAGGGCGCGGAGGAAAGGCAGCGTTTCACAACTTCAGAGCTCCGTGTTTCCATCCGTACCTAAAATAATACGAGTCGTATTTCAGATGCGTTATTTCGATGGAAAAAAAAGAGAAAAGTTTGGGGGTTTTTATTTTGACACTAGCTTTGTGCTAGAGTTAATGCTACTACTATGTTTTTTTTTATTTCGCCTGGTTGAGCTAAATAGTTAAATTTAATGAATTAGAGAATTTACCCTCTTCTGTAGTTTCCTCCCACTGCCTTTAAGCTTACTTGCTCCCTTACCTTTGTCTGAAGCAATCAGGGTACCAATGGCTGGCATGAATTCTATGCTGCATTTCAAACTGCTTTTTTTTAATGTGCTTTAAAGCTTTTACATTTTGCACTGTTGACTTATCATACAGCTGTGAATTCTTTCTTCACTCACTGGCTTCAGTTGTCAAAATCAGCTGACCTCTCTGGATGCTTTCCCTTCTGTTTTCTTTGTTGTTTGAATCCAGTTCAACTAACTTCTGAAGCTACCTCCGTTGATAATGTTACTGGACTTTTTGCAGGCACTTTAAAGCACACAGATAGTATATGGCGGTGAGTTTAGAGTGTTAGCTGGAATAATTAAGGTTTTTAAAAACTGAGGTGTTATATTTCAAGCCAAGCATACTTCTCTCTGAATAGATGCTGGAAGCATAATGTTCCTAACATTTGTTCATTAGTGTTGGTCTGAATAATTAGTTTCGTTTTTATGGTCACAAAACATAGGCAATAGTATTCATTAGCCTAGAATTCCTTACGCTAAGATGTGTTTTCACTTGTTGTATGCAGTGCAGTGATCTTCCAGGTGAACACAAGTCCTCGTGTTGAGTCTGCTGCCAGCAATAGTTTGAGCTGGTAGCAGCGTCGGTGAGCACTGTTCTTTTTGGCACCAAACACTGAAAATGTGTCGTTCTAGAATGCGTCTTCAGCGACAGAAATACATGATGCTTTTCCTCCTACTTCAGTCATTCTTGTAATAGTTAATCAAATAACACCTAGCCAAATCCAGGGCAGTAAGGGATATTAGATGCAAAATAGCTGTCTCTGCAGTGCTCATCAGGCTGTGGAACTGGCCCTGTGTAGTGCTGAGATCTAAACTAGGCACACACCTGAATTATACTTCTACTTTGAAGATACTGCTTAAAGTGCAAAAGTTATTCCAGTTTCTCTGTAGGGAAAGACTTCTGTTGTTACTGATGGGCAGAATCCATTCTCTCTTCTCATCTGCAGTGCACAGTGATAAAAGGACTCTGTAACAGCTTCTCTGTAACTTGAACTCTCTATTTAGACTTCTTCATTTGCAGGAGATGGGTCAGGAAAGCTGTGTACTTTTTCAGAGGCTTTTTTCCCTTCCTTCAGTCTTTGCTAGCCTCCATCACATTCTACTGCCCATAAAAGTTATCTTGCATGCCTTTACTTACCTGTGCATTTTACTTGAAGGAGCAAAAGACCTCATATGTAAGCTAAAGCTTGATGGCCATCTTGTTGTCAGAACAGCTTTGAAATTTGTGGGTACTGGTGCATGTATGTATTTATGTTTATGTCTTTTAAAATACTTTATGCATAGAATCAGTATTTCCAGATGGACCTTTACAGCCTAAGTCATATTGTCTAAACACTATCGTAATGTACTCAAATTTTTGTCTTTGCTGATAATTTTATGTATGATGTGATTAGTTGTTTTCCTTGCTTTTGAAGCTGCTTCCTGTGCTAATGTAAAATCACAAAGTAGTATGGCAGAGAAGGGGTGGTGGGAAGGCATCAGGTGGAACATTGTTGCCAAGGTCTGAAGATAGATCCTTTTTTTTCTTAAACATTTTGGTTTTACTGGATGTCTGTGATCTATGTGGGAGGTTTCCTGTAACTGTTCCTATGTTTTTTAATAAAAATATTAGAGCAGAGCTTCTTGCTTGTTGTTGAATCACATAAAAGTGTTCTCTGGAAAGACAAAGGTAAAGCATAAACACCTAGTGCTCAGTATTTTGGGTAGTTAATTTACTTTTAGACTTCCAAAAGTATTATCTGCTGGAAAAACTGAAATTAGCTTAGTTGGATTGATCATTAAGTGCTGTGGATTTTGATACAAGTGGCTACTTAACCTTTGCGGTTTTTATTCTTTGTTGCTTTAAAAAAAGCAACAAAATGGACCTGAATCCAGAGTCATATATGCTTTTGAAGTAACAGTTTTCCTCTCTAAATAAATGGGAATAGCATTCTGAATGCTATACCAACAAATCCAAAAGATGGGGTTTTTTTGAAAGTCAGAGGGTGCTGAAATAAACAGAAAAGTGACAGGCTAACATTTACAAGCTTTTGATAGCATTTAAGTTGTGCAAAAGAAAATGTATCCATGTACCATACAAATGAAGATATGAGAATCCTTTTATAATACAATGTATCACCAATATGAAGAAGTACACAGTTGGTATAACCTCGGGTATCATGATTGGAAGCGAGTTAGTAATGAAATCTATTAATTTCGTTTACTAAGAAGCACTAGTCTTAGCTTGTGAGTGTGAATTCACACTTCGTAAAGTTCTCACTTTCGAATGCTGCAGTCCCACAGCACCCAAAGAGGGTGAGCAGAGCAGATGTGGTGATGGTAACTGCATTCAGTGCTAGGCAGATCTACCGAGAGGAGACACATCTGAGCCCAGGTTAGAAAGCCAAGCCGGGGCCAGGACCACATCCAGTGAAAGCAGTAAACAGGATCAGTCCTGTGACGATCAGGTAAGGAGTGAGGGTCTGACCACTTAAGAGGAGTTTGGGAATCCTTGAGGTCCTGACAGTGTGTCTTAAATAGGGTAAAGCAGCATGAAATAATTTTTTTATGACAAAACAAAAGCATGTTTGTAATGTAGCTGTCTCCTTGTGTTGTTTTTTTTTTAATGTCATAGGATAGGTGATAGTTGTAGTCTTCTGTCTTGGGAGGTGATACAGTTACAAAGGTTCTGAAATAGCAGTCTCAAAATTCACTGCAAGTATCATTTACTCTGAAACAATCAGCAGTTGATCTACAATAAAAATTGTTGGTTCTGTGTTCTTGGTTTGATTATTTATTTTTTTTGTAAACAAACAATCCTACTACTCCGAGAAGTCTTTTTAAGTAGTGCTATGAATTTCACAGGCCCTTGCATCTTGGCTGACAGCAAAAGGTTTGAAAACTGACTGTTAATTATCCTACCATATGAAACAGTTATTTTTGGTGGCTGTAGAATGAGAACTCTAAAGACTGAGTTGTGTGATAAATTCTGTTGGGTCAGTTCATCTGATCTGTTTAGCTCTGAGCAGATGCATGTATTTGACAGCATAGAAATTATGATAGGCCTGAAAACTAAGATACATTTCTGTTCAAATCTGTATGGTGACCTTCAGGGAAATGCCAAATCACTGTGTGGTAGGAAGATTTTTCTTTTTCTTCATCTGATTTAATGTGGGAGGGCACAATCAGAGCAGACCTCAAATGTATGTATTGTTAAGTATTTGAGTAGTTTCTTTGAGTGGGATGAGGGTTCCAGACTGTGAGTTGATACCTTTGAATTGTTAATCCAAAAAGACAGATGTTACATAGTTCTGTCATGACTGACATTCTTGTTTGGTTGGCTGAGGTACTCTGCCGTACCCAGAAATGGCGCTGAATTGCTCCCACTGAGGTCACAGGATTACTTGAGTCACTAGAGCTAAGTACAGCAGTAATTCCAGTTATAAGTTGGATATTATGCTTAATCTTGACTCACATGAGCACAGATTTGGTGGGAAATACAACCTAGATGTTTGATACTGAGAGCAGTTGTGCAAATGATTGTCACCTTCTGTGGCAGCAGAATCTACACAGTTTATATTGTTGTTGCTGAGGTGAAACTAAAGTGATAGAAACTTAGAGGAAGAAACAGAAGTGCTGAGGTTTTTATTAAGATTTGGGACCCTTATTACATAAAATGTTTGTGCAGCTTTAGAATGAAGCAGTTTTGTCAATGCCTAAATGCAGAACTGAGTTTTAATTCCTGTATCTGACTATAAAATGTACTGATTTAAGTTGTCTGTCTTAAAGTTAGTTTAGAACATAAAATATAGGCATTTTTTCTGATTTTATTATCTGCTTTCCCTTCATGTCTTCAAAAATTATGAATACCCCAAAATCTTGCATAAATTAATGCTGAACATCGTGGTAGTGGGTTGTCCTTTAGCTGTTCTGCATGGAAGTTGGCTGCCAAGAGTACACTTAACCAGTGCTTTAAGTGCACTGTAATCTGTTAAAAATGTGGAGTGTTTTAATAGTTATTCAGTATCTTATAGCCGCATTTTTCCCTCTAGATTTTCACTGAAGTGTTAGCACATACTGCCTAGGGTTACTATTGCAGTGTATACTGAGATTGAATGTTACAAAGAGGAACATACACATATCATAGCTGGGAAGGAGAATGGTTTGAAAGCAGCTGGGAGCTGGGGGTGATACTTTGTTAGGCATTCCAGTACTCCATTGGAAGGTGAGGCTGGTGCAAACTTTAGGACTAATTTGGCCTTCTCGGTCTCTGAAGTTCTTCTAGGTTTCAGAGGTGGGGATCTTGCCTTGCTCAGTTGCTCAGAGCCCTTCACAGCTCTGCTTTCATGTGATGAATGTCACATAGAACAGGCAACATTTGCTATGATAAACTTGAAAAACTCGGAATTATGAAGGAACTGTTATGTGGCTACTTGGGAATTTTTATTATTGGAAGTTCAGAATTTTTCTACCAAATGTTTATTCCACATGGGTGAATTGCAGTTTCAGAGGCTTAATCTGGCATTCTTATGGGATGGAGAAACACTCCAGAACCTGTTCATGTAAAGTATGATGGATAATTTTCTCTTTGTTCAAGAAATCAAAAAAGTTAGACCAATATTTTCAGGCATTTTGTATTGCATTTTTGAAACAGAAATTAACACTTAATTTTCTGAACCTGTGGTGTTATTTTAGGGAGTACTTCAGAGAGAGCAGGAACTACAACTGCTACTGTTACTATAACCTCTTCCCACCGCCAGAATCAAAACCCACAAAACTTCAGGATGAATTCTTACTTAAATCTTACTTTCCATCTGTTTTTTTGGTTCTGGGTAGCTTCAGTGATTTTTATTTGAAATTGTTTTCAATTGCTGATGTGTTGTAAAAGCATTAAAATCTCTATCCAAGTCAGTGTTTAGTGTTAATAAATTCCATTTCCTGACCTCTACAATAAAATACCACTTTTATTTCTTTGCTAGACCTTGGGGCTAAACTGAAAAAATGTTCTGTGCAGAAAATGCTTTTGTCTTTTGATGGAAGAGTAGGTATTCCTCAAAGTGAAAAGTTTTTCAGCAGTATGAATGACGGTTTGGACAGGCTGATTCCTAGTTCACGATATTCCCTTCACTTAAAATCACAACTAACAGTATAAGCTTAGCTGATGCTGTTTTTGAGATTATTACTATATTGTGTATTTTATATAAGTTGTTTACTGGTGGGGGAAAAATTCTGGACCCATGTCCAGTGAAGAGTAATACCAACCATTGTTAGAGATGTATTTACTTCTTCAGTCTTTAATTTGGTAGTGTCTTCCATGTTAGTGAAACTGGTAGCTGATGACTAGTTTTGGTCTCCTAGATGACAGAGGTCTGTTCACTTCAATTCTGTTTTTCAGAAGGCTGTAAATGCTCACATAGAATGGATTGTTCTGCTCTGTTTTAAACATCCTTGTTTGTAGTTAATTGTGTTAGTACATCCTCTGTGATAACTGAGAATTCAATTAATTTTATCTATACCTGAGTGATGTGAGCATAATTTGTTACCTTGACACAGAAGATGCTTTTAATAGTTCTATAGGTGCTCTTGCCAGTATGAAATATAAATGTGTTGCTTTTTCTGTGTTTGTTTTCTCAGTTTGTGGTACTGTGTGTTGAGGTGTTTTTTATGACTTTCCCATTCTTGGCATAAGAAATAGGTTGCTGCTTGTACCTATCTTGTCAGGATTTGAAAAAGTATGTTAATATTTCATTTTGAGATTGACGGTACTGCAGAGAGACTGCAAGAAGCAGGTAAAAGGAAAGATTTAGATGGAAAATGGCTAAATTAATTAAGTTGTGCTACTTTCTTAAAACTTCGGTCTCCTAACTAATTCAGATATTGAAAATGTCGTCTGAAATGACTGTGTGACTTAAATGCATCAATAGCTACAATAGCTGGATATGAAAAATAGTCTGTTTTTAATTCTGTTCTGTGATTGTGTGACTAATTGTTAAATAAAGTGATCAGAAGCTCTGGGTTTGAACTGGCAGGAGTTTGGGTGAGATAAGACTGGGTGGAACATGAGATACAGAAACTAAATTATTACAGCATAGATTCACTTACTCTTGTGTAATATTAGTTTTTACTGTTTTTAACCAGTAGAACATGCATGTCATGCAAAATAGAAATTTGACAGCAATCATTTAAAGGCTTAGCTTCTGAGTATGTCATTCTGCACAACATGTATTGGTTGTATTCATTATTCAAACCCTGAACAATTTCTAAATTCAGTGGTTTTTTTATTCTGCATCAGTGAGTATGAGTGCTTCACAGTTTTCATCACTGTGTTTAGATGAGTTGGCGTTTGCCCCATTTTTAAAATAAGATGCAATGAGTGTAAGGTAAATCATTCAAAACAATTCTTTGTGTTTTGTGGGATGTAGTATCTAATCTCTTCAGAAATGTTGTAAGTAGTGTTTTGAAATATGAAGTGTAGCTCCTGTTAGTATCAGTCATTTGATGCACTGTAGGTGTTCAGAACAATTAGAATAGCGCCTACACCTGGGCACCCTGACTGTGAAGAGCTGAGGATGGTGGTAGCAGTGAATGAGTTATAGGAGAGATATGAATTTCCAGACTGGTACTTGCCTCCTTCAGCTGTGGCATTCCTGTTTTCCTGTGATGACTGGTTTACTTGAGTTTTTCTGTGTCACAAACTTCAATAGAAGTCTTCACTATGTAATTCAAGTTTTCGGAATGCAGAATTTTAATGCTACTTGCAGTGGTGGAGTTGTGTATTTCTATAAACTGTATTTTCTTCCTTTGCTGAGTAATGAAGCTTTACTTGAATAGAGCTTTTATTGAATGTCCTCTGGGTCATTCAGGTTTTTTTTAGAGCTGCTGCTACTTTAGTAAACAATAGCAATATTTGGCAGAGGTGTAGCAATTGTTAATTCAAAATGACAGTTGACTTTTGACAAAGGGCTTCTTGCTCTAATCACTGTGTATATTTAAGTGTTGAACTTACTTTTGAGTGCTGAGACTTGCTCTAGTATACCCTGTTGTCTCAGCTTATGTTCTCTTTCATTGTTAGTGTTGGAATGTCACAGTAGATGTACAGGGAGATCTGAGGAGTTTTAAACCATGGTCTTCTTGGAAACTTGAAGAAAAAAGGCTTTCTTTCATCAGATATTGATTCTTGTTTGTATGTTTTATTTTCTGAATATAGGTTGCTCTTCTGAATTTGACTTGACCATTGTTTCATGATTTTTGGAAATGGTTGCTGTTCAGTGGATGTCTCATGAGTCTGATATTGTAGTTATTAAAATAATTGAATTTACAGTCTGCAGGCTGATTTGGTTCAGTTATTTGGTTAGCAGTGCACTCTTCAAACACAAGTTCAGTGTTGAAATATGCTTTTTAAGTAGCTAATTTAACCTAAAATCCTAAGTACTATTCAAGTCATAGTAATTAGACCTGCCATTTCTCTGTGTGGCTGATGGTTAGCAATCACAAGTTGCACATGTGTCTATACTTGAACATTTTTCCATGGAAGAGGGAATTATATGAGAGCATTCTTGAAAGGGGTATCACATTGAAAGCATGAACAAAGTGCTTTATGCTCTGCTAATTTATATTAATGTAATTAATGTAATTAATTCCAGTAAAGACTGAAATAAGCATACTAGGCCTTACTAGGATGGAGTTAATTTTTTTCATAGCAATCCCTGTTGTACTGTGCTTCAGATTTGTGACCAAAACAGTGCTAGGAAGGCACTGATGTGCTTGCACATTGCTGTGCAGTCCTTGCGCAGCACCAAGACCATCTTTGTTTCACACTCTTGCTTCCTCTCAGGGAGTAGACTCAGGCGAGAAGCTGGGAGGGGCACAGGCGGAACTGTTGACCCCAGCTGACCAGAGGGACCTTGCCTGCTGCATAACATCGTGCTTGGCAGCAAGGCTGGCAGTGGCGGTAGTAAGTGGTGGAGCTGCTCCAAGCAACCATTGCTCAGAAGCTGAATGGACATGGTGGGAGGTGGTGAGCAATTGCCTTTGCTTGATTTGAGGGGTTTTGTTGCCTTTTTTTTTTTTTTTTTTTTTGCCTCTACTTTCCCCTCTCCCCTCCCACCTTTAAACTGTCTATTTTCTTAACAGCCACAAGTTGTATTTGCTTTTTCCTTTCTGGTTCTCTCCCATATCCCACTGCCCAATGTAGAATTCAAATGTTATATTTAAGTATTTGCATATTTTTATGTACTTTTCTGTTCAACATTTCAAGTAATTTCTGGTTGAATTTTGACAGGAAGCGTACTCATGGCACCATGTTTACCCTCTTTTTTGTGGTTCATCTGCTCGGTCTTTTGTGATCGCCATTTTAGCAAAAAAAATAGTAACAATTAATTAGTTTACCAGTTTATGTAAGACCTGATGATAGTCATTAGTTGTAACAATGTATTTGAGTCTAGCATGGTAACTATCGAAGGCTTGTGAAGGAGACTCAACAGCATGGCTGTTTTGAAGCAGCTAATTAAAGATGAGTCAAATATAAGAAAGCTGATATTGAATTGCATTTAACATTGTTTTGTATGCATCATTAGAAAGGATTATTCTTGTTCAGGGACCACTGGAGTGCTGTTTTGGAGCTAAATGTATGGTTTAATGAAAAGTGGTTTGTGACCAGAGGGTGTTTTAAGTATGCTTATATATATGAATTTGTTTAAAATAGACAACATATAATTTTTTTAATTTTTGAGGCAATTATTTTTCTTAAGCTTTTTGTAGCAAACTTTTAAAATTGCCTTATATGAACAATTTAGTGAGTATAGCTATTGGAATAAACAGACTTGTTTTCATTTGCTCTGTTCCTTTGAATTTTAGAAGTGGTTGGTGTTCTACCCTGTTCTTTTTTCCTAGCTGTAAATAAGTTGACTGCAGCCATTAAGAAAATCCTCTTCCTGCATCTGCAGATGAAGTTCCTGCTTGCAACACTAAGCTAAGGCCATAATAGATGCTGATTCTAAAAAAGCAAAGTCTGCATTTAAACTTGATTTTTATTTCATTTTGCTGAATAATTTCTGTATTAACTTAACTGTAGATTAAGTCACTTTTTTAAAAAGGAAGTGACTTACGTCACTTAAACAAAAAAATGTAATAGAATCATAGAACAACTTAGGTGATAAGGGGTGTTAAAGATAATCTAGTTCCATCTCTCCAGCCCATAGGTGGGGACACCTTCCACTAGACCAGGTTGCCCAGAGCTCCATCCAGCCTGGCCTTGAACACTTCTGGGGATGGGGCATGCACGACTCTCTTGGGCAACCTGTTTTGGTGTCTCACCACCCTCACAGTAAAGAATTCCTTCACAATATCTAATCTAAACCCACTCTCTTTCAGCTTGAATCCATGCCCCTATTCCTACACATCACTACATGCTCTTGTAAAAAGTCTCTCTCTTTCTTGTAGGTTCCCTTCAGGTACTGAAGGTCACCCTGAAACCTTCTCTTTTCCGGGCTGAAAAACCCCAATTCTCTCAGCCTGTCCAGAAAGGAAGGTGCTCCATCCCTCTGATCTCTCTGTGGCCTCCTCTGGACTCCCTCCAGCAGGTCCCTGTCCTTGCTGTGCTGTGTCCCCAGAGCTGATGCAGCCCTGCAGGTGGGGTCTCAGCAGAGCAGAGCAGAGGGGCAGAATCCCCTCCCTGCCCTGCTGCCCACCCTGCTCTGGATGCAGCCCAGGACACGTGTGGCTCTCTGGGCTGGCAGTGCCCGTGGCTGGGGCATGTCCAGCCTCTCAGCCACCAGCACCCCCAATTCCTTCTGGGCAGGGCTGCTGGGATCTGTTCATGCCCGGCCTGTGCTGGTACCAGGCCTGCTCTGACCCACGGGCAGCACCTTGCACATGACCTTGTTAAACCTCATGAGATTCCCATGGGCCCTCCCTTAGAACTTGTCCAGGTCCTTTTGGATGGCCTGTCATCCTTCAGCTGTGTCAACTGCACCACTCAGCTTGGGGTCATTTGCAGATTTGTTGAGTGTGCACTCAATCTGTCTACGTCTTTAATGAAGATATTAAATAATACTGGTTCCAGTACAGATCTTTGAGGGACACTTGTCACTGGTGTCCTCAATCACCTGCCTGTCCTCCATGTGCCTTAACGCAGCTGCTGGGAGGATCTGTTCCATCATCTTCCCAGGCGCAGAAGCAAGGCTGACAAGTCAGTAGTTCCCAGGGTTCTCCTTTCTGCCCCTCTTAAAAATGGCTACTGTGTTTCCCCTTTTCCAGTCACCTGGGACTTGCCCTGAGCACCATGATGTTTCAAATGTCATGGAGGGTGGCTCGGCACCTACAGCAGGCAATTACGCCAAGACTCTGGGTTGCATCTTGTCAGGTCCAACAGACTTAGGTAAATTTCAGTCTCTCAGGTGGTCATGAACCTGATCTTCTCTTACAGTGGGTAATACTTCGTTCTCCCATTTCTTTTCCTTTCAACTATCCACTTCAGTGGTGTAGGAAGAGAGGTGCCTGTGAAGACTAAGGCAAAAATGTTGAGTACCTCAACCTTCTCTTCCTTCATTGTTACCAGTTTTCCATTGTTACCAGCTGCATTTTTGGGGGTGAACTTCTTTAACCTTCCTTTTCTGCTTAACATACCTGTAGAAGCCCTTATTGTTATCCTTTGCGTCGCATGTAAAGGTTTTAAGTGTCTCTCTCTTTAAAGGGAATATGAATGTAAATATATGTAGCTATATATTTATTTTCTTTACAGTCTTTATCAACTCCAGGTTTTTTTTCTAATGTTGAACTAGACTGTTGGAAATGAGAAAATATCTATATATATCTATATATTTAAACATCATAGTTATAAAATAAGTAAATACTTACATATATAAGTATATATGTAGCTCTTTTTTATGTTTGGTGTACATATAAAATATGGTGCATTTATGTAAATATGTAACTAACAGTATTGAATAAATGGATTTGCTGATTTTCAAGAAAACCTACCTTTTATCCATTGTTCTATTCTGAAAAAGCAAAAATTTTAAGGCACAGAAACAATGTGATAGAACCAGGCATCACATGGAATAAGTACAGGTTTTTTCAGACTAAGCTGGTGTGGTTCATTGTGGTGGGCTCTTCTGCAGAACAAAGCCTCTCTGTCAGTAGCACAGAGAAATGTTTAATTTCTGAAATTGTTTTCTCAAGCTAAATCTTGAGCAGTCTTTTTTGCTGTATAATTACTTGAGGTAGAAAAAAGTTAAATGTTTTTCCTTAATTTTAGTAGTTCAAGTAGAAGCTGAATCAGAAGTGCTTTTGGCGTTATGGGACCCTGTTTCTTCAGCTTCATTTTTATTAAATTCTTTCTCTATTCTTGATGGGGTTGGGTGTACTTCTCTGTAGGGAAGTCCAAGGGTTACCGGAAGCTGTTTTGTTCTCTTGTGCTTTTCAGGGGTATAGGCTGGAGTCCATGCCTGGTCAACATAGCAGGATAGAGGTTTTTTCCCTTCTCTCATGAGAGCTTTTTTTCCTTATAAATCAAATATGTGACAGATGGGATTTCTGTTAACACTGTGTTAATCTAGGTTTATAAGAAGCTCAGAATTAAATGATGTTAGTTTGGGAGATAAAGAGGTAGATGTTTACAGACTTTTTTAGTGAAAACAAACCTTTTGTACTTTGAAACAAAATCTGACTTTTATATGATATGATGATATGGGTGTCACCTTTTTGATTATATTCATGTGCACAGATTTACACAACTGTTTCCTCTTCTAGGATCCTTCTGTTACACAAGTGACAAGAAACGTTCCTCCAGGGCTTGATGAGTACAATCCATTCTCTGATTCAAGAACAGTAAGCATGTTTATTTCCTAATCATGCTGTTAATCTTTTATTTGTGAGGTTTTCTTTTCAGAATTGAGACTAATGTTGTAGAATGGGCTGGCTACAGGTGGTGGAAGATGTGGAAGAATAGATAGTTCCATTAAGTATTTGGAGGATGCATTGGCAAGGTTGATTTCACAGATCTTTGACTTGTTAAGGAAGATTGGCCCTCTGAAAGGAGACCAAAACGGAACTGACGTTTTTTTCCTGTTTTTAGTAACTTCTGATAGTTTTACTAAATTATTTTTCCTGGTTTTACAGACTTCTGATAGCCAGTCCTTGTGGTTTTATGCATTTCACTAGCTTTGGAGCTCATGAGTGTGGCACACTTACCCAGCGTTTTGCTTTTGATTTTTGTTTCACTTAATGAAAATGCTGTTCAGAATAAGGAAAACATTGTGTTTAAATAATGGTCCACAGGCTTTGTATAGTGATGCAGTAGTGAAAGGAAAAAATTATGTCAGAGAAACAGTTGCTTTACGCCTCTAATTTATATTGTTTCAATATACCTTGTGCTTTTCTTTTCTATTGTGGGGAGGAATACAAGAAATAGGATAGTAAATTCATACTGTAACCGCATTTTTCAATGCTGCTTTTGATAGTGAACATCTTGTGTAAGATTATTAAAGTATGTGGCTAGTTATTGTCTGTCACTATAATTCATAAATATTTAATACCATATTTTTAAAATGCAGTCTTACTTTTTATGACAAATCTGGTAGTGCTGTTAGGGAGTATTCATATTTGAGTATTTGCAATGCCATGGATGGAGCAACAGAATTCACTTGTGAGAGAGAAGGAGTTTATGTTAATTGATATAAACCAGCATTTTAACAAAGTTGCATAGGAAATGCAAATGTGGTGGTAAAGTGGTTTAACAAGATTTGATGGTGAGGTGCATTTGATTACTGCCCAGAGGACACGGCCAGAAAAAGCTGTCAGGGAGGCCTTCCTGTTTAGTCATGAGGTTCAGAAAGGGCCCTATTGCTTTCTGGACTCCTTTCTGAGGGCTGTGCGTTTGGTATGTATGGATCCAGACCTAGTCCCAGATTTTTTCAGTGATATATCTAAAGGACTACATGTGCACAATCAGCCCTTTCTATCATTTAGCTAAGATTTCAAAGTTTAGTGTCAGTTACTGAAAATCTGTTGTGGCAAGAATTTATCTGCCTTGAAGAGCAATGCTGAGGTGTGTCCCTATTTAAGGGGAGGTCCCGGTGCACAGCCCATTGCTGTATGGAAGAGCTCAAGGGGCTCTGGGCTGTGCACTGCTTATGAAGTAAGGTGATTGATTGATTTGTGGTCATATTTGCATACCAATTACAGAAGTTAGCTTCTTCTAAACTTGGCTTGAGTCAAATCTTTGTTAGCACTATGTTTAGCTGGGTGCATTGCTCAGATGAGCTCTTGGGTACTGTTATCTGTTTCCCCCAAGACTTTCTTAAGAGCTGGTTGTAGTTTTCACAACCAGATGGATCCACTGCAACTGTTGCTGGTGATAACTTGAGCAAGATTGTGGGAAATAATGGGAGCAGGGAGAGCAGACTCGCATAGCAATGAAACAGTAAGATTTCATATAGTTTTAAAATTCTGTGTGGAGGAAGCTTGGTTTTGGGTATGCCTTGGATCAGCTGTTTAAGGCAGAATATTTACAGCTAGCAACAATGTTAAGTCTCCAAAATTATTTTCTCCTAGGTCACAATATCAGGAATTATGTTAGATTTTGTTTTATCAAGCTTGAAGACTTTTGAAATTACTTTGTATTGACCAAGAAAGATCTACAAGAAAGTAGATCTTGTTTTACAAAAATATAATCTCGAGCTACTCTGACTTCTTTTATTATTTCTGTATTTGTTTTAGCATGCAGCTTTGTGGGAAAAGGAGAGCTGAAGCATATGGCTAAGATTATCTGGCTTTGAACAGTCAGATGTGCTTGGATAGAAAATTCTGATTGCTCATTAGAGATGTTACTCAAAAAGCTGGGCTGATGAAAGAAATCTAAGTCAATGGTCAGATCTACAATGCACTGTGATTCAGTTAATAATCTCTGGCATGTTTACAGATTAATAAAAAATTATCCACTGAATGAACACTTCTCTGCGGAGGTAAAGAACTTGCACAGATTTACCTGACAAGCAAGACTGAAAAAATTAAGAGTGCAGTAATAATCAACCTTTATGTGTTACTCACCTTCCTCTCTATCTTGTGAGTGCTGAACATACGAGTATTTATTCAGTAATTATATGCATTTGAAAGAGTGTACCTAGGTACCTGAGGATATACTCACAATTCCAAGCGTTCAGCTCTGTTTTTCTGACAGGTTTGTATGCAAGAGAGGAGCATACTATGTGTGTATACAAAGAAATATGTACAACAAGAGTAGTTGAAGAGACCCTGGAAGTGAACACCTTCATAGACTGGAAAACCAGAGCTAGAAGCAGGGTCTATGAATTTTAGACTTGGGGAAGTACCCAGGTGTCTGTCAGTATCTCTGTCTGATGTTCATCAAATAGGGGTAGAATCAGTCTGTTTTGTGTACTGCTCAGAGCAAAAGCATGCAAGTAGTTTTGGTGGGAGTCAGTTATCAGATTTATAGTGGTTGTACCAAGATGGTATCTTGCAGACTCTAGAATTAACAAAGCATTCAGTTTTCATCCTGGCTGTACATAAAAGATGTGGACAGGCTGGAAAGGATCCAGAGAAGGGCCACAAAGGCAGTCAAAGACCTGGGAAGCCTGACATATGGGGAATGATTGAGGAAACTGTGTTTGTTCAGCTTTGAGAAATGAAGTCTTAGGGAAGACCTTAAGTCCATATTCTAGCCTCAAAAAGGTGACTGCAGAGAAGATGGAGACTCCACTTTTACAAGAAGTCACAAATGAAAGATGGGAGGTGGTGCGTAAAAGTTACTGCTGGGAACATTCAGTTGCACGCAAGAACAAAACGTTTCACAATGAGAACAACCTGATTGACAACTTATCTCGACTGATCTCCTCAGGGAATTGTTGGATTCTGCAGCATTCAGATTGAACTGGACAGAGTGCTAGGCCATATTGTTTAGACCGTGCTTTAACTAAGAAAAGTTGGACGAGATGGCCCTTGAGGTCTCCTTCCAGACTGGTGTTTGTGATTCTTTCCCCATTCTCTCCAAATGGAGGTTAATGAAGTATGCTAGAGTGCAAAATATTTCTCCATTTCAAATCCAGATGGATTTCAATGGATGATTATTGTGTGAGAAAGTGATTTCAATCTGAATACTAATATTAGTTGCATTGTCTCAGTTATGCCTCCCTTTGTCAAGTGAGGTACTTCCTACCAGTCTTTTTTGGATACAGGATGGGACACAGGAAAAAAAAAAAACCCTATATTCTACTTTTTCTCAGTATTCCTTATTTTGTTTACTGGCTTCTGATATTTTTGTGCCTTGACTTCTTTTCATCCTTCACTTTCAGTGGTAGGAAGGTAACGTATGCCTTATGGAGAAGAGCATGTAGGCATGGGAGGCTTTTGGTTGCATATGGCACCATCTTAGTATCTAACATGACAAATCAGTTTTGTTAGGGTTTTTTTTCCCTTTATGTTTATCAGATTTCAAAATCGGTCTTGTTTTTGATTGAACAAAAAAAAAAGTAGTCAGTGGTGTAAATGTCATATTTTTGTAGTATCCTTGGCTGACCTTCAGTGTTTTTGTCTCCAGCTCCAGTAGTCACCATGGAGATTACATTGTATCTTTTGTCATGTTTCTGAAGATCAGCAATGAAGATTAGATTATGCAATTAGTATTTCTTCTTCATCATTTAATGAAATTATGTTAAAGAGAGTTTTAATCTCCCCCTGCTTCTATGTTCTGAACTTTTCAGAGCACTCTTTGTATACAGATAAGCCTATACACCCATATATGCATGTATACCCATATATACCTGTCTTGGTGTGAAAAGACAGGTGTCTGCTAAGGAAGACAGGAGCCTCCCCTGAAATGGAAAATGTAAAACCCCTCTCTCCAAATTGTTATAATTTTGAACTTAAGGGGCTCTCAGGCAAAGATATGGGAGTAGAAATAATAGTTCTTTATTGAGGAAGAAAATAAAAATAAAATTAAAAATTGCAGTAATACAAAGCAACACTGACAGAGTCAGAATACATCCTGACACCCTGTGGATCAGGGTGTTGGTAGCACTCCCATTCAATGGTGGCTGCAGTCCTCCTGCAGTGCCAGGTGCGGTTCTGTTGGAGCAGAGATCCTGTAGAAGGGTGGAATTTTCCTTTGAAGGTCTTGTGGTGGTGTAGGTGGGTTTGGTCTTCCTCTGGGAATGCAGTGGAGAAGAAAGCTGCTTCTCTGGGAATCCAGTGGGAAAAGGCTAACTGTGGTGTTCCAAATCTCAGATTGTATCCAGGTAGGAATGCCTGACTCCTCCCCTGGGCGGAGCATCTCACAATGGGTTGATGTAATTTTATCAGTCATGCAGTGACACTCAATGGCCCATCTTAACAGAAGATATCTCTCTGGTGGGAGGATTGGTTGTGGAAGAGAGAAAGAAATCTGCCTGATTAAAAGTTATCTTCCTCAGAAGATAACTGCCCCACCTCTAACAGGTGGTGATAGAATACAAACCCCCAGCTACATCTTCCAAACTTCAGCAATACCTATACGTAATAATGCATACAGCAACCAATTTCAAATTACTGCATTAGAAAATTGGGATAAAATCATTAGTGAAGTTGAATTTTCTGTTGTTGTTTCAAGAGATGCATTTCTGTGAACTTTTTTTGTCCAGCAAATTCCTGGGTAGCTCCCTATCCTTCCATCTTGTGTCTAAACACGGCAGAAAATACAGAATTCTTACAGAATTTCTGTAAGAAATCAAACATCATCTGCTCCTAACTTATTCTGGAATTTTTAACCTGTCCCAAATAAATAAACTTCACCTGTATGAGGAATCAATTCAAGAGAGAATGTCTTTTGAACACCTATCTCCAGTCAGCTCTTAAAAACAAGTTTAGTTAGATGATTTTTTTAAACTGTGTTCTGATTGTTTTGGAACTGACTATTGCTAAAATCTTAGGCTGCAAACTACAAACTTTCACTTTGAGAAGTTGAACTATTCTTTAAGTGTTACTTAATTTTGTGAAGGGAGCCTCTAAGACAAATGCAGGCTGAATGATTAAGAAGCTGCAATTGAAGCTGCAAGTCTGTCCAGATACATACAGTGACACATAAAGAATTCCATAAAGAACTAGTAGGCCCCACATCAAAAATCATATGGGACCAAAAGGCATATGCAGAGCACATAAAGAACGTGTAGAGAATGAGGTCATAGGTTGTGAGGGTATAGAAGCCCAGGAACTTCTTTGTTCTAGGTTTCTCTCAAGGTGCAGCCAGCTTAAGCTGTCTTTCAGATACTGGAATGTTCTATAAGGTCTTCCCAGAGCCTTTTCTTCTCCAGGCTGAACAAACCCAGCTTTCAGCCTGTCCTCACAGGAGAGGTGCGCCATTCCTCTGACCCTCTTGGTGTCCTTCCTCTGAACTCACTATGTTTGTGGTATTCTTAGACTGGGGATCCCAGAGCTGGATGCAGTAATCCAGTTGGAGTGTCATGAGAGGAGAGAGGAGGAACAGAATTGCTTCCCCTGACATGGGCTGCTTCTGGTTAAGCTTCTATGGATGCAGCCCAGGGTGTGAGTACAATGCTAGAGTTTGAGAGTAAACTGATACATACTTCAGTGCTTCTCACTTCTGTGAAAAGCCCAGACTGTGTAGCTATGTTTTGCAGAGCTTTTTGTTGAGCATTATTTTGGGAGCTAAGCGATTTTCCAAGGGATTTGAATACTTCTGTTTGTTTCATTGTAAGAAGCTGTGGTATTCTTTTTGCTTCTCAGCTTTGATTAGGGTTATAAAAATAAGTACTTTAGTTTGGAAGGAAGACTTAGACCAAACTGAGTTTAAAAAGCACGATGGTAATTTTTTAAAGAGTCATCTTTTAAGAGTTCAAGAGCAAGCAATTTCAAAGTATTGTTATTCAAGAAAGTGAGTCAGAAGGCCAAGCTGGCTGAGCAGGGATCTTTTTCTAGAACTTAAATAAAAATGGGAGGTGTTTAGACATTAAAAACAAGGACAGATGACACAAGAGGGTTTGCAGAGATGCTGTTTGCCACTGCAGGAGGAGATTTGTGTGGTTAAAGCTTGATGAGCATCCAAGCTGGGCAGCACTGTGGTAGATGACAAAATGACCTTTTAAAAAAGTCAACCGCAAAAGGATGTTCAGAGATAGTATTGGTCTATTACTTGATGAGGTCAGTCACTTCACAGTTAGGGGTGTGGACAGAGCAGAGATGTTTAGTGTCTTTTTTACCTCTATCTTTTTTACCTCTACCACTGTTGGGCCCAGGGACTCTTGTAGTCTTGTGACTTGAAGGCTTTGTAAACTCTGAAGGTGTTCAAGATTTACTGTTCCCCCTGAATGCAAGTAAGTCAATGGGGCCTGATGCAATTCATCCCACTGTACTGATGGAGCTAGCTGATCACTATCCTGGGTCCTCTCCACGTTAATTTTCAGTGGTCATGGGAGTCAGGAAAAGTACTAGTTGACTGGAAGCTGGCAAATGTTGTCCCAGTTTTCAGTAAGACGAAGAGGGAAGACTTTGGTAATTACAGGCCAATAAGTTTCACTCCAGTGCCTGGTAAAATTATGGAGAAGGATATTCTGTGAGCAAGAGACAAACACTTTAAAGACAATACAGTCATTAGTCAGAGCAGGAATTGGTCCCTGAGGGGAGGGTCCTGCTTAACCAACTTAAGCTGGGAGTTGGACTCCATGATCCTTATAGATCCCTTTCAATTTGAAATTATCTATGATCATGATGCTTTCTTCACTAGGTTCTTTGTCTATTGTAGATAATTTATAATACTTGTGCCTATTGTGCATTGCTGTGGTCTTTGAATAGTAACCTGGGAAAATACATTAAACTTCTAGCATTTATTATGAAGCTAAGTAAGTATGAAAACATGGTAGTATCAAAAATATGTACTTTTTTCTGTGCTTAATGAAAGAAATACTACTGTATTTCAGCAACAGTCTGTATCCTCTGAATACAATGGCTGAAATGTATATTTTGCTGTGATTATATTCTTAACACATGTATTAACCTAGGAGAAATTCTGGAGTGATACCTAGAAAAAATTGGTGAAATAATAAAGTAATAGATTATGGATCTTGAATTTGAAAGTTTCATATGTTACATTACTTCTCTAGTTAGCTGGGTGATATAAACCTTTGTTAGGTAGAAGGCTCTGGAAGACATTATTAATAAATTACATTGTGTTTCAGAGTATGAATAGATGACTCTTAAATGCTGCAGTCCTCTGAAACAGTTACTGGTATTAATATTCATGTCTGAACAGAATTAAAATTCCATTTACTTTTACTGAATTCCTAAAATTCTTTGTGTGTTTATTGAAAGAAATACAAGGTAACATGCACCACGGAACTCAGTTGATGTCTTTTTTTCTAAAGATTATAAATATTGAAAGCAGCGTATTGAGATTTGAGTTTATTTCAGTAGCACTTCCTTTAAAACATGTAAATTGGTTCTTACATATATAATGAAAATAAGTTTATTAGAATAGGAAAGTATTTCTCTATAATTGTCTTTTGTTTTCTTAGCCTCCTCCAGGAAATGTGAAAATGCCAAATGTACCCAGTACCCAGCCAGCAATAATGAAACCAACAGAAGAACCATCTTCCTACACACAAATAGCAAAGGTTTGTTCTGCAACTTTTAGGCACTAGCTTCCTTTTAATAATAATTATTTAAATATGCTTCTGGAGTAATGTATTTTATAAGTAAGTATTGCTTTCCAAATTAAAATTAATACTGCCTTTAAGTAATTGGTAATATGTGTATTTGTGCTATATTGGTTCAGTCTTCATAAGTGGAGAT
Organism: Melospiza georgiana; assembly: GCF_028018845.1. Lineage (NCBI taxonomy): Eukaryota > Metazoa > Chordata > Aves > Passeriformes > Passerellidae > Melospiza > Melospiza georgiana. The sequence goes on from NC_080465.1 coordinate 43,577,600, forward strand.
GCTTAATTATAGTGAAAAGACTTGGAATATTTATGCCATGTTCATACTTTTTGTCAATATCTGGTGATATTTGTTTTGTTCAGGAGCATGCCTTGGCCCAGGCAGAACTGCTAAAGCGTCAGGAAGAACTGGAAAGAAAAGCAGCTGAGCTAGATCGCAGAGAAAGGGAAATGCAGAGTCTCAATCAGCAAGGGGGTATGCATGAAAAAATATACTTTAAATTTCTGAAATGTCACTTTTCCTTAGAAACTTTTAATTTTACAATGACATTGTGAAGCAGATTGAAGAGGGATTTTTGTAATGTCTTCAGGAAAAGGAAGTTTATCTCCCTTAAGAAGATGAATGCAGTGAATAAATTATGCTGTCCTTTCAGATTTTCAGTGAAAAAATTTAAATGTGGCCTCTGTAGCATGTTATTCACTTTTATCTATTATTCTCATCTATTTTTATTCTAGATTAGTATCTGAGTAACACTACTGAAAAAAATGGAACATTTTGAGATGAAGTAAAACCAACTTCTTGAAGTAACATCTAGGATTTCTCATTTATCTATTTACATCTGTATGAGAACTCTTCTGGTTTGAAACATTTAATTTCTTTTGCTGTGTTATAAACATAATATTCTGCACAAATACCAGAAATATCTATTATATTATTAAACTTTTATAAAATTTTTTGTATGCCACGAACTCTGTGCTATGCAAAATCAACCGTTTTTTACAGCAATTTCACATGTGTGAGGAGATTTACATCCTCTTAACTGAAGATGTTTTTCTACAATTACATTTGTGGGAATATTCCTTTTCAAAAGAACCCCAAAACCCAACAAAGCAAACCATTGTATTAAAGGTTGACTTTATCTGGTCATTTCACTTTTATCTACAGTTCTGTTTTACTTTCACACACGCTGGCCTTTTTTGAATATGCAGTGTTACAATTCCAAATTGCTTAATTCCTTAGTAATTCAAGTTGTCAGGAGATTTTGTAGAATAGAAAAAAATATTTTCAGTTGGAAGGGACATACAATGAATCACAGAATACTGATTGAAATGGAGTTGGAAGGGGACTCTGGAGGTAATCTCTTCCAAGGCAGGGTCACCTGGAACAGGTGATACAGGAACAGGAATACATCCAGGTGGGTTTTGACAGTCTCCAGAGAGGGACACTCCACAAAGCTCTCAATGTAAAGCACTCTTAATGTAAAGTTCTTCCTCATGTTAGGTGAAACTTCTTGTGTTTTAGTTTATTGCTATTGCTTCTTGTCCAGTGTCTGGACACCCCTGAAAAGTCTGGCACCATCCTCTTGGCACTCACCTTTGAGACATTCATATGCATTGATGAGATCCCCTCTCAGTCTACGCCTCTCTAGACTAAACAGGCCCAGCTCTCTCAGTCTCTTCTCATTAAGAGAGGTGCTCCAGACCCCTCATCATCTTTGTGCCCCTTCAATGGACCCTCTCCAGGAGCTCCTTGTCTCTCTGGTACTGAGGAGCCCAGAGCTGGACACAGCACTCCAGATGTGGCCTCACCAGGGCCCAGTAGAGGGGGAGGATCAGCTCCCTTGACCTGCTGGCCACGCTCTTCCCAGTGCAGCCCAGGATGCCACTGGGCCTCCTGGCCACAGGGACACACTGCTGGCTCATTGTCACCTTGTGGTCCACCAAGACTCCCAGGTCCTTCTCTGCAGAGCTGCTCTTCAGTGGGGCAGCCCCAGCCTGTGCTGCTCCTTGGGGTTATTCCTCCCCAGCTGCAGGACCCTGCACTTGCCCTTGTTGAACCTCGTTAGGTTCTCCCTGTCCAACTCTCCAGCCCAGCCAGGCCCAGCCCAAAGGCAGCAGAGCCTTCAGGTGTATCAGCCATCCCCAGTTTGGATCAGCAGCAAACCTGCTGAGAGTACCTTGGATCCCTTCACCCAGGCCCGTGATAAACAAGCTGAGTGAGACTGGGCCCAGTATTGATGCCTGGGGAACACCACTGACTACAGGCCTCCAGCTGGATTCTGCTGCCCTGATCCTGACCCTGTGAGCTCTGCCATTCAGCCAGTCCTTGGTCCACCCCACTGCCATTTATCTAAACCATGATTCCTGTGCTTACCTATGAGGATGTTATGGGAGATGATGTCCAAAGCCTTGCTGAAGTGGAGGCAGACAACTACCACTGCTCTCCCCTCACCTAGCCATCCTGCCCTGCCATCACAGGAGGCTGTCAGACTGGTCAAGCATGATTTCGCCCTAGAAATTGCGGCTGACTGCTCCTGATGACCTTCTTTTCTGCTGCACGCTTGGTGCTGACCTCCAGAATGTTCTGTTCCGTCACCTTTCCAGGGCTGGAGGTGAGGCTGACTGGCCAGTAGTCTCCTGGATCCCCCTCCTTCTTGCCAGTTTTGAAGATGGGAGTAACATTGGCTTTCCTTCAGTCATCAGGCCCTGTTCCTGCTTCCTGTGATTTTTCAAAGATAGTGGAGAGTGGCTTTGCTACAGCATCTGCTAGCTCCCCCAGCACCTGTGGGTGCATCTTACCAGGGCCTGGAGGTGTGGCTTGGGAGGAAAAAATGGCAGCTGGCCCTTTTGTCTCAGGGAAGGGAAAAAAGGAGTTCACACCACAACTCAGGTGAAACAAATGGGGATCTTTTGAAACTTCTGGCATTGTTGTCCTCCTCACACCAGATGAAGCTAGTGGATTTTGGTGTCCTTTCTCTTGTTGGCTCAGCCTTTTTTCCTGAAGTCTGGGGCTCAGAGTAGCCCCTTGCTGGTCCACCATCTCAGCAACTTCGATCTCCAAGCAAAAATGCAGCAGAAACAGTTCAGTAAAAAAACCTAAACGCAGCTGAAGGGATTCTTGCTGCAGCCTCCAGGCCAGGCGAAAGAAAGAAAAAAAAAGTGCTTAAGCTAGCAAAAACTAATCTAGTGAAAGCAAGAATGTGATGTCCTGGCCCATACCACAGCTGCACCCTCCAGAGAGAGGCTTTGAATAAAACCCGAGCAGGGGAACAAGGCAGATGATTAGGGAATAGAGTATCATTGAAAAAATCACCCCAAGGCAATTGTCGCAACACATCTTTTGTCATTGGCTCATTTACCACATGCATTAAAAAATTGTCTTCAGTGATCTTCAGGAATTTCCTGGACTATGTGTGCTGGGCCATGTTGTCCTACAAATATCAGGATTGTTGAAGTCCCCAGGAAAACTGGGGCCTATGATGGTGAGGCTATTGCCAACTGCCCATAGAAAGCCTCATCAACTTCCTCCTGCTCATCAGATGGCCTACAAGTGAGCACCCACAGCAGTATCAACCATATTAACCTGTCCCTTAATTCTCATCCATAAACTGTCAACTCATTTGTCTGCCCCTGAATAGAGCTTGATACATTTCAGTTGCTTTCTTATATGAAGAACAACTCCACCACCTTGGCTCTCTAACCTGTCCTTTCTAAAAAATCCACAACCATGTGTGAAATTATTCCAGTCATGTGAGCTATTCTACCAAATCTCTGATTGCAATGAGGTGATGGCCTTGCAGCTACACATAAAATTCCAGTTGTTGTTTATTCCCCATGCTGCTGTGTGTGTACAGGCAACTTCAGACAGATAATCCAGCATCCAGATTCCCTAGATAGAGTGTAACAGGATAGAGTGTAACATTGTAACCATGAACACCCTTGATGTTGTTAGCCCTGTGATTCTCATCTATTCCAGGAATATCTGTTGGTGCACTGGTTGACATGACCTCGTCCCTAGAAGGAAGCAATACAATGATCATAGCCACACTGGACCCTACCCTTGAGTCCTGTAGTCTAAAATCCATCTCACCAAATTGGCCAGTATGCTACCAAAGGTTCTCTTACCCTTTTTTAAGCAGGTGGATCTCATTCCTCCCTAACAGGCCACAATCATTCAAGCAAAACCCATTGTTATAAAAGCCAAAACCTTGATGGTGGCCAGGAAGTCTGATGTTGAGCTGCACAGTGTGGCTGCTTTTGGCTGTCCCTGTTTCTGTGACCAGGAAGATATATGAGAAGATGACTTGGGCACTAGTGTTTGTCACTTATCTTGCCAGCACTTTATAGTCTTCCATGATCCTGCATATTTTTTGCTTGTGGTAGCATTTGTATCTATGTGAGAGAGGAATAGTGGGTTGTGGTCCATGCTCTTGACAAGTTGGGCTACCCTCTTGGCAGCATGATGGATCTTTGTCCCTGGTAGGCAGCGTAACGTCTTGTAACTCTCGACTGGGCTGGTGGATTGTGTCTTAGGGACCCTAAGACAGTCACCCTCCACAATTACTCAGAGTTTGTTTTTACTGTATTGACTATGTGCTGCTGGTCCGTATGTTCCTTGTTGGACTTGCTAATGGACATCTAAAACCTTTAAAACGTCATATCTGTTCTGGTGTGGATGTTGGAGGATAGAGGTTGGACTTGAGCTCTGTATTTGTGGGTCACCGGGATCTAAGGTGTCTCACACTCAGTGATGTCCATTGTAAGTGTATTTGTTTTGAAGCCATTTCTTTATCTCCATTTCAGTCCCTCTAACACTGCCTGCTGCAATTTTGTACCTTCAGCAGCAGTTCATCAAACTATGCACATTTCATGCAGGTACAAGCCTTTTCTTCAGTAGAAATATCCGTGCATCCATTGCAAACTACTGCCTGTACTCATGTTTCTTTCCTTACCAGTTCCCTCAGTGGATGTGTCAGTCAGTCTGGAGCTGTCTCAGTAGACACACTTGTTTTGATTCTGAGACAAGTGCCCGCAATTATGGCAGATGCTTAGAGCACTTAGCACTTACCCGAGGCATGGACCTACCTGTGCATTGCAGCACCCTCGCTGCTCACCCTGCTGCACAAACTGCTGCACCACATCTCTTTGATGCACCGTATCCTGGTCACTCATGCTCCCTAAAGCTGATTAAGTCTCCCACACTGCTCCTCGTAATGCTCACTCCACTCCTGACTGGTTAGTGAGAGCTTCTGGGTCCTGAAAGGGCTTTGGGCTGCTGTTCGGGTATCCCTGAGCTCAAGAAACCTCTGCAGAGCTTGATCTCACCCCCGAAACTTACCTTGGTTGCTGCTGTTGCCTTCCTGACTGACAATGGCTGTATAGTCCCAATTGCCTGTCCACTTCAGCGCCAATTAGTTAAAGCATGTTATTGAGGGCATTGTTCATATGTCTTGAAACATTGACAGGCTGAGGATGTTGACCACTCCTCTAGGAAACCCATTCTAGTATTTGACCATTTTCTTGGTAAAGAAATGCTTGCTGATGTCCATTGTGAACCTACTGTGGCACAACTTTGAACTATTCTATGAATTACATTTCTGGATCCCAGGGACATGCGCACTAACTTGGACTCTTTTGAAAACACGTAGAGTGGTCTTGATTAGAAAACAGGGTCTTTTGGAATTCTCTAGCTATTTGCATTCATTTGCCTTAAGATGCTGGCTGCAGATCTAGGACACTGTTGTCATATGTTGTCTTAATTTACTGCACTGCCTGCACTGAAAGATCTTCTAGCTGGTATGTCAGCTTGATGCCTTTGACCTTCTCAGCTCAGGTTCTGTGCAGCATTGCATTTAACATAATAAAAGTGTGCTGCCTCCTATTTCAACTAATTAATTTGGTCACATGGTGAATATATCTCTTGCATTCAGAGTTTGAAATGCTATGGCAAAGGTTTGTTGCAGTGATTGTCTCAACTGAATCTCTGAGTGTGTGCTTGGTATGACTTGTGTTCAGCAGAGTGTAAACTCTAGCCTGCCATGAGATAAGCATTCAGGAAATCCAAGTGTCCGATCCTGTGTTCTTTGCAGTGTCCTCACTCTGTCACACGACTGTATCAAAATACAGTAATGCTGTAGGGCATATTCTTGTTAGAAAAAGGTACTTACAGACCATTTCAGTAACTGTCTTTCTTGAGACTTCCTGCCATTTAGGTAAGTTTTGACAGGAAACCATATTGGAAACTAGAGATACATTGACACTAAGAATATCAGGATTCTGAAAATGAAGAATGCTTTTCAGTCCCCTATCTTTGTGTTCAACAGACTATGTGAGTATGTGGGACTTTAGGGAAATACTCATTTAAAAGTCAAGGAATTCTCAAAAATTTTTTTCTGTCCATATCTGTTTTGTGAAAAATTGTGAAAAATTCTCTTACTTTTTAGGAAATGTTAGATGCCTGCTCAGTCTTTTATGTAGATAACTATTTTACTTTCCTTGACCTGGCTACACTTAATTGTATTTAATTTCTAAAGTTTATATTAAGGATAGCTCTTAAAAGTCTTGGGTTTTGGTAGCCCTAGTTATCCATCCACTTGAGAAACTCATGCATTAAACACTTCAAACAAGTTCAAACGTGTATCTCTTTCAAGTATACAGAGACTGAAACTACATTATAAACACTATTTTTTTTCCTTTGTTTCTGTTTTGCAGGTAGAAAAAATAACTGGCCACCTCTCCCTGAGAATTTTCCTGTAGGTCCTTGTTTTTACCAGGATTTTTCAGTAGACATTCCTGTAGAATTCCAGAAGACAGTAAAGATTATGTACTATCTGTGGATGTGTAAGTATTCTCTTTTGAAGAAAAATAAAGTGCCTGTTCAAGCTTGGTAATGTATACCTGCTTTGGCTTTTGGAGTATCTGTGGTGAAGAATTATTTTAAATCCAGAAGCCAAATATTGAAGCAAAATTTTATGTTAACTTCAGTTTTAAAAGTATTGAATTACATCATAAAAGCTTCCACAGAAGAAAAGGAGGATTATCCTAGGGCAATTTGGTTCTAATTTATTGCAATTGTCTGGTTTAAGTTTCTCCAGTTGTAAAATGAACTTCGACCATTTATTAACTTAGAAATAATTCTACTGGTTTTAAAATCAGCTTATTAGTGTTAATGGACTTTTGAGTTCAAGATGTATGATATCCATTTACTTTAATGTACATAATTTTATATAGTTTAATATGGCTTTCATATAGCAAAGGCTTAATATCGTTATACCCTATTTTAAGAAATAGTGTCACTTATCTGAAGAATCAGTCCATGTTAAAGCTATCCTTTGTAGGCAAAGATTGCTCTACACCATCTTTGTAAGATTAATTTTGCCCTCACTGGGTGTCTGTGTTTTTACTGGACAAGTACTGGGTTAAAGAAGTGTGCAGATGCCGTACTTGTTTCTTCTGCCTTGTCCACTGTGATTGATACAAGACTAATAAATACTCTGACTCTGACAAAATTGCAAGATTTAGATACTTTGATGCCTTTAATATATTTTCAGCCTTCCTAAGAAAATGAGGATTTCAGATGTTTTCTGAACTTTTTTTTGTAGCTTAAGATGTAGGTAGGAAATCTCCATAATTTTATACATTACTCTGGTAATCTTATTGCTGTGATTGAACCACGTAATTGAAACACATGAAATGAGCAGGCTGCACTGAATCAAATCTATTCCACTCCATCAATAATCTACTGCTTTCTATATTCATTGCTAGATCATTAATCTTCAGATAAAGCAACTATAAAGCGTTTGACTGGTCATTTTCATAAAATTGACAGATAATTGAGATGTATATGAAATCTAAGTGAAATACTCAAAATTTTAGGATGGTTACCAATTCTGGCCATTTGCAGGACTGAGTTCTGAAAGTGGATATGCTTCAAATATGAGGTGAAGTTGGGCAGTTAGAATTGGAATATTAATACTCTTCCTAATTTTCCTTTTTATGGCAACAAATAAAGAAGTAATATTATATTATATTATTTCAAAATACATAGGACCTGTGCTTTTATACTGACATGACTGTCTTCTAGGTAGGCTGAGGTTTCAACCAAGTCTTCTTGCATTCTTTGTTCTTTAGCTGTAGTGCTCTCTGATTTACATGTATTACTAAGGAAGGCAGGAATAGGGCATAATAAAGGAAAAAAAACCCCAAAATCTACTTCACAGTAAAAACCAGAAAGATAAAAAAGATTGGGTGTAGAACCTCATCCCTTAGGGTTGGCTGTTGAATTGGGTCTTTTCATTCCTAAGATTGCATCTGTGTGCTTTGGGTAATTTCTCATTGACTGCTTATCCTCTGAGGAGGTATTTATTCCCATGGTAGACCTGCTTCTGCTTGCCTCTTCTTTTTCCTCTTCCAGAACTTCCTATGTCTTGTAAGGTCTAGGGGTTCTGTGAACATAATCACATTTGGATAAATGGAGTACTGCATTCTCCGCACTTTATAAAGTAGTCCTTTTTCTTTGTAGTAGCCCTGGGAACAAACTTACTCGGTTAGTTTCTGTATTTCCACCATTAGTGGAAACTTTATTTTTTCCAGGAGACTGAATGCTCACGTTTTTGTGAACTATAACAATCAATTAGCAATGACTTTTCACAGTTGCCATTGGAGCAACTGTGAAAAGTCTATTCTATTCTATCTTGGCATTGTGGCCATTGGTGCTTTAAGGGCTTACACATGAAAATGACAGTTTTCCTAGCTCATTAGCACTGTTTAGATCCTTTTGTGCTATTACTGTGTCCAGCGTCAAGTACAATGTCTCTTGACTTGTGCTAACAGTCAAAAACAGACTCAAAAGCATGTTTCCAAGCTACTTTCCCCACAGGCTGATAGCATGTGCCTAATAAACACCATTTTGATTTTTAAAGAATATTTCTTATTTGAAGTTACAAATGGAAGAGATTTTGGTAGAAGAACAATACACTGAGGTGCCAACTTTTTTTCTGCTTCTATTCAGGAGATTTTAATCTCATCCTTTGTCTGAGGATATGAGAGATGGTGTGTCTGTATACATATCAGTCTGTGTAGATGTTTGTCCTGCCTGTCCCTGGGAACCTCCAATGATAGACACTTCACAAACTCCCTCCAAGCTTGTTCTAATGCATTGCTGACTTTTAGAATTAGAAGATGTTTATTAGTATATTAATTTAATTCTCCTCTTCTATATTAATTTAATTCTCCTCTCCTGTGTTTGATCTTTCATGTTCTATCTACTGTTGCTATGGAAAATACATTTATGCCCATTAGTCATCTCCTTTTGCCTTACTTAGCATATTTCACTCAGCCTTTCATTGTGGGTGATGTTTTCTCAAGGTTTGACTGGTTGCTGTCATACAAATTCACTGTTAGTCCGCTCCATATTATTATGTGTTTTTTAGTGTGTAGCATCAGGAAATTTTTAAAATGTACCTTCACATTTTAGATAGCACATGTTTATGTGCTAATCCAAGGCTGTTTAATGGTTATGTTAGTGTTTTAGAATCTTATTTTTTCCCTATGGAAAATCTTCCTCTTTTTTGTAAGGCATGTTAGCACATCTCTCCCAAGTAAGCAGAAAAGACTAAGAACAAAAGCCTAAACAACATCTGAAGCTCCTTGGTACTCCAAGATTATGTGTGATCAAACTTCACTAGTCCAGTCCTCACTTGTGAGTTGCCTTGTGGTTTCAAAACTCTCCATTCTACAGGCATCCCATTTGCCTTAAGGCAGTTCCAATCCAGGGTGACAGTCATGTGTCCTAATGTGGACTTAGGTTTCCTGAAAATATAATCAATGAAATATTATTGAAATTAAGCTTAGTACAAAAATTTGTTTTCATATGGTCTCAAATGGAATAGCAAAATCACCTTAATAATGTACATGCGAAATATCTTCAGTGCAACTTGTGATTTTTTTTTTAATTTACAACTCTCTTTCAGACATTTATGGATGATAAAGTGTAGTTAATTAAGACAAGGAATATATCTAAAGGAGAATTCTTCTGTTCAGGGAAGTTTATACCAAAAAAAAGTATTAATATTTATTAAACTAATGTATTTTTCCATTGTTGACTCTTATTCTGGCATGAACACCTTTTTTGTTCAACTTCAGCTGCTTCCCTACACAAACTAGGAGAAGGCTTTCTTCAATCACACAGGGTACTCTATTGTTACAGCTGTCTATTGTGAGGCTGTCATACAGAAATTGCGTGTTGCAGACTTCTGACTAAGCCCTAGGTGATTTCAGCTCCCAGGTAGTCATTATTTTCTAATAGCTTGTATTATGGTTTAATTTGCTGAGGCAAGTAGGTGGAAGGTACTTTATAACTGTTACCCTGAACCTGCAAACACGTCTGTTCATATAAGAGCTTAAGCTTGCCTACATCCTTTAGTGAAGGCGTTGGCTCAAAGCATAAGTGTAAGTGATTCTCTGTATCTTGCAGCAGGCAAGTGAATGGCAAGCACAGTGAAGTGGGAATTGTCAGTCAAGTCTGCTCTCTTCCTTTATTGCTTGCTAATACTTGTTTTGTACTGCTGAGACTGTTACTGTAGTGAAGCCAGACCCCTGGGTTGTTGGTTTGAGTATCAGTAGTGGGTGTGATGCTTCCCCCTTTTCTGCACTGATGGTACTCTTTTAAAACTTGTCCTGTTAATTGCAGTTATTAAAAGAAAGTAATTTTGTAAAGTTCAGTTTCCACCAGAATTTGAATGTTTCTAGTAACATAGGGGTCTCGATGTGTTCCAGTATTGAGTAGAAAAAGAGAGAATACCCCTTTCTTGTACGTATCAAAGGAAGGCAGGAACTGGGATTTGTATAGTTTCTTTTGCTTTAAGGCAGAAACACACAAATTCAGAAAGGAGTTGGTTTGCCTACCCCTTGGGGCAGTGCTAAGATACATAGGTGCAATAATTGCCTTTTATTTTAAAGAACAAAGTGTTTTGATTCTGGCAACTCTTACTGGAGAATATGATTTATCTGAGGAAATGTTTTCACTTTCATCAGTCTTCCATGCAATGATCTGTGCATCTTGCTTTTAAGAGTTTTTCCCCATTGTGTTGATTTAGAGCTCAAGTCATGATTAAGACAACAACAAAGAGTTTCAGGATTCCCTTTTTCAGAATCTTTAGTATTTTGCCTGTTCTGTTAACCTTGCTATCCAGGAGAATGACTAAAATGTTGCTCTGTTTCTCTGTTGAACTTAAATAAAATAAAATCATTGCTGTCAGCAGCAGTTTGTGCAGTTATAAATATCCTACTTTATCTTGATCTGCAAGGAAAGAAATTGTTCTCTGAGGCAGCAAAATCCTTCCTGAATCACTGGTTATTGCTGAACAAAGAGAAAAATTCTTGTTCATCTTTGAAGTCTAGCAGAACTAAATTCTGTGCCAGATAGCATGAAGGTAGTAGTTGTAATGTTTCTTAATATTGCCTTATTCTGTTCTAAGAAGTAAACTTAAGTGAAATAAAATGTAAAGTCATAATGCAATTTAGTAGAAATTGAATAATTACTTTGTAACAAGGTCTGCCAGTGAGAAAATTATACTATTGAGCTAACAACACACCACCAAAAAAGGCAGGTATTCTAAGAAAGACCAGTGTCCTAAGAAATATTTGAATATACAAAATACATTAAAACATCTCGAAGAGCTTCTTGCAGACCATATTTTACTGAAGAACATTCTTAGTAACTGAGGTATTTGTTTTATTATATTGAAGACAAAGAGCTTTCTGCTGAAAGACTATTTGGGAATTTTTTGTTTGCAAATTTGAATGTGTACAGTGTATATTTTGTGATGCACTTTGTTCATTTTTAAGCTTTCTCAAAAAACATTCAGTAGTCTCATAAATATTTGTATTCAGTTATTACTGTAGAAAAGAATCAATTATTGCATCTGTAGAAACCTCTTTTTTCTTAATTTAATGTTTGAAAGTATTTTATTTTTATGACAAGATATTTTCCATTGCCAGGTAGCTGATGGTACTTGGAATTTCATGTTGAGTGCTCTTACTCGTGAATATAGGGTTTACCTAAAATTTAGAAAACTATAAAAATCAATTTATTACAGAAGGCCTTGAGATGGTATTGGTATTGTCTGCATGCTGATGTTTTGTTTAAAATGCTGTTTTCTTTAAATGTTTAAAATGTTTTAAAGATCAGGTATAACTTTAGCATTTGTAATAATTTATTGTTTAAACATAATTTAATTAATACTATTTTGCTTTTGCCTCTACAGTCCATACAGTGACACTGTTTCTTAATATCTTTGGATGTTTGGCCTGGTTTTACGTTGATGCTACAAGAGGGGTTGATTTTGGATTGAGTATTCTCTGGTTCTTGCTTTTTACCCCATGTTCTTTTGTCTGCTGGTACAGACCACTTTATGGAGCTTTCAGGTAACAACTTCAGCTTGACTTAGGATATTTAAAAACTTGTCAAAATGCATTAACATTCGAGAATTTGCTTGATTATCATGATGATAATCCTTTAAAGTGCTTTCATTAGAAACAAAGAGTATGTTTGCCATTAATTCGGTTGTCGAATTTGAAATACAGATGGCAGTAGTTAGTAATACCATGGAATATCCTTTAAAGTATTTACCGTTTTTACCACAGACAAAATATTTGTCAGAAATCCTTAACTTTGTTGAAGTTAGTAAGGGCTGGTAACAGTTGCAAACAACATTCTCTCATTAAATCTCTGTTTCTACACACCAAGAATTTGAGCAGATTAGTAGTCAATAGTGTGTTAATTTTTTTCCTTCCTGAATGAACTTCATGAAGAGCTACTTTTAAAATCTTGTATTTTTGTTATTTTAAGTGATAGACACTTATTGTGTCTCTAATTGAAATAGCCTGAGATTCTTAAGAATTAGTAGAGCAGGTATATATTAGACAAACTAGTATTTTTCCTAGTCTTAGCAATCTTTGCAAACTTCAGAAGCATAAGGTGTGTGATTAAGAAGAGAATGATGTGTTTGCGTGCAAAATTAAACCTTTTCTTAGTGAAGATCAGCATGTAGAGATTTTAAGTCCTGTACTCAGGAAGTTTTGGGTTTTTTTTTTTTTTTTTTTACATTGAAGCAATTCATCAATCTTTTAATGATGGCCAGAAGTTGCAATTAACTTTACCATTTAGACTACAGGAAGTGTATCTTTTTGCTAACCAATGAGGTATTGCTATACCCACAAATCTTCGAGGAATCATATAGTTTAACTTGCATTTCTTGTCTAATAAAACCATATCTTTTCTTAGAAAAAATTGTTGGTTGAGGAAGGAAAACTCTACTTGCATATTCAACTTTCCGTCAGTTGCTCAGCTGAAAATGAAATAGTTATTGAACTGAACTGGTTATACAGAAATTACAAACTCCCTTCTGCAGGAAGAGCTGTTAAGGACAAAATCTCTTTTTGTGACTTAAATAAATGATTTCTGCTTTCTTTAGAACTCTAGTAGGAAGCATTTTATATGATCAATGGTTTTGACAGTAGTAAGTTGAGTCTTCATTGAAATTCTGCCTGTACATTTATATTTGGCTCATTTTTTAAAATTTATTTTCAGTCTTTGTAAGGCTGGCATTTTAGTAATTTACCAGGAAATGTATTTTATACATTTTACTTTAAAATAACTGCTGCTTCAGTATTCTGGTGTGCCATGTGTTTAAGTAATTCCATATGAGATCTTCTTTCCTTTCACAAGTTAAATATTCTCTTCCCATCCTGCTATCACTGTGAACTTCACTCTGAAAGTGGTGCAGAATGCAAACTTAAATGGTTAGTTGAAGGGTCCTGCTCTGGGCTGAACAGAACTATTCACACCTTTCTTAGAGATGCAGGTGGCAAAATCACTATATTAAAGAAAAAGGGCAGTTCTTGTAAATAAACACACTAAAAAAACACAGAATTGCTGATACTTCAGGTCACTTGATAAATGAAAGTACTTTTTGCCCAGTTAATGCAGTAAAATGTTAGATTGGTACTACAGAATGTGAATAAAAATAATGAATTTTCTGTCTGCTTTAATTTTTTTTCCCCCACCTCTTTCAGGAGTGACAGTTCATTCAGGTTCTTTGTGTTCTTCTTTGTATATATCTGTCAATTTGCTGTACATGTACTTCAAGCTGCAGGATTTCAAAGATGGGGAAACTGGTGAGTACTCTTGTTTGCCATAGTGTTATACTGTCTGTAAGACAAACACTCTTACTTGAAGTAACAACTGCAATACAGTCTATGTTTTCAAAGGAATAATCTTGTGTTCACTAGAATGTTACATTTAGCTCTCAAAAGAAAGCATTTTTGGAGTGCTCTTGACTAGGAGCAGTGGGTGAAATGTATCCAAAGAATGTGAGGTACTGTTACTGGGCTACTCACAGTTTTATCCTTCAATTTAAACCACTTTGAACTTACTCTTTCTTACACTACCTCCTCTATTTTTGTGGTGTAAGGAGTTATTACTCATTCTGTATTTAAGGTAAAGAAAAGCAAAAATTTAGACATCAATAATATATTGATATTTTTCATATCATTAGGTATTTTTAGTTATATTTATATACTTGCTTCTTATTGAGAAATTTATGGCTAAAATTTGTAGAATGACTTAACAAGGCATTTGGGTGAATATTGGATATTATTTGAAAAGTACGTTGGTTAGAGTCACATTCATATTCTGCAATAAGTTGATCTTTCTTTTAAATGTTTGCAAATATATAAGCTTTTACATGAAGCTTGTATGTATATTATCTTTTATTTGAATCTTTGAGGTCTAATACTTAGATTTTACAAGGAGAAACTATGGGGAATCAGTCACTGTCCTTGAAATAAAGGAATTAACTAAAAGCAAGGATGTAGTAGCCAGCTGGTAACATGAGGAGTCATGAATGGCAGTGCTGTAGTTGGGTAATGACATTTCCCTCTATCAGTGCTTTTTGCTGCAAACCTCCAAATATATGGAAGGCAGACAAAACAGTATTGCTTTAGAATTATTATGTAAGGAAAGGGCCTGCCTTTTTTTTCTTTGGAATCCTCTATTGCTTATTCATCCAAGTCTGGGAAGTGTGCTTTTAAGCATACTTGGGGAAGAAGTATTGAAATGAGCCAGATAATCAGAAAAATCAGGAAATCCTAATTACAGTTCAGATTTTGGGGTTTTGTGGTATATTATAGTGGGATACAGTGGATATCAAAGCAGTGTGAAGCAGGTAGGGGACAGTTTTAAGGTTTGGATTTACATAATTTTTTGCTAGGGTTTTATTTGTGGTTTTTTTTTAATAACGTGGAAAAATCTTATTCATCTTAATGCATGGGTTTTGTTCATAAGGCAGCCTGCTTTTTAAATTTTCAGGTCTGAAACTGTTGGTGTCTGTTGGTGTTTCAGTTTTGAACAATGGGGAAATGCTTGAAGTAGATACTTATTTAGCAGGTTTTTTTCTGTTAGTTCATCTGATGCTCTCTACTTAAAAAAAAAATATTTACCTCAGTTGGGAAAGCATCACTGTGTGGATACAATTAAATGAGTCTTCATATAGAAGCTGTGTATGTGTGGTATTCTGTTCTGTATTTATAGAAGTTAAAAACTATCTTTTTAGGGATATTTCCTCATCTATGAATTAATGTAGTCTTGAATCAATCTGAAATGACAGTTGAGAAGCAGCTTTCTAATTTCTCCACAATTTTGCTCAAGGACAATAATATTTACAACTTTTCATACAGTTTCACTGCATTTTCTGTGAAAAAAAGTGGAAATTAAACTTTAAAAGCATATCATAGAACCAGAATATGCTTATGTAAAATTCCCATTATTTTTCTTTAAAAATACTCAATATGGTTAAGAACCAGGAGGTTATGAAATTTGTTTTGGTGAGGGTATCTGAATAAATAGTTCATGGGCTGTACTAGTAAAATTTGTTATTTCTCCTTCCTTCAGTGGATGGATTTCATCTCTTACTGGACTTAATAAGAGTATTCCTGTTGGCATTATGATGATAATCATAGCTGCACTTTTCACAGCATCTGCTGTTATCTCACTAGTTATGTTTAAGAAGGTAAGTTATGTATTATTCCCCTCTTTTGTTTCCTATATTTGATTTGGATTTTGCTTTCTGTTTTGAGAGAGGTACTCTTTCACAAAGTAGTGGGGATTAAATTACATTCTTCAAGGTGAGCCTTGCCTATTAACATTTGTACGGTTTTGTTTATACTGTTGTGGAGGTACAAAATGCTGTTTGTACTGTTTGTACAATGCAGGTATTTTCTGCAAATGGGGAATGATAGCTCTGAATTAGAGAATCTGAGAGGAAACCCCACCACAAAGGAGTAGGTGAAAGCACTGGACACTGTGACTGTAGCTGTACATGCCAGGTTGTCCATTAGGCACAGACAAGCGTGACTGAAATGATTGCTAAGTTACAGCTCTTACCAAAATCGTTCCCATTAAAATCAATAGAAGAGAGAGATGCTTAGCACCTCAGAAAATGATTTTTATTTCTCTATCTCTGTTTTTTAATATTTTATTGCCAGCTAATGATGCAGGAGCATGAAAACTCAAGGAAATAAACTCTTTATCGATGGTTACTTCTGGTGGATTTCCACCCAGAATATCTAAGTATAGATACTGATGCAGTAGTAGTCATTGAGATACATGTAACTGAGAATTCTGATGATGATGTCCTGGCTGGATTCCAGTAATTCAACCTCAGTTATAGTTAGGTTTAAGGATTTATCACATGCATAAATTATTTTGACCTCTTCACATTAACTAGAAATTATACATGTGTGCCTGGAGATGTCCTTTCTTGTCTTCTGTAGAAATACTCTATACATAAGAAGCAACAAACAAGAAAAAAGTATGGTGGAATATGCTTTTACTTTTCTTATCAAAGATTCTTTCAAAAAATCTGCATATTCATATATGACTTGGTTTATCTTTATGGATGAGTAGTAGTCACATTTATAACAGAGAAAAAAGTTATGTTAATTTTCTTGCTACACTGGAATGAAAATGTCTTCATAGTATTATTTAACAACCTTTTTGTGACTTAACTGAGTGAAAAATAGCATTTGAATTTCAATACTTAGATAATTGGAAGTTAATCAGATTTTTTTTTGTCAGGTTTTGTGGTTTTTATTTTGTTACATACTATATTGCTAAGAGTGTTTGTAAGTCATATTGTTTATTCCTCTGGTTATTAAGCAGAGCTATTGGTCATCACACTAGTTCTGCAAATGTGTAACTGTGTAATGTGGATATTTTGAAATTTTTAATATTCAGTCAGAGTGTTGCTTACTCTTGTTACCAATCAGAGTAAATAAATGTTTCTAAATATTGTTGTAAAGAAAAATTCACCAAATATACATCACATATTTTAGTGACCATGATGAGACCCCTCTGAACTTGTAGATAATTACAGGTAACCCCCACAGTCAAATTGTGAGTGCAGCAGGACAATGAAAAATTCAAAAGTTTGTGGGAAAAAATCCATGTTCTCATCTCTGTATTTGCTCAAACATATGAACAAATCACATTTCCCCACCTCACAGCTCTGCTTTGCGTTGAGACTTTGCTGTTGCTCTGCTAAGAAATGGGAAGCGTGGCACCAGTTTCTCAGTGCTTTTCCTCTCCGCAGGTGCACGGGCTGTACCGCACAACTGGCGCGAGCTTTGAGAAGGCGCAGCAGGAGTTTGCCACGGGAGTGATGTCCAACAAAACTGTACAAACTGCTGCGGCCAATGCCGCCTCGACAGCGGCCACCAGCGCGGCCCAGAACGCCTTCAAGGGTAACCGGATGTAGAGAAACAGTCACCCCGGTTCTCCTCAACTGTTCTTTATTTCCCAGTCACTTACTGTATTCCCTAAATGCCTAGATCAAAATCACACAGCATGTTTGTTTCTTCTACAGCTGTGCATGGGTTAAATGGGAAATGGTTGGTTTATTTTATTATAAATTTATTTATTTTAAGAAGAAAACCAATTTTTCCCCTTCTTTAACATGTTGAATTCTGCAGTGTAAAGCTTTACATATTTTATGGGGGATAAATAATTTCAACAATTGGCCTGAGAATGAACTCTGGTATATAATGATCAAATCAATGTAATAAGAATCTAGGAGGTTTTTTAGCAATTCACACCAGTTGATTTTTTTAAGTTCAGGAAAGCAGTTTGGATTAATGATTTTTTTTTGCAAGAACTGACTTCCCTATTTCTGCCATAAGAAGTGGGGGTAATAAGTGGTCAGTAAGAAGTGACTGAGAGATAGAGTTAGGTTTGACTATTGTTTTTGCACTTTCAGCAACTGCTGGGGGTCAAATACAAGTAAGGCAGAGAGTATAAATTCTTTTCCTGTTTGGTTTTGTTTTCTTTTTATTAGGTAAGTCTTTTGATATAAACCTGTAAGTTTGCATGAATACTGTTGAGTTACCTGATCTTTTTAACTGTTTAAGTAGTGTTTTGGTCCAGAATTTACCTGTGCCACTTTATAGCATTTGTTTATATGTATTTCCATGGAGTATTCTCTACCTGTGGGAAATTACTATGGGGCATAAACATTCTCTGTAATAGAATAGTTCAGTTTAAGGAAGTTAACTGGTGATTTCAATCACAGAGCTAAATGGTTATGTATTTGCTGTTTTTAACTTCAGTATTCACATATCCCCTGTCCCTCTTCTATGTGTCGTGGTATTTTTATTTGGGATTGGTTTTTTGTTAGTTTTTGTTTGGATTTTTTTCAAGTATAGATTTATGTTTAACAGTGGTAATAAATCTCTATCCTGGACAGTCACTCTGTTTACTGCCTGTCCAAAACACTATATATACAGTATTTAATTTTCCTACAGGTATATTGTCTAAAACCAGGCTCTTGAAGCAATGGCATTTAACAGATACTTGAATGAATTTTAATATTAACTCAGCCATCTCTGTGATGTGATTTAAGCTATAGAAAAAAGTTTTTAAACTATTTGGATTCGGCAAAGGGAGAGATGTTTATCTTTATTAAAGTTAGATTTTAACTCATTGAATTGGAGGCCTAAGAGGTTAGATTGATGCTGTGAAACTAACAATCCATAATGGTACACATACCATCACAATATTTTAGAATATAATACAGTCAGGACTTGGTATAGTATGAGTTTCTCTGCTTTGAAGACCTTACATTTTTGGATTGCCTCATGAGACTTACATACAATACTTACACAATTTTTCAAACTCTTCCAGGAAATGGAAAAATTACATCCCATAACCTGTGTAAGTACACACCATGGCTGAAATTAATTCAGCTCTTAAGGTGAATCATAACACAGCATAAAGTTCTGAGGCCCCTCCACATTCTGAAAGTGGACTGAATTTCAATACACTGTATTCTGTTTCAATACACTGTATTCATATTAACAGAAGTTCATTTTAAAAAATACTCCCCTAGCTTAATCTCTGAATCAGTAATATACTGGTAGCATGAATTCTTCTATTAGTCTCCTTTCATTTACTAAATTCTTTAAACCACACTTGAATTTGAAAAAGCGTTGTAGTGTCACCTATGCTGAAGTTCACATTAATGAATATACTTGCTTAAATATTCTATCTAACAAGGCTGTTAAAAATGTCATAATAGTGGACATGCTAACATTGAACTTAAATTTGCGTGGAATGTTTTTTAAGCTTTCCAGATTAAAGTCACTGTCTTCTGCTGAGACTGGGGGACCATCATTCTAGAAGCTATATATCAAGATTATTCTTTTCATATTTTAAACTTAACTTGAGGGTTGTATCTAGGAACTCTGCTATGGATTACTTTTAAATCTAAATTTTGGTATCTCTGGGATTGGAATCCTAGGAATATCATCCTTAGAATTTAACTGAAGTTGAAGATTGCATAATAGCATAGATTACCAGAAAAAAACACCAAAAACATTAGAAATAAAACCTGAATTTGACAGGTAGATTTTTTTTCTCAAATGTTTGAAGGGTCTTTGAGAAAACATATGTAATGTTCTGTGTATAAGAATTGTTGATTTGTAATATCATGGGTTGAATGTACAGATTTAAGCCTTCTGAGTGAAATTCAGGGTTGTGTCACGTGAATTCTTTAAACTTTGCAACCCGAAAGGGAGGAAAAAGTTTGTTTAGCTTTGATAACAGAAGGCTAAAATTTGTTAAAAATATTTTGTATCTAACAAAAATTAGATTTTACAATCTCCTAATAATCAGAGTATGGCGCCCACTTGAGTTGTCTTTTCGTAGTATTGTGACAAACAGTACAAGGTATGAAGTTTAAACACTGGAATGTCAGTAGTGTTTGATTTGTAATTTAGGAGTTGTTTTTATTTATCTGAGGATGTTTGTATATTTTGTAAATTACTAACAATGTTCAGCCATCCTGGTGAATGTCATGGTTCTGTAAAAATGCACTTCTTCTGTCCCTCTGTTGCATGTCTGGGTAGTTCAGAAGTTTTGTATATTTATTGTATTAACACAGTGTCATAGAATTAAAAAAATACTTTTTTCCTAGGTGTTTGCTCTGTATAGTTTTGACCAATAATGGGGATCTTTCTTCTAACAGTCAGGGTGATGTGCAGGGAGGTTGATCTATGTAAAAGTCTGACTTGCTTTTTATAATTCTGTATATAGATGCTGTATTTCTGCTGAAATGGTGAAGCAAAATGTCCACTATCAATAAATCTGGTTATAGAGAATTAGTCTACTCAACTGTTACGAAGAAAATTCTTAAAATACTTGCAGTTTACCTTCTTGTGCTGTAAACTCACAAGGGATAAAATTAAACATGCTCTGTCATGACTGAATGGAATTCTACAGGTATTAAGTGACTCTTAAAACATTATTGAAAGTAAAATGAAGTTGCTGAAAAAAGTTTTGCCTTGGTAGTATTTATTTTCCTAATTTCTGCCAGTGAATCAACATTTCTGTGTTACTGCCATCCTGCTCTTTCTTTTTTTTTCAGTCACTAGCACAATCTGTTGATTTTTTTTTTCATGTAATGTCAGTTGCAGCACCTGCTCTCTAGTACTTGTCTTACTACTGGGTTTCCTCTGAAGGGCTGAGTGACAATGTAGGTAAGTTTGCAAATGCGTGATGCATATTCATGCAGTGATACAGTGAACAGTGCTCTGAGGTATGGTCAGGATTATTTTGGGAGATGGCAGACCTGTGTTTTTGAAGACATTTTCACATGCATGCGTCAGTCAGTATTGACATTCTTCATCCACTTGATCTTTGTAATTTACAGATCTAGAATGGCAGTGTCAGCAGACTGAAGGAAGAGGTTTTGTACTTTCTTGTAAATGTAAGCATGGTTGTGCCGTATGATCCAGTCATGTTTTATGTTTAGAATTATTACACAATTTTAGTGCTCTTCATGGGACGTAATTCCTCTGGTTTGCTTAGGTTACTTCCGTCAAGAAGTTGTAAGCATGGAGTTGGAAAAGCATCCACACACTGACAGAAAAGCATGGGTCAAGAGAACTGTACTTAAAAATACTCAGTGATACTTCTGGGAAGATATTTCTGCCTAAGGAGAAGGCACACACCTAAAAAATAATATTCTGGTTATTAATCTGTAGTATGGCACAGTAAGTCACATAATTAATTAGGTTTTTCATTAAAACATGTATGAATTAGTTTGTACTTTTTTCCTACAAATTAATTTTATGTCTGCAAGTAGCTTTTATTTTCATAATTAGAAAAATCAGGAAAATTGACAAAGGTAGTAGTGCAGATCTAGCTCAGCAGCAAAAGCCAGTGAAACTTTATACAAGGATTAAACTAGGTACGATGTCACATGATACTGAGGGGAAAAGAAAAAAGGCATTGACAGGGATGTGTAACTTGTGGCTCATGCTGCCATACATTTTGTTCTGGAAAAAAAAAATTCCAGCAGTTTAACGGAAGAATATACTGCTCAACTAAAATAATGCTTTTTGTTGGATGAAAGTGATTACATGGAACAGTTGTGGTTTCAATAGTCTCTCAATACACTTGGAGCTTCCTGTTGACTAAGAAATGAGTGTATGTGTATATATATATATATATAAATAAGTGTACTGTCCTGCTTTTGGTGAGTGCTCCTTCATGTTCCTGTTACATTACACTCAGATGTGAAGGAAAATACTTCAATACAGAGGAGCTGCTCTTCACAGCATCGAGAATACCAGGTTGTACTTTATATCCATGATTTAAGAAGGGAAACCTCCAGCTTGAGAGGAGAGATGGGAAGTATTTGGGACTGATTTTTATTAATAAAGTTTGAGGCTGTATTAGTTAAAACAGGGCTGGTGCAGGCCTGGAAGACAGACTGGCGTCAGTTGTGGCCCTGCACTCGGCTTTTCTGCTCTGTGACCCTGTACAGCTGGAGTTGGGTAGGCAATACTGGCTGGAGCCCAGACCACTGTACAGAACAGCTGCCTCTGACCTCTGGTGCCTCTGTGGCATCAGCTGCTCTGCCACTGTTCCAGCTGGCAATGCTGCTAGTAAATTTTATCATGTTTCTAGCCTAATTAAAGAATTGTGTACGTCTGAGCTGTAGTCATTGTACACATGCCAAAACATGGTTGCTGTTTTGTAGTGCAGAAGTGTTGTCTTTGCTGTGGCTGTATTTTTTAGAAGAATGCATGATGTTCTTTTTAGAGGAGCACATGATGTTTTCAAAGAAAAAATACATATCCTGGGTTGGGCAGTGGGGTGACACTTTTTGCCCAAGTTAAGAGAACAACCGGAAGTTGTCAGAATACAGAATCATGGAATCAATTAGGATAGAAAAGACCTAAATATTCCTGAGATCATTGACCCCAGCCTAAGACCTATGTGATTAAATCTGGCATTCTTTTTCTTTTACCTTGGTCAGACCATGTTACTGATCCCACCACATCTGAGTAATACTTTAAGCCAGATATTGATTCCTACGCTCTCATAATTTCACTGATATGAAGATATTCCAAGTAAAAGGCATTTGTTTGAAAACGAGCTTTCAGTGAACTGCAGAACAAGACAACATCACATTTTTATATTCCTGTCAATCTGATAATAGACATCCACTTAGTGATTACTCCACTGTTCTAAACCCAGCTGGAGCTTGGAGAATAAGTTACAAGAATATGGAAATGTGTAACAATACACACAACTGGAGACCTGAACTCTGTGCTACTGCCAACTCCATTAACTTCACTGAAAAAGGAAGGTAATATTTTTAGCTGTTCAGGTCAGTACTTCATAATTTCTTTAAGCAGTGTTTTATATTTGGAGACTAAGTGCTCTATCTATACCTGTTTTGAAATTCATAAATTGATGGTGGTAGTGGTGCATTCAGTGGCATCTATCCCCTAACTTCTGGACTATAGCTTTCTAGATATTCCAAGCTGTAACTAAGAGCTACTTCTCTGAAGTCAGGAACTGTTGGAAGTGTAATTAAACTACCCATGAATAATTATATATAAATTTAATAGAAGTGGACCTTTGCAACTGACAAATAAGTGACATGCTGACTTTTCTTTAAACTACTGAAAGCCGTGCTCCTGGTCCTGCTATTGACTGGCTTTGTAACACTTTCTCTTGTGTTTGTCACTTCACAACTGAAAGTCAAAACACATTGTGGCAAACATAATTTTAAAAATCTGTGTGTGATGAAGCAATATTTGTTTTAGAACTGTTACTACCTTTTTTCATGAAAAAGGAAATGCAGTGCTTTAGTTGCAAAATGAAACACATTTTGTCAGAGCTATATTCAATTAGAAAGTCTCTTTAATGTAACTGTATTGTATAACACATAGTTACAATTTCAGATCACATACTTCTTATCAGTAAGCAATAATAAATGTTTAAGTCAGATGGGAATCTGAAATACATCATTGGACTGGGATTTTAAATGCTATTAAAGCTACAATCAAAGCTCACCTTGGCTCAACTTGTCCAATATGTTTGCATTAAGGTAGTCAGACTCCTGTTAAAAATTCAAAAACTCACATTTAATTGAAATTTAGATTAAAAAGCAGACATTAGGTACATCATTCATGCTAACAAATATACATAGTGGTGAGTCAAGAACAGAAAAACAGTACCACAAATAAACCATGGCTCAAAACCTACTCTAGCTGGATCGCTGCAGCCACTCTTCCTATACCGAGGAGCTGTGTATGCGTTGCTGCCCTGCTCTGCTGTTGCTGGACTCTGTCCTTTCCTTGAGGTGTAGACACCAGTGCCCATGGCTTTCAAGGAAGGCCTGAACTCATCTCCATTTACCACTAGGATATGGGAAACTTCAGTGGGGGGGGGATGGGGGGGTAAAAATGCAAAATGGAAATTATTTGGCTGAAAAAATATTTCTCAGAATCCAGAGAACTTTATTGAGTAAAATAGATACAAAGGTGATATAGACAACCCAGAAACAGCTCAGTAGCAATGTTTTCTGCAGTGCCACATTACAAATAAAGCACACTAAGAAACCTTGCTGAGCTTTTTCAGCTTTTTGAGTGTTAATGGCAAGAGGTGGACACAGCTTCCCACTGGAAGTGGGACTCTGTATTCTGAGTAATTCAAATCAATCTAGAAGATATTTTTGTTAAATCTTCAAGCTGCTGTATTGATCTTCAACATCAGTGATTTTATTGCATTAGGCAATATCCACACCATCAAACTCCAGACGCTTCTTCCCTGGGAAGTCCCTTTTCCAATCACTTGTTTAAAAGCAAAAACTAAAAAAAAAAAAAAACCAAAAAAACCAACCAAACAAAAAGAAACCAAAAAACCCCCAAAACCAGCAAAATAACAAAAAAACCCCAAAACCCATTCCTTGTATTGCACATCTCACACAAGTCTGTGTATATATATATATATATATATATTTAAATATGCTACAATTAAAAAAATGGTCTATGGCACTTTATTGGATATAAGTTTAAGAAGCTGATGAAACCACAGATGTTTGAAGAAATCTTCAATACCACAAAACAAAGTTAAACTGAACTAATTGGCACACAGGTTTTAAAGAATCCACAGAAAATTCCTTTAGATCCTAGGCAGTGCATGTACATTAAGAAGCAGTTACACTCTACAGCCCCCTCATGAAATCAATTAAATTAGCTTTAAGCTGATTTTGTTTTTTTTTTTTCCCAGAGTGCCTTTAAAAGCTGCTGCTGAGGTGAACTTCAGGAGCAATTTAAACAGCTGTGAAATTTAATGAGTGCACCCTGCACCTGAAAACCTCATCCAGGAAAAAAAATCACTATATATACCACCTTATCACTTGCTAGAAAAACAGAACCCTGAGAAAAGAAATTCTCATTATATCTCCTCTGTATTTCTTCCCAGCCTGTCTTCTATCTGTACTACATGAACATGGATATTCTTGCAAGTTAGTTAATTATGCTGTTGCAGAGCAAGCTGATAATATACCAGCAACAAGCAGAAAAGCTGGTTCTTCTTGGTTACGAATGCAAACAAAAGCAAAATGTGCCACTGAAAATCTCTTTAATACTTAAAAAAGCAAACCCAAACAAAATGTACTATTGAATTTTTTAAGCATCATGTGGATCACAGCAGATGTCAGCTAGTAACATGAAGGAAGGTTGTTCATTGTTTACTTCTTGAGCAGAGTATGCTCTCTCAACCTTTGTAAGGACTAACCTGACCTGATTCTGGCTAATCAAGTGCTTAAGCCAGTGCAGCATTTTTCACCCTAATACTGTGTCAAGACTTGTTGGCAGTGGTGACCTGGACTTTGGATTGCTACCCACCTAAGGAAGCTAAAACCATACGTCTGTTTGGTAATTAATTTTTAGCTGGTTTATATGGTACTCATACAACTGCTTACCCCCTCTTTTCCAACTGCAGGGCCCCGAGGGCAGAGCAGAGCTGAGCTGGTGGCCCAGGTTCAGTGCATGCTCCAGAAGGGGCTCAGGAGGGATGCCTGGAGGAAGCCTTGCTGAACCCCAGGTACAAGCCCAGTGCATGTCCTTCAAGTGTGGGGGATGTGTATGGGGCAAAACCAATGAGGACACAGGTCTGGACAGGGTGTGTCGGCTCTGATTTTCACCCTCAAGCATCACTTTGTGCTGGTAATTTTGCTTCATTAAAATCTTGATTTTTGCAGGCAGTTGGTCCCAGACCATAACTTTTGGAGGGGATTTAAATTCAATATTTAAAAGAACAGTGAGTTCCCTGTTTTAAAGTAGAAGATGGTGGATGGGGGTTGCAGGAGCAGGTGAACGCGAGAAGAGGCTGGGTTAAAACAATCCCTTTTTGAATAAAGGCGGAAGTTGACCTTGTTGCACTGCATCTCAGAGGTCACCTGTGTATCTGTCCAGCGCACAGGAGGCAGGTGCCATGCGCACAGAGGCACAGGCTGCAGCTGCTCTCTCACTGTGGTGGGCAGTAGGTGCTGGAAGGGGACCCCAGCTCCATGACCCCAGCTCCAGCTCTGTTTGCCAATCCTCCAGGCTGCCCTGGGCCCGCCACCAGGACTGCTGAACAGCTCTTGTCTTGTGAAGCACATCAGCAGTGCCTTGAAAGCAGCTACCTGCCTGGACAGTAAAGATTTTAATAATAACTAATGACACATTTTAAGGGACTGACCAGGCAAAACCAAGAATCTCCGCTCTGTGTAATAGTGAAGTAACATTGTCACTAGATGATGTTAAACTACCAAGAAATAAGAAAAGGAGCCTAAAATTCACCTAGTATTTAATTAGAACTACTCAGATCAGTTATCCCCAATGCTCCTGTGGTACAGTTGCATCATTCCTTAGTTTGTTAAAATACCTTACAAACTTGGTATCAGAAGTAGTTCTAGTAAGTGAGGAACCACCACAAATAACACGAGCTGGCTTTGAGAAAAAATGGCATTTGTGGCAATGTCTGTTTAATTTCTGCTGATTTAGTTGGAAAAAGTTCTACTACTACACAAACAAAAAAAAAAAAAAACAAAAAAAAAAAAGAAAAAAAATTCTTCCCAGCCATCTAGAATTTGTAAAGGCTTCCTGAAAATTTTAAATTTCCTAAAGACTCATGTGTGTCTGGGTCATGAGACAGACTGATCTGTAGGCTGGGAATGACGTTTCACTGACGAGAGAAAAGGTACAATGTTGAATTACAATGTGGAATCCACAGTTGTAGGAGAGGCTGCAGCCCAGATAAGGCTGGTGCTGTGGGGAGCTGTTGTCTGCTTGAGATTTCAGAAGTTTTAATAAAGGCTGTAGAAATATTTCAGTTTTATCTGAATCAGGTGAGAGCCAGTCTAATAACAGCTTCCCTGTCTAGTCAGTGGAAACTATATTTACCTGCTAAGTAATAAGTTGCACACAGCTTGTGCTTTAAGTTTCAAGAGAGAGAAACCTGGCAAGGACTTGACTGTCTAAATGCCTTGGTGTAAATGTCAGCAGATTGGTGTAAATGTCAGCTTTGCTCTCTCAACATAGAATTTATATCAAAGAAGGCACTGTACTTCTAGGAAGTTCAGTACCAAAAAGCACCTCCGTGAAAATGGTACCAAACCAGATAATGGTGAAGAAATACACACCAGTGAAGGGAGCCCTTGGAAACAAAGCCTCATTAAAATAGGCTTCTCTTTTGCTTAAGAAAAAAAAAAATGTGCTGGCTTTTATTACTCCTCAAAGTGACCAAGGAGGGTTAGGCAATCCGATTAATCAGAATTTTTCAGTTTTAACAACATTCCTGCTATATACATGTGATTACTCACATCCCCAGTCGGATTAATATATTCCACTGTGTCCTGATCACAGAATGAAACTAAAAATATCCCCAAGTATTTACATTCTGCTTTCCTGGGATCCTTTCTCTGATCCTCGCTGCCCAGCAAAGAAAGACCCTTTCAGTAGTTCAGGGTTGGAATGCATGGGGCTCAATCACACAAATGTTAAAAACAGGTAAATAGATCTGCTTGCCCAGTCAATGGAAAGCAGATAAAGATCCAGGTGCTGGTATTTTTCCCCACTGGAGTTAAAGGAGGCAGATAAGGTTTTTTCCTTCTTCTATTTCTTCTTGCACTTTGTCACTGGATGTGGCTATTTCAGCTTGCGCCGAGAAGACCGCGCAGATGAAGGTCAGAACGGTGCCGCCGATGGCTGTGTAGAAAGCCCAGCCCAAGGAGCAGTCTCCCAGTTTGTAAGCAGAAGCATAAGGTCCACAATAGCTTATCGCCTTCTGGCATCCCCAACCTGCAGGGTAAAGTATCAAGCCTAAGATAAGGAAGAGCCCTAGAAATAAAAACAGAAAGCAGTTTTACAAACAATCAGTCTAACACCAGATGCAGCACATCTAGTAATTATTATTATGGTCACTAATATTCATAATTTACCAGGATTAGGAGAAAACTGCCATCTCATCCATCCAATCTTCCTTTACTGATTGTTCTCTAGTATATGCCATGCAGTCTTTTAACTAAATCCGAAGCTACCCTATGATATATGTTGTATGTGAAAGGCTTACTTTTTATGATAATGGGCTAATTCCTTATTTTAATCTCTGTACTCCTCGTACATCCTTTCCTCTCACACATTATTGCTACAAATACAGAGCATACAAAATATTCAAGCATCTCCACCTACTGCTTATGCTTGCACTTCTCAAAAATGTAGGAATACTTGCATCTACTTTTGATTTGGTATTTAGCTAGCCCTCATTTAGCTTTCTTTAGCCATTCACCATAAATGTATTTGCGTGTCTTCCTCTGGATTTTGCCTACATTGATTTTCTTGCCTGGAAAAAAACAAACAAACAGAAGGCAACAAAAAAACCCCACTCAAAACCAAAACAAAAGAAACCCAAATAAAACCGAAACCACAAAAACCCAGATACACTTCTACTTTTTTTGGCCACATTAAGACATAGTAGAGAGATAATACTGCCAGTTCACTGAGCTGTTCTCATAACAGAGGGATTCTGGAGTCAGCCTCAAACAAGCAGATCCAAGTATCCATAGCCAGAGTATACGTAGCCCTCGGATCCTCCAAACAGTTGACTAACTACTTTAGAAGGAAAGCACTTTCCCAGTAGTGACAGGGGCAAAAGCCTCAACTCCCCATCTTGCTAAGCACCCCCAAAAGTCTGGTGTGCCTCAGGCTGGGAGTGAAAAGCACAGACTAGTTGTTCTGCCCATGTGATTGTCTCTCATATTCATAGGTTTCTCTATGAGGACCATCAAAACAGTGAAGGGCTTCATTAAGGAAGTTGAAAGTCACATTAGTGTCCTTGCACACGTGTCTTTGAACATAGAAAGGAGATTTAATCAGAATGCCTAATTATGCTAGTGGCTACAGTGCTTTCTTATGGGCACTAAAAAAAAAATCACAATGAATTAAACACATACCTCGCTCCTACAAGGAATGTAAGAAGGAGCTAAGCATAAGAACAGCTCACAGTATCAAAATTTGCTTTCTGTTTACCTTAAAAATTTACTTAAAAGAAAAAGAAAATTGTGAAAAACAATTTTTGTTTAAATACAGTCAGTTTATCCAGAAAATTAATGTAGCTTTCCAGTTCCCATAAATATTTCT
This sequence comes from Melospiza georgiana, assembly GCF_028018845.1. Classification (NCBI taxonomy): domain Eukaryota; kingdom Metazoa; phylum Chordata; class Aves; order Passeriformes; family Passerellidae; genus Melospiza; species Melospiza georgiana. The sequence continues at coordinate 43,606,858 of NC_080465.1, forward strand.
GATTTACATTTCAGGCTATTTAGAGCCCTTTATTTAACCTGGTATGCTGATGAAAACAGCTGCTAAAAGTGCTGTCACCTTCTAGAAGTAGGCTAAAAGTTGTGCACTAAAACCAGTCTTTTTTTTTTCTTTCTTGTAACCAAGAGATTACAAAGAACAGGTTTAACGACTTGTTTTCATCATCTTCCATTCAGTCAGAGTAGCAGTTAGACTTCTCTGCAGTATGTTAGGGCTCCTTAATTGTTCGTTCAACGAAATTTGGCCAGATGCATGACATTTTCCTCACTAACAATGTGGGTCCTAGTTAGTAAGCAGTTAATTTACACAAAATGCAAAAACCATCATCCAACTGTCTAAAATTAATGTCTGTGAATGCCAGACATTTCACAAAAGAAAGTCCTTCCTCCAGCGTTTTTCTAATGATGACACAACACCATGGGCATGAATGACATAAATGTCGTTACTCTTTGGGGCGGCAAAATCCATTAGTGAGTGATATCCGTTCTCTGTGGAGGGATTTCATCACTGCTTACATTTAAGAACCAGTGACAAATTTCATGCAGTGTTTCCAGGCTGGTTGGCCAAATACATTAAGTATAAAGTATTGCTTTATCTTGGACAGGCCTGGATAAGCTGTGCATTCATCCTGCTGAGCCGTGCAGCCATTTCAGACTAAACACCAGCAGTTCCTTCTCCTCTATTCATCACTAGTTTCCTGTTCTGCGCAACCAGTACGACCACACTATGTATCTTTCTGACTGCACATTGGTATGGGCCAGTTGCTGCTCTCTAATGATCACAAGCCCTTTGGTAGGTAAAAATCACCATCACTGAATTAAAAAGCTGGATCTGAAATGCCAGCATAGCTGCTGCCAACATGGAAGGTTTTTAAGTTTATCACTCCATCACTCACAAACCTAGGCAGCCTGTGTTTAACAGCAAACCCAGCTTATGGCTGTCTGAGTGTCACAAACAGGACCAAGAAGACACATCCATCACTTTTTATCAAAACTAGAGCACTGAGCGACTCCTGAAAGCTACTGGTTCATGGAATGTATGCCCCAAGATGAAAAGCCATTACCCAAAACTCAGGCTCTCAAAAGGCACAGCACTGCTGCCAAATGTAGTCAATAGGACCTTACTGACTTAGACCTTTTTTTCAAAAGTAAAGTTCCTGGATATATAAATATAATAAATATATAAAAAGCCACAATTTGATAAACTTCATATATTTTCTCACAGATGAAAACAAAACCTGGAGGAAAGCCTTGACTATGGATTTGAATACAGTTAGAGTATGTACCTGATTTCAGGCAGCTAACTTTGTAACTCCTATACTGGACCAGCATAATGAAATCAAAAAAAGTAGTACTTTTGCTACCAAACCTCCTTTCTACTTCTCCATTTCAGTGCAGATAGAAAGTGTTTCATGAGCCTCTTAGCACTATCTATCACAATTTTTTATTTCATTAATAACAGGTTCCTGCTTGACAGGAAAAGTAAATAAAGATGATTCCATTCAGTCAATTCAAAATACCCACAGGAGAAAGGCACTCCTCTGGTTCATGCTAACAGGAAGTGGAGAGGCACAGGCCCCTCATCACGTATTCAGCTCAAAGCTCCCATATCCAGAGCAACGGCTGAGCTGTGCAGGGTCCCTTCCTGACTCTCCCAGAAAGCAGTGTTCAATTGAAGAGGAGCTTTGCCTCCTGCTACCCAGTCTCTCAGAAGAGTCAGCCGCAGAGCCCATCTCAATGACTCCTACAGCTTGAACAAAACATGCTCCACCACGCACTAACAGTGCAAACCATTGCCTAAATTGCCTAAAAGAGCAGACAGCGAACCAAAGTACTTAACTGTTCAACCACTTGCAGTCAGACACCCCTCAGAAAGATCCACCCCCTCTCCTCCTGGAAACATGGATGCAAAGAGACAAGGAGAAAAAAACTATCTTCTGTTGACAGTTTGCCTTGAGACACGTCTAGCAGAAGGACAGTAAATATTAATTATAGTGATTTTTTCTTAATAAATCAGTTTTTGTTTGTCCCTGTGTCTTTGAAGGGAAGCCAATACTGAAGAAAAAGAACAGAGAATAAAAATTGAGTGCTCTGTCTGAACAAGTTTTCTACAATTAATCTTTTCAGTTCTTTGTGCTGCTGTACAATAAATGATTTTTAATTCACAGCCAACCTACCTGTGGAATTACTGCTGTTTGTTCACCCTGCTGGGAGGAACAAATTCACTCTGAAAACATAACAAGCTGTTTTCCACTGTGCTCATCTACAGGCACACCACAGAGTTCATGCTTGCACTAGATTTAACTCCCTTAACTTGTTCTAGATTTAACTCCCTCTCTGGGCACAGCTGCATTGCTGAAACTGCAGCTTCTGCTGTACACATACTGTGTACCGTTCCTACTTTTTAAGCAGCACAATCCCACTTCTTGAAATCAGTTTGATTATTTTTCAAAATTTCCTTTTTGTTAGTTGTTGCCAGTTCTCAGTTACCTCTTCTCTGAGGAGTCCCCAAAACAGAGGTATGAAAGAATGTCACACAATGCTGCCAGATGCCTAGGCATGACAACAGAAAACTATTCAAATTACTTTTTTACCCAGAGACCTTACCTATAACTCTTTGGTGTAAGTTCTGTCAGCAGAGAACATTTTTACATCTTTCACATAACCTTTTATTATCAGGCCCTAATTACTTGCTTTTGAAAAGACGTCTTTGTGAGATTTAGATTTTAATGTTACTATTAGATTACTATGTATCTCCTGATTACAACAGCCTATTAAACATCGGGCATTCTTTACTTAAATTGTGTAAAAACAACTCCTTTCTCCTAAAACACCAAATCAAAACCTTACAGCACACTGAGAACATCACTATCAACACAGCAGACTGCACCACTGTGCAAAAAAATTTCAGAAGACAGTTGATTAATGCTTTCTCCTATAGGAGAAGACTTTTTGTATTTGTGCGCCAAGACCTTTTCTCCTTTTACAGGCCTGCAGCTGCAGCAAGGTATTGCTCCTCCTGGTTTTTATACACTGCAGCAATGCTGCCTGGTCAACATTGTGGAAAACCAATGGATAAGCCTTTCATTGTGGGCATTTTTATGTCACATTATGAGCTGGGGTTCAGATCTGAGGAAAACATTTCTTCTTCCTTGGAAGCAACCCTTGAGACAGGAGTTAGGGCAGAGGCTTGTTCAGCCAAATGAAGGCATGCTATTTAGTTTTGACAGTCTCCTGTGCAGCTGCTGTTGTGCCATATTAAACAAGAGTGTATACTAACAAAGCCACTTTCCATTGCAAAGCCTGAAACCATCTACTCATTTCCTAGCAAAATAGTAAAAAAAGCTTTTAAATACTGCTGAAGAAACAGGAAATTAAGCAGCTGTGATCAATGAGGTGGCACTGCAATAGGCTCCTATGGAGCTGCACAACTGAGCAGCAACATTTTAAGAGAGGAAAAAAAAGGGGTAAAAGGGTAAAAGACGGAGGGACTAGCTTTGCAGTGCAGTGCAGGTGGGCTGCATCCCCAGTGGCACTGATCCTGATTGTTTTAATCTTCTGCAAAACCACAGGGGAATAAGAATCAGCTCAGGGACAGTGCATCAGCCAGGCACCCTGCCTCTACTGCTCACATTTCCACGTGTGTCAATATGCCACCCGAACATTTCATGTGTTAAATATCTGTATAAATATACTAGTGTAGCTTAAGCCAAGAAGGCTTCCCCATATGCAAATTTTTCCTGACAAACCCAGCAGGGAAGCTCCCGGGTTACCTACCACTCATGCGCTTTTGATCACTTTGCCCCCTGACAGACAGGTGAAGGGACAGCCTCCCACCTGGCAGCTGCACAACAAACACCTTCAGTCTGTGCAGTGATTCAGTAATACCATGTTAATCAGCTCAGGAGATGGGCTCAGGCCTGCTGACATGGTGTTTCTAGCACTGCACACTGGCTACAGGAAAAGCATGAGATGCTGAATGGAGCACTGCTTATAGTACCCACAGCACAGGGCCCCAGACCGGCCTCTGCAGCTGCTCTTCAGCCCCCTGCATGGCTGCCTGGCCCACCAAATGCAAGCAGCTGACCAGAGGCAGGTAGGTCTTTGGCCAGAAAGAAAGGAGAGATTTTGCATGCCCTAGTGTCTTGGAAATGGCCTCTGGCTCACTCATAAATGCTGCATGAGAAACAAGAGAAAAATTCACAGCATTATAATGATCAGTGCTTTAAAAATCCTACCTGGACACGACACAGTTGGTGCAGGCTAACACAAGCAGGTGTGTTTTGGGGCATGTTGGAAGCATGGCTGTTGAGAGGGGCAGGGCTGCCAGCAGGCAGTGCACTGAGGCAAGTGCTCACCTTCATACCTTCAATCACTGCAGACGGCTGCTCACATATATAGATTTCAGTGTACCTGGGATACCCTACGCTGAGGCAGAAGTACTTTAATACTACAACCAGGTGATGGTTCAAAACCCACACAGGTTTCTTTTTCCCTTTAGAATTGTCTCAGAGTGCTATAAGGGGCTGTACATACCAGAAGAAAAAAGTATTTCCCTAATCACTGCCCTCCCCAAACTGAGGAAGAGGATAAGGCCCCTTCTCTCACGTTTCTTCTCTCATGTATTGCACAAATAGTAGATACTTATAACCAAACCTATGCAAACCTCCCATGACATTAGTGCTGCAATCTGGAAATACAGATAGAAATACAGCACAGGGGACTACTGGTGGGACACTCAACCATTATGTTTTACTTCCCTCCCAAAAAAGCCACAAAATAACTCAGTCTGTTAGCTCAATGTTAGGAATTAGGGGGTTGTTTATTATATTGGTATGATCTTACTGCTTAGACTTCTCTGAAGTGAAGTGTGAGCCTACAGATTGCTGTTTTTAATAGAGAAGATGGTAAAGTCACCATTAGTTTTTAATAATTTTTAGGCATGTGGTGAGAGTGCCCATTACTTGGGAGGGAAGAAAATGTGTAGACTCAAAGTAAAATCAGTCCCAAGCCTTGAAGTGACACTGCTGCCTCTTTCCTGGCTGTCAGCCATGTAAAGTCACCACACTCTGGGGGCTCCCATGTGGTGGCTGTCAACCTAGGCAATTAATGTCAAGATAAAGCATGTTATAAGGGAAAAGCCAAATGTTTAAATTTTTTCAGCAGTACAGAAGTAAACAAAGACTCTCCACTTGTTGGGCCATTGCTCAGGCACAGCCACCTCTCACATTTCACCTTAAAACCCCAAAAAGCACTGAGTGTTTTTAATCTAGGATGACCCAGTAAAACGTTCAGTCAATGCTCCTAATTGAGAAATTCAGTTTTAGGTGGTAAATTCAAGGAGGCTTCTGAATCAGGAGAGAAAGGCCATATTAAATATTCTGTTCTTGAAAGACGCAGGGGCCCAGATCCCATCTACTCCCTACCACTCACCATAACCTTTTTCACTGCTATTCAACCAGTGAGTGCCATTGCCTCCAAACCACCAATCACTCATGCTGCCTTAGCAGAAAGGGAATGAAATATGACTATAGCTCAGTAAGGGAGGCCAAAACAACCACCTCCCTTAGCTTAAACAGAGGTAAAAGGGCTGCAGGTTGCTTTTTTCATGGCCTTACATTTCCTCAGTACCGATCCCATAGTACAAACAAAACTTCAGTTTGGGGGTGGGGGAGAGGAGCTGCAGAGGAACTAGGACTCAGCCTGAAGGAAAAGGCAAATGGAGATGCAGGAAGGGGAGAATTTCCTGTGGCTTCATGAGCTATTCAGCAGCACAGTGCAGGACATCTGTACTGGGTAAGAAAGCACAACTCAAATCCACTTACTTCCTTCACCACCACATCAGGAACCCCAAAGACAGAAGCTTAGCAAAAGATAGCCCCTTTTCCTGAAAGAGCTCCTTTCATCTTTCTTTCTTGTGCTTGAGTGAGAGCACAGCCATTTGCTAAGTTTAAATGTTTTCTTTGTGTTTGCATTCTACACACAAATAGCAGCATCTGTCATGGCTCTGAGGCCTAGAACCAAAAATCTGACAGAAACAGAGCCCTTGTGCCCTCCTGATATCCCCATGGCCTCTTGGGGTCACCAGCACTCTTTCCCACACCACCAGGGCAGGGGTGTAAAGAAGTGCTCAGCATTTCACCTATGTTGGTAGAAGTAAGAGACCTGAGTGTGCACATGTGCCACAGGTAAAATCTTTCTCAGTGGGTAGCATGGGAGTCTCTCTCACACTAAGCGCTGTTTGTTGGAAGACATTTACACTTGCCAAGATAATCAACTGCCAAACTTGATCACTGAAAGCCTGAATTTTTTGTTTATTTTTCTATTCATTTTAATCTGCTGTGTGTCTGCTGGTTTTCAAGTACCTACCTTGATAATGCCGGAGATGAGTCGAACTCCGAATCTAACAAAACACTGAAATCTGCATTTTATTTCTTTGAAGTTACTAATGGTCTCCCTCAGGCTCAATAGCAATTTAGCACTTGAACTCAGTTTTCCTTCCCTGGCATATTCCAAGACAGCAGTCCCCTTTGTTTGAACTTTCAGCAGCCAAGTGTGTATTAGATATCATGCTGGCATTGGGCCATATAGGTTACAAGAAGCACTATACCACATACAGCAAAAGCAGTTCAGACTGTCAGGATTTCCATCAGAAATCTCTCTCCTCTCCCTTTTTTCTTTCTTCCCACCCCAAGAATTCAGAATTCTGGCATCAGGAAAGAAAAACTCTGAGCTGAATCCAAAGAGGAAATATGCTTTTTGAAAAATGCATGCTCTGCATTTCAGAAAGACAAACAAGAAGCTTCCTTGCCTTCAAGGGCAAAATCACTCTTGCTTTGCTCTCCTGCTGCTTGGGCTCCCTGGCTGTTCAACAGCTTCCACTGCCTGCAGGCAACATCAGCTCACAAGGTGCCTTCTTCCTTATTCACCAGTTTGTCTCTTTCTCAGACAAAATAATGCCTTTGTAGAGCATGATGCCACCTATAAACAAATACTCTAAACTATGCTGCAACTACTGTAACCTTTTATGTTATGGTCTGAATATGAAAGAACTCTAGAAGCCTCATGCCCCTTCTACCACAGCTTGTGTCTCCTGCTTTTTCTCCCCTCGATGATGAAAGGCCTGGCTGACCTCCCACTTCCTCCCCAGCTTCCTCCTCCACAACTCCCACCGGCCTCCTCAACTTCCAGCAGCCAGGAGTCTGCAGTCGCATGGCTGCACACACCATGAGCCCACCCTCTGTGGCTGCATCCCACTTCACCCACCCCCACAAGCAGCTCCAGATCCTCATCCCCTTCAGATGGTTCCTATCACAACTCTGCTCAGACCACCTTCCTAATCACCCAGCCTCCCACAATGGAAACAACGCCAAGTAAATATAACAGGCTGAACAATTTCTCAGCTCAAGAGATGTAAAACAAACTCTTTCAGCAGTGAAGACAGACTTATACACACAGCTGGTTTGAAACTGAATTTCACCTCCTCATTTTAGAAAGCTGCAGAGAAGTTTCTTTACATTTGAGGGTAAAGTTGTACTCCTGGCACTGAACTGTTGCCAAGGTCCTGCAGCAGCTCCTGATGGAGGAACTCTCCAAGATACCAAGAAGGGAAAAGGAGAAGACATGGACAGTCATAGAGAAAAATCATGAAAAGGTCAGAAGAAAGAATGCAAAAGAGCTCTTGAGACACCTGAGAAGAGAAAGTACTGTGGAAGAGCTATCATTGCTTGGGACTGAGCAGGGCAACAGTAAGGGGAAAAAACAGACCCTGGAAAAGAAGAAACTTCTGGGGTGGCAGAGAGAGGCCCAAAGCTGCAGCATCTGGGCCCAGACAGAGCAACTTTTTTTTTCTGATGTTTTCAACTGATGTTTTCCTGATGTTTTCAACTAAGCATCCAAGGGAACTTATGCTCTCTGACCTGCCTGCAGCAGCCTTTGAAAACACAAACCTCTGCTTTGGCTGACTGGACATCTACCTGTTAAAGATGCCAGTGGCACAGGCAGCAAAATGCAGCCATATATTCACCTGAAAAAACCAGAGACACTCCTTGGTGTGCACCTGGGACACAGCATGTCTTCTGACAGATGCATCCCAATTTTTACATACTTCTGTCAAGCCCCCTTACAGCTAGTGGACTGTGAACAGAAGAAGAGATGAGAAGGGGGTGACTCATGACAGGCCTTCCAGATGAAGCCATCAGCATCCTGGAAAGATTTTAGAAAAGAGGAACTATTTTATCTTCTTTTGGTAAATGTTCCTGGCAAGGCAGCCCTGCTCCAGCACAGTAAAACAGAAGTAAAAGAAACTGAACTCCCAAACCCATTAGCCTTCATGATGTGTCAGCTCCATTTCCCCACTGCTCTCCCCAAAGCCTTTGCAGGCACATGATGTCAAGCTCCCCACAAAAAAACACAGAGGCTTGCTCAAGTTCTGTGGCTGATATAATGTTGGTGCAGCTAATTTAGCTTCCTCCCTAGTGTGCAGCCAGGGTGCTGCTGGTGCATTGCGGCTCAGCTGCAAGTCAGGCAGACACTGGCTCTGGAGAAAGGGTTGTGTCTGCCCAGCCATGGCAGAGACCAAAAAAGGAAGCCAAGTTGCTGATTATGAACTTCATAAAGGAAACTATCAGAGATGAAAGCCAAACTTGGTTTAGGCTCTGTCCTAAGCTCTCCCCATCCTCCTTTGAGGCTAGGTTATGTTTATATTGTATTACTTAGCAACAAAGTGAAGTACACAAGCCCAAATAAAACTTGTAAATACATAGGCAATTACACTACAGACTTACCAATATATGTCAGAACCGGATCACCAATTATTTACTTCTTATAGCTACATGATTACTGTGAAAATTTACTTTGAATTGATTCTTGTCCGCTAGAATGTAATAATATCCTTTCTCCTCCAGCCTCTGCATTTCAAGTGATTCACAGACTAAAAGTAGAACACTTTCTCTAAAAAGAAATACAAATGAAAGTCTGCCTGGTCTTCCTGCTGCTGGATAGTAATTATCTATTCAATTACATGTCTCCATTCTCTGCACTCTCTAATGCAGAGAAAACGTGCTTATCCAGATGAAACAATCTTCAAACATCTACAAAACCAGGGCTACTGATTACTGTTTCTACAGCTACAGAATAAAAGGCATTGCAGTCTGAAAGTGGTAGAAGTTCTTGCTCCGTAACAAAGGAATTACAGGAGTTTAAACAACAACAGCCATATTTTCTTCCTTTATGGCCTTGTATTTCTCATTTTCTGCCACAAAAATAATAAAAGAATCCCTGATATGGTCAAGACACTTGTATGGCTTCCTCCTACTGATCTAAATGACAGTTTGCACATTTGTCCAAGGGCCATAACAGAAAAGATGTTGCTTTCTGTTCTGTAATTTCACCATAGGCATCATCCACAACTAATCTTGCTAGACTGGAAAGATATATCCGGTGTCTGTTATTGTTTTGTCATGATGAATTCCAGGAGTAAATTAGGTTGTTGTATGTTTTTAATTATATTAAATCTCTACTACAAAGATATAGAGATTTTAAGGGAGATTAAGTCTGCAAGATCCTGAGTTCCTGTAGATGACTCTACCATGAGTGCATCTCATGTTTAAAAAGGAGATGTTTGACATACTTGCAAATATTGTAGTGATATAGGCTGATTAACAAAATTATTTTGTAAATTCTTCTTGTACACTTACTTAAACCATAATTGTTCACATTAGAAAGAATGATGCTATGCTTAAAATTATTAAGTCAGGGTTATACTTGCTCTCTGGTCAGGACATTAGTTTATCTATCATAATGCCTGTCTGAATTAGCCATGCTGACAACTGCCCCTCTTGAGCAACTTGCTTAAAAAAAAAAACATTTTTCAAAACTGAGGAGCTGACAAAGTTTAAATTAGCAGCCACCATTAGTCAAAAGGAAAATAATTGCAACTAAGTAAGCAGATGCTGTAATACTCCTGGAACAAAAGTAGCAGTAAAATTAATCTTGAGAAAACAAGCTGTGAGCCACAAGATGCCTGGCTGTAAATACTGGCAGCAACGTTTCAGTAAGGTGACTTTTCTCTTACCCAGTTTCATGCTGTGTCATTTATCTGAATTTTAAGAAGGGAAGTGCTTCTATGCTCAGTACAGCTTGAGAAGGACTGATCTATGCCCTAACACATACAAAATGCTTTGTCAACTATACTGTTCAATGTTTTAGGCTGCAAATCCTATTCTGGGTACAGCTGGACTGATAATAAAACATTAAACTGTCCTAGCATGCATTTTCTCACAAATGCAGGGTCTCCAAATCCTACTCTAAAATAAAAGTATCTTTTACTTGCTAATCCTATGTGACAGACTAGGTATTTTGAGATGGTATCAGAGTTGTAAGTAAAGTTATCTTTTCAAAAGACCCAAATCTGACATGCCAAAGATCTATTTATGCTGCTAACCATTCTCTCTCATAAAAATGCCCCTCTGAAAGAAAACAAGTAATAATTGCATCTCCTGGAAAAACAGTCATAGATTATTCTGAAGTATAGAATAAGAAAGGAAACAATTTCCACTGGTTTAATCTGCACTGCCAAGCAGCTTCCTTGTCACACTGCCTGGGGCAAATTCTGTGCACCAGGACTGACTACAGCAAAACCTGTGATGTCCATCTGAAGGACCTGAAATGCTAATCGTATGCCATCATATGAACAGAAGCATCTTTAGCCAATCTAGGGATATAATTCTGCTCCAGAAACACAAACCTTACATTGTGAGTGACATGAAATAAGCGTTATGCTTCCATACAGAAGATGAATGAAGTAGTGAAGAGCGAGAGCCACTGTGGTAGTGCTTCAGGAGGCAGCATCAGCCAGTCCCTGGCATGTAATGCTGGCTTTGGAGGGTTGCAGCAGGCAGTAAAGTCAGTCTTCACCTACTTCCCCATGTGTATTTGGAATAAGATTATGTTAGGTCTCAACTAAGCAAATGAAACCATCCAGCTTCAGATAAAGGTCTGAATACCTATCATTACATCTCCTGTTTAGGTATAGCCACCACAGACATGTTTGGCCACCTCAGTGGAGGTGAGAAGGGGGAAAGCTGGATTCACATTTCAAGCAAAACAAGTTAAAACCTATTTTTTTGTTGTGATTAAATAATTTTGTGAATTGAAAACATCTGCTTTAGAGACCCCTGAGATAAAAAGAGGAGGGGGCCCTGCTCATTCCCTCCCTCTTCACAGATCTCTGGGGGCTGCCAGAGGCAGGGCTGATGACCATTCTCCTCCTCCAGATGACCACACACACAGAGAGCACAATAGATGAGATAGGTTTTCCCAGGGATCAGTGGCAACTACAGAAAAATGAATACTTCTCTAACTAAGGCTGTCCAGGGTTGGTTTACTAACAGTCATTTAATCTCTGTAAAATCTATGGGCTTAAGCAGAAACACCTAATCTCTAGAACAAATTCGTCTTTTCAGGCAAAGCACAGCTGATCCTTGAACAGTAAAAAGACAAGCTCGCTGGGCTGTGTAAATGCAGCTGAACAATAAGGTGGCTAAAGGAAAGGTTTATCTCAAGGTATCACTTGTCAGGCACACAGCTTTGAAGGAGGCTGCTTCACATGAAATGCTGGAGGAACTGGGTGTGCGGCTATTACCAGTTCTTAGCCCTAAAGTGCTTTTTACTCTCACCACAGTCATGAAGCCTTTGAGACACTAAGGAAACTGCCTTCAGTCCATGGAAAAATTACTAAAGTAGCAAGAGGGAGATAGACTGCCTTAATATGAGTATTAACTTTGTTCTCTGCTGGTAGCAACGGACAGAAGTTTTTGTAACTGAAAGAAATTCAAACAGAGGGGAAAAAAATGAACAGCAAACAAAAGAATACTGGTCAGTTCATTCTGGCACACATTACACCGCAATTCTGCTGCCAATGTCAATGTATTACATGCTGTGCAGCTATAAATTTCAGTTATGTTTGAATAAACACCAGCATATAGAATCACTTTGGGTCTGCCTAATGCAGTCTGTCTGCAGGCAGGCCAGAATTGCTATGTTTCTTCATCTGAATCACCCCAAAATTAAAAGTTTAGTTGCTCTCAAAGTGCACATACCTGCAATCCCTTGTAGCAGCCCACAGACATTAAAAATGCTTTTCTTCATAATACTCTGCACGCACATAGTAAAGACAGACACAAATGCCACGGTGCAGAGAATCATGATTCCCATGGCTAGGAAAATAGCGGTTGCCTGCCAGAACCCACTGGCAATCTCACTGAAGTTTTCAGCGTAAGGACCACAAAGCGTGTCTCGTCTGGAGAACTGCATGTGGGAGATCCTGGTGCAGCGCCCGTAGATGCCCAGCGTTGGACGGTAGGGCTCCTGCTGTCCCCCCATTCTGTTGTCCACCTCCTCGGAGCTGGAAGGCTTTGCTTTACCAATCAGCCAGTCTGCACTCATGAAGGCAATGAGCTCTGCAAAAGCCACCACGATACTCAGGAGAGTCCATAGCATCGACCGACACGTTACAATGACATGACACATATTGATGTCCAGTGCTTGTGATCAGTGCAGCACACTTAAAATCCAGACACAAGGGAGAAAAAATTAAATTAAAAAAGGAAAAGGACTCTAAGAATATCGCTGTGGCTGCTCTGACTACTTTCCCAACTCTCTCACAAAGGCCAAGATGAAGCTTCTCAGGAGAAGAAGTGAGCAGCCTCAAGTCTTGCAAGCAGTGCAATCATTTGCTCTCTCTGTTTAGTTCCTCCTTTTTTCTTTCTGGGATGCTGAGCTCTGAAGCATGTGTTTCTTTCTTAACATTCATACTGGCACATGACACTGCAGGCTGGTGGGGGAGGCTACAAGGACTGCCCACTGTTTGACATCATACACCTACAAGAAAAGAGAAAACACATCAGCAGTAAGAAATAAGTCATTTCCACCCCCACAACAAACCAAGATCTGGCACAGATTCACATCAACATACAAAGCTCTAACAAGGGCTAGTCAAACAGAGCCTGCTGGAAACCTCCCTGATTTGTTGCGGAGGAGTAATTAATCTCCCTCCCACTGCTGCCAATACTTACAGTATCTGCTGTGCCCTATCCCATGGTGGGTGTTTGTCAAACACTGCAAGCAAAGGTCTCAGCAACACCCAGCGGTCCCACCCACTCCTACCTCCACACCCCCATCATCTTCTGGTCCAAATTACCAAGGGTGCTGGCGGTCACCCAGCAAAATGTTTGGACACATTTAAGCAGTTTCACAGATGTGCAGCTCCTGCCTTCACTTTGGGGAGGCATCACAGCCCGACTTTGGGACCAAGGCTGAGCACAGCTCCACAAGCTATGGGCACCTAGGTGCAAAGGGCAATGAAGGAACCTTGTTCCAACCTTCCGGGTTTCTGCTGACTGCAGCTGAGCCAGCCCCGCCTCAAGAAGAGGTGAACAAGATTACAGCTGCAGACAGCTCACCCTGTGATGTGGTGACCCCTTTGAAGCCTGGATTTTGCAAGGAGTGGTGCCTCCCTGGGTCTGGGTTCAAGGTTTGCACCAGTGTTTCAGGAAAACAATCTGCCTGCAGGTAAGTCACACACCTCATCTTGAACTGTTGCCACCACTGGCAGCCTCTGGTGACTCACGCCATTGTGAACAGGAATCTATGGAAAAGCGCCCCAGTCACTGCCAAGGGGCCAAAAGTGCCAGTCAGAGGGGTTGCCAGCCAGCCGTGAGCCTCCCAACTCCCCTCAATTCCCCTCCTCCACAGCCCTGTGTAGGCTGCAACTGCAGCAAAATGTTCCCCAGGGCTTTCCCCAAGCCATTACACAGCCTTTCAACAGTGGCTGATGACATTCCCAGAGTTACACTTATCTTAGCACAAGAGGCAGAGATCACTATACTTCCAAGTCCTATCCAAATATCAGCCTCAAAATAACAAACAGGTCATCCCACACGCCTCTGCTCTTGAACTGAAACAGTGCTGCCTGAAAGCAAGGGTGGGAGCAGGAAATGCCCTCATGTTACCCCCTCCAGGATGAGAATGTAGCACTTTGAAGTTTTCTTCACCAAACCCCAAATACTGACGTTGAATTGGAGGCAAGATTAAAGAACCAGATCCGGACCTCACTGCTGTGCTGCTTCAGTCACCAGATGCCAGAAAAACAGGCATCCTCAGTATTTTTTTTTTTTTAGGTTTGTCATGAGGTTGGTATTTAATTTCTTAGGAGTTCTGAGTCAGGTGGTTGAATATTAGTCCCACTGAATGTAACATGAAGCATACACATGCAGCTTCACACATTCAGAATTTCATCCAGAAATTTCTACTCCCTTCTATATTAGATATAGTGAATCATCTGCAAGATTTCATCCAGAAATTTCTACTCCCCTCGTACTAGTTGTAGTGAATTGTCTAATCTGCAGATTCCTTTGGTAAAAGAGGCTTAAAGCTGATGTGCCAAAACCAGAATTTGTCTCCTGTAGTTCAGTGTTATGGCACTGCCTTAAAAAAGGGCCTTTAGACATAGTGAGCACTTCTGCTAATTTTACATTTTGGCGACGGAGGGGGGGGGGGGCATTAAATTTTCAAGCAACCTGACATGCTAATGACTTGAATACACCCACTGTAATAACAGAGAGCTGAAGTGTCAGCCTGCCAAAGAAAGTTAATTTGCTCAGTATTTCCACTTAAAATAATGACTGGAATGTATTAAATGTCCACTACAAACCAGTATTCTTCTGATGTCATCTGCATGATTAGAGAGAATTTAGTTGAAAATGCTTTTATTTTTTTAAAATATGCTCCAGAAAGCTCTAAAATCTGTATTTGTCTGCAAGAACTACGCCCATATGAACTCCTCATCTTTGTAATTCCAGGATTTTCAGTGAGGTGGAAGGGACGTCAGAGCTGAACACCCATAATGGCTGTTACTGTTGACTCTGTATGCTAGCTATAAAACACCCTTTATTGAACACCGATGAAAACAAAGTTCATATTTACTTAGGTAGGTGGATATTCTAGATGAACACTGGCAGCCATAAAAAAATATCATTGATAACAAACATGGAATGCTATACTAGAAGAAAAGACCAAATCATGGGGTTCTTTCCCAACTGAAATGTAAGCGCAATAAATTGCAGCAAAATTTTATGACAGTATCTCCAGAAAAGTCACTGCATGAACAAAACAGCCTGTCTAAAGCTGACATGAAGGTCATGCCAAATCTCAGGAGTTCGCTTCACTGTTGTTCAACTAAAGGACACTTTACAGCATCTAAAAGTGAGGTAGTAGATGTCATTGAGAACAGCAATTCAATTGAAAATACTTTGGTTTGGCTTCTCCTAGGCAATGAGTACTTTATTCTGGTGCGAAACACCAAGAGTCAATACATATACCAAGGTATCCTCAACCTTGGGAGAACTTCTGCATAAGTTTTTCCACGCACTAGTGACATGGTCAAAGAAGAGCACCACTCATCTGCAAGTCCTTTTTCGTCAGACAGACAAAAATATTTAAAGTAGGATGGCAAGCTCAGAGGAGGGGCAGAGGCATTTCTTTCTGAGACTTAGTAAGGAAAGATTGCACATGAAGCACTGAAGACAAGTCCTAGCTCAGTCATGTTTAGATAATTAACCTTTTCCTCCCAAAAACCTCTTCCCCCTTTTCCTCCCAACAACCTCCTCCCCGCTATGGCTTTCCCAATGAACCTAACCATCTCTCATGTGGCTCCAACAATATGTTTGTGCTATACATGGAAGCCTTTCCAGCTACAGGCTGTGCTAAATAACTGTGCTTCATAAAGCTTCACTCTGCTCACCCCCAGCTTTTTTTTTCTTCATTTTTTGCTCAGCAGAAACTCAAACCAGGCCCTTGCAAGGCTGAAAACTAGCTGTTTATTCTTCCTCTCAGTTTCCCATCCCTCAACAAGTTTTTTCCATGACAGAGCCGTATGTTCTTCACAGCATGCCACTCAGCATCCACTTCTGACCGACTATCAAAATATTTGCTTTGACAACTCAAATTCAAAATACACAATGGTTCTTTAACCCTTTTGGTATTAACTCATTCAAAGTAATTCCTGCTGAAGAAGCAGATTACAAGAAGTAGCCTCACCTCATAGTCATTTGGGACTCTCCCTATTTTTACTACTGCATTCAATCACACTGGTGTGGAAGGAGGTCACTCATGCCGGAAAACAGCCCTGCACAGCAAGTGCCCACATGAGCCACACACCACAGCAGCATGAGGGTCCTGGCAGTGCCATTCTGGCCCACCACATAACCCACATTCCTTGTCTGGACAGCACAGCTCTTGGATGGCTCAAACTAAACCTTCAGCCTCATTTACCTTGGCTACCAGAACCACGCTCATAGTCATGCTCTGCATGAAGTGAAGTCTAACACAGTGATCAGATGTCAACAAGAACATCAGATCCTCAAAGTATCCAAAGAGAATAAGAGCTCTCAAATGCAAAATTCTTTTGGTTATTTTAATCTAACAGATCAAGCCAATTTAAAACATTGCTAAAACTTCCTTTCTCTTCAGATTCAATTTTGACAATTAAGCCTCCAGTCATACTTTCACATCTCTAGCTAGGACTTTTCAACTGTTGCCTTTTACTATACAATATGTCTATGTTCAAAGTATATAAACAACACATATTTTTTCAATGAGATAAACAAAGAAAACCGACTCCATCTTACTTACACTGGCAAAACCAGAAAGTGAGAATCCTCTCCAAATTACAATATTTGAATTAAGGTTTTGATTTTGAAGATGTCAGGCAGATAGAAAGAAACAGCTGCAAAGTACAAATCTGAGGTTGTTTATTTTAAAAAAGTATAAGACAATTAGTGTACAAGAGAACCACAAGTACTTTGTAGAACAATGTTGCGGCCAGTCCTTCATGCTCCCCTTATGATTTAACTGGACTACGACTCAGCTTTTGCCCTTTCCAGTCTGGTTCTGCCAGCTCAAGAGTGAGAATAAATAATTTTTAGATAAGTGGCTTTTGGCTTGGCTTAAGCAAACAGCTGAATGGAAGGCCACACAGACTGCTGAAGCCATCCCAGTTTATAGAATAAATCCAAGCATAGTTAGACATTTTCTGCCAAAGTCTGTTGGGGTCCAAAGTACAACCACATAGAGGAATTTCTAAATCTTGTTTACCATACACAAGCTTGAGCATCTCATAATGCAATATGTGCAAATCTTGGAAGCCTGTGTTCTGCTTTCTCTGAAATGTTTTTCATTAGCAGTAATAAACTCTCTGAATATGCTTTGAACTCCGAGAGTGGAAGTGGCTCCTATTTGTGTTGATGTTTACTCACTATTTAAAACAAACAGAAAGAGGCTTACACACTAAGACTCAATTATCTTAAGCTGACCCCCACCCAGGCTGACATGAGCTCCCCCTTTAAAAATCTTCCATCCTTAGGTGTTACTGCACAAGCAAACTGTTCAGTTGTGAGCTCACCCAGCCTGGAAGAGTGAGGCAGCCATCAAACCATCGAGGCAAGAGAGACTGCGCTTAAGACAATGTGGTATGACCACTAGAAATTGCTAATTTTCTGCGTCAGGGATAAATGTTGGTCAATAAAGTTCTCCTCCCATTCAGTCCTCTCAGCATTCTTACAAGAACTGCTGTTCAGAAGGAGATGGCAGGCTTCTGCCAACTTCCCTGCAGTCTTCAAAGGAGGAGACAGAGAGGTGCACCACCGCATTTCTACCCCACAGACTTAGAGATGACTTGCAAATGTAAAAAGAAGTACATTAATCATACTCCCCTGTCACAAGAGAACAACGACGAGGATTAGTACTTTGGGAAAGACCAGTTGTCCCAAATGGCTTGGTGTGGGCTCTCTTTGCAGACCAAAAGGGAGCTCTGGTGACACTGGTTTCTGATAAGCACTTGCATACTCGCCACAGGAAGCACCTGGACCAAGAATAGGGAAGGACACTTCATTGTGCTTTTGTTTCATTTTCTAAATGCAACCCATTTCAAAGTGATCAAAAAGATTCAGTGTCAGATAACAAAATGGAGAAGGTGCTTTAAAGCTGAAGTGGTTGCCCAGCTTCAGACAAATAGCTGAGAATAAACAAAGGATTCTCCATTCACCTACGAATTCTCATCAAATTATTGCCAACCTAAACAACATTCCAGAACAGAGCTTTTTACTTGAAGAACAAAGAGCAAAGTTTTTATTAGTCTTCACTTGTGAATCAAAGAGAGTGACTATTTGCATATCTAATGAATATTTAACCATTATAAACCCGCACAGGCGTATTAATAAGTGCATTATTGTGACAGGTGGTTGAAAACACATCAGACTAAACAGATGAATTTTACTGGTAATGGAAAGAATGTAGACTGATGATGCATCATGTCATATTCCTGCTGGCACAATGTAAGATGCTGGCACAAGATATTAAATGGAAAATGAAAATATTTTTCAAAATAGTCAAAACTCACTGAAGTATCCTAATCAAAACACTATTTCCTTGTCTTTCATTTAAATTATCTCCCTAGCAAAGGAATGTAGATGCAAATTTTAATTAAACTATCCCTCATGTGCCCAAATATTATATACATCAAGCGAAAAAGAAATGTATAAACAAAAGAAAATAATTATGACAGTGACTGTTGGTCTCCTGAAGCTGGACATGATGTTTATTCCATTTTATCTTGCAAATGCTATGGAATATGACATCTAATTACAGGTGGATTTGTTTCTAGAATACATCACTGTAAAAGAAACAAATATAAAACTTCTTTCCAACTTAAAAAAAAAAAAAGCAGCTGAAATGTACTATTCTTCTTCTGACCTCATTAAAAGCCATGGCAAAACTCCCACTGACTTTAATGGGGCCAATACATCACTGAAAAATCACTACAAGAATGAAAGTTTCCAAATTTTCAGACCAACTGCAGGGGAGGTTTAAACACAGAATTCATTTCCCTCTTCCCTCATCCAGACAAAACTTTGCTTATTGCCCCCCCACTAAGAGGATATCAAGCTAACTCAGATTTCCAGCATTGCCTCTGAAGCGCAAATTCTCAAGCTGGAGATTTGTTCCATTGCTCTGTATTTATTGACTTACAAAATTCCTTAAATCTGCAGCCATTACGTTGTGTTTTGAAAATTTACTTGGTATCTTTTGTAATTCCAAAATTTATTAAAGCCTACAATGTTAAGAAAAGCTAATGTGTGTTATTTCTATTGTTGCTTCTCAGGAGAAAATTACATATCACATCAAAAGTCATCACTAAGGGAGCAATCTTGGCTACAATTAGTGATAGTCTAACTGCTCAGGAATTTACCAACTGGGAGCAGAATCATGACTTTTCTGTCCTAGTTTGATTCCTCAGAACCTCACTGAAGTCTCAATCTTCAGAAGTTTCATCTGAAGCCCCCTTTCTTGGTTACCTACATTATCATATATGCAAGGAGAGTCAAATATTCATTGTGTTGTGATTACTTCATAAAACTCTGAACTAGAGCTCCTAAAGGAGTCTGATCAGAAAAAAAGGAGGGTTAGGAGAAAAATGGGAAGTCAGAAGGAAGGAACTACTAATATTTATAATATTTATAACAAACCCTCACTAATTTTTTACTAAGGATTTTTACCTTACCAGACTATGGCAATTTAAATAGTTAATGGTGTGTGCAGAAACTAGAGCATCAGACCAAAACCACATGTAATCTATGCTTATTGTAAAAAACAGTTCACCCTCATGACTTCATTGTGACAGATTTGGAACTATTCTTAATAATTTATTAACATTGTACTAAGGTATTTATTATACTAATACATTGGTTATTGTTTAAAATGAGACTAGTGAGAAAAACAGGCAGGAAAGGAAAGGAAAGGATGACTCAGTTGTGACACTTCTCAGCAAACCCTAGGGAATTGCTTACTAAAAAGACAAAACTTGCTCAGGAAAAGCCTCACAAACACAGCAGATCAAAGACCTGAGGATTGTTTAGGAAGGAACAGTCTTTCAAACTGGAGGGAAGAGAAACTGTTTTAGACAAACAAGCTTAAGAGAAAGGCACCTATGGGATGTACCTATTGAAGTTAGGCCAAAATGGAATACCATATTGGGCTCCTGATTTGCTCTTAGACAAAGCAGAACAGCCTGCAACAGCCTTGATTCCTTGCATGAAGGAAACACCACTTCAGTTAATTCCCGAAAGGAAACCCCTGCAGTATCTCCTTTCGCTTCTGAGGCTCTGTTAGCAGAGCAACCACAGAGGTTATGGCTCCCCAGCCTGTCTGAACAGCCAGGGATGGGTCATTCTTCTGCTGAGACGAGACCTAAGGCTGTAGACCCAAGATCTGCAAGATCTGACCTTTCCCAGCAGGAAGGACCCAGAGTTGTTTGCACTGTTACTCACTGCAAACAAGCTTCTACATCAGTCCTTCCAGACTGCTGCCAGCTAGAAAGACACCTGGCAGGTATCGACTGCTCCCCAGGTTCATGACGTGTAACACTCTCTCAGTAAGGAAAAGACACACTTTTGGCACAACAGGATCCTTGCACTTTGGATCCAAGACACACAGCTCAAGCAAACTACCTGCTATGACAGCAGTGACTGATCAGATGGGGAACCGATCTTGAAACAAAATGTGTGTAATCATTCTTGTTCCTCTTAATTCAAACTGAAAGTGAAGCATCGTTCAAAAACAATCAATACAGACAAGCCCCTCAACACAGTAATGCATAAAATATGTGTACATTAGAGGAACACTTTGACTGTAACTTTTCATTGTACTTGAGCTGAGGAGAATCAGCAGTGTCTCAGGTAAGTGAAAAGGGCTGTGATGGATAAGAGCTGCCAGAGTGGCTAATCAGAGCTGCTGTTCCTGTACTGGCAAGGATGTCTGAAGTATCTGGGCACCACATATAACAGTAAACTTTAAATTGTGCATGAAACACCTTTTATCCAGGAAACGGCAAAGTACTCAGACACTGGCATATCTCTGTGCACATCAACTAAATGTATAGAGCTATAGACATTTTTAATGGTTAACCTCTTGACTGTGCCCAAAGAGAAGAACTGAAATGACATATTTTCAATACTGCATATTTCATTCATCAGTAATTACAGGAATGCAGTATTTAGTTGGGATCTCTGAAATGGAAGCTCACTGCAAAGAGCCTGGAAACACCTAGACCGATAGCTGAAATTCTGGAAACCCCATTTTAGAGCAAGAAGCAAAAATTAACAGATTATTTATTTTAGCAACCGGATTTAATTTTAAAGCCAAGATTGAAGATAATTCTAGAAGTTGAGCCATGTGCAAAATTCTGGCTTGTTTTAATGCAGTTTGACTTGCTAGACTAGATAATGCTAACAGTCCTTTTCTGTCCTTAAAATGTATACAATTAATAACTAATGCATGTTTGTAGAAACTGAAAAGGGCTTTCTCAGCTTCACTTTCTCCTAAAATGCTGTCATACCTCTGTTTATGACGTCATGTGGCTTGTGTCACAGAAACACTTAATGTGCACTAAATGTGCAAACTAAAACTGGACCTGTGTGGGGATATGCATATAGGTCTGGTGACGATTCACCTTACTGCCATATAAATACATAGGCGAAAGAAGGGAAGAAAGCATACATAACCATTCCAGATGGGACGTTCCCTCACTCAGGTAATGAAGTCTGTAGCAATACTGTGAACTGAACCTCAATGCTACCACTAGAAACCCTACAACTTTGGAGATTTAATATATTCTGCAGTGTCTTGCACTGTTCCAAACACTTTTCTTGTCATCCTTCTAACACAAACCTCAGCTATTCTTGTGCCACTTTGAATCTCTAGCCCTGACACACCACATGCAAATGTACCTTTCCTTCTCCACAAAGGAGGACTGTAGGACTGTGGACATGGTCACATCTCCAACAGTGACTTTGATTTTCTGCTCACTGAGAAATGGTTTAAGTATTAAACTGAAAGGTTTTTTTCCTACAGTAACCACTGCTGAATTAGGCAATTACCACAGCAACATGTCAAAACAGTTTCAAACAAACTCACTTGTAAAGAAACAAACCTAGCTCTATGACTAGCTTTCTCCACTTGCGCTTCAGAGAGGAAGATAAACTTACTCCTAATACCTGTAGCAGAGGATTTCCCACACATGTACCTCATTGAAGAGAATGAAGCTACAGATACTCACGGGTCCCACTAGACTGTAGGGAGTGGACTTACATGACAGACCATCTTTTTAGTTATTGGGTTGGTTAGTTTCTTTCAGTTCTCAGTGACATTAATCCTTTTGAAAGCAAATGCAGTTTACAGAATGGTGGAAGGGTAACATCTGATTCTACTGTTGCCAAAAGGCAGAAAATTCTTGATTATGTCTTTCCTATTGGAAATGCAAATGAATCAAAATGCATATCTGAAGATCTCCCAAGAAATAGGCAGATAATTATTACTAAGAAAATGGTCCCTGCATAAGCTTTTTAAAGCTTCCATAAGCTTTATAGAAATCTGTCAGCTCTGTGAGTTTCAAACATTTAACTGAATTCTGAAAATTATCTTTAAACATTAGATTATCTATTAGATCTCCTTAATGCATTTCAAGTTTTTCATGGCAAAATTAGAAGTACAGTACAAGAAACAGTTTCAATAACTGTCCATCATGGAAGTTGCTGTTTAAAACCAATTCTAAATGGTGTGCTCATTGCATTCTGTAGGTTGATACTGATTATTACTAGCATCAATTGGTTGCAAATTATAAATTTTATCTTCTTTTTCCTAATAAATGCTCCCCTAAAAAACAACCAATTTCATCAGAGGCAAAATTAATTAGATTTGATTAAATTATTAACATAATGTATAAAACTAAAAAATAATATGGTCATTCAGACTATACATGAATTTAAATTTATCAGAATTTTACTCAGAATTTTGTACCATGACTCCCCTGTCTGGGACAAATGTCCCAGTTTATGTCGAATATTTACCTTTATCTCAGGCAAACAGGACATGCTCCTTTGCTAGTCTTTTTCTCTTTTGTTATGCTAAGATTGCAGAATTAAAAGTTCTGATAATGCAATCACATAAGCAAAATCATTTCAGCCTAAAACAGAATATACTGGAAAAAACCCACATTTTCTCTGGTTTTTGGTTTGTTTGTTTTTTTAAAAGATGCTTAGTCCAATGTTCTCTTACTTTTCAGCAAAAGAGCTGTGAGATGTCCGAAGCATCAAGGGAGAGAAAATAATGAAAATAAATCAAAATGGACTACTTAAATATAGAGAGGACAAAAACATGGAGGTAGAAAGACCAACATTATAATCTATAAAACAGGCTTGGGGATGGGAGGATTGAGTTTTTTCCCTAGTGAAGCGCTGCCTAATGTACTGAAATTGTTTTCCAATAACTGCTACCCCTTACTAAGCTCCAGATCTCTGACAATGTGTAAAATCTTGCTATCTGACACAGCTGAAATTTTGTCTTGTGTGTATATACATGTATATATAAACACACACACATTACAAAAACCTTGGAAACATTCTGCCCTTACAAAATAATTTTATAGTCCTCCTGAATAAAAGTTGAATCAGGAGATTTATCTATTTCGACAGATATAAGATTAAGGACATCAAAATTCCTACTTTATTTAACCAGCATAAATATTTCTATAAAAGTTAAATTTCAAAAGTTATAATCTCAAGACTTTTAGAAAAAATATAAACTGCAACAAATTCCACAATCCATTGAATAAATCAAACAGGAAGCAAATCACCTTCAATGCACACCCAGTACCCTGACAATCTCTCAGCACTATTGGATGAACAGCGTCTACAACACTTGCAGGTCATCAATTTGGCATCTTTTGTGCCAAAATGGTACAATGGGCTCCCCTTTTTATCTTTATGTCAGAGAATACAATTCTACAGGAAACTGGAAATAAAACTCATTAATCTGTGTTCAGTGAATACCACCTTTAGAAAAAGTAAGAGGTTGTTTCTCTTGAATATTGCTTATCTTTTACAATTTAATTCACTATGTAGAGTAAGAGCTGATAGATCCATCTGGTGTTCTGCATAGGATAAATTCCAAGAATACACTGGTTGGTGTACACTGCATTTTCTTCTTGTTTACTAGGGTAAACAAGAACTTTAAAAGGTAAAAACCAACACCCAAATGAAGCATCTGAGTCCTTGCTTCTGTAATCACTTTTCCCCTGATCTGTCATGATGGCAGCAGTAACAGAAAAGAAGCTCTCAAAGCTTTTTGGTGCAGCCTGGTCTATTTGCAGCACAGACAGAACAAAAGATTTAACTGGACTGACTCACTATTTGGATAATGATCTCATCTGAATTGAGCTGTGAAAATACCAATTTGCTTGAGATGACATAACTGCTGTTGCAAAATCTAGATTCCTCTAGTAGTAGCTCTCCTAGAAAGAAGGCTTTGTTGTAAGACAGAAGTGAGAGGCTCTTCAAGCAGATGGTCCAGCAGGCACATGTGCACAGCCAGGTCAGAGCTGCCAGCAGTGCTGCAGCAGCCTCCTCACAGCAGGCTGTCCTCTCACAGCTGCAATTTGTGATCTGTGCCCTTGCAGGTTCTGCCCTTGTGGGGCTGAGCTCCACATCAAATGCTCACCTTTGTGTTTGGAAAAACTCAGCATGCACCAGGCTTTGATGGTGAAGCTGTCACCACCAGCTTTGTTGCTGGTGTCATCTGCACTGAAGGTGATCCCTGTTTTGCAGCATTATTTTAAGATGCTGTCTGAGTAATTCTGGATAGATCACAAGAAAAATTGCTTATCTTTCACCAAAATCCACAGAAAAATCCATTTCCTCTGGACTGGAAGAAACATACACAAACTGGTGCAGGAAATGCCACAATCAGTGGCAATTGTGTTTTTCTGTGCCCAAGGTGTGTGTCTTTGGCTTCAAGAACATTCACATTTGTTTACTGTGCATGTTTTTTCCAAGAAAGGAAAGAACTACTTTGTTCGCTTTTTACTATAATCAAAATCTGCTATCCTATTTAGGGAAAAGGAACATAGAAAGCAGAAGATATTAGACACCAAAGTTATCCTTTTTTATTTTTCTTTCTTAATATGGCGCTGCTAAACACTTATTTTTTACAGTTTCAAAACCAAACTTAGGGTAATTCCTGCCCTATAAGCAATATTTGTATTTGCTCATCATGATCATGACCTTGGCAGTGTGATTTAAGGCTTCTGAGTGCTTGCAGCTGTACTGAACTCTCCAATGCTTTTACAAAATACTAGAATAACAAAAGAAGAACACCAGTATTCACTTAAAAATGTTTAACAAATTATCAGAAAAATTCTAAAGCCTTTAGCAGAGTCTTAGTCCTTTTACCTAGGATACATCCAGTACTTGTCTCCCCACTGCAGGCTGAAATAAAAAACTGCAGAATTGTACATGGAGTGAAACACTGCTTGCAGCATGTGCACACCCCAATCCTCTGTATTCCACAGACACTGTCTTGTATTCAGGAGCTATTAAAAACAGTTGAAACTACAATGAAACACGCTGAAAGAACAAGAATGCGCATAGCTCCTTTCCCCAAATGTCAAAAAACCTGTGTGAACCAGATTTCAGCTTTTTTATGACCTGTTACAACAAGATAATATACAAATGGTCTAGTTGGTTGGTTTATAAACAAACAAACGTGACAGGTTAGGTTAGATTAGATGTGTGTGTCAGAAATGTCAAAATAGCATGCTAGTCACAGTCATACCCAGTAAAACAATCCTCTCCCTTGTTTTCAAACTCAGTTTTGTTTAAGAGTTGGTTTTTTAGGGGGGGGGTTGTTTTTTTTTTTTTTTCCACAGGAAGCTATAAAAAGAAACAATAAGCAGAAAGTACTTAAACCACAAACAAATGCAAGGAAGAGATAAGGTGAAATACTAAAAATAAATCTGGAGCAGTTGCAAGCTGGTGAGGAAGTAAAGTAACAGTAAAACATCCATGTCTTTATGCAAATGCAGTTAAAAAGAAAATAAATAAATAGGAACCAGCTGGTGAGAGGAAGAGCATGGTAGAACAAAGCACACTATGGGAAGGAAAACACAGGCTGTTATAATAACCTGTACAGGAAAGCTGCATGCATAAGAGAAGGTCAATGCAGTATTACTGTAATCTGAGACAACAACAGTGTGCTAAAATATGAAGAGGAACAATAGGAGTGCTGGAAATTCCACTGTACCTGTGTGGAGACTGGTAGCTTGTTCACACTCCGAGAGCCTGACTGCTGACAGCCAACTCAGAGAGTCTGTGCCATTCCCCAAGAAAACCCAGCAGGCCACCTCAGCAGCACCACCCCTTCTTGGCAGCACTGGAGCAAAAACAGTTGGACTGACCTGGGGAAGGTCTGACACAAGAAGGTATCCTTGCACCTTACAGATTGTTTTCAACACCCACCAGTACAAAAAGTGACATTACCAGAAGTCTTATAGTACAAATGTTAAATGATTACATAGGAAAAGTGATACTGAATTCTACAAGAAGCTGTAAAAGAATGGCAGATAATTTAAATGTGTGCAAAAGAATGGTCAATCACTGTTTAATCTTTGGAAACGCTTGGGGAATTTGTAAAAATAAGTTTAATACAAAAGACTGGTATTTATCAAACAGCAGTAACATATCTGTATTGAAGAATGTAATGGTGGAGGGTAAAAAATTCAACCTGTACTCAACTAAGACCAAGAAACAGGAAACCTATAAACTCTTATAAGCAACTCTCTTAAATCCATAAAGAACATGAGATTATGGAACTAAGTCTAACCTTTAAATTGACTGTTTCTTTAGAATGACATGCTAAATCTCAAAACTTAAATTACTATTCCTGTGGAAGGAGAAGACCAAGAAGGGTATTCAAGCAGGCAGTGATCTCTCTGTGCAACTTAAATTATATTTTGTCTCCTGAAAATACTATGAAAAAATGCACAGAAGAATGCTGCTGAAGACAACTTGAGTTACACTAAATATGGATTCATCATCCCATTTTCAAAGTCCAAATAACCCAGTTTCCTAATGGTAGTCTACCATTGAAAGTCTTCTAAATGAGGGATCACAGCCTTCAAGAGCTCTATACAGCTGCTAAGATTAACAGCAGCTTCCCTTCACTCTGCAGAGTCATGTCCTCAAGATCGTGATGAGCTAATACTAACATTGCTCGGAAAGCCGGAATTACCCTAAGCTTGTTTGAAACCATCAAAAAACAAGTGCCTAGCAACACTGAGAAAAATAATGTCGACTTGTCCATTCCCTCATTTGCTTTCTAAGACAGCAGAGGAAAAAAAAAGCATTCATTTAGGTTTGTTTGCAGTGTACTTATGTACACTTATCACTCACAAATAAGTAATTCCCTTATAAGACAAATGAAGGATGCAAACAATTAACAGAAAACCTCAATTTGTCTTTTTTTCCCTTCCTGTCTTGTAGACATAAGTTGTATTTGCATTAATAGTTAAAAACTGGGGATACTGCACATTTTTCAAAAGCACGCCATTTTAAGAATATACTATACCTTGGCTGATTAAGTGAGGTAGCATACAAAGAACGTAGTTTTTAAAAATTAATTTTTAACTTGATAAAATTAGCATTAGCATAGAGCAGATTTTTAAGTCTGACAATAGTAAAACACATCAAAAGTAATTCAAAGTCGTGCTCCGCCAGAGTTTTGCAGGGAGATACTGTTATTCCAATATGCATAAACTGTTACGGATGCCATCAAACTGATGCTCTGTAAAAACTAGACAGAGAGAAAAAGGAGAATACATCCCATCCACCTTTTCTTCCTGCCATGAAAACTAGAAATTAAGGCCTGTTTTTTTCCAACAACAAAATTCAGGCAATGCTTTATGATGTTGAGTGATGGGAATGTGTATTTTGTTTTATTTTGAAAAAAGTTGTTAGATATATTCTGCAGATGTAAAGATATATTAATGCATAATATTACTTAGCTCCTAGTCAAAATTGTTGCTTAAAGCACAAAACAAATACAGACTATGATAGTGATCTCTGAGTTGGTAAAATGCTTTCATGTACCCACCAGAATATTACGATACAAATCCCTCTGGTCAGTGACACTGTCTGAATTCAGTTCCCAGAAGACAGTAATACAGAACACCAAGGCTATAGACATGTCAGACTTCTGAACTACAGTGAAGATTTTGAAACAGTAAATAAGTTTGCATAGATTTTTTTTTCCTCCTGCAGAGAAAGATTTCATAGGATATTGTAAATGTTCAGTATAATTTTAAAATTCTAATTTAATTGCCAACAGTTTATGAACTCATCATTTCCATGAGTCTTGCCTTGCTATTTGATCACAGGAGTAAAAGCTTCTTTGGACACAAAACACACATCTACAACTGTAATCTTAGAAACTAAATAACAATGTGACTCAGTTACTATGTTTTCACTTAGATCGGCTGGTATTCAGGAAGTGAGACTCCGATTACTAATTATCTGAGAGAGCCCTTGAAATGACGAGTGACCTTTTAAAAGTTCTGAAGAATAAACATGCAACATGAAATCACTGGGAAACAGCTTCTTAAAGAAAACAGGTAATGGAGAAACTTAGTTGAGAATGAATGCATATCTGACACATCCTGACTTCGGTGTTTTGAACCCAACAAGGCTGAGCACTAGCCCTCTACGGAAAGCGGAGTTGCCTGTTCTTCCTCAGAACTAAAACCCATACTTGGATTTTATTCACATTCCCCATATATGCTGTTAGCACTAGAAGACTACCCATGTCAAAAAAATTCTTATGTTGTGTTGCCATATTGTGAGCTCAGACAGTAGTTACACAAAGTCCATCAAACAAGCATCAGAAAATACAATTAGGGGTTTTCCAAAACTGTATTTGGAAAAGACAATAAAAAAAAAAAAATAGAGTATGCTAAAAGTGATTAAATCAAAGGTAACCCTTACAACCTTTCACTGTATGCAGACATGATCTTTAGCAGAGAAATCCAAAAGGCATTCATGTAGAGGAATGCAATTTATTGAAATAGAAGTCAGTAATTGGATCTGCCTGGAGTAATTGCATATCATAAACACAATGAAATTGAAGCCTTGGTGTATATCAAGGGCTATGAATTAACTAACACCAATGAGATTAACTGAAAAAAAAGGAAAAGGCCTAATAGGATACTCATGCACTTTGAAACAGCTATGCTGCTTTCTCAGCTAGAAATAGTACATGAGAAGCAGATAATCTTTTGCTATATCTCAAGAATGTATGTATGTGCTCAGATGTCCAGAGAACTGCAGACAGAGAGATCTGGAATGTTTCTGGCAATGGGGAAAAAAAAAAAAAAAGAGGAGGTGGGGATAGGGTGGGAAGGGGATCTTAAAGGGAGATAGGATCAGAATGAACCCTACATCAAAACTATTCCATTCTCCCCCTGTCTGAAAGGGGACAGCAAATGAAGTTTTATTTTTATTTTTTAAAACCAATTGAAGCATCCAGGAATCTGGACATAGCATAATTCAAGTATTTCCGAAAAGTACAACATAAACTAGCATGAAATCAAAGAAGACAACATTCAATGAGGGCAAGTAGCAAGAAAGAGAAGTATATAAATACAGACTGCAGAACAGCTAGCAGTACTATAAAAAAGGAAGTGAATGTAAAATGGGTCACAACTGAGTAGGAATCAAAAGAAAAAGAGGACAAAGACAAAACTAAAATGTTCTAATTCAGAGATGTGTTAATACTCCCACCAAAACACAGAAAGCAGTGGTTACATGCACTTTCAAAGCATCCAGCTTCTTGCTTAACATTTCAGCAAAATACACAGAGATGGCAAGAGAGATCATGGCCAGAGGTCTTAAAAATGTGACATGAGGGAAGATATAAGAAGCCTTATTCATATGGAAGAGTAGATATGATAGTAACTGAAGTGATATTGCTAGGACCCTAGAAACAGAGTTATGGTTCACAATCAGCCCATTAGCCCACCACAGATTATCGTTTTATCCAACAAACAATTTTGACCTTAAACACAAACCAGAGTCCTATATGGGTAGTTGTAAAAACAACTGCAGCACTGAATAGAGCATAAGAAACATAATGGAACAGAAAAAAATTTGTGTGGGGTTACCATTAAAAAAAAAAAAGTATAAAGATTTTCTCCACCTTTCTTCCAGTTTCAAGTTTCAGCAGGAGCTATGAAAGCAGCTGTGGCTGGGGTAAGCCTGAATGGCTGGACAGAAGTGTGGTAAGAATTTCAGGGTAAACTGAAAAGAGCTTTCTTATACAGTGCAATCAGTCAAACTTGAGGTTCATGCCCTTCACATGGCCACTCTATAAATTACAGGACAATAAATCAACCAAATCAAAACAGGATGTGCAGGGCAGTTGCAGTGTTTCTTGAACACCTCCTCTGGGATGCAGATGCAAGACACCCAAGGGGGTTTGCAGTAATTTCTAACCCAGGTGATGCATATGCTCAAAATGGTCCAGAAATAATTATAAAACTAGATCCTATAACAGAATCTTCTGCTTGTCTTCCTGTCGACATTTACAGCGTGCTGCAGGAGCCTGCAAGAATGCCTTTGTATGATATCACAATCTAAGGTCATTTTTTCCTCAAGTTATAGTTATGTTAGCCCAGAGCCTCTCCATATTCCCTGTGGTAACAGCTAAGGCTGCATAAAATAACTATGTAAGCGCTAGAAAAATGTTCAATTGACACAGCTGTTTGATGGCAAATTTCAAGTTGGGTAAGGGCATCCCTTTACAGGAAAGTGGAATGAAAGTTGTTGCAGGTCAGGCTCAGACTTCATCACAGGTTCCCTTTATCCACCAAAAATCCACCAAGGTTCCCTTTATCCACCAAATCCACTGCCTTAGTACAAAGATTATTCAACACTTTCCACTCTTAAAATGTATTTTCATTGCTTACAACTTTGCCAAAATAGCAGTTTGGGCTGAAACTTTCCACACCAGATGCCTGCCTGAGGCTGAATTTTTTTGCACAAGTTTCAGCCAAACAATTTAGATGTTCTGGAAAATGAAGATGTGTTTTTCAGTATTAAAAGCATTTGGTGAGTTTTTCTTCAAGAAAGAAAGCTTTATAAGTGTACATAAACTCTTCTACTCCATCAGATGGTTCATCACACTGAGGGGTGCATATCTACTCTGATTTGGCAGCTAGAGGCCTTTTGTAGGCTTGCCCAGTGACTCAAACCTCCATAGTCTGCATCCTTACTCTGTATACCTTTCTGTCAAGCTGGAGTCCTGCTGAGACCAGCAGAGCAGTCACCCACCCTGGGGGACAACACGTGATTTCAATCAGCCATGGACCATGTTGGATCAGAGCTGAAATCAAAGCTCAGTTCAGAGCATGCTTTTCCTTCTCCTGCCAGTGACTGAGCTATGCAAAGGGCCATGCTGGGGGGTTGCTTAAGAAGGAAACAGTGAAAGAACTTCAAAACCTAAACCCAAGAAAACAACCACCAAGGACACACAAAAAAAAACAACAATAGCCACACCATACCTGGAGACTGGGTGGGCTGAAGTAATGAAGTGAGCTGGAAGAGGATGGAGAATCTGGATCAGTGAGACAGAGCTCACTAGTGAAGAAACAGTTAAGGTCTCTCCAGGAGGCAGCCCAACCAACTTACTCAGGGATAGCAAATCAGTGGTAACAGTAACAGATGAAAAGCACCTAGAAGTGTACAGAATTTATTTTGCACCCTCAAATCTGGCATTTCCTTATATTTTAAAACTCTGCATGACAGCATTCTCAAAGGTGCCTTGTTTTACATCTGAATCATGACTTTACAATGTCCACACACGCAGTGTGAAGAGTGGAATTAGATGCTACAGCAGAGCCAGCCTGGCAGGGACTCCTTGGAGACCAAACACGATCCTTTTCCTCCCATTCCCTGACAGACTTTCTTCATTCCTTTTACCATTCTGGTAACCACTGGATCCCTCCATGAGGTGACTGAATCTGACAAGCCAGTAAAAAGTTAATCAAGAAGAGAAGGGTAGGGAAGAAAACCAGGAAGGAAATACAGAGGCATTTTCTCAGTGTGCGAGTTGCACTGGCTCCCAGTGAAGATGAAATGCACCCCATCGGGCAGAACCAGACCCCAGGGAGCACAGGGGAGAAAACCAAGGCCTCCCTCTTCTTGTCAGATAAAGGCCTTCACCATGACAAGTTGGAGGACGTTATTACAAAAGTTACAGTGGGACATAACAATTGCTTAAATCTCCCCATTGATTGGGGCCCCTAGAAAAAAAAAAAATGTCCTTCCAGAAAACATGTCAAAATGACTGGTATTTCTTCATTCAGAGTCACAAGTCAAGTCACATGCTGGAATTATTTCACTCTAGCAATGCTTCAGTGACTCACTGGCTGGTGTGCAGTATATTACCCACAGAGAACTCATCTTTATTGTTTAGCTCATATCTATGTGGTTAGAAAACAATATAGTTTTATGCAGTCACTCTTATTTTTCTGTAGTTCAGTCACATTGGTCCAATTTTATCCAGGGGCAGCCCACCCACTTCCAGATTAAAACTAGAAAAATAGTTCTTCTGTTTTCATTAAAAATTCTTCCTCCTTTACCCACATTACAATTGTACCCATACTCAAACAATACACTCCAGACAAGCTCTGAAGAGTTCCCTTTCTATTCTTCATACATAACAGCTCATTGACCCACCACAACACCAAATCCTGGCAACCCTTCCGGTTAAAATAAATAAATAAGCCCTTAAACCCACCTCAAAAAAGGGATGGGGTGATCCAGCTCCCAGATGCAACACTTGGTTTGAAAATTACAGCAGCAAGTGGTCTGGGAGCAGCATTTCTGCCCCTGCCCTGAACAGCCCAGCCTTTGGCTCTGACACTGAGCAGGTGGGCTGCTGTGACCACCGCCACATACATGTCAGAGAGTGCTAGGCAAGACTCCCCAAAGTTTCAGAGAGACCTGGGAAGAACAGCTCTCTTCACACCATGAGTTAGGAGCGAGGATGCTAATTGTAATCATGAAGCTGCTGATTATCCTGAGCATGCAGAAAGACGTGGACGCCTTAGCTTTCCAAGTTATTCCCTGCAGATCAATCCTTATTGCACAGACAGACAAATCTGGCTGTGGCCTCTCCCTTCCCCACAGTCCTCTGGACAGAGCTGGGTCTGCATCACAGATCTGCAGCATGAAATGTCCTGAAATGGGGAACGGCTTGCCACACCACTCTCCAGCTACAGACCAGCATCATTCATCACAGCAGCTGACAGGTTAGACTTGTGCACTTGGGAAAAAACGGGAAAAGCAACAAAAACCCCACCACACACTGAGCAGTCTGCAGCAAGAATCAAAGATTATTGCATCACATTCTTGTGCTGCATTCAGGGCTTTTTTGGCCTGAGCTCTCTTCCTGACATCATCTACCATGACTATCCTCCAAGTTCTGTCTCAGAGCTCATTTCCTCATGGGAGCTTAACAGAACTACAACTACACATGCACGTTAGAAAACACTAAATATACACACACTGGCCAAGTAAGCTCTCAAAGAACAAACTTCCAGTTGGTTTGCTTATCTAGTACCAGCAATCTACTTTTTTCCAGCCTTTGTTCTTACCTTCAACATACTGATTTTATTGCAGGATGCTTTTGAAATCAGAACATTAGATATGCCTTCCCAACATCGGATTAGTGACAGGAGGCCTCTGGTGGAGGCTTCTCTGGGCTCCTGGAAGGTGGAATATATTTTTTGAGAAACTCCATCTCTTTCTAGACTGTCAAGTGCTCAGTGCTTTTAATATTACATGCTTAATTGAAAACACCTTTACACTCACTCATGTAAGTTGGGTATACTAATCCTGAACACAAAATATGTCCTCTCAGAGTTTTAAATAATCAGTGTTAACATTTATATTTAAACATTCCAACTGCAATAAATATTTAGTTTAAAAACTGTTTCAAGTGTGTATCACATAGAAAAATAAAGTACATCTGTAAGATGTCTTTAAGGACACACAGTAAAGAAACCAACAAGACTCAGCTTCCACCAAATAATAAGTACATTAATAAATTTGTACTTTTAAAAAAAATCACATTTTCCTGTTTCCCTTCAGGAAGAGTGAATACTAACTTCAGTAATTTGGTTTCTAAATAACAGACAGGAAAGAATTTCTCTGAGAGTGATGAAAGGATTTAGGTAACACTGTATATGCAATTAGAATTCCCACATGTTTGTATCACTGGGAGTTCCTGTGGGTGCTGGGGAAAGATTAGGCTTGATTAAACTGCAGACTCTGTAAGTTTATAAATAAACTCAGTTGTGAAACACACAATAAAAATCTATTTGAGACAAAATTCAATTTATTTATGAAATATCTGAATTAAGTTCCTCAGTTATTTTCAACCTAAAATTCCATTGTGTTAATGTGAGCTGAGAAATAAATGAAGTCCCTTGAAAGTGTTAGATGAAGAAGTAACGGGAAGAGAAAAAAACTACTTCAGTTCAAGATTTCAATGTAGATACTTCACTGCCTATTTGGACAAAACAGAGATTTCAGATGTGTTTGTCACATGATTCCACTTCCACACAATAATGATCTATTCAGTTCAACTGCCATTTATTTTCAGCAGTAATTACTCATTAGCAGTTGCATTTTGTCAAGACAAGATTTTGCTATTGTGAAAATATTTCCTGGGTAGTCAGGACGTCATACCATATTCTAAACTGTACGTCCCAAAGGGTGATTCAAAAATTGAAATTCTAAGGGAAAAACTCCCCAGCAACATATTTCAACAAACAAGCTGGAGGTCAGAGAGGGAAGGACATATAAGTTTAGCAGAAGGTTCCTTTTGGTCCATGCTTTTCTTACGAAATGTCCAGGTCAATCAGACAAACAAGCAGTCCTATTCCTAACAGGGAAAATTAAGGTACTCATTACTGACAAAATAGGTTACAAACCAAATCTAATAATACTGAATATAGATTTGAAACTTGCGTAAGAGTTTACAGTCAATCTTGAAGAAGTTGTATTTAATCTGTTCAACCCACTCCCCAGAATACTTTACAGGGAGGAGCACATTCAGCCATTTTTTAGATTTCAAATCTGTCAGAGAAGTATCTGATATGTATTTGGGTTTAACCCACTTATTACACCATGCTGAAGAAGAAAGTACATTATGTTCCTAAAAGAGTTCAGACACTCCAAAAGCAAGCATTTCTTTTCAGGAACTTGGATTTAGACACACAATCTTCAAAATGTAGGTAAAAGAATAGCAAGCTTTTGCTGCTAGCTTGGCATGTGAGAACAACAAAAACCCCAAAACAATTAAAATTACAAGTCAGAGCATGAAATATTCCCTTCTTTGATTTTTTTTTTTTTTTTGCATTGTCTCCGTTTGTCTAGGCTTTGAAAATGTCCTACATTGCCTGTGTGCCAGAGAAACTGCCTTTTCAACCCACAACTCTAAGCACACTTGTTTATGTGAAATACATTGCTGAGTCAGCCTTCATCCCTCAGGTCTAATCATAAATTATACTGCCAGGCAGATTTTGTAAAAGCTTTTAGCACTGATTTAGCCATGGAGATTGAAAATAGAATACCAAAATGGAAAAAAAGCAATTATTGATGGAATATTCTCTTACTTAAGCCACATATTAAGGCTCTCTAACAAAATCCTGTTTTAGTCACCTAGGCAAATGACAAAAGCCAGCCCTTCAGGGCTTTTCACAGTGTAACAGAGGCTGAAGAATTGAATTAACAAAGAAACCTTGAAAGCATTAAAGGGGCTTGTGTGGGGTAGAGCTAACTGGCAAGAAGTGTGCATAGTACATGCCAATATGGGAAATGCTCTGAGGTGGGCCAAACTGCCATTTGATGCCCAAAGTCCCAGGTTATTGCATTAGCAATAAGAGTAAGATCCTAAGTGAAACTCAAAGTTTTCACAATCTATTTGGGATATTTTCTCAGCCAGCCACCTCATTCTCCTTAACAGAAGCCTCTGACAGTAAAGAAAGTAAAACATCCTTCTTTACTTTCATTTTTGTAATGCAAACATTATTCACATAGTAGACTATAAGAATATGCTTCTTTTAAAATTCTCCTTACTTACATAATAAATATACAAATGTGCCTGGGTTTTGTGTCCACAGCAATTAATCCCAGTCTTGCAGGATTAAAGATTACTGGGGTGGGCTACTTTAAAAAACCCAAAACACAAACAACCCTTTTGAGAGAAAAACTGCTTTTTGCTATGAGGAGCTCTGCAAGTTGAATTTCAATGCTTCTAACATCCACTTGCTGAATAACACCATTCACAAAGCTGAAAACAATCCATTACTCTTCAACTGCAACCATCAGCTAGAGCTGACAAATGTTTGAAACAAGTCTGAAAATAATATTCAAAATGCATCCAATTCCAAGAGTACTGCATTACACACATTAGAAGCTACAGAGAAAATATACTCTCTAATCTCATAGAATTAAAAGAAAATCACATAGGAAAAATATGTACAGCAGTTGAAAAAAGTTTCTTCTCCAGTGTAGTAAATTGTATTCAGCTATGAGACACCTTACTAATTGAAAATAACCTTTTAATGACCTTTAAGCTCAACATTAATTCATTCTGTTGGTAGCTGTCCTTCCAAAAAAATAAATAAAAATTAAGCTTCCTAGGTGTGGATTCAGTTGATTTTCCTGTTCTGTTTCATTGTCATTTAAATTCAGACTTTTCAATTTCTGTCTAGCTTCTTTCTATAAAGTTAATACAACATTTGGCAAAGAAAAAAGGAAGGACACTTGTATTTACCCTTCCCTCCCTGTCACTCACTTCTACCACATGAAGTGCAATCTACAGGCTCTCCATTTGTCACTGTTGTTGCTATTATCCTAAGAGCAAGGGAAAACGTTTTGTATCTTTTAAGACAAACTTCTGGCAAGTCAAAGCTAAGTCTTTACACAAGAAGCTGATGCCTGAAGTCAGATTTCTGTTTTAAGTAAGAAGCTTCTATTTAAGTAGGAAGAATGAAAGCCTAATTTAAATTGTCCTTACACTGTTTCACGGGTTGATGAAAATGGCATTTAAAGGCCAGAAGTCGGTCCTGACAAAAGGAAGAGATTTGCCATGCTCATCAAAGGTTTAAACAGCCTTCTTCAATAGCTAGCATGAGAACATTTTAACAAATAATTAAAGCAGAATAATGCAGATCCAGTTCAGAGGTCCTTAAAAAATAAGATCATACTCTTCTGTAGGGGTGTATTTGACCTTGGTCTACCAGTATAATCATAAAATGGACCACTGAACCACAATGGTAGCAAGGCAAAGCAAGAATTCCATGTGTTGCCAGTCCCTGCGCTTAACGCTTTGTGTCACAGATATCCATCTGTCCCATTTTCCACACATCTCTAGGAAGAAACAAATTACCACTGCTCTATCTCCTCTTTCAAAGAAATCCTGCATTAACTTCTAGAAAATCAGCAACAAACTTCCTCAGTCTTTACCCAAAGGTATCAGCTCTTTGTAATCATCTACCTTATCCTCCAAACAAAAGCTCTGCTGCTACTGGCGGACCTGACCTTTTGCAAAACTCGCTGCATGAATGCTGTCAGACTGGAGCAGCTGCAGAAGCTCACCCTGTCACTCAGCCTGCCTGTCCTGTTGGTTGCTCTTCCCTGCCACTGTTGAGATTCATAATATTTAACTACAAATAAAAGAAGCAAATGTCTCCATTTTGGCTGGCATTAGAAGAACAAAGGAAAATTATGACAAACTAATGAGGTAAACAAGACAAATTGAGGAAAGATGTTACACCTCATGTGAAGTTGGGAGAATGCATGCTGAAAACAGAAAGCATTCAAGTGAATGAAATACTGGAATATAAAGATATTAATGGCCTGAAAAGTATCATGAAGATAGCATATGTAATCATCTAGCCTTACAAAATTTTCCGGTTTTTTTTAAACAAAGATAATCACTATGATTCCATGTTTGGGACTCGCAACCTTACTGAATAATGCTCTGCGTAATTGTTTTTCTCCTGTGCAAATATTTACATTGTATTAGTGGAAGAGAAACCCATACTCTTCCATCCCTGACTTAAAGCATCACCACCAAGTTACACAAGAAGTCATGGCTAACTGGAAACAGCTGCTAAGCCACTTGCATCTCTGTTGTTTTATAATACCCACTAGTAACTCAGAGAGATCACATCTTACATCTGCTTCTCTTCACTTCTACATCAAAGTCTTAAATAGATAGATTGTAAGAGAAGTTGTCATTGAAGCTAGGTCTTGAGGAGAGGCACAGAAAGTCATGCTGCAGCTGCTGCAGATGTTCCTCTGTATGTTTACTAATAGCTGCCTGCTGAGTTTTAACATATTTGGAGCCAGGATTTCCAGATGTCTCCTCCAAAATTAATACAATCAACCAGGAAGTTTACAGAAATAAGTTGATCTAAAAATTTCTCCCTTCTCACAATTTTACTTCTGATTTCTGCAGAGGAACTGCACACCACAAAACAGATTTGCTGGCCTAACATAAATATGCACAACAACAGCATATGAAATAAAAGTGCTGCAGAAGATCCCAGATCATACATCACCACTTTCATGTACCAGAGACAGTCCTTGATGCTCAGCAGCACTGGTCAAGCCACTGCATTGCCTCTTCCACATGCTGTTCATATGTTATCAGCGCACCAAAATAGAAGCTAAGGGTTTGGCCTGACATTGATGCCCATCACCTCTGAGGAGATATTATCCATAAAGTCTGACAGTATAAATGAAATACAAACTCAACACACTAAAATCCAATGAAAATTCACACCAGCATAGACTTGGACAAAATGTTTCTGTCCACCCTCTCCTACACTGCCCTCAAGCAAACTCATTTAGCTTGTTTCCCAAATAAGTTATTTAAACAAAAAAGAGAAACCAAGGTATGATTCACTGCTCCAAACTTTCAAGCCATGTTTTGTTATAAAATGAATCCCTGCCAAGTCCCTTTATCAAATTTATCAAATATTTTCCCACTCCTATTGAAGAATTAATGTGCAGCCACTCTTTCTTAAAAAAAAAATTAAAATAAAACCAAACAAAAGAGACTGTACAGAGGAATCCAGCTTCAGTGTACGCTGCATCTTATTCAAGGACTCAAACTGTTTTCAGCCAGCAACCCACAACAGCCTCTGATTATGATAAAACAGGCACTTATATTTCAGTGAAAATTTTGCAAAGATGTACACATACAAAAGAGGTGTGTGTATTTACAGACTTTCTTACCTCCTGCCAGAAATTTTTCTTTAAACAAAGAACTACCCCTTTTCCTAATGGAATGGACATTTCTAAAGTCCCCAAAAATCTAGGTGCAATTAGACAATATAAATCAAACTACAGTAATGAAACATACAGATGACCCAGTTTTCTAACCAACATAGCAAGAAGTTTTTTTCAAACTTTTTAGTGATTTTTAGCATTAATATGCAATTTTTTTTTCTGCTGGACAGTTCTTGTCCCTTCCTGGAAATTTTTTTCATTCTGCACTGGGAGAAAAAAAAATGTCCCCAAACCAACACCCTACCAAAAAGTATGTAAAACAAAGCAAAACAAACAAAGAAACACTTACGCACTACAGCTAAAAGACATAGTCTATATGGGGAAGAGAAATCATTCAAACTCTCCTTCAACACAAGAGCTAATTAGATCAATCACAGATAAGACTTTCAAAATCTTTACCTAGTATGAGTGAACAAGGACACAACTCAGGACTTCTGGATGAACTGTGTCCAGTTTTGTTTGCTGTTTCAGAGAAAACTAATCTCTCTAGTTTGTGCTAACAATTCCATTTTTGTCAAAGTCTGTAATACAGACCTGTGAAAAATACTGACATCATAAAGTTTCGGGTTTTAAGAAAGTTCACAGAAAATTCTTCATAAGCTTGTTATCAGGCAGCATCAACTGGTAAATGGCAAGTTGAAACAATTGCGAACTGTTCTGGAGAACACTAAGTTAGAAGGAGATTTGATAAAAGGACATTCAAAACAGTCTTGGCTCAATATCCTTTTCCAAACAAGCACAGTATATACTTGTTATTGACCAACACTCAAACTGCTGCTATAGGAGCTTATCTATCAGCCTCCCATCTGCTCTGCATCTCTATTTTCTTTCCCTTTCTGAGCTAAAAGCCATCTTGAAAATGTGAGTAGGATAGCAGTAAGACTTTTAATCTGAGAACATCAGATCTTGTAAATAGCTAGTGTTTTCTTATTAACCCTGGGATAAGAAAAAAACCCCAATACCATCACTCACTTTCAGGAGGACCATCTTATAACTTACAGATCAAACTTCACTGTCCCCACTTCGGTCGTACATTAACACAACCAAAATGGTTGCTCTCACTAAAGGTACAGTAGCACCCTCTCTTTAGATAAAGAACTACAAATTGTCTCTCAGACCTAAAATCATTACTTGAATACTAATTATTTTTATAAAATGTAAATGTCATCTTAGAAAAAGAAAGAACTGTATGAAGCAACTCTGCATTTCAAAGGTGGCAGCTATGGGTAAACAAAATACTGTGGTAGAATACTGCAGTGACAGAAGCTACATAATTTATAGTTTCTACAACACTGCAAACTCTGGAGTGTATTCCTACAATGGCTGAAAAGAAGCAGAAGTTAAGCAGTATGGAATGCTTTTCTCTGAATATAGCTGTAGGAAAGCTTTCCACTTACCAAAGAAAGGACTGGAATCTGCTCTTGATTCACTAATGTAAGGAATACAACTTACCAAATGTCTGTGTGATTTAGCATCTCATGATTTTCTTTTCTCCTTCTGCAAAACTCTAGCTCCCCTTAGCCTCTTCTACTTTAGAAAGGACAATTCACCTACCCAAGAACTGCTCTGCAATGCTCTGCTCTGCCTTGAAACAAAGGGGCACAGTTCAATTTACCTTTCAAAAGGAGCAAGGAGGTAATTCTGTTCAGCTACAACTAACAGATATAATACTATCCAGTAATAAGTAACATCAATGCTAACATTTAAAAATCAAAGGTAGTAATAATTATCTGGGGCAATGCCTCTAATTTTATAAAAATTATAAAGCCAGTATGTTAATCAGTACAGCTGCTGTCAACCCTTATTGTGTTAGCCATCATGCACAAGTCAGCAAAATGCTTTAGCAACTGGAAAACTCTGTCTAGATCTTTATCAAGAGCTGATCAGAAAAATAAGATCACAAAGACTTGTCCATTCATTTAATTAAAATAACATATTCCTTACTGCAGCATGTACTTCATTACATGTCATCAAACCACTTCATTCCATCACTTTTAAAATAACTTTTCCATGGCAAAACCATCTATTCTGCTATAAGAAATTTATATCAAATGATACAAGTTTTACTCAACAGACTTTGTTCTAGACTGTGTCATAGAAATATCAGACTGTTAATGCCCTGAGAGAGTTCAGTCTGACTAGATATTTTTCTTGATCCTCAAATCAAAGAATTTAAACAAATTAAGCTGTGAGTTGCAAACTATTTATAAATTAAAAAGCAGGAGAGTATCAGCCATTCACAAAAGATTCAATGGATTTTTCCATCTTAATATACTCATGTCCCAAAGATGAACAATGCTTTTGGTCCAAAAATAATTAGCACAATGACAAAAGGTCCAGTGTTTTATATACTGTTCTCTATCTCTTGCTCTCCTCTTCTCAGACTTCTGAAATATCCATGGCTATTATCTGCAACATTTCTCTCTGAGCCTCTTTTAACCCTGTGATTTATGGACTCCCAAAGTGAAAAAAAACCTCTCAAATATAATGAGGTAGAAGAAATAAAGCTACTTAATAGTGTTCTAGGAACAACTTTTTGCAGGATTTTTCAAATAACATGCGAAATTCTGTGAAGTTCTAGAGGACTGTTTTATCATGAGGTGTGTTTCAACATATACTTCACTACTAAAGGTGTAGTAGCTCTCACTGCAGCCAACTGGAATTTTACACATACCTTCAGAGAACACTGGGCAGACGTGTACCTGTGTCACTACAGATACAGATACACCCTTCCTTGTTCAAATGTAGTTGCATGCACACAAACAGCACATGAATAGCTCTTGAAAAAGCCACAGCTGTTTCTCACTTCAAGTATTAAATCCAGGTGGATCATATAACGATTCTTACAGTTGTGTTGACCATTCTAAGTTTTAACATCACCAACATTTTTAAAATGTGTAAAGAAATTGGGTGGATTAGGCCACCCTGGTTGGAAAATCTGACAAAATATGTAACTTCATATAATTCTCACTGATTTAGGCATGATGCACATTGCTGGACCTATACAATAGATACTGCATCATTGCACTCTTTGCCAGTTAGCAAATGGGACTAACATACACAAACACCTGAGAATATAGAACTGATCTATAGACTAAATTCAAGCAGAAAATGGTCTCACTTTCTCTTCACCCAAGAGTCTGCTATTCTGTCTCCTGTTTCTGCTGGATAAGATTGTAAATATTCATAGGAATATCTAAAGTCCAGCTCTATGGATCTATTTTGGAACATGATCCTGTTACTAAATACATTATGTTTTATATTACATTAGCTTCCAATGAATCACACTGTAAAGTTCTGTGTCACATTATTGAATATATTATGTTTTGCAAATATTAAGTCAAACTT
The DNA here is from genome assembly GCF_028018845.1 of Melospiza georgiana. Lineage (NCBI taxonomy): Eukaryota > Metazoa > Chordata > Aves > Passeriformes > Passerellidae > Melospiza > Melospiza georgiana. The sequence continues at coordinate 43,649,531 of NC_080465.1, forward strand.
ATACAGTCCCAATGCTTTGCGAAGCATTGGGTATAATTACTTAAATCAATACTTATTATTTCATCAGCTCGCACAGAAAACAAAGTTCCATCCTCAAAATACCACTGCACAGTTCCCAGTGTTATTAATTTCTTTTTTATTAGCATGGATAATACCACAAAAATATGCTGCTAGCTGAACCTACAAGCATGATCCTGTAAAGAAATGTGCAACTATAGCCGATACCTATCGAAACCAAGTGAGCTCAAATGATTTCTAGCTCTTGTGATTTTATCATGAGTCATATCTAGTGTTTTCCTTGAGTCACACATTTAGGAGCCTCAACCATGGTGCCCATAATTACATTTTACAATTTCATTACTGCGGTGAGAAAGAGAGGAATCTGTCAGTTTAAAAATATGCATCAAGACACTAAGCATGCAGGCGACAACCTTGGTCTCATGCCAGACTATTTTGTATCAAATTTTGGTGATACAAAACCAAGACACAGTTACAAAATGGTAATTTCTGAGTGAATGCTCAACAAGATCCACATACATGAATTCCAATGTGTCTCCTTTGCTGTGTAGAAATTTCAGAAATTGAAAGAACTTCCATTTTTTCCTCACAGAGAATAACAAGTATTTATTGGACAGCTTTTGATAGCTTTTGATAGCAATGGTATGAAATTCCACCCATGTATAAGATGGAACAAGCCCAAAACTGCAGGGACATAGATGAAGTTAAATCTTATGGTTGGGTTGTTTTTCACTCTACCAACCAAATAAAATTAATGAGTAGTATCAGTAAGTAAACAACACTGACTGGGCCTTGGTTGCTAAAAGCTGTTATTCTCTTCCATGATTTCAAAATGATTCAAATGTTATTCAAGGTACAAGTGGGCATGTAAGAATCAACCGTTTATAAATCAGAAGGTGACTGAGAAAACAAGTGAAGACATAGTTTTATATTTCAAAATTCATCTCCTCTGAAAAGCCTTGAAACTCTTACTAAGTTTTTGAAAAGCCACAAACAAACTGCCTTTCAATATCCACATAAACATCTGTAAATCGGAACCATTGCTGAGAGCAGATTCTGCCATTGCAGCACTGACCAAAACAACTTAAGACAGTAGAGGAACAAGGAAAAAAAACTTCTCCTGCCCTCATTTGCAACACGTAAAACTTCCTCTCAGGTTGCACCCAGCAGGAAGTAATTCTGATTCCGCAATGGATTAAGTAGACGAACAAACAGACCTCTGTCACATCAAACTGTTATGATATTTCATATTTTAACTAACTTGCCATTTAATATGGAAAACCAAAAAGAGCCCACAATAAACTCTCTCCATAAGACATATTCAAGCAAGCATGAACATAAGGGTCCAACAGAGCTTAATGCAGTATGGGAAATTTGCAACAAAATCAATGATGAGCTTCTAGAACATGCTGTCATTTGTTAAAATAAGTAAAAATGTGCTCTGGCTGCTATTCTTAAAAACATTCCCATCTGGCTTCGTCAAACAGGAGAAAAGTCATGCAATTTTCATGGAACCCAAAGCCTCAAACCCAGACACTCATCACCTAGGTGTTAGCAAGCCCTTACACAAGGCTTCTCAAATTACGGCTTCCCACCAAGACCTGAAACTGGCTCCCTTTAACATCTGTTAATCTAATTGGTTCCTACGAGCCCTTAACAATTAAACCTGTTGTTGCAAGGAGCAACAGGGAAAGGGGATTTTATATATCCACAGCTGGGCTGTTAGCAGAACAAATGGACAGCATCTTACTCAAGGGCTCTCGCCAAAATTCAGTTACTAAACTGTGAGAAAAAGAACAAGCCTCAGATGAAGCTGATGGCCTCAGCAAGTGGGCTGAGCTCAACATACTAATTAGCTGCTCTGTCACAACAGCAGTCACAAATGGGGACAAAGGCTGCCCCATTTCTCCAGTCATCAAATGCAACAAAGTTAGTAAAAGGGATGTCTATATCCATGGCAAAGATGGATTGAAGAACTCATTCAAAGAGTAAACAGGATTTTTGCAAGATCTATTATGAAGCTGACAATTTTTGGTTAGCCTGTAATAAGAAGGAAAAGAATGGAACCAAAATCCTTGTTTAGATTCAAAATACTTTTTCAAAAGGGAAGTAGTGCAACAGCTGAAGAAACTGAGCTCTTTACTTATGCAAAACACTTCGGTGTATTTCAAGTAGAAATAACTTTTTTTCCTGTAAGAAGTGAAAATGGAACTAAGTAATAGCCAGCTCAATATCAGCCCTGGTCCCTTTTCCAGACATTTAAGTACATCTCTGTTTACTCACAGCAGATTGTCACCCTCAAAAGGAATTTTCATACATCTAAGCAATGTGAATAAAGGCTTGCAGAGCAGGAGCTGTAATATAGTCAGTATCATTAGCCTACAGAAGAAAAGGAATGAAAACTCTGTAGTAGGTTTTGCAGATGTCTAAGCACAAACATCTTACACTCTGAGAAAGCAAGTAAGCCCTGTGGTTTTCTTGCAGTGTACCAGAGTAATAAAGCTTATTTCTTCTCCTTTCTACAGTCTAGTTTTAAAATGATTTAACAAAACCCCTCTCAGAAGTGTATATGCTCTGTGCTCTCTGCTATACTTTCCAACCTAGGATTAAGCCCCAAAGCAGTTGGGCACAACACTGAATTGAGGTGACCTCATCACAACCTTCAGAAGTTCCTCAGAAGCTCCTGCAACAGTCTAACACTTTAAACACTTCACACTTGGGCACCTGAAAGTTTACTATCTTCCCATCTTGGGGTGTAGGAAGAGCAACTGTTATTTACTTTGAGGGAGATGGGGAATTAACTTTCAACCTTTGTGTCCTTGTTCTCTAGCCACTGGCTTTCATTTTTAAACTCCTTTGCTTGCTATTCATCCCTTTTTTGATCTGCTTCTCTAATTTTCATCAACCTTTAAAAAACTCCACAAAGTAAACTTTTAAAAACAGAAATGCTTTTAACAGAGGTGTTGAGACTTGATACTCAGAAATGAATGCAGAAACTTCTCGTTTTTTCATGTGTACTATTTCCATGAGTATATTTCCCAGAGTATTATAGAAGATCTATGTATCTGAAAACCCTTTTCCCCTCCCACTTTATGGGTGCTTCCTTAGATCATGACAGCTACAGACAACTCCTACATTCCACAACTGCAGCCAAGAAACAATTTCTTTTCTCTGATTATTGCAATACACTTCAAACATATAATACTTTGGCCATTTTGAATTGAACTCAGGCAACATTAGAAGGTTGCTCAGGTTATGTAGAGATATCTGATGCTTTAATAGGTAAAATTATTAAAAGTGTGGCAACATAACCAGATTACTTCTAAGGATACTGAAATACCTTTAAACACACAAAACTTCTGATAGGCTTTCCATAGGTTTAATGTTTTGAGCTGCGCCTCCAGACGCATTTGGAAAAAAGAAAATAGCAGTCTTTCAGACTGCCACACAACATGCTAAAAAATATGATTTTGCACAGCTAATCCTAATTCCTATTTTATTACTGTTAGTTGAGCACCATCCTAAAACAGAAGTGATGAATTTTTGAAATTACTTGCTGAAATGCAGCACAGATTAGTGTGCTATTATTGTTCATGCATTTCCTTTAATAAGAAGGAACTATAACACAGATTAGTGATTAAAAGAAATAAAAATAAATGGGATAAAGGCTTCCCAAGTGAGAGTCGTGGCATCTGGTCCACTTTCTTTTGATTCACTTAGATTACTTAACATGCAGACAAAGCATCATCCCCTCTACATGACAGTCTCAGTATGCTAGTATTAACTCTGAGGTAGAGTTGCTCCAGCTGCCAGGAAAACAATAATTTAAAAAAATACAGCAACAAATAAAAAGAACTTAATAACAACTATACATGAGAATGCCAGGGAGGTAGACTTAAAAAAATGCTTTAATTGCACTAAATATAATGTCTTTACATATGCCCATGCAAGAGTATTTTATTATCATACTTCCAATGAATTTGACAGTTTCAGGAAGAAATATGAGCAATAGTAGCCAATTTCATGAGAGAAATATGCTCAGCACAATCTGGAAAACTAGTTGGGCTTCAATGGATGTTTTCAACCTCCCTAATATAGAATTTCTTTTTGTTCTTCTCAGATTCAACTTTTCCAATACATGAAAAAAAATTATCTGCAGGGAAAGATTTCTCCCTCATTTAATAAAATCCATAAATCTTTGGAGATTATAAATTTTTTTCACTGTCCACTGCATTAAATTTTACCCCCAAAAGAATCTTTAGGAAAATATTTATCTTCCTGTATGATTTCTATAAGAAGTGGATTAGAAAACAATGTGGTAAAGGACTATGGCAACCTTCTACAAGTAGACAAAACTATTTTGCTTTTGGGAAAAAAACAGATTTAAAGAGATACAAAAAGCACAAAACCAAAGAAAATAATCAGCCTACATTTGGTACAGCAGTTTTTGTTTTGTTTTTTTTTTTTTTAATTACAGCAATATAGAATTTTACCAGGCTTTTAAACTATAACATTTAATATTTAGAAACAATAAAACACTTATTTTAAATTTTTCATGGGCATATTGAAGTAATTTAGGAAGCGTATATAGCATAAGATTGACCCACCTTTGGGTCAGGTATGTTGCCTCACCTCCTCCCATCCATTACATGGCACTGAAAGTTGGTAATATTCTCTCACTGTGATATGGGCCTTGTCTCAAGTCCTTCTGCACTACCTAGCAGGGATCTGTGACAAGTGCTCTGAGGGAAGCACTACTCCTATGCAGAACTGCAGCTGCATGATCAGACCACAGCACTCAACTGTCAGGGATACCTTACTACATACATTAGTATATGTCCTCCATTAAGTTACATCCAGTATCTCATGCTGATTTAAAAATCAGTGAAGGAATTCTGGTGATTCCCTGGCATTCGTAACAAGTTCAGCCAGCAACCTTCGCTCTTTTGTAACTATCATTGAATGCTTTTTCCATCGTCTGCCTCCATAAATTATTGGGGAAAAATATATTGTATTCTTACACTCCAATTATGCAATTTTAGATGCACGAATTTGAACAGCCGTCAACAGGTTATTTTCCAGCTTGCTTAGAGGCTGTAATACCTTCCTCCATTTAATTGCTTTGGGAAGTAATCTAACAGCTCCAATAGTTTAAAGCAATAAAGGCCAGAAGGATGTAAGAGAATTCCCCCAGGGGACATTGAAGAAAAATGGAAAGATAGCTTCAAGAAATGCAAAAGGAATTCATTATTTCAAGCAGCTCAGTTCTAGTTGGTAATAAAGTACTTGGCTCCACCATTGAGCTCTCTGCTCTTACTTTCTTCATAAAGTCTAGTCATCCAGGGTTGAAAGCAGGTTTCAATGAAACTGTTGGTGAGTTCTGTCACAATTTATATAGATTTCACTGACAGTTTCTCTTCAAGAATATTTCTTTTCCCAGACATCATGATGGCCCTGTTTTTAAAAGAATTATTTGCATGCACAAAGATAACACATCTGCTTATCTCCAGACACATGTTGAGCATGCAACTCACAGATCCTGTACTTTGGAAACAAGTCAGTAAGCTGCAGTATGTGGTAGAAGAAAGAGGGTGGGGGGGAAGGAATAAAGGTAAAATGTAGTCTATTTAGCACATCTGAAAAATAAGCTTAAGCTCCTTCTAGTTCCAGCAGCTGCCTATAATGGAAAAAATGAAGACTGGCCGTTGCCAAAGAAGTGGGCAGTAAGAAATAACAGATGTGAAATTTCAGCAACATCATTGGCTAGGTCAGTTTCACAGATGCTTGAGAGCCAGGGTCCCTCTTGGGCTGCAGCATTCTCAGAGGCACACTTGCTTTTTCTGCTGCTGAACTCACTCAGTAACCTCGCCCATGAATGCAACTGACGGGAAACATCCATGTCCTCACAAGCATGTGTAAAGGCTCCTCACTTAAAGTTAGTCACTCCATTTTCCAAAATCATATTAATATTTCATGTCTCTCTTCCTTAGTCCTGTTCATCCCTTTTTTTGTTTCATGGAAACTTACAGTGAGTGGGGAAGACAGGTCCTTCAAGACAAGATCTTAGTACATGAGGCTCACAAAGAAAGCAAGATCAAAGAAATCAATTTAATCTGTTTTGCACATTTTTCAGAGAAAGGGCAGTGAGTGAAAAATGCCCCTCAAAGAGTCAGCTCCAATTACACAAGTAATTTTCAAGGATGAATCAAGTTTCTTGATGGAGTTTAAAGGGGAAATTATGAATATAAGGTCTGTAGAAACTATCACATCAAGAGCAGCTCCTGTCACCCAATTTGCAGGGTTAAATTGACTTCAGTTCAAATTAAAATAAAATGAAAGGTTATATTTAGGCATCAGAAATATGGCTTGAAATTGTAATGCAGATAACAAAGATAACTGTTACTTTAGGGAAAAAAAACAATTAAAAAAGTTGTATTAGAAAAAAATACACCTAGTACCAGCAACTAATATAATCAGAACTGTAGCTAGGCTGTCACAACCATTATAAGACACTTTTCTGTTGAGTTCAAAATATGGTTGTAAAATGCAGCTCTTAATAAGCCTAGGCTTCCATGCTATGTTTCATCTGGTATATTTATTACCTGTTGCTGAAAGAAACAGCATCACTCTTCCCATCTACTTCCAGCTGCTTATTGTGGCTTTGTCCCTTTTGTTGCATCTAGTAATTTCTCACCCACAAGCCAGGCCAGCTTGTTCCTGATAGGTTCCTGATTTAGTTTTTCTTCACTGGCAGTTAGGGGTTTTTTTCTGAATCAGCTGCTTACCTTGAACTCACCTTGGGACTGGGAGCTGATGCAAGAGAGGGAAAGAACAGGCTGAAGTATCCATTTTGGCATCAGCCTGAGTTGCACAAGACCAGATGCAATATTAAACCGTGCTGTGGAAAACATTACTAGTTTTCTTCTTGTAGAAGAAATATTCAAGTGTTTTCAGGATTCCATATAATACAGTGAGTTTCTGAGAGCTAATGGGAAACTCTCAGAGGAAAAATTGTAATACTATAGAAAATAAAGGACTCCACAGGACAACAAAGCACAGTGATAAGGACAGAGCCTCAATATGTGGACAATAGGTTTTGCAATCTAAGTCGACAAGAGAAGTAAGAAATTCATTACCTTTCCTAATATGACTTAGCAGGTTAATAACAGAGGCAGAAGTCAAATGCAGGAGTTGGGACAGGCAGCTCTATGCACTACATCACACCTCTTCCTGTAGCAGCAATTGCTATTTACTCACTGCTTGTGATACGCCATCTCCATGCCAAGAACCACACTAGGTTCCATTAATAATAACACAAAAATGAACCATTGCATTTGCTAATCCATAAGCATATTATTAGTTCAATGTGGTTTACTCCACCTGAAAGTTCCCAGTGCCTTCCGAAAAACTTGAAAACGTAATATTTTTCTGAATCAGTAACATGTCCTTTATTCCCTCTAATGACAGACAAAATGAAAGAAAATGGAAAGAAGACTTCCAATTTTATTTTTGTTTCTATTAAATGGAAGTGAGGTGAAATTTGGAATTAGATTTCAGATTTTGGGTATTTGTTTTTTGTTGTTGGGCTCTATACAGGGGGTTCACCGGATGGGGCAAACTTTTTGTGATAGTTTTGTGTTAGGAAGAGACACACAGGACTTTTTTGGTCTTCAGCTTTTTGTTTACTGTTATATTATCTAAAGTTTTGCATGCTGTCTAAACTAGACTCAGCATGCAGGAAAAATCTACTTTTGCTGAGTCATCTCACTGGAGTGTGGATTACCATCAGCCGTGATGTGAGGTCCTGGAAGGATCTTAGCACCCCTGCACTAAGAAATCACTTTTTTGCCTAATATTATATGGAAAACAAAAATAACTGGTGCTTTCCTGCCTAATACAATTTCAGAGTCTAACCATTATGTTTATTAAAAAAAGCATTAATAAGCTTCTATCCTACTTATATTTCAACAAAAGGAGCACACACAAGTGAGGTACTATATGAATGTTCAAAAGAGTAGGCAAAATACTGATAATTTTATTAAGAGATTAGCAGAAGGTAATCTACTCCTTTAGAGTTTTATCTTATTTATTGTTGTTTATTTATTGCTTCCAGTAAAAAATCTTATTAATTATTTTGCTACAACTTAAGATTTTTATGCAAATAAGTGCTTAACTATTTCCAAACGTTTCCCCAAGACAAATTATGCAATGCCTTTGAATAAAATGCAGACAACTTGATTTTGCTGTGTTCCCAAGAGAGACAACATTATTTACATATTTTGTTATGAAGGAAAAGTTATCATTTCAATTTTCATTTAAACATATTAGATCCTCACTGTTAATCTTATCAGTTGTGCAGTTTTATCATCACCACTACACTTAACCCTGTACACTGGTTTTCCACCTGCTGCTGCTAACAGTCACTCAAGTTGTTTTTTAAATTTGGTTATTAATGCACATGCTGTGTTTCTGTTCTGCTGTAAAGTGTCATAGGACTCTCCCCTTAGCTGGTCTGAGGCACATTATTATATATATATATATATATATATATATATATATATATATATATATATATATATATATATATATATATATATATATATATAAAATACATATAATCTGTATATAATAATATACAGATATATATTATCTGTAACACTATCCAAAAAGCAATTCAAAAGCATTTAATAAGATGTGTTTGAATAAGAGTCTCTTCAATTCTTAAGCATCTCGTTCTTAAACAGCATCAAAATTGGAGAAAAGAATATCTGTATTTTTTGTTGAATATAGATTTATGAACTGACTATAATGCTTTCATTCTGTCTGTGCACTGATGATTACATGGATACAACAGTTTAGTCCTGGTAATTGTCAGGCAGTGGAGGATGGGAGCAAGGGGCAGATTAAAATGTAGGCAAAAAAGAATTATCCACAACTAGCTGAAAAACTTTAAATTCACTTATCTAGTTTTTCTAGTTAAATGCTAGCAGAAATAAAGAGGACATAGTAAATATAGACCTACATGAATGCAAATATTCTAAACTGAGATGCCTTTTCTAAGTTGTTACTAAATGCTAATTTTTGAAAGGAAGAGTAAACATACTTTTCAGAGGCCATTACAGCAGAAAAAGAAAAAAATCAAGGCAAAGGCTTCTCACTGAATTGGTCACCAAAGTAAACAGCACATGGAACAAAATACATGGGTTCTAAACATTTGCTGCCAACAGCACTGAAATCAAACAAAATCCCTTAAATATGAAATATTTCACATAAGTTAGCTCTGCCATGGAAACCAGACAACTAGAAACATTACATTATTCCAAATAACCATCTCTTGATAAGAAAATGCAGTTGCTTTTTGGAAGTATTATTTTACTCTTCTTCCATTGGTCTCTTTCCCCAGGCAGCCAGTGACAAGGGGAAATGGCTTCAAACTGCACCAAGGGAAGGTTCAGGTTGGACATTAGGAAGGATTTTTTTACTTAAAAGGTGGTTAAGCATTGGAATGGGTTCCACAGGGATATGGTGGTCACCATCCCTGGAAGTGTTCATGAAACAACTGCATGTGGTGCTTCATGTCCTTAGCTGATATGGTGGTGTTTGGTCGAAGGTTGGACTCAATGATCCTGGAGGTCTTTTCCAATCTTAATGATTCTATGATTCTCTTCTATTATATAATCATTAAGCACAAGTAACACTGATTTTATCTGCATGTTTATAAGACTCTCTTTGACAGACTACACCTAGAGACAGGGAAGTGCAAATAATATATTTATGAAAAGATTACAAAACTCACTTTTTAAAGTATTTTAAATTTTTAAAATTCTTTCTTAGATCCTTCTTGCACTCTTATCTAGTCAAAATGATACATATTTGGCACACACAATGCAAAGAATCAGCAATAAGCATAAGGGATTGGGAAAATAATTTAACTTTACAAAGGATACCACATTTTGCAGAGGTGGAGTTAAAAACTACAAACAAAGACTGCAGTTTAAAGAAAAAAAAAATTTGTCTTGTAAGCTGAATTCGATAAGTAATTTATTAACTTGCTTCAGGTTTCTAGAGTGATATTCTATAATGATCTATTCTAGAATGATATCTCATTTTATAATTGCTAAACGTATAAATTTACATTATTCTGAAAAGCCAGTTCAGGTATCATTATTTTATTACGATAATTTTTTAAGTTACCTTCAAAAATTATCATATTAATATATTTCAACATATAATTTTTGAAGCTACCATTTCAAAAAGTACAGGTAGAACTGTTACTTTAAAGTTTTTTCAAAGTCAGGGCGATATGAGGAGAGGCTTCATTTATCAAGAGCAGCCAATGAAACCATCTCCTCCTCTCCTTCTTAAAATTTCTACTTAAATGCTCTGGACGGGAACTTGGTGCTCAGCAGAAAATATTCAGAAGGTATAAACTACTGAACAACTTTCATCCTTCCTTTGCAGTAGTAAAACTTCAGCATGTGAAAACACAGAAAATATGATCAGAATTTCATTGACTCACCACTGCTCCAAATCCTTAGGTCTTAGTCAACCACTTCAGACACCTGCCAATACCTACAGAAAAAAAATTATATAAAACATTAGAAACATACAAAGACAAAAACATCAAAACAATATTCATGATTAGTATTGGCGGCTGGAATGGGAAAAATTGTTCTTGTAAGAGATTATGTGCACATGAGTAATGTTTCACTACAAGGCCACTTTTGCTTGGCTAGAAACGCAGCTACTCTAGACATCACTCCAGACACGAAGGCACTAAGAAAAAGCACAAACCCTCGACGTCAGGAGGGTAGACTTCAGACTCTTCAGGGATCAGTCTGAGGAAGTATCCATAGGACAAAGCCCTGGCTGGGAGCAAGACCCAAGAAAACTCACTAATATCCAAGAATCACCTCCTCCAAGCTCAGGGACCATGCGTCCCAACAAGAAGGAAGTCAGGCAGAAATGCCAGGCCTGCATGGATGAACAAGGAGCTTGCAGACAGACATAAACCAAAGGGCAGAAGCAAGGACAGGTAGCCTGGGAGGAATGTAGAGAGAATGTCTGAGAAGCCAGGGATAAGGCTAGGAAAGCTAAAGCCCTGATAGAATTAAACCTCTCCAGAGACATGAAGGACAACAAGAAAAGCTTCTTCAACAGGTATGTTTGTGATAAAAGCAAGATGGGAAAATGTGGGGCCTCTCTGCAAGGAAACAGGAGATGTGGTTACCCAGGACGTGAAGAAAGCTGAGGTACCCTGTAATTTTTTTGCCTCAGTTTTCACTGGCAAGTGCTCCAGCTATGCTGCTCGAATTGCAGAAGGCTAAGAAAGACATGAACTACTGGAAAGGGTGCAGTGAAGGACTACAAAGATTATCATAGGATCATAGAATATCGTAAGTTGGATGGAACCCACAAGTAGTGTCCAGCTCCTGGCTCTGTGCAGGATAATCCCCCAAATCACTCCACATGACTGAGAGAACTGTTCAAACACTTCCTGAACTCTGTCAGGCTTGGTGCTGTGACCACGTCTCTGGGGAGCTTGTTCCAGTGTCCAGCCACACTCAGAGTGAAGAACTTTTTTCTGATATTCAGGAAATACAGCTTCATGCTGGTTTCCCATGTCATACCACTGCTCAGCAAAGATAACAACACTTATCCATTTCAGCTTGTGAGGAAGTTGTAGACTGCAGGGTTATGGTTAGGGGACTGGAGTATTTTTCTTCTGAGTAAAGGCTGAGAGAGAAACCACACACTGTACGACAAGGACTGTAGGACAAGATCAGGTTTGCAACCATCCTCAGGAACTGAAGGTGCACATGTCCATGGAACCTAATGGTGCAGAAGTCCACGGGACCTGATGAGATACATTCTGAGTAAACAGGACACTATCCACCACATTTGAGAAGTTGTGGCAGTCTGGTGAAAAAAGGGAATTGTAACCTCCAATTAAAAAAAAAGGGGGTAGAAGAATAAGACTACAGGCCAGTCATTCTCACCTCTGTGCCCGCCAAGACAATGGAGAAGATCTTCCTGGAAACTATGCTAAGGCACATGGAAAATAAGGAGGTGACTGGTGACAGCCAGGCTTCACAAATGGCAAATCATGCCTGATGAATCTGGCCTTCTATGATGGGATTACACTGTTGTAGATGAGGAAAGAACCACTCATTTCACATACTTGGACTTGTGAAAAACATCTGACATGGTCCTCGTCTCTAGACTGGAAAGACATGTATTTGACAGATGGACCACACAGTGGATTAAGAATAGGCTGGATGGTTGCAGTCAAAGAGTTTCAGTCAAAGCTCAGGTCCAAGTGGAAACCAGGGCTGGTGTTCCTCAGATGTTGGTTTTGGAACCACTAAAGTCTAACATCTTTGTCAGGGACATGGACAGTGCAACTGAGCACACCCTCAGCAAGCTTGGTGATGTCACCGGGCTGTACGTGGTCAAGACACTAGAGGGAAGGAATGACATCCAGACAGAACACGACAGGCTTGAGAGGGGGGCCTGTGCAAACCTCATCAAGCTCAGGAATGATGCATCCTAATAAGCAAGAAATTGGGGAAATGGGGCTAGGGACCTGCACAGATAAACAAGGAACTCCTGTCATTAATCAAGAATAAGCAGGAAATACACAGGAGATGGAAACAGGATCTGGCCATTTGTAATGAATATAAAGGGAGGCTGTTAAAACTAAGTAGAAATGACACAAGGAAAGCCAAGGCCCACCTAGAATTAAATCTGGCCATTGATGTCAAAGACAACAAGAGGGACTTCTTCAAATATATCAATAACAAAGAAAAATTAGAATTTTGTGGTCCTGTTGCTAAATGGAGGGAGGGACCCTAGTAACAGAGAATGAAGAGAAGCCAGAAGATGACATTTCACTGAATGTCTTCTTTGCTTCATTCTTCACTGACAAGACCAGCCCTCAGGGTTCTCTGACCCAGGAGACATAGGTAAGGCAATTCTGGAGTGAAGACTTTCCCTTGGTCCAGGAAGATAGGGGTAGAGACCACATAGGTAAACTTGACATCCACAAGTTCGTATGTCCTGATGGGATTCATCTACAAGTGCTGCAGACATGACTGCAAGGCTGCTCACAATGGAAGAAAGCGAATGTCAACCTAGTGTTCAACAAGGGAAAGAAGGAGGACCCTGGAAACTACCAGGCAGTCAGCCTCACCTTGATCCCTGGAAAGGTGATGGGAGCATCTCATTCAGAAAGGCTATCCACATGGGTGATCAGGAATAGTCAGCATGGATTCACTCAATTAAATCCTCCTTGACCAACCTGATTGCCATCTTTAATGAAACCAGCACCTGTGGAGGGATGAAGGGAGAACAGTGGATATTGTCTACTTTGACTTCAGTAGATTTCCTTACACAAACTCAGGGATGTGGGCTGGATGAGTGGACCGTGAGGTGGAGCAAGGACTGGCTGAACAACAGATCCCAGAAGGTTACAATCAGTGTCACAGGGTCGAGTTGGAGGCCTGTCCCTAGTAGTGTCCCTCCAGGTTCAATGCTGTACTGTTTAACTTCATCCATGAGTTGGATGAAGGGGCAGATGCCTGATCAGCAAATTCACTGATGATACAAATCTGGGCAGTGTCCAATACCTCTGAGTGCTGGACAGGCTGAGGCAGCTGGGCTCACTCAGCCTCGAAAAGAGACAAGTGAGAGGGGACCTCATGAATATCTATCAGGATCTGAAGAGAGGTATCCAGACAATGGACCTGGCTGTTCTTAGAGGTGCTGAGTAGTAGAACAAGAGGCAATGGGCAGACACTGATGCACAGAAAATTCCAACTGAACACGAGGAAGAACTTTTTTACTCTGTGGCTGACTGAGCACTGGAACAGATTGCCCAGAGAGGCTGTGGAGTCTCCCTCATTGGACATAATGTAAGAACTGCCTGGACACAATCCTGTGCCATGTCCTCCAGGACATTCCTACTTGTGCAGGGAGATTGGAACACAGGATCCACTATGGTTGGCCCCTTCCAACAAAATCCATTTCATGATTCTGTGACCTTCTAGCAGACTTCCAGTACCCGAAGAGGGTCTAAAAGAAAGTGAGAGAGTGTCTTTTTACCATGTAGTGATAGAACAGGGGGGAGAGGCTTTAGACTGAAAGAAGACAGGCTTAGATTAGATGTAAGAAAGAAATTCACTGTGAGGGATTGACACAGGCTGCCTGGAGAAGTTGTGGATGCCTCAATCCTGAAATTTCCAAAGCTACATTAGATAGGGCTTTGAGAAACCTGGCCTAGTAGAGGATGTCCCTGCCCACAACAGGGGGCTGGAAGCAGAAAACCTTTGAGATCCCTTCCAACCCAAACTATCATCCTGTGAACTTATGATTCTGTGAAGCAGTGACACATAAACTAAACACACAAAAAAATCACATATTTTTCTGTTCCTCTATTCTACTAATGAAGTATACCTATCAAAATCTGAAAATACATTTAGGATTATTTGTATATTCTGTGGCAATTTATAATAACACTTTAAAATCAAGTATGACTTAGGAAGAACTCCAAAAGATCCTTAACCACTGCAATAAAAACCTGACCAACATAGCCTGGTCATTCCAAAAATGTACCTATAAACTTCTGCCACCCTATTTCATGGAATTAAGTAAGGACAAACACAAATTCTTGTACCTGAGATGGACAAATCCCTTGGAGACATTGGGCACTGGCCACTCAGGGCACACTTCCTGAAATAGAGCTGGGGTCCAGGCAGAAAGTGGTCTAAACACAATCCAACAGTTTGCCTTGGCAACAAGGAAGGCCAAAACCATCCTGGGATATGTCTACAGGCTAAGATCCCACTAATAAGCTATTATTCACCTTCAGCCAACACTTTCAGGAATATACATCTTGAACAGTTTTGAATTCCCACTAACAAAAGGCAATAAATTAAGGTGACAAAAGTAAGGTTAGGTTGATTCAGCAATATTGAAATACAGAATTTCCCATGGTAATAGCAAATCCTGCACTATTTTACATTCATCAGGACAAGATATATGAAGAACCTCCCCTTACATAAACAAACAAAGTGAGTCAGAAAGTCAGTTCACTCTTACAAAGGGAGATAATCTGGCCTTGGTGAAGATGGTTTAACAACAGAAAAGCTGGCGCAGAACTTCCAACGAAGTGTGCTTCTGAGGACAAAGGAAAGTGTACTAGAAGCTCTGCAAAGTCAAACATAGCTTAAAATGGCCTCTGAATTCCTGGCACATAGAATATTCCTACAGGAAAAAAAAAGAAATAGCATCAAAAAACACCAACTGACTGGACCAAGCAGCTGTGATTTCTTCAGCTTTTCTGTCTCAAAAACAGTTAGCACAGCAATGAAAACATAGCAGCATTAGCAGAGACAGAGACTATTTTCAGGAACAAAAAGTGCCAAATTGTTTTACTTAAACTCAAGTACCAAAAAACACAAGATCAATTTTAAGTGCACGTAAACACACCTAATTGTCTGAATAATCCATCAGGTGCTGCTTGTAAGGAAAAATTCCTTGCTTGGAGTCTGAGCTCCCTAAAAAATACTACAGTCAGGGTAAGACAGGATCAGCCCACAGAGGAAGCTGTAGAAAAGCCTCTCTTTCACAGAGCCATCCATCTGCCAACGGCACAGAAGTGTTCTTCCTCACGTGCACACAAAAACTCAAAAAATACTAAAACTTTGAAAAAAGAGGAAAGTAAGTATAATATCTTAAAAGTCTCCTTTTTGTCACCACTTTTGTGACAAAGCTAACAAGAAGAAATTCCACACACCTTCCACTACCCCATCACCACACAGACTCTTCCCTTATGCTGCAAAAGGCCAAATCCTCCCAAACAAATCAAAATGAGAAAAACACATGTATGCTTTCATTCTTTCTCTCAGGAGGTCTTACAGATTTTGCAATAGCTCAGACAGATTTCTAGAACAGCTGGCAAAAACACATAAAATCTGTTTCTTCCTTTCTACTCATCTAGATGTAAGTTTAATTGCATTTTCTCCACCCCTCCAAAAAAGCTGGAAACACCACATTCTTAACTTTTAGCTCCTTTCTCATTTGCAACAGATAAATGCCTTAGCGTAACTAAGAGAGAAAGAGTCTCTGTAACAAGCTGAGCCATTGATTTAAAGTTCTCTTATTTATAGCCAACAGGAGAATCAAATAGACTGGATACTGCTAAGAGAACACAATGGATTTGATAACATTCCCATGCCACATACCCTGTCTTTGTACACAGTAGGAAGTGGGTATACTTAGACTACCCAGCACAAATACAATAAAAAAAGAATACAGATATATCTGCTGTATCTTAAAACATCCTTTTCAAGTAGCTTTTTCTTCAGATATACTACTGTGTGATACTTCCATGTATTATATAACAGCAAGTACTGAAATCAAAGAAATATTTGCTTACTTCAAGAAGGTTTGTATGACCAATTATGTCACTATGAATAGAAATAATGCATTCAATGGGTTCTTTGTCTTTTGCTATCAATGCAGAACAACATAAAATGAAATTAAAAAAAAACAAGTAGCATTTCATAGGCGTCAATAAGGCTACCTTCAGAAATAACAGCAAAACAAGAAGGACAAAGTATGCTCTTTAGGGATACTCTGATAGTAGGTTAAAAAAAACCCTCAAGTAATAGCGCCTTCTAAATTAATGAGAATGCTAAACACCATAGGAGGATAAAAGCTAAAGATATATAACAGATTTTTTAACATTTCTTCTCAGGCTCATTATTTTCTCTTTCACACAAACATACAAAAGAAAAAAAATCCAGTTTTCCTTTTTCTGTAATCTTCCTAATTTGTTCAATCTAGATCATGCTATGTATCTATCTCTATGTAATTTAAAGCAAATTTAAAAGAGTCATAGAGAGCAGCCTAATTTACAAGCTGTTTCAAAGAGAACAGAAGAAAAAATCTTATTTCATACTACAAAAACATTTTCCCCTAATGCACCTGTCCTGAAGTTTACACTTAATAAAAGCCAGATGTACTTCTAATACAATGATCCCTGTTCTTAATGCCAGTTTTCCCAGTGCACCACCTTTACCAAGAAAGCAGCACAGCATAGTTTTATACATCATTAAAATGTTTAAACCAAATAATACATTTTTTATAATCCTAGCAATTCTCACAATACCAACCAGAATAAATACAGAAGCATTAAGAGACCTGCACTGCAGATGAAAGATCCCTCTTAGCCTTTTACCTAATACAATAACACTGAGTGGTAAATGAATCAAATCACATTTCTTAAACAAGCCAGTCATTACCAACCAAAGCAAAAATATGCAAATTCGGCTTTAGTAAAGTTATTATGTAAAATTTGTTTTGGCTTCTAAAGTTTGTTTCAGCTAAGCATAAATCTTTATTTGAAATTTGTAATACAGAACATCAGCCATGAGCTTGATCCCACATTCACTGAAGTGAGTGGGAGTTCTCATCTTTAGCATTACCCATGAGGATAAAAGGACATAAACTGTTTATTTTAAAGGCAGTGTAAAAGCACTTAACAAGTTCACTTTACAACATCCTTCTTGAGTCACATCTCTGAATCACAGGGACTACAAAGCAAAATGGCAAGTCCCCCTTCCACAGCTGCCCCATGAGTTACACCACAGCCAGCACTTCGATCTTCCTCGGTATAACCCTCTACCCACTCGAGGCAGCCTAAGCTTTGCAGCACTAGCTCTACTAAGTACATCTACAGTCACTAAAATTGTTCTTTGGCTCCGTTTTGGTGACAGAGCTGCTCTAGGTGGCCACCACAGAGAAGAACCAGACAAGAAGTGATTCAGAAAGCAGCCTCACCGTGAGGCCAGCACTGCCTGTTGCCTGCATGCAAACGATGAGAGGAACAGGTCCCATGGGCAGCCCAGCGACCATCAGTCACAGGCAGGCTCCAGGCCAACAACACAGCAGCGGGGGCTGGAGCAGGAACACTGGCAACGCAGCTCTAACACGGACTGATGGCACCAGGCTGGGCTGAAACACACTTCTGGGTCCCCAGGCAAGAGCACGGGCAGGCCCCAGGGGAGGCTGAGTCACAAGAGTGCCCTGGAGCCCTGACATGCGGTTGCTAATCAAATGCTCTAACCAGTGGCATGCTCCTTAGCAGGGAGCTAAAATCACTTGGCAAGCTCAAGCCATTCTTCCTAAATGTCAGCTGGCTTAATAAGTAACAACTTTTGATGAGTATTTATTAGCATTTGAATTACTGCTCCCAGATTACCACACACTGGCCTGCAAAATCCTAAATTTACAAACAAAGCTGTCGTCTGGCAGAAGTGAAAGAGAATGTCGCCAAGGGAGACAAGTTGGTTATCTTTTCCTGAAGGTCTAGAGGTGGCAACTGCAGAGTTTCATTACGTCATAAGCAATTACCAAATTCTTTTATTTATTCTGTACCACACATGCTCTTTAAAGCAACAGCTGCACGGTTTTCGTTGGTTTTCAACATCACACCTCCTGCTCCAGCCAAAATTATAGTCAGAGTATCATCACAGTGATGTGACTATTACAAATCAATGAAACAATTATTAGATGGGCCAAATTGCCTGATAACATTCCTGCATTTTCCAGTAATGCTGCATTATGACTGAATTAGGAACCCATTTGTTTTGTGGTTTCATCCTAAAAAAAAAAAAAAAAAAAAAAAAAAGGCTTAAGGCACTATCCTTCTCTCCCTCCAAATAAAAACAGACCTGCTTTAACACTTGAGCTTTCCTTACATTTGGGACATGATATCTAACAAAGCAACCAAACACAGAACTAGGGCCCAACTTAGTGAGACACAAGCTGTTAAGAGTTCTCAAAATACAAATTCAAACTTCTCTATGGTGTCAGGAAAACAAAATTGTTTATGCATATGTTCTACATCGAACTAACTTCCACGCCTTCTTTGCGGTTTTCATCTACATTGAAGGAACAAAAATATACACACAAACAGTAGTTTATCAAACCAAAGCACCCAGAGGTATAACCTGTGACCTTCTTCCATTGAAAAACTGCTTTTTAAACCTGAAAGACTTCAGTGATTCATGCAATGATTTTGTTAAGTGACAAAATCTTGATCTTAGGCCATTCATAGTTTATCCACCAAACACACCTATCACGCACTCAAGACCTTAATTCAAAGCTAAAAATATTACACATTAATCACACATTAAACTGCAGTCACATCTGCTACAGCTGATGTCCCAGAACCCTTCTTCAGTCTTGTAAAAAAACAAAACCCAAAATCCAAAACCCAAACCAAGTGTAAGTAAAACTAAATGAAGATGAGACTCTGAACAACATTACACATGCCTTTGTTGAGCATTTCAGTAAAACCATGTTATAGAAATGAAAATCCTTACTCAAGGACTATCTGCCCAGTTTTCCAGCTCTGGAGGACACTGCATTTTCTGCAGACCTCCGAAAGTCCTGAGCCATTTCCATCCAGCATACTTTGCCACCTGGACCTTACAAACCCACTCCTCTGATGCTAACCCGAAAAGAGGAAATAAGCAAGCCACTGCCTGCTAAGTGTTAAAGGGCATATTTAATCTGCAGATGGAAGAATTAACTAGCCCTGGGGATGGTGGGAATTGAAGAGCAACTAAAAAATACATTAACTGTGGTTTTGTATACCACAGTGATTTTTTTTAAGCCTTTTAAATTCTTTTCATCTTAAGCTTTTTCTGAAGCAAATTTACTTAAAACACTACTAGAGAAACAATATTTTCAGAAATGTTCTGGCAATACAAACAGAAAATCTAGGTTTAGTTTTTCCTGTAGTCAGTAACATCCACTTCAAAGACTGTCACAGTATGCATTTTGTAAGAACTTATAAATATTATTCAAACTCCCTTAAATATTTTACAAATTATTATTTAGCATCCGTTTCTGAGTAAAACAGAGATATAAGCTCTTGACCATCTGAAAGAGTAAGATTTTGACAGCCAGAAAAAGAGCAGAGATAAGAAAACTCTCTAGTTCTATGTCAGAGGCTGGTGATATGATGAAACAAATTCACAAAATTAACAAAATTAATGAATTAACAAAACATAATATGGGGAACAGTACAAGCATAATAAGTGAACAAACTTCCTTGCTAAAGGCCCGCTCATGCAAAGATCTTTTTTTTAGGTGTATTATCATACCTCCCACTCACCTCTCAGCAAAAACATACTAAAGAGCCTGAAGCTGTCTCAAATCCCTCTGTCAAAACCAAGACATGCAATCTAAACCCATTTAAAATATTCTCAAAATATTACTCATCAAAAATCCTGTTTCTCATTTGAGTTTTACTAGCACCATATAGACCTTTTATCTGTATCCCAGGCTTTTGACTATTTAAGGCAGAAGACAACTACTTTTCTACTTTTTATTAAGTCTTGATAATGTACACAATGTCTACATCGACAACATCCACTAAGTCATGTTTAAAGAACATGAAATACTTAGCCACATATTTCATTCTAGACAGAGGCTAAAAAACAAGATATGGGGGTATAAAGATGTTTATTTTGAATGTTATTATATCTTTTTTTCCTTCTGCAAAGCATATAAACAAAACAATATCAGTGATAGAAAGTTATTTTGAAAGAAAACATGAAAATTTAAGGTCAAGCAGACCTCCCCAAAAACAAAGAAAAGCAAGAAATTGGTCAGTTCACAAAGAACAAGCAAAACAGCCCTAGGAAATCCATATGAAAGATTTGTTTAAAGAATATATAAACTCTGGTCTAAGCTTCATAGATCTCTCCAAAAGTCAAGCTAAGAGATAACATGGCTCTTGAACACAACAAACATTTCTGAAAGTTCATTCTGTTCTCTCCACCTCTCAAACCACTCTATTTTGCTATCTTAGCAGGAATTAACATTTTAATTGGCTTTGGCCATTTGCTCACTACCAGAATAAACATAATGATGAACCTGATGGTGAGGAGTTAAGGAACAGCCATCGACGCAGTTAGGTGGAGAACTCTGTGGGAGGCAGTAAAATGCATCATTACTAATCTCCTCAAGCCCTGTTTAAAGTTTTGGGGGCAACTCTTTTGTTTTCAAGCCAAAAACCATACACAGCTGAGTTCATAGCCTTTTTAACCTTTCAATATAATATAAGGCTAAACATCTAAGGGAGTTTGAAAACTTTCAAGGATCTACCATTAACCCTGAAATATGACATAATCTTGTCTGCTTAATCAAGTTCATCAGATTTAAGAAGCGATAAATTTATTAGATTCTCTCTTCACACTCCCACTCCCTTTTATTTTGAAGTGTGAGTAAGGCAAATTATTTCCAGGCTACATGGGATCAAGTAACTGAAAATAATCACATGTATGTAAACTACACATTTTAATAACAGATTCAATTTGGCAGCACCAGAAAATGCAGATTCCTATGAGGAGGTACTATTTTTCTAGACCTATACTTACTTCAAAGAGGGCAATCACACAAGGAACAAATATCAACAGTTCTTTTTCTATGAGTTTTCTTATCAAGTAGGGAAAAAAGTATTTAAAAGAAGAAGAATCCAACAATTCCTTAGGTCTGAGTGACCTTCTAATGCACTGATCCATAATAAGAACTCTGTAAAGTTGAAGCCCTAAGCTTCAGAATCCCCAAACAGAGATCCTTCCTCCCCCAAAACTAGCCTTCTGAAGTATTTATATGAGCTGCCATTATAAGTGATTTTTCCAATGAATGCTAAGGTTTAGAACACAACATGAGGAGGTTTTCTGACATAATTGCTTTCTTATGGTTTTCCAGCAATTGAACACGGACTTTAAATCTCTTACAGGCAAAGCTGACTGGTTTAAGTTATTGTTTTTGAGAGCACACAAATGATATGCAACTACTCTTCAGTATTCTTTACAGCATCAAAAGAGTTCTCAAATAAATGAACATCTAACATACATATACAATCTCTCTTCCATATTCATCCACACAGTATAGGCCAGCTCCATTCAGATGGTCCCCTAAGGTTTTGGCTCTCTAGAAAGAGTTAAATATCTGAAACAGACCCTTGTCATGTTCATATATTAGTACTGTTTGAAAAAGGGCTGTTCAGAGGATGAACACTGAGAACAATGCAAAATTCTCCACTCCATGCTCAACTAACAAAGCACCCAATCAGTTCCCACTGAGTTCCAGTTCATTTTGTGTCCAGATGTAAGTGATTAACAGTACATTGTTTGAAACTTAATTCCACATCTGTTCTTCTGTGGGACTTGGAAAACAGATGAAGTTTTCTGACAATTGTTTGCAGAGTAGATAATCGCAAGCATGTGTAATAGTATTCCAAAGTGCAAAACACCATGAGTCTAAGAAGCTTTTTTTGCTGAATGTTTTTGTTGCTTTTCTAAGTGAGATAAAAAAGTAAGATGCTCTCGGATCAATACATACTTAAAAAGTCATCATCTATAACTAAGAAGGCAAAGCAAAATTGAGACTTTCTTCCTCAAGATCATAATTTCACATCCCAGTATTCCACCCAGTCAGCAAAAATTAATTTTATGGCCTATCAGGTAACTTTTAAAAGTTATGCAGAAGTGGCAAATTCCTGCAGAACTACAACACACAAAATACATTGCTTTGTCATGGAGCACTGTAGTAGTGAGAGAATGTTCTGGGCTATAACAGTATGACAGTCAGAATCTTTTGAACAAATCTTTTTTTATGACAGTCAGCGTCTTTTATCACAAATTTAAGTGATATGGCTGAATTTTCTTTTGATCCCTAGAAAATAGATAAGCACAGAAAGGAAAACTAGATAGCAACTCTTCACTGTATTTTCCAAAATAAGTGCAGACAGCATCAAAGCATATTGGGAAATGTCAGGCTCATGAAGGCACTTCTTCTATGCAAGACACAGTTATACTGAAAAAATCTGCCACAGTTTCCTCTGGATTAATTCCATATTTGCTCAAGAAATGATGGAATAAATTACAAAATAAACGATCCACTGATAGACATTAAATGTAACAAGCGCTTCCTCCAGTAAGTCCTCAAGACGAAGAGCAGTAGAAACTATGAAAACATTAGTCCAAATTTCCTCTGTATTTTAGGCAATTGGCCTAATACTTCTACTGACCAGACAGTTCTAACTGCTTTATTTATGGTCTTATGATATCACCTTGGACCTTCATCGGACCTCCATATATAACAAGCACAAGAGTTACATTATCTACACTGATTGAGAAAAATTCACAGGGAGGGCTCAAGGTAGATGAAAG
This sequence comes from Melospiza georgiana, assembly GCF_028018845.1. Lineage (NCBI taxonomy): Eukaryota > Metazoa > Chordata > Aves > Passeriformes > Passerellidae > Melospiza > Melospiza georgiana. The sequence goes on from NC_080465.1 coordinate 43,672,804, forward strand.
ACATGTTTTTTAAAAAAGATTTTCCAGTTAATTCTGGGATTAAAGTAAACTGCCAAGACTAGCTTATTTAGTCTACTGGTTAGAGTAGTGTGACAAGGCTGTGCGTTTGACCCCCTAATGGGCCATTCACTGAAGAGCTGGACTTGATGATCCTTGTGGGTCCCCTTGCAACTCAGAATATTCTATGATTCTGTGAACTATTAGTTAGTTATATATAAGAATGCCTCGGAGATGGGCCAAAATTTCAGTTTAGTCACACACAAAGAAACCAGATACTGCTGCCAAGGGCTACCATGATACTGTAAACTTCCAAATACTTGGTGTTTTTTTAAAAGGGCACATATCTGAGAGATGGAATTAGCTCACATTGGAAAAGGTGTTTTCAAACTTTTCTATGCAATCACTATGATTAAAAATATGGATGAAAACAGAAGCTCAAAAACAAACCCAAAAAACCCCAATGCAAACAACCAAACAAAATCTTAACATTTCATTTGTAAAATAAGAAAAGTCATTATTTTGAGTTCTGTTACACACATGTGTATGCACGCACACACACACACTCCCCAGTACTGGTGAAAGTGGAAACCAGGTTAAACTTGGGTAGTTCCATATGGCCAGTGTGCCACAGCAGATAAAGAACAAGAATGAGAAACAGAGAAACTTCCTAAACTCTAAACAAAAAAAGGTGCAGAAGAAATCGAGTTCAAATAACAGAATCCATATAATTTATGTAAAAAAAAACTATTCTGATAAGGAAAAAAAAGGTCTGTCTTCTATAGAAAAGGACAGTGATGGGTCCTAAAAGTATACTGCTAAACACAATTGCTGACACTACTTAATTTGGACAGCCATTTAAAATGCATATGATAACTAATTACACGAATTAGAAGGCACAAAGAGGATGCACTGCATGTTATAATTATAAATTCTCATTTTCATTATGTAACTTAGAGAGTATCAGAAAGGCAAGATTTATAATGCAGAGCATGTGATCAGACAGCATTGTGCTTTCAAAGATATGTTTCTAACAAATCTGAATTAAAGTCACTACTACACTAAAAGGATAGGCAATGTGGCTTCACTAAAGACTAAAATACAACAAATATTCTTAGTTATACAGAAAAAGTAGGCAGGTTTTGTAGATACAAATGCCATTTCCATCAACAAACTGCAAACAATAATGACTCTGAGTTTCATTCTATGATTATAAATGTGTTTATGTAAAGAAATCACTGAAGGCTTTCTGAGGCAAGTGAAGATCAGACAAGTTATTAACTGTCTGCAGAGAGTATCAGGTGAAAAAATGAAATTCCCTGCTACACATACAATCCTGCTGATTGTATGTGCCAAAGCTTAGTATCCATGCTGATGAGTTAGGCACCAGTCCCATGCAAGTCCACTTCAGCTGTTGGGAAATGTCCCAAGGAAGGGTCTTCATTCTTCCAGGTGCTGTGGGCACTGAAAGAGAGGTACTTATATTTTTTTAGTTTGAGTACCCTCTGCCAACATAATTTCCTAAAATACTACTGCATAAATATAAGATATACATGCATATGTAAAAAAAAAAAAAAAAACAAAAAACCCAAAAAGCACCACATCCCCATATTTATACCCAAACGGCTACAAGCACGTCTACTTTAAAGACTGCTATAGGACTTTTCTCCAATTGTGACCAAAAAGCTAAACGAAATTCAATACACACACGAGTCCCATGGGTCCCTCCCACTTTGTCCTTCTGTAATTGTACTAAAAGCTTGTCTGGAGTCTCTCCCTCAGGCATCTGGAGTTGACACTTCTCCTATTTATCTAGCAAAAGAAAGGTCCCCTGCTTCTTCCCTGCCAATACCATGAAGAATTTAATGTATCAGCAGGGACTTGATGCTTGAAACTCGATCCACTATTTTCATAAAACGATTCACAGACTTACACTAAGTTTTTTGACTTAAGAGCAAAGGATTTCCATAGAGCAATTTGGGGCTAGTTTAAACCATTCATGTTTCCATCAGTGGGGGAGGGAGGAAGAGGACCATAACATGCAGTCAAATTGATTTTAACATCCTGAGACAGAAAAGAAATTCCTACTCAAGTCCCTTCATACCTCCTTAAAAAATCACAGCAGCTATTCAATGACTCCTGTGAAGTAAGGGATGAACATAAAGCAATAAAAAGCAAATTGAGGAAATGAAATAAAATGGGAACAAAAAAATATTTTGTTTTTACTTTATAGGAGGGAAGACAGTGGTTTGGAACTTAATTTTACTCCATACCAATACAATGGTATGGTATGGATACATACAGTGGTATGGATAACAATAAAGAAAAATCAATGGAGAATTTGCATCAAAGGAGCATTGATGTGCAAAGCTGAACCAATTCCTCTTCTCATATCTACAAAAGATGACAGGTACTCAACACAGAAGGGCATAATATTCTATCATATATACTGAGGAACCTGTAGGCCAACTTCACTTCTATTATACCAATAAGTAAACTGAACAACAGCAAGGCTAGTTATTCTAATTTTAGTTCTTTTTTAGAATGGAGCACTACTTTGACTGAAAAATTGCTTGCTTGTGCAAAATGGCATCTTCAGTTTCTCTGAAACTCTAAAAGTCTTCAATTAACACATCAGCCAAACATCCAAATGTGTAAAACATGGAATCTACTTATATTGAAGAGCCTTATCCCAGGCTTTCTGAAACAGAAAAAAAATTTACAGCAGGTTTTCTTCCCGGTATTTAAACAAATAGAAGATGATAGCTCTCAAAGATGTGGTTCTTTTTGGCCACCAGAAATCAGAGAAAACAGCTAGTCATCTATACAGAGTCTTAAATAATACTAAGTCTCCAAGAATATTAAACATCTGTTTAATTGATAGGGTACCCACCATTGAGATCCTAAAATCTGTTTTCATCTTCCAAATTATGAATCAAGTCACTAAGATATCTCAGAGAGTTGGGATTCATAAATACCATTTTTTGATTTTTAGGGAAGAAGCAGGTTGTTATAGAGACTACTCTAGAAGCACAGCAGAAAATAAATGCATCACAGGACAAAAGTCTTGGTTTACATATAACGATACATTCACAAAAATCTCAGAATCACAAAATAGTTAGAGATGGAAGGCAGCACTGGAGATCACCTTGGTCCAGCCTCCTGCCAAAGTAGGGCCACCCAGAGTATGGGACACAGGAATGCGTGGGTTTTGAATGTCCCCAGAGAGGGAGACACCATGGTCCTCGTGGGCAACCTCTTCACTGCTCAGTCACCCTCAATATAAAGAAGTTCTTCCTCATTTTGAGGTGGAACTTCTTGTGTTTATTGCCACTTGTCCGTGTGCAGTATCTGGGCACCACTGAAATGTCCAGCACCATCCTCTTGGCACCTGCCTTTAAGATATCTATTTGCACTAAGGCGATCCCATCTCAGTCTACGCTATTCTAGACTAAACAGGCCGAGCTCCTTGTAGGAGAGATGTTCCAGTTTGTGGCCTCTACTGAAGCATAAGGATTGAGGATGGACATTGGAAGTACGAGCCGCCTGTAAGAGGAAGATAGTTTTCACTAAGAGGAACTATGTGTCTTTACGAGTCATAGGCAGGATAGCCTTCACAAACACTGAATGCCCAGAAAGGATACCAATATGCTAGAATAAACACTGCCAAGTTTCTGCAACTATTTCCTATTTTCTGGAAACAAAGTTCATCCAGGTAAGGCCATTTAAGATTCTCCACCCAGGTGCAGTGTTCAAGCTCGCAAAACTGCAAGTCATTTAGAGGAAACGCTACTTTAAAAAATTCAGTCATTACACAGTATCTTCCTTTCTTTGTCTTCTGAATACGATATATCTGCAATATTTCAGCACTTACAAGGGGCTTATAAAAAAGAGGGAGAGTGACTTTTTACACAGGCACATAGTGATAGGACAAGGGGAATGGTTTTAAACTAAAAGAGAATTTTAGATTAGATGTTAGAAAGAAATTCTTTCCTGTGAAAGTGGTGAGGCACTGAAGCAGGCTGCCCAGAGAGGTTGTGAATGTCCCATTCCATGAAGTGTTCAGGGATGGTGCTTTCAGCAACCTCGTCTAGTGGAAAGTATCCCTGACCATGGCAGGGGGATTGGAAATAGACGATTTTTAAAGGACCCTTCCAACTCGAAGCATTCTGTGATATTTCTGTTAAAAATACTTTGGATGCTAAAAGCGCTTTTAGAGAGAGACTAGTCATACGCACATTGATGAAAGATTATATTTAATAAATATATATATATATATAAATATATATATATATAAAATATATATATATATATAAATATATATATTTAATAAAACTCAACTGAACTTTAAAAAGAGCCACAGAAACTAATGTTAATTTCTAGGTGTGTATTTCAGGCATTTGTAACATTTGTCTCAGATATTCATGTGAATTAGCATCTCTTACAATAGGTTATATATAGTACATACATACTTATCTGCAACACATGTTCTTCTGAAAGACTATTTCTAAAAGGAGGACTTCATCTCTTTTTATTAACTCTTGCAGCCTAAACTGCTTTTAATGAAAGACAAGTAGGTTTGGATGAGATGCCAGCATACATTGCTATTATGCTTGGCTCTCACATCTCTGTGCCTAATATAATGGCTTCCCACAGACTCAACAGGAGCATCCTGCTCCTGAGACAAGTTTTTTTTTAATGAATAGAATCAAAAATTAATTAACTAAAGGCTACTTCATTTTCTGTAATCATCAACATCATTGTCTTTCTAAATAACACTCAATATTTCTGCAATCACATTACAATCAAACTCCAAAAATATTTGTATGTGATTTTAAAAGCCTAATCAGGGAATGTTCTTCCTGATCACTTCGGATTCCTCAATCATTCCTTCTCACAATATTAAAAGTCCATTAAAGTGGACCAGAAGTAAAGAACCTAAGAGTCCACGGATGTAGTTTCACCTATCCTTTAGTCATACTTGGGGTTTTTCTTCCTACTTTGAGTAATACTAAGATGCATATCACATTTGGCTTAAAATTTATTGCCTGCAATTATCAGCTAGCAAGAATGAAATTCAGAGGTAGCTGCTACTACTGAACAAGAAAAATAGAAACCTTCTCTTTCTGTATCTTCAAAATCAGAAACTCTGTGGAGCTTTTGTAAAATTATATTTATTTAAAATAATAATGTTAGGCTACAAAAAGCAGGTTCTTCACTAAAATAAGTTTTCATAATTTTCAGGTTTATCTTAGCATTGCAGCCAAAATTATTTTTATTGAATTTTTGTTAATTGAAAGCTTTAATTTAATTAATAGTGTTAACTACCTAGCACTGAACAATTAAATTACTAACATTCAGTGAACCTACTATTCTGGTGTGACTTTTTTGATCAAAGACTATATTGCAACACCACGGTCTGCCTGAAAGGCAAAGCCCTGCTTACTGACAAATTTTCAGAGTTTTGTTCAATGTCCACTTGCATTCAAAGGACTGAATTGCCAAGACAATAAACTGATGAGGAAGAGTGAGCACAATGGACAGCCCAAGAGGTGCTGTCTGATGATGACTCTGGAAGATATTCGGATCTTTACACCTGTGATTCTGTGATCCAACCGTATGTGGACAAGACTTAAAGAAGTTCTTAATAGCAATGAACTCATTGGATACAAATGCAAAAATGCCTTTCAGACAGATAAAATCTAATCTGCAGTACTAAAGAGCCTGTGGCCCAACAACTCATCTCTACACCAACAGTCTGGTCATAGACAAAAATTCTGTTTATTTTTCCTTTCACCTCTATGGAAAACATCCAATTCTTTGGGAATCTTGTCCTAGACTGACAGGCTACTCCCATCTTTCTGTCTGTATGAAAAGACAACCTTGTTCAACAATTCTTTTGAACCTTAACTTTGGAGTAAAGTTTTTCAATTTGTGGCACAGATTATTTAAAGTGAAAATGACATAAGGTTATTTAGCATTTAGAAAATTATTTAAAAAATAGAATGAGAAGGAAAAATACAGTGGCAGAATGTGTTTCATTATTTATAAAGGCAAAGAGAAGCAAAAATCCTTCTCTTTAATCACCCATGTCATGAATATCTATATAAAACAAATTGAATGCTTTTGTCTAGATTATAAAACAACAGTCTTTGTAATAAAATTCAGCACAAGATCATAATTATGCTTAACACCTCCAGCAGAAGAATGGAACAACTTTGAGACTTGTACAGGAAAGTTGTGATGCCAACCATGGGGCCAAAAGAAATTTTTAATATTCCTACAAAACGAACAAAAAATCTTTCATGGCATCTTGCTGTGACATATTTATGCAGCAGTCATGTATGACTTTTAAGCCACAATTAACATAAGTAATAAATCGAAAGAGCTGATACTTGAAGTTCTGAGAATAAGAAAACATGAAATTGCTACTAGTGTTTTTTCATATATAAGAAAACAGCTCTTTAGTACTGAGGTTGTGTGCAGTAAAGAAATGAAAGACACTCGTCATGAGGAAGAACGAATAAACCCCTTTAGTCCTTTACAGTTTATATTGCTTATTGTATACATAGGTTGTGTAAATTACTACTACTTAAAGTAAAACATTAATTCCTAGGAAAGCAGGAAGGACACACTTCCTTCATTGAAGTGTTTTGGATAAATAATATGCTTACATTGTCCCAAACAGTTTTTAAATTAGCTATTTCTACTGCCTTTTACAAAACAAATAAATTCCTCTATTCAGTCAAAACAATATCTGTAAATTAAGAGAAGTTTCCTGGTTCAACACGATGTCAATGGGATTTCCACTTGTTTCCTGCTTGAATTTTAAGGAAGAGTTTTTCCAATCAATGTATTTTTGCTATTTCTTTGTATTACACAAAAAAAAAAAAAAAAAAAAAAAAAAAGAAAAAAATGTGAAGGATTTCTGTCTGCCAGGCAAGGTGAGACTCTCAGCCAGGTGAGTGACAGCAACTCTACTCACATACCTGACACCATGAAAATCCACCTAGCTGAGATGTTCTGATGTGCATATAGTTCATTTTATATGTTATGCAGTTTAACTTCACACCCAATTATTTTCATTTTCTTTCTTCCTATATTCAGACACAAACTATGCTGCAGCCACCAAAACCAATCACAACCAGCTGCCACAGTGATTTCAAAAGTATACTTTGCCCTGAGAAACTAGGCTAGCAAAGTAAAACTGGTTTAATAACAGTAAGCTAATGGATATCCTTTCATGGACACACATACCAGGTTAAATTTGTGATACTAGGTCAGCTTGCAGCAATTTCCTTACTCACATCCCCCCAGTACAAATGCAAAAAGCAAATGTTTAGATCAAAATGAGATCCACGGAGAGGTCTGCCACTGTTCAGTGTCTAAGGCCATAAGAACTGTGTCTGCAAGAGAGATGAGATGACCACTCTGTTCTCCTCCAGTGCTAGCAACACCATCAGGGCCAACATCCCTTTCCCCACCAGGCCAAGGGAGCTCAGCTCCCAGCCGGGCACTGGCACAGCTTCAGTAGCACCAGACAGGGTGGCCACATGCTAATGACCAAGGCAGTTCCAGCCCCTCTGGCCAGGAGAGGTGGGACAATCTGAACCACCTCGAAGCAAGGACAGAAACACACCTCCACAGCCAAGTCCCCTAATGATCTCTTAACCACATACATGGGGAGCAGAACAGCTTCTTAATACTTAAGTAATGCTATTTTTTTCTTTTCCTTTGCAAAACAATAATGCAGACTTTTTTTTTCAGGAAAGGGTTACAGTGCTGGCTTCACTTCCAAGCCAGTAAAGTGTGAGATCATGTGGAAAAGGTTTCTTCCCCTCAACATCCTTGTTATGGACCATTTACTCCTCAAGGAGATGCAGAGGCTGAAACATACCTATGCATTTTCCTCCAGCATTTTAACATCTCTGTTCTATGAGGCAAGGAAGAGATCTAAATTTTAAAAATTTACTTTAAAAATAATAGAAATACATTTGATTTTCACATTAATATTTTAGACTATACACATGTTGCTTGCAGTTCTCCCAGACCTGAATGTATCTGGTGACCAGATCAAGAAATTAATGTACAGCCAAGATGCCTCACATGCATGCACTACTTGCCTTTTAGAAGTTTTCACTCTGCTTGCAATCAGCCTCCTTCAGTTGTGTTTGGCCCCTCAGCTACAATATCTCTGCTCCTTTCGACAGCTGTTCTCTCTCTCTCTCCACTCTAGCAACCCACCCTCCATGACCCACTCCACCACCGTTTTTAAAGGACTGTATCAATGGCTTTTATCTTTGTTCCCTTTCCTGTGGAAACTAAAATTTCTGGAAATTTTATACCTCCAAACAGCAGCAAAGGAAACTGATTCTATCCAGTGCGTGATTCCCTTCGCTCTGCCCATCCGGAGCCACTGGATTCAGCAAGTCATATAGGCCAGCTCCTCCACCCAAGTCCCCTCACAGAATCAATATACAGAAAAGGGACGTAAAAATAGTTGCAAAGATACAAAGAGCTTATAAAAGCATAAGAGTTTTCTAACATAATCTTTAGATTGCACATAGACAAATTCCCCAGTGCTATACAAATAGTTGTGATCAATTTTAAACCGTTACTTAAATGTATTCAACGGCTTAGTAATTTCAAGATTACAATAAAGAGAGGGAGCATAAGTGACGCTCTTTTTACTTTCATTACATAGTTTTAATCTCTGTCCTAATGTATGTTCAGAAAACAAAGAGCTTAGCTAAAGCATACATTTTCTAGAGAATTTTTATTTTTTTTAGTTTGCTTAACACTGAAGGAATTCACGACAAGCTCTCCACAGCATGGAACAACGTTCCCACCAGTCTCTCTGTTACAAATTAATGAAAAGCTGACTGCTCATTCTCTGCCTAAAGGCATCTACCACGCATCATAAATTTCAGTCATGGGCACTGAGGAGCAGATCAGGGTACAACCTCACCAAAGCAGTCCAAAGGAAGCTCTCCACATTCATTTGCAGCAAGATGATACCTTAAGCCTTCAACACAACCAGTTCTCATGTACTCTCCTCTTTCTCTCATTACCAGATTTCTCCAAAAGCATCATATGTTCAGAAAAAAATTGACAGGCTTACTGACCCTCTTTAAAGCACAGTATTCAGGACAAGCTATGTATTTTTAACAGCCAACTCCACTGCTGAAATGTCATGTTGAATTTGAAGGAAAGAACAAGTAACAAGTATTTGCCAAATGGCATCAAAAAGACTCAACAGTGATCTTTCCATTAAAGGTCCTGCTCTAAACCAAACCTATGAAGTATTTTAGCTGTGTACTTTGGAACAATGCCTAGAAACAAGGCTACAAAGATTCCCCCCACCCAAACCACTGCTCTTTGACTCGTATTTATCAACAGAAAAGGAAGTATAAAATTATAATATGAAATCACTTGCCCACACGAAAACAATAACCCAACCTCTAAAGTAACAACAAAAATGTTATATATGATAAGTAAATTTTTGAAAGTGCTAAATACTGCTTTAATTCACTGCTCCTTCTTATGTGTGAATAACTTCAGGCTATTACTGGCTACTGGAGAATGACTTAATTTTGAAAGACAAAGAAAATTTAAATACTATACTAAATTCAAGGCTTATAAGCCTTGTCAGTCAAAATTCTCTGTTCCCAAAGAAAAGGAACATCTTACAATTTCAAACTGAGAAGAGCCAATGGATTGTAATACTCTTAACTTGAACACTGTGTAAATTATTAGATAATAGTACAAGCTATTTACTAAAAAAACTGCACATTTTAACTCATCATTTATGATCAAAGGGCTAGAAAGCATTAGTATACCCACCAAAACTCATCATTTGGTTTTGACTTCTGTAACTCAAAACAACATTGATAAATGTGCAGAGGAAAGACCCATAAAATATTTCCCCTTGACTTTAAGTTTAGTTTTTTCAGAGTAGGCCATATATTTGTCCCACCTTTTGCCTGCCAATCTGGCCTATTCTGCATTTTGGCAGTCTTTCCTGGAAATTCTTCAAGGTATGCAGCTCCAGGTTTACACATTATAGACCATCACAGGGTCAGCACAGACTTGGAACTTCTAGCCTGAAGCTGAACACTGCACAACACATAGTATCTTTCATGCAACCTAGCAAGGACAGATGAATCATCTCTCCAATCCTTCTCACGCTAAGGCTCCTAATACAATATATGAAGAAATCACACAAAACAAAGAGAGCTATATTTCATCAAATTTTAGAGGAGTGAAGTCTGAATTTTTTTAGTTAAAATTTATAGTGTTTGTCTGCTAATGAAAAACTTGCATCTGAAATAAATCCTTATTTGGCAAAGATTTCCTCAGCTATGGAAAACTAATTAAAGCAAGCAGATCCATGAGCTCTACTACTAATGAAGCTTACTGTTGTCAGATACATGCTTCACAGCTGATCAAGCTTTCAGAAGTCTGCCTTTCTGCTGGTGGCTGAAATCAATCAACTGAACAAAAAAAATTACATAGAGAAAGAAGCACCTACAGATCCCAGCACAGAAATCCAGGACAATGCCTTGCATCAGGACTGCAAAATTACACTGGCAGGAAGGTCTCGCTGCGCATGCTCCTCATCCCCTGTCACCACAGAATTACGTGGTTTCCAGGCAGAAGTGAAATACTAAAGAGGACTCAGACAATTCTCCACTGTGTTCCAAGAGCTTCTCTGTTAAGTCTTCTCCCAGTACCCACTGTCTCAGGCTCAACATGCTCACATTCAGCAGCGCTGCAATGTCCAGCCCTGCCCACTGCTCCCGGCTCCATAACCCTTTGCAGTGCACAATGCTAATGCACGAGCCAAAGCTGCCACAACAAACACCCACAGTGCCCCCTCCACCACTGTATGCCAAATACACTCACCCCTTCCTGCAAGGCCACAAAGGTGCAGCGCTGCTGGATGGGGACTAATAGGGCATTTGATAGATCACAGACAGGCCCATATGTGGGTCAATAGGGAAAACAAGAGGCACAACTGGACAGCCAGGACACCTGGAGAGAGTTCTTTTACAGGCTCAACAGACTGGTCACAGTTCAGATCCAGTTCATGACCAGGTAAATGGATGATTTTCCTTGGAATGAAAGCAAGTCTTTGGTGTTCTTTTTTAATTTAAAGTAATTTAGCTCCTCTTTAAATGAAATTTATCTAACTGAATTTGTATTTCAGCCTCACCAGCTGTTTGTAAACATGCTTTTCAAACAAAGTAAAATGCTATAATAAGATTGCCTTCATTATTCTCAAATTTTTACATAAAAATAAAGGGAGAAACCATAAAAATACAATGGTTGCAAGTGCTTTTGGCACCAAAAAATGCCTGTGGAAATAACTTTCATCAAATAACAGCAGCCACTGTTAATGACTATGTACAGGACACAAAGGGAGGAACTTCAATATTGTACTACTTGTAAAAATTACCAAAATTTTCACAATCTCGTTCCTCCTTAATTTATATATGTCACCTAACCCATAATTCATAGGATCTTAGTTAACTAAAGAAATCTTCACTCAGTTTTACTGAAAACAAAGTAAAAAATTTCAGTGCTTTGGCCACCAAGTGGATGGTGGTACTTCCACAGTCTTGTGAGATTGACTCTTCATCAGAAGACTGTCAGAGCTTCCAAGCCCAAGTGGTTAGAAGTCTTCAGCAAAGAAAAATCACCAAGGAGAAGTGTACAAGAGATTGACAGAATGACTGATGCATGGAAAAATCAAAAAGGATCTATTTCTCACAACAGAAACTATAATGATAGATCTGTAACAAACTAGGAAATGCTTTTTCTTCACAATGTACACCTGAATTAGGGAATCATTGCACCAAGACACTGGACACATATAATGCACAAACAGACTCAAAAAAACCCCTAAATTCTTGAGTGACAGACCCACTGCTGGTTATTGAAAACACAAATGCCTGTGTTCAACCAAGGACACTCCTAAACCACTAATTAAGGGACCTAACCATGGGAAAGAATTACTACATATACTTCATGCATTTCTTACATTTTTCTCCCTAAGCATGTTTACTAGCTGCTTTTGGAGAGAGTATGAAACTAAATGGACACTTGGCCTGACTGGAACATGCCTAGTTGTCTGTTCTCATGAAATACAGGAAAATATGCCAAAAACCAGATGAAGGCAGACAAACCAACAAGCGCAGAATGCATGCAGACATTAGACTCTTTAATTCTCTACTGGTTCACAAACAGCATTAATCACTATTTCTGTGAACAGCATCATATAATGTAAGACACAACATATTTAGAGTTATGTATAATTACTGTGAGAAACAAAAATTGCAAATAGGAAAAATTATTTTGCTTGTCTTATATGTGTGATTTTATTTGCTACTGGGAAACAAGCCATGATCCATAGCCAACTCTGAAATAGGAAAACAAATTAGGTACAGCCACTTTTAAAAGCCAAGGCTGTATTCTACAAAGAGGTTAAATTTTGGTCCAGTTTTAGAAAGATTTTTTAATTGGTGGTAATTAAGCCTGGACAGGTGGACCTCATACCTGTGGAATAGAACAGTACACAGCTCCCAGTATAAGGGAGGAAGTAGTAATTTAAGCCAACTTCTGTTCCCTCTGTGTATTAAATGTCGCTTTTTAATATGGTTAACTACTGAACTTCCATGAGGATCAATAATCTCTTCAGATTTATCTGAACATTGGCAAACTGGCCAATCAAGTCCAGTTACGTAGCAACGGGGTGGATTTGTGGGTGTTTCAGGGATTTATTTAGTGGTAGGGCTATTTATTGTGTTCTTGTAAAGCAAGAAGAATTAAGTCCACAGGAATTTTTCAAAACCTTTTCTAAAGATGAGGCTAAATCTGACATCTTTTTTTGGGGGAAGACAACACACCAATCTTGATTTAATTTTGTCATCACCTGTTAATAATGAAATAGGATTTTGGTTTTTTGGACAGAGTTTGTTGCCCAGATTCCATTCACTGCTATGCTCAAGAGCCATCAGAAATTACAATAACTCTTCAGCCTGGAAAACTAGCATGACTCAGACGCCTACTGTCACTGAGACTCTCTATCTCCAGTTATGTGACATGTGAGAACCTGTCCCTTCTAATAAACAAAAAGAAATGAGGTATTGAGAATATGCAAATGGATAAATCACACAGTAGACACCAAGTATTAGGCAGCTGCCACAGAAAATGGCATATCTAAGACAGTTCTTACTTTTCTATTATCCATTCAAATTATACTATTTTTTCTGCCCTACTCATAATGAAAAACAATATGTCCTATAAAGATATTAACTTTTTGTGAGAGGCCTTCCACAAAAGGCCTTCCACGTGAGAGCTCTCATTTTTTTTCCTGTGGGACTAAAGAGTCACTCCCTTCAGAATCTTCTTGCAGGTCATGATATTAAAGCACTTTATTACAGCTGCTATGTGCACTACTCTACCCAAGACCTCACCAGTGCTAAACAGAAAATACCAGCTATGTCCCCTTACATGCAGCATTCCTTACTTACATATCTCAGATGCATAAACAGGTGTATTTGTCCTTTAACTATACACTTCAGATTTTCACTCACTAGAATAATTTAAATTTTTATTCCTCTTCCAGGAAGCATGCAAAACATAGCAAGCTGTGCTCACCTTTTGGAACTTCATCTCATTTTGTTTGCACTGTCTCTCCAAATTGTCAAAGCAATTGCCTTTCAGCCATCCTTTTGACCACATGAGATCCATCTAAATGGATCTAAATTTTCCAGTTGAGGCACAGCACCCTGTAGAGTGAATCTGGGCCATCTGAAAATAGGATTGCTTTTGCTACTTATATGCCATGACTACTTATATGCAACAAATGAATTCACAGAGTCTGCTCAATAGCCATTTATCATATTCTCTGTGTTCTACTAGCCAAGTACCCAACAAAAATACAGAACAAAACCAGAAGATATACTGGACCCATCCAAAATGCCTTTTCAGTAGTTAGTAAACCATTAATGACACTTGGAGACCTTTTCTCAACTTGGAGACCTTTTCTGAACCACTTGTGTGCTCATTTTACAATGATTTCATGTGGAGTTCCTCACCTTCTTCTATAAGTGACGTATGAGGTAGTCAAGAATATCACACACAGTCACTGCATGAAAAAATAATAAAGTCAAGATACCTCATCTATCTACCACTCATCTTCTATCTGCTAGGTTAGCTATACTACTAAGGAAGGAAATTAAAATTGCCTGACACAGTTGACTCTTGACAAATCTAGACTGGTTGTTTATCAATTTTATTATTCCAGAGGTGCTTTTGCTATTAAAGCAATTGTTTAATAACTTGTTTAAAAGAATGTGCAGGGATTAAGGTTTCATTGACCAACTTGTAATTCCTTTCTTCTTTCAGGTTTTATTGACTGGCTTACAATTCCCTTCATATTCCCCAGCACCTTTACAATATACATATATATATATTTATATTTATATTTTTAAAAATAAATAAAGAAGCAGGGAGTCTAGGTTCACATTTTGCCCTACTCAGTCTTCTGAAGACTCTCCTATTTCAAAGACTCTCTGAATATCTGGACTAGTACCTGACAGAGGTAAATCATAATGTCGAGTTTTCAGTTTAGCAATCTTCCAGTTCTTATCTGAGCTATTAAAATCAGTGAAAGAAAAACGTAAGTCGATCACACCAGACCTTAAATATGAGAGAGGGAAAAATTATGAGATCCGGACTTCATTAAGAGTGACTCCTAGCTATCTAGGTTTAAAAAAAAAAAAAATTAAAAAAAACAAACAGACAAACTCCAACAACAAGTCACTAGTTTTAAGCACTTACAGCCCCTAAGGCAGTAAATGTTTGTGGTTGGTTGTTTAGGTTTTTTTATTTCAACTAAGATAGTAAAAAAGTGGCCTAATCCACTAACCTTACTGCTCAGCTTCAAAAGCTTGTTGAGGGGCAATAAAACAGCGTTGTTCAATAGAAGTTTAAAAAAACTCCTCTGAAAAACTTACTAAGCCCCTTTGGGCAGGTTTGGCAAGTGGAGATCTACTCAGGCAGGCCTTGCCTTCATCTGCATTGCTGGGGAAGTGCAGGAAGCTGATGTCTCCACTGTTCTGGTCCAAGGTACTTCTTACTGCTACAGTAGGAGGACACTGGGCTAATGGAAGTCCCCTGCTGGCTCTCAGTTACAGTCAGCACAATCACTTCCCTGTCAAGTTTTCCCAAAATATCAATGCAGCCTGCCAAGACACAGGGAATGCAGCAGGAGGGGCAAGAAGGCACTCTGTCTTTCTGCAACTGCCTTGAAGTAAATGGAAATGTCAAGTTACCTAGCAAGTGGGCTACACACTGCATTCAGCACACAAAAACATGGCTCCACTAACAGGTGCTGTTACACACTGATCAGTTAAAGTGACCTGCTGGTGCTGCCAAAAACCACCCCATCCTTTGTGTACTTATTTTAATAATTTAATTATAAAAGGTCCCACTAAACTAGGCATATTAAAAAGGTGTTCTCTGTCTCTTCCCCTCTTTTGTTATTTAATAGAAGAAAAATTAAAGAGAAGGAAGTTTTTTTTAAAGGCAAATAAAACCAAGAGTAAGAGACATGAATAAAAAAGTAGGTCCCCAGTTAAGTAAATACGATTTCTAGAATTTATGCCCTCTAGCTCTATTCTCCATCACTGTTTACTGACACTACAGATGCTGAGTTAACTCTTATATTGTAGCTTCAGAGTTCCTTGTAGCCCAGAAAGTATAATAGTAGAGTCCCTCCTTTCACCAGTACCCCATTCACCAGTAAAATATCGATATTCCTTCTTTTCACTTGATAAGCTTTCAGACAATGATACTACTTGTGCAGTTTCTGCACAATTCCAGTTTGCTGTGTTCAGTGCATACATGAGACCTGAGAAAGTACAAACAAGGCCTCACATCTTCTGTGGGTTGCCAATACAGTGCTGTACCTCATCTGAGAGCATACCACTGGAACAGTTACTGTTTAGAATTTAGAAGAACTAAAACGTTTAAAAAAACTAACACGTTTAGAAAAACTGAAATGAATACTAACAGACTAGAGAAAAACACAGTAACATACATGGATGAAGAAGGA
This sequence comes from Melospiza georgiana, assembly GCF_028018845.1. Classification (NCBI taxonomy): domain Eukaryota; kingdom Metazoa; phylum Chordata; class Aves; order Passeriformes; family Passerellidae; genus Melospiza; species Melospiza georgiana. Next base: position 43,688,924 of record NC_080465.1, read on the forward strand.
CTGATCAGTTAATTTCTTAACCCTTATTTCTCACAGATGTCCACAGTGTCCACATTTCATTAATTAGATTTGCAATTTGATTTTTTTTTTCCGTCAGCGGTAGCTATTTACACCTTACCATTCAACAAAGACTTGAAAAATCAGCTATGTCTTAATATTAGTCATCCAGAAACATAGCTGACAAGGGATTGTCAATTCACACTGGCAAAAATCAATTTAGGCAAGCAGAAATCCTTCTGTTGGGATGTGGATCAAAATTCTACTGAATAGGATCAAGGTTATAGTATCTACACTGTACTTCAATTACACTGCACTGAATTGAACCAATTGTTCTTGACTTTTTCAAGTTATGTATTAGCAGAAAGAAATACCACTTTTCACAGAACATGGCAGTTGAAGAAACTGGATTGCACAGACTCCTACTAGCTTAAGAAAAAGCAAGAGGTACTGACTGTGTGACTCTGAGCGACCCTTTGCTCAGGAGCAACACGCTTGCCCTGGCAGACTGCAGTGTGCCCACGGGACAGACACACCTCAGACCGCCTCACACTGGCCCATCCAGCTCCTTCAAATATTCTGTAAGGAACTAAAGCCAACAGAGAGGTGAGGTGTGGCACACCTGCCTGAAGTACAGCATGAGGAAAGCCAAGCCAAGCATTTAATTAATTTGTTGTCTTTCTACTGCTTAAAAAATATGCAGTTTCTATTAACATGATAAAACATTCTGGAAAAGAAAAACTGTGTCGATCCACAGCCCATTCCATGTTTTCCCCTTCTACAATATATAGTCTTTCCTTATGTATTTCTTTCTTAAAAAAGTCCTGTGCAAAGAAATACATAAAGGATCGTTTACACAGATCCTTTAGTCTAGAAGGGTGGTTTATAGTTCCCAGTTTAAAGAACTACAGTGGTGCCTACTTGGCTATCAGATTCTCTTAGTAGACCTTAACATTTCAGAAACTTGCAGAGAAAACATCACAGAGGCAAAATTGCCAGTGTTTGTATTGAACAACCGCAAACTGAGGAGTAAGCATCAGCATCTAGTTTTACATTGTAACAGTGACCCAAATTAATTCAATTGTATTTTCCCAACAGATAGCTCAAAACCAGCAGTAATTCCATCTCCTTTTTTTAAATTCTAGGATCATTTATTTCAAGACAAAAACATATTTACCTGTGCTGAATAGAGATGAATGTTTTTAATAAGATTTTGTCAGACAAACCATTTTCAGAACCATAAAATATATTTATTACCCAATTAACATACACTAATGCTACGTATTAAGACAAACTCATGTAATTGGAAAACTAATTAACATGCTTCTAATGACATGTTAATTCATGTAATTAGAAAACAAAACATATTTCTGATTTGGACACCATGCCCTCCACACATCTCAACCAATTTAGCCTCCTTCATTACTGTTCTTTTCAGATTCCATGTGTTTGTACTGGTTGTTTATGTGACTACACTAGAAAAGCACTGTAACTTGTTTTATCTGAGGCAAAGAAAGAACATATACATACATATACATCCTACATACACGTACATGTTAGATCCCTACCAAAAAAAAGTAAAAGCTGATAGCTCCCATTCAGAAAAACAACTTATCTGCCTTCAAAAAGAAGAAAGGAATTTACTTTTCTTGATTTCACAGTACAGCCTGGCACCATATGTTTCATTTGGATTTTTCTTCTATTTTTGTTTTTCTTCCCTCTTGAAGGACTATAGCAACCTCTATTATGCATGGATTCAGAAACTACAAGTCAGCCAAAAGTCGCAGATCTCTCAGGATAGACATGTCCATCTGTCATTTCACAGCAGGAGAACAATAGCAGCTTCAATATAGACACAACAAGCTCACACAATCCTTACACAGCCAGACAGAAAATCTGCCATAGCTGATAGCTAGCTGCCTTTCAAACTCCAGACAGATGTTCCTGTGTAACACCAGGATGAATTGCTGCTTTCTTGTTTCTGTATTTTCAAATTCCTCATTTTTTCCATAGCAACCAAGAAACAGTCAGTTTACTTCTTGTAACTTCTACAGAGCTTTGTGAAAATCACACTTCAGAAGCAACAGAACCTAAGACATAGAAGCATATTCTTTAATCTGCAATTTTTCTGCTCTTGGAGCCTATTTTAAAAGTAAGTTATTCATAAAGCTTGACAGAGACTGTGCTTGTATAATGATTTTCTAGAGCTTTGCTTAACAGCCTTCAATTATCTTCTCCATGAATCTGTTTAAGAGCATACTGCATTACCTCTTAATTGTTGGAAAAAAAATCCACTTTGATTTTTTAAAATTATTTATTTCATATCTGTAGATCTTGAAAACAAAATTTATACACAAAAAAGAAATATTTATAAAACACTCTAATTTAATCTTTGAGTGGCTATGCAGAAAAAAATTGACAAAGCATTGGTTGCAGTTCAAGTAAGAAAAGTGTTACTCCTAACATTTAACCAATTTACATGTCTGAAAATAATCTCAATAGGCCCATCTATTAAACTTTTGTTTCAGTAGTATGCCATGGAGGTTTTTCCTGATGAGTCTCATTGGGTTTTGATTACAGCAGATCTGCAACACTGGCTCCTTTACAGTTCTCATATTTTCCAGAAGTAAACAAATTAGTCCTTTCAAATAACAGGATAGTGCCTGTATCCTACTGTGAAGTTTGGTTCATTTAGAATGAGCTTCTAAAATGCTGGACTTCTAGTAACTGAGGGCACACTCAGAAGTCCATGCTGGGATTTAAAATTAAGCAAACTCAAAATTAAGCAAAAGAACGTCAAAACTTATGTAACTGGACAAGATGAAAAATGACATGTTACATTATACTAGCTCACCAGTTTTTGTTCAAGAACAATACCATCTGAATTCCTTCTTTAAGGACCTCACAGTCAGAAAAAGGTAACAGTCCAGGAAAGGAAAGAAAAATAAAGAAGCTTGAGAAGAAGCAAGAATAAAATACTCAAAAGACAAAGCTAGAAGGCATGTATATGCATGTGACTGAAAGAATGTATGCTTTTTACAACATCCAAATTCCAAGGTTTCAAATCAAAAACTTACCTGTGTCTCTCAAATATTTCTGGAAATTTCACAGACACTGGATGTAAAGTTCTCCTCAGCAAAATCAATATGCTATTTGAAACTATAAGAAGCTCATTTTCTTGTAACTTTCCACAAAGATGCACTTCAGTCCCACCCGATTGGCAAACGCAATTAAGCCTGCATCAACTGTAAGTCCTTTAAAGTTTGTTGGGTAGAAACAGTATTTAAAACTTGAATAAAGATCTCTCAAATATCAAGACAGAATATGTATGCCACAGCAGGGGGAAAAACCACATGGAAAACTCTTCTAGACAGACTTTGTTTTAGTTTAGTTTTTGGATGGCAGGGGTTGTTTGCTCTCTTATCTGTACTGAAGCTTGGAATAGCCTGAGGCAATGAATAGCACAAATTAAGCAGGAGTAAGAACACAGCTGGAAAAGTCAAAAGGTAAGATCAAATTGAATTCCTCACCATTAAGCAACGGGAACAATAGTTAAACCTGCCACAAAGGAAAATTAAATCTGAAATACCGGCTTTTCACTTGTAGACAAATCTGTTAACATGGTTGGTCTTTTTCCTTTTACATCACTCCTTTTTGTGAAACTGTGTTATAGTACATAAGCCCCGTATTTTCAATTAAGAGGTGGTTTCCTAAATAACAGATTAATTAAAGCATGCATCAATTAATTTCTCATTCTACAAAACAGGCTATGTTCTAAATACTCAACTCTAAAATCAGTTTCCATTTCTTAGCAAGATTAATTAAACTGAACTAGGTGATACAAAGTTAGTCTGTAAAGAAAACAAAGTTTCTGCTAAACATTAGAGCTTTCGTTTTCTTCCTTACATCAGGAACATGTGCCTCCAGGAAGGAGACTGGAATGAGGAAGAGTCTGCTTGTCAAGGAAGCAAAGCAGAGCAGAGTAGAGCAGAGTGTATGTCCATCCTGGACATACAGCACACTGTAAATGTGTCTGTCTCCTGCTTTTCTCACCATACTGCATTCCTTCAGGTATTTTAGATATACCAGTAACTTCTGCAGTAAATAGGGACCAAGGCTGAAAAGTAAAAGCACACAATATTTTCGTCTGTCAGACAACTAGATCCTTACTTAAGTTGTACAGCTGTTCAGGGTTGAAAATTACTAAGGAAATACAATGAAAGAGTAACAGTTTTCAAATTACACAAGAGAATGAATGGCCATGAGAGTTAGAGGAAATGGTTTCGTGAAAAAGAAATAATTCTTTTTCCTAGGAAAGTTCTTCAATTCAAACAAAATCTCAGACTGGAGATTCAGTAAACCTCATGATACAGGAAGACATTTTAGTGCAGTGTTGGGAGAAATTAAGTCACAATCTATAAATTGCAGGGCAGGAATAAAATTTGTACCTTAAGGAACCATTTCATGCTGGGATCCTTGCAGAGAATACTTCTCCTGCATGTGTTAATATTTTATATATTACCATCATACTTTTACCCTAAACTCTCATAAAAAGCCATTAAGGTTATGCTTCACGTGCTTAACATGGGATTTAACTGCTGGACTTTACAGACACCAGTGCAACACTTGTTGACATATTTCTGGAGCCTAGCTCAGCAGTGTACCACATCATCAAAACACTCTTTTTAAGTCTACACAAATGCAGATGGAAGCCTGCTATTCACCAGGAAACTCCCTCTGCCAAGGTGCATTTACAGAGCCTCTGAGTTTTGTTAAACAAACCCAAGAGCAAGCAGTTCTCCAGACAGAAAAGTACAAAAACAGTGTCAGGGCCACTCCCCTTCTCCTATCCTTTGTTCCATTACGGATGATCACTGAAATTTTTTAAAAATGCAGACTTAAAACACAAAAAAAATAAAAACAAAACAACCCAAACAGTTTCCACTGTGTCCTCACGTACTGGCTGGCAGAATGGGATTATTACTAGTAGTTTCCAGATGCAAAGAGACTGGTCACAAACCCATTGGCAGGACTCTGCTATGCACTTTATCCCAGCTGCGAGAGCTGCTCTGCCCCCCCAGCACTGTCACACAAGAACTGGTCCACCTTCCTTCATGTACACACAAGAAGTGCATGGACAGTTCACAAAGCAATGGGAAACTGATTCCCCTGAAACAGGAGGATTGCCCTGCAGGTCACGCATAACTGCAGCTTTCACAGCAAGCACAGATGAACACACCGGCACATTCCTGCTATTCCGGCAGGCAGAAGCAGTGTGACACTCAGTGAGCAGTGTGAAAGTGAAGCAGACCCTTAAATGCCCTTTGCCTCAGAAGATCCCTTCAAACAGAGAATATCTTTACTGCCTGCAGATGCAGAAGTGCATGACCCCAACAGGAGATGAGGACCCAGATGGAAGACATCTAGAGTATGGCAAGTAACTCAACCAGTCTGTCTCTGCAAGACAGCAAGTATTTTGATAGATCTCAGAATGAGCAGGCTTTGTTTCTGTGATATCACTTAACTCCTCACTACTGACAACTGTCTTCCATTTATGTTTTTCTAGGGCACTGGCTTGTACCTGAAACATTCATCTAAGCATGGCCACTGCCACATCTGCCAGTCACTCCTCAATCCAGAGTACTATGTACAAGGGCCACAGCACCACGTCTCCTCTTTCCATAAAGCACTACCTCGACTTCCAGGAACAGAGCAGTTTATTTTCCTCTTTCCAAAACTAACATTACTGCTACTGTAATCCTGGAAAAAGAGATACCCAGGGGAGAATCAACCAGCAATAACAGAAGTTGGGAAAACAAAATGGCTTCCTTCCATCTGTGAAACACAACCACTGGGGAGGGAAAAGGCGGAATGCTTTGAACAGGAATCTCTGCAATAAGAGTTTATTTAGATGTGTCACACAGACAGTGTCCTGCTGTGCTTGTCCCCAATTATCTGGAATTAGAAATAAGATGGGGAGAAGACGGTAAACCTTTGATCTGAAGCAGAACAACGCCAGTTTCATGGTATCAGTCATGTCATACCCTTAGAGGCAGCCAAGCCTGAGATCTGTTCCTAAAACTCTCATACATCTTATCCTGTATCCACTGACCTCCTTTGATCCAAATGATGAGTAACACACACAAAATGAAAGCATTTTGTAGAAGAAGATGAGACCTGCCTGTAACCCCATGGCTGCAGCTTTGGGAGCAGCTGAACTAGTTCAAAGTTTTTTGCCAACGAAAAGGAACATCAGGACGGGCTTCCCTTCCTCCCCTCCCTTCACTCGGCCCCTATACCTCAGCAGACAGTATCTTCCCTCCTTTACATAATCACAACAGACCATCCTAAGCCTGGGTTCTTTTTATCTTGAGTTAGTCTGGGAGAGGCAGAGAGAAGGACTGGTCAGGAGCAGAGCAAGGCTATGCCCTCCTTCAGTTCTGGGGAACCAAGACACTGGATCACCCTCAGTACTGCCCTCCTTGAATACCATTGGAAAGGTTGCCCATCTGTGTCACTTTAGAGCACCTTAATTTGCCTCACCTGTAATATTTTTTTAATATTATTTGACTGGAGTTAGGCTCACATATTATTTTTTTCTGATTACTCTAGACATCTCTGCTTTCTATTAGGACTGCAGTACTGCACAAGCACTCAGCCCTGGCAATTGCTCATGTTTTCTGCAATCATCACAGAAGAGAAACAGAAACTCAGATTTAGGAGAGACCTATCTAAAAATGTTATTAGCTTGCTGGTTTATTTTAAATGATGAAGGGCACAATCGTTTTAACTTAAAACCATTTTCTTATTGAGCAGGACAAACACAGTTAAGTCTGTAGCACACATTTCATTAAAATGAAATATCTGTTAATTAAGTAACAGATGTTACTGTTAGCATTGTGAGTCCTAAGTATTTTAATGCACATGTTCACAGTATTTTGTGTAGTAATGTACAAATGCATATACTTTACAAATGTATGTACAACTATCCAACTTCAGGGACAAATGCATATTTCGCAGTTCAGTCAGAAAATACAGCTCTTCCACAGAATAATATATCCAGTGCCTGACAACTATCTTCACTTATTTGAGATAATAAGTTTAAAGCATAACTGCTAATAATATACTGACCTCCCTTTTTAAGGACACTTAATGTCACAACAAAACACAAACCTTCACTTTTCACTTTCACCAGGAAAGCATTTGAGATCTCCTAGATCCGACATGTATTTTAAACAGAAGTTTAGAATTAAAAACTTGATTAAAGAACAGGAATTTAAATGGCCTAAACTCATCTATCAGTTCACAAACAAATTTATGTGGCCATATCTGAACACACACATCTAACCATCTGAACTGTGCCAAGAGATACAACACTTCCTTCCTGTGATTTTTAAACCTAGAGAGACAGTGAACTTAGAAAAAATTGTCCAAGCACCACTGTTTCGAAAATCAGCAGAGGTTTTCAATGATCAGATGACCAAAAAAGCAAACAAAAATGTTACTGCCATCTGAAAAAAGTATATATAATTTGAATACTCCTACTTAAATGAGAGTGTTATAATAATGTCAGGATAAACTTCATACCCAAGCTTCACTACCTGCAAGGGTGAACACCTACTGAAGCTAAATTGTCTCCTAAAAAAACCATCAAGAGATGAACATTGCTGAGAAACAACCTTTATCTCTTTAAGTGGTAGCAGAATAAATTGTGACACAGGAGGAAACGTCTGTTTCAACCTAGATAAAGAAGTCTTCTTTCAGATAAGATTTCATTTGCATCTGTGTTTAGCAGCAAATTAATTCACAAGCTCATCTCTCAAGATGGTGGAGACGTTGGGAAAAAACACCCAAATAAACCAAATCAACAAATCCTCCTACCCTTTAATAGAGAATTTCCAAGCTTTCAAGCACAGCACCCAGTTATCACAAATTTAGTGCAAGCTGGTAATAGAGATGAAATTGTCGTCCTAACAGATGAGCTAAAGACACAACAACCTCTGCAATTCTAGGAGTGACAAAAATGTATGCACACAAAAACGGAGAAGGGGAAGGGGATTAACTTGACTCTTCTTCCTAGCTTTTCCTCTCTGTAATAAACTCCTATTACAGGCCTTGCAGATAAAACCTGAGAGACCTATACTTTTAATTAGTCCTCATGTGGCCAGGATACTATTTTTCTACTACATACAGCGCTCAGTTTTCAGTAACCACAGGAAAAATTTGAAGCAGTCTAGAAGTTAGTCCAAATTTTAAACCCAGACACAGATGAGCTGGATTTAACTCAAATGAATGCACTTCCAAGACATATGTATTTGTGTGTCTGTGCATCTGTCATCTATATCTCTAGTAAGCAAAACCCCACAGATATTAAGTTACCTACGTTAGTAACTTGGAGTATTTTCAATGGTTTGAAAAGGAAAAAAAAAAACAAAACAAACAAAAACCCAAACACACCACAACACTTCTCTGACAACCACATGAAATAAAATGAGATCCCACTGTACTTCAGAAAAAAAATCTGTTAAACCCAAGAGTTCAGTCAACAAACATTAGGCCCTTACATCAAATGTAGCTTATAAATGATTAAGCTTTAAAAATCACACCCCACTCTAGTAGGTCAGATAAAATCTGCTGCTTCTTAATTGGCAAAATATTTCACCAGTTTGACTGATCACTTAACAGTAGTTAACCCCCTGATTCCATGTGTTTAAAGATTAATATTTACAGTGTTCAGAAAGTATAAGCCAGTTACTTAAAAAACCCCATTTGCAGCTCATTTCCTTTGATCTGAAAATACATACAATAGCTACTAGCCAACAACAACTCCACACAGAAATAACTTTTTTTAAGATTTACATTAATTACAACTAGGAACCTGGTGGTCTGAATTCTATTTCTGATTCTTTATGATCCAAGAAGCTAATTCAACTAATTTTCTCAATTAAAATCTTTACAATCATACCTAACAAAAAAAAAATCCCTGTAAAAATTACCTGCTCAAACACATGAACTCTACTGCTGGACAAATCTCATTTTCTCAACAAGCAAAAAGCAGAGGCTTTTCTTATATTTCTTCAAAAGAGGAATACCAATTCCAGAAAGCTAAACTTAAAAAAAAATGTTTCTGAAAATCTCTTTGGAAAAACTATCATATATTAACACAGCTCCAAGTAAGGATTTTTAAGCAAGCACCAAAAACAAAAGATATGCTAGAGAATAGCTGAATTTTACCTTTAATCCCAGCATGTTAAAAAAAGTTTTTTCCTTTTCATCTATAATAAAAAGCAGTCATGTATAGCAAGCAGTACATCTTCCATTGCTTTTTACTGGAGCCATTGGGTTTCAGCTCCCTGGAGATAATCAAGCCTTGAGTATGCAGAATGCATCACAGTGACAAACAAGGGAGGCATCACATGACCTACTTCCAACACATTCTAGCAAATAACACAAAATTCCCTTCTTCTGGTGATATTGTGAGTGAAATTTCTAACACAGCTGATAATTCAGTGTGCAAAGTTAACATCAAGTTGCTCATGCTGTAGAACTGGGAGGAAGCTGGTTTCTGAAATACACATCTAATGAGACAGTGGTGCAGCAGCCAGCCTGCCTGCCTGCCCCACCACGCTGACAGCTCAGCAGTCAGCTCTTTGTTGGGCTGGAGACTTCCTTTCACTGGTGCCAAAACATGGGCGCTTATAACATGCGTTTTTTTCTGCATCAGAAACCTAGCACCAGCCTTCATCAACAATTGCTGTAAAAAAACTATGTTCTGAATAAACATGAGATGGCTGTCATGCCTCACATTCTCCTGACTCTGAAATTTCATACATTTTCCATATATTTAAGAAGTTACCTAAAACCAGCCATGCTCCTAAGTAGAGGGCTCAGAAATTGTAATTCCCAACTCCTAACTGCAGGCACCAGCTAAGTCTCAGAAAATCAGGTTCTTCAAGCATTTTCTCTGTCCTCTTGGCTCTCTTACTCTCGAGTAGGTCAGCTTCAATAGGATGGGAAAGTCCTCCAACTCCTCTCATGACAATTCTGTGACCTGGTGGTGAGGATACTTGGAGGTGGGGATGACAGGTGGGTTCCCCAGTGTGCAGAAGATGGGAACACAGGTCATCCACTTTCAGTGGAAGCACCCCAACTGGGAGGCAAGGGGTGGCTACAGGACTACCTCTTAAAGCAATACACTGTGGGACTACAGGGCAGGCACAGTTCTTTTACCTACACAGCCCTGGAGAGAATCCTGAGCTGGCAGAGATGCCCAGCACCCACCAGCCAGGTGGTAGCACCATGTCAGAAGTAGGCAGAAGGTGAGCAGCAACACTGTCCATGGGCTAATCCTGCAAGACTCACCATTCCCTTGGAGATCTCTGGTTCTTTCTACTGACTCTACAAACATCGCAGACTCTAAGGTAACACAACTGAGGTGGCAAATTTTTCAGTGCTACGTGGGATTCAAACATGGAGTTGCTTTGAAGCTGCACCTAGCACTTTTACGACTGAATACACTTGTATATCAATTTCTGGCAGAATTTTAAAGCATGCCATTCTGAAAATAAATTAATAGAAGAAAAATGAGTCAAGGGAAAGATTCAGCTTCCTTTTACATGCATGACTCATTTTAATTATCATCCTGCAGGCAGATCAGTTAATTGCTAGAAAGAACTGATTATTTACTCCTTTTCTCATTAGGTAAGAGCCACTGCACACTCAGACTGAAAAATCATAACATGAACTAAAACCAGACCTTGCTTTATATTTCTAGCATTTTTACTTCCTTTTCTATTTTACCCTATTTCCAAACTACTTTTTTTGGAAAATAATGATAAGCCTGCACACTGCTAAGGCATGTTTTTATTTTTTTAACATCTGAACTTGGTCACATCAGCTAATAAAGCATTATAGAATCATTTTTTTAAACTAAATATCCAGATGCATCTCTAAAAGTTTATATTTAAATCAGTAAATGCTATTTCACAGTATAACTCAGTACACAGGATTTTCTTCAAAGCATTTATCAGATCAAGTTTATTTTTATTTTACTGTACTGTAAGGGATCTCAAATTAAGCTAATTTTTCAGAGAAGAAAAAAGGACAGAAATTTTAACTGCTTTTTAGGGTTGTGAGATATCCTTCAGGGTTTTTCTGTGACTTAGCAGAAGTCATGCTAGAAAGAGAAAACAAAAATCAAATTGAGCCCTGGTGACATGGCAAGTGCTCAGCTAATGAAATCATGCCAAAACTAGCACCTATAATTAACATACAATGGAAGGGTAATGATGAAATCTCAAAAAAAAAAGTTATCTTTCATTCAGTATGAAGGAGTTCTATATTATGGGTGGGAAGGTATCTTTTTTTTCTAAAGAAATCAGATACATACGTTGGTATTTCAGCCTGGAAATAAGACAGGTATAAATAATGCAGTCCCCCAGCTGCCATGATTTATTATTGAAGAGTAATATATCTAGAGAAATTACCTGGATTTATGAACATTCTCACTTATGCTGAGAATCTTCAAGGATTGCATTATTTCAAGGACATATTATTTCAGAGAGGAGATGTCTCCAAAAAAGCATTCAAACTTGTGAGTGGGCAGAAACCCTAGGCCACAGGTTGCTGGCAAGGTAAGCACTGGTAGGATCCATCTGGCCAGCTAAGTGTGGCAATGACTGCATTGATGTGGAGGTGACTGCACTGCAGGGAGGACTATCCCACAAGCTAACAAGGGCAGAAAGTAAAGCCAGGCAAAAAGCACAGGTGACTCTGGCTGACACGGCAACACTGTTGTGTTTCAACAACTTTCCTTGCCCTTGCCCTTTCCCTTCCCCTTCTCCTCCCTCCCCTCCCTGGAACTTCCCTTCCCAGAACTTCCTTCCCTTAGCACAGGAATGACATGGAACTGTTGGAACAATTCCAGAGGAGGCCACAAAAATGATGAGAGGGCTGGAGCACCTGTCCTGTGAGCACAGGTGAGAGACTGACTGTTTCAGCTATGAGATGAAAAGGCTCCAGGGTGCCCCACCTTACAGCACCTTCCAGTATTTAGAGGGGGCCAACTGAAAGCTAGAGAGGGACTTTTACAGGGGCATGGAGAGACAAGACAAAGGACAATGGCTTTAAACTAAAAAAAGGGCAAATTCAGCTTAGATATAAGGAAGAAGGCTTTTACAGCGAGGGTGGTGGAACTCTGGAGCAGGCTGCCCAGAGATGTGATGGGTTCCCCACTCTGGGAAGCATTTAATATCAGGTTGGATGAATCCCTGAGCAACCTGATCTAGTTGAAGATGTCGCTGCCCATTGTAGGGAGGTTGGACTAGATGACCTTTAAAAGTAGCTTCCAACTCAAAGTATTCTATGATTCTATTAAACAGATTCATAACTCATCAAACTAGAAAGGCAGAACTGCTACATAACTCAAGCCATATGACTTCCCTGAAATAATTCAATAGATTTTTAGAAATCTAGAAATAGATTTTTATGGCTCTTCTCTGGTAACAGTCAACATCATCTTATTATGTATCTCATGATACACAGGCATTAGCAGGTTATTCCAGTAGCAATTGTACCAGTGCCAAATACATGATATAAACTCTACTCCTAGGCAGAGCACCTAATTTTTATTCTCTGGAATTGTGACAGATGTTTCCTCTAATCCTTGGATCTTCCCTCTATGTTGACAACTTATGCTGAGCTGATTATCTGCTGTGACCCTCTTTTCAGAGTTGCCACATTTCCACATGACATGCCAATGGAGTTATTCATACTTCTCATCAGGATGACTTCGACTTCAGAATTTCGAACCTGTCCACACTACCATCTCTTTCTGTTATTTGTCATTTCACTATCTGCTGTATGTTACTGGCCTGGAAAGCATTAACTTTTTCCATCACTGGTGATTTTTAAATTCTCTTTTCACGTTGCAGGTTGAACAAGAATTAATCCAGAAATATATAATGCCTCCACAGCCCTGAAAGTCAGGCTGCCTGACCACAGCAGGGTCAGAGCCTTGCAAGCTCTGGTTTTGTGTCTCTCCAGAGGTTCACATGGGTAATCTGATTTTTGTCACCAATAAAATAACCAGTGAAGAGACAGCAGCTTATCTGCAAATCCAGCTAAACAAGAACAAATCCATATTTACTGTTACATTAGGCACCTGTCAGTTAGCCAGATCAAAGCTGATACTTTGATTTTGCTTCTGTTAACTTTGTGAACAAAAATGGTTGTTGAAAGGTTAAGTACTTCACCTAAGTCTATTACACAACTTGATCCATCAACTGAACTTGTCACTTCACATAAAAAACAACCTAGAAATTTTCATCAGATGAATCTTCCACAAGCCTGTAACAGTCAGCATCAGTTTTATACAATTATTCTATTGCCTGTTAACCTCAATCCCACCAAAGACAGCCCAATGTCATGTACACAGCCTGCCTCTTCCAGCATTTCTATCCTGTCCACCCAGCACCGTTTCCCTGGAGGAAGGAGAGCATGGTTTCCAAGGCAGTACCCAGTGCTCGAGGAGTGAAATATTGCTGCCTACCACAACCTGATGCAGAAGGTCAGGACTGAAACGACCAGCGATGGGGCCCAGTGGCCATGCCTAGTGTACCACTGCCTGCTACCTTCTCAGGCAGCAAGGGCACTCTGACTGTTCAGGGCTGACAGCACAGTCACTCACACAACTGTGCATTCAGCTCTCCTCCCCAGCAGTCCATAACAAAACACAGATCCAGCCCATAAGTCTATTGTACAACATTAAGTCATCACATGTAATCTAATAAACCAGATAAACTAGAGACAGAACACTTTTGTCATATTCTAGTCCCTGAAACTTCTCCAAAAGAAAAAAAAAAATTGGTGGGAAAGGTGAAGAGGGATGGAGATGCAAATAGCATTAACAGAACACAGAACTTAACTGCTCAACTTTTCCAAATTTTCTGAATGCATTTTCTTTGGCCTTGGTGATTTTAATGGATTCTGTTCATGGCTGTAGTTATTAGACTGGAGGCTGTTTTGTTACGGATTTCTGATAAGTGCTACAGTGTCTGTTCCAAATACTGAATAGCATTAATTATAAATATCTTGTTGGTTTTGCTCTCTCATTAACAGTTATGCCATTCATACTAATACCCAAACTGTAATGTGCAGTTCAATTAGTTCTTACAGAAAAAGCTCAACAGTCGTGAGCACAGTGATCAGGACAATCAAACTCAAGGGGCAGAGTTTTGACTTCTCCTAAAGAAGATTTGTAGGTGACTCCTCAATATCCAAAAAACTGAAGTCATCTGTGAGATGAAATAGGTGTAAGACTAAGTTCTGATAACACTGATTACTATTCTCCCCTAATAATTTAAACCACAAATGATTAATGTAAAAAACTACTATTTTTGTAATTTCAGATTTAATACAGATATACTGCGTATCTTAGAAATGAAAAGACATCTGAAGTTTAATAGGTGGCACTGGGAAGCATTCTGAATTGTGTCATGATGAGAAGACACACTCTGCAAAGCTCTTAAAAATTAAGAATCTACTGTATAGGTGCATACAGTGGCTAAAGACCAGACTCTGGGACCCACAAGCCCTCCAGCAACTGTATGCTCTCAAATAATTTACAAAGAATTTGATGTTCTTTCAGAATTTTAAGACAACTGAAAATGGGCATGGAGCACTTACTATTGGAAAAGGGCTTTAACTGTGACTACATCAGCTATGCTGGATTTGGGTTTTTAATTAAATTTCCAGCCTACAATTTCCATTTCTGCACATGCAGAACTAATTTCTTCTCATCTATGTGATCCTAAGCATATATACCATGTATAATTTTGATGGGTGGAAGCCACACATTTCAATTCACTTCCTTTTCCCCTTCACAGTACCTCTAAATTTCAGTCAGATCTCTGTGGTACTGCCACACCATCACTGCCAAATCGGTCATTTGTCTTTCATCACTTTTCAGAAAAGTAATTTTTTTCAATTTTAGATCAACAGATCCACCTAAACTTGAAACCCAAATATATAGCTAAAGGCTGTCTACAGTTATTCTAGTTATTAAAATTTTCAGCACCAGTTAATATTATAATTGATGCTGGTATTTTCCTAAAGTGTCAGTAAGCAGAGTTTTATAAAGGAAAGGAAGATTACATCTCATAAGTGTCAGTCATCTTCTGAGGTAACTTTAAAAATACCCAAAACTCTCATCAGCAGGAGCTCAACACTGCATCATGGGCCTCTCTACAATTCATACAGCTCCAGACAACATTAAACATTAATTCCTCCTGAAGAGAAAGAGAAATAGCTAGAATGTTCATAGTGTTATTTAACATATTCCAGTTCCTTTTTGTTTTTAAAACCCTAAATGAAAGCTGTGTCATGTCACCATAACAACTACAGTTCTCCTGAAAACATCTGAAAGTGTATCTCAGATAGCTCATGGTGTATCTGTTATACAGTCTTACCATGTTTTAAGAATTGGAATTTGTGTCTTCAATGCCATATTAAATAAATAAATAAGTTAGTTAAATGAATAGAATTAGGCTTTTGTAAGTGACTAAAAAATTAAACCTGTTTGGTTGGTACCTCAAGACAACCTCCCAGTACTGGACACCCTTTCCAAAGCTGCTGACTTGCAGACTCGGAACATTCTACTTCTACCAAAGTCAGATCCACCATAAAAAAACCAACCAACCAAACAAAACCCCCCAAAAACCAAAACAAACAAAAAACTCCCAACAAACCCTTCAAAAAGCTGAAACAAAAAAAAACCCAAATGAACAAAAAAAAATACAACCTAAAAGCCTCCAAAACATTAAAAAAACCCAAACATGACAAAATTAAAAAAAAAACTCAAACAGCAACAGATTTCTTAAGTCAATGTCTCTCTCCTTTCACTATTATCTACACCCATTTCTTTCTCAAATGCTTAACACAACTTCATTACTTGACTGAAAGAATAATAAATATAGATTCTGAGGAACTGACAGGAGTAGGAGATTAAAAAATTCAAGATACTAAAGTGAACATGCACCCTTTTGAAGTGATTATCTTCATTTCAGCTGAAACAAGATAGATGCTCCCTTTAACAGACATAATTTCAATACAAAACTCAATACTTGAAATTTTATCAAGAAACTGACACCATTTAATTTTCTGCTATTCTGGTCGTATCAAAATGAAGTCCAATCTAACATCTAATTTTGCATCATCTGTTATGAGAGGAAAGCAAAGATATTGGAGTCTGTTTCAGAATAAAACCATTGGACCGCAGATAATGCTTTAAATTTTCATGTTAAAAAAATCCCTAGCTACAATGAAAGAGCAACTGATAACAAACATGTTTTCCTAATGGCAAACAATGTCCCTCAGTTATGTTCCAGAATACTGAAGTTTCTTAGAAGCACTTTTTCTTAACAGCAGCCATACCAGAATATGGACAAGTTGAGGAATTGGTTGCTGCTTTAAAAGTCAATCCATTCAAACCATTCATGCAACTAACAAGCCTAATAGTTCAGCAATGCAGTGAAAAAAGTAACTGTAAAAAGGGATGATCTAACTTTGCTTTTACAAACTTTTGATTGTTATAATTTTTTGGGCAACATTTATCTTTCTAAAGCATCAACCATAAATGCACAAAATATAAATGAAAGCAGAAAGAATCACAGAAAGCTTCCTCAAATTATGAAGTGAGAGAGTGCCTCATGACTTCAAATTTTGTATTTACCAGGAATAATTAATTTAATGAACCACACTTCCTGAGAGTGTGCCAACCCACCTCTTTAGAAAACACCAGAAGACTGTATGACTAGAAATGCAGTTGGTTACTGAGAAGTAAATTGTGAGCAGTGCTCATTAATTCATAAGAAGATATATAGTTATGAGGTTCTGGAAGAGGAATGGAAATACCTCAGCTATTCCTTTTATTCAAAAAATTCTGCTTACCTATTTTTAAAAACAGAGGTCTTATTCCTTTGTTTTGTTTGACCTAGTTCATTGCCTATTGGTTAAATTTAAAATTTCCAGTGACTGATAACATTAATCATCTGACATCATCACATTAAAGTTTCCCAGACACGGAGAATGAAAGGGGTTAACGATAAACCTACACATTGAAGTATCACCATGTACATTCTGCATATCAAATCAATATTTGGTAAATATTTCCATTACAGCTTCTAACACAAGTTCAAAAACTAATAAACTTTAGCACTAATGAAGCTAAAGTTCATCTAAAAACAACACAAACCCACAAATTGTTCCCAGAAATTGGAGGTAAGGAATAGACAGTCTGCACAGTGTAGGTCAATGCAAGACTGCTCATTACAGCACTGCTTTCTGAACAAAGCAACTCACTTAATTTTATTTTATCTGACTAATGCAATTTTTGGTATTTGATGGGAAACAGTTCCAGAGAAAATTATTTCAATACAAAATGTAACACTGACACAGAGGTCACAATTTTCTTCATTTCATTATCACCTTGCTTCTTTGACCTAGTTTCACCACTGTTCAAAAAGTCTATTAAGAGTAGTTTTGTTTTCCTCATAAATCTTCCCACCAACCCTTTGATCCTTCTAACACCTTCTTCTTAATTCCTGTGAGTCCATCAACAACTTTTCATAACAGGTACCTTGAAATGCCTGCAATTCAAACAAACGTAAATGTAAATGGACAAAGAAGTGTTTATAAAACAGGAAAGAAACATTTTGTCTCTCCTCGCCTTTGTTGGTCTCTAAAATATTTTTTGCATACAACTGGAACTCATATTTTTTCCTTACTACCTCAAACTCGGATCTTACAGATTTTCCTAGTTCTTCAATAGTTTTTAGGTTTCTCGGACCCATTTTCTTTTTAGTTTAAACTGCATAGCTGCATAGTATTAAATAAGGTATTTCAAGATAAAACTCAGTTTCTTCCTCTTACTTTATTTGGGACGCTTGATGTTCAGTGATAAATGATAATATGATGTCTATATCTGATGATATTTTCGTCACAAATTTCTGTCATGGAAAATAATGTATTAGGAGTTCTGCATGGCAATTATGGTCAAACGCTACATTTTTTCACATGTCTAATCAATCAAACTTAAGACTGTGTTTTTTTCTGAGACTCAAAATACATCACAAAAGTTACCAATGTAACAAACAATCACATTATTATAAATATTAAATATCATAAAAACTGCAACACACAGCCATTTGCTTTTATAACATTTTCCAGACAGTACACATATTTAAAAATTTAACTATTCACATATTTAAACAGCTATCTATCTTGTGCTGGGATAAACCAATGTGTAGGTGGTGAATCTTCCAGCTGAGCTGCACAAAAACATTAGTACACAGAAAAATAAGTGAAAGGGAGCCAAAATATTTCCCCTCTACAGGCAGAAGCTCATTTAAGCCTATGAAAAAACATAGTCATTAGGGAAACTTAGTTTATCTTCTGTTTCTGAAAGGATATAATAAATAACAGACATAAGTACAGTGTGGGCTGTGTTCAGGGAATCTGTGAGGTCTCTTGGACCACACACTCCCTCCAGAAAGTCACACATATTAGTGATGAAGCAACTCACCCACCCAGGGCAATGCTCAGATCACTTACATATGGCTGGAAAAGGAGAAAGAGACATTCACCAAATGGTTACCAGCACCAAGAACTACCATCATTGCCAGACTCAATGCCAGTGGCATTTGAGGATGCAGGAATAGCTACAAGCCTCTTCACAGGCTTGAACTCCCCAATAATCCAATGCAAACAGGAAAAACAAAGTCTTCTGTTGACTGCTTCATTTACTTTTCAAAAGTTCAAGATGCAAAAGCCCTCAGAGCTACAAAGGTCTCTGAGCCACAGTCAGCAACCACAAAAGTGAATATGGATGATATTGTGCCAGCCTACAATGCAAAGGAAACCTACATGCAAAGGAAAAGGAAAACCAACTACTTCCTGATCATGTTAAATTACAGAAGAAGAAATGTGAAATTTTTCATACAACAGCTGCTTCTCCTCCAACTGGCTGACAGGTTAGGTATGTCAGCCCTTTCCAAAAAACAAATGTATCCTATCTTCAAAATAAGATAGGTCACATAGGAGCCATTCAAAAACTTGGCTCTCAACAGATCCATAATCCAGGGGGACGAACCAACTACTGAATCATTTATTCCACTGTGAAGGCATGTGAACTTCAAAGAAAAAAGGAGGGGAAAAAAAAACAGAAAAAAAAATCAAGCTTCTGCAGCCTAGACAGTTTCATGCTAACTATATCCATATATTGTTTTCTGCTTTAAATCTTTATGTCAGTCAAATGAAAACACACACACACACAAATTAAAACAACTAAAATAAATTATGCATGGAGAAATTAAGATTCAAAGCTTAAAATCAGCCTCTACTCACCAAGGACAATGCTGAGCAGCAATGTTCATTCCTCTCTTGGTTCATAGAAAAGACTGTACTACATTATTAAACCATTAATGGCATGCACATGTTAAAACAACAGAAAAACACAATTTGAACTAGTTAAACTTGGAGCTATGAGGACATGTAACTCATCCAGGATCAAATAATTAATTTAGTTTTATGCAAAAAACAAGAACAGTGGCATACAGCAAAGAGACTTTATCAAGTTGCTATTTGTAAGCAGCAGACAGAAGAGGTTGATGAACCTATGTTTTGTTCCTTAAGCAGGACAGCAGCTTCACTGCAAGACCAGCACAAAGACTATTTCTATTATCAGGTAATGAGATAAATGCAAATAAAGAGATACACTCTTTGCTTCGCTCAAGCAAACTCAAGGTGCCTGTGGCTACCCAAAGACAGAATGCTCCCTGTCCTGAGCAAGGAAGCTCAGAAAGAGGGGCACCTTGCACTGGCACTTGGACCTTCTGCCTTCTCATCTCTTGATGACTACAGTGCCCCATGCACAGGACTCTTCAAGACATCTCTGTATACTAAGCCCTATTAAATGCTTATTTGTTCCTATTCAATGTAAAGCATTTTTTGTTATTCTCACCAATTACAGTTCCTTTAGGAAAAACAAATATTTGACCAAACCTGCTTCCTTTTTAAATAAGAAGATACATAGTGATGTTCCGAACTTCTGAGGCTATGCAGAAAACCACAGGAAACAAACTTAAACACAAACCTCTGCTTTCTAAAAAAGAAACTTTGTATTTCTGAGAATTTGACAGAGGAAGGACACATAATGGCCCGCAAAAATTAAGTAGCAGATAATAGATAATTGTGTTTCTCCCCAGACTGCAAACCACTTCACCATACGCTGGGACTGTAAGTGCTCATTCCTCAGCTATCAGACCAACTTCCTCCTATGAGTTGTAACAGCTGAAGGCTTTGGAGTGGATGCGGAGTGTATTTCACTTTTGTAAAGACGGCTACATATAAACTGCTCTCGTTAGCTGATAAACTTGTGTCTGTCTCAGGCCAGACAGACACAAGTCTGATGTACTATTACTACTAGATTTTAATTAACCAGTGCTTCTAAATAGCATTTCACATTATCAGACAGAGAGGAACACAAAAGAGCAATGACAGCACTGATCAGTTTTTGTTCAGTCCTTCCAGTAAAGGAAGGTGCATTGGAAAGGGAGAGATTTGTTTTCCATATTATTTGGTTTGTTTGACTCAAATATGAGCTTTTCATCCTCACTGGAAGAAAAAAAATTACTCAGTCAATATATGAGGTCAATGAACAATCAGTCATGATAGCTACCTAGATACAAAGCTCTTTTTTGTTCTTTTTTTTTTTCAGCATAACTCAATAGCAAAAGGCTAAATGGAGAAAAACCATTACACAGATTTTTTTTTTTTTGTTTACTGTTTTCACAGATCACATTTACAGTGTGAGCCTCTCCAACACATTCCCCAAATGTCTGGCAAAGAACCTTGCACTATTCTTCAGCTAAAAGACAGTTAGATATCTAAACAGTAGCTTCATGTTACCTGGCACACTTGTAAGTATAATCAGTTAAAGACAGGTGAATCTTTCTCTGTCCATACAAGAGAGGTGTTTTAGTCCGACAGAAGAACTGGAAAACTTTACTGCCTAAAAAGAATAGTTTCTTTTATCAGTTCCAAAATACCCAGCTGTGATGCTGTTGACTGTGACTAACTGAATTTGGCATAGCTTTAATAATCCTTCAGAGAAGAGAATTCTATTTGCTATATGCAAATACATTATCAGTTCAAATATTTGCAAGTATCAAATGATCATATTTGAACAAAAGATTTCTTTTAGAGTTTCCTACAGTCTATTCTTAAAGCACTCAGAAAACAATTTTACTGTACTAGCGTTAACTAATGTTCACTCGCTGTGCAGAGATCAAAGTAGTTACTATACACAAATATCCCAACAACAACAGAAGAGCACTCACAGTTATTTACAACCAACTTCAACAGTCTCACCTACACAAACCAAAATGTTGCCTTTCCCTTCCCACCTCCAAAGCCACACACTTCAAATAAAGCCCACTCTGGTATGTGAAGCAAAGTGTATGGAGTAAAAGTATGATCTATTCCCCCAAACAGCAGATGTAGTTAGAGACTAGAGAGGCTCAGAGAGGAATTTTCTAATACCTACATGATCCTTTCCTCTTCAACTTAGAGTCCACTGCAGTAGCACAGGACAAATCTGGAAAATCAACCACTAGTAACACAGAACAGCCTAACACCTGGCATAAACCACCTTCACTGCCACTAGGCACACTGCACAGGCTTCCACCTCCTGGCAAAATTGCTTTTCCTCATGCCCCAAACCACTGAGAGGAGGAGAACATAAAATTGTTTACTTGATATTACAAGAACAGAGGAAACATTTATGGGGTAAAACATGAAGCAGCCTATAGATAGCATCTGGAGGGAAAACACTATTAACTTAACCCTCACACTCATTTTAGAAAACCCAGCCAAAACATGTTAAACATATTAATACATGACAGAAAAGTAGACGTGCAACATATGGCTGTGTCCTCATTAATGCCAGATTACCATTTGGTACATTACCATTTTGTATGACCACTATGCAATACAAATTTATGCCCAAGCAGGCACAGGCACAAGCACATTTCTGTCAAGTTGGCATGAGTGCAGGATGCTGCATTCAAGTCGACTTCCATCAGCTGTAAAAGTACAAATAATATCTGTTTAGGTATTGTCAGAATCACAGAGAGATGAGCAACATCTGACAGAGCAGAAAATCTACTAGTATAAGGTTAACATTAAAACTGGGGGTGAAAAGTTACATTTACATGAGACATTTGCATCGTGTGGTTTTGGGGTTTTATTCACTTACAAGTGCCTTAAAGATGCATCATTGAATTAACAATCTAAATCAAGCCAGTGAATCAGTGTCTGTAGGGTAAAGAGCAACAAAGCATCCTCCTCCCTCTATACCTCTCTGTCCCCATCAGAGACATAAAGGCTTTCAGTCTTCCCTCTGACTCTGTAGGGAATCTCATGTAACATGTGTTCATGTAAGTAGTTAAAATGTATCTACAGTAGAAGAGGAGATGGGCAAAAAACCAAAAAACTTTCATATTAAATACAATTTCACACACACGTAGGAGAAAATAATTCAGAAAAGCCAAGTTAAGATTACAGACATAGCTGCCTAGATTGCCTAAATGAGACAATATGTATTATCTCATCTGGCAGTTTAGCATGACTGAAATGAAACATAATTTGCAATTGACGCCAACTGGCAGGAGACAAATGTTCATGGTAATCTTTGTGTTTTATTAAGCAAGTTCTTCTGTCTTAAATTACATGGAAAATGGATTGGAGGCTTTTGGTCTAAAAAGTACAAGGGTTGCAGATGCTACCCTGAGCTGTTAACTCAGAAAAATGTGTCTTGAGTTTTTACAATTTAAAAGGACAAATCTAAAATTATGCCAGGTCAAATTGTCTACCCGGTACCTCTGTCTCCAAGAGCAGCCAAAAGCAGATGTCTGGGGAAGAGCATGAGAATAGCGTAATCGTTTAGTCATACTTTCCCCAAATACACTTGTCTCCAATAATTTGCAGCTCAGGGACTTCCAAAGCCAGAGGTCATGCTTATGTATTTAATAATCCCTCACAGACTCTTTTTCCCATTAATTTTGTCCAGTTTCACTTCAATTGGTATAAATTTTCAGTATCCACAACATCCTGTGGAGTTACACAACTTAATATATGTGCATGACAAAATTCCTCTTTTTGCTATTCCAAACCCAACACCTGCTAGTTTCATTTTCATGCTCATTAGCTCTTGTACTGGGAGAGAAAATGAACAACTTATCCCTAAGCCCCTCACAACACCATTCATGTTTTTATAAAAGTACCATCACATCCCAGTTGTCTCCTCACCAATTTAACTGCTGAAGAGAGTCATAGAGCTGAAAGTAAGATCCTCATCACATCAGTAAGTATGAAGAGGATCCCATTCTGTTTCATTCTACATCATTAGAGCATCAAGACAAATATATTCTTAACTGGACAAACAAAATAGATGTGAAGTAATGAAAGGCAACCCAAAGAAAAGCAACAAAAATAACTGATGTACAAAACTCAGTGCCTGTGAAGTGAAAAAAAGCAGGCTATTATAGCTAAAAAAACACAACAGACGAAAAATAATTACTTGCTTTGTCCTAGACAGATGTAGAATGAGCAACTGTAGTATCAAATTACTACAAGAAAGGAATTAATTGGTTAACACACAAAGAAAATTTTCACATGTCATGACGATGTTCCTAAGGAACTCAGTTCCTTAGAAAAAGTCACAGATGACAGATACGGATGATCCTAATCTGAGGCAGAAGAATGGGATAGATGATGCCATAAGGGCTCTTCTAGTCCTATCTTTGTATGATCTTCTTGGGATGTCAGGTGGAATCTCTTCCTCTCAATGATTTAACAGCAGCAAAATAAAAAAGCGGGAGGAGTGGAAGGTTAAATGGAGCTACAGGGTTGACTGCTCTGGAAAATAAGAAGTTACAACCTGCTCACAAATAAATTATTTGTTGAGACCCTTTCCTTGTCCAACTCCAAGGAGCCCGTGGAAAGAAGGAGGGACCACCAGCCAAGAGTTGGAGAAATTTTGCTGAAAACATGGACTTCTATTCTCTGACCTTGCCTGGAGATTCTTTAAATCTGCTTGAGAAGCAGAGGCATACTATGCAGAGTACACACATGAGTAGGTGAGACAGCCACAGTGCACTCTTAAGGATTGTTTACCTACTGTGCAATGCATGCAGTGAGCAACAGAAAAACAAGGTAAACTGCTGATACAGGCTAGTCAAACACCAAAAAAATGGACTATTCCTAAAGCTCTGTTTTAGACAGGACCTTCACTCTTTCATGTACCACTTTTGCAGTAACCAAGTTCAAGAAAGGTTGGATATTTCCATACTCCAAATTCAGCTGCGATAAAAGACAAGGTCTAATTCAAGCTGCCAGGGCTCTCATGGAATGCGGTCTGGGCCACTTAGATGTAAAGATTGGTTGAAGGTAATTGCACTGATTTTATGCAGTCCTGATCATGACCAATGATTGAATAAACATGTATACGCAACACAAACCTCATCCACATTCCTGCAAACGGGATACCTCTGCTAAATGATCTACCATCTCAGCAGTGCAATCAGCTGGGGAGTCTGTGGAACATCTTATATGCCAGCTGTCATGTACTATGTCTATTAGTACCTTTAAAATGCCCCAAAACAGAGAAAAATGAGACCTTTGTTAACTCCTCAAAGGGAAACCACACCAGATAAAAACTAGTTGGAGAAAAATCAATGCACAGAGACAGACAGAGAGAGAGAGAGAGAGAGAGAGAGAGTGATGAGATGTAAGAACGCATGAAACTTTTACTATTATGCCGTATTCATCCCACCACTTATGTTAACTTAAAATTATTTTCTAAGAGCACAGAATCATATCCACAAATATGACTGAATAAAACATTAAAATACATGTGACTATTTCAAATTTATGCAAAATAAAAGAATACATTACAGTATTAAAACTAGAACTTACATTTAAATTTTTCTTGTAAACTTTAAATTACTCAGACCTGCCTGTGCAGAATGGCATTCAGGTTTTATCAGGTGGCTATTCTGAAATAGAGTTACAATTGCCAAAATTTTCATGATGACTATGAATACCTACTGCCTTATTTTCTGAAAAAAATTAATAGAAGGCTGCAAGAACTGGAGTATTTGCACAAGATATTCTCCATTTTTTTATTTATTTCAAGCATATTTATATTTCAAGCATATTTCAGTATGTACTATTCATCAGTATTAACAGTTGTGCAGAAAGATGCTGCCATTCTTTGCACAAAAGAACTCTGTTGAGGTACTCTGTACAAATATCGCTTTAGTTGACATGACTGTCACTCACTCTCCCTCATGGGAATAGAGAAGAGAATCAGAAAAGGGAAAATTAGAAAACTCATGACACTTTAATAGGTAAAGCAAAAGCCATGCACTTAAGCAAAGCAAACAGGGAATTGAACTAATGCTTCACATGGGCAGGCCAGTGCCCATCAATCACCAGTGGAGCTCCATCACAGGTAAAAGTGACTTGGGAAGACAAACGTCATCACTGCAGTCCCCTTCTTCTTCTTCCCCCAGCTTTATTACTGAGCATAATGCTGATTTCACACCATAGGACTTGGTGTGAAACATCCCTGGAGCCAGTTGTGGTCAGCTATCATGGCTGTGTCTCCTTCCAACTTCTTGTTCACCCCAGTCTATTTGCTATCAGAGCATGAGAAGCTGAAAGTCCTTGACTTGGTGCAACTACAGCTCAGCAACAACAAAAAATATCACTGTGCTATCAACATCAGTCTCATACTAAACCCAAAACATAGGACTATATCAGCTATTATGAAGGAAAATAACTAACTCAGCTGAAATCAGAACATCAGTAAACTCCTAATATCTGATAGAATATGTACTCTTATCTGCAGCACCTTCTCTTCTGCAGGTACTTTAACAGCAGGAACAGTAACTATATTTACAACACTGCATATATATATGACTTATTAAACATAAAATAAAAAACCTCACCCCTTTATAAGAAAGTATTTTTGGCAGAGCCTTCCCTCTACACACTTACTGTTTGCAGATGATGTATTGAAGTAATACACACATACTAAGTGACAAAACAAGAGCACATAACCATTAAAGACAAATGTATCTACCTACATGTAATACTGGTGTATTATCACCACCACACACTTCAGTGATGAGGTCAGGTTTAGACAAATGAAAGTTCAATGAAAAGTCTGGAAAACTTGTTTACAATGGTGCCGGACAAAAGCCTTGCAAGCTGCAATTCACTGACCTATGTAAACTGATTTGGCTTTGAGATAATCTCCTAGTGAATACTGTTGCAAAATCTATAAACACAGATGGCACCAACTGGCACCCTATCTGCAATCTCAGCAGAAGATCAAATAAGTACAGAGACTGAATTTATCTTCCCACATCACAGGTAATTCTTTCCAAACAGGTTTAAGGGATTATCATTGACAGCTGAACCAAGAAAGTCCTGTCACAGCTAACTAAAGTCTCAACCACCCTGAGAAGTCACACTACTCAAACAAAACAGATTTAAAAACTGTATGACTTTTAATAAAGTAATGCAACATTCAATTCAGACCAGGCCCTGGTTATAATTGCTATAATCACGATACTGACCATTTCTATTAGCAGTGAACTCATAGGATTTTCTCCTAAAGCACCCTCACAGAAAACCTTACTTGGGATCAAGAGGGATGAAAAGGCTGGCAAGCTACAGTCAAACTTTAACTTAAAGTATCAGTTGTACTATTAAGGCACAGTATATTATTTTATCTACAAAACTTACTGCTATTGATCTGGAACAGAATGATAGCATTGATACTTATTGTAGAATTTCAGAAATTATCTACTATAAAGGCATATATGTATGCAATGTCAGGCATCAGCAAGCAGGAAGATCACTTAGTCAATTCTAAAGCTACTACTGTTTGTATAATTAAAATCCAAAACATATTCATCAGTAAGATGTAAGATACCACATAGAACGCATCAGTCCAGAAACACCTTTACCATCTTTAAGATGACATGAAGTATTAAGATGAAGAAGACTGAAAACACAGCAGTGACACCAATGACAAAGGAGACTGAACAGCTGCTTCAGCAATATTGCTTCATTGATTGTTTCTCAGCAGTAGAAACTGTTAAAGGTGAAAAAAATCAGCTAAAATAAGCCTTCCTTGTGTGTCTGGGTTCATTATAGTACTCTCAGGGGCTGAAACACAAAATTATGCTTTCTTCAAGACATTTTTTGCACTTTTCATAGTATTTCATTCTCATGGTTCCTCATTTAGTTCCTATGTTTTCCCCATGGGCTTCAGAGAAACCCTTAAAGAAACCCCAACCAACAACATCTAAAACAAAATACATTAGAAGTATTTTAGGGAACAAATTGCAGCAGCATTCCTCTCATGCATCAATGTCTCAAATATTCTGGATTCTCCTTTGAAGAATCCACATCTAAGTTAACTATAGAGCTCCAAACTGAAAAAGACAGTATGATTATGAGAACCAGAAGACAATGAGAACTGGAGAAATTAATTTTTAGCAAAAGACCATGCTTTTTTTGTTTTTTTGTTTGATTTTTTAAATCACATTAGTGAATCAGAAACCGGAACCTACTGATTATGTGAACAGCACAACAGTCCCTAAATATCTTTTGCTGTGATTTATTCATACTCGGTCATGGATGCATATTGTAAGTGTCCAACTGCTACATATATTGCCACAGTTCACAATTTCAGATACGCTCCCAATCCATTCACAGGGATTGGGTACATTTGCAATCAGCTGTCTGCTGTTGCAGCAAATTTATAATTTAATTAATTTTCCACTGTGCATTTAGTTTTCTTTGGAATTACCTACCACAAAAATGTCTTTTGGGAAAATACTTCTAGGAAAACTGATTACTCTCTGATTAACTGATGTTGAAATACTTATTCATGGTTAATGTCTCACCTGCTAGAGTTGTAAAGAGAAACAAAGGCAAATTAAAAAGAAATTAAGACCTCAGATCTGCATGTTTTTTCCCAAAATGCCTCATCTTCTGTCAGCAGTACAACATGACAATATCACTTTTCTTACAAGACAGCAAAACAGTACTTGTTTAGACAATTTCACAGTATCTGGCCACATCTCCTGAGCAATTTTAAAAGGCAAGGGATAACAATACTATTTTTTTTAAACTGGGCTTTACAAATACCTTACATTCAGCTTTATTCCAATTCATCCATATGTATGTAGGACAGTGATTTTGGAAAAATGCATCCTGTTAGTTCTTCTTTCCCAGGGCAGATTTTAGGCACCATAACTCAGGAGAATCCTATCAATTTTCAAGACAGCTAGAGAAATAGAAGGGAAAGCTGAAAAGCCAGAAGGGAAAAGTCTTTGGTATTATTTTAACAGACTTGTCAACTACAATCACATCAGCAACTGTCTTTGCATCAAAAAAGGGCTCTGAGAGTCAGTAATATCTTACAGCAACTTGCCACCTCTTTCCTTGTTCCCAAATGAGTTCAAAATGCTGACTCCCCCAAAATTATTTATCTTGTAGGCAGAAAGCAGAGGAATGGGAACTCTTGATAGGGAAGGGAGGTACTGAAAACACAGAGGAAAGCAGGACAAAGGAAGCCACAGAAAGCCCTTATTCACAGAGAAGGAATGGGGACATAAAACTGTTTCTCTTATTGCTACCAGCAGTAAGAAGCTGAGCACTGCTCTCCTCCCCACAGGCTGGATGGTGTGAATGGTCAGCCAACAAGAGGAGCTGTGTGTGCTT
Source organism: Melospiza georgiana (assembly GCF_028018845.1). Taxonomy (NCBI): domain Eukaryota; kingdom Metazoa; phylum Chordata; class Aves; order Passeriformes; family Passerellidae; genus Melospiza; species Melospiza georgiana. Next base: position 43,717,781 of record NC_080465.1, read on the forward strand.
GTGCCTGGGCACAAACACACAAACACACACCTGCGAGTAGGAAGTGAGGACAGTTAGGGACAGCGGGGCAGCCATCCTCACCCTCCCACTTTAAGCTTTAATAAATAGCTCTGAGGCAAACAGCAGCTTCACCAGGGGCTCTTTCTATGTGGAGAGACTCTTTCCTTTTCATCTTGTAACAAGCTAGTTTAAGATGCTGAGGGTAAAATTCCTAGAAACTGTTTTTTTGCCTGATTTATTTTCCTTCAGATTTGCAGAAATCTTACATTAGCTAGGAGCTGCCATCCTGTGTTCAACACGTCCCCTACATTGCAACCACCACTTCTCTTTTACTGGGGAGCCCTCCAATGAGTACTCAATGTCTAACAGAGTAGAACCTTCTGGAAACACAAATTTTGATGAATAATAATTCTGTTCTCCAACATACTCAAATAATGAATCATTTCATTTTCATGTAATTATTATTGAAACAGCAATGTCTACATCATAAGCAAAATAAAACACCAAGTTTCTTGCCTGGCTGCCAACTAAACAGTCACCTGCAGCACAGTCAGGTTCTGCAGATGCAACAACACAACACTGCAACAGCAGTTAATAAGTCATTGTCCTACTGTCTTACAGAACACCACAAGCAATCTTCACAGCTACAAGCTAGAACACGAAAAAGGATCATGGCAATTATTGGCTTCCTTTCAGTCTTTGCCAGCTGTACTTCTGATCCTAACTTACCAGCCCAGCACAATCAAGACTGTCTTAGAAGATGTGGAGGAATGATGCTTTGATTAAGTAAGTAATAAAAATAACTGTAACATCCTTACACAGCAATGCTGCATCCATTCCCAGGGATTTACAATCGTAAAAGCAAATGACACACTACTACTACTTGCCTGACATGTGGGTACATCATCATGCAAACATTTCCCAGAATGCTTAATAAAAACAGACGATTAACTAAAAAAGAGATAAAGTGGGCAATTTCCTCCATACTTATTAAACCCACTGCATGACTCAGAGGGAGAAATCCTGTGAAAAAAGCAGTGTTGTGATTAAAGCTGAGGTGGCTGCAACTAGCGTATGGAATGAAAAATTGAGCAATGGTCCCATGAAACCGTGTCTGAGATAAAACCATCTCATTAACAACCATCTTAACAGTCTGCCTATACCCTGACCTAACAATGCACGAACCTGGATAGAATACTCAAGAAGATCCCAGAGATTAATTTGGTTTATATTTTTGTAGTATGTTTAGAAAAAATAAAATGTAAGGTCACTGACATTTCCCAGTTAGCCACTCTTTGTGCACAGCATAAATTTAGGTCTCTATGAATTACCATAAGAGGCATAAGGTTTCTGTCACCAAAGCAAACCATTGGAAACAACAGGGCCCCTTGCACGTATGAGCTTGAGCAGTCAGAATCCACTGCAGGATTGGGACCAAGGAGACATCTTGATTAAGGGATCAGTAATGGTGCCTAAAAATGCTTCCCTCAGAAAGCCAAACCTTGTTTATAACATGTATAATATTTTCTTCTGGATGAGGTCAGCTGGAGCTCTGTAATTGTGCTCATTTATTCCTACTAATACATCTCTCATTAGGACGCACACATTCGCAGGGACTCGTCTGCTTAGTTATGGCTTGGTGTAAACTTACTATGATGGTGCAACACTGCTGCTCTGCCACCAGGTACTGGCAGCGTGTGCACTTGTCTGGACACGTCACTGCCAGCCCATGCTGCTTTACTTGATGTTGCTCCAGCGCACCCACAACTTCTGAATTATGGGATCCAATCTCACCGGTGCGTCACTGGGTGCCTTTGGAGTGACACCTAAACTACCAAAAAACTGCACGAGTAACCTGTGCCACCGACTTCCTGCCTTTCCCTGAAAGGCCCTAAAAAACTAAAATACACCCATACATACACGCAGACACACACATCCCTTTCTCAAAAACTGGTCCGAGAAACACGACGGGTATGAAGAACTCGTGTCAGCGATGCGAAGGCACCCAGGTGAGCTTTGAACGGCCGCTCCCAGAGGCAGCTCGCGGAAAGTCAGGAAGCTCCCGTGCCCGCGGGGAGAGGCTGCAGGTGCCCGGGCCAGGGCAGCCAGAGGCGGCCCGCCTCCCGCTACCCGTCCCGCGCGGAGCCGACCGGGGCCCCCCGACGGGCGGTGCCCGCCCGGCCCGGCCCCGCCCCGCTCCTCGGGGCGCGGAGGGAGCGCGGCCGCCCCGCGGTGCCGGACGTGTGCGCGGAGCGCGGCCAGGCGCCGCGGAGCCCCTCCCGCTGGCCAGAGAGAGCCGCGTCCCGCCGGGAGCGGGGCTCGGCAGGACCGCCGCGCGGGAGGGAGGGGAGCGGGCCAGGAGGGAGCGAGGGAAGGAGGCAGCCTGGCGGCCGCGGGCGCCTTGCCGGGTCGCGCCCTGGGTCCCCGCCGCGCTCCTCGCGGGGAAGGCGCCCGGGTGCCGTCCCGCTCCGCCGCTGCCCCGGCGATCGCCGGGCGGCTCTCGCCGGCGCCACAACCCCGTCCGTGCCGCCACCTCCGCGCTGTGCCCCGTCCCGCCGCGGCTGTTCCCCGGCCTGTCCCTAAGGCTACAGCCCTGGCCCAGGAGAAGCAGCCGCCCGGCCGCCGCTCGTGCAATGAATGGAAGCGCAGCCAGCGGTCCAGGTCCTCCCTCCCGTCCTCCCAATCCCGCACAACTTCAGCGGTGCCGCTGCCTCACCGCTCTCGGGCAGAGGCGGCTTCTCCGCGCTGGGGCTCCGCTCTCGCCGCCGCCTCCGGCCCGCGCCCCGCCGGGCTCACCCTCCTCCGCTCCCGCCGCGACCATGCACCGAGGGAGAAGGAATGGGATCCCGGCGAGGGCCGACCCGGCCGCCCCCAGCCAGAGGGAGGGAGCCGCGGCGAGGGGCGGGGAGGGACGGGACGCGGGCGCCCTGCCCTGCCCAGGACCGGCCCCCTCAGGCTGACGTCCCCCGCTCCCACACGGCCGGCCGCGGGGGAGCGCCCAGAGCGGGGCCGGGCGGGAGCCGAGCCGGGGCGTGGAGGCACCGCGGCCATGGGCGGGCTGGCGTGCCCCGGTCGCTGTCGCAGCCGGAGACAGAGGCTCTGGAAATAGCCCAAATAACCGCTGCCCGCCATTCTGGCGTTTGAATAACCAAGGTCCAGGAGTTCTCCATCTGCCCCGTCCTACATACAGGCTGAGAACGGACCGGGCAGCACAACTGGCAGTGTCAGACCCGGTACTGCCTATTGCACGTCGCATCACAGTCTGCCCCACCGGACCTAGCCATAGTGGATGCACTGAATGGAAAGCAGGAGTGGTACACAGCAACTCCTCCTATCCAAAAATTCCTCTTGGTGTAGACCTTCAGAAATACAATTCATATTGCAAAAGAATGTCTAAAAAGTCTACAATGCTTCTGTTTTCAAACTTTTCCCCCTCAGAACAAATAATTTCCCACCGATACCCCTTTAAAAGCATATTTAACACTCTTCCAGTTTCAAAGCAACACTCTGATGACCCAGGCTTTTCCAGAACTTTGTAATTTTTAAAGTATCTTGAGATGTCTAATGCCAAGCACATACGTGTCTACAAGTTGTGACACTTATTTAAAGCATCTGCAGGGAAAATTAAGGTTTAGGCTTGGACATGTCTCTGCTTGCCTCTGCTATCCCACACTGTTGCACCCTTGTGTAATATGCTGCTCGTTATAAGTGGATGACAGGTGTCTAACTTCATACAGCTCATCTCAGTGTCAGCTTCACTTGCTAGATTGGAACTGGCTTTTGCAACAGATAAAACGAGCTGCTAAGTTGGTCAATAAAATAAATCACTTTGGGTATCTCGGAGACATAAATGAAGTGCTACACCAGTGCAAAATTTGATTTGCTGCAGCTTAAGCTGTCCTTCTGAAAAAAAGTAAGGTGTTGTCTTTTCATTGCTATCAGAACAGTATCTTTCAGAAACACTGGATCTACTTGAAGCTATGGCTTTTGACTAAATTATCTCTTTACTGCCATGATACAGAGCAATCAGTGCAGGCTGATCCTGTTGACTGCTTGGGACTCCAAAGTCTTCAACTCTGCAAGAGCACATTCCATCTGACTGGATTCTGTTGCTGGATCTGTGCTTTTTTAATTGGTGTCTACTGCTCAGAAAACCAAAAGTCAGAAAATGATCTCCCAGGTACATAGGCTGAGGAAGAAAAAATAAATACAAAACTCCAAGAGTTATGTTCCTATGCCAAAAACAAGAAAAACAGAAGCAATTCTCTTCGCTTACTGAAAACAGAGCGTATGCTTTCATGTCTGATTATTGTCCAAACTTCTGTCCTTACATTACTTTTCCTCTTTCTGGACAAGTCATCAAATGAAACATTCTAAAAAAAGTTTTATTAGAGACATTTTTGAATGTTCCCATTAGAGAGTCTGAAAATCCATTTTCTACAAAATAAGGGTGTCTTTGTAAAGCTGAACTTTCTGTGACCTTTGAGAGCAGCTACTTTAACATACAATGGGAGACAACTCAATAGGTCTGTCCAAAAATAAACATCTCTTTAAAGAATATTTTAACCCTAGAGACTTCACACAAGTAGCGTACTGACAACATTATTCAATAACACAAACTTAACATATTAGTCATATTAGTTTTCAGAAAGCTATAAGGCCTTTTGCATTCCAGTTTTGGAGGGCACTTTGAGTGAACAGCCACAATACATAGGTCTGCTGCTTTTAGAACAGTTTTTTCTGAAATAGATACATGCTCTATGCTGTTTCAAAAAGATAGAACCGTGATACTACAACAAAAATGTGAAACTAAAAAGTATAAAGTCTATATTGCAAATATGCACATGGCAAACATCAGTTTACTCACTATTAACTTTTTAAAAGATGTATCTATTAACTCTTAAAAACATAAAGTTAAATGCTAATTGATTTAATAAAGCTTAGCTAGAATGAAGGGAAATAATTATTAAAGCATTCCTACTATCTTCACATATGAAGTCAGCTTTTAAACATAGACACCCACATGTGTCCAAATCACAGTTAACATCACAGGAATTAACAGACTGGATCTAAAGAGTGATGTTGTGACGTTTGCTGCAGTAATGGATCCAGTGGCAGCAGCAGCTTTTTCTTCCTTCTCCATTAATTGTTTAAAAATTGTTTGCTATTTAAAAATACACAGTAGCGACAATTACACAGTGCTGCTATCAGTAAATGTAGTGTGCAGGCTTAGCCACTGGATAAATAATTACTAATGGGAAAGATGACCCCTGATAATAAGCAAATAACCTATGGAACACTAATAAAGTTTTTAAGAAACTTGTTACTGACTTACAGCACTGCATGTAACACAAAGGGCAACCATGTCTTAGAACATTTTAATTTGGGCTAACAGATAGTCTGGACCTCATTGAATCCTGTCTGGTCCACAGCACATATTGTTACAGGTACTCTTTAGTATACTACCTGGATGCTAAAAAGAAAACTTGTGTGGCAAGCTCAGTGCATTGGGTTGTGGGGCTGAACAAGTCCATGACATAGAGACTTGTTCAGCCCCAAAACCATGAGCGGGCAGTTTTCACAAGGAGATGGGAAGCAGCACACTGAAATCCCCTGATGCAGTCTGAAGGCCAAGGATTGTGACCCTGGCAGATCTAAGCATAGCATAAAATTTTCTTAATTTGAACACTTCTTTATTTGGAATTGGTGTGAGGAACTTGGTATTTCCTTCTATCCAAGTAGCGGGGTTTTAATGCTAACTAATTATTATATTGTCTTTGATGTGCAGCTCTAAACATTTTTATTTAGCTTATCTTAAGCCCAACTGCACAAACAAATAACTCATCACCAGAACTTAGCACTTATGCATTATCCAAACAGGAAACAGAGACGTCAAAGAAGCACACTTTGGATTAAGTAATATATGAGATGAAAAAGATGATATAATATTTTTTACTCCTGCTCACAGATCTTTCCAAGTATTAACTTCATAGGCATTAATTTGTTTAGTCAGTTTTCCTCCCTAAATTTTGGCTTACTTATAACCCCAATAGTAAGAAGTGATCTCATTTTGCTTGATCGATTTACATTCTCCATGGACTGTTAGAATGAAGGAATATTTTACCCTGAAATTTCCCGAAGTTCACCTGAACAAATATAGCCTTGGATGTGGCCCAGAAATCATTCTCTGAAGGTTGTAAGAATAGAATATAGACAGGGCAGACAAAACAGGATAGCAGAAAGTACAACCAAAGAGACTACAACATCCAAATAACTAGCAAATAACATACAGGTTGGAAAGAAGAACAGAAATTATTTGGCTCAAAAATATGTTCTCACTTAGCCTTTGAAGAGTCACTGGAAACTATTAAAATATTGGATAAGACACAAAAATTTATATATAGAGCCTACAAAAAGCTAAGAATGAACAAAGTGAATATCATGTGTACATACAGGAATTAGTAGTTAGGCTAAAGAGCAAATCAATCTCAACTTTTTAAGTTTCAGATATATTCATACTAAATTTGTTCCCTCATTGCACTTACTCTTCTGTTGCTTTTTGTTGTTGATACTTGGGTTTTATTTTTTAAGTGGCTGTTGTTCCAAAATCTTCTCAATGTGGAGGAATGGAATAAATGTTAATATTCTATTGAAATGAACGATCTGATTACAGAAACACAAAGGGAAGAAGGTTTTGGAGTAAAATAATGTTAAAGAAAAAGCTGCATTTGGAACTTGTTCCAAAACTCCAAGGAAAATAGGAAAAGAGGAGTTAATAGGCAGAAGATGGTGGGAAATATATAAAAGGGAGGACTCAGCTCTGGAAGAGTGAGGAAATTGAGTTGGGACATGGGTGTTATTTTATTGTGGGTTTTTTGTTCTTCTACCCAAAAGAAAAGTAAGATGTAAAACATCAGCTGAAATAAATCTTCGAGAATGTGTCCTTCTCAAGTAACACTTGTTTTGATTTGCAGCTTCAGAAATTTCAGTTTTTCTAAGCACTTAGCTATGATATTTAATTTTTCAGTAGTTCATTGCTTTAGCATCAACCAGTATATGGTGTTACAGAGAAGAATTTATCTATCTACTGTATAGCTGTATCAGTAGGGACAAAAAAATAAAAAAAAAGGAAGACATTTGAAGAATGGGAAAACCCATCTGTTCATACTGGAGACTTCAGGAGCAAACAAGAAAAGAGAAGAGGCTGCGGTTAAGCTAAAAAGGTCATTCAAAATTATCACTTTATGTTGTAGACAATGAAAAAGGTGCAAGAGAATCCACAGTGGATAACAGCAATACTATATTGAATGTATAGATTTCAGAGGAAAGGAATTTTATAGCTCAGGTAAAAAATAAAGTTAATGTGAGAATTGCAGCCATAGATAAAGAAAAATTACTACCTCAAAGTTGTTATGTACACAATCAATGTACAGTATCTAGTCTTACCGGGATGTGATGACCTAGGGAAAGATCAGTGCTGAGCAGCAGAAAGCGTGGAGATGTCTGCAGAGAGAAAGGAAATAGGAAGAAGGTTTGGAAGGAAGGACTGGAAGCTGTCTTAAATCATACTTAATCTGAACTGATTACTTAATTCCAATATACCCAGAGACACATCTTGAGATTTTCATCTCTACAGAGATGAAGGAGAAAGAAGTCAAGGGTGACTTAGGAAAGCTAGTCTAATAACCTATTTAGATAGGAAGAATAAGTGAAAGGGATGAAGGACGGGGCTGCTTAAGCCTCCGTGGGAAAGTGATGAATAAAGCACTCTTCCAGACATACAGACCAATGCAAGGCAACAGCAGGCATTCATCAAAATAAAAACAAATTGAAAAAATAAGGTCAGTTAAAACAGTGTCTCAGAGTCTGAGACCTTTAAAAAGAAAGAAACATGAGAAGAAACAAAGGCTTGTGGTGGGTGTCTGAGATATCTGTTGACCCTGGCTGAGTATTCTGGGGTCTCACATTCCATCTCTGAATCAAGCTTGGTGTTTTGGGGACACTAATTGTTAAACTAATTTGGGACTCTGCCAATGTGGTACAATAGAAGAATCTACCACTGTATTTTAAGAAGGCTTTAATTGAATGCAGACACTCAGACTCACTGAAGGGATCCAGATTTATCACTTTGCCTAATCTCTGTTTTTGAAACACATATTATTGTAACTAGTACGTAAAAAAAAGCCGTCTAGCCAAATAAATGCTGCCTGACACAACAGCAGTAACAGCTGTTTTATCTCCTTTCTCATAATTTGGCGCTGTAGGATAGAGAGTATTTTAAAGTGCACTTTGATGCAGTAATTAATGCGAATTTAAATTATCAGTGTCCTTTCAACTGAACAAACCAATACATCCATTAGGTATAAATAATTAAAGAGGTTGGGTTTTAAATAAGATAGTCAATTATTGAAATTCCCACATTAATAACTAGCTATGCTAATCTGTTTCTCTTCTAATGTCCTCAGGAGTGCTGAGAGAAATCACACACATTCAAATGACTGAGAAGGCTACTACGCATAAAACATTTGAAATTACTCTATCAACTCATATATCCAGTTGAAAAAAGGCAACTCTGATACCTTCTTCAACTACTAGCTTATTCATCCACAAATGAGGCATTTTCTAGGACTTTTTCCAAAATATCCTACAGTTCTACTGGCTATGTTACAAATCATAAAAGGAAATAGCATAGTGCTATTTATAGGAATTATATATCTCAAAAATGTTTAATGTTTCATTCATCAGTGTAAACATCATTAGAGATAAATCACAAAGATTGTAACATTGCCAATTTTTCAAAGCAACTTAACACTTGAAAAAATTGCTAAAGAACTGGGAAGATTCACCCAAACTATCCAAAGAAATTCAGTGAAACAGTCTTATTACTCCATATTCCCAGTTCTATAATAAATGCCTGAAACATTTTTCAGAATTACAATTGGCATTTCTAAGAATTCTGACTTAGGAATAATTCAGAGATAATTACACTTAAGTTTCCTAAGCACCACAGCATGTCAGTGAGAACCAGAGCAGTACAAATCAGAGCAGTCATAGACACCCACTACTCCCGCTGGCAGTATGTGTTGGTTTTGAGCTAATTTCTGCACATTTCCCACATTCAACGATAGGAAGTGGATTCCTAACATATTTTATGCTTATCTGGATACTCAGGATTTTACACACTGATCATGGCATTGCCAAGATCCAAAAGAAGGAACAAACAATGATGCAGATTGTTTTTTGTTGGATTCCCCTTTGTTTTGGTCTGGTTTGGTTTTTGTTGGATTCCCCTTTGCTTTGTTTATCCTGTAGACTATCGCATTTCCACACCTTATACTCTTATAAAACTGTCCTTACAGAAGATATAATTATGCCCTCCAGCCCAAGAGTGTGAATTAGTAGTTTATCCTCATCATCTATTAGTAGTTTATCCTTGTCAGCTATCTGTAATACTGTAATCTTTTAGGATGTTTTTGAAATCCCTGTCTTGTCTCACGTGCCTCTAGTTTCACTGTTTTCCTTTCCTGCTCCTATCACAAATGCATCGAAACTCTTCTTACTTCTAATACTGATAATATAAAATGATCACATCAACCTCTAAAATAGGTTAAATGAGCTTTCCAGGCAATGTAAAAGAAGGATAGAATTCTCAGGGTAAACCCTGCAGTCTTGAATCAACTTGGCCATTGTTTCAACCTTGATCATTGTTTCTCCCTGAGAAGTCTTTACTTTCTGTTTTCAGGCTTATTGATTATAAAGCCAAATTGGAAACCATGCCGTGTAGGACTTTTGCCAGCACTAAATATTTTGGTTTATCCATAACTCTGAAAATAAATTAAAAACAGCAACAAAATACAAAAGGAGTTGTTGTATGTTTAAATTTAAGCTTCCTGAGAAGTAACTCTTTTACCATCTGCTTGGACCTTGCCACAAGCTATTCCAATACGCTCAAAATTTAAATGGCCCCTAGCCTTTGGAGGGCATATTGTACAGCAATATCTTTCATTAGCATAACGTATTTAATTTTTCCAGAAAGTAGTTAGCACATCATATATAATTTAAAAAGAAAAAAAATAATAACATTAAGTCCATTTTAGCTATAGAATACCTGCAATACCCATCAAATATGAATTTTAAATTATAATCTTACAAGTCAGACATACTCTCTCTGAAAAAAATCTCCGACAGCATTAAAACATCCTGTGGGACTACATCATGTTTATGTGAATGGCCTCATAAAAGCACTAATCTGACAAGTGACAGATTAAAGAGATTCAGATGTCCTAAGAAGCCTGGAGGCACACAACTTCAGTGTCTTCCAAAGAACAAAAGATATTTACATACATAGTGACAATAATTTGGGGATGATCTTTTAATGTGGAGGATCACATACAGTCTACATAACCTGGGGAAACCTGGATCTTGCTAAAAGAAAATATTTGTGAATTGGAAAAATGCTCTTTAAGGTTGAGGCATGTATTTTTGATATGGCCTGCACACTAATTGACACCAGTAGGCTTTTCTTCATCAATCACTAATCACAATTATGTACTAACAATTACAATGTAGCAATTTCCTTGTAACTGGGCAAACTACGGAGTATTATAATGTTAACTTCCTCAGCACAAGGCCATGTGTTCTGAATTTCAGCAGAAAAAAAATGGAACATGTACAAAGAGGTTTAACCACAATTCTTAAAAAACTCCATCACTTTTGAAATCAGATTTCATTGTTCATTGCAGCACACAACACTAAATTTAAGTGACCCTTAATATTAGATACTTTCAAAGAATATATACACTGAATAAATTATGAAGATAGAAGCATTACTGGCTTAAAACTAGCAAACAAACTTGCTGATTTTACCCTACACAGAAGAGAACATATAACCTCAGAACTTTTTCAGAACTCAAAAAGGAATCTATTAAGAAACCCCAAATGTGTGTCAGCACACTTAACAATTGCTCCAATATCTGTAGCTTTTAATGACACAGTAATGAAATATTTTTTGGGATAAGACTGTTAAGGCAAACAAATGCAATAAATGCTTTCTTTTAACATAACCCACTGAACTGTCTTCAGAAAGATGATAGTTCTCCATGAAGCTTCTTTGAAAATATTGTGCCTTTTCATTAAAAAATGGCATTTCTTTAAATAACACTCTGACTTTGTACTTCAGCTTAATAACAGCTTGCATGTATAATTAAGGCACAAAAATTTCATCTAGTGTTTTGGCTTTAAATTCCATGTGATTGGGCTCACAAAGTTGCATCAGTAAAGACTTGTGTTCACCAGAACTCTGGCTAAAAGAAAACCTTAAAAAATAAATTTAATGACAGCAAAAACCCTGCTGAAGGATTTATGGTATTCTCTTGTATGAAGAATTTTCTTTCTCCAATTATTTACTGAAACCTCAATCAATCACTTTGTTTGATATGGTATCTCTACATCAACTTAAAAAGAAGGTGAAAATCGTACCCAATATAAATAAAGGAGACCAATTTAGGAGCTTTTGCTAAAAAGGCTTTTGCTAGAAGTTGAGGATTCTGGACAACAAGATGCTGAATTTCTTTAGGGATCCAGCCCTTTACTAAAACACACATTTGTCACTAGTATTAGCTTTCCTTTAAATTAAAGACCATCATTCTTGTAACAACTCCTTTCACCTTATTGCTCATTTACACTTTAGGTATATATCTGCATGTTAGCATGAGAGATTTGCTGGGATCTCTAACTCAGGATTCTACTGGTCACATCATAAAAACTCAGAATTTGAATCACTATCTTTAAATAGGATGATGGCCCTCATGGAAATTACACTTATTTTTCACAGCTCTTAAAGTCATCTACACTGCAAACACTCTTAACAAACACTCTTAAAGCCATCTATACTGCAAACCTACATCTTGCTATAGGGTGTGTAAATTTCTGTTCTATGCCATTGGTTTGTGTGTGTTCAGGGATAACCATGTCTGCTGATGAGTCAATTGCCTTGTGTCTCTGCAAAATAATCAAATAATCTTTCTCCCTGCTAATGGTCAATTCTGACTGCAGCATAAAACTTGTTTCCACAGTATCTATCCTTGTTAAAGACAGATGCCTTGGATCACACACTTAGAAGCACAACAGCCTTTTATTTCTCATAGATTCTCTCACACACTAAGTTACACTTCATCTTTAACTATGTTGTGTGTAAGTAGGAAACTTTAAATAGCATTTTTATGTTTTTGTCTCTGAAATAATTAAATTAGCTGTTTGAGAAGTGATGAATAATCTATATTAAAGCACAAGTGAAAATAATTAGCTGGAGATAACATTAATAAAACATTACAGTGATTAGTCCTAGGAATTCATGCTTTCCTTATTTGAACAGAAAAGATAGAATCAAAACAATAGTTTGGAAACAAACAATACTGATATTGCAAGGACATTGCAATTATTGAAAATAATTAGGAAAGAGAAGTAAGAGCTGAGAATTAAAATACCACAACTGATTAAAAGTAAACATTGTTAATGATGATAATTATAGGGCTACTTAAGAGAAGAGGAAAGAGAAAGGAAGAAATTAATTACAGAGAAAAAAACAAGGCACATATTGACCAAGAGTATTACATAGTTATTAATGCATGCTTTTCCTTCAATTGCAAAATATCCATAAAGAGGTAGTGAATAAAGAAAATTCTAATTTACAAAACCTAAATAATAGAAATTGCTATTTCAGTGTATAAGATCTTACTGAGCTATTACCTACACCTTACAACTTGGTATCACAGCCAAATTAAATAATTATACATCAACAGTAGTTCACAAAATAGTACTAAGTAGAGAAAATATACGTGGTGGCCCCCATGCAATAATAAGGCTGTCTGACTGTCCCACAGAAACCTTTTAAAGATGGGGTTTGCTAGTTGAATGCATTTTTAAAAAATTGCAAATTTCAACTAGTACTGTTTCTCTTAACATTTTTTTTTCCTAGCCTTTTCTTATGTGGTATTCACGGAATGGATACACAAGAAATTGGTGGGTACATTTGCAAAGTCACTGAATGACAAGTAAGCACAAGTCATATTTTAACATCAAAATTAATTCAACTGATGATCTTTCCTGGGAGTCACATTTCATTATGAATTGTTGCAACAACTGGAGCACTTGGAGAAAATCCTAAAGGAGAAAATTGGTCACTATAATTTAGTAAACTAAGAAGAATTACACTTTTTCTTTTGATGAAGTGACGCATCACGCTCTGTTGGGGAATTCACAGCATGTCCAGGACACAGTGCACAGTCATTTGTAGTGGTGCAGAAAGAAAGTCAAGGTACAAGGTCATTAAGAAATGGTTCCATGAAGCAGTTTCTAACCAACTTCTGACACTGAAAATTAGAATTGAAGTCACTGTTAATATGCAGAGTATGTATTCTGGCCTTGAAACAAAAAACCTCTGCCTTGTGACGTAACAGCAGGAAAATTAATAAAACCCAAAGCTGAGGGTATATCAGGAGCTTTTATCTGCATCCTCTACTTACCACCTGTATGCCAGTCTCTGGATTCACACTTGTGGAACAGTCACTGTTCCTAACAAGTTAGGATTCTTGTGGTTTTGGCTATCTGATTTCAATCAAAACATGTGACTCAGAGCCAAATCATGGTATTTTTTAAAGTGATTGTGGGCCAAGTGGTCTTCAGGAAGCACAGATAAGAGTACATGCAGTGAAAAAAAGTAAGAAGCAGCTTTTTATTTCTCATCTGTCATATTAATTAAAGAATTATAGTGGCCCTGAACCTCTATTAGTCCTATTCTAAACATAATAAGTGAATCACTCTCTCTTTAAAAAACAACGAAAGAGGAAACATTGTTTTATTCTTCATAGTCTGGTCATAAACAATGAAATCCAGTGAATAAATATTTTGCAAGTCATGGGCCTATTAGATAATTTAAATGACAAGTATGTTACTTTTCTTATGTAAATACAGAGGAAGAAGAAAAGTGGATTAACTCACAAGAATAAAAATCAGGTGTTTTTACCCCCATACTTGGGGAAACCATATTTATTACCAGAGAAGTAGATGTTCTGTACCAGAATTTGAACAAGTGATAACCACGGCTTGAGGTACAGATCCAGATTTAGAAAAACTCAATAAATATAAGGAGGTTACACATTTAGGCATGTAGTGAATCCCCTGAAATGTCCTCAGCTCCAAAATTAATTTTCAGTGGAATTATTCTGCATTTAGAACCTGTAAAAGAAAAACAAACATAATAAAGTGTTCAGCTAAAATAACTTGCAAATAACTGAATGCATAAATCCAAAACCTGGGTTAACAGGGTTGTACAATAAGTTGAACTACATTCAGCATCTTTATATTGCTTTATTTTTTCTCATAATGTTCAAACTAATAAACTTCAACTATATAATTAAAATTCAGTGTTACTGATCATAATTCATCATGCTAGCAATTTTAACTATGTAATTAGGATTTCCTGTTAATTTTTTCCGATTACACTATTTCTTTGTTTAAATACAGCAGGCATTTATGTCTCTAACATCTTCCAGAGCTGCATTAAAAACTCCATACCAGACACAGCAAAGAATGCATAAAAGAATGACCCTTAGCCTCATAAGTCAATGGAGAAAGTTGGTATCACCCTCAGCAACAGCACATTCTGTCAACTCATCTGAAGTTGCCAATATCATCACATTTACGATAAGATGCAATTATGGCTGGAAGATTCCCACAGTCCTGCCAGATTTTTCAAGGATATTTGCACTTGTCTGATTGCAGTACACAACAAAGACATTGTTAAAAAATCAGTGCATCAATCAGGAGGAATTTGGAGACTTTGAAGTTTAAAAAAAAATAAAACACCAGTGTGGGAAAGAGAAGCAGCTACAACAGTTAGGTGCAATTGTGTTTGTCAGGTTTAGTTAAATGACACACTCTTGGATAAGAGTTTCATTCTTAATTTGGTAGCAACATATGTAGAAATAAATTTTCCTTTTAAAAGAAATTCATTAATATCAATAGTTATTTGAAAGTACTTCAGCTTTATGTGATCTTTTCCCACAAGGAAGAACTAGCAAAATAGAACGGAACATTAATCACCATTAACCATGAGTCTCAGATTTCTAATTAAGGGAGTGCAGAGCCTGAGACTGCACTTCCTTAACACTGTTGCCAGTGTTCCTTCCTCCCAGCAGCTAATTTCAAAGGGGTGTGCAGAAACTCTGAGGTGTTGGTTATCTATGAAGAACAGGGTGTAGTAAATGCATTCTCTTCTAAATTACACTCTAGTTTGTAGGCAATGCATAAACTTCAGATATACACAATTCACTAAGAGTGACAATGAAAAATACCCATATCATATCCTAGGAGTAAAAAAATCATTGCACTGGAATTTACTGTTGCAACCTCCTTACAGTAAACACAGGGAAATGTACAGGCTTTTATTTTTCTAATTTACATTTATATTTTCTGTCACTCTTTGGGTGCAGATCCAAGCTAAAAGTCATATACTAGAGGAGTCAGCTATAGGTAGGTACTCAAATTCAAAGTGTAGAATTCACCAAAACCTTGCTATTATTTACCCAGAAATTTGTACTAGCTGCAGGAGTGGACTTCTCAGAATTTCTTCTGAAAGTCCAGAAAATATAATAGTTTTAAGAAATGTTCCAAAAATACTTATCTCTTAGGATCTTTAACAGATAGTCACAGAAGTCACTAGGGAGGTTCAATATATGTGGATAAAGTGCAGCACATATATAGAAAGCACAGAGAAAAGCAAAAGAGATTTCCTAACTGCTGTCCTTACTTCATTTGTTCCTGCTACAAACAAGTCTTATGGAAGTTTACACAGTTCCAACTGAGTTTGCAGTTTCTATCATGCTTGAAAATAATCTGATTTTTTTCAAATAGCACTGAGGTCTTCCAATGAAGTCAGAGGGCATGCTGACACCAGCATGAACTTGAACAAATCCTTAATGAGAACAAGCAGCCAAAGCAACTAGATAATTTTCCTAGTCCAGAATCCAGAGACTTTGCAATTCCTACTGTAAAAATACATATCCATCACAGAAAGATGCATAAACAGAGATGATAGCAGCAAATAAAACTGTGTGTCAAGATGTTTGTTCTTCCAAGTGTCTTACAACATATTCTACAACTGATGCAGCCATGGTCATTGGATGAGCAGGCTTATGTGCCGTTAGGACAGAAGTGTGCTTGAAGAGACATACTGTGCTTACAGAAAAATTGTATTTTAAAATTGTACAGTTGCCCTTAACCATAACCATACCATCAGCAGAGAAATAACGAGCCTGTCAGAAAGAAATTACAGACTGAGTAGAATTGAGTTACTCACTCTGAGCATGAAAAGATCCAATTGTTACCACTCCATACATATGCAGAAGCATGCCACCACCACATGCTTGCTATAGATCAGATATTAAAAAATAGAAAAAAGGGACTAATATCTTTCTAATCACTGCATTCTTATTGGTATGAACTAGCATAGATCTGTTGGCTACAGTCAAGCTGTATCAGCCTCCCAGTATGAAGATATTGGCTCTTCTACGACTTTTTATTCCTCATGAGTTTGGAACAATAGGGCTGAAATCAGTGAAATGCAAAAACATGAATTCTCAGTGAAACGTGCATAACTAGACAATGTGATGAGAGCAGGAACTGACAAGAGAAAGACCAGGTCATGAAGTTTTCAGTTTGTACATGCCAACAAATCATTAAATGTGCGTGAGGATTTACAAATGCTACATGATCTGAAAATCTGTTCTGCCTTTAAGTTTTTGGTTTACTGCCTTTGAGAGGAGAGGAATGAAGAGTGTCAGATTACAAAGTGGAATTCCTACTGCTGACCAGAAAACATTGGATTTCCTTGTTGGGACCCTAAGGGAAAGAACAGTAGCCACTGTTATGGCTTTTTGGAAGTCAATTCCTAAGCAGTAATGTAAACTTAAATATGGGCCCATTTTAAAAATACAGAAATCTCCCAGATTTACGGGGCTCTCTGTCTCTGTGGGCTTTACTATGGGTCTACCAAAAACAAATTCTATTGTAAACATATTTCTTTATAGGATTTCTAGCTGTAATTTATTCCTTATTTTAAAACTTTCAGTTTTTGAGCAGAAGGATGAGAAAATGGAGATCATAACATTTTCAATGCAGTAAATTTTATTAATGACTGCTCCTAAGGTCTGATCTGCAGGTCTGTTTAGAGACTGAAGTTCAATGAATAAATGTATGTTTGCTAACTTTCTCTGGAGTCATATCTAGATAACACACAATGAAAAAAACAAAAACAACATTAAGCAAGAATAGAATGTTTGTAATATGCATATATATGCATATATTTAAAAACTGGTTATTAGCTGAGAGAGTAACTCAGCTGAACTAGAGTTATTAGCTGAGAGAGTAACTTTCTCCTCGTACAGCAGTGATATAGATTAAAGGTGGTCATCATATTTTCAGATTCATGTTCAAAATAAGCCATGATTCCACTACAAATATAACTTACTCAGTGAACAATAATCAAAGAGTTTTCCCTGAACTAAAACAATTATTCCAGTTCATATGATAAACAGGAGTATGTAATTCTGCTCTACAGCTTGACTGGGTCAGTTTATAACGCAAACTGGAACCATGACTGGACTCAGGCTGAGTGACCAACGCCCCAAACAAAGCTTTTCCAAGCATAGCCCTATCTGTATTTCTCACAATATCCTGTCCTCTCCACCTTTTCACATGGGCAACTGAGACACACAGATGTATCTTAATCATTAATTAATTCCAAATCTTCTGACGAATGCTCATGGGCAAAGACCTTTCATGAGCACTGCGTTCACTTGAATCTATGGCATTGAGTGAAATTATTCTGGCTTTCCCTCTGATAATTCAGAGATCTATGAAGTAATCAGCTCCTAAGACAGGAGTGGAAGGAAATGGTGCTATAGGTGCACTGCAGTTGTGTGTGCATTTGGGGCTGACTGTTATGGACCTACGCAATGCCAGATCTTGGCTGTATCTAGAATTTTGATGATTATCAGTGTATTATGGTCACTTATTACCTGCATAATATTTAGGATAAACCAAGTGTTCCTAAATCCTTTCTTGTATTCTCCTGCATCAGAAGTACATTCATGACAAGCACAATGAAAATAACCTACAGATAAAACCAGCCTTTGCATTTAAAAGGAGGCCACTACTTATTTGAACAAGTCATCAAATAAATGTCATTAAATAATATTAAGTAAAAGGATGGATAGTGGCTGTTGTTAAAAACTCTGCTTTTCTCACACCTAATGATGCTTACACTGCTATAGCCTCTGAAATGAATTCTTGTTAAACAGTGTTGTGATAACAGGGTCTGAGCATCCCCACTGCTTCTGAAAAAAACAGATACTAAGTAATTTAATATTGGTATTTAGAACCACACGGTCAAAATATAAAATACAGAAATACAACAAACTTAGACAATGTAGGAGCTTGCTTTGTTTGGATTTGGGGTTTGGATTAGGTCCACACATTTAATGCATGTTTTGTCACAAGTCAAATCTGAAATGCGTAACTCACTGCATAATACAAAAATCCTCAATGATATTTGTGGGTTAATAATTATACTTGCCTCTTTACACTACACTCAGTCTTTATTGCCAGGAATATAGATTCTTGCAATTATACTTAATGCTATTAATAGAATAAACGTTTGCATAGAAACTCTTATGTTTGTAAGAAAATTCTCTCCATTTTAGAGTGTTGGAATAATAATTTTAAAAAATTCCTTTTAAAATTTATTTTCCATCGCCTTTTCTTTATCAAAAAGTACATACAGAAAAAGGTGAATTCTAAAAAGTTCTCCACGTTAAGCAATGTACATTATGTTCTTGTGTACTGTGGGCAGAAATAATTACCAAAAAATCCTGTTGTTAACAAGCAATTATAACTCAAAGGAATTTCAGACATCTTATACCTGCTGCCTCTAAGAGACAATCTCTCAGTCATTCACATTCCTAAATGTTTCTTCACAGTGGGCTACTTTCTAGGGCAAACATAAACAGAAATGCAATTGTTCTACTCTATTCCCTCCTACATTTTTCAAAATCCAGCTGGGATATTTTCATAAGTCTCCTTTGATATTATAAATATGTCTATTTTTTACTCAAAGGCTATGCCATTTCAGCTGTTCTGAACCTTTTTTTTTCTAATGCTGAATTTATGGCAAAAGAAAACTGTCAGTAAATTCCTAGCCAGGCTTCTCCACTATATTAGTTTTGGAGCTTTAGTTAGAAGCAGAGTCATGGTAATGTATATGTTGCTCTTATCCAGTTGTTTAATACACCATGACCATGCTCTCTTCATTATAGAGTAAAGTCAAAACAGAACTGAAAAGGCAGGAGAATGACTTTGTTTCTACAACATTTCACTGCTGGGGCTGGGGAGTATGACTAGACCAGACTAATAGCCACTTTGGGATTAGTTCAGACAGAGCTTTTTCCATCAAGTATGACTTGTAAAACAGCATATTTGAAAACAAAGCAAAAGGGACAAGAATTAAAGTGAAAATTCAGTACATCTATAGAGGCCACCTACAGGGCAGCAGTGCTTTCATGGCTCTTGTTCTGGCAGTTACAATGGTCACAGCCTTTTAAAAAAGGCTCCTCTTACCACACACACAAGGGAAAAGGGGAAAAATTATGATCCTCCAGGACTTGACTATTTTCCTGAATAACTGCACACTGATGAGCAACATCAAGAAAACAACTTGGAATCACAGAATTGCCCAGACTATAATCTATAGCTAAAAAAACCCCAAACTATTTTTTACTGTAAGTACAGTTAAGCTGGAACTGAGAGTATGTTTGCTAGAAGCTAAGTCCACACTTTGACTCAATGCTGTCAACATTCATCTTTTCATTGTCCAGACAGACTCATTAAAGTTTTTTCCCAGTGAAGCAGGATAAATGTGAAGGGTAAACTTAAGGGCTCAGATGTCCTTGAACAAGCTATTTCTGAGTTTTCTATCCAATAAAAATCAATGACTCCTAGTTCATGAGTGTGTTTGGAGAATGTACACAATCAAGAAAGACTTCAACATCCCTGGTTAATAGGGCCATTGAGTGATGTTTCTGGCAGATTTGCAGGTCCCATGAAATTATTTGGGCAGGCCACAGATGTCCTGATCAAAGTTTTCCATTCATTACCATGGGCTCTATGCCCAAAATTACTCAATAAGCATTGCTGAATACCAAACACAGCTTACTTTGTTTGTACGTGTATTCACTGTGTTCTGACTCCTTTTTTGCTTGAAGAAATAGCAAGAATGCATAGCTGAAAAGAAAGACAGGGATTTTTTATTTTTATCACTGTCCTGAATGCCAAACTCTGGCAGCCCAGAACTGTGGCTTTGGTGCAGTACCTCGTTGTGGCTTTTGAAGATTTGTCCAAATAAACACTGCATTCCTTAGATCCAAATCTAGCCATTTGGACTATACTTTCTTTCCTAACTATAGTCCTGCAGACAAAATATAACTGCCTTTATTGCTATTGAGTTTAGCCAGGATTAGGGGATCCACATCCGGTAACTGCTTTGATGATGGCAGCCGGCAGTCACTTCTCTGAAACTCGGCAGCAGATACATCACCAACCTTTCTAGTATCTCTGCGCCCCACCCTCCTAAAACAACACTCTCAGGAGGGAACACTAACACAAGAAGAAGTACTGCATCATCCTCCTTGCCTCTGCTAACCACGGCATGCAATTATCCCAAGGGCTGTCACTGATCCCATCCATGGTTGGATGGCTGACTCATTCCGACTGCTCTGTGCCAAAAAAAAAGTTTTTACTGTTCCTTGCAGCAGCTCTGCCCGATGTAGATGAGCTCATACATGAATTGCAATGCACTGGAAGAAGATGGGAGAGCACTGGATTCAGAAGCAGCAGCTTGGAACCCCAGGGAGTTCTTCACACCAAATGTTCAACCAGGATCTTCTCACATAATAACCCAGCTTGAAACAAAATTGAGTCCACTGCCTGCAGCTGACAAAGACAGTGAGCTGAAAGAGTTAAAACATCCAGCTGGAAACCCGCTGGCAAAAATATTGCTTAACCTCCTCAAACTTAGAATTGGCAGGGGTTTTTTCCCCTTCTCTTACCAAAAGCACTACTTCCCCATTACAAACCTCAGCTTATTTATAGCTGAGAGACATGAAACCTATGGGTCTGCTTGGGGTGGGGCTCAAAAAGGGACTGCCAAGGGAAGGGCTGGGCTGCAGAAATGGTCCTCTGACCCCTCCACCAAGCTGAGGTTAATGTTATGAGAGCCTTAGGGTCTAGCTGGAGCAGGGCCTGTGGTGGTCTGCCAAAGGAGCAGGTAGGCAGGAAATTCTCCCTTAATAACTGCAACATCTTGGAAATGGTTTGGTGTTCCTACATTTAGGACAGCCCTAGCCTGTAGTTAGATTCTGGATCTCCTGGTAGTGCTTGACATGACATGTTCTTCATTTGTCAAGTAATCTTTCATTTTGACTTTAAGCGTTTTGCGATTCAGCTGCCTCTTTGTCATTTGGGTATCTCTGGACCCAGGATTACAAACATGGCTACACACATGGACTGCATGTCCTTGTGTGCCAAACTCCAGCACACGTGGATAGCAACGCTATCAGTAGTTCTATCACCATCAGCCCTTACATCCAAACCTGTCTGCAATAGGGTGGCACAAGTTTAACAGGATTCTCTGTGTAACTTGGTGCTCACTAACTGTTTGTTAAGGAAAGCATGGAACAGTTTTGGGTATATTGCTACCATTAAACCACTGTATCAGAAAGTAGGATGAGAGGCCATCAAGGACTGGTAGTGGAGTTTAAAATCCACACAGACCACAAGTGTTTAAACTCTGGGTTCTTCATGGGTTCTTCAATTCAGAGATTCTGAAGAGGAATAAACTCAGATCTTAATCCAAGACCCATTTATCAACCTTAGGAAAGTTGGACAAATTATTTTCATATATTGAATATATGGCCTTTGACTCAAGAAAAGATCCAGATCTTCTGTTTTGTTTATAAGATCATGCACTCTTTGACTGTGTACATCTTTTTTACAAGTAAGCAATGCAAAATGAGTAGTCAGTGTCAGCATTCTTCCTCAACTTGATTACTTTTCTGAAGCTTAAAAAATTTCTAAAGCATAAAGATTAAGACTTTCAAATTCATAATGCTCAGATGTTTGCTAGATTAAGAATGAATCTGAAATTGGAAAGGGATGAAATGAAGTTTTATTCAGAGTTCAAAATACTTGCATTTTTGAATGTTACTCAAGTAACCAGAAAACATATAAAGAATTCTCTATTTTCCAATTCGAAAGAACTTAAGAGTATACAACTCTTTGCCGATGCCAATCTAAATGTGTCAGCCAGATGTTTTTTTTCCCTAACACAGTTCAATTCAAATGTTTTATGAAGGACCACCCATGGAAAATAATTAGACAATTAAAAAAATAAAAATTAGGTCTACTGTAGCTGAGAAAAGAATGAATCGTTGAATTTTAAAACATAACAAGAGGAAACAGAGGGTGAATTGAATACCTGTGTGAGACATTTATGTGTCACAGTCACTTCCTAGTAAATGAAATATATAAGTTGGAATATCAGCAAGACATTAAAATGCAGATTGCAGGACATGGAGAAAAAAGAACACATAAAAGCTCTGCTTACCTCTGAAACTAAAATTGGAATTTTTTTGATCTTTTGTAACTTCATCCAAGAGGCTGAAACTGATGGGAGTCAGGGACATTAATTATTGAGCTTTTACAATTTAGGTGACTTTTTTTTTTCTTTTCCATGAAACTAGCTATCAGCATAAAAATCCCAGTTAAAAATATCATTAACAGAAGTTTCTACTTCTGTGGGCAAGACATCTTTCCTCATGTAATACAAGTGCTGAATGCTGAAGGACAGACAGGAATGTCAGCCAGAAATTTCCCCCACCCCCAAGTTCAGTCCCTTGTTATTGCAACAACCACATCTTGTAATGCCTACTGTAAATGAAAATGTTATATGTGATATTGACTGAGAACAGTTAGCTTTCTAATCTTACATGTCTGCATTTGTACACAGGACACTAAATGAACATGCACGACGAAAAAAGAGAGGATAACACAAATACTTTGGATCTATTTGCCTTATTTACTGGGGAATACCTGTCAATGTCTCCATTTGCATTTGATTGCACAAATAAATTGTACCAAAACATTCTGGATTAATAAGAACTAATGGAACTTCTGTTCTTTGGATGATTTATCTGAAAAAGACATTTGAAGGAAAACATGTATCATTATGACACATACAAAAATAGTAAATCCAAAGGTCACAAAGGTAATGTAACACTTCACTCTTTCAGAATCCCATACTTGAAACCATGTTACTAACTGTATGCTACAATTAGAATATGGAACTTGCAGTTGCGCCAAACAGGTCAGTTATAAACTAACATAAATAATTGTATCAGTATAAAACAAACTGACTGCAACTGCTAGAAAAGGGAATTGCAATAAAGGTTTTTTGGAGCTACTGAAGGAAGATCCAATCTTTGTCAACGTGATACAATAGCTTATAAGAAGGTTTTGTTGCTTACATTTTCCCTCCCTTGATGTGGTCAGCAAATAACAAAACCTAAGCCTCATTTATCATAAAGAATCTTCAAAAGCTCAAAAGAGAAATGCTGCTGTACTCTGAAGCCACGATTGTTATGGTCTGATTGGATCTCTCTAATTTACAGAACAACGTCTGTAGCAGACGAGTAATGTCTTCATAATGACCTGAGCCCCTCCTGTAGGCTTCCTACGTGTTGCTCTCTCAGATCTCACAGCACTGGTCCCAACAACATCAGGTCTCAACAAATGAGCTGTGTGTTAGCTAAAGCCTGAGCAGGAACTGAGTGAAGAGCCACATGACAGAAAGAAAAGCCTAAATGTATTTCATGAAATGGAAGGAGATATGATCAGGTACCAGTTTGGAAACTGCTTCTACAGAATGTATAACGTTTTTAATTTAATATTTTAAATAAATTAGTTCATATGAAAGTTGCTAACTGTAGTATAGTAAGAGCTTTTGTCACAGCAGGTAAATTTTACCAATGAAAATATAAATTACCTGGAGGCAGGTAACAATCAGATGATTCTCCCAGTGTCTAGATAAGCTCTGGAAATGCATGTCTGTGTGAATACCAACAGCTTAGAAAGTATTTGCAAGGCTGGGCACTATGCCCAAGGGCCCCAGTGGAAAGGCTGGTGCAACCTAATGGAAGAGAAACTGGTTTTTGAGGCACTGAGTGACTGTTTAGAAGGTGAGGACCAATCTGAAGAGCTTGCCTTGTCATATCCTGCTGCAACCATTTGCTTTCAGCCACTGATGGATGAATGGAGAAGGAAATTGAAACTGTCTGAAACAGGATTCCATAGGAATGTATCCAATTAAACCACAGAGAAAATATATTGTCTATTATATGAGAATTACTTTTTCTGAACCTACATTTCTCTTTGTCTTCAAGGCTGAAGATAGTGAATGAAATAAAATAGGAAAAAAAACGGATATAAAGGAGCAGAAGTGACAAAGGAGCAAGAGAAACATAAAACTCTTTGGGAGAAAGATAAAAAGCTGAACAGGTTTCTGGAGAATTTTATCTTCACTTCCACTCATAGAAAAAACATCAAAGCTAGAAAAGACAAGCTCTCAAGATTTGATTTAAGACAGTGTAGTGGTGAATCAGCTGTATTAGAAAGCATATGCATTTTCAGTTTTCTTGTTTCATCTTTTTTTTCAGACTTCATCTTTTTTTTTTTAATGCACAGATTTTTTTCAAGCCTTTCTCTTCATTAATCTATTTGCTAACAATTAGCATAAGTCTCCCAAGAGAAAATTGGGAAGTTTTGCAAAATTTTAGTGCAATTTATATGAGTTGGTCCTGGAGCCAGGAAAAAGGCAATTAGATTCCTGCTTTCTGGAGATGATGACAGATTGAGCTCTGCATCCCGAGAACTTAGCCAAGGACACTGAGAAACAGTACCAGAACTCAGGGTCTGAGACACTAATAGAGAGCTGGCAGGTTATCTTGCATCAATTTGATGACTAACTGAGAAATGTTGCTTGGCTTGGTTTCTTCATGGCTCTGAGCCCACTTCAGGATGAAAACAGACTCCACTGTGGTAATAAAGACAGGGTACTTACCAGGCAGATAATAAAAGTAAGGTTTTGTTCATCACAGAATCGTTGAGCAATTCTTGCAGAGAGGGGCCTTTGGAGGTCACTGGTTGCTCCTCATCACCTCTGCCAACCAGGTCAACTTCAAATTTGATCCAGCTTCAGGGATAGAATTGTTCAGAATCTTCTCCAACCAAAGACTGAAGATGCCCAGGATTAGGCTTGCCACATTTCCCATATTTAATTAAACTCAGGGTGTGATTTTTTTTCCTTTCCTTATATTGCATTGGAACTCCACATGTTCCCTCTGTGCTTTTCATCTTTGTGCGCCTCTGAGAAGAGTCCTACTTCCTCTTCTCTATGCTCTCACATTAGGCAGCTGAAGGTAGCAACTTCCCTTCTTCTCACCACCATAAACTTACCCATTTCTTTATCCCTTCCCATGATGACATTCATAGTTCTCCACTGAACTAACTCCAACATGCCAATACTTTTCCTGTATAGGAAAGCTCAAAATATGATGCTGTGCTGTAGCAGTGATAGAAGAGAATTAAGACAACCCCTAACTGCTGCTACATTCTCTTATATGGAACAACAATGAGTTACTTTTCTTCACCAAGAGAGAAAATGGCAACTCTTGTCCTAATTATTGTCCAGAAGAATGCCTAGATGTTTTCCCCATGAAAATGCTTTCCATCTGGTCATGGCCAAGCCTGAACTCCTGAATGCAGCTCGTCCAGCCCAACTACAACTCTAGAAATTCATTAAATCTTTATTCACCCATTTTTTCAGCCTGTCAAGATCCTTCTACCTGACAGCCCTGCACTCCAGTTTATCATCACTCTCTACTCTGGTTTGATACATTAGAAGTAACAAAAAATAGAGATGTTGTTGTATTTATGAGGTTTTCTTTTTTTACTCTTCCCTTTTCTGGATGGAAGTACATGCAAAAGGCAAAAAATTTTATGCCAATACAGATTTATAATAACTTTCAGCAGAATTTGTCTTCTGGACAAACATGAAACCAGCATTCAGTATACTCCACAAGACTAATTAATTATGGATGTCCCTGCTGCCATGATTCCTGACAAGGAATTCAATTCCTTTCAATTTCTTTCAAGGAAGGAGGCAATGTTTATCTTCTACACTAGGAGTATATTCCAGACAAAGAATATTAAAAAAAAAAACCCAAACATTTCACATATAATTGTTGGGAATGAGAGAGTGGGAAAAGACTGAAATAAGATTCCCAACAGATCAAGAATAAGAAATACTGAATTATTCAAAGAATAAGCTCACAGTTAGCAACAGCTCATTAAAGACAGTACAAACTATGTCACTAGGACTCTGAGTCCATAAACCAGACTCTGCTACAGAGGTTTTATGCAGGGTGCAAAATGCACTATGCCCAAGGACCCCAAACCCCCGTTGCTGCTGGATCACAGGCAGGATCCTCATCAGGGTAGAACACAGGCACTGAACGTTTGTGATAATGCTGAAGCCGTGAGAGCAGTTTTTCCACTACATGAGGGTATTTTTCAGACACGTCATTTTTCTCTTCAGGGTCATGAACAATATCAAACAGCCAAAGTCTCTTTGTTGATGGCTCAGACGACTGAATCTGTGACTCATTGTACAAGGATGGTGGAGGGAACCAATGACTGCAGCCTACAGGAACAGGAACAGACCAAGGGTCACTTCTGAGATACAGAGCAGCAGTGTGGAGACACAGTTTTGCTACAATTGATTAATTCACTAGGTCTCTTGACAAGCCCCTGTACAATGACAGTTGCTGCAGACCTTAACTTTAGTTCTGCACCAGAGTCTCTCTAGTGCAGGGCTACCTAAATAGGAGTCTCATTTATGCAAAAAACCACTGCACCACTGAGATCCAAAATTCAATGTAACTTTATTTCATATCAATTAATTAATTCAGTGGTCCTTCTTTTTGGATGGTATGATCCTTATGGATCCCTTCCAACTTGAGATATTCTAGAAGTTTTTTCCCTACAGTTTAAGTAAGTTGCAGACAAAATATTTGGAAAATGAAAAAAATGCATAGTTTGTATTTTAGAAGTGCTCATTCTAGATCTTTGCATGGGGTCAAAAACCCAAGAAGTTAGGAGAATTTCTATACATATGAAACAAAATTAAATTGTTTGTGGTGGGTGGGAGATAGGATACACTGTACAAAAAGGAGGTATTTTGTTACCTGGATATCCAGTTAGTAACTTCCATTTTCCATGTCTTATTGCCGCATGTATGGATATATTGAAAAGTGAATCATCCCAAGGAGAAGAATTGCTCTGTGGTAAAGATGTCCTCTTATCAATGCCAAGACCTTAATCAAACAATAAACTAAGTTAGGAATATTGCATATTCATGAGGTAATTTTTAGAACTCTGTTGGAAAAGAAAGCAGTATCTCCCATTTATTTTTCCTTACTGGATAATTTCTTGTATATATATGCAAAGATCTGTGCTATGAATCAATGGATGTATTTAACTCTGAACTTGAACTCCATTTTAAAAACTTGCCAGTGGAATGGTAAGTAAAATGTCACAGCTGAGTTCAAATAACTGGATTCATTTTGTACACAGGTATTATATGCGTATCTCATGTATCTGTATTAAGAACACTCAAAATTGGAATTGCTAAATTTGGTCATAAAAGTGCCTGAATCTTTTTCCAGGGAGGAATATAGGATCAAAAGATCTCCTGAGGTCAATGTTACTACTGAAAATTCTCTTAGGTCACTTCAGGGAAGAAGTCCCAGGTTCTGACCAAAACAGAGAGCTGTCCCTTTGGGCTGAGCTGGCTGCATCCACAAAAATCAGCAAGCTTCTTCTTTGGCACATCTTCATACTGTCTCTGGAGGAGCTGTGTATGATGTGTTCCCATATTCTGACACTATTGAAAACTGAAATGTCAACTATGCACACATTCCCTCTCAATAGAGAACCTGAAGCTCCTCATAGGAGGGAGCACAGTAAAAATAATTAAAATGAATTGTCCAGGGATGATTAGGAGTCCACTTTGCTATTGAAACCAACAGGCAGGAAGCAAGTCAGACAGACAGCCCAGGAGCATCCAAACCAACTTCCATGTCAGCCTTCCTAAATAAAATAGGCATTCAAGACATAATATCTAGAAGTCTTATATCAACTGTATCAGCTGATAACAGTTTACCAATGACTACCAGAAGGCAACTTTAATCAGACTAGAAGACACATTCGAAGATGGAGAAAAACCAATGTTGATTTTCTAGCTTCTTTCCAAAGGAGACGGTTTTCAATCAGTTTAGGGAATCTGAAGGACTCAGCTGACAGATTTTTTTATGAGAATCCATGAGATCTACAACGGTCATGTAAGAGCCAATAGGAAGCAGAACTAGGTATTTCTAAAAAGAGTAAATTCTGCAGAACACAGGGGAGCAAATACACATCTAATGGAAAGAAAAACAGAAATTTGGGAAAGGAAATGCTAGACACAATTTCTCCATTTTTTAAGAAGGATTTGCAGAGTTTCTATTTTCTTGCTGGACTTTACACTTTGAGTTTATTTTCTTTAATAAACAGATTTGTGCATACCCAAGTTCCCCATCTACATCAGACTTGTATAATGTTCCCAGATTGTAAGGATATAGGATGAGGAATAAGGATATAAAAAGGGCTACTTTTTGGAGTATGCATACACAGACTGGGGAAGACTCAGCTCATCTTAGATCAAGAAGCACTGAAGCTGATCTAAAATAGAAAATAAACCTCAAAACAAGGAAAACCTCCTAAGTAACCCCTGCAGAATTTCTTCTGGAAGATAAATCCTCACACAGCCATGTGATCTCCATAGAAAATATGAAACAGTTTAAAGATTAATTCTGCTTACTTTTCAACATCATTGTGTTATGTGTTTTTCTGTCATTTGCTTTGCTACTCCTCCTCGACTACTCCCCTTTGCCATTTACTTTCTTAAGCATGATGAAAGACATTCGGCAGGTCAAAAAAAGAGAATCATGCTTTTTAAACCTTGTGTCTCAAAACTACAATGTCAAGGCTTGGTCTAAAGATAAAATTATGTGAAGCTGCATTTCTGATTTTAAAGTTTATCATGAAGAATATGCTTCTCCTTGATGAGCTACATACAGTATATGTGGAACTACAACATTAGACAAGATAAACTATTTAAAACATTTCAAATAAATGGTATGAAAGATTGTATTTTTAGATATACTTTGCAAAATATCCTTAGAATGCCATATATGAGACTCAAAATAAGATTCAAGGAGATAAAATAGTTTTTAAACACTCTGATTTGGTCCAGGTAATAAAACTATACTCCTAAATGAAAAAAATGCTTTTACCAGAGAATGAAGCTAAAGTTATTTGGTGAAATACTGTGAAATACAGCAAACTTTCTTAAAGAAAAATGGATAAATTCCCTCATGCTGAGCTGTTATAAACAGAACTCTGTCAGTCAGGTTAATTCACCCATTGCAAGCACTTGTTTTGTGCCAAAGAAATATACTGTCTATTATTCAGGGAAGTGCGCTGCTTTCCAGACAGTACAAGTCAACTTTCATCTGACTGGATGTATTGGTCATGGAACACAGACTGACGTTTGTTCAGATGCTCTCTACAAGGATACTTACAGGACTGTCAGTTTATTACATTACATAAGCACCAGACACAGAAGTATTGTAAGTATATAATAAAAATTTTGCTTGATATGAATTCTTTTCTTCCCATCCTATGACTTGCAGATATTCCTCCTCCTGCATTTACCCATCTTCCTCCTTCTCTTCTTTTACAGGGATCGCTTTTCTGATTTCGCAGACTGAAAAAGTCATATTGGTTTTGTTTCCTTTTCAAGACAAGATGTTCACTCCCATAACATCGAAGCAGGTTTTTTTCTGCATTTGTTCTATATTGTGGGGGAGGTTTTATTTATTTTTTTCCATTATGGTTGACAGGAACAACGGCCCTGTGGACTATTCTGCAGTCAAAGGACAGATGCCTTTTACTAAGCTCTGTAATTAAGCCAGGCTTCATAGGTCTGTATACTCTCCTTACAGATTTATATATTAAAAAATGTGATGCTTTTGCCTGTGTAGAGGCTAAACATTTTACTTTTTTACTATTGGATCAGTGTATCAGTGGCTAATGAAATAAGCCTTTGTTTTTACCTTGAAAGAAAGTCTCACAGCCTTTCCCATGAACTTTATTATTGTCAAACAGAAACTACTGTTTCCTGAAGCTCAGCTTTGGAGCCTCAGCAGCAGCTATATTTCTTTTTTAAGTAGTCTCTTGGGAAACGACAAAACTTGTATTAGTTAAGAAAGCAGTGACCTTTCATTCAGATATTTATTTTCAAATATTTAATGCTAAAATGAATTATTCTAATTACTTCAGAGTAATTAGTATTCAAACAGCTTTTATATCTCTATAGTAAAAGAGATATAAATGTCTCTCAGAAGACATTGCCCTTGGCAGATGATTTTGGAGTTTATAGCATAGTTCCAGATATCCTTTGTATTGACAGGCTTAATAATTGTTTCAGGATCAGATTTTTAAAGGAGTTCAGGTGGCCAACTCTCACTAACCACAAAAGTAAATACTTTGGAAGTCTGGCCCTTTGCCCTTTACAGAAACTTCAGTTTAGTTGTTTTACTTTTGTTATCATACATTGTTTCTATACACATATATATTTCAAATTAGGATGAAAAATCCTATGTCATTTTCAACAGCTAACCTGCGACTTCAAGAAACTTAATTTTTTCAAAGGCCAATGTCATTAACTCTGAAAAATCTACACAAGATGCTCAGAAAGCATCAGTCAAAATGTGGGCTACTTTTGCAGAAATAATTGCCATTTTGATAATTTGAATATTCCATGGCTACTCTTCAGGCAGAAATTTGGAAAATTTACTACTTGATAAGTACATAAGTAATATCCTGACTGTTGACCAGAGAATATCCTGGACCTGGAAAAGTGACCAATCTTTCAGTGCACTAAGTCTTGCTAATGCACAAATATAAGTACAACAAAAGGGAAAGTAATGAAGATGGCGGGGAAAAGCCAACACTCCACATATATAACAGCATGTGCTCTGAACTAGCTACTGCTATTTAGGGAAGTGTTTGCAAAGTTTAACCTTTAAACTTTGTTGCAAATTTTTACCTTTAATGAACAAGTATGGTACAGAGGCTGTCCAGAAAAGCAATCCCAATACTAAAATTGGCAACAAACAGGACACTATGCCTCCACTGAGATCCTTCTTGTGCCTCACATGGTGCACTGTGCAGTTTTGGCTCCCATGTTATGAAACAGACACAGAAAAGCCATGCAAGATACAAAGACCTGGGACAAGGAAGACTAAAGCTATGGAACAATTTCCATGTGAGGAATGACTGAGTAAATAGGACTCTTTATCCTCAAAAATGTCAACAGACAAGAGAAAGGGCAGAGGTCTAAGAAATCGCGTGGCCAGGGGAACCTGAGTAAGGAACAACAAGTCTTTCCCAACAAGAGCATTGAATAAATTAAGATGTCATGTATTGAAAATAAATGATAATATATATTTCCTAATTATAAACCAAACTCAGGTGTGGAATTCCTTTACATGGAATGCTGCGGGTGCCAAAAGTTAATGCAGGTTGCATAATGAAAGGATTCACAAAGTGGAACAAAAATCCCTCAAGAATTATTATTACATCCAAAATCCCGGCCTAAAGATTAAGAGCAGGCCATGGGGGCCACACAAGAGAGGTGTATTTATGTGCTTGCCCTCATGTACTTTGTGCTATATAACTGCTACTCTCAGGACAATGAACTGGACAGATTTTTGGTATGGTCTTACACAAGATGTGCTACCAAATTACTTTCAGTTCAGAAGAGGCAAATAAAAAATTAACAAAAGAGTGCTATATGGAAGTACATTCATACAACTTTTATTATATTAATCCCTGTATGCAAGGATTAATATAATAAAAGTTGTATGAATGTACATACAACTGACCTCATTCAGTATCCCATGTATACTTCTGATTTAAAACAACATTTATGTTAGAACGGCAGCTCTTCCAGAAAAAAGCCCTGTTTTCCTACATATTTTTGCATATACTTACAGCAACCTTCTGCTTAATTCATTAGTTCAGCTATCCAACTGAAAGGGTCAAAATTTCCACCAAAACTAAGTAGATTATCACAGCACCATAGCATATCTCAAGTAGAAAAGGACTCATGCGGACCATAGACTCCAACTCTCTTCTCCTCACAGGACTACCCCAAACTAAACCTTGTGACCAAGACAGTTACGCAAATGCTCCATGCGCTCTGACAGGCATGGAGCTGTGGCACTCCCTGGGCTGCCTGTTTAGGTGAAGAGCCTTTCCATAATGCCCAGTGTGAGCTTCCCCTGATGCAGTTTCGTTCCACCTGCTCAGGCCCTGTCAGCAGTCACAGAGAGAGGGGATCAGCACCAGCCCCTCTGCTTTCCCCCTTGAGGAAGCTGCAGGCTGCCCTGAGGTCACCCCCAGCCTTCTCCAAGCTGAGCAAACAAAGTGACCTCAGCCACTCATCCCAAGTCTTGCACTTGAAGTCTTCCTGCACCTTGGTTGCCCTCCTCCCTATGTATATATGACTCAGATTCAGGTTTAACTATGATTTCACAAATCCATGAACACCATAAGTAATTTTTAGTACATCCTCTAGTTTACTTAGAGTGCTATTCTTTAAGGAGGTGTAGAATAAAGCAATGATAATATTAATTTGGACTAGCAATGACTTCCAATGCACAGATCAGTGTGTGCAGATAGGTCAGTTATTTCCTTAGGGCTGTTTTTTCACTTACACCAGAACATAAATCAAGAGGACAGTAATTGAAATAATGGATTCACAGAATCTGACAATTCACAGAATTGAAATCAGAATCTGACAACTACAGTATTTACTCCTTTATTCATACCATTTTAAACTTTAGAAAAGTCCCTACAATTTACAGAAATGTTACAAGATGACAGGTGTTGCCATATTGAGGTGTGTCCCAAGACAAGGTTACTAACAGAAGATTCAACATAAAACAGAAAAGGTTAACCAAAACTTCTTACTTGGCCTGGCAATCTGTTTTGCACTTCACTTCACTTCCTAAGCATAGGGAAGATCATAAAAAATGCTGCAATGTGCTTAGCCCTGTTTTATTCCTCCACACCTTTCATAAAAGCTCTCTGACCTCATTCAGTATCCCATGTGTACTCCTGACTTAAGAATCATTTATGTTAGGAGGGTAGCTCTTCCAGGAAAAAAAACTGTCTTCCTGCATATTTTTGCATACACTTACAGCAGCCTTCTGCTTAATTCATTAGTTCATCTATCCAACTGGGCAATGATTTCTGGAGGTGGAAAATAGGAAGCAAAATGTTTTCACATTTCTACCCTTCTGATCAATGTATGCTTGAGAATCAATCATCTGTTTCTTGGCTCATATAATCCTAGTTACCTACCAGAAACTTATCTAAAATTAAAAAATATGAATTTATCTGACTACCATGAAAATCACAAAAATGTCTGAAATCCATTTATTTTCTGTACAACTCAAAACCTTTTAAATTCTTCTTCTACTGCTGCAAACCAAAACAACTTCATCATCCTTTCATGCCTGCAATGCTACATGGTAATAGAAGAAAAGAAGGGTTGATCCAGTTTTACTGCATTTTACAGCTTTAGGTGCCTATCAGAAGCTCTCATCTTCCTGTGTGGAGACTATAAATCCACTTTGTTTATCTGTTTAAGTCTTTTGATGTTTTCAACAGTTTCACTGATAATCTCTAAAATATTTAATGTTCAATCAAGAGCAAATAATAGAAAAAAGTTTTCCTAATGCAACTAAAACCAAAATTAGTACAGGCAACAGCAAAAAGCCACTGCAACATGGTAGGAGGGCTGGAAAATTCAGACCCGTAAGTTTCTTTGCAAATATTTCCTATGATTCACTTCAATTCTTTGCTTTTTACTTTGCTAAGCAAATAGTCCAAGTACCACGTAACTGTTATTTATAAAAACGGTTGAGGATAGTCCCCACCCACATTGTGCAAATTCACAAATCAAAGAAAATAAAACGTACAATCTGACCTGCTTTTTAAATAAAGGCTTGCTTTTAAAGTTAATTTAAAACACAAATTTTTGGTAACATTTTATTAAATATAATTAGTTTCAGAAGTGTACACCCATTCAAACATTGATATCTAGTTTTTAACTGTCAGAAGGAAGAAGATGAACTAAATAAAGTGTAAATCTTCAGCCGTGATTTAAAGAAGGACTATACATATTCTATATCAATATTAATGGTATTTTGCAGGTCTAATAAACATAGATCAATTACTCTTCCCATTCCTCTAGCTTTCCTTCTTTCATCCACTGAGACCAGCTCAAGCAATTGGTAGAAACTTAAAAGTATGGCAACATAAATAGAAAGTACATCTAAAAATAAAATATACTCCCTTCAGTGTATGATTAAGATGATGAAAATGACTGATGTTGAGAACAAGTTTTCTTGGCTGGTAAGAGATCAAAGAGTACACAGTTCTCTCTAACATGCCACTTAGCAAGGTCCTGACCACAAAACTTAAAGTGCCCAAAATGCTTGAAGCATGCTGTATTTCTGTACACTGTGGTCTACAATACAAGCATGTGGGGAGGCAATGTTGGGTACTGAGGAACAATTTTGGAGAAAGACAAAGGAACGTTAATTTATTATTTATTTGTGAGCCAGAGCCCTGACCAAAGAGTAATCTGAACAGCTAAGTGAATATCAGAGTGGCCATGCCTACAATTTTCCAATATCCTACACAGTAACAAAAACATTCTTTTATAAGCAGCTGCATATAATCAGTGTCCTTTAAGGAAAACAGAAGCAAATGAAGCTTCTACCATTATTTCTTCATCCGCAAAACAAGGATGTTAGAAGTTATCTACCTTTCTCAGTACATTTCCCAAAGGAAAAATGAAAAATATCAGCATTCTCTGTAGTTAAACTTCTATTTCTGATAATATAATGTAGCAGCAGTATGACAAGGAAAATAAACACAAAAGGCTCCAAGCTTAACTGCAACCTGCTTGACAGCAAAGATTGAAAAGTCTGTATTAAGAAAAGCCACCAAACCCAGGGTGAATTAAGATTTTAGGTGGCTCACACTCTTTGCAGTCTAAATAAAAAATACATCTGAACAAATAGTAAACAGGTGCTACTGCTTTGCAGGTGTAAATCACATTAAAGAGCATTCAGCCCAAGTAGAAATATCATCATTATTTCCAGGGACACAAGTGTATGGACATATTACGCTGAATGTCTCAATAGTTTGCAGCCTTGCAGTTTGTAGCGTCTACTGCACAAAGAAATTCCCTAGATATTTCCTTATTACTAAAATTTTTCTCTGTAGTTCTCAAGATGACTATTTCAGTACAAAATTTTGTCTGGCTATGCAACATTCCCTAGAACATTTTTGGTTACTCCACTCCAGTACTTGAATAACAGATAACAGGATCCACATAGAGCAAAAGTTTACTTCTCATACCACATGACCATGTAGTTCAAGAAACTAAGCAACAATAGGAAAAGAGAGAAAGATTCTCACGTGGATAGAAAAGCACCTAAAAAACCAGGAAACAAAACCAGTTTCAATTTCACACTGGAGAGACCACCACTGGTTTCCTAAAGGAATTTGTGCTGGCACATGTAGCACTAAACATATTCCAAATGACCTGGAAAAGCAAATGAACAGTGAGACAACAGTCTGTGAATGATGACAAGTTACCAGAAGCTGGCTGCGAAGGATGACAGAAGGCCTCTATGAGGCTGGGTAGTAGGCATTAATATAGTTAGTGATTTTTAACATAAAAAAAATTATAGGTAAAATGATGCATGTGTGAAAAAATAATCTGAAATTCATATAAACATATAAAATGATGGACTTTGTGACTCTCGTAATCAAGAGTGAAACCCTGGAATCACAACAGATTGAGCTGACACTTTTCGAGAATTATGTCAGTGTTGTACAAAAAGAGAACTGAGTGAAAGGAATTATTAGAAAAGGACTTGTTAACAAAGCAAAAAGCCCCATGCAACTGGAAAATTGTAGTTTTGGTCTTCCAATCTCAAAAACAAGACTGAGAAAGTTCAGAAACCACTTGCAAGGTTAGGTGGTATGCAATCCCTTGTGAGTAGAACACCTCTGGTAGATGTACATTCTAATGAATTAAATTTGCATTTTCGAAGGAACTCCAGGGACCATGTTGCTTCTGCTCCCTCCTATCCTGCATAACATTGGCCAAATGCAATCATATATCAAAACTTTATTGTTTAAAATGACAGGGAATATATCATTTAAACATGCAGGCCAAATACTTTGAGTACTTTGAACTTACTACATAGTAAGTAGTAAGTTATCTCATGAAGTATCCTGAGTGAAATCCCATGACCTAGGTAGTTTTTAATATTTTTCAGGGTAACTTCAGCCTCTACCTGGCCTAACTAGATATCACCTACAATACAGAGTGGCACTACTGCACAGCATGTAGCCACAGTGAGGAAAACTCAAACATGCTGAAACTCCGAGTGAGACATAAATTCTGTACTTAGGAAATTCATTGTCTGCTTTGGCTGGAAATGGCCATGTTCCAATGGGACAACATTATGTTTTCTGAACAAAATGGATTGGTGTTTTATTTTTTGAACCACACCAGAGATGTTTCACAGAAAATCTCCTTGTTATTCTATCACTTTTAAAATCTTTTAATTACATCTCAACTATCAGAACAGCTAGGACAACTCTCTGAGCTGCCAGTCCCTTGACATCCTTAACTCCAGGTTATAAAGGTGATAAAAGAGATTGCATTTTATCAGTAAGCACAATTGTCACTCAGACAGCAATGCAACAAAGCCCTGTTTGTGTTCAGAGACTCTTGGGGGGAACCATTGCAAGCGCTCATGTTGTCAGGCTTATCTCAACCAACAGAGGCTGAAGGAACACACACAGAGCTACAGGCATGACAAGAAGCTCCCATCATGAGTTTCTGTCAGACACAGCCCCAAGAGCGAGGGACACAGCCATTACAAGACTGCACCACACAGCAGACAGCAAGAAACTACTGAACTACAGAAACTAGCGCTGGCTGTCAGGCAGCTTTGGGGAATGAAGTGGCACTTATGCATATGTTACAAAAAAAAAAAAGATATTGTAAATAATTTAAAATAATTCAATCTTGTGCATACTGGCTATCATCTCACTGAAGACTCTCACTCTTAACAGACAGGCTTTCAAAAGGTAGTGTCACCTGGCAATGGTAAGTCCCAAGGCAATAAATTAAACGTTCAAATTCTGCTGAGATTAAACTGTAAGACATTAAAAAATTTTCCTTATTTTGTAAAAATGTTTTTATTAGAGAGAAGTGAACAACTCCATATATCTTGCAGAGTAGAATTCTGCTTAATAGTTGAACCAAACCATGCAGACTACTTCCACTAGGACTTAAAACCAACAAGCAGTAACGAGTATTATTTCCATAGTAAGGTAATGTATATGTCACCCTGCCTCTTGTGATCTGATTAGTAGGCTATAAAAACCGCAGAGGAGATCCCCAGACAGAAGTCTGGGACTGGCAAACCAAAACTCACTTATATATGAAACGTAAACAGAAAGAGACTATTTTCTAGCATTTTTATTATCATCTTCAAAATCAACATACTGTTTTAATAATCCAGTGAATTCCTATTGTATCCACCATCTTGTATGTATTGCCAGAAAAATGGCAATTGAATCATTCTCCTATCACTTCCATTAAAAGAAAAGCTTCTTTTCTTAGCTAAGTTATCTGATGCCATTATCAAGATTTAAAATTTTAATTTACATGTTGCCCAGTGAAGAGAAAAAAGAAAATCCAAGAAATTAAAAATATCACACATGATTACTTTCCTAACAACAGACAATGCAAAATCCTTATAATCATCTTGCCCGACTTTTGTGCTACAATGGCAGAAGTGTAGGTAAAAAAAAAATTCAAAAACTTTCTTAAATATTATCAAATTCCACATAAAAATTACCCTCATGACAGCAGTCTTCAGCCTCTTAGAAATCTCACCACACGCATACACTCAAATCCTGTGTGATTGGCAGGCTTCCCATGCCTTACTAATGCTCAACTGTGGAACAGTGGGAAGTCAGTTAGAGCTTCAAAAAATCTACCCTGAAACAAATGGGAACCTTTCCATTAATTCTGCTGGGCTCTGGTTCAGACTGGTTAAGCATCAGCAGTAACAAACAAGGAATTTACACCCTACCAACTCCTCTTAATCAAATAAATGAAGCTAAATTCCCCTTCATCCATACAGTTCAGTAGACACAAAATGTTTTCCACAAAACAGTCATATGAAAGGCTTTTTGTTGTAAATTTTTTTTTGTTGTAAATTTGCATTTGCAACAAACACTTCTGGCAACAACACATAAACTTCAATCAACTCCTCAAATATAAGTGATTCAGAAATCAAAACAAAAGTGCCAATACATGATTTACTAATTCTCAAAAGAAAGAGTTTAAGAAAATAGGAACACACAATGCCATGAATTATACCAAAAACTGAGCCTTATGGATAAGGAGATGAAAATTAATTCCAGAGTAATTTTCCCTGCTCCAAAACCCATGTCACCATGCACTGAAGTTCTAAAAAATCAAGACAGTGTTTACTTAAACATATTTCCCTGCAGCACTGAAACAGCAGAATGAAGGCAGACCTCAGGTAACAGGTAACCAAACACTTTGTCCTTTACATGAACATGGAGCCACAAATGGAAACACAAAGTCAAGAAATGAACTATAACTTTATTGCAGTAAAACTCAGGGAGCCACCCAGTAACTCTTCTTTGTGGTTAGCACTGCTTTCCACAACCACATCTTCTGAACTTTCCTCCAACAGCATTTTTCCAACTGTCCAATAGTTTTCTCCCTGAGGAAATTCCCAGGCCACACCAAGAGCACTAACCAACTGAGTTATTCCCTTTGTTACAAACAGTTCTTAACAGTGACCTCCCATCTTCCAGGAAAGATTTCTCCCCAGCTCTGTGGAAGTCTGTACTTTATGTTTCACATCATGTAATAAATACAAATATTATTAATGACAACACAGAAAATAAGTGATGGCATGACCGGATGGGTTTGGGTTATTTTGATTTCCATTAACACCAAATTTGTACATAAAACTTTCAATTTATATAAGAAAGCAAGGAAAGTTAGTGAGTACACCATTTGTAATGAATTCTCAACAATCTACTATCCTGAAGTAAATCTTACTTCAATGATATACATGTTTTTGAAACATTCAAGAAGCAAAATATTCTGTAGGCACAGTGTGGTTTTCATTTGCAAGTGATCTGGCCTACAGTTTGATTTGCAGACAGTCTACAAATACTTTACAAATACTTTAAATCCCAGGTCTCTACATTACACCATAAAAACCAGAATGGTACACAAAAAAAAAAAAAAAAATCCCGATTTCCTTTGGTATTTCCCAGTTTTTAAGTACCTGGATCTGGGGAAGAGAGAAAATGTTGCAGGAGAGCTGAATGAAGGAACAAAAGATCAGAGAAATAGCTTTCATAATACTCCATTTCTAGTGAAGGCCACTTCAGCAGTTAAAAATTGGTACCATCTACATTGTTCATCTGCACACAGAATATAAGTAGTATGGACCTACAAATTGTGTCACAAAAATGCCAATGGATTTCCATTCTGTTTTAATTTCTTGGCTTTATGTTTTCAATTAAGCACCAACATGCTTTACATGAACATGAGATATTTTTTTTCCCTTCTGAATTTCAGGAAACAATATATTGAACATGACTGAAGTTTTTTATTATAGATTCTAGACCACAGGTTACAATATCAAGAGAAGTGCAAGTACTACATTTTTCATTTCCACTTATGAATATTGAATCAAGTCTCTTACATAGCCTGAAAATCTGGACTCTCTCTAATGTAGTAATATAATTTATTACTAAATTCCCTAAAATCTTAAACCACTCAGATGAATTAACTTCTCACCTACAAGATAAGACTACATTTTCAAAGAAAATTTTATGAAGAAATAGAAAAGCTAAAAGACAAAGGTTACAGTTAATATTTTTTACAGTTGGAAGATAAACTTGGACTTCATATATCTTTATTTATAAATATAAGGTTTTTTAAAATGCCATATTTGTTTGCTAACAGCATGAAGACACATGACTGTTCTCCAAAAATTTATAACTCTCCATTTATAACTTTCTCTCCTCTACAGCTACAGAAGCAGAAAAAGTCTTTAACACAACTAGAAAAAATTCCCCAATGAAAATTTTACCTTGACCATAAACAGAAAACTCTGCACTGTGTTTCACTTGAATTAACTATAAATTTGGTGGTGCTATACTGCAAGTTTAGTTTTAGCCTTTTATACAAAGGAAACTTCATGACAAGAATTACCTTTTGCTAGACTTGATTCTGTGCAGCAGCCTGTCACTTAGTTTTCATCAAGAAATGCACAAGACAAAGCAAACTCCTTCTGGTGTTTTAAGAATTTCTCCCTATTGCTTTGGCAAAGAGCATACTGTTATCTTAGCATTAATACAATTCATATTCTTCCAGCAGCTGATTTAGCTTGTGAATTTGGCTCCCCTCCAGCAGACTGCTCAGTCAACCGAAGTATAATCAGCTCTGGCTAAAAATGCCAGTCTCACTATGATCCGTTTGATACCCTCCAAATTATCATAAGGCCTTTATTAATAACTGCTGAACTTCAGCAAATCTCAGTCAAAGAACTCAAAAATGAAATTAGAGTAACTTTTCACAAAAATGCAGCAATTGTTTTTAATTTTGTTGGATAATGTTACAAATGTATAGACTGTTCTTTCTAAGGAAATATTCTTTCATAGGATATATGATTTGAACCAACTTCATCGTATTGTCTCTGAATTACCTCTTACTTACACAAGTAAAATCTTGGGAAGGGATGGAGAAATGGGAAGAGATGGAGAAGCGAGCAGGAAAAAAATGTTATGGATACTTATCGTAACATTCAATAAAGCCAAAATTTAGAACTTACTGTATTTTCAAAAAATACACACAAAAATACACATTTAGACTCTTCATAAACATAGTGGAAAAGTTAAATATGAAAGCCCCAGCAGGTCACTTAGACTGTTTTAAAGAAAGTATATATAAGAGTATCTTGTTTGGGAAAAGACTGTTTTTGTTTAGACACTGCTTGTTGTACATTAACAAACCTTTAATTATTATATTCATTAGTGCTTCTTAGACTTTGGCCTTCTTATGAAGCACCAAAGACAAAAAAATCTCATGGAAATCAAAGCTCAAAATTACAAGGTAGCTTTGAATAGCACTGTTAAATTAAGTAACATTTTCCCTCTTCACAATATAAAACAAACACTTATCAAAGGGAGAGCGGAACAAGTCCTTCACAGCTATTTCTAGGCCTGCTGCAGTCAGTGGATTGCTGGTTTAGATGATTGTCTATACTACAGCAGACAGA
The DNA here is from genome assembly GCF_028018845.1 of Melospiza georgiana. Lineage (NCBI taxonomy): Eukaryota > Metazoa > Chordata > Aves > Passeriformes > Passerellidae > Melospiza > Melospiza georgiana. The sequence goes on from NC_080465.1 coordinate 43,759,552, forward strand.
AAATTCTCCTCACCAGAAAGAAGGTCTTGCACATATTTTGAAAAGGCTTGAAGTCACTTGAGGCACCTTCTTCCATCTACACTTTTATGTCTTCACCCAGATAAAGTAAATTCATTTTTGCTCTTCTGCTCAGTCTTCTAAAGCCGACAATTTTTCCTTCATATTTGTAGTGAATAAAATACTTATTCTACAGTGTTGTCTGAAAGATAGCTCATAGACAGTAGAAAGTTATTTTTCTATTTCAGTTATAGAAATAGAACCTTTATATTGGCTTATTCCATTTATAAGGTGCATTTCTGAAGCTACACAAGTATCTGTAGTTCTGATGCCTTAATTAATGTGAAAGTTCATGAAATAATGCCAGAAGGAAGAACAATCTTCGTACAGCCACTTTGAAATGCAGATGGCTCTGTGAGCTTACAAGACCATTGCATGTATGTACTTCGTACTGATTCGTCTTTTTTTGAACCATGATGTGTAGAGCAATTATTTCACCTCAAAAAGGAAACTCTGGAAATGTCAAGAGCTCTTCCAACCTACACTGTGACAATGAATTAACAAAGAAATAAAGGGCTTTGCACCTCACTGAGGAAAGACATTTTGTGACCTTTCGCTGCTTTATGGCAATAATGGGTTTTCTACAAAACTCTGAGTCTTTCTCTTATTTTTATAAAATAAAAACATTTGAGGAATAGCCTTGACCTTAATCTTGGGAGAAAGAACAGAATACTGATCTTAAAAAGAGGATGAGCCGTGAGACACTATAACTTCCTGACATCTTGTTGACAAGGAGCAGAGCTGTGCTGCACACAAACTTATACAGTGAAGCTCACCTATCTTAATTCACTTAGTTAAATGCTATGAAGATCTAGATCTAGTATTATTACTTCTAATGCCATTTTTATCATAGCAACATTTGATTCCAAAGGAAAGATTTATACTAGAATATCATATTCAGTATCTCACCTTTCAAAATACATATTATATTTAACTTCAACAAGAGTAGACATTTCAAGCATTCGCCTTTTCTTTTAGAATATATTATTTCTTTTCAAAAATACCACACCATACAAACAACTGAGTTAAATCCAGAATCATTAAGGGCAGCAAAAAATCCCAGGGCACATCATCTAGGTGAATCACTTATACAGTTACTACATTCTTAGATAACCACAGAATAAAAAAAGAAAGTTATTCTAAATAAGAACAAACTTAATATTATAGTCTAGAATGTTAAACATTACAAAAAGAGACAGAAAAAGGAAATGTTAAACTTTCACTTCCAATGGGAAAATAAGGGAAACAAAAATCAAAATCTTACTTTTCCTAGGAAACAAATTTTTACTGATTGTACAGAACTTACGACTTATTGAAGAGAAGTCCTGTTGTGATGGCCTTATATGTGAAACACCCTGCATCACTGTAAGAATGCTGTGTTGAAGGTAAAGAGAACTGAACAGCTACTCTAACAACCTGTGCTCTGTTAAAATATTTCAGGTTTAAGGCTCAGAGATATTTAATTTGAAAAATGTAAGCTACCATTTACATCAAGACTTGCATAAAAACATAAAATGTTAGCATTATGTGCAAATAATTATAGAAGACAATGAAGCATAAAAAAGCAGTTTAGAGGGATTTCTGGATTGATACTGTCATGATACTTGCATTACACACCTAATCAAGTGACCTAACATTTTGAAATTCTAAAAAAGATTATCTACATCCCAGAGGAAACATGGAGATTAGTATTTATTAGGCTCACCAAACATGCAACCCTCTAATATTAAATACTGCAGAGATGGATGGTTCATGCTAAGATGCAGATGGGCTAAGAGCCAAAGCAATGCAGAACCACAGCCCAAACTTCCTGACAGTAAGAGCTACACCCCAGAAATTCACATAGCTGACAGCTAAAAGAAAAACACCACTTATCTCTGATGTGAATGGTAGCAGAGGTAGCTGGAACAGCAGCCTCCCATTAAGGAGTGGAGCTGAGCTCTGCCCAAAATTGGCAGGTTAGCATAACACACACTGCATGGAGTGGCTGAGGGATCCAGGGTCCTATGTTGGCAACTCCTGCCTTACAAACTTCCAGGGGGTCATTGCAATATATGATTTTCTGTTGGGAAATTTAGCTGATTATAGACTGGAAAAGTACAAGACCGTGGCTAATTCCAAGTTCTGCACCTGCTAGATAGTGTGTCCTTGGGCCTAGCTGTAGTATGATAACAAATAGTGAAAGAGACATGAGAAAAGAGAGATGTAACCCCTAAGGAATGAGGAAGAGTTAATGGTGTAGTTTAACCAATAGATTGCTTGGCTTACAGAATATTCATAAGCTTATTATTTGCTGTATAAGTGTTTGATGCTTTTTTCAATAAACTGGACCTGTGATGAACCATCTGGTGTCCTGGTCCCCTTCCTACGACAATTTTCTTGAAATGGGAAGATGACAGAGTCCAGAAGGTTAGCATGCACATGTACAATTTTGCAGAAAAATGGTAATTGGGACAAGCAAAGATTTTGACTCGAGAGTAGATTCTGTGTCTTAAGCCTGTCACAGACAGGAATGTATGTATCCCATTCAACACCCACCCAGCACACTCATCCATGCATCTTCTGCTGCTACTGACTAGCTCCATTATGACAAACCCCTTTTCCCACTTTATTTTTCTTTTTTTTCCCCTTTTTGTTAAATAATTCTAAACAACCTAGATCATCAGTAAAAAAACTGGAGAAAAAGTAATTTCTGTCCTACAAACTCTCAGGAATCATCTTTTACCTGGCCAAAATGAGTAATAAATGGGACATAGAGGACCCTGGAGTGTCTACTCCTTAATTAAGATGAATCATTATGGTATATGTATGGATATAATACATAATGCTACAGGCATTATAATACAATTTTAATATCCACAAATGACATATCAGTCCCAGAAGAGAAAAGATTTCCCTATTGTAATATATTATATGTTCATTCTGCATAGAGCAGATCTAGCCCTTTATAAGCAATTATTTATTTTGGCAATTATTAGCGCAATATATGAGGTAATGCCTTCTTTCAAATGTCAAGGAGAGCAATGTAAAAACTGATTAATTTTGCTCTAGGCAAATAAAGGCTTGGAGGAAAATCACAAAATGTTTTTACAAGTTCTCTGTTTTGGATGTCTCCCTCTGAATAGACATATCTTCTAAATAAATTGACTACAATTAGTAATCCACACTGTAATTATGCCTTTGAGTTTTAGTTTACGGTTAAGTCTGGAATTTTAAATAAAGGTAAAAGTTTTTTCAGCCTAATCCAATGCCACCCAAAAGATATTTATTTTGAATACATCTTTCTAATTTAAATAAATTCAAGTTATTTTTGAAGAGAAAATGATGTTACACATGTAGTCCACAAGATTTTGTGAAAGTCACCAAATTTATTAATAAATTTAGCAAGTCAGATTAAAGCTAATACAGTGTGTACTGACAGATTCTGATTAACAACTCTGAATTAAAGGGTACATTTCCTTTCAGCATGTCATTTAGTTTTGATTCTCAAAATAAAATTGCCTTCTGTGTGATATAAAGTTTCAATGCTGCTTCAAGACGGGCCATCTAGCAATGACTGTGGTCAAAAATAGGTTTGGTTTAGCAGTTAGGGGAATTGAGACTTAAAACCAATTGGGTTTTAATTTAGCTGAATCACCAAAACTTGATGAAATGCCATAAGGCTGTTTAAAAGATGAGATCTTTCCCAATGGAGGGGCTGATGTCATCCTCACAGCTGCCAAACCATCAAACACTTGGCTATGTTTTTATTTTTAAGGAAAAATTCACAAAAATGGGACAAAACAATTTTGATTCTTTTCTCTTCAAATGCATGTAAATCTGGTTTTTTACTTATGCAATTTTTAGGTTACTTTATGCATTGTATTTGTGCTTTCTTAACCTATACATTACAGAGAAAATTATACTTTGAACATAATTTCAGCTTTCTGTTTTTAATTTTCTTATTTTACTACTGAATCCTTAAACCTAACAGAAAATATGGATGTTCCAGACCCAAATCTGAAAGACAGTAAATTTTTCATAGCAAATTTACATAATGGTGAACTCTCTAGTAAACTACAAGTCTCCACTGAGATCAGGCAATTGAGATGTATGTTCATCACTTCTGAAAAAAATCAACAGTGTGATGAAGAAACAATCAGAAAGATGAACGCAATGGCTTTTAGTAGGGAGGGAGAGAAGCAACCATCTCTGAGGTGTGTGGGTCCAGCTCCATCTGCAGAGCTCACCAGACTGGTTTAGCAAGGCTCAGCCAGAAGATGTGGTTTCCCACTCCTTCCCCATGGGGTTCTTGTTCCAGAAGCAGCCAGACTAGGAGGGTTGCCTCCCCCTCTGCCTCCCCTCTTCCAACCACACACCCTCCTTGCCCCACCTTGGGTTGCTGCTGGCATCCATCAGCCCCTCCAAACTGCAGATTCAACCCACATGACAGAGGAAAACCAAGCTAGCAAGTTGGATCAGTTCACAGAGGTATCCAAATGCCAAAATGAATGCAAAATAAGCACCAAGAGTGTGTGTCTGGGAAAGGGGAGGGGAGAAGGTAAAGCTCATCCCCAGCAGAAACCTGTTGGATCACTTAATCATGTATCATGAAACAGAAACCTCACGGTTTAATTTCAGAGCCAAAGGAATCAGTCTCACTTGTCCCTCAAAACTCCTTCTAGTCCCAGTCTTTGTGCCAAAATGAGCATTTGGCTATCCAGCAATACATCCAGAGGGAGGAAAAAACAGATTATTAAAATCTGAACCAGTATACTGACCTGGTTCATAGCCCAGCTCTGTGAGGAGTTTTGGTGACCCACGAGAAAGGGGAGCAGTGGTGAGGCACTGTGGGAGGCAGGATATCCTCTGTGGTAGCAGCAGCAGCCTACTAGCTTGAACTCCATGAAACTACTGCCTCTGGCTGAGGTTCCTAACGTGGTCAGAACTGATCTCAGCTAGTGAGTCCTGTGGCCAGACCCTCTATCTGCTACCAACCACACACTGATCCTCTGCTGCTCGTCACACAGCTACAGGGCAGGTTGATTCAGCTCACTGATGTGGTAGAAACCTTTCCTCCTCTTTTCACTGGCTACCCAAAACAATCTGAAAGCTGATCTAGCAGAAAAATCATCTTGTTACCATGTGATTTCTACATCTAACACAAGTGAAGGAGGAAGGATAGAGGAAAGGGAGAGGACAGGCTGGCCATCTTGGCAATAGCTCACCACCAGAGAGGCTTTCCAACCACCAAAGGCCACAACCCACCCCTCTTTTCATCCTAGTTTTGGAGATCACATCCTAGTTTTTTATTCCACTGTATGCTCTTACGTGAGTACATAGTTGCAGGTCTGCACCACATACCAGATCAGTTTGTAAAGAGAAAAACTTGCTTTTAACTCCAACCACTCCACTGGGCTGCCACAAGTCAGAGGGAGGCTACAGGCAAGGTCTGTGGCCAGGGAGAGAATTGCCTTTTTTAGCACTAAATATGAAAAAAAATGAAGTTTAAAACACTGTCCATGTGTGTCAGACCACAGGAAAAGTTTATATTTCAATGAAAGAAGTCTGCCTTCTGAAAAAGATGATCTACTTGAAGGAGTCAGTGAAATAAGACCTAAGCATTTTTTTGTAGAATGGAACTGCAGACAAACTATTTTACAGTGTTTTTCCTCTTGTGCTCTTTACTATTAACAATAGGAGACATGCAGTACTTGATAAAAGACTACTGCAGGGCTACAGTGTTTGCCACTGGACATCAGGTCCTGAAAAAAGGTAAGCAGATGCTGATCGGCAGATTCATCAGATCTGCTGGAGTAAGGCCAGCTGATGCTCAGAGATCAGAAACCAGCGCTCAGTCTGAGAAATTGAATATACACTGTTACCCCACAAGTGGTAAATAAACACACAGCCCAAGGTCAGTGCTAACAGACCACAGCAGCAGAGACATTGCTAGCTCTGCAATTAAGACATCGCGTCTTACTACTTTAATTTAACATGCTGTTGAAAATTTGGCTGTAACAGTTGACTGGTCACTAAACTAATTAATGTCTTTTGCACAAATTCTTCCTTGAAGAAGTGCTTATTTTGGTGTAAAAAAATCTGAACAGAACAAAGCTCAGTTTTCCTGTTTCAGTTTAAAACCCCTATTAATTACATAAGGCATCCCATTGTTCATGCTACTAACTATATATATATAAAATAATATTTTTCTGATAGAGATGAAGATAAATGCATCCATTAAATAAAAATATATTATGGTGAAAGAATGTATACATTATAGACAAAACCACTCAAGAGTTCAGGAACACTGAACTTGCCCTGAGTGCAGGTAAAATAGTAAGTTAATGCTCCACATTTGCCCAATTACAACAGTACTGTCTTCTTGCCTGATTAACCACAACAACCTGAAAACTCCTTTTTTGGTTACATTTAACAGAATCTTGATATTTAATTGAAAAAGAAAGTATTAGAATAATAGCAATATTTCATCTGACATCAGATGATTTAGGCAATGTGATTTTTCAAAGCAGACTAGAACAACAGAAAAATATGCATAAACCAGAGTTTAGAAAGAACCCAGCAAAACCTGCAAACATGCATTTTAGCACCATAGGCAAAAGAGTACTCCACTGTCAAAAAAGTTATGACATGGAAACAAAACAGTCAAGGAAAGAGCAAGACTGCAGAGTGACACAGTTAATCATCTTGGTGACATAAAGAGTGCATGGACAGTTTAAGATACTTAAAAAAAAAAAGGAAACCAACAAAACATGAAGAGAACCATGACTGCTGAAAATCTGAAATCCTTGTATATTCCAAGTTTTGTGTCTCACTAATCTATTCATAATAGAGACACTAGCATAATTTTTCTAGATATTAATTCTAAACTTATTATTCAGTTTCAATAAATGAAAAAGAGACAGCAAGTAAAAATCAGCTGACTTACATACATATCCAATTACTCCTAATAACTCAGTCTTAAATAGAACTCAGGCCTATTAAATAGAAATTTTAATCCTTATATGACAAAGCATAATTTCACTAGGAGGCACAAAGTAATTTGCTGAAAGAATAGGCCTGTGCTGAGAAGAGACAGGGAAACTCTATATGGTGCATAAGAACATGTTGGCAAAGAGCTCAATTTTTGTTTTTAATTACTGCAGTTTTGAAAGGCGCATAAAAACATTGTAAATTTACAGGCATGCATATAACCTCCTCTGTTCCTGATTCTTCAAAACTGCATCTTATGCAGGAAAAGAGTCACACCAACTACAGCTCCTGACCCCCAGCCCCACTCACCCACATTTCACACAATGCACACAACTAAGGACGCAATACATGTAGCAAACAGTGAATGATCATCAGAGCACTGCATCGTGGAAGCAGTTTAGGGCCACATTTGCTAAGAGTTCAGGTTCCTGAAAGTTCCTTTGCTTGTCCCCCATCTGCTTAATCCAGGAATTTGTCTATTCAAGCAACTCAATCACAGGCTATTCCCACAAGGAAAATACTGTCTCTGAAGTAGGCCTGAGAATACATCACCAGGGCATAACATTGTACAGGAATTCTGTGACTCACTGAGCATTTTCTGAAGGGAAATTGGAGTAGCTACACCTTAATTCAATCAGTATGTAGGAACTATCTGCAGGCAGTGCTGCCCAGTCAGCATTAGATAGGGACAATGTTGCTCCTTCTCAGAAAAGAGTCACAGAACCAGATGTGCATGGCACATGGCCATCTTACCCATTTCCATCCAGTTATTGCAGCACAACATGTATTTGTCTTGCAGGCAACAGATCGCTGTCTCCATTGCACTACTTTTTCTCTGCCTGGATTTACTTCTTCATATAATGAAATACAGAAATGCTATAAAAACACTGGAAGGGACCTCTTCCAATGTTCTGTATAAAAAAAATGTCTGCCTGAAAAGCTTGTAGGCTTTAGCAAACTAGTAATGTTGAATCATAAAACAGATGGTGCTTAAAAAGAGCTACAGAATTAGCAAAGTTCAGCTCCAATTCATGTGATTGTGGCATTAGGGATCCAACCCACATGATTATGGAACAAAAGCAATCACACAGCTTGGAACTTCTCAGTTCCTCACAAACTCAAGCTTTCCATTTGCAAGGTCATATTATACAGTTGTATCAAGATGTATTAGGGCGAGCAGTTCATTTGGAACTTTGGAGAGAGGGTTTGGAAAGGGTTGTTGGCAGTGTGCCTCACTGTGCACCTCAGACACACAGCTGCTCCTCAACATTTCCATGTTCCAAAGTACTTTATTCATTACTCAGCAGTGTTTCAGAGCTCTATGAAACAGGAAGCCCATGCTGATCACGTTGAAGAACGTACACCATCCAGGGAATGATGTTTCTGTATTTTAAGGCTATTTACTTAGAAACAAAAGGCATCCTACTGTATTTTGTTTCACCTGGAAGAAAATACTTCACTTACGGAAGACAAGAAGTCTTCAGAAGGTAAACTGTGTTTAATAAATCTTCAGCATACTCACATGGGAAATCGTCCACAAACATGGGGTCTATATTATGCAGCAGTTCCACTCTGGGAGAAGGTCTTCCTTCACTAAGAGAGATTTCAAAAGGAAAGGTTAATCACCTTCTGTAGCTTATTAGGATTCTGCATCCTTTATTTTAATGCTTTTGTCATCTTAATAGTGAGTGAGCTCATAACTTCGAATTTATTACTATCAACTTTAATCTGAATACTCCTTCTGAGCAGCAACAACCTTTGCCTCTACAAGTTTTCCCTAACTTCAGTGGTGTTTATTTAGATTATTCATAAGTTTACTGAGTACAGAATTGGCCCTACCAAAGCAGGGTTTTACAAAAACCAAATTTAAGAGTCAAATTTCACAGCATAAGCTGGCATAGCACTTGCTATGCTCTCTGCTTATCTGAACAAGTGCTGGAAGCGTTATGGCTGGGTGCCACAAACATTGCTATCCCACAAGAAAACCGCCTTTGATTTCTGATTGAGGTCACTAGGATTATTTAGATACATATAATCTTGTTGTGTTACAAAAGAAAATAATCCTTCATTTTCTAGCCATTCAGTATATAGAGATGGTGAGGAATAAGCCTGTGAACTTATCCATAAATTTTCTTACCTAAGTAAATCCCAGACCTAAAAAACTGAGTAAATGAAATTTACTCCTTATAAAGGGCAACATGAGTAGGAAGACATAATTAGAAAGAAACATGTCTACACAAGGACACGACAATAACTTATTATTTGACAGTGAACCTAAATACATCCTCTCAAAAATTTCCAAATAATTAAAATTGCTTTTTCTTTCATTAAGGAGCTTAACTTAAGACACAAAAAACTCAAACAGGGCCCCTAAGCTTCCTGACATTAAGAATAATAACTCAGGTAATATAAAACTCATTGGAGACATAAGAAAAATTATAGTTAATTTAACTATTTAACTATTTTATAGTTATTTTGTATATTATTAAACAGTATTTACCTGTAAGTTAAATTTTGCAGTAGCAAACAAAATAATATTTTTCTGTTACATTTCTAAAAACATTTCTGGATGATACATTTTGAGGGAATACCAAACTATCAAGAAGAACTAAAAGATTAAATGTATTCATGTAATATAGTATTGTAATTAATACAGAGGAATTACATTCATTAAGCTACAATTTTAGTAATTCAATGTATAGAAACTGCCACAAAAATGGGTTTTCCCAAAGTGTGGGTGAAAGGCTAACTGTGCCCCCCGCCCCGCCAAGTGTATATAGTAGTCACACTCCTAATTTAAGAATGCTTGGCCTTCTTTAAACAAATTTTATCTTAGATTTAATAAACTCTATGTGCTCCATTGACAGATGTGTTCAAGTGTGCCTTTCACCATCTGTTCATAGGTAACAGTAACAAGAACCAGTTAGCAAAAGTTAAACTAGGTTTCAAATTTATAGCCTGTGATTGACTCTGCAATAACTGCAAAAACTGGGAAGGTTTTCTTTCAGTTTCTGAGCTGTATCTACATTTTACAGAATATTTTAAAAGAAAGAAACCACCAGAGTTATGCTAAGTAACCCAGTATCTTCTACCAGAGTCAAATACAGCACAATTAAGTAACTTCTCATCTCTATATATTCAGTATTCCTACGGTGCTGCTCAGTATTCACACAGTGCTGAGTGACCAGCAGGGCAGGGAGGGGATTCTGCCCCTCTGCTCTGCTCTGCTGAGACCCCACCTGCAGGGCTGCATCAGCTCTGGGGGCACAGCACAGCAAGGACAGGGACCTGCTGGAGGGAGTCCAGAGGAGGCCACAGAGATGATCAGGGGGCTGGAGCACCTTCCTTTCTGGACAGGCTGAAAGTTGGGCTTGTAAAGCCTGGAGAAGAGAAGGGCTCTGGGCAGCCCTCACAGCAGCATTTCAGTGCTTAATGGGGGCCTACAGGAAAGACGGGGACAGACTTTTTAGTAGGGCCTGTTGTGACAGGACAAACAGTGATGGTTTTGCACTGATGGACAGTTGATTTAGATTGGATATAAGAAAGAAATTTTTTATGATGAGGGTGGTGAAACAATAGTACAGGTTGTCCAGAGAAGTAGTAGATGATCCATCCCTGGAAACATTCAAGGTCAGATGAACAGGACTTAGGGCAACCTGATCTAGTTGAGGATGTCCCTGTCTAAAGCAATGAGGGTTGGCCTAAATAACCTTTCAACCAGCCTATTCTATGATTCCATATGAGTCTATGATTATGCCAAATATATTCATAGTGTTCAAGCAGACTGAAGGTAACTTCCTTTATAAATTTTAACATGGACAGTGGATATTATATACTAAACATGGCTATTTACATTACAGCTGATAGAATGAAAAAAAATAAAGATTATACTTGTATTAATGTAAGTTTTTCATGCAGCAGTTGCCATTATTATTGAATCCATCTTTGTTCCGGGATAGAATACTGTTCTTAGTACCTTGGTTGTGATTTATATATAATCATCAGATTTACTCCCTGAAGCTTATGGCGTCACTGCATTAAGCTCCATGGAGCTACTACAATGGTACAGCACTGCTTTTCAGTTTGAGTGCTACCCCAGTAATTCTTGTTGTACAGAGCATGGATATTCATAACCAGCATATATCACAAAACAATACCCAAAGAATTTGGCATTGCATGTTGAAAACACCACCTGCCTCACAGCAAAAAACATCAGGAAAACAGAAAAAAACATTCTGGAGACAGCAGATAGGAAATTTATGCCTGTAAAAGAGATCCGTTTCCCTGGAAGTGCTTTAACTCTGCCCTCCTTTCCATTTGCAAAACCCCCCAGAGAGACAAATGCAACTACAGATTCACCTTGGCAGATGTTCTGCAAGAGTATTTTGCATCAGGAATATAGTCTAGCCAGGAGAGCTACAATAACAAAGCAATAATATTCTCTAGGGAAACCTGCCTTTGTATTTTAGTAACTGCCTGGGTAACCATATCTAACAATGCTTTAATTTTAGAATATTTATTTTTAGACTTCAATATCCTAATACGTCATCCCTCCCCCTAAACATAAGGAACTTTTTATATTGTCTGGTTATTATTCTACCCTGTCAGATGGTAGAATAATTAAGATATGTCCTTATTATTTAATTAAATAGCTAAAAGCTGCTGGTTTTCAAAACAGTCCTCTATGTAAGAACAGCTTAATGAAAGCATGTGGCCTAACTTCAGTGATGGTATGAGAATCAGCTAGTTCATTCTTCTGATTTGCAAAGTTCTTAAAACATACCAAAAGCCTTATTATTCCTTAGAGATCACAAACAAAGATCTACAAGCAATCTTTTACTTTTGTTTTTAAACAGCCAGAAGGTGTCCTTGGCAAGGAATCCAAGGTTTTTCAGGGTAAGTGTGTTTGTCTTGCACAAAAACATTCTCAGTGTCACTAAGCAAAATCTGAGTCTTTATAACCTTGTCATTTTCTCTAGGTCTTATTTTTAATGTTTTCCTAAAATGATTATATTTCAGTATATGGGAAATGAACATACTCTCAGCTTTACACTGCTCTTTCTTCTGTATTAATTTATATCACAACAATGATTTTTTTAAAAACAGGTGTTTGGTTTCTAAAATAAATGCTCCCATTCAGTAGAGAAGAATTCAAGCTGATCTTACTTCATTTACTCCACCCAATCAGTTATGATATTTCAACATTATAAAAGATATTTCAACATTATAAAACTTGCCTTACAAAATATATAAGTAAGATTTTAAACTCTCTGCTTAATAATAAGCTTTGAGAAAATAATAGTTACTTGTACTGTATTTAATCCTGAATCTCTCAGTGGCTATCAGACTGTGTCATGTGGTCCACAATTACATTTTTCTGTTAACGCAAAATAAATACTTTCTCTGAGCATGGACACACTAGATATTCAGTGCTGAAAATAAAGATGTATCAAAAAAATGTATCAACCAAAGAAAAACTACTTTGCCAAGTGTCTTTATTTCAATAGAGTAGTAAGCATCTGGAGAACAGATGTTTCTTAAAAATGCAACTGCCTTTTGTGATACTTGCTTGGAAATATGCAGTACAATTTAGACTCCTTGACTGGTTGCATTTTAATACCATTCTTGCTATTCTCAACTGCATTTTTGTAAAATCTATCAGCGATATTATCACCATATTTTCAAAAATTACTTGTAATACATACAGGGTTTTAGAGCTATATTGCTGTCTTACCCATGATAACCTAAGGCAAGATAGTAGGGAAATATACTATGATTTATTATTTATTTATGAACCTTTATAAAATATTGATACCTGAGACTGGAAAGATCTGACAGCTATCTAAAAATGGGTTGACACAATGACATCATGCTAAGTTATTTGCAAAAAGAAGTGAAAGACATCAAAGAGGAAGTTACACTTCATTTCAAATGTACTTGGAGAAAATAAAAATTACATAGTACCGGTTTAATTACATGCTGCAACAAAATTTTGCAGAGAAAAATAGTCCAAGATAGGTATGGATGGAGAAAGAGTGGTAAAATCTGCATGTGAAGACAACATCATAGACATGAGAGCAGGGAAAGGGCTCTTGTAACAACCCATGTTAATGACAACCTAGACCAGCACGTCAGCACAGCCCCAGCACATCGAGGCCAGTTCCACTGGACAGGGGCATCTGGAAGCTAAGCAGCGATGGCCCTCAGGGACTCACAGAGGTAGTGAGGACACAGATGCAGTATCAAAAGGACACAAACAGGCATGACTGGAACCCCTGTGCAGTTGCCAAACCTACGAAGAGCACTGAAGAAGCTTGAAGGACTTCACACCTGGCATCCCTGGACCTTTGTACCACAGCAACAGATGCTGGGCCCATGGGTTCACAAACATCATGGTGTGGGGATGCCAGGTGGATGGCTTGAAATCCTCTGCCTCTGTGTTTCGCTGGGCAGACTTTGCACAAGTACTTAATATTAATTGTTGTCATGTTAATGTGATTCCCAATTTGGACTACCAGTCATTTAAAGTCATGACAGAAAGTTCATCTTGGTCTAGAATTTCAGAAAGCATTTAAAAATTTATGTTGAATTTCTGTTTATTGAATATATATTCCTATTTCTATAGTATATTATATTTATACATAGCTATTTTCAGTAGTATAAGATTTATTATAAATTTTTGCATGATGTGATTACACTTTTAGTATTACATGAACATCATATTAAGAACTCATTTTTAAAATACTGATCATTAATAGACAGAGATCACTGAAATAGATTAAATATTTTTTGACTCCTGATAATATCTGCACCATCCCATATATTCTTTTGAATACCTAAATCAAGGTTCCAATTTTATGATCTTTTTCCTTTTGATTACACACATATGAACCAGTAGGCTCAGGATTAAAGTGTCCTCCCCCCAGAAAAAAATCACAAGAAGCTTATGCATTTATTTATATTAGACTGTACTGAAAAAAAAGAGATGTAAAACAGTGATTGATTTTCCTTTTTCAAATGAGTTAGAATCTTAGCAAGTTATGATTTCATTCACTATGAGTCATTTGGTCCCAGAAAAACAACATATTTGAGCTTTTCATCAGATATCACCAAAAGGGCACTATGTCTTCATTGTTTGCTATCCAATATTCAAGTGACCTTTTGAATTATGGTCATGAAATTTAATATACTCATTTATCCCAATTACATGAGAAAATCATGTGAAATTTGACATTTTGGCTGCAAGGTCAGCCAAGGAATAGCCTAACAGTTAGAAAACCTGACTTGCTACCTGTCTAGACAGAGACCCTCTCTTTGACTCACCCAAAAACACTGGTAGTCACCTGTTCCCTGGCAGTGCCAGTAAAGATTGCATTCATTCCCTTTACAAAGACAGAAATGCAAATGTCAGCAGCGTGCTGGCACAGTTGTACTTATCCTTCCCCAACAACTCTCCTGCTGATGTAACCTGATCTGAGAAGATGAATCCATTGCAAAAATACATGGTTGAAACTGAACTTGAAGTAGGCAGGAATTCTAATGGTAGCTGGAAGAAAAGTCTATGGTGTAGGTGTACTCTGGATCTTGCTGATGCAAAGTTTCCCCACAGGAACACTAACAAAGTAAAAGACTTTACTTTTTCTGGCTGGATGGGAGTCTCCATTCCTTCCTGGCAGTTAATGATCCTTGGCCTCAATTATACATATCGTTATCTTCTTCCACTTGGGAGAGAGCCACACAGTACACCTGGGCACAAGGCCATGAGCTTCCTGTAAACTCCAGCTACTGCAGAAAACCACCACTTAGCTCTTTAGAAACACAGGCAACACTAAGAATTAAATCAAGATTACCAGCTTCAAACAGGTAATGTTACAGGTATAGACAAACCAATTCTGAACTCAAGACATAGGGTTTAGTTCTGGGAAGGTGTAGGGGGTATGGTTTGGTTTTGCTTTTCATTTTCACTCCAAGATCCATATAGATTGATCCATGGATGGGTACATGGGTTCAAATCTGCCTACTCTAACTCTCAATTTCTCATCTCAGTCCCTAACTCAGACAGCACACCTGCTCATGCTTGTTTAGGAACTGCTTTTAACTCTTGCAATTCCCAGTCTAGGATACTACGACACACAAAAAAAGAAGGGGAAAAAAGGTGATAACACACATAATATAGTATGATCTACCTGCTATAAAAGCAGAGCAAAGGCTACCAAAAGAAACAGAACACCAATCTTCAACTGAATTGTGTGTAGGAAATGGAATTGTTAGTCCTTTTATTCTGCTTTAGCAGTATTGAACTTTCCATCCTACTTATTTTTATGTGAATTGAAACTATATTCAAAGAACTACTAAAAAAATATATCCTCTAAAAAGAAGAGAACAGGATTTAGCTCTATCAATGCATACATTATATGCAGCACAGAAAATGAAGAAACGAAGGAATTTAAACCAACACAATTTTTGCAAAACTAAAGGCTGGTCACAGAACTTTCAAATTCTGCAGAAACTTAGCTTTTAAGGACTTTGTAATCCTTTTTAGGGGAATAAAAGAACATTGAAATAACCCAGCTGGAGCTATGTTGCCTCTTTTTCCAGTCATCTAAGCATGTCTGCACTGTGCTTTTGAGTATTTCAGCTTGCTTGAATCAGTCACACCATCACAACCTTCAGGAACCAGCTCAGGTGTACTTTGTACTCGATCTCAAAGGCTTTTCAAGACACTGGACAGCATGACACAGGTCTATGCAAATGGTTACTCTGTGAGCCAGCCTGACAATTCCTGTACTGAGCTAACAAACCATCAAAGTGGGATCCATGTTCAGTGAGTTTAATGTCTGCACAGATTTCCCACATGTCCAATTCCAGATGCGTACTGCAGACACACCTAACTGAGCTCTGTAGAGAGCAGGTTTGATCCATAAAATTTACTAACTTGTAATCTAGGCTGTGCAAAATCAGTTAGCCTACTTCAAGATCACAGAATGTTCTTGAAGAAGTACACATGCCTGTGAGCTGTTGTGTTCATACTGAAAAATTCAAAATACCAAGTTAAAGCTGTATGAAGGCTTTGCATCTGCAACCAGAATTCATTTGCTACCTGGATGATTCTCTCATAGATAGCACAATTGACTGCATTTATACCTTCCCTCTTTTACAGGAAATGAACAGGTTATATTTCCCTCCCATTCCAGTTCTGTTTCCTGGGCTGATTAACTTCTTCTCATACCAGAATGATGACATGGTGATTTGACATGAAAGTTACCTGATAGCGCTCCAAACATCAAAGCCATCCAAAGGCTTAGTGCCATTGGTATGTCCACCGGCCAGGTGTACCAGCGTTGGCAGCCAGTCAGAGATATGGATGAGTTCATGACTTTCTACACCTTTTTGTTTCAGCAAAGGACTTGCAACAAAGCCTACACCTCTCACTCCTCCTTCCCAGAGGGTCCATTTTCTCCCTCTCAGTGGCCAGTTATTCCCCCCTGCTAAAGTTTGTCCTCCATTATCTGAAAAACAAATAAACAAAAAGAATTCTTGGTAAGAAAGAAACAGAACAATCCTCCCCACAACACCTTTTTATCCATTTGAAAAAATATTTTCACAATACAGCTGTGTCAAGTGAGTATTTGCATACTGCTGTTAGGTGTCCATATAATGTCAAACATTCAGGGCTAAGCAACAAACATGTTACACTTTAACACCTACAAATTACATCAATGAAAAGCTATCACTAGGCAGAAATTATCCTACACTAGAAGACAGGAATTTAGAAAGACTGTGCTAAGAATGACATCTGACCATGATTCAAAACACCATTAGGTATCCAAAGCCTTCAGAACCAAAGACTTCAAACATTTAGTTTCAACTAATTTAAGGATCACAAGAAGAGTTGCTATCAATGCCATCCTTAGTACTCAGAACACATTGGTTTCCAAAGCAGTATACTACGCTTAAAACAGAAACCCGTTATTCCAGTCCCAGGACAATACTCACACACCTAGTTTTAAAAGCAGGGATTTTTCCATATTTTCAGGCAGCTACACACAAGGTTAGACAAAACAGGGCTTTCTTCTCCTCAGACAGAATGATAAAGCCCTAATGAAATTAATTTAAACTAACATAACTAAAGTGATTCAGAAATTGAATTCTTGTTTGGTGAGAATAACCTATAAGGTGGTTACAGAAAAAGCTGAATCCCCACGACTACAGAAATATCTACATGAATTCAATATGGCTCAGGGTATGCTCTCCTTTTTAACTCTCTCTGACCAATCTTGCACGCTTAGGATAAAACCCAGATCCTTGAAGTTAAGAGTAATGATTCTTTGAATTTACATCAGTACTGTTATACAATTGTTCTTGCTTAAACCTACCGTAATGTTCTCAGAAGTGTCATTGCTGGCAATTCTGTAAAGCATAATTTTCCTCTATTTTAATGAGGTTAAAATTACTTCAAATAGTATTTGCTGAACTGACATTCAGTACAATTTGACAGGTTTGTATTGTATTTTCTAATTAAAAAACTTGAATTTCAGGGAAGAAACAAGAAGTCCAACCCCTTACAGAAGAACTTCACTGTAACCAGAACAAAATTATCTTGCTGGTTGACAAGAGTTCAATAAGCATTTGGACATACTCCTGGGCACATGGTGTGATCCTGCGGGATGGTTCTGTGCAGGGCAAGAAGTTGGCCTCAATAGTGCCTGTGGGTCCCTTCCAAGCCCCTTTCAACTCAGTATATTCTGAAATTCTGCTTTTAATTAGGAATCAAGGTAAACCCCCACATCTTTCTACTGCACTTTTGTTTTACAAGGGAATAAACCACGGATATCTGTGAAAACTTTGAAAGGCAGAAGCCTAAGCTAAATGAAGCGCTTGCCAAAAAAATTTATTTGAAAAGTGTTAAACATCCTGTGGCCCAACTAGTTTCCAGTTGGGTTGCCCATGTTCCTGCATTTTTGGATTAAAAAGAAATTAATGAAGACTGCTACCGTTATTTCTTGCACAACAATGTTCAGCTCTGAGATCTGAGAATTTAAAGCAGTTGCTAGTTACAACAAAAATGTAAAAAAGAACTATGTCAGACCACGAAAATCAGTTTCAACAATTCCTTCTTATCGTAATGTAAACAGGAATTCCTGTCAGAGATACTCATGGGACAGCTTTCAGTAGGTTTTAACCTTTGGTGGCCTTAGAATAAAAGGCATTCGACTTTTAATACAGGCACACTGTAATAAAGCAGAGTTTGGACATACAGAGGAATCAGAACTTAAACATTTCACATACCTCCTTTGTATCACAAACTGCTCACTGTCTGTGTCTGTTCAATAGCAGTACAAGAGAATTTTTCTAATTCCTGATTACCAGCAACAAAGTACCAAGGAAATTACAGAAGTAGGTGGTATTTCTGAAGAATAGGGAGAGAGAAATTTGCACTTCTCGGCTTCCAGTCAAATCTTTATGTTACATACTTTTTCCTTGCTTTCTCTAAAAACATTCACATTCTGCCAGTTTCTCTACACAATAACTTCCCTGATAAAGGGAGTCTATCTAACATACATTCTGAATAAAATTTGTATCTTTTATTAATAATATATCAAGTTTAAAAGAAAAGGGAGAAAAATTGTTTTTATAGTTGATCTGATATGCAAATTAAAAAACAATGAACATATTAAACAAGGCTCATCCCCCTAATTTGGTTGCTCATTCTCACATTGCTAAAACATTACTTTTTCCTTCCTTAGGAATTTATGTTCAAGTGCTCCTTCCTGCGTAATTTCTTGATTGAGTTATCAAGAAAGTGTTGAAGGAGGGAGAAGGATGGTTGATTATTAAGGTCTGCTTCCTCTCTAGGTAGGCACAATGTAAATGATGCGTCACTAGCAGCTTGCATGTAAGCAACACCTTCAACACAGTCTGAAATGTTATCAAGGACACCTTCAACACAGTCTGAAATGTTATTTTGTTAAAGAGGAGTTGGTTACATAACAATGAAAGACCCCAATGGGATCTGTATTAATAAAATATTAAGCTAACTACTAAACAATAAAGGGAGAGGGAATAAACAAGAAGCCACTGGTTGCATGGAGTACAGACCTGACAGAAAGTCCACTCAGGACTGTAATTGCTGTTGGGATCTTGGTTTTACCTCCCGGATAATGTCTGGACAGCAAGAGACAAGATGGGCACCAGCTCTGTGTGTGTGTGTGTTCGGGTACATTTCCTCTAAATCAAGAGCTGTGGATGTATATACAGATGCCAAAAGCTTGCATGGGTTCAGAAAGTCAGTGAAGAAGTTAAAGTTGAAAAAAGTATATAGTTCCTATATGAAAATACATGACCTCAGTCGCAGGAGTTTCTTCAGCCACAAATGCTGAAGATTTGCAAGTTTTCACAAAAGTTTCCTAGACATGTGCCACGAAGAATTGCCATAGTGAGAGGGTTCCTGGCTAGACAGATCCTTCATCTGTGGAAGAACAACCACTCCATTTTCTCCCAAACAAGTTATTCCTTACTAACTCCTTATGCTATTTTACCCATCTATCTCAAACATGGAAATAATTCCAAGTCCAAGTGGAAACTCACATTAGTTTAAAACACATACTTAAAAATCCACCTGTTTGTGAGACAAATGGAATTATTGCTCCTTCATGTTCTACACTGGCTTCATATCCAATTCTAAATCCATTTCAAAACAATATTTTCTGAACTATTTATCATACATTTTTGTAACCATTTCTCTCCATGACTTATCCTATCTTATGTCAGAAGACGTCTCCAGAGCAAAGCTTTTGGAATTAAGCTACCTACACCTTGTGGACCCAATTTATAAGATTGCTTAGAATTAAAGTTTCAGCCTTGCTACTTCAGCTGAAAACACAAGCCTCCCCCAGGCATGATACTTCATTATTTCTATGCTGGAGACAAATATCAAATATGATTTTCATTAAAAATTCTGAAATAGTGTGGAAGATATAGTGAATGTATGTTTTTTCTTATCTGTAGAATAATTTTTGCAATTACATCAACATTGTTTAGACTACAGCAGTACCCACAACACACTAGGGGTATTAAAAATCATAAAACTAACCAGCTCTTGTCCCTGAAGAAATGATGAAAGGGGAGTGAATAAGGCTGTACCTAGAAATTAGGCCACCTGACATAAGTATGATATAGCAAATTTATGCAGCTCTTTCTTTAACAGAAGAATCACACATTTTTAAGCTTTATTCCTTGCTTGGCTTGGCTTGCTTTGAGAGATGTTTAGCTACCATAGTTTCCCACAGCATTAATCACTCCTATTATGTATTATTTTAATGAAGGGGGTACCTAGATGCTTTATTTCCATTCTCATTGAATTTTATTTCCATTCTCACTGAATTTGCTTCTACAAGTTGAAATTTGTGGCAACAAATGAGAATATGAGGAAAAGCCACTCTCACTAAAACAAGAATGGGCTGAAACAGAATTTTTACCACGCATCAGCACCACCAATGAAAAAATGCACAGCGCACATATGCTGGGTAAATGACAAAACAAGAGAATAAAGGAGAGCAATGGAAGCATCCTGGCTACTTTAAAAGGTAGTTTCCAACAAAGCTGAATCAACACCAGCTTCAATGGAACAAGCAGAAACAACAAAAATATGTCACAAAGTATCTCCATCCCAGAAAAATTAGGTGGAAGTAGGACTTATTTTCGACACAGAAAAACAGAGAATATAACCTATTCTTAAAATGCAGGTGATTGCCTTTTAAACTAATGTGGTTCTCTTATTAAAAAATAAAGAAGAAGAAGGGTTACTTTAAAAACTATACTTAATAAAAACCTTTCAACAAAAGAAAATCAGATGCAAAGTAAAGCTTGTGTGTCTTGAATATAAATACAACTTTAAAAATGAAGGCAAATGTTCCTTCTCACAAACATCTGCTTTTGTAATTAATATTCCTTGTCATATACATGAGAAAGAGTTTAAATTGCTAAATCTGTAATTTCTAAACTGTAAGAGATGTTTTGCAGGAGTTTTTAAGGGAATCAATAAACACAACTATACAGCGAGGCCTTCTGTTTCTCCCAAATACTTCTCTGAAGAGTTGCCAGCTGCCAAACATTTTGACTAGCAGCGTATTTATACAGTGATGTGGGATGTGTGTAACTAGCAAGCAGTTTAATGAATAAGATTTCTTTAAAGAAGAGATGGACAATAAAAACCATCAATTCTGAGAGCAATAACTAACAAAGCACACATTCAAGTCTTTGGATGGACTCACTTTCTCACAAAATTACCCTGAACTGAAGCTACAGTCTGCTTTGCACTCTAAAGATACCATTGGAAATAGATGCTCACAACTATGGGGAAAGCTTTATATGGGATTTGTACCTCACTAGACAGAAGAAAACCAAAAAAAGGTAAAAGTGTTGATTTAAGAACAAACTCTGACAAATGCCCTTCCCAGGATCATGAACATCTCTTGCCTGCATGCATTCATTGCCAAGAAAAATTCACAGTAGTTACTGAACTCAAGAGCAATATTAACAGCATTAATAGATTTGTTTAAGCACCAGAGATCACTTCTCTGAGAAATTCAGTTTCGACTTATCAATGGGCTTGAAAATTATTTTTAGGAAAAGAAACAAAATGAAAACAAGTACTGTAATACCGTGTAAGGCCAGCTTTCTAATAAAATAAGCTTAATCTCCCCCAATTGTTCAGATTAAAAAAAAAATCCATTCTTGCCTATGCAGTGGAATGAAAAACTTACTAAAAAAGCTATAAAGAGACTTTTATGTTTTATTTTTTGGATAGTGGGCAAACACAATAATAAGAGCTTCCAAAGACCACCTAAATACAGCATAGGCAACACCCTAGCTTCTCTACCATGTGGACATGTGGGCCAAGCGACTTCCTCCTGTGACTTCTACTGCCTGCACATGCTATCTCAGCAGCTTTTGATCACAATCCTGCATCACATTAATGGTTTAGAATAGACGTATTATTTTCTCTGCAAATAGGCCAGAAATTAGTCTTCATTTAAAGATATTCCTCTGCTGGTTTTTTTGTCAAGTCTTAGATAGGGCTTAAGTGTGTAGCTTAAAGGTGATAAATAGTACATTAGAATTTTTTGCCTTTTTTTTTCCCCAAAAGAAACAATGTGTTGTCTTATACAGATACTACAGATACTTATTTTTGAAAAGACCAGGCCTTGTTTCAATTACACTACAGGAAAGAGAATTTTATTTTTCTTCCTAACAGAGCATATGTTTTTTGTCTCCCTTGTGACCACTCAGGTTGCTGCATTCTTCTTTGAACCACCACTGAGCTACACCCCACAGTCCCGTTGACATGCCTGGCAAATTGTTCCAGACAAGCTCTTCCGAGAGGGCTTCCTGGAATTTCTCCAAAGATTCATCCAGCACTGTATTTGGCTGTTATTAAGCAGTTTTCACTCCAGTACTTCTCTTCATTTTGCATTTTTTTTGTTCAAATAATAAAGAGCTACCCATAAGTCCCCTTGCAAGGGAAAAAAAAAATCACTCCTGCTCACTACTTGAGTAAGACAGTAGGAATACTTCACAAACATACTCATCATTTACATAAACTGTCCTTAACTTCAACTCATTCTGCACCGTCCATTCCGCAGAGATGATACAAGTGTGTTTAACCATGTGATACATATTATACAAGCTTGATTACAGTATTAGAACTTAATTTTAAGTATATGTCCTAATAATCTTAATTCTCAAGGTAAATTTAACAACGGTTTTTGGCATTTGTAGGACAAGGAGTAATATGGAAAATCTTTATGAAAATAATTTTAGAAAATACAAAAGTAATTATTTAATTCCTACTAGAACAATAACAATCTCAAGGAAAAAAATTCTTTTCCAGTCAACAATCCAATATGGTATTTCCAAACTCTTTTTCTCTGTATACCTCAGTGCACAACAAATTCTGCATAAATTTTAGCAGTAAGTTACAGAAGACCAAAAATGCTTGATATCACACACACACACACACACACACAAAATTAAACATGTTAAATGTTTTATGTTACTGAGGTTTGCAAATTTAAATGCTTCTTGGATACCTATATTCATTTTTTAAAATAGCTATCCAAAATTTTAATACATTTGTATGTATATAACTCCTATACCCACTGAGCAAGAAATAACCAATCAACATTTAGGATTTAACTGATTAGGAATCAGTCAAAAAAGAAAAAAAAGAGAAAAGGTGAGAGAAATCAGGTGCAATGAAGTGCTGTGTGCCAAGAAAATCTCTGACTGTGAAAATACTTTACAATCTATTCAGAACACAGCCCAAATATATAATTTGAAATAATAAATCTGCAAGGGCAAAGAAAGAAAAAACTTTAACTATCTAGAATTACATAAATACAATTAGGTATTGTGAATCAATTCAGTATTTTTTATCATGTACTCATGATAACTTTAATCAACTACTAGAGTCTTTAAAGATCTAGTATAACATTTCTGGTTCCTGGCTACCAACACCGAGGTCTCCTTTTTCCTGAAAATAATTACAAAACACTTGCCAAATAATCCTTATGTACCTACAGTACTTCTCAAATCCAGTATCGGTATGCCTCAGCTTTTTTTTTCCACCTGTACTTTAGCTCCTAGTCTTTTTTTGAATTGATTAATTTCTCTAAAACTGCACTAGAAAACTCCCATGCTCTTTGATTTCTCCTCAAGGGCCCCTGCAGTAAGCTGATCTAGCACACATCTGTCTGATATGCAAACTGTGCCAAGCTCTGTTTGAAAGCCCTGTCTAAAGCCACAAAATATTTTTGAAGTGAGTACAAACCAGAAGAAAAAAAACAACTTCAATTTATTTTATAATTCAGGGTATTTCAATATGTTATCAAAATAAAGCATCTTCAAAATTAGGTAAAAAAACCTTTTAAGCTTCTGCTACTCCTGAAACAAAAAGCTGCTACCATCCTAAAGCCATCAACTGTACGTAACCTAACATGAAATATGTGCATAAAAAGTTTGAAGGGGAAATGTTGTCAATAATGACTCCCATTCCAGTTTCTTGTTTCTGATTAATATACTAATGGTTTTGTGAAGATAAGAGTGAAAACTAAGGTAGTTTCTCTTTGCTAAATGGAACAGAATCTCTCCTATATGCTCCCTCATTGCATTAAAAAAAAAAACTGTTGTAACTCAGAAGGATTTTCAGCTTCCAAGTGCATCCCCCAACCCTCCCTACCAAACAGAAGAGACATGTCCATATGGTAAACAGACAATAATAAGAGGACAGGATAAGGCTGACATATGACCAAAAGTATGCTGGGAAGCTCTGAATTTTACACATTAAATTTTCTAAGGGCAGAGACTATCCAACAGCTGGCAGCACCTAGGTGTTTTCATTCAGTAAAAGCATTCAGAAGTTTATTCTGCATACATTTGGGTTTCTTCCTCTACTTCTGGAAGCAGCATGACTCTCTTAGAACAAGTCTAGTGCTATTACCAAAATAATATTATGGATCTAATTAGAAGTCATATTTATAGCAGCTTTTGGAAGAAAAAAAGCAGGAAGTAGGGATGCTTTTACTGTGCTTACAGATACACTTTATAAGCAGCAACCAGTCAAAACCACACGTCAGAGGTATGGAAAGATCTGACCTCAGACCTGCTACATTTGTACTTTAGGCTGCAAGTTGTAATGGAAGAAAAGAGGATGCTATCCCAACAGTGAAGACAGGAGCTGGTGGAAAACTAGTTTCATATTTATTGCTGATCAGAGCCATACACAAGAAAAGATATCACTGACTTCACATGAAGCAGAGGTAATGAGGTGCATACGGCCCACAAGGAGACTGATAACCATAGGGGAGCATCATTTCACTTTTCTAGAGTGTCATTTGAGAGAGAAGAAATTACTACTTTGACCATATAAGCTTTTTGCTTTCTTTTAAAAAGAAAAACGAAAAACAAAAAAGAAAAACAACCCAAAACCCCACTTCCAGGGATAGGAAGCTGCCAAAACTTAGACTTAAAATGCAAACAGCAGAGACCTAATCTAATATACAGGCATTAAAGCCCCAGGGTTCTTCCCAGAACCCATATTTTCCATCCTAATATCCTGTACCCCCTTTTTCTTGGAGTTTATTTGAGAGGAAGCTGCTCTGATTGCTTTCTGTCACTCCTCTGGCACACAATAAACAGAGCAATCTGGAGTTAATTTAAGCCGTTTAGCACATCAGGATACAGCTGGGAAAGGTTTTGAGAGAAAGGCTGGGGAGAAAGAACAGGGCTGCACACAGTCCAGCCCAGCCTGTACACAGGAAGGTGGTGCAGATGGGCACCTTCCAACACAATCACCTGCAGACAGGGAAAACTGCCCCATGATCAAACTCTCCAGTCAGCACAGGAACGGCAGAAACCTTGGTGCAAGGAATTTAGAAATCCATTCCTAAAAGCAGGAGTGGTAGGGCCACTCCTTCACGTAAGGAGTATTACAGCTGATCCTTGGCCATCCAGTAGTAACCCAATCCCCCCTCTGTGTCTACCACTTTAATATTTCACCCTCTATAAGCCAGATGTCTTTTTTTCTTCTTAAGTTTAGACACATGCATTGGTTTTACACTGTGCAAAGGATGACTTGATTCCGGCCATTGGACAGATTTACATCTGTTTTTTACATCACTTTTGTTTGAGTTCTTAATCTCTCGGGGCCCTTGCTATATCCAGAATATATCGACTGAGTTCATTACCAGAAAGAAACACATACCTGCTGGCAAAATAATATAAAAACAAAACAAAAGTCTTTATTTATTACTTACCACAGGGGACATTTTTAAAAAGTGCAGCATACACCTTAGGAAGAAGTATGCGTCCATATACTAATTCTCACACCGAGCACATAAACCACAAAAACTGAAACTCTTTACTCCAAAGAGTGAAGAAAATAACATTCTTTATAATACTAGTCTTACAGAGGGGATGAGAAAGGCTAATCATTTTGTGATCAGTTGTAACAGTTTTGCTTGCTGTAGGCTGTGTCATTCTCTGAGAGATTTTGATCATAAAATAAATAGGTAATTTTATTGAACAATGTGGAAATGCAACCATTTTCTCATCTTGTACAGGCACGTCCAGCATTGTCTAAGGCTCTCCCAACAGGCACCTCAGCTTTTGTTAAATGCAACCAAGTTTGCAGGCGAGGAAAGGGGTTATTTTATAAGTTAATATGGTGATAGAGAAACACAAGTAATGGAGAGTAATGGAAGTTTACATAAATAATATCTGTTCCCTCTAACGACCGAAGCAGGGTTTTTAACCAGTTTCCATATATCCGTTCTTCAGCAATGGATTATGTTTTCCAGGCAGGGAATTGGCAAGTAAGCTATTTGCTGAATAAGTGATTCAGAGTATGTTTTGCTTGTTATTCCTTTCTTTAACAACTTTGCTTGGTTACAAGAAACAATGGCTAAATAATATACCGCTGAATCTAAAAAAAGGATGTTAAGCTGGACAAAACTGAGCCTATATTCTCCAAAAAACAGAAAAAAATTGCATTTAGAGCTGTGCCTTATACTCTCCTCTCTTTCATTCTGTCACATCAATGCTACATTCAAGAGAGTAACAAGAAGGAACACTTAAATTCAAAATTTTTAACTTATTAATGATTATTTTATTCCAATGTTGTTATTTTTTCCCCCAGCTACATGCCAAAACATGCCCTCTTTAATTACTCCCATGTTTGAATCTCTGCAATCTGCCTGCACCACGCTAGTTCAGTAAGGTCACCAGCAATTTCCTCTTGGCAAGATCCAACCTTTCTCCAATATCATCATCCTTGAACTTTCTGCCACTTTAGATCATATTTCCTGAATCCTGAAGTTGTGAAATCTCTCCTCTTGGCAACATCTAGCTGTACAGACCACATTCAGTCCTCAAATATACACTATAACTCTCAGACATTTTTAAAGGGAGCTGTTCATATGCACAACAGAAATGACTCTGGACTTCAACAGAATAGTCAAATTGCATATTTTGCTCTTTGTGGGCATTATAGTTTTAATGGTTTTGTGCCTAATGATCATTCCCTAGAAACATTTGCCCAGGAAACTCTATCCTTTACAGGGTATTTTTTTTCTATTTCCATTCCCAAAAGTGGGAAATAAGCAGAAAAGCCAAAATGCACTAACAGATTCCTCTGCTCAAAGACAGTATTTCATTATACACAGAGCTTTAGGCCTGGATGGTCAAATGATTCACAGTACACCCATACTTCTGAAATAGGCAAGTCCTATCATTTTCAGAAGACATCTTGTCTTCTTTTCTCTGTGAATTTCTTATCTAATATAGTGATATTAAAGCTATAAAGCACATGTGCTTTGTGATTTAACCTATGCTTGCCAAATTAATTTCTCCACTATTTCTTGACATTTCTGATGCCACCAGCAGTCAGAATTTATAACCTCATTTGTATCACTAATCAAACCACCCACATGATCCTTCCTCAGCCTGCTTAGTCCAACCTGCATTAAGAAGTATTAAGTCATAGGGTAGGTCACTGCAAAGGAGGGGTGGCTAGAGGTGATGGTGGCATCTCAAGTGGTGAGGTCCCCTAATCTCCACATTTACAGCTGCAGTTTTACCTTCCTTGAAAAGGACTTCTGCCCTCATGAGTAACCACTACCGGACTCATATATTAGTGAGTCCAGAAGTCATATATTCCCTCTACTCCCACTTTAGCAAGGAAGTTTTACTAAATCCTATTTCAGATTTCTCTCGGGATTTCAGAATACTTGACCCGTTAAATTAGGCAAGGTCTTCAGGTCCATGTTTTCCCAAAGCCTATCTCCGCATTTGCCTTAGGCTGCAGGAAGGCTCTGACTGAACTAATTTAAAGAACAGAGGTAATTAAAACCTCTCAGATCACACAAGGGGTAAACAATCTCTGAAAAAGGCTGATATGATTGTAAGTATGCTTACTCTTCACACACTTATGTCAAAATTATCTAGATTAATAAATTGAAACCACTGTAGCTATTTAAAATTCAAAGTACCCAAGGTCACTTGGAGATAATCACAAGAAGCTACATGCAGGCCCTGAGCAGCTGAGAGACCTCAGGGGCAACAGACTGTGAAAGGAGGCACCTGTTGGCAGAAAAAGCCCCTAACCTAAACCTTAGCCCCATACATCAGCATCACTGTCTACAGAGCTATTCTGCTGCCTGAGACATGCACTTTTCCTTTTAATTTTTTGGGGGTTTTTTGTTTTGTTTTGTTGTTGTTGGGTTTTTGTTTGGTTGGTCGTTGTTGCTGGGGTTTTTTGCCTTTGTATTCTTTCTGGTACCTTTGACTTTCTAATGAACTGTAACAGATGGTGAGCAATAGTTTGTCTCTCCTAGTCAAAAATTTCTAAGTAATAATTTTTTTTTAAACAAAGGCTTTGCTTTTTTAATCCTGTGAAATCACTGGAACACATTTTGATGGCAGCAGAATGTGTGATACATTCAAGAAGGCAGATATCAATTAATATCCTCTGCAGTCAGAACTGCAATTATTTACAACATTACAGAGAAAAGTAATGGAATGCACCTTTTGTTTTTTAACCCCCATGAGTAACAGAAGAATAGTGTTGAAAAAATTTGGACTTAACCAAGAAAACATGCAGAGGATATCTTTCTTTATAGCCACTCGTTACAAATGCTAATTTGATTGTAAAATGTGTTACAATGCTTCTGTGCAAATAGAAAGTAGACTTAAAGCAGACTTAGAGATTCAACTATTAAAACTCTCACTAGGTTCTGCATACCAGATGTCAGCATATGCTACCTCACTGTTGATTTGATAAAGTATACTCTTCCAGGTCATCAGAAGCAGTACAATGCTTCAATACATCCAGTCCTCTGCAGTGACCAGTAACAATCTTCTGCATAGCCTAAACATAGAGATCATCTACATTACAAAAAGTCAGTAACAAAAAATCTGCACTACATTTGCTGCGTTATTTGGTTTTATGTGTTGTAGGTTAAAGCCATTTACTTTAAAATACACGTGAAATTACCACTGCAGACTTCTGTTCTTCCCAACTGGTTCAAGCTACTCTGGAATCTTAACACAGAATTCAAGGTCAGCTCACTTCAATGTACACAAAGCTCTGGCTGTATTTTAACTTGAGAAAACACAATTGGAGGTCAAATGTAAGAGCAAGCACAGGCAGCATTCCACACGGCAGCAGTGCTCAAAGTGCAGATAAAAGAGGGGGTGTTTCTTTCTGCTTAAAGAGAAATGTAAAGATAGATGCTGTTTTGTACGAGACAGATACTCCAGTCATAGGAGGCATGTCTAGAAACAGAGATTTCAAATGGGCATAAAGAGGTTTAAAGAAAGCAGAGAAATTATTAAGACCAAGCTGTAACAACTGAAAAAAAAAACAAACAAGGAACCTTCCAAAAGGAGAG
Organism: Melospiza georgiana; assembly: GCF_028018845.1. NCBI lineage: Eukaryota > Metazoa > Chordata > Aves > Passeriformes > Passerellidae > Melospiza > Melospiza georgiana. Next base: position 43,789,029 of record NC_080465.1, read on the forward strand.
GAAATCAGCTTATTAGTTTCAGTGTTAGGATGAAGAGAGGAAAAAAACCTAGTGGACACTGCAGTAAGAGCTCTCCAAGCCAGTTCCACATCAGACATTTACATCATCTGATACACCTACCTGTGCCAAATCTTAGCATCCACTGCCTAATAACTAACATGCTCATGGATTTCAGTGTTTCTTCTGGTATTTCTGACTCAACAATCTGTAAAACGTATGGCTTCCTTAGCATTCAGCACATGTATATTCTGACCATCTAAATAAATTCTGCTGGTTTTACTCTCCCATTAATTAAGGCAGAGAGTGAAAATCTTACTCTTTTAAAGGACACTAAACTAATATTGCCCACCAATATTGATCCATTATTCTATTCTAACAAGAAATAATGGAAAGTTAAAGAAAGAACAGTTGTGCAGAGCTTCTATTTGGAAGTTCTTACATTATTCTGTAGAGTTTAGCCTAGCAGCATACTTTAGTTCTGGAATATTCGTAAATATATGAAACAGATGTACTAACCAACCCACAGTTTATATGGACACATATGAAAAAAAAAAACAGGGAAGGAAAACAGATCCAAAACATCTCAGCAGGGATTCAAATAACCTTTTTCAGATACTTCTCATTTGACTAAGGCCATCTTACAACACCTGCAATTTCTCCCAAATTCTTAACCCAGACCAGACAACATTGCATTCTTCTTTCCCAAGTGAATCAATGATTGATTTTCCCTGTGTTTCTATAGGGCTGTCACTGATTGACAAAGTAAGTCCATAGGAGAAGAAATATTTCTAAATAAATACTAAAGTTTTGTGTCAGATGGTTCTGGGTTGTTTCAAAGAGTATTTATCAGTTACAAAGGAAACCTAAAAATGTATGTATATAAAAAAATCAAACTTTGCTTTAGTACTATTAAGCAATTATTTAAAAAAATACTGAATTAAAAATTTGTAAAAAACAAAGAAATTAAATTTTGATAATTTTTGAACTGCCATATATAATATAATGTATTGACAGAGTTCTCAGTCCTAAGAGATATGAGACAGGTAAAGAGTGAAGACAGAATCCTCAGTTTTAGGGAAGCAAACGTTCAGCTCTTCAAGAAGCTCGTCAATAGGACCCGCCCTGAGAAAATGCCCTTGTGGGCAAGGGAGCAGAACAGAGCTGACAGAACTTTAAGGACATAAAGGGCAAAAGCTCCTGAACCCCAGGCATAAGAAATCAGGAGAAGAAGGCAATGACAGAGTCAATCTACTGGTAAAACTAAGGGGCAAGATGAAAACATACGGGTAGTGCATTTCACAGTGTGTAAGTGCAAACAGATATTCTGGGAAGAGTATAGGGATGCAGTCCAAGGCAGGTATCAAGGTATGGCTGGAGCTGAGCATCCCTTGGTAAAGGACACAAAAAGTAATAAGGGCTTTACAGCCAGGATAGAAAGGTCAGGGGAATGGAGTTCTCTCACAACAGAGGTGACTGACAAACTGGTAAGAAAGAATGAGGAAAAAGCTGAGGTATTCAACAACTTTTTGCCTCAGTCTTCTTCTTCTGACAGTCTCTTTTCTCACACCTCTTGAGTGGATGGACCACAAGAAAGACAGCAACTGTAAGAGAAGATCAGGTTCATGACCACATGAGGAATTTACATAAACCTTCAGGACCTGACAAAATGCATCCCAGAGTCCTGAAACTGATAGTGTTGCCAATTTGCTCCCCACGATACTTAAAAAGTCATGGCAGTCAGGGCAAGTCCCAGGCGACTGGAAAAGTGAAACATGGTACCCATCTTCAAAAAAGGTAGGAAGGATGATCCTGAGAACTACTGACCTGTCAGCCTCACCTCTGTGCCTGGAAGGATGAGGGAACAGATCCTGCTAGAGTCTGTGCTTTGGCACATGGAGGACAGGCCTCCACGGGACAGCCCGCATGGCTGCAGGAAGGGCAAGTCCCATCTCATCAGCCCAAAGGCCTTCTAAAACAAAGTGACTGCATGTGGACAAGGGAAAGGTTACAGATGTTCTCTGTCTAGACTTCTGTAAAGCCTTTGACACAGTCCCCCAAAACATCCTTCTCTCCAAACTGGAGGGATGGATTTCACAGGCGGGCCGCTCACAGCACAGTGAATTTGCTGTATGGTCACATTCAGAGAACCAGTCAATCCCTCAAAATCTGGACATAGATCAGTGATCAGCGGTGTCCCTTGGGGTCTGTATGGGGACCAGCACTGATTAATATCTTCACCAATGACACAGTGGGACCAAGTGCACCCTTGGCAAATTTGCAGACAACACCCAGTTGAGTGGTGCAGCTGACATGCCTGAGGGACAGGATCTCATCCAGAAGGACCTGAACAAGCTCCGGGAGACAGCCCAGAGGAATCTCACAAGGTTCAATGAGACCAAGTGCAGGGTACTGCAGCTGGGTCAGAGCAGCCCTGGTACCAGCACAGGCTGGGCATGAACAGATCCCAGCAGCCCTGCCCAGAAGGGCTGGGGGGTGCTGGTGGCTGAGAGGCTGGACATGCCCCAGCCACGGGCACTGCCAGCCCAGAGAGCCACACGTGTCCTGGGCTGCATCCAGAGCAGTAATTGTTTCCTACATTTTATGTATCTCATGCTCCTTTGAAAGGCTGGGGCTTTAGGAGCAATCCTGTTCTTAAACTTAATCAGAACCACATGGAGGTCAGTGTGATGGCCCATCCAACTGAAGCAGAACTGGAAAGTATATTAAAAGTTAACTAAGAAATTACTTCATACGTAACCTACAGAGTTTAAAAAGCCATTTTAATGTTAGAGTCTTTGGTATTGTTGAAAACAACATATGTCAATTAAATGATTCACACTACCTTCAATATTTCTACAAATCAGATTTCTGAAGTTTGCAACTACAAAGAAACAAAAGGTGTAACATGCAAACAACCTCAGACAAGTTAAAAAAAATAGAAAGTAAGACAAAACCTCTATTTCTATACCTTTCCTCCTGTTGCCTGTTTCTGATGGGGAGACTACGGAAGACCCAAACTCCGTAGTTTCATTTACATTAAGTGTTGTAATCTCTATTCCATAATGTAAATCTGGACTTTGTACAATTTTGCTTTAAACACTATTGAAATTACAGAGGCAGTAACAGCTAACATTAGTAAAGAGCAAAGAATGGCAACCACAAGCAAGAGTGATTCAACAATTTAAACCCTCACAGGTATTTAGCAGACATGACACCACCGCATATCATTTAATGTGTATTATGTTATTTAAAAATGAAGTAATGTATACAAGCAGGAGACAAGTCTACTTAGTAATTAATAGGTAATTCTTAATAGTCATACACAATTAATAGGTAATGCTTAATAGGCGTGCACAATTAATAGGTAGTGCTTAATAGGTGTACACCATTTTGAATGAAAACCGCAATCAGTTGTCAGTATCCATAAAACAAGCAGGCAGCTAGTGCTTGGTTTACTTGGGCCTTTTTTAGCTTTTTGTGTGAATTTTGCATACGTGAAAGGGAATTAAATAGCACTTGCTAGTGCCAGACACAATATGAGCAAACATTAGACACAGCATCAATATACAGCTTGTATATGCATCTCACTTTTGACCTCCAACATTCTTGCTGAAAGTCTAGATCACAGAACAGGACTTCAGAGCCCTTTGAGTGATTTAAGCCCATGGTTCTGAATCACAGTAAACAGACACCCCTGTCAATAATACTGGTAAAGGATCACATTTGGGGAAAATTTCTCCCCTGTGATCTTCACAGCATAAATAATGCTTACTCTGTACAAGTTCCAAGTGCAGAACTCCCACTGAGGTTTCATTAAAAAAAAAGAGTACAGAATACACAACAGAGATCTACACTGTGGATAGAAGACTTGCAGCATGAATTGGAGAATAACTTTGCCCTTAATTTGAACTCATGTTCTTCCCTTGTTCCCCACATTGCATCTGAAAGATCCATGTGTAGCTGTGTTTTCTGGTCATGCTGCAAATATGAATGAAGAACAATTGCACCCCCTCTGATGACTCATATGAAACATGTATTTCCAACAAAATGAACCAAAATCATTTGGTAAAACCAGCTGATGAAGAAACATCAGTTCTATACTTCACTGTGCTGATGTTTACTCACAGTGGGAAGAATAACCTTGAACATTCAATTTTCAATGGCAGAAATGCCACTTTTTCTTCAAGAGTGCTGACACATTATTGTATTTTCAGTGCTTGATACAGACTTATTTGCGTATGTGTGATGGAAGCACTACTGAGAGCTGTTCAATTAGAGGGACAATAAAAAGCTACACCTTCTAATATAAAATTCTGTTAATGTAATTCTTATTGTACTTTAAATACAACCATACGGGTTTTATTTTCCATCAAGGGTACATAATACCTTTCCTGCATCAGAGCACCGTTTACTGAACAACTTAGCTGAGCATTTACAGAGAAACTTTTATCGAGCTGTGATCGTATAAATCAACCTCTATGGTTTTTTGCAACTCACCAAAACTTATTCTCCTGACATTACCAAAACTGGAGGGGAAAAAAAATTGATCTCATGGGAAAAGAAATTGATGTACACAAGCTTCCACTACTTACAGATTTATCCCTACAAAAGGACAAATTTTTCGATCCCATTGAATTATTTTTTTTTTTTTTTTGCTTCTTAGTACTTAGAAATACTTAGTGCTTCTTAGTCTTCATGATAACAGCAATCCTAGCACAGTAGGCTTCAGTCAAGTGCTTTCATTGTGAGCAGTCTCAGTAATTAAACAGGTCTCAGTAGCTACAGACCCTGTTGTGTCAAGGTCTACACCAGCACACACCATCACTAGACATGACAGAAACACAGAAGGAAATTTTAATCCAAAACCAACAGGAATAACCTGACAAACTGTCTGCAGTTTGTCTGCAGTTTCATATGTCTGCAGAGAGCAAGTCAGACAAGACACTGTCAGGAAAACTGTGGATTTGTCCCACTGACAGGAGAAGTGACCACTTTTTGGGTGTAGAAAAATTCTGACAAAAGGACTAAAGACTTCACAAACACTATTACGGATAACAAAACTAGTATAGTTTAGTTTAATAGTAATCATTTAAGGCAACCGTTTGGGAGCTGTGGGAAATTATTAAACTTTATTGTTAACACACAATACGAGCTGTTTTCAGCATTCATCTCATTCTGAAGAAGAAATTACTAGCATAGCCATTAACATGCTTAAGTCAAAGTTTTATGCAAAACTGGGCTGTTTGCAAAATTCTGGGCAAAATTCACTTCCAAGTTTCATTTACAAATGAACTTCACTTCAAGCACTGGTATCTGCTAAAAACAGGAAGAAAAATTCAAGATTGAACTTATGATGGATTTTTTAACCATGAAGACAAAAAAGAAGCTAATATCTCTGATATGAAGTTCCTCTTTGTTCAGGAACTTGGCTTTGGAGTGTTAGGTTTTGCATGGAAAAATCTGGGAGGGTGGGGAGGGATTAATGCTAGATGGAATGGAAGATAAACAAACATTTCCTACAAAACATTCTGGGTTTTCAAAGGATTTTAAAAGGGGAGGGGCGGAGGGAGTCAATATATTGTCAGTCAACATCTTTCAGTATTGATTTTAAATCCATTCCCACCATAATATTTCCACCTTTGATAACATATTCTCAAAAATGTAGTCTCATTATTATTGTCTTCATCATATGGCAGAGAATGTGTTTTTTAATTTCTAAATTATCACTCATACTTTAAAATGGAAAAAGCCGGAAAACAAAAATAGAAGTCAGCACTGGAGTACAAAACACCAATCACAAGCACCTTTCACTGTCACTGACATGTAACAATTCTAACTGATGCAAATACAGGGAACTGTCAGAACCTTTTCCTGTATAAAAATAAGATTAAATAAACAAGAAACAAAAACAACAAAAAAAAATGGAGTAGATTAACTCAAATAACTAGTGTGTTGAAGGTGCTTGCAGCTAAGGCACCTGTGCTTTTTTCCTCTTAGGAAGAGCAGATGCTGAGGCAATAGATGGCTAGGCATGTTACTCACTGAAAACACACCAGACCTCTCAGAAACCTCTGAAAGAACAATTAAAACAAATCTTCAGATCTGCAATGAAAAAATCTGGGAGTACAACCTTCAAATTAGCACCTCAGACATCACAGACACAGAATAACTACTCCAGTCAATTGACTTGGCCAATCTGCAATTAGTAGGCTCTCTGAAGTCCCTTATAAGCAAAAGTGAAGGAGCAGGAGTTCATTTTTGAACAGAGATATCAAGAAGATAAGAAAACTCCCTTAAGGAATCAGTGAAAGTCAGATTCTTGCCTTAAAGAAGGCATTGGAAAAAGAAAATCCCAGTATTTCATTAGCCAAAAGCCACAATATGTGGGCTGGAATGAAAGGGAAAAAAAAAGAAAGGAAAAAAAGGGTAATATAAAATTTTGTGGGGAAAAAAAACCTAGGGTTATGATAGAGACTGTATAAACATCAGTAAGTATGTCCAAAAGAATCTGTGCTCTTATTAATCATAATTCTACAATGATAAAAATACCATCTTTTGGAGTGAAAACAGTCATCACTGTCACATGCTCCATTATGGAAAGGATTTATGTGGTTTCCTCTTAGCAATGTAAACCAAGGCTTGAAAGGTTCCACGTGTTTTGCTTTTCAAAGCCCTCTTATGGCAACTACCAGGCATTACAGTGCTAATCCACATTCAAAAACAGCAAGAAATACTGGAAGAAATAAGTGTTGCTCCACAGTGTTTCAGCATAACACTGTGAGCTGAAAGTTTGATAAAGCAAAGAATAGCAGCTTTAATACAGAACTGAAACTATGGGTCATATTCCTTTGCTTTAATGTTGGCATGTTCACACCAAAATTTCTAGTAATACCTTGCAGAAACTATAATGAATTGTATTCACAGCAAATCCCTACTTCTTACCTCAAATCACAGTTCTATATTTGATGCAAAATTTGGACTCAAAGCCCATGTTAATAGTTCTGAGCCAAATTTGTACCATTTTAATGCTTTTTATGATCTTTATTTTAAATTGAGGCTCTCTTCAGGGACATTGGTAGTTACAGTCTCCTGTAATTGCTAAAAGGAAAAATACACCCTATCTCATTATTTTTGATTTCAAGTGAACAAAAGGCCATGTGCACCCAATCCTGCTGCATTCATTTTTCATCTGTTTTGTTTATTTTCATAAATGATCTCATTAGCACAGTTACTTGTATCTGCAGTGTAAAAAATGCTCCACAAAAGAAAATTCTACTTCATATCAAACGAGTCAAGACTTTTCAAGCTACTACTTGATACACAAATATACCACCACATGCCATTGAATCTGCTCAACTTTTTCTTATTTACTTGTAGAAATTGCCTTTCTGTTGAAAAAGACACCTCAAAAACAGGATTGATTTACAGGACATACTGATGGAGTCAGACTTTGCTAATGACCACACATAATGAAATTACATTTTTATCCTGCTATCTCCATCAGGCCACTTTAAAGAGGAACTAAAGTTCTTCTACACAGTTCACTAGACTGTTTCAAAATGTGCAGTATTTCCTTTTGTCAGTTGGCATGTTTTCAGGGCAATTCCTCTTGAGCCATAACAAATAGGAAGAAATATGAAAGAATATAATAATAATAAAAAAAAAACTACCACAAGATCAAATATTACATCGTATTTTATGGGGTTTTTTAAATATGTACCCAGTAAAAAGAAATCTACTGTTTGAGGTCAACACCTCACAGAAAGATAGTCAGAAGACTATGTTTGTTGCAATGCTACTTGCCATAATACAAAATACAAAATGACCACCTGTAAATTATTCTTTGGGCAGGACTTTTAAAACATGGAGAGATACAAACATGGAAGTGTGAATTTTGGCCTCAACTAAAAAGGAAATAGTAATGAATCTAGTAAAAGTACCATAAAAGTAGGGCCTTCTTTTTCCTCTACAGACTTTCAACAACACCTTTATCAAAGCACACAGCTAACCAAATAGAGAGTGCATTTCTCTTAGAATGGTCTGGGTTTGAAAGGACCTCTAAAAGTCATCTAGCCAAACCCCCCTACAATGAGCAGACTTCTTCAACTAGATCAGCTTATTTGGAGCCCAATCCAACCTGACCTTGAATGTTTCCAGGGATCCACAACCTCTCTGTGCAACCTGTTGCAGTGTTTCACCAACCTCATTATGAAAAATGTCTTCCTTATATCTAGTCAGAATCTGTTCTACTTCAGTGTAAAATCATCACCCTTTGTCCTATCACAACAGATCTTGTTAAAAACTCTGTCCTCAAATTTTTTATAAGTCTACTTTAAGTACTTAAAGCCTGCAGTAAGGTGTCTTCAGAGCCTTCTCTTCTCCTGGAGAACTCCAACTCTCTGTCCTAATAGCGAAGTTGCTCCAGCCCCCTGATCTCTCTGTGGCCTCCTCTGGACTCCCTCCAGCAGGTCCCTGTCCTTGCTGTGCTGGGAGCCCAGAGCTGATGCAGCCCTGCAGGTGGGGTCTCAGCAGAGCAGAGCAGAGGGGCAGAATCCCCTCCCTGCCCTGCTGCCCACCCTGCTCTGGATGCAGCCCAGGACACGTGTGGCTCTCTGGGCTGGCAGTGCCCGTGGCTGGGGCATGTCCAGCCTCTCAGCTACCCCCAAATTCCTCTGAGCAAGTATGATGATTCTGTGTCTTTAACAGTGTTCATTAAACTTATGGATAAACTTTATCATTCCCTAGATTCTCCCTTGCAGACTTCATTGAATTCCTTAAATTGGTTCTTAATCCCACAAACTGGGAAGAACTTTCTTGGAGAGAGTTCTTGATAATAAAGAAAAGTGTGTGTGCCCTGCTGCGTCCCACTAAGCTAAAAAAGGGTCTCCCAACGCCAGAACAGCACTTGGGGCAGGAAGAGGCACTTTTCCAAGCAGACATGTCCTCAAGACCTGAAGGTACATCATACTATAATCATAGGCTCATATTATAGCTACCAGTGCACAGCAGGACTCCCAATTCCAAAGGACCTGGAAGCTGTGCAGGGAGATCTGACACAGCAGAGCTCTCTGCAAGAGCTGCTCAACTGTAGACCCTCGCATGTCTCTTTTCAATCATATTCTAATGTCTGTTCTGAAACACACCACCTGAAAAAGCACTAACAAAATATAGACAAACCAAATAATTTGACAAGATTTTTCCTTTTTCTGGTCTTTTAAAAATGTTTTATGGTTTTAACACTTGGTTTTTGAAACTGAGTTCTTATTGCATGCAATGTTTTATGCCTGTAAAGAATAACTGCGTGAAGTAAAGAAAGAACACTGAAAAGACCCAAATCACTGGCCCCTGTGCTGCTTGATTTAAGTCCAATTTCCATGCATTTTGATCATATTAAATTTAACTCCTGGAAGTTTAAACTGTCAATTAACTCAAAATAAGTCCCATTAGATAGAGTAGGCACTTGATTCTCCTGATTGTTTGACTGTTGTTAAAATATACCTGCAACTGATTGCAAAATAATCACTGTTGAAAAACAGGGTACACTGTCACAATTCAGAAAAAAGAAATGCTTAATAAATGAAAAAAAAATTAGTTTCTTTTTAATTCACTCACACCTTGTAATTCTAGCTCAGATGTCTTTAAGTTTTTAGTTTTATTCCACAATGTACTGAATAAACATTTCTGAAATTACTCTTCCGAGCCCCAGCCTCAGCAAAGACTAGATTTTTTCCATATGGAATAAATACTGGTATAGTTTTCCATATGTCTTTGCTCATTTTCAGTTCCAAATATAAAAACATTGCAAACAGAAATAGGCGTAGATGAGTTATCAAATCTTGCTGGAGCAAAATCTGGTCACAAATATAACATCATAAGGCAAACAGTTTTGGACTCAAAATATAAACTCCAAGATCCTGAGTGCTACAGGAAGCAGTTGATAAACTCAAAACACATAAGTGCATTTTCATCAAACTTTGGTTGGTTCTTTTTTTGATTTGCTTGTCTGTTTGTTTCAGTTGTTTTTGTAGTATTTGAAGTGTTCACAGAAAATTAATTTGCCATTATGACAGCCCTAATATGTAAAGTGTGGACAAAAGAACAACTGTATGCATTGAAAGGCTACTTCCCATTTCCAACCAAACAAGAGTAAATATGTTCCTGAAACCCAGCCAAGCAGCTGTATTTCAAAAAAGTTCTGTTTCATTCTTAATTTGGAAACAAAGGAGACTGCTTTGCAATGTATTATTTACATTACTCTAATAACCTAAAAACCAGATCATGTGCCTGTACATACAAAAACTTAGATTGTAATTTGGCTGACTAGACTGCTCATCACATTTTCAACTGTTTTATTAACAGACCTTTGTTTCATGGGACTAAGATGCCAGTGAAATACTTCAAAAACGACAAAAACTACACGACACCTTAAAGTGAGGGGAAAAAACAGTTTTGGCTTCAAACTGCTTGCTGTCTGGCTGTTTGTGCTTCATGAAACACGTAGCAATACACAGACAGGACAGACTGCTTCAGAAGAAATAGACAGCTCTCAGTAAGGATTTAATTCTGACAGATCCTCAGTAACTACAGTGTCAAGTAGGATGCTTCTAATTCCACTGGACTCCTCAGATTTTATAAAGGTATTTTTACACCACCAGGAGCATCCCCCATGCGCACAGACACTACTTCGGAGTTGTTTTTGTCAAGCTTGAGAAAGCCCTAAGAGAAGGGAGAGAATCTGCTGTTTCATGTAAACTCCTGCTCAACTTTCATCACTCTGATGTCATTAGAAGATATCCAGAGGAAAGACAGAGGGGCCAGATCTCTCTGTAATCAGCTTGTTAGCAAAGTTATTACTGAAAGAATACTTGAAGGAACTTACCAGTAGAGAAAACAAAAACTGTGTTGTCCCAAAGACCGTATGCTTTCAGAGCATCAGTAAGATTTCCTACCGCTTCGTCCATAAGAGTCACCATTCCTGCATAATGGCGCCTTTTCACATCTTTTATGGAAGAATATGGTTTCAAGTATTCTTCAGGGACCTCGAGAGGTTCATGCACAGACTGAAAGGCGAGATAGAGAAAGAGGGGCTGGGGTGGAAGGGATAAAATGGAAATTAGTTGAACATAAAGTACTAAGTGTAAAAGTTACTGCAGCAAAAGCAGACATCTTTCATCAACTGTGCAGGTAGTGCCTTTTGATTTCTTCTACAACTTCTACATCTTCCATTCTTTGCACATAAACTAAGAAAGCTTTGAAAAATTTTGGAAAGCTGTGGAAAAACATCAGGTCTATCTTTTCTTCATAACATTATTGTTAACAATTTCTTTCTATTAAACTTCTCAACTTAAAGCTTTCCTTCTCTGTTTAGAAGTGCAAACTACTTGCTCAACCATTTCTAAAAATGTATTAATTGTATTAAAATAGAAGAAATGGAGAAGGGTAGCAGGCCAGGACCATGCAGACAAAGCTGATTTTGGAAGCAGGTGAGTTTTACCACTGCTGCTTCTCACATTTCATTTAGCTCTATGCACCTATTGAATAGCCCTGAACTGCAGCTCAAACACAACTCTCTCTATTAATATTTCATCAATGTTTTAGAAACATTCTTTAATGCTGAAGTTTTCTGTACCTTCTCGGTTTTGTGATTTGCTATAAGATCTATAGCTCTTTCTGTGAATAAATTCGTGGAGTACACATTTTTAAATCCAGTTGCAACTTCTTCTCCATCTCGAAAGTCCAGAGCACAGCGCGTCACATTCTTTGCTTTGATGAGGACACAGTGGTCATGAGTATAATAATCCTCACTGCCCAGGAGATAGCCTGCAACAGGAAAAGATGTCAAATGAGCAGGCCAACACCGTGTCACATAAACACATACATCAGGAGGAGAAAAAAGTCAAACACAAATGTCAAAACATTAGTGGTTTCGAGCTAAAACACTAATTCAGCCCTGGACCACCTACTATGAGACCCCTGACACGTCTAAGTAGTTCCACATTTAATACCTCATAGGCTTTTCATTGCTAATGCCAGCATTAATTTCAAAAGAAATTAAATACTTTGAAAGCAGTTTAACGACCTCTTATTTGTACTTTGATGTCCATGAGCACTAAACTAATGCACTAGGAGCCAAGGCAGTGATCTAGCTGTGAACTAGTCTGATTCTTAGTGGTATGATTTCTATGTTTGTATTTTGATGTAGGCTTCCACCTCTATTGGAAAGTTTGGAATTTTAAAATCCATTTATTCAAAAACATCCAAGCATGAATCATCTGTGTCTGCTGTAATGCAATTTCTGATCCACTGCTGACACCAGCTGGTCACAAAAAGACATTATCACTTAGAGATATCCAAAAGAAATTAAGTAAAAATCCTGCATGTATGGATTTGCTCCTACCTAGGGCTAGCCTGTTAGGCATTGAGTGCCCTTGTGTTTTAGCAGGCACAAAAAAAACTTTTCAAAATCATTTGAATCTCAAAAATTACATTTGAAATGAGATTTTAGATTTCTCCCCCAATATCCTGAAAAAATGGATGAATATGAAAAAAATACAGTCCTATGTTCCGCAAAAAAAAGATCTTGGGACAAAAATCCAAGACTGAAGAAATTTACTTGAACTTTTCTTTCAGCAGCTGCAGCTAGTAATTTCTGCAAAAACAAAGGTACAGAAAAAATAAAGTGATCTTAAATAAAATATAAATGTCTATGATATTTTTAGGAGAATAAAATGGTTAGTTTTTCAAAAGGTGAAGTGATTTTATAGGCAGATTGCTTACATCAATGTACTCAGAGGCACATGTTCCATTTTTTCCATTTTGAATGCCCACTGGGCGAGAGTGCATCAAGGGTGCCACGGAATCAAACATCCCTAATCATAATGTATGCCTACTGGAATCACATGAACATTACAGGATATTAAACCACTATATCCTCAGAAAAATAATGTCACATTGGGCACCCAAAAACAATACACAGAGCCAGCCTATCCTCAGGCTCCTGCATTAAAAGCCTGCTCAGTCCCAGGGTGAGATTTCAAAACGAACAGCAGCCTATCTACACCCATGCCACCAAGGAGATCCCAAGCTCCTGTGGAGGGATGGGAGAAAGCACAAATGCTTAAGCAATGAGAGCCATTATATCCCAATCCACATATATTAGCTTAATTCAGTTGTGAAACCATGGCCCTGAGCTCCCCAAAGAGTGAAAAGAAGTAAACCACCTAAGGGGACAGTTTTACCCACCTCATGTTTGGATGAACATAATTTATTAAAGGCACACACAGAGCACAGTCACATTCTTCATTTAAGCTGCAGGTTAGACAAGAGCAACACAGGCTTCTGCATTGAAATCTACTATTTTGAAATTCATCATTCAAGGAAAGTGTCTCAAAAACCAAGTGGAGATGGACCTCTTTGAGCTCAGTGCTGTGCAGAAGGATGCAGACTGAGACATTTGACAGCCCAAGTCATATACCATCCGTGACACTTGTGCAAAACTAATAAATTGATACTGGGACAGGAGCCCAAACCACACTTGGAACAATAAACAATGCATAGCTATAAGTTGCTTTGCAAGTAATGCACTCAGACAATCTATTGTTTAGTCTGAGAGCTTCACTTCCTAACTTATGAGTTTTTGGATACTACTTTATAGAGGCTTTCACACCATCTCATCACCAGCTCTGGAAAACCAAAGCTACACAAACTGGCTGTAACCCCCCCTTCCCTATTCCCCTGTGCTGCTATAGGTAGGAGACAGAGAATTCAGAGCAAAAAGTTAACTCTGGGAAGGAGGGAGGAGTGAGGGAAAATGGAAAGAGAGAAATGCTTTACTTGGAGCCACACAGTAATTCTGGTACTTTCTTCAGTAAGTTGTAAAGCTTGAGCACACATTTAAGGCATTATCATTTTTTAAGCAGTGGTACTTTGGAAATACACATACCCAGATATGGCTTTACTTATAAATCAGCAGTAAATCTGCCGCTGTTACAAGAATGGGACAGTTTCTCATCCTTTTCAACACTGCATTTACTGCCCATACTAAATCAAACTATTACCAAAGTAAGTGTCAAATCCTCTGCGAGTTGGAAGGCATTCTTTTCTGTACATCCCCAAATGCCACTTCCCCACCATGTGAGTAACATATCCCGCCTCTTGAAGTAGCTCTGGGAGGAGTTTCTCATCCAGTGGCAGACAACTGGGCTGGCATGGCCAAATTATCTGGTGTTGTAAACCTGTGTGGATCTTGCAGAGAAAAGAAGTGTGAGATATCCCTTACAATGCAGCCCACATCTTAATTTATAAGCAGGGCAAAAAAGAAGCACAGCTGCATTAGAGATTAGGATTATTTTTAGGGGTTCTTCATTTTACCAATGTAGCACTGAAGATGATGAGGAAGCTGCAGGTGGAGGGTAGGGGTTGCATGGAGGAAAACAAGAAAATAGCACTGCAAGAGTTAATATCTTCCCAGGCATAAATCAAGCACTTTAATCAGCAATTTAAAAAACAACAAAACAAACACACACACACAAAGCCTTTTATGCTTTTAGCTAGAAATCTAACAGGCAAGAATTATCATTATGGTCTGTTTGAAGGCTAGGGACATCTCAAGATGGAGTGAGAGATTTTAAATGGGATTGAAATGGGCAAAAATGCACATGGCAGGTGAATCTATCAAGCTTTTGCCTGTATCAGAGAACAGTCACTGGAGGAAAGGTCGATAAAAGAAAACTATTTTTCTATTACTCTTCTAAATGGCCATTATATATACGTACTTGTATATTTATTTGCATGCTTCAAATGAGTACAAGCACTATAGAAAGCATTTAGGTGGGGAAAGCTTCACACTGACTAGATCTGACATTCAATAGTTCTACTAAAGTTTCCAGTCTTACTAAGTGATGAATTTTGTATTTGTTTACAAAACCATCACTGATAACAATAGTTTGAGTAGTATATCACATCTGATACAAGGAACCTCCTCAGTTAATGATACTATAAACTGTTTTGTCAACTCTGTCTTCTCCACAATCAAAAAGGCACTTCCCTGAACCTAGACCTGCAAACATACACATACAAGTACATATATCTTGTTTATATATTAAACATTTCTAGCAGTCTACGTGCTAGAATCTATGCGTGTGTCAAAGCACAAAGTCTCCAAGATCCCCTGGAGCAGCTAACATCAGATTTTATGACTTCACTAAGCAAACCTGTGTAGCAAGCTGCAACATTAACGTTCAAAGCATTGCTTTGAAATTTAGCAACTCTCTGAACTGACTTTTAAAACAAATAAGCCATGAACTTAGGCAAGTGGGTAAGGCCCTTTTCTAAAGGGCCTACTACTTCCTCATTTTCTTTGAACAAGGAGGTTCCAAAAATTAAATTATAGTATAGATTTTCTATTATACATATAAAACATTTAAAATATTTTAAAATGCTTTATTACAGAAAGCATTAATATACCAAATGCACAAACTAGCAAAGCATTGTAATTTCTTGCACTGTATCTGGAAAATGAGAAAAAGGAGAAGGAGGCAATAATAATATAAAAATATCTATAGCTATCTTAGACCAATACCATTGCTTTTCTTTCAGACGGATTGCAAGGTCACTACCAAAATTTCATCTCCAGATTTAGGTTACTTTCCCAAGTTTCTAAGCAACTGTTAATCATATCCATGCGTAAAACAATTTTTAAAAGATCCCACATTATTTGCTGCATAATAACTGCTGTATGGAATGTCTCCTCTATTAAAAAAAAAAAAAAATAAAAAACAAAGAAAAGAAAAGAAAATTAATTTTCTAATATCATTTTACTCAATTGCAACGCGGTCAACATGAAGATTATTAAATTATCAAGACACATTATGGGATGAACTTAAATCCAGACTGAACTACAGGTGTTTTCAAAGTTCACTTTGAAGATGTGATGCAGCAGTGGCCACTTTCTTAGAAAGCACATTCAGATTATGATATTTTAAAAATATTCACTATGAAAAAAATATTTTAGGTTATTTAATAGAGCAACTCAAGGGTTGGCAAAGATAATGTAAATTGCTTTTTCCTATTCATCATTATCCATTCTTCGACTTTTCAGGAAAGAGACAAATGTTGCCTGGAAAAAGTGTACCTAGAACAACATTCCTGCAAGAAGAGACAGCGTCCCCTACTACAGGATGACATTTATTTTCTTTCACTCAGAGCAGTTTATTTGGCAATCACTGTGGTTAACATGGATGTGCAGGACTTCTTGAGACAGAGGGGAAGTTCCTGAAACACACTTAACCCTTTGAAAGTTTCTTCCTTCTGTCTATGCTGTGCGTCCTTACTTTCTTTCTCACCCTCCACTCCTCAGGTTTTTGCCAAAACTGCCAAAAGGATAGGAAAGGACAGAATGATATCAGTATTCTAAAGCCCAAATCTTACACCTGTACAACTGGGGGGGAAAAAAAAGATAAAGAAAGGAAAAAAAAAAAAAAGAAAATAAAGAAAAAAAAAAGGGAAAATCAGGATAATCACTATAAAATCACTATGAACTTATTTAGACACCCAGACTAATGACCACTCTGTGCGCACTCCATCAAGAAGGGCAGAACATCCTGTACCAGATGGAGGTGAATGTATAGCTACTGACGCATTTGGGCGCTGCACTGGAAATATGCAGCAAAAACTGAACAAGTAATGCTCATCTGCTCCTTTCTGCATCTCTACCGGGTTATCCAGTGGAAAAATATCCAAGAGTCAGGCGACTAGGGCAAGGATATTTTCCACGACAGCCTGCCGTGCCTGTTAATCCAACCGAAGCATAGTGAGCACCTCGGCTTTTCTGGAACAGAACAATTTGCACCGATTCCATGCTCTAGTTTACTCCCGAGCTCGCAAGGCGAAGTTTGCAGTTTCAGGGCAGCTGTTTCGGCAGCGCAGCGGCACAGAGACCCAGCAAGCCCCAGCGGCACGGGAGCTGCCAGCAGCGAGCAGGGAGCGCCCGGAGCATGCCGCGGGCAGCGCGGCCGGGCTGCGAGCGCCCGCCCTACCTGGTAGCGGCCCGACAGGAGCTGGCTGCGGGACGGCGTGCACAGCGGCTGCGTGTAGTAGCGCTCCAGCCGCACGCCGCCCGCGCCCAGCGCGTCCAGCCGCGGCGTGCGGATGGCAGAGCCGTGCCAGCCCACGTCGCCCCAGCCCAGGTCGTCGGCCAGCACCAGCACCAGGTGCGGGGCGGACGAGCGCGCCGCCGCCGGCTGCGGTAGGCACAGGGGCAGGCACAGCGGCAGCAGCCGGCTGAAGCACAGGCACAGCAGCCGGCTAAAGCGCGGGCACAGCGCGCCCAGCCGCGCCATCCCCAGCATCCCCGGCATCCGGAACTGGGCCGCGGGGAGCGCCCCGAGCCAGAGCTCCGCCCGCCGGGCGAGCGGCGCGGCCCACGGGGCGGGGCTCGGGCGGGGCCCGGGCAGGGCCGGGAGAGCGGGGCAGGGCCGGGCCGGGAGAGCGGGGCAGGGTCGGGAGAGCGGGGCAGGGCCGGGAGAGCGGGGCGGGGCTCGGGCAGGGTCGGGAGAGCGGGGCAGGGCCGGGAGAGCGGGGCGGGGCTCGGGCAGGGCCCGGAGAGCTGTGTGGGGCCCAGGCAGGGCCGGGAGAGCTGGGCGGGGCTCGGGCAGGGCTCGGCCGGCGCTGCGGGGAAGCGGGGTTGGCGGCTGCGCGCCTCAAGAGTGGGAGCGGTGCAGCTTTACGCCGATGGCTTTTGGTATTAGCTTAAAAAAAAAAATTGTAAAGGTTTTGCCGGTGTTGGCAAAGTCTGCAGCCCGTGATGCTGGCGGTCCCTTCTAATTTTGTCTTGCTTCAACTCCGATATTAAACACCCGGTTCAAACCTCGGAGCGTTTCCCATGGGAACCAGGGAACTATGTGCAGGCTTGTATCTCAAGTCATCTGTGTTTCTAATGAAATCAGAGGAACATGATGAGGACAGGACAGACTGTAGTATTATCTAAACTGTTACTTCTGCCTTCATCGGGGCTCATCCGGCTTTTATACAGCTAGGCTACAGAGCTTATTCTGTGTGTAAGCACAGTAAGGCAGGGGCAACACACACACGGCTTTGCTGCCGGCCAATGTGCACGACAGGGAAAAACAAGCTGAAGATGCAGCTGAGGGGAGCGAGGCGGCGATTATTCCTGTTGGAGAAACTCTCCTGTCAGCATCAGCTGCTAGTGCGTACACACACACACACACACACACACACACACACACACACGAGAGAGACGTGTGTCTTCCCTCCCCCTTCAACCCCCACCCCCCTGCAAAATCATAAGCAGCCCGTGCTTTTTTCTCTCCATTTTGTCATTTCAGATGAGAAGCCTGGATCGAGGTCTGGCTGCAAGATGGTGCTTGTGACTGTTACAGTGTAGGAAGGAAGTGAAGTAATGCAGAAATAGCAGTAATGTCAACGGGGCTCTTTCTTCAAACCATGTAATTGTCTGAAGCAATATTGCAATCTACTTTAGTTATAGCCTTGATGTAAAATTTAAGAGAGTGAAAGGACAGAAATAGCTGTCAGCTCTGGTCAGTTTTATTCATCCAGGGAATATATATAAATTTCAGTGTCCAGTGGAACATCAACCATATATTTCCCATTCAGCTAGAAATGTGTATTCCCAATATAGCCATTTGGTAACAGGCAAAAGAACAGTCCACATTAAAATTTGTTCTTCTTGGTTAGAAAGCCAAATACTGAGTATACCAAGTCTCTATAGGGAGAAAGTTCCTGCTTGTTTTAATGAAGTCTAGTGGATAAGCCTATGAAGCTACAAAGTTGGGTTTTTTAAAATCCCATAGGTTTCCCCACTGCTTTGAAAACAACAGCTCTGATGAGTCATATCAGCTTTTTTCTGCAATGAAAATGTCCTACAATCTACAGCCAGTACTGGAATGAGAAGCAACAGTACTGTCTAAACCCAGTTTTCTCCAAAGTAAATTCCAGAACCACTGACAAACTGGTGTGTGACTATGAGCAGTATTTTCTTTCTTGAAATGTGATTCATATTGTTTAAAAGCTGCAAAGTTCTGTTTTCTCTTGTTTCTAGTTCAGATCCCATGACCAGTCTTAAATGTCTCACTGAACTGTTTCTTTTTCTAACTTCTTCCATGTCCTTACTACAGGTAAAGTTTCATTCAAGTGTTAGCACATTCCCACAGAAACCCTTTTTGTTCACTCCAAGTAAGTTCTTTGAAAAATTGCACAGTGCTGGTGAAACCAGAAATTTTGAAACAAAATTCATAATTTCTATTCACCTTTCATATTTTCAAAGTTATCATGGTGCTCAAATGCAGCTGAATTCATATTTCCTTGCAGAGAAACATCAAGAGTTATGTACTCGTTGTCCTATTCCACTAGAACTGGGTAATCTTGTTGCCTGCCCATAGTTAGAACATGACATCGAACTGTCTTAAATATACACTGCAGATACTGCACAGTCAGTCTGAATATTGCCGCCTGTCATATTTTCTAGGATTTTTGGGGTTTTATTAATTTCATTATTAGTTGAGGGAATTGGAACCCCAATCAGAAAAAACTATTTCTCTCAGACAGTATTCTCTTGAATCAAAAGAATAAATCCAGGAAATTGCCTATGTTTAGTCTCTTATGTTTCAGTTTGTCTTTTCTGAATTTGGGGCTGAATAATTTGGACATTGCTTTGGGATCAGTGATTAAAGAAGTCATTAGCGTGACACACAAGGTTACAGTAACAGTGTGGATTTATTATGCTGTAAAAAGCATGACCTGGACTCTTGTTGTAGTAGCATATGGAAACTTGGAACAAAAATTCAAGTGGTTATAGTAACATCTACTCTAGTGTGCAAAAACTCTGGACATGGGAAAATATAGGAAAACAGGAAACAAAACTGTCTGAGAAAACTGCTTTTTACATATCCTGATTTGAGTATTTCAGAAAATTTCCTAGATGACCATCATTTTTTCACCTCATTGCAGATGTGTCTCCTCTGTTTACCAATGAGGTGAGGTTGAGAAAGACTCTAAAGAAGTCCCTGCCAATCTTTCTACACTGGTATTTCTGTTTGATTGGTCAGAAGCCGTCTTAAAACTCAATACTTAAACATTCTTGCTCTTATTCACTTCCTCTTGCTGTGTCTTGGCACAAGTTTAGGCAACATCATATCTCAATCTGTAACGAAAAGAAGTGACAGGAAACTACAATAGCTGCTGAACACTTCCCCCACTGCATTTCTTCAGGTTTATGTACTTTTTTTCTTTTGAATAACTTTAAAGGATTGACTTAATGTATGTGAACCTGTATGTTGACATGATTTGTAAAGCTTTGTCCCGATACTGTTTCATTTACCCGTGCTGTGCAGAATGCAATGTTGAGCTGTTCTGGTGGATATTCAGCAAGCTGACTTGGGTGTCAGAACAGTAAGAAGAAGCCAGGTCAACTAGGAAGCACTTTCAAACATTGCTATCACAGCTACAGCACCTCTAATTCTCAGCAGTCCTTGCTTAAAACTAGTTGTGATGTCTCTGCTCCTAATTAATTGTTGAAGAGAAAGGCATTCTTAAGAAGTGACAGCAACAAGATATTTGATTTCCCTTACATGTGGTCAGTGATGAATCCGAAGTTGTTTTAGTCTTGTAAGTTGGCTGCAAGAAAGGAACTATAATGCCTTGACCCAGAAACATAGTTAGCTTATCTAAATCTTGAAGTTAAATGAAACTTAGAACCATGGAATATGCTGATTTGGAAAGGACCCACAAGGCTCATTGAGTCCAGCTCCTGGCCTTGCACAGGACAACTCCAAGAATCACCCTCTGTGCCTGAATCACCCTTTGTCCAAACACTCCCTGAACTCTAACAATTTTAGTTTCATGACCATTTCCCTATGGAACATGCTCCAGTGCCTAAAAACTCTGTGGATGAAGACCCTTTTCATAACATCCAACCTAAACCTCCCCCAAGTGGGCTTCAGGCCATTCCCTCAGGTTCTGTCACCAGTCACCACAGAGAGAAGATCAGTGTCTGTCCCTCATGATGAAGTTCTGACTTCAGCCACCCCTCATACAGCTTCTACTAATTAGCCAAGTCTTGGTCTTGGTGTGTCTTGGGTCACAAGACCTGTCAGTGAGAAACTCCCAAAGAAATCAGTGTCTGGGCTTGTATAATACTAGACTGTAAAATGAGAGAAGTCTGCGTCAGCTACACGTACAAATTAGGGGTTGGGAGGTTACAGCTGGAAATGCAGTACAAGCTGCTAGAGCATACAGGTCCTGAGTTCACTTGAGTGTAGGAATTGTACTTGCTATTCATCCCTCTTTGCTCAAGCTGCAGAAAGCTTGTCCCCTCTGCAGTCAGATTGATCCAGCTGATGTATTAATCTTTCTTCTGAGTCAGAAAAGTCAAAAATCACAAATCTGATTCTAATTGTCAGGCTGGGATATGGAGGCATTGTTGAACACTTTTGGCATAGCAAAGCTAATTAGGAAAGTGTAGATGAATCTGTCTCAGAGTAACTTGTCCACTACACTTCAGGATGTGGTGTCTAGTGAATTTGCATAATCTTGGAAAATACTAAAATTTAAAACAATGTTTCTAAGCATTGTTCTTTTTCTCCACAGTATAAATAAAACCATATAACATTGGGTTGTACTTCAGATTTCTTAAATGCTCACAGAGTCATAGTGGTTAAGTGCCTCGTTTCAAACAATGTTATCTTTAGGAAAAGTGACATTTTGATAGTTCAGCAAAATTGAACTCAATCACTTCTGAAAGTATAACAGACAATAATTTCTGAATGGATTTTTTCACTCCAGATAGTATGACAGGCAGAGCTCATATATTTAATTTTTACCTACTTTATAAAAGATATTTAAAACACCACAATGTAATGTCAGCTTACTTTATCAACAGTGACTGTTCATTACTCAAATTGTGTTTCTCCTGGTATATACTATTTATACATTTGCTTCTTTGCTGAAGATTTAGAGGCACCAACTCTCTTGAAGAAAGTGCATTTTGGACATGATTTATACATACTTTGAAAACTTTTATCTATAGCCTAATGGACACCTTTACTAAGTTGGAAATTTTGACATTGTTGTTCAAAAGAATTGTTGAGAATATTATTGAATTCCAAATGAGTGTTTTATTACTTTCGTGTGTTCCCATCATACACACTATCCCAATGCTACTCACTTAGGTTATTGAATATTTAACACTCAATAAAGCTCCTTTGCTGTGAATTTAATTATATTTTTCATTGCTAATATTTCTATGTAATAACATATGGCTCATACTGTTGCTTCAATCTATAATAAACAGTAAGAAAAAACTATCTTTGGTGCCTGTCTAGTGGTTCAGATTTAATACAGTAAATCTGTAACTTAAGTTTTGTTCAGAAACTGAGCAAAAATATACTGTTTCTTGTAGCATATTACATGTAATGTGCCAAATGATTTATGTAAAATAGTGAAGAATCGGCTTCCTATAACTGTTTCATTGAGAGGAATGGGATTTTGGTCTTCTGTGAGAATTTCTGCCAGGCTGACATGCAGAGAAAAAATGCCCAGAATTCAGCTTACCTTTAATAATGCCTTTATTATTTTAATGGTTAATGAGATGTCTTTCAATTCCTTATGAAGCATTCTGTGTAGAACTAGTGACATGCTTTTATGGTAAGCTTGCTATTCATGTGTAAAAAAGACAGGATAAGCTACTTTACCTCAAGGGCAGGCAAAGGAGGAACTGAGAGTGTGAGGGAGGGGGAGGAATTTGCTATTGGACAGAATCAAGAGCACATTTCTCATATGGATTAACGCAGATCTGCCAGCCAATGTGGGAGCAAGCTGAATCAATGATGTGCTCGTTCCCTGCCACTTTCTGCTCTCAAGTGCTGCTGAGAAGCAGAACACACAGCAGCCCATCAGCTCTGCTCAGGCCTCTAATGTGAACAGCACATACAGAGAATTAGGAAGTAATGCCATCAAATTTCTCACTCATGAATAGCAATGAAGATCTTGAGTTTGGTAATTTGAAAATGTGAGTAATTTAATTCTCTTAATTTTATGCATATTAATGGCACTATTTCCTACTGCACAATTTGCTATATTGTCATCTGTGTTTATGTTTTGGGACTTTCACCCTTTCTCTGAAGGCGCTTTCTTGTTGGTTCAGTCAGCACCAGTGGCTCCTGTATAATGGTTGCTGGATAATTTTTACCTAGAAGTTCAACTTCCAACTTCTGTCCAACTTTGCTGAGTTCCATGGGAACATATGCGAAAGCTAGACTCTGCTGAGCTCCATAGCTGAAACATCCAGATGTGGTATTGCCAATTACCTGAAAAAAACCAGAACCAATTGTATTTATTTTCAAGGTGCAGTGGATTTTCTGAAGAAAAAACAAAACCAAAATAACAACAACAATGAAAAAAACCCAACCAAAACAGAAAAACCCAACCAACTAACCAAACAAAAAAAACCACCAAACTCCAGCCAAGAACCCAAACAACTGGATATCTCACATTTTGGTTTATACACTTCAGACATCATGCAAATTTCAAGTGTGTCATGCAGTTCATAATATTCTCAACAGAGAGTAACACCACATGAAACTGGGAAGTTTTTGCTTCTTAAAAAAATACCCTGTTCTTATTATGTTCAATTAAGTTTTCACTGGAACATATACAATACACATGCATATGTTTATTATCTATAATAATTTAACTGCTAGTGAGTATTTCAACACAATATGTGCTGAAGTGTGGAGTCCCAAACTTTGCTGCTTAATTTCTTTTGAGTAGCAAAAGTGTTTTCTTAAAACAGCAGTGAACTTGCAGAAGAAGAGAATGGATGACAGTACATTAGTCTGTTCCAACCCTAGTTTCAGTGACTTGACAGCATTTCACATCTTCTCTGTAGGTATTTAGTCTTTACTTCTTGCTTGAAGATTAGTGTGTTTATCATAGCTTCAAATTGTTCTGTGCCAGTAAAATAGAAATAATGCATTCACACTTGAAACACAAAGATTCTGTTCATGGAGCAATAAGACTGATTTTTTGCAACATGAACCATAGTCCTTGCCTTGCCATTGTGCCACACGCTTTCATTTCCCTCTGGATCAACATTATCTGTTTCCAGCATGAGATATACCAGTCGTCGTTTGAGCCCCTTTTCTTTAATCTGCTTCAGTGCTTGCTTTCCTGTAAAGTCTGCTGCCTGAAAAAATACAAGATAATGATAATATATGTTTATTTGGGTTCTCCAATATTTAAATGTATCTTAATGTGTTTGGCCATCACATGAGTATTCTGTATGAAATATAGATGAAATCAAATCTTTAGCAGACAGTATATCTTGGTATTTTTATACTGGTACATTATATCTTGGTAACTTTATTCTGTGTTTTCATTTTCCTAGATCTCAGCCTTTAACATCCATAATTCCAATGTATTGGAAACATATACATAGTGAGCTGTGGTAAAGACTAACTGCCCAGTTAAGGCTGCAAATCAGAAGACTATACGTCAGTTCAGTGTCTGTGAGAAGAAGTGAATTCCAATACCCAGATCCTAAAGTCTGGGCCTTGCTCTGTCAACACGCTTCCTTTTGAAGCCATCATCAATTTATGACAGTAACCTGCCAGTATTCCACTTTGATGTCTCTGCCAGGCTGCACAGCTGGCAGTTTACTCCTTATCCTTGTTTTAAGGTAGGTACATTTTGTTTCCATATCTACCGTTTTATGGGATAATGCAGCATCTTTTGTAAAGAACACTGCTATTGTCTGGAGTCCCCTTTTTCAGTCTGCTTAGAATGGTACAAGCAGTTTCTCATATTTCCAGAACAAGACTGCACAAATGAGTGACTAGTGTGGGGGTAGTCATTGGCAAGTTTCAGAACCCTCAAGGGTATTTACTGTATCTGATCACATTGAGCTTATTCTATCACAGGAACATTTAGGTAGGAAGGGGCCTCTAAGCTCATTGAGTGCAATCTTTCACCAATGACTGCCTTGTTAACTACAGCACAGCAGAAAGTGTCACGTCCAGTTGTTTCTTGAACATCTCCAGGGATGGTGACTCTACTCCCTGGACAGGCCTTTCCGATGCTTAACAACTCTTTCCATTAAGAAATTCTTCATGATGTCCATTTTTTCTCCTATGGCATAGATCAGACATAATAAATGAATTGTATTTAAACTAAAATGCAAATACACACAAGCCTCCCCAGGGGCAGAAATATAACAGCAGTTACAAAGTCCTCTAGCTTTCAAGCCCTTGCTTCACTTGCAGTGAAAGTCATTTTAAGGCAGTTGATCTCAGGTCTGAAGAAGGAATTATATTAATTTGATGAGTGTTTAAGGGAAAATAAATACTATTTCTGGTAATGTACTTTAATTTCAGTAGAGAATTATTGCACTGTCAGAATTACAAGCAACATGTATGTGGAATAGATATTACACAGTTAGTTCAGTGTTCTTTTATTTCTTGAGGTCCATATAAATCCATGTGTATGCTCAGAAGAAATTATTTCAGTGATGAAGAGTTTTTGCACTATGAAAGGCTAGGATTTGTAAGCACTTGTGAAAAAAAGCTTATGAACCCGTTAAGGAGCAGTTAGTCTGAAAATCAAGGTGATTCAGCAGGGGATAAAGCAGATACTGCACATAAAGATCAGAGCTGACATCCTTTGGGGTAAAAAAGCATGAAATACAGTTCAGATCAGAAAAAATACTGTGAGGATTCATTTTGGAATATAATGTCGAGATGCAACTGCAAAATATAAACCAAAGATCTAACACCAGAGAATAACCAGCTACTGGTAGCTCCATCTCACTTTTCTGCTACAGGGTAGGTGCAACTATAGGAAACACCTACAACTAGAAATGCAAATAAGACTGTATACCATAGCATGGCTCAGAGACTAAAATGCTTTGCATAGCAAAGAGAAATACCAAGAAGTAAATATTCTACAGGGATACTCAGCATTTAATCAATTCCTTCTTATTCATGCTAATGTAATATCAGGTATTTAGTCACATGGAATGTAACTGTGGAACTAAATGTAAGTATTCAAATGCAATGTTATATCCCCTAGGTATACCACTAGAACAAGCAGCTAGCAGGCTTTAGAATCTACCTAAGCATGGATCATTTTTTGCCTGTTGCTTGCAGATACAAAATTAAATCCTTTCCCAATTCATTTTAACTTGGCCAAGCTTTTGGCCACCTGGAATAAACCACTACATAGCTATTATGCTACCTGAAGATGCACATGGAGGATTTAATGTAAAGGGCTTGTTCTTTGCCATTTTCTGTTCATTGAAGGTTAAGAATATTCCAGTCTCTTTAGAACGATAGCTTGGAAAAATAACCAAGATGTAACCTAGAATTCAAACTCTACAAAATACACACCTCTCATATATACACACACACTGCAAAAACTGTGTGTGTCTACATGTATAAATACATAAACAAATGCATACATACTTGAAGACTATATGAACATGCACAAAAATGTATGTGTGAAAATACATGTGCATATATAATGCACAACTGCCAGTCTATATGCACTTTTAAATATTCAAAGCGCCTTCTCAAATTCCAACTATAGGAATTCAGCTATTTCAGTTTACTTCTTTTACAGTTCTTGAGTACCCATGGCAATTTCACATTAAAGTATTCCCACCATTATTTATTTTTTCTATTTAAGTGTATATGTCATAGCATTTTTCATTCCGATCAAAATAGAATTTGGAAGCTGATGTGTTCAACCTCTGGCTATTTTGGTAAAAAATGCTTCCTCTTTCTAGGAGAAAAATAGTCAGTTTTCATACTGCTTCTATTTGCTTTATCTCGTCATGCAAAATATAATGCAAAAAAAAATTAAACCAGTATAATCCTATAAATGAATATAAAATCTCCCAAAACCAACAAAACAGAAGAAAAATAAACAAATGAAAACACCAAACAATTCCAGCCTTGAACAAATATCAAATTTAAAGCTGCTCTTTGCTGTCAGAGTTTAAAAAAATTATATCATGTGTAGGAGCAATGCAAAATCTTTGTACTAATTGAAGTTAAGACAGTCCTAAAAATCTATAAAACAGAAAAGACTTTCTATTACTATGGCACAAAATCCCAAAGAATTAATCTTTGGCAGATGTAATGGTTTTAACATAAAATAAAAACACTTCTTAGACACCAAAGATAAAGACAATATCTACTGTTTAACTTCATTTAATTTGAGTGCAGTTCACCAGATAAAAAGATGGGCTTTTCCTCTTAATTTGTGTGTTAGATAAGTTTTAGATAAAATTAGAATGAAAAATCATATCACAAAGACAAATCAGCCATATTTTTAAATAGCACGTAACTAAAGGGATACCACTGATTAGTTCATCTATTAACACACTGTATATTTGCCATACCTTTCTTATCAGGCTTTTACTTTGTGTTAGTTGCCTTGTGTTTGATAGCACAAGATAAACCCACTGTCTTCTAGAAAGATTTCACAAGACCATAACCAAGGTGATTTTTTTATGCACAGTGAGGTACCTTGAGGAGTGTAACTTACTGTGTTTCAAATGCACCTGGCTTTCAATGGCACCCCAATCCTAATTCTAATTCTCTGCAAAAACCTTTTCTGGTTTAAGGGACACAAAGGAATAGAAATTATCTATAAGCCTTTCAAAAACTTTTTTTCCATGTTTCTCAGTCTGTGCAGTTTATCAGAATTAAGTTGAAGTGTCTAAAAACAAATATGCTATATCTGTTACTTGCAGCAAAGATATACAACTCTCTCAACAAGGAACTGCTGTAATTTATTCAGAATACCATTTAGCACTTGGGCATAGAGCCAAATTATTAGCACAGAGTGACCCAACAGAGTAAGGCAGTGCCAACAGCTGCTGTCATCTATTATAACCATAATGTTACAACACTCTGGAGGCAGCCTCTATACAGGATTATGAAATTTTTTATAACTAGATGCTCTTTAATTATTTCAGGGTAACACTCCAAATGATATCTGCCTCACCAGCCTGATAAATGAAGACAATTTTTCTTCTCAGAGAGCAAATATTTGACAAGATTCTTATTCTGTAGCGAATCAAAGCTACAACTTACACCACACAAAAAATTTTAAGGGAGGTGGCCATTCTGTATGCTATGGCACCTGCACCCGTGCATCTTTCACTCAATCCACCTAAGCTCTTCTTGTATGCAGTCAGCTCTAGGAAGTTGATACAACAGAAATAACTGATGAATTACTGAATTATTTTGGCTAAAAATCCCTATCTAAGTGCTGCTTATTTCTCTACATGGCCAAAGAAACATACAGGGAGTCACCTAGGTGTGTATTTTATACAGATAACAAAATCTCTGCATATTCTTTCTAACATGTTTCCTAATCTGTATAAATTTGTGGAATAAGTTCTCTGTTTTCTGACCCTCTGGACACCAAAAGATGTAATGATAGAATACAGTTCTGCTCACTCTTGAAATTCAATTTGAATGGCGACAGGACTTAGGTGGAAAAGTACACTCAACAGATTACAGGCATAATAAATGGGGATTGAAAGGAGGGGGAGGGGAAAGAAGTACCATGCCCCATCTCAGATTTCCTATGCATCACTCCTTTTTCCTGTCCCCCAGCTCCATAGCCCTTCTTCAGTAAAGCCTCTGCTCTTTTTTTTTTTTTTCTTCCTTCTCTTCCCTTTCTTGTGTGGAGTAAAGCTGGGACGGAACACAATCCTATTCCAGGTTATGGAGTGAAGTCAGTGACCACTATTGTAGTCATTCCTCTCAGAACAAAAGGGATGCAAGCTGGAAAAGTGAAGCAAGGGTAGACAATGGCAATCAGGGGGACCTGCAAGAATTCTTGGAGCTCGGGCTGTTCCACACCAGGACCATGGGAACACAAGCTGGACAGAAACAACTGAGGGGCAGTTTTGGTAAATGGCCAGGAGAAAAACAAATTACTAGAAAGAGGAGGCAATAAAACTGTAAATCTAAGCCTGCTATTGAAGAAATAAAAGGGTGGAGGCATATCCTTAGAATAGCTCATCCTTGTTTCCTAAGAGATAACATCTTATATATTGTTATGTTGGAGGGTAGGTCAATACTCCAGGACTGAAACTTATCATTCACTTCCCAATATGAAGCTGAATGAACTTCTTTCATAATGCATACCAAAGCAATTGAACACTCATATGTCTAACAGATGTAATAGTAAAAACCACGAAATGTCTAAGTGAGAAAAAGAGGTAGCACTTGTAACCTGAGAGATGTGCTTTGACAATGACATTCAGGCAGCCACTGAGCAGGGATGGAGGAGATGAAATGCAATTAGTGATAAGCAGACAAGGAAAAAAGCAAGAATCAAAGGAGAAGGTTTTAGGTTGGTAATACAAAAAAAAAAAAAAAAAAAAAAAAAAGAGGAAAGAAAGCCCTGATAGAATAGACATAAGTAAAAACAAGAGAAATATAGAAAAATCTGGAAAGAAGTTTGGAATTAAGAACAAAAAACCTGCCTCAGTAAATAAAGAGGGCTGAGGCAAAGAAACAATGCCTCGGGAAATAGTAGTTTCTTCCAGTGGAAACAGACGAAATATGAGTTAAGCACTCAGATCCTGACTTACAAGAGCACACTAGAGAGAGCTCCAAAGCGTTTCCTTCATCTACTGAACTTCTTTCCCAAGCTCTGCAGCGAGCGCGACCAGGAGATGGCAGTCTTGGATACAGCAAAAATACAAGCACAAACACACCAACAGCCAACTGCGGACTTGGAACTCAGAAAAATCCTTCTGACAGAATTAATTTCCGTAAGCTAGTATGAAAGTTTTTCACTCTAGCATCAAGCTTCATAGGGTTTTCTGATCTATTACAGTCAGTAGAAAAATAAGACTATTTAAGCATTCAGAGGCGATATCACTGAGTACTCAAAAATCTGAGCAAGTGCAAATGTATGGAACAGTATTCTTGGATGCGGACCAAAAAGAATTGCAGATTGTCTTCCTTAAAGATATTCTGTGTATTTCCTGGCACAGTGAATAACATTAGGACTCTACCAAATATTTTGTAGCAGAGTGCTTATTAATGAGATGAGGCTATCTAACAACTAATTAACTAACTTACTAAATGTAATTGAACAGCCAAAAGAAAGACAACAGGTGTTGAAAGAAAACCTAAACCATTGACAGAATTTTGTTGCAAAATTGTGAAAGCATTTTATACTCTAAATTATAAATTTATTAGGTTATTGTCCCTCCACTTTAGTTAAATTGCAGCCCGTCCTGCTCATCTATGCATGGAAGCAACTAACACTAACATTAGTGAAACAGGGATTATCAAGCAGACTCTAGAGGAAACCACCTAGAACAAGGCCTCAGAGTTACTGACAAAATCAAAGTTGCCACAAAAACACAGTGGAAATGGGTTTACTTATTGCCAGGTTATAATTTAATACCCTGTGAGATATTAAAGGAAGTCAGCTTCAGCTTTGAAGAGTTTTTCCTATTACTCATGACAAAAAAATTACTAGCCTGTCTGTATATGAAGGTGATGCACACTAAACTTTCTAAAAACAGAGACCATCAGGATTTTATGAGGAATTTACATCTCTTCATACATATTGCCCATATATATGAATGTCCTTTTGTAGAAATTAAATTGTAGAAATTAAAATTCTTTTTTATCATATTACCTTCACTGGCATCTGGCTCTTCATCATTTTAATCTGTTTAGAAACTGTTTTCATTTTGCATGACACACCACTCAAGATTTGCTTATGGTGAAGTATTTTCGCAACAGTTTTGTGAGTATTTCAGTTGCTTGTTGCACAGTAAGAAGCACTCTAGTTTTTAACCGAACAGTCTTTTGGTTCTGATTTACACAGAAATCAGCACTTTCCCCAGCTGGGGGCGCATGCTTAAAGGAATTATCTTTGTGAGGCACTGAACAGACCAAAATGTCAACAAGAAGTATTTAATTATCTGTTGCTTGTAATTTTTATCTCATTTAGCCTTTTTTGAGGGGAATGTTTCTGCAACAAAAGAAACAGGTACAAAATAGTGTTTGGCTTGTGTTGACTCACAGCTGCCTGTAAAGAATGGTGAGGTCTCTGCTATGCCAAATGTGCAACAAAACCAGAGGCATGGAACTGGGACTCAAACTGCCAAGAAGCAGAGTAAATAATCTTACACTGCATCTCATGCTACAGTGTCAGAGTGCTTCCAATAGCTGAATTAGCTCAGGTACCTCTGAAGTGTCAACATATAGTCACAACTGCCCTCATTTAAGTCAATAAAAAAACATTGATTATTTCCTTTTTCGCATTAGTTCAGCAAAACTGGCAGATGTTTCAGGCTGACACACTGCATTTCTGTGGGACATTCATTCATGTCCATTTATCTGCAATGTGAGTAGCTGCTCTGGAGAACTTCTCCAACCCTGCATTTCAACCATGCAGAGTCTGCAGAGCAACTAAAGAATCAAGTGCTTCTTGCACATTAATGCCTGCCTATAATCCGCATGGGTATCTTGGCAAGCAACAGCTTTCCAACAGCTTTCCCTGCTTATGGCTGCTTTCCTACTCAAACTAAAGGAAAGGGGAAAAAAAAAAAAGAAAACATACAGATGTATCAAAAGAAAGTGGAAAGAAAAACAAGTAAAAGTCATATTTTTTTTATTGCCTTCCCTTCAATTCTACTAATCTCTCCTCTAGATGGAAAGGCCTTGATTTGTAAATGCAACTTAATCCTAAACAATTCTGTATTTCCCTTGCACGTGTCACTTCCTCAGATTAAGGCAAAATTATACTTCCCAATGGAGAGAGCTGTAACTCTCCGTAACATGTAGGAACTGCCATTTACATCCTTGGGAACACCCTGCCTCAATCCTGCATAGGTTTAAGAACTTTACCTTCTATAGACAGGTTCAACAGTGAGAGGAAAAACATCTTCCTGGGCTTGTTCTGTTATGTTCAGTGAAATTGTTTCATAAATATAAAAGCATCCTTTTATGTTTAACATTCTTTCCTGTGCAAAGTTTAAGATTTGTTTTTATTTAGAGGTGTAACTTAAAGTTTGGGATTCTTCTTATCAGTTCTACAGCGCCTCCATATAAAAGGGCAAAAATATCAAGGACTATTTATTATCTATTTATTGCATTTTCAGGTATAAAGGGAGCATAAATAATAACAGCTTGTTGCTATAAGACATTGCATCATTGTGACGATTAAATGTTTTGCAAACATTTTCTCTTCTTAAAAGAAGAAAAATATATATACTTTATATTATATACTGTATTTGTATTTATATACTGTAATTTTTTTACGTTAATTTTCAAATTAATTGAAGCAATAGATTAAGTCAGAAATAGCCCATCATTTAGGACACCTCACTTGCAATCTCTAGGACCAGATTTTTCATGTTAGAAACTTCAAATCCATTGTGGAGGCAACTAATGTTTGAGTTGATGCAGTAACTGATAGCAGCAGATGGCTTTAGATCTGCAGAGAATGTGATTTCACCAGATTTTGTGGAAAAGTCCTCTATTTGACAGAGTTAAGACATTTAGTTTGTGATTCATTTGGACCAGGAAAGAGAATTACAAGCTTTTTTTTTTGTATCTATTAGACTAAAACAGAATTTTAATTGCTAAAATATTGATACAAAAAAAAGTGAGGTTGCTAATTAGAGGAGATCAAACAACATATTTACTTTTTACTGCACAGTTAAATTCAACTAGCTTAATTCTCTAACCTTCAAATCAGGTGAAAACAAGTTATGAGCAGAGGACGTCTTCAGAAATTCCATGAGCAACTAGTTATTCTTTTAACCAGTGTACTAATTTATCTAATATTTAACTTACTGTTGTCAGTTGTCCCTAGCAGTTCTAAAAAATGTACTTTTTTCAGTAACTGTTGTAGCAGAGTGGTAGCCAGGGAGAAAAATTCTAGAGATACCTGCTTCAACAAGAATGAATAGGTAGAATATTATCACAATATGAACAGGCTTGTTCAACTTCTTTGTGTGTATATATATATATATATATATATATGTATGTGTCTCTGTGTGTGTGTGCAAACACACTCTATATAGTTACAAAAGTACATGACTAAAATTCTCCTCTGAAAATAAATCACAAAGAGTTATTTTTCATGTAGACAACATTTAGCATTTACAAATTTCTGATCTAATGTACAATTTTGACAGCAAGGAACATGGGGAAGATTTTTTTAAACAAGTTGCTACTTGTAAAGTAATTATAATTATAGTAATTGATTTAGTAAATGTATTTTATTTTCCAGCTAATGGCATTTTGCATGTTCTAACACCTAAGGAATAATCGAAGACATAATAGAACATTTTGAAAATAGTAAGACATACCTTGTTTAGCTTTACAAAATACTCCAATCCAGCTTCTAAAGGATTAGTGTCACAGTTCATCTGTTAAAAGATATAAATTCACCATCCATACATTACAGACCATCATAGCTTTTGGATTGGGCATTTTTCATTCTATACATCCTTCTATTTACTCCTGTGCCAAAGTCTTCCACACTGTGCATGCACAGCTTCTGTCGGAATACACTGCAAGCTTCCAGCATGGGATTCAGATAAGGTATCAATTAACACACACAATATGATATATAGATGTGTAAACCAGTCATCTAAGTTTCCATATGCAAAGTAAACACTTTTCAGAAAGAAACAGGATTTTCCATCAAAGCAGAATGCAACCTCAGAAAACTGAGTAACTGAGGTATGCACACCATTTGCAACACAGCAGAGTGGCTTAGCCAGAGAGGGAAATAAAACACAAAACCGGCTTCAGTCACCACCTTCCCATTAGGTGTAGGGGGAATAATTTCTTAGGAAGCTCTTGAAGAAAGAATGAAAATAACTAGCACAGGGCAAACCAAAAGGACCCCTAAATTCCCACAATTTCAACCTCTTGAGTTCTTTCATTTCCAAAGGAAAAATTTAAGGTGAAACGAAATTATACTGATTTACCCCAAATTCTCTAGGCCTTTTGAGTAGCTCTTTATTATAAGTGAGCAAATTCTGCAGGAACAAGGTAATGGGAAACAAAAAAGTTCCAAATACATTATGAAGCAAAAAAAAATTTGTTTCTCATAACATAGTTGTTAGAGAAATAAAACATGTTGAGCACCTGTCAGCCAAACCTTTGATTTTAAAATGCTAGAGCTAAGCAAAACCATCATAATTTTGTTATACACCAGAGGAAAACCACCCGTGAATCAAAATAAGTGTTTCTTTGCCAGCAGTGCAATGGAGTATACCCATTGTTTTTATTTAGAAAATCACCAGTAAGAAAGCAGCTTTGCCTGCTTGAGGAAAATTTTCTTCTCGTGCTAAACAGAGAAAATGGTACAAATAACAGCTGTGCTAACTATGACTAAAAACTGCATAGTCATAACAAAATTAAAAAATAAAACTAAAAATCCCCACCAACACAATACCTCTCACCTCACCAAAAAAACCCCAAAAACCCAAACCAAACTAAGCCATACCAACAAAAAAAAAAACCCAAAACAAAACAAAAAACAAACAAAAAACCCAAAATAAAATAAAATTAAAAAAAGAAACACAAAGAACACAAAAAACCCCCCAAACTTCCAGAAAGAATAATGAAGAAGATATACTTCCTGACCTCTGCTCCCCAGGCTCGGAAACCCTTTTCAAGCCTCAAAGCATTTAGAGCATATGTTCCAAAGTCATCAATTCCCTCTTTTTGCCCAGCTTCCATGATTGCACTGTAAAGAGGTACGGAATCTTCTTTTCTATGGTAGAGCTCCCAGCCCAACTCTCCTGTTACACAAAAAAAAATTACTATTTTAATCATCTCAGCTAAATTATCCTAATAAATACACTCCTGTCCTTAGTCAAAAGTAAGGATCAATGCAGTTAGTGTTAAATCACACTCTAGGGTCAGTTCTATCTTATAGCAAGTCTAATTCCCAGCAAAAACTACCAGGATTTTTGCCCTACAGTGGTACTATTATTCGAATGTGAACTGTTAACTGAAAACTGTGGGTAAAAAAACTATCAAAATAACTGATAAGGAAAGGTCACGTAACCAAGTCGCAAGGATAAATAAAGGACATTTATGAACAGATGATGACTTGGCAAGTGAACAGCAAATGTAACTGAGTGTAAATAAGAATGAGTGTATTTAGCATATTTAGCACAACAGAAAGAGAATATGAATTGCAAGGATTTCAGCTGCTTCAGAATGCTCTCAATTCAGTCTATTACACTCAAAATTGATGTAAAAAGTAAAAAAAGTAACTCAGAAAGCCAAATATTAAGCACTACAGCACTACATTTTCAAGGCACATTACAAACACTAATATGCGGTAATCCAAAAACAGTTCTTGACGTTGGTTTTGCAGCAAATACCAAAGAGGTTATCAGAACTTTCTGTTCTGCAAAATAAATATTTACACTACAGGGTATTTCTAGAGAAAAAGGTCTTGGAAAACTCAGCACAGACCCTGACCATATCCTATTTGAAAATCAATGTACCATGATGCCTCCCACACTTACGTGTAAGATGCAGCAAACCTACTTCTCATGTATACATGAGAAGACTTAGTTTTCAACATAATTTTAGTGACATTTATTATTTTATTCATTGTCTCTTTCCTTAAGTGTATGTTTTTTCCATTGCTTACCTGTGTAAGATATCCTAATGGCAGTAACAGCAATATTGGAAAGTTTCAGATGTCTACACTGGAGAAATTTAAATGAAGCATCACTTAGGTCTTCATTTGTCAACTTCTGGAGGACCTGTCGTGCATATGGACCTGCTACACTAAGTACTCCCATCTCATCTGTCATGTTTTCTATTTCAACCTTGTATCCACCTTTTGTTATTTTGTCTTCTATCCATCTGCATATAAAACATAACACTGATGTTACACTTCCTATGAAAAAAACTGAATTTTATAAGATTTTACTAGGCATTATTTTTTGTTCATGTTCATTTCCCCAGAAGCTCCCAGTTCCCGACTCTCAAAACCAACCAAATATGTGCTACATTAGATAGACAAATCCATTGTTGATGTCAAACAGAGTTTTGTGGTGAGACACATAGGAACACAGGGATCTGAGACAGAGCCAGGAAAGAACAGCATTTAAAGGGGTTAAAACAGTGTTTTCAAGATAAGAGAAACAAGTGATCTCCTACAATGACAACAGATTTGGGCTTGGATCCAGTATGTGTTAGTAAAATGTTAACATACAGGAAGAGTAAGGAATAAACACTTTGAACATAAGAAATCTCCAAATAAATATCTGTGACAACAGAAATGTACAATCAGGTTTGTTGCTTCCTGAATAGAGTATTCAAAGTATTGGCAGGAAATTCAACTAGGATTTAATAAAAAACAACAGCTGTGAATTATCTTTCAGGAAGCTCAGACAATAAATAAAATGGGTATATTTAAAAATCTTATGGAGTACTAAATTTTTAAGCAGTATTGTAGGATTTCAGGCCTAGGCATGTAACAAACACGACTGCAGAAAATCTGTAGAATTAAATACATTAGATCTGGCTCTGCCATTTGGTTTCTGAATGTGCTGTGAGGCTGTTATGAAACAGTACACTATTCTTTGCCTGTTAGGGTAGTGAATTCCTGTCTTTAATGTGTTGATTCATTTTGATTGACTGACTTACCAGTAACGTCCAGTAAGAGCACTAGAAATATCAATTCCAATGCTCATCTATGAGAGGTAATTTAGTGAAGTCATCCTGCTCTTTTCTTTTCTTTTCCTTTTCTTTTCTTTTCTTTTCTTTTCTTTTCTTTTCTTTTCTTTTCTTTTCTTTTCTTTTCTTTTCTTTTCTTTTCTTTTCTTTTCTTTTCTTTTCTTTTCTTTTCTTTTCTTTTCTTTTCTTTTCTTTTCTTTTCTTTTCTTTTCCTTTCTTTTCCTTTCCTTTCTTTTCTTTTCTTTTCTTTTCTTTTCTTTTCTTTTCTTTTCTTTTCTTTTCTTTTCTTTTCTTTTCTTTTCTTTTCTTTTCTTTTCTTTTCTTTTCTTTTCTTTTCTTTTCTTTTCCTTTCCTTTCCTTTCCTTTCTTTTCCTTTCCTTTCTTTTCTTTTCTTTTCTTTTCTTTTCTTTTCTTTTCTTTTCTTTTCTTTTCTTTTCTTTTCTTTTCTTTTCTTTTCTTTTCTTTTCTTTTCTTTTCTTTTCTTTTCTTTTCTTTTCTTTTCTTTTCTTTTCTTTTCTTTTCTTTT
This sequence comes from Melospiza georgiana, assembly GCF_028018845.1. NCBI lineage: Eukaryota > Metazoa > Chordata > Aves > Passeriformes > Passerellidae > Melospiza > Melospiza georgiana. The sequence continues at coordinate 43,826,295 of NC_080465.1, forward strand.
CTTTTCTTTTCTTTTCTCTCCTCTCCTCTCCTCTCCTCTCCTCTCCTCTCCTCTCCTCTCCTCTCCTCTCCTCTCCTCTCCTCTCCTCTCCTCTCCTCTCCTCTCCTCTCCTCTCCTCTCCTCTCCTCTCCTCTCCTCTCCTCTCCTCTCCTCTCCTCTCCTCTCCTCTCCTCTCCTCTCCTCTCCTCTCCTCTCCTCTCTCTCCTTTCTTTTCACTTTGTGAAAAGAGCCCAAAGTAGAAGACACCACCACAGCATCAAGAAGACTGCACTGCGTATCCCTCTGCACCAGGTCAGTGCCTCTGGGGTCATTCCTGTTAAGAGCCAATTTTCTTTTTTGCGTAACAGAACACACTAGAAAGGAACAGCTATGCTGTGTTACATCATGCAATGCCTAAGACAAACAGGTTCAACAACAAAACAAGAACTACCTCCAATAAAGTATATTACATAACTGTTAGCAAGTTCTCCATCTTTTTACATCAGCAATAATCCAATATCCAACTGCTTATACTTCAGAATTCAAGTCAACCAAGTTTCTAAGAAACTAAAATCAATAAATAGGAAGAATACTCGTGAACTTTGTGAAAAATTTGTTGAGTAATAATTGAGAATCTGGAACGCAGTAAAAATTTTTCTGTACTTATGTGACTGTATAGAGCTATGTACTTACTGCATAAAAAATACACTAACCTCAGATCATGGAGTTCGGACCCTGACCCAGTTACAAGCATGAATTCTTCAGGATACAGTTGAGAGACAGTTAGCTCAGCATAAACTTTTCCTCTTGGTGTTAACATATGGCTTATATTTGTGGAACCCACCTAGAGAGTAAAATTTGTGATTATTAAGATTGCAAAATAAAACCTTTGAATTCTTAAACATTATTAAACATATGGTTATTTATCTTCATTTGGAAAAACGATTTTTGAATGTTTTTTTCTGCCATGCCTCAATAGGAGTGGAGAGAGACACAGCTGGCCAATCTCAAGCTTTAGAGTAGAAACTTCAGTTTTTCTTTTATAGAAAAAATGGAAATTTTTAAAATAAGTTAAATCAAGACCTTATAAATATTTTCTAATTATGCATTACACAAGGCATTCTTAAGCTACATTTGTTTCATCCAAATAAAAATTCTCCATGTAATTAACATTAATATTCTTTTTCAATCTTGTGAATGAGGTTTTAGATCTCAAGGGAATAACATATGCTTTTCCCCTTACTATAAAGAGAGAAATACAGAGCTGGCTTATGCTTTTCTGGCCCTGATTTATGAATGCTTTTCTATTTTTTGTAGCTGCTGACTATGAATCTATATGTCTGCATATTTGAATCATATTCCATATAGAAACTCAATCCCTAGAGTCAAAATTTCAAGTAACAGTTACTTAGCAGTGACCATAAAACACATACATGTTCATACATATATCATCCTTAGAAACAGAAATGTGAATATGCCATAGCTGTTGTGCTGGCCTGGTTCCAGAGTCAGAATTTAATCTCTCTGCTTTAATCATTCTGCTCTCACCAAAACTTGTCAATAACCCAGTCAGCAGCCAGATTCTATACAATGAACCAAGCAAGGAAAAATATATTTCAGATATTAAGATTATTTTTCAGGCCTTATTACATCAATTAATTCTACCATAGTTATAGTTAGGTATAGTTATTGGCATATTAGAGGCATACAGTTGAATTTTCAGGACCTGATGCTGGTCACTCTCAATCCAATTGCAATGCAAATATATCTCTGGTAACTCCACTGGATTATTTTATGATGGAGACAAGCATCATGAATGGGGCTAAAAACCAGGCAGCTTAAATAACAACAGCTGGATTTTGAAGTGGACTCATAAATTGTACCTTCTGCTTTGCCACCTAACTTTCCCTTAGCATTGCTGATTAAACTCTGTAAAAAACATTTGGTTTGTTCTCATAATTTCTTGTTTAATCTTGATTTCCCTTTACCCCACATTCACATATTCAGCAAGTATTATCCATGCCCACTGATGACTCAGTTCCTCTGCCTCTACCCCAAACTAGACTGAAACGTTCAATTCAAATTGTTATCACAAAGTGAATAGAGTAAAAAAATATCACTAGATGAAAATTCAAGTTCTTTTTTCTCCTAGGATATCAATCTTGTGCCTTCCCACTGAGTTGACTTTAACCTTTCAGAAGAGCTTATCTATCTTCAAAACTATAGTCTCAGCATACTTGCTGTTTGCCTGTGTTTTCTCCCTTTGGTGTCTGGAGCAACAAAAACTGACACCTACTGCAAATACTTAATGAAATTCTGTGCTGAAATGACCAACACAGATCATCCTGCAACTGCAGGGTCAATTCAGAAAGGAGCAATCTGCTTGCTGGAGGAGTATCTCTAAAGTTAAAGACACTACATGAGAGTGTTTGACAAAGTAGGAAATAAAAAGGACTCAGGACCACAACCTGGTGACCAAGAAAAAGAAATCTGGGTAGTCTGTCACAGCATGCCATTTTTGAGCACAGGATCTATGAACAGCCACACTTGAGAAGAAATGATACATGTGAGGTGAAGTGGAATCTTCTGAGTATTTGCAACCCTGCCTGCACCAGGCAGCCAGGTATGAAGCAAACTATGAGTAGAGGAAAACAATGGGTTTCATTTGAAAAAAAAAGACAAAACTTCTCCCTTGGGAACTCATTCAACTGTGGTCAGGCAAGAGCCCCTTCCACTGTTCTGCTCTGCTGCTCAAGCTGCCACCTTAAAGCACAATTTCAGGCAGGCAGCTGCCAAGCTATTCTACTGTAAAAAAATTCCAGGTAGGATTCACTTGAATTTTTCGGAAAAATATTTGAAACACAGGAGGCTATCTGTGGACATAAGGAAATATGTTTTTACTATAAAGTGGCTAAGCACAGGAGCCAGTTGCCCAGTTAACCCAAAAACCATCTGAACATACTCCTAGGCAATGAGCTCCAGGTGATGCTTGTCCAACAGGAGGTTTGACAAGATAATGTCCAGAGGTCCCTTCCAACCTCATCCATTCTGATTCAATGACCTCTGCCAAAAGGTACTTCTATGTGGGGCTAGTCTAGTATAAACTCCATTTGTGTGCTTTTAACTGAGAGCAATACATCTGACACAGAAACTTCTCCAAAGGATCTGTGTATTTGGTATCCAAGAAATATTATTATAATATTATGGTTCATTTTCATATCTGAAACAGAGCTTGTCTAAGTTGTACATTACAACAGTTATCACTGTCCCATTTACCTTCGGAACAACATTTGCAAATAGATGATCAAGCAGTTTAACAGAATCTGTGCCTTTTACTTTAAACTTGCCAAATGGTGACAGGTCAATCACACCAACTTTTTCCATAACCTGTTTGTACTCACGACCTACAGGGTCAAACCAATTTGTGCGCCGAAAACTGGGTCTGAAAGACAGCATTTAGACACATAAAACACAATTTAGAAATTTTGTGCTCTTTGCAGCAAAACGTAGTCTTCAGGTTTTTTTCACTTTAATAACCATCCAAAAAAGATTGACTTTCCTAGTTGTAGGTAGTTTACCCAATATTTTCTTTAGTCTAACACAGCTTGATAATTAAAATCCTTTACCAACACAGAAAGATATGGGTTAACATTATATCAACCACTTTGTATAATAAACTGTGAACTGTTCAAATGTTAGAATAAGAAGTGGGCTGTCATGAGTAAATTTACAGCATACTTTGTCAATGAATCATTTATTTAAGTTTGAGGTGTCGAAGGCTTTATTTCTGAACAGCAAAATGTGTCTCTTTATTCCTTTATGAGCCTCATTTAGATTAGACTACAATATCTCACAGAAGATATTTATTTGCTGGAGACTTCCTGATGCAGGCAGGTTAACTAGGTAAGCAACAATGGGGGCGGGGGGGGGGGGGGGAAGCAAAGAAGATAGGGCTTCTCCTCTCCAGACACTTACACAGAGAAGAATAAGATTTTTCATGAAAATATTATACTGTGCTGCTGATCAAATATTAAGAGATGGAGAAAAACACACATTGATAATGAACACGTTGTTTTCCAAGCTCTTCCTTGAGCTTGGTTGCTTTCTGGTATCTCAAACCTAGAACAGATACAAGATACCTTTATGTGTGTTTTGAAATATCTTCATTATCTGAATAAAATGTATTCTAAACCACGGAAAAAGTAAGAATGGAAATTAATCTAATAGATACTTCTTGCTGCAATGAATGATAAATGCATGCTTCTCACTAAATTTAAATTGACTGCCTTTTGCTATCAGGACAATTTTTTAGGGCAAGAAAAAAAATTAATATTTCATTTACTTGTATCCAGTCTCATCTCCAGGTTTGTAGAACCAATGAGGTTGCTCCCATCCTGCATGGAATCCCATTGAACATTTTGATTTTAGCAAATCATACAGCCCACTAGTTCTCTCTGTTGGTCTCCCAGCAAATCTTTCTTCTTTAGGGTAACCAACTAGAGGGAGGGAAAAAAAAAAACCAAACCAAAATCACCAAAAACTATGGCATGCTAAGATCATGATCCAAGATAGAAAACACATCTATAAGCAGAGAAATCTAGATACAGGCTTTGCTGGAATCTATCTTTAGGATATAAATGTATTATAAAAAATATCTTCTTACCAATGTTATTAAAGCCATAAGATTCTCTTGCTTTGGCTGCTGTGTATTCTGTGGTGGTCCACTTTCCATAGCGGTTTGGATCTACTTCTATCAGGTCAAATGGAGGTTCTCCCTCAAGGATCCAGTCACTGAGGTACTTTCCCATGCCACCAGCATGTATAATGCCATACCTTAAAACAGGAAAAAATGTCCTGCAGTGCCAAGTATTTCATATTTTGCTTTTTTAAATCAGTACTAACATATACTACTAATACAATCCCCAAAGTATTTTGAATTTTTCCCTCTTTTTTTTAAATTTGTTCTGCTTTGTTCTCCTTTCAGGAATTAAATTCTATATTAATGGATATTTCCACAGCCCCACTGTACAATGTCATTGGTAATGTACAGCAGTTGCAGTTTAATGACAAATAATCATTAACACCAAATGATTTAAATTTTTTAATACCTTTTAATACCACCATGTCTTCAAAAAAATTGCCAAAATAGCCTTCCATCTAGAATATGTCTAAATTAATTCTTAGTTGTTTGTGAAATGCTCCCATGAGCACAAAAGAAAAATCCTTGAATAAACAGTAAGTCTGTCTCAAATCAAGTTTAGATTAACATGCAGCACACCACAGACACTTATACAGAATAATGAAGCTAAAAACAACTTAAATTGCTGGTCATTAACTTTGCAATCTGAATTCTAAGTCTTCATTTAAAATAGGCAAGGGCTTTACCAAGAAGAAAAAAAAAGAAGTAATCATTTCATTCTAATGCATATGCACAGGAAGAATGAATCCATAATAGCAATGATATGAATTTGATATAGTATCTTATCCATTATTTATTTATTTATCTAAATAAAATAGAAACATAAAAAAACTGAGTACACTAAATAATTTTGCCAGCTACAGTCAGTACAGTGCAATTCAGCACAAACCTTCAGACTCAGCAGAAACTTCTATCGCTGCAGTGGATGCAGGAAGGATGAGTGCTTATGAACTGCCACTACAGAAGAGTTAGCTGTTGCTGGTGCTAATTCAATTAAGCAACTCTTAGTTATTCATGGGTACAAGCTTTGGTACCATGAAAGCTTAAAATGCCTTCAAGTACAGCTCCAGATGAAATCTTAGGCAGTTTAAGTCTTCCTGTGCCTTTCACTGCAGCCAAAGGCAAAGGAGAGCAGCAAAGAGATTGGTGACAGACCAAACATAATGAAGACCTTTAGCTTCAGCTGAAGACTGCTGAGCTGATGGCAGGGCAAGCCCAGGAGCAAGGCAGTGCAGAGGAGGCTGCCCTGCTACTACAGGTACAGCACTGCAACTGGACTGCACTTTGCAGTTTTGCAGCACTGACTGTGCAACACATTGATTTTGGTGCTCTTAGCCGGGCCCACATTATCAGAGATTTTACATTACAAAGGGTGCCCAAATCCCTCCTCATCTTAGATAAGAGGGAGCTAATTGTGTATATGCAACCACCGGAATTCTGCTGCACAAGAATGAAATATGTATTTCAGGGATAGGATTTTTACAAGTAGCTATGAAGAGTGGTACAGTGTAGGAATCTCAGCCTTATTATGATTCAGACAAAACTTCCTTCATGAACTTTAACTATTTTTCCCCAGTTTTTAATCTCTCCTTCCAATCCCTAACAGATTAATTCCCCATTGTACCTGTCACATTCTTACGTCTTACTTATGAGGTGCTGTGTCTCACCCACTTTCAAGTCTTTCCATTCCTATTCCTAGGAAATCTGAGTCTCTTCACATTGTGGTACCTTTTCTAGTGTTTTTGTCCCAGGTTATAGAATGGTTTCACTGCTTTGAATTAAATTTTTCTGAATAAAATCCTAAACTACTCTCGTTAATATTTTAAAAACTTTAAGTAACTAAAAATGGGAAGCATTGAGCAACCTTAATAATAAATAGTGCTACAAGCTCTTCTAACTATATTTAACTTCTTTGCATGTTAAAATGCCTAGCAAGCTGCTAATTTTAGATAATAAAAATCCTCTAATCTAAAAGCACTAAGTCCTCTGTCACAATGTCCCTGCTAGCTGACTGCAAGATAAGGATTTGCTAATGCACACAAAAAATTACAAGACTTGTGGAACCACTGCAGTGACCCAGAAGCATAGAACAGAGTCAAAAGTCCCTGAAGAGCCAACAAAGTAATCCAAAGACAGCCACATAACTGCAACCCATGTCTAAACATTTTGAGATTAATCAAACTCCCGAAACAAATTGTTTAAAGAAAATTAAGTAGTCTTCAATTTTTTACACATGGAATTTGATTCTGCTCCCATTGACAACAACAAAAAAAACATGTTCCAAAGTCTGACCACAGAGTAATGAACTTAAACAGTTGCTTTGGTGAACAAGGTCTAGGCAAACCGCTTTTGTAACTATAAGTTCTGCAAATGTTACTGAAAGATAACATTATTTTTTTTTTAAATCCAAGCAGCAAAGGTGAATACCTTTCACAATGAATCATTGCAAAATTACCAAGCTCTTTTATTTTGAGAGCCTCAGAAAGCATGTTAGTGATACTGCCTTATCTTACAATCGGAGGGTTTGTTTGTTTTGGAATGAAAGAAACCTGGAAAAAGCTGAGCTGGATTTTGAACAGCAAATTAGGCAATTGGAAAAACAATGTAAACAGAATGTGTTCAATAAGATCTGCTTGGAATTGTATTTGGTTCATTCTATCCATCTTGAATCAATGGTCAAACTAAGACAACTAAAGAGATGTTGGTGTTTTAACACTTCCTCAAGTGCAGCCATAATAAATAAGATGTAAATCACATTCAAGAAAAACACTATAACGGGTGGGAGAACAACACCAGTAAACCATATATTTCTATCGTTGCACTGCCCTCTTTATTTGATTTCCTCCAATATCCAGCAATGTAATTTTTCAGCTCCACTTTCAACAGTCAGAAACACTGGATTTGTATCCCTAGAGCAGTCAGTCACACACTGCACTGGAATGTCTTTCATTAAATAGGCCTTCAGTTCTTCACACAGAACTGTATAGTGGACACTCATTGTTGTCCAACTTCAGAAACCAGATTTACATACAACAAACAACTGTGAAATATAGTGTAATTAAAAGCAAGAAATAAAATTAACTGAAAAGTATACTTTTAAACACAGTATTTTTGTCACTTTAAATTGCTACACAGACAGTAAGAAGTACTACCATTTTGTGTTGCTTCATAAAGTGTCACAGGTATTGGCATCCAGAATAAAAGGAGGAAACAAAAATTACTGAGAGTAAAGAAATAAGAGAAAAGGATGATCTTACATTATAGAGGTTGTGGTTATTAAGATTATTTACAATTACATTTTAACACAAAATATGTGTAAAACAACTCCCAAGCCCATAAAAATGCACAAAGCTTGAGGTGACTACTATTTTAACAATTTGATAGACAAAAATTGTCACAAAGAACTTACTCACCCAAAACCAATGGCTACCCAGTAATTTCTGACACCCTGATGTGGTCCCACCATAGGAAGAATGTCTGGAGAATAAGTGATAGGGCCTGAAATTGTGTTTACGATGTCTGCTTTTCTCAAAACAGGGACCATTTCCATGGCAGCCTCAATATGCTCCATTATTCTGTCTAAATCAGACTCAAAAAGTTCTTTTCCAAATCCTGCACAAGTAATTGACTCATTATATATACTTATTTACACAGAGAGTACATACATTTTCAATACAGATATAGTATCTATATAGAAATATAGGTGTCTATATCAATACAGCTATCTATATCAGTACAGCTATCTATATATAAAAGATTTTTGATAATAATCAGTGCATATGTTCAAGCCTTTGCCATCCTACATAGGAAAAATGGCATGCATAAAAACATAGTTACCTGCAGGACCAAGTTTATTTGTCACTGCAATTATACCATCCTTTATACATATTTGTTTAACCCTAAGGTCATGCAAATTCAACAATGAAGTACAAAGGAAGTGAAGATACACAGAAACTTTCTTCTACATTAATAAGACTCACTTATTTTTCTCAATATGCCATTAATTTGACAAGGGGGAAAAAGGTACTTCCTGTATCTGCTTATGATTTCCATGAAATCATACAAACTTCTGGGTACATTTCACCCCTCAGCCTGGACTCTAAGCATGGCTGAACATCATTATGTGGAGGCACTTGATGCTACTGGAGACAGTAAGATCCAGAAGCCGTGACAGGGCTATCCAAAACTGAACCATTTTAACTGCCCTTCCTTAGGAAATACTGCGTTTTTTAAAACAGCAATACTAATGACTTTGTATAACTTCTTGTCTGGAAGTGAATGGAAAGCTGGAGCCTAGATATAACACAACAATTTATAATGATTTTTAGTAAGCAGCTGTATGACATAGGACATTTTTGTATTCTATACATATCTACAGCTCTCTTGCACCGACATCCAAGCACAGCATTTTGTCTAAGACATTCCTTTGCTGGTCTTATTTGACAATCACATTATCTCGGGGGTATCAATAAATATCCAGGGCCCCTGTCAGCATGCTGGAGAAAATGGTAAGAAAAATTTCTATTCAGGCAAAAAAGGCTATATAGTGCAGATTTGGTGACTGCCTCTAATTTAAATACACAAGCACCTCTTCAGGAAGTAGGGTAAGACTACATTGTAGCAGGCTTTTCTTACATTACATTTGTATTTCTGTTATCTTTTTATCACTAGAGTTACAACTATTCTTTGAAAAAAGTTTTTGCATTACAATCATGCATTGCAAATATTTTGTATTTTCTGTCACATAAGGCAGCATGACAGCCTGGGATTTATGCTCATTAAAATGTGTGCTAGTGCCTATTATGTTTAAAGATTTAATATTCTTAGTCACCTGGTGGGACTCCATTTGTTACCCACGACTCCTGGAGCTTCATTTTCTCCTCACTTTCATATGGACCAAACAAAAGTCCATCCCTTTCTTGCCTTAGATAGTATGATCCTTCTAAGTCACGGATCACGGGCAATTCTGTTTTTAGGGCTTTCACTTCAGGGATAGTTGATGTTACAACATACTGATGATGAACAGGTATTAGAGGGTGTTGCAGGCCAATCATCTTGCCTATTTCACGGGCCCAGAAGCCTAGAGAAGAAAAAAACCAAAATCAAAATAGAAATATTTAAACATTCATTTCAGTGAATGGAAAATGACAGTAAAATATTTGCAGTACACACTGTGCTTTTATGTGCAACAATTTTTTCCCCATACTTCTAATTTTCACTTTATTTTTCATATTACTAGCATATTTTTCCTTCCATAATTCCATGTCCTTTTTTCCTAATTATATTATTATATATTATTATAGTATGCACATATCAAAATATAACTAGTAAATTATAAATTAGACTTCTAAAAGTTCAGAAGAGAATTTAATTAACAGTTCCAGAAACCCCATGGCTTATTTCAGCAAAGTAGGTCTGCAGTGTACTCCTAACAAAGTTAGAGACCCTTAAAATCCGGAATAAATTAACTCACATCATAAGTGTGAGTTAATTTAACATGAACCAAGCCCCTTACTATCAACCAAATGAGCTTGCATGCTTTAACAGCACCTTAGTTAAGTGCTAACATCCCAAAAGACTAAGGCAGTACTTTTCAGGCAACTGACCTCAGGAATTGGAGTTTCTCTCCTCTTTCATATGCATCATGTGACTCACATTAATTAATGTCTCACACAGCAATCAAATCATAATGATGCTTGTACTAGTGAATATACAAGTGTGCTCTCCTACAGCCATCACATTAGAAGTTCTGATACAGACTCTGACAAGAAAATGCAAGCAACCATTTCCCTGCCTCTGCAGCTGGCTCAATATCCTTCATGCATACCGTGAGAGAGAAGTCAGAAAAGACCTAATTCTCCTGTGCTAAGGTTAAATTGGTATGGCACACTCACTTAGTGAAGTATCTGTGTCAGAATGAATGAGTGGAAACCACTTCACTGCCAAACACTAGTTTGGACTCTGCATCATGGCTCTCACATCTGCTATGAGGCTGGAACAGAACAGACTTGGGAACCAGACAGGTACAACTGACTGGAAAGGCAGCTGCTCTCAGCTGCTTTGAATATCCCTCAGCCCCACTCTCCTGACTTTTATATCAAGGACCAGAGGTCTCAAGAGTGGGAATGAAAGGGGGAAATCCAATGAAATAAGAGTTTCAGGGGAGTTTTCACTTTTGGAGTGAGGGTTGGAGGAAGACAAAATCAAAGACAATGAAGAGGTAGCCGGGCCTTCCAAATAAAAGGCTGTGTGCCATATGGCTCCAAGCAAAAGAAGGCAAGACAGCCTGGTTCCTGGGAAACCAGCTGACTCCAAATTGCTTAAGACAAAATATCTCCAGCAAGATTTTCTACCTAACACAGCTGTCCCTTCTCCTGGGACATAGACTTCATGTGCCCAGCTTAATGTGCAACTTTTCCTTCCTTTTCTTCCTTTGGTTAAGAATTTGTCTTAACCAAATTCTCCTACCTCTCTCCTCAATTCCATTGTCTCCAAGACGTGGTCAAAATTTCTCAGTGCCCCAAGGACAATAAAAGGCATACATGAGCTTGAATAGCTTCACCAGGGATGTCCACCCATACCCATGGGCACAGGAGTCCCATTCCAGGTCAGCTCAAGTCCTTCAGAACCTGTCTGAGCTGGTTTGATTGTGTGTCTGTTTACAGCTCTGTCACAACCATGCCCGTGCCTGGCCATGGAACATATTGATCCAGACCCTGATCCGCGGACTACTTCTCAGCTTGACCTCAGCTCAGTCTCAACTCTACAGTCCTGCTTATCGATTGGCGGGCATCATTTGACCTCGGTTACCGTCACCAGACCTGTTCCTGACCTGTGGTAACATTCCTGGCTCGGCCTCAGCCTGGCATCATCACTATGGATCTGACTGTGCCCCAACTCCACAAGTCCACCTGGAGGCCTGGACCGCAGGCTGACCCCAGCTGCAGGCCCTGGGCCTCCCCTGCTCAGTCCCCTGTGCCCTGCCGGACAGGGCCCTTGCTGGCTCGGCCACCCTCGTTTCCCTGCTTGGCTCCCTGTCCTGTGGGGAGCAGCCAGTTCATGTCACTTGCTGACATTAACTGGGAATACATGCTCTCACCTCCAGCATGGCTTGAAGCCGGGACAATTAGGAAAGTTGAATTGGGCCGTGCTGGCCTTGTGCCATTCCCCTGTGCCAGGATGGCTGTCAGTCTCTTATTTAATATTACAAACCAGCCACAGGGCCTAACACCCACAGTTTTAAAAAAATGCCAAGTTTCCAAGGAAAACATTTTCTGTGGTTATTCACTTAACAGTTACTGACAGCCAGGAAAGGAAAAGCAGCAGAGGAAATCCAGCACCACCTTGAAGAGATCTGTTAGCCCAGTAAAGCCCTTGCCCAGTAAATGCTAGAAACTAGCACCTGTTGTAGTCGCCATATGTAAGGCTTTTGCTTCTAAATGGCATCTCAGCATTTGGAGGAGACTCATTGCCAGAACATTTGTTATGTCAGTTAGATTGGTTGAGGGGTGATTGTGCCATAGAGTGACCCAAAACATCCTTTAAGGCTAATGAAACATTACTTATGTTCTCCTATACAGAAGACAATGAAAAAATTTGAATAAATCTGCATTTCTAGCACATATGCAAGGGTTTCCTTCATTACCCAGGACACATGCAAATGTGGATTTAAGTGGCAGGTAGCAATCTTTAGGGAGCTCCTTTTGATTTGGGCATTTCTGTGTCACCTACAAATAAAACTATTTTAAGGTAAGGTGAGCTAGTGATTCACAGAGAACAGAAAAAGTTAAAGCAGCAGAAAATTAGGTCTTTGAAAGAGCTTTTTTTCTTTCTTAATAAGAAGAAATTTCTTAGCAATTAGATTTTGAGAATAACATTACATACCGAGCCAATTTTAAAGTGTTTTTCAGTAAGAGACAAATAGTTTAGGTTTGTTTAAAATAAAATTTACAGCACTATTATTCTAAAAAAGTCACACATGATAAGTACTTTTTAAATTGCTTAAAATAACAAAAGGTGACATTTACTAAAAGAAAAATACTACAGTTTCTTTGTTTAAGGTTTTTGAACAAAAACAAAAATGGCAAAAAGAAGAATACATTCTCTGAGACAAAATTCTAATTGGAAGCAGATGTGAAGTCATATCACACATAGTAGAGATAAATGAAGGCATCTATTATATCTCTAGGACATTTGTGAAGATTAAATTGTAGACACTGCAAACATCTGATGCTGAAATATTTAGTGGTAGTATTACTTAACATATCTGCTGAAGTATGTCATCTGACCATTTCTTGGTTTTGAAAAAGAGAATCTTCTACCACTATATATAAATGCTTGTATATATAGTGCATGCATGTCTGAAAATATATGCTTATATACACACACCCACACTGTATATACAGACAAAATTCACAATTTTTGGAGACTTTAATCAAACATTCCATTATAAATAGGCTGCAAATAACTTCAGCAGGCTCAGTATAGTTGCTTCATGTCAGGGATTATTTATTAGGCATCTGCTTTCCTCTAAAATGGAAATATCACATAAGGAACAGCTAAAGATTGGTTGGAACTAGTTTGTTCCAGTTCTGCAGCAGATGTCAGTTGCAGGGTGAGGCGGGGAGGGGGAGAGGGAATGTAAAGAGCCTTCTGATGTATTTTTCTCTGCAACATGAGCCTAAAATTATACAAGTCATGATCTGTAGTGGAATGAGGCAAGGCTGAGAAAAAGAATTAATGTTATCTGAGAAAACATTTATAAGAGATATGTGTTACACAGTATTGATTTTACATCATTAGCCAGAATGTTAAGCAATATGTGCTTCAAATATTCATTTTGGCTGAACAGTTAACTACACAGGAGAATTAGGTCAATACATTGTTGATTTAAAAACTTATTAAATAATAAAAAAAGACTTATGAAAAGTCCACAAGAGTGCATTCTAATATTTGCAGATAAGCTCTGAAAAGCATTTACCAGAAAACCCTGCCTAATATCAACTTGATATATTAGCCAAAGAAAGATAACTATATTACAAAAATATAAGAAAATTACTACATCTGTGATACTTCATCCATATGATGCAGAGCAAATAGGTGGGAATAATGAGTGTCTGGAAGTTTGTGGCCTGACTGCCAAGAGAGCTGCCTTTCATAATCTTAGATCTGTTCCAGACCAATATATCCACACTGTGTAACAAATGATATAAGGATTCTATTTGTAAGAGAGCTTGTGATTTTGTAACTGAATGCTGTTCCATAGTTCATGCCTGAAAGATATGAACTGTCAGTCCAAAGGCAATCAAATATTAACACCTCTCATTTTCCAAGTGCTTGACTTCGTGATTTACATAAAATTTTTAAAATTTGGTTTCCCTGTTTGTGTGGCTGATTGCCTTCTAAAAAGCTTACTAAACTCTTCTAGTCCTCTTTTTCTCCAAAATTCATTATGTGGCACTCATGAGCAAGCTTAGAGCCTCAGAGTCTTGTTATTTTAACGAGGCATATAGCAATAGCAGGTGATCACCTATGTATGGAAAACATATATAAGAAAGTGCACTTTTCCATGGGCTTTCCCGTAGGTCTTTACCAAAAGCCTGGAATGATTTAACATAAGACAGGGTTGTCTATATCCCTGAATCTGAAAGAAAGACCTCTTAAGCACATCCCCAGAGAGTCCAGCTGTTTGATCCCACTGTCTCTAAATTTCTCTCTCTTTTTTTAATGCTATCTGAAATTCTACTTTTACTCCAGTCCTTATATCCTTCTTCAGCTATTTTGTCACCATGTGCTAGTCAGTCTCCCTCACTTGTCAAGTTCTGTCCCAGCAGCCTTCTCTTCCTTCCAATCCACTCCTATCTACCCTTCCATTTCTATGACATATTTCACCAGTCTTTCATGCTTAAGCAGGTCAGTTTTCCACTCAGTTTCCCATACTTGATACCCATTGCTTGAGTATCCTTACTAATCATTTAATCTGAAAAACTCCTAGCTTCAGTTTCCTTAAGGAAACAAATCAGATACCTTCCCACTATCTCTCTGGTGTCATCCCTACTGCTGCCATTCACTCCCAGTTTGAGCTTCCTTATTCAGTAAGTCCTGTATCATCTAACTGTTCCACTTGTTGCCAGTGCTCCTAAACACTTCCAGAAATCTTTCCAAGGCATTTTTCTCTCCCAATCTATTACCCTTCCTGTCCAATTCCTTCATAATTCCCATTGTCACCGATGGTATTTTACCCCCCAACAAGCATCTCTATCTCACTTAACGTCATTTTATCTGTCTTGCACTAAAAATAGGTGCTTTTATTTTTTTTTTCTGTTCCACTGTAAATATAAAGAAAGGAATTATAAAGGTGTATTCTTGCTCTCAGTTCACTTGTCCCATCTGAGTAAGAAAGTCAGCTTGGAATATCACAGCTTCCAACTGAAGCCTGATGATTCACTGCAATGGGAGGTATGCGGGACCAATGCCCTAAAAATGCAGATATGATCCAGTTTGAGGCAGAGTCAGTGAAACTTTAATCTATATGGTAGATATTCAGCATGTTTTGAAACAACAGAAAACAGAAAATCTTCTTCTACGAAGCAGAAAGCATGCTTCACATAAAACTTTTCACCAATAACATATTTTTCTACACTTGTATAAAGCAGTGTAATAATAAACAAATAAATTTAGATTTACTACAAGTTTTCAGACTTATTAAGTTGATAGGAAAATAAACACAATTCCAAAGGACACTTGCCCAAAAGTTCTTTGAAGCAGAAACATCAGTTTGGCCTCTTTAACACAATGAAGAATAACATTAGTATATGTAAATACAAGCTCCCCTGAGTTAGGCAATTTTTATGACATACAAAAAATGCACTGTTAAGCCAAGCACATGTTTAAAATGTGACTCAAAAGACAACAAAGAAATCTTCCATTTCAAGGGTATGTGGATAGAGTTAAACCTTGGAGGAAGATCATAGTGAAATAGGCAAGGTCAAATTCTCAGTCTCTTAAAAGAAACAGTGAAGTTATTTGTATTTCGTGTATACATTCCTTCTGCCTTCCTAAGTATGTTTCATTAGGTTTAAGAGAAACGTTCGGTTCACCTATTGAGCACTGGAACAGGCTTCCCAGGGAAGTAGTCACAGCACCAGCCTGACAGAGTTCAAGAAGTGTTCGAACAATACTCTCAGGAAAATGGTGTGACTCTTAGGGATGTTGCTATGCAGGGCCAGGACTTGGAGTCCATGATCCTTGTGGGTTTTTGCAACTCAGGATATATTCTATGATTCTGTGACTCTAGACCTGGACTCTCTCCTACACAACTTATTATAGACCACTAAAGGTTTCTTTTGCTACAAAAAACCTAAGAGGGCAGTCTGATAACTAACTGCTGGAGACAAATCAGGGCAAATACTTTTAATGCCTATTCAAGGGCAATTAATATAAGAGCTAAATTTTCACCATACTGTGAAGAAATATGTGCAAACCACAAACCAAGTGAATGTTCAAGAACATAAATATTCCTTATACGTGTAACCCACACAATTCAGTACAGGTGTTAGCTAGTATGTAAATCTGAAAAGCACTCTAAAGCTTATATTAAATCTTACCTGCAGTATTCACAATTCTCTTTGCTTGGATTATTCCAAGTGGAGTTTCAACTTCCCATGTCCCGTCTGATCGGGAGTTCAGATTAGTTACTTGCACAGGATAATTTAACTGAGCACCATATTTTCTGGCTCCTGCAGCCAAGGCCATAGTTAGAGAATAAGGATCAATATGACCATCTCCAGGGTTATACAGGCCAGCTAAAACCTAAATGGAGGTAAAATCCCCCAAAATGAAAAAAAGTAACATTTATCAAAATTAGATAGTTTAAAAAAAAAACAAACCACTTTCTTACTTGAATACAGTAAACTTCAGGAAGTTTTCAAAATATATAATAATTTTACCCAACCTAACAATGGCCTATGACAGTCAAATTCCTCAGATCTCCCATGAAATCAAAGGCTGCAATTCTTTAATATTATAATATTATAGACACGGTAATTAATAGTATGTGCTCTAACACACAGTATGCATAAAATTCACAAGTTCTGATTTTAGGCTATGATACATTTTTTTTCCAATGAAAAACAAGAATCTGTTGCACAATTTGTAAAAAGAAAGGAGACTCTACATGTATATTTCTGACAGACCAATATTTAAGTGCAATGGAAGTTACATATCATAAAACTAGCTTCTTTACCTTATCCATGTTCAATAAGGGAAATAGTTCCTGCACTTTCTCAGGCGTGATTAAATATTGCTCTGTTGGGTGCCAACCAGCACGAGTCATTTGGTATTTGAATTCATCCACCCTAGTAGGGGTTGAAGCAATTCTGATACTGCCAGGCTGATGAAACCCCACAGACTAAATAAAAAAGAGAAACAGCAAATTACTGAAAGAATCTTTACTGATTGCTATATATGTATTTTTTCTGTGCTAAGAGGAGTCTACAGGAATTTTTCCACTAACATCATTAAGAAAAATGCAAGAAAGCTATGGGCCCTTGAAGGAAGAGGCCCTGGACATAGACTCCTAGAAAAAATATTTTTTCATAAAGTTATCAAATTAGCTTCCTAACTTAATGCATACTATCTTCAAAACAGTTAAAAGAAGTCCTTATTGAATGCCATGATACATCTATTTTACTTGATATATACATCATATATACTTGATATATGCACTCACACACTTTCAAAAGTAGAATCAGATACTTCTCAAAAATAAGTATATATGATATACTTTACTTTAAAAGCTGTCATTTGCATGACTTCCTATTGAATGTATTTAACTAAGCACCTTTATAAACACAATGAAAAAACACTCATTGGTTTTGTCTTTTTAATAAATTAAACTTCCTTACAGAGATGGACACTGAATGCTTACTTTTCTTCACCTTTTCTATGTTATCTCACAGGACAATGATAAGGCTGAATAAGTCTTTCACTGGAACTCACAATGATAATCTGATGTGCCAGCTTATCTAGTTGAGTAGCAGAAAGAAGAAAAGAGCATTTTATGACAAATATGAAAAATATCTGTCATACATATATATATATATATGACAAATATTAAAAATATATGAAATTTGTAGACTAGTAAAGTGAGGTTCATTCAATTTCTGCTGCTGTCCAAAACAAGCGCAAGTTAAGTAAATGAAATCTATAAGGTTGAGAGATGCCAAATGAAAAAGATGACTCCTGTGTTTCTCACATATCCATTCCTTAAGTCACTAAATAAAAACGTTGAAAGGGACACAAAGAATTGCAGCAATCATCTCAAGTAGAAACAGCATAATATCATATGAATTTTTAAGTAGACATATTTAAGGCAGGAATGTATCATAATCAATCTGTTCATTCCAGATTCCTTGTACTATTTTAGCTCCTTTATCAAATTAAAGTTGCAGACTCTCTGTTGTGTCTTGAGATGTTTTATGAGTACCATTTTCCTAAACTGCAGAGGGATCTGGGAAACTATCTACAAAATGTAGTGACTGGGTATGAAGAAGAATGTATTTCAATAAAAAGGTGCTACTGCTACTTCACACCATTATCAACTACACTTTTTTGTAAGACTATTGCTACAGTTGATATTGCTCTGAATTAACACTTCAAAGGTTAAGGGGATTACCTGTCCTGTCTCTTCTTCAAGCTTTTCATAGAGTTTGATGCTATAAGCATGGATTTTCTTCAGGTTTATTCCAGGATGAAAATAAGTAGTTAAACCAGCCTCAAATAAGAAATAGGAACAATAGATTAGAAATGCAGTATTCTTGCCTTCCTTCCAACTGTCATCTAAAAAGGAACTGCCAAGATACTGTAAAGAAAAACAACACATGGATAGAGCCAACTGCTACAAAAATAAAAATAAAGTATTTTCTGTACTTAAGCCATTTCTGTTTTCTGCACAGGTGTTTTCCCATCTGTCTTTTCTCACCAAGTCTGCCAACCCATGATAGTGTTGCAGTTGTTCTGTCCTATCTGATATCTCAATTTATATACAATATCATAGTGCACCAGATTATTGAAATGCCCAGATAATCCAGTGGAAAAGAGTGTAAAATTAATCACTTGTCAGTATAATATTTTGCAGTTCTATCTATAGTCTATTCATAAATTTGACTAAAAGTATTTTTGGCAATTTTCATAACAATCTGAGTTTAAGAAGACAGAAACCTACAGGAGGGAGATTCATCTAGTAAGGGTCCCATGAAGAAAGCAGGTATGTTGATTTCAGGAAGTCCTTGGGTTAAATTAGTAGTCTGGAAAAAATATTCCTTGCTCATTTCTTATTATCATATTGAACCATTAGCATCATACAGGACACAGCTGAAAACTAGATATTTGACTAAATGCGATTTTTATCTCATTTAATACATGTGTGTACATGCTGTGAACACATTTACTTAAATTACCTTAGAGTAAGCCCCAGGGCTGTTTCACTGCTGAGTTTTTAGCTGAAACTTGTCTGTTTATCAAAAAATAAAGGGCCTTTTTTCAGTGTGTACAGAATGAAGAAATAAAATAGGCATTGAAATATTTAAATTTCCTTAGCCATTAACAATGTCTAAGAATAATTAATTTACTTCTACTTGCAAATTTTGTTATCTCATTTTGGTTTTTCCTGTATTCTTTTATTTATGTAAACATTTTCTGGCCTTCTGTTATTCTTCCAAATGTAGTAATAAATCTTCCAGATGTAAGGAAATTCCATTTTAGTGGTCACTATTAGTGTTGTCATTTTGAACTAAATGAGTCACAAATCACTTGCAAGTTAGCTACAAACCCATATATATTCAAGAGCATTTAATTGCAGGGATTAAATAAATGCTTCAATCTCTTACACTTTCAAGTGAAGAAAAGAAGTTTAAATGCACTTTTGGGTTGAGATAATAAATATTTCTGATTTCAAGAGTGCAGCTGGCAGACAGCTATAACCCAATTTCACCAAATAAAAATTAAGATAATAAAATAATAAAATAATTTTAATAAAAGAAAAAGATTGAATGGGTCCTTAGGAGATTTCTCTTAAATTTCATATTCAAAGCATGATCAGCTACAAGATCAGACCACATTTCTCAAGATTTTTTCCAGATTCTTTGAGAGTCTTCATGGACAGTGGCTCCTCTACTTTCCTAGCTTCATATGGAACTTTACATTTGGCCTTGATAAATTCCATAAAACTGTCCTTTCATCCTTGCAGTCTGCCTAGGTCCCTCAGCATGGTTGCCCTGCCCTTGAGTGCATTGACTACTCCTCACAGTTTGGTGTAAACTTCAAAAGTGGATGAGCATGTGCTTCATCACCTACTCCATATTACTGATAAAGACATTAAACAGGATGGGTCCCAGGGCAGATTCCTGTGACATTCCACTTATTTCCAGGATTTGGGTAGAATATGACCCATTCACCCTCCAAGCCCAGCCATCCAAAGAGTCTTTTAACTTTCTAGCTGTCCAGCCATACATAACATCTTCAGCTGAATAAATGGATAGTGTGGGACAGGGAAATCTAGGTAAGTCTCATCCACTGATCTCCCCGTGTCTAAGAATTCATAATATTCCATAATAGACAGCAATCAGTTTTGATCTGACATGATTTATTCTTCGCAAATTTATTTTGACTCTTGCAAATCACTTTTTTTTTCCTTTATGTACCTGGGACTCACTCAACAATTTTCTGAAGAACCGAACTAGAGGTAGCTGACCTTTAGCTCCTCTGCTCAGCCCTTCGGCTTTTTCTAAAATTCATACATCTGTCCTTTGCCACATCTCTGGCACCTCCACCAATTTCAATAGTATTTCAAACGTGATACATCTGCGGCCTTGCCATGAATCAGCAGCATTATTGGAGGCAGCCGGTCTGCTCCAACACATGAGCATTTGCGAAATTACTCCAGTAATCCCTGATTTGGTCCTCATCCATCGCCTGTAGTTACTCTCCTCCTTTAAACCAGAGGCAAGAAGGCACTGAGACCTTATGAGTGTAAATTGTGACTGAATTACTCACCTCATTCCCTTATTTTCATTTTTTCAGCCTTTTGCTATTAATGCAGGAGAAGAAGCAGTTCTTGTTGCTTTTCATTTTCCTCACAAATCTTATATTTAGCTGAGGCTTGGCTTTCCTAACATCCCCTTCACATACACAGGTAACTTTTCTAAATTGCTGATTTTCAGCTTTTTCCTGCTCTGTCGCCAGTGTACTGCATTTTTCTCTAGAACTCAGTCATGAATTTGCTCTGGCCCAGCTGCTTTCCCAAGGCATCTACATGTTTTCCTGAATTTCAGTGTAAACAATTCTTGCAGTTGAAGGAGATTTTTCTCTAGGCTTTACTCTATTTTTCTAAGAGATTTTGTTATTGTACACAAACAAGATATGGAAACATAATTTAAAGAATGGCAACTTTGCTATGAGAATTGACAAAATTATTTTAAAGCATTTCTATCATTGAAATTTTTAAATGCTGAAAAGTTCATGTACCAGTTTTGTTCTATTGCAATCACTTTCAGATTTTATTCTAATGCCATTATTAAATTAGCTTTCTGAAGGAAAATGTCATTAACACTGTCATATACTATTACTACTCTTCTTGTAAGTGTGACCAAATTGTAACAAGTTATTATTTGACTTGCGCTGTGCTTTACTGTCAGCAGCAAAATCAATGGCATGTTGCAAGAAAAAGTATAATATAATATAACATGTAATAACTCACTCAGTTACATCTTTTGGTAATATAAAAATGTGCATATTTGTTGTGCTGTCTTAATAGCACACATGAAGTTTTGGCAGCAACACTAGCAGGAATATTAGCTATCTGAAACACGATCCTGAGCTCTGGCAGGACCTTCCTGGACCATCTAAGAGGTAAAATGTGGTGTAGTGCAGCAACATCTGAACCAGACTTTCAACATTTGTGGCTGCAGGCAATGTGCTATGTGCCATTCCACGTCTTAAGAGTATGTGTAATTGTCATCTGTATTTAGTATCTGTATTTAGTGTCTTCTGTATTTTGTGAGGAAAACACTGATAAAGACAGAGTATCTGGTATAACAAGGAACTCACTGTCATAGTTTTGATCTTTCTACTCATCTGAAACAGATGCCACCAACTTTTTCATCTTCAGACAAAGTCCTCTAATAGTGAGTTCAATGAAAAGAGACAATGAAGAAAATGAGAAGATACCACGTAGTTATCTATTTTAACATGGCCCATAACTAGGGGTTTTACTGTGTTAATTGCATCAAATTCCTTCTAAGATGTGTCATGGGGCGTCTCTGTCAATTTTGGTAGTGCAGGCATTTTCTCTGCTGAGCTCCAGCTCCTTAGCTTTGAAACTGACCCTCACTCAGGGCTCCAGTGTTGCAGTCACTAAGAAGTCTGGGCAAAAGTACTGGAGGAAGGGTTGCTTTAATACTGCTATGAGCAGTGAGTTAGGGTGAGTGAGTGTAACTACAAGAACACGGGAAACATTCAGTAACAACACCATTCATGATTCTGGCTCCTTACACAACTAGGGGATTTTTATTGTTTTTTACAAACATATTGTTTTGTATATGCATTGAGCAAATAAAATTCAGTCTGTGCCTCTATTTTGTAGTTATGATTCAACACACAAGATGCATGATCTGACATTTTACATGGCATTGCTCTGTTTGCCACACTGTTGTATTATACAATTACTGAATGTTGCTTCTTCTTACTACACACAGCATGGTTTCTTTTGCTTTGTTTATTGAAAGCAAGTAAAATGAAGTATACTACTTATACACTGCAGGCAATAATATTTTTTTTTCATTTCATTTTTTAATATTGTTCTCTCAAAAACCCCAAAGAACACAAAACATCTGCACTAAGATGAAGCACTTCAGACTTCCTTCTCTGGGAGAAGTATGAGAATACAAATAAAATATAATTAATTAATTTGTCCTCTGAAATGTAAATTATTGCATAAATGCTCTGTTGTATCAACAGAGTAGATCTAGAGACATCAAACTGTTGGGTTTCTGCTCTTTTGTGTTGCTACACACAGAGATAATCTCCCAATTTCAGGTAAGAATAGCTGGAAATAAATGGGAAAAGCATCCATTACTGTATTATTGTGGCAAGCTTTATTTAATTTTGTTACATTACCTCTCCAGATGTAGATTCAGAAAATATGTAATTACATAAATGCACATTGTGAACCAGTACGACCATGTGATTACCATTATTAAAGGAGGTGTTGGTACCCTGACATTATTACATGTATGTCTTTTAGTTCTTGTCCTTAGAATGCAGACAATATGCAGGCTTAAAAAACCCAGAATGTATATTTGTTACCTTTGCTCCTCCAAGATTTTATGTAATGTCAGCAATGGCACGAAAGACAGGGAATAAAGGTAAGGAAACTTCCACTACCACTGTATACACAAATGACTGTTAATTTGAGACATGAACAAAACATTTCTTACTGCATGCCAGGTAGATCCTGCAGTGAGCTCAGATTTTTCTAGCAGAACAACATCTTTCAAGCCAGCTTTAGCCAAGTGATAGGCTAGACTCACACCAACACAACCACCTCCGATGATCACTGTGTCTGCCCTGTCTTTCCCTAAGGAAGGAGATGAGGCTTCTTTACTAAAAAAAAGAAAAAATTACAGACAGTTAGAAAAAGTCAATCACACTTATCCCCATTTCTTTTGTTTACAGCTTCAACCATAATACACATGGGTTTCTACTTGGGAGTTTACACACATAGCTTATGACCTAGCCTGTTCACTCATATCCACTTTTAAAGTAAATGTTGTTTGAGCGTCATATAGGCAAACAGCTGTAATAAAAAAGAAAAAAAAAAAAAAAAAAAACGAAACAAAACCAGAAAACAACAAAAAAAGTTTGCTGCCACTTGCAACTTTAGATATCATTTATCCAATATACCCTTACATGTAGATCCTATTTCTCAAAAAGAAGCTGATGCATAACATGACAATGTCAAAACCTGACTTTGCCAAAGTACTGTAGTATGTGCAACAAATAGGCTTTAAAAATATTTACGTAGTAAGTCCCCTTAATAAATTTCTAAAACCAATGTCAGTAGACTAAGTCAGTATACATGTTCATGAAGAAAAAAGCTGGATACTTGCTTTCATATGCTGTCTATTTTGCCATGTTCACAGATTCACAGAATATTCTGACTTTGGAATGTATGCACAACAAACATCAAGTCCAACTTCTAAGTGAATGGCCCATGCAGAGACTGAATTCACAACCCTGGTGTTACTTGCAACATGCTCTAAACAACTGAGCTGTTCCCAGAGTTGGCATCTCCTACTTTGCTTAAGAAAAAACATTATAGAAACAGGTTTTTGTCAATGGCTCACACCGGCTGCTCCACACTGTACTCTCAAAACTACTTGAGTTCAGCGTAAACCAGAACTGCTGTCATAAGCAGCCCTATTCTTCTGCAAGTTAAGTGATCCTCCTCTCTACTGCCTCATCCACAGACAGCCAAGCAGCAAGCTATATGTGGAAATTTATCACAAATTTTTAAGAAGCAATTTTTTTGGATGTGAGACAAGGTAGCACACGTTATTACAGCAGCAGTACAGAGTACCATGAATCAACAGTATCTTTCTCGCCAGTTAATCTATACTCAATTTTATCTCTCCTCCTCGTACACTTTCAACTTCTTTGGCAACAGACTTTCTAATGTATAACTAGTCTCCCACGTCTCCCACTCAGAAATAAAGGCTACCAGTTTTATGTCTTATGAATGGAGATCTTATAACATTTTAAATGCAGTTGCAGGCAGAACATGCACCACGCTTGTACAATAAATGGTGGTGAATGAAAAGTAAAATAAGTGGGAGCACAGGACACCACAGCTGTTCTGTATTTGGTGCACCACACACACGCACAGGTTATTTTTTCTGATTACATATTAATTTTTGCAAGTTAACAGTAAGCTGTTTAGCAGCCAGATGTGCGGCACTTACACCAGCTTCCACTGACTTTTGAGGCACAGGGTAATCAAGGTCAAGCATAAAGACTTTTCTTATTGTTCTTTTATGCTGTGGATTTGAAATCTCCTCATGTGCCTTTCAGATTTTTAAAACCTTTGCCCAGGAGCCTGGCAAGAATCCGGGGTTCGCCTTCCCAGTGAACTAAACAGGTCACCCAGATGTTTGATCGTGCCAGTTAAAACCGGTCATTGTTTGCTTATCGGTGTGGCCCAGAAGACAACAGAAGGGACCTCGCTACACCAGGTCAGCCCCGCACCCCGGGCTGGCTCCGGCTTTGGCGCAGCACTGCGAGGCGCAGAGAGGCACCTCAGGCCACAGGTGCCGCAGCCGGAGCTGGCTCCCGTCACCAGCGCCCCTTCTGCGCATCCCGGTCAGCAGCGGCACCGTCCCTCTGCCCGCGCCCCCCGCCCGGCCCGCACTCACCGCCCCTGGGCGCCGAGGGGCCCGGGCCGGCGCGGGGGCCGCAGCCGCCGCAGGGCTCCCCGCAGCACCGCGCTCATCCCGCACACGCAGCAGGGATGGAGAGCGCTGGCTCCGCGCCGCTCTCCGCCGCGTCCCGTCCCGTCCCTGCCCCGCCGAGCCCGGCCCTCCCGGACGAGGGCGCCGGACCGCCCCTTGGAACCGGGGGGGGGCAGCCGGGGGGGCAGCCGGGGGGGCGCCTCCGCGCCTCGGGCCGGGCGGGGCAGCGGGAGGGAGCGGAGCTGCCCCGGCCGAACCAGAGCGCCCCGGGCAGCCAGGGGCCGGGCCGGGCCGGGCCGGGCCGGGCGGGGCTGGGGTACCGCCCGCAGCGCTGCCCACCGCGTCCCGCCTCCTCCTGGGGCTATAAACGAGCGGCCGGCGAGCCCACCGAGCGAGCGGAGAGTGGCACCGAGCCGTCGAGGCAGCTAGCGGTCCTGTGCGAGGAAGATGCTGCCGATCAGGAAGACCGCGAAACAGGGCAAAAGGGTAAATCTCCTGTTTCCCTCCCTCCCTCGCGCAGAGCTGGCCGCTGCTCCCCCCGTCGCGGTGCCCTCCGCCGGCCGCTGCGGGCGGGCGCTGCCCCGGCTGGCAGGACGGGACGGGACGGTGCGGGGGAGCAGCCCCGCCGTGGGAGCCTGGCAGCGGGCAGGGCTCCGGCAGCGGGCAGGGCTCTGGCAGCGGGCAGGCTCCGGCAGCGGGCAGGGCTCTGGCAACGGGCAGGGCTCCGGCAGCGGACAGGCTCTGGCACCGGGCAGGGCTCCGGCAGCGGGCAGGGCTCCGGCAGCGGGCAGGCTCTGGCACCGGGCAGGGCTCCGGCAGCGGGCAGGCTCCGGCAGCGGGCAGGCTCTGGCACCGGGCAGGGCTCCGGCAGCGGGCAGGGCTCCGGCAGCGGGCAGGGCTCCGGCAGCGGGCAGGCTCCGGCAGCGGACAGGCTCTGGCACCGGGCAGGGCTCCGGCAGCGGGCAGGCTCCGGCAGCGGGCAGGCTCCGGCAGCGGGCAGGCTCCGGCAGCGGACAGGCTCTGGCACCGGGCAGGGCTCCGGCAGCGGGCAGGCTCCGGCAGCGGGCAGGCTCCGGCAGCGGGCAGGCTCCGGCAGCGGGCAGGCTCCGGCAGCGGACAGGCTCTGGCACCGGGCAGGGCTCCGGCAGCGGGCAGGCTCCGGCAGCGGGCAGGCTCCGGCAGCGGACAGGCTCTGGCACCGGGCAGGGCTCCGGCAGCGGGCAGGCTCCGGCAGCGGGCAGGCTCCGGCAGCGGGCAGGCTCCGGCAGCGGGCAGGCTCCGGCAGCGGGCAGGCTCCGGCAGCGGACAGGCTCTGGCACCGGGCAGGGCTCCGGCAGCGGGCAGGGCTCCGGCAGCGGACAGGCTCTGGCACCGGGCAGGGCTCCCCGCCGCCTCTCCCGCCTCCGCGGGGTCGAGTCCGCGTAGAGCGCGGGAGCCGCTTCTTGACTGGCGCGACCCTCGCCGGTTAACCTCCCTCTAAGGTACTCGGTATCTCCGCAGGTAAGGCGATCTTGTGAAAACGTAAAATAAAGCCATAGTAATTGTACCTGTTCAGCGTCGAGACGTTAAGGACATTTGGGCATCGTTATGAGACAGATAAATTAGCTTGATCTTAACGCAGTCACAGCCCATATAATCTTGGTTTCTCTGAACACATAGAATGGAGCCACCAGAGTACAAAACCATTTAGTGTAACGCTATTTGATACACAAATCAAGCAGGACTTGCTTTAAAACACACTTTAAAATAGTAAATTAAAATAGTAAATATTTTAAGGACAACCTGTCATTGGATGAGGTTTCTGTCTCCTGCCTGCTCTGTTTAAAAGGTCCAGATTTCTCACCCCTTGGTTAATATGACTGGTGTTTGTATAATATCTACCCAAACTCCTAGGTATGCATGCCCACTACTCCCCCATTTAGCTAAAGGAATAAGCAGGAAAAAGTTATCCAGGCACGAGCAATTCATGCCATTAAGACAAAGCTATGAACAATATCTAAGTCAAACTCTCTGACATACATCAGAACTGGTATCCTGTGCTGCTAATTGACAAGGTCAGCAGAATGACATATTCTGTCTTCTATTTAAAGAAGACAGAATTGCCATTAGTCGGGCACATCTTTCTCAGCATGGGTTTTACTCATTTTTATGTGTAGAGCAAAAGAGCAGAAAGAAATGGGAAGAAGTCCATGAGCTCTAGGTCCTACAGGTAATTTGATTATAAAAGAAGAAGGTATGGGGTATTTGTTCTGCTTTCTATATTTTGGCATGTACCACCTAATTTCAACATCAAGCAGAAATTCCCCCTACAAGCAATGGAGTTCGCTTTAGGGCTTGAGATGTGAATAGTTTTTTCAAGATTTCTTTTCTCTCTACTGATGAAAAGGTGGATTATAGGTTGACCAAGCAGGATTTTCACTTAGACAGTACAGTTGCATGCCTAAAGATGGCAGTGGGAATATCTTCATAGGGGCACTTCCACTCATGCCTTCCATGTATAAGTGTATGGACCATGTGGTGCAACTTCATTCATAGTAGCAAAAGTAAACCAGCAAAAGACAGCTCAAAAAAGCCTTGGATAGCTTTTTACATATACTGTTTTTTGTAATTAAACACATTTTTTTCTCCTACCAGATCACCTGACAGTAGAATATTGATGTAGATTAGACATAAGCGATCAGCAGTAGGTCTCTGAACAAAGCAATGTTGATGCTGAATTTTGGTTAGCTGTATGGTGGTTAAATAGGTGGTAATTTGCACAGTATATAAAGTAAAAATGATGTGAAGAGAAGATAGCAGACCTATAATAAAGGTTATTTCCATTTGAATCCAGCATGAACCTCTCAAACTAACTCAAACTTTTATTAAGTATTTTGTGCTTTGTATTTATCTCTCCTGCCATTAGATACCCTGGCGCTAGACTTAATATCTCACAATATGTTAAGGTGCCATGGTCTATTCAAACATGGCTTATGTTGCTTCTGTGTGCCAAAAATGAAGATTTGTACTTCAAAATGAAACAGAACTGTGAAGAAAAACTGCTATTAAATACTAGAAGTGACTTTTTAGAAGAAAGTTCTCTTTATTACATTTAAATACATAATATAATAGTAAATATAATACCTATATATGATGTCATTTTGTGTCTATTACTCAATGCTCAGTTAAAAAACAACTGAGGCTGCCTTTACATTAAAGATTTCATTTATTCTGCATGCCTCTTCTCCGCATATCAAATTTCTGAAGCAGGCTTCATCTACAAAAGATTCTTTGGCAGACAGAGGAAGCATGGACTCAAGCAGTGAGCTTTTGCAGGCCCCATTTGAGACATTCTGTTATAAATGAAAGTAGGTTTACTGCAAGCACAATCTTCACAAAACCAGCTGACATTTACTCTAAAATTGTTTCTCCCTGATTCTGTGGAAACAAAGATAAAAATGTGCACACTTTGTTGAAGTTTTAAAGTCAATGGGCTCAATATTTTGGCAAGTCCATAGTGGAATCTGATGCAGAGGTTTGCAGGCCAACACTTGGCAAAGCTCTGCACAGCAGCACTGTACAGACCAGTCCTGCCATTTGCTGCAATGCCAGTGCCTCAGCCAAAGTAGGCGACGCTCTCAGCCAGGCTTTGTGGCCTCCAAGGAGCCTTGCCCTGCTGTGCATGGTACTGAAACTGGCACAGCTGGCACGCTGCTCCTTACTGCTGGAAAGGCCTTGTTCTTATTCTGCCTAAACAGCAGTTCTGAGGCATTCTAAGCATTTGTCTTTGTTGGATATATGGCATGAGAGAATTGTGTTAATGAAAAGGACGCTATCAAGAAAGATAATAACTGAAGTTTGAAGGGTAATTGTAAAAAAACATGTCCACTCAGCATGAAAATCACACTCAACTCTATGTCCATAAGGCTTTTCTTTTTCCTGCTCCCTCAAACTTCTTGTGTTGAAATGAAGAAAACTGTGGATGGAAATTTCCGTCCTACCCTTCGTTAATTCTTATCCTTTATTCACTACATATATATATGTAGTCTTCATTCAACCACTTCGTAATATAGATGGAATTATGGTTGCCATCCAGTTGTAGAAATCAATCCTACTCTAATAGTAGGTACTTTTTAGAAGTTTTGAACAAGGCAATGAAGCAATTAAAGGAACAAAAATGCAATGTATTTTAGGACAAGCCAGTATTTTTTCTTATGTTTTTCAGTTTTACAAAAAAGATAATTGCCGTTTTCCTTGCATTAGTGTGGAGTTCAAGGGAGAAGCAAGGCTTATCTTACATAGGGTTTTGTAAGGTTTGTAATTTGGCACTCTAAAACATTTCAGGGCTGTGCAAAACCAACAGGATTATTTTTTGTTTTGTAAATCTGGGTAAGCAAACCCAGGCCTGTGAAAAGACTGTCAGAAACTGCAAGTCAGCTTTCTGAGATGTGTCTTGTTTGGTAGGAAACTGTTGCATGCTTACTTTTCTGTGGTGCCTGTTGTGCCATCTGGAGTCACAAGCTGCTTGTGGTAAGGCTCTGTGAAGGTGGCACTGGAAGCTAGAGAGCAGATGAGCTAATAGCGAGATCAGTGGTACTAGTGTCTTATTTTAAAAAGTTTCTCATGTATTTTACAGAGAATTTGAGATGGCGTGTTACTTTCATAGGAACATCTCTGGACCACTGACTTGCAGTTCTGGAAACAATATCTCTGGAATACAATATAACTAATGAGAAGTTTTACACATAATATATGTGTGCATATTAAAGCCTTATGCTGCAAAAGAGCAGATCTACCATTCTTTAGTTAGAATTTTACAAAGGAAATTTATTACTTTTTTTATTCTGGCAAAAATATTTCTGCTAGCTCACAGATATTTATGTCTGCCTTGCAAATACAGGAAAAAGCCATCAGATTGAAGAACTGTAATTGTTAACCTGCCCTCATGCTTTCTCCAGGGTATTCTAGAACGCTTGGACGCTGGAGAAATTGTGATCGGAGATGGGGGATTTGTCTTTGCTCTTGAAAAGAGGGGATATGTAAAAGCTGGGCCTTGGACTCCTGAAGCAACTGTAGAACATCCCGAAGCAGGTCAGTTTTACTGGGAAATTATATTCCTATAGTGAATGTAAACAATGTAATGGTTGGCTAAGTAATAAATATATAGAGCTCTTAGTAGATTTTTAAATAGAAGTGTTCCTTGACACTGTAGAATTGCATGAAGAACAGCCTAAAACCAGCTCATCTTTCCTGTTTTACTTGCTCTAACACTGGCCAAAATCAGTTTGCTCTGTAAGAATATGAGTAGTGCAAACATCTACTGATACCTCTTCAGAATGCTCTCCCAATCTTCAATAACTTGCATCCCAGGGACTTTTTCATGCAGATGTAGTTATATTTGTGTTTAATAATGTTCAGTGATTTCTTTCTCATGGATTTGTCCAGTCTGTTTTTGTGCTGATCATTTAAAGCTTCTCATTTAAAGTACCTTACGAAAAGGAATTCTGCAGTTAACTATCTGATTTGTTTTGTTCTAGTCATTCATTTATATTTATAATTTAAAATAGTTTTTTTATTAATTCTTTCAAAGACATGGCAGTTTTTAATAAACATTGTAATGGGAGTATTTAATGTTTCTGGCTCCACTGTAAAATGGGGAATGATTAACTTGATAGGAACCTAAAAAAAAAAACATTTAACAGAGTAACTCTCTTAAAGTGGACAGAGAGAAAATGACCAACTATTTTATGCCTTCCAGTGTAAAGACTGTAGTGTTAATCATAAATAGTGCAGAAGCGGATGGTATTATCTATTTATGCATGCTTCGTTACAAGATAGCATTTGCCCTAATAATACGATGTGTGCTTAATCCCACAAGTCAATTCAGAATATCCTGGGGATATTCTAAGTGTTTTCTATTCCAAGTTAGTTTTTTCTGCTATACAAGAGAAGAAGGAAGAGGAGTAGAAGGAGAGATACCTTAGTTCTCTCTGCTACATCACTTTGTACGATTCACCTATTTATTCAGCCTAATATTTCTCAGCCTTCGAATGTCACTCATGTGCCACTTAGCATCTCTAATTTAGGGTTATGGGCAGCTTTTGATAATGCAGACCTCCAGGAAAGGTTTAAGGATGGATGACCTAGTTTGCTGACTCTCATCTCCCAAAGAGACATTCTATCATCTCTCTATTTCTCTCCATGTCTACCTCTGTCTGGCCCTGCATGTTCCATTTTACAGCTCATAGCACTTGTTCCATGCTCGTCCTTTCCCCTTTGCTTGGTATTTTTGCGCCTCAAAAGCCCTCCCCACTCTGCACATGTCTTTTATAGGCTATTTATAAATCCACCCTTCAGGGCAAATCTGCTAATTTCCTTTTGTGCAGAGGGGCTTCTTTCCCTCCATGCTTTTGCTCCTGCTTGCTCAAGGGTCATGTTACTTCTAAAGCAGATGTAATAGAACACAAGGAGCAACTGGCAGAGACAGTGGGTGTAAAAACCATACAGCTACCAGAGCTTCTTGTCCTTATAAGGAAAGGAAAAGGAAGGAAGTTCTGAGAAGGCAGGAAGGAATTATAAAAAAAAAAAAAAAGAGTTCAAGGCCATTAACTGTATTAGAGAACAGGGGATTTGCCAGACTGGTAATAGTAGAAATTAGGAGATCTATATTTTTCTTCTGAGACAGATTAGGGATTGCTCTGTGCTGAGCTGTAGGCATGGGTGCTTATTGCTCCTATCTCCTCACAGCTTGTGTCTGTGTCTTTTATGTAATGTCCAACTCATGATGGATTTAAATGAAAAGTTTGCGTTACACATCTGACTCCTAAAATGCATCAAATTATTAATAATGTTTTAGCCTCATGTTTGACTTTTATTCCCATTTCTCAAATGCTGGAGGAAGCGTGCTGGAAGTCGCACAAGTAAACTACAGAGTGGTTTGGGTTTTTGATATTGCACAGTGCTGTGGGTTTTATAAGAACAACAGTGTATTCTACTGGTAAAGCCTATTTGCTGGAGGTTGAATGAGATTCAGGCTGATAGTTACACTTTGGGGGAAACAATAATGCTATATCCCATGTCTCCTATTCACAACCTGGTATTTTGGGGTATAAAGTTCCTTAATCACATGTGTTAGATTTCATTTTCCTACTTATGTCACCATCCATATTCACAAAACCCAGGCCTTCTTCTAGGAATGGTCTACTATTGAAATGTCATAGAGCATTTGTGAAAATATTTGTAGATTTTTTTTTCTTTTCTTATTTCCTGACCAGTTTTCATCAATGCTTCCTCATTCAGGAAGATGAAAAAAAACCACTAGAAACACAGAGTCCTTTTATTTGGGATCAGTGGCCTATTGTTATGATGTAGGAAAAAGAATACTTCCAGCGCTACAACTTTTTTGTCCCTTCATAAAGATATGAAAGTGAAATTTGATTCCAGACATTCAGGCAGATTGCAAAAACTTTTTGAACAGTACGTCTGCTACAACCTATGTTCCTGGAAAGATTTTTGTGACTGCTGGGCAAAGAAGCACTGTGTTAAATCACCTGTGTAGTAAAAAAATAAGCACTTTGAAGTTACCCGAGGCAGCAATTAGAAATAAAATACTGTACCAGTAGAGACAAGCAAGGGACACCACAGCGATCCTTCATTGAAAGCAGACATGCTTGCATGTATGCACATTAAATCTAGCAACACAAAATCCTCTTTGAGCTTCTCTGCTGCAGAAAGCTACGTTTGTTGCAGAATATGGGAGTAATTTTATTCTCGCGACAAACTTGCATATTTTTTTAGTGACACAAACTGGGTCTGTAGATAATGAGTTGTGATAAACTAGGACTTCAGGAAAACCTTTCTAAACATCTGCCATAGCAATTGCAGTGTTCTTGTGCGTCTAGGTAATAAGTATCTTGTGTACAGTAAGTAAGGAACTCCTGTATTTGCTACAAGCTATTAAGCATTTAACTCTGTTTTACATGATCAGTAGCGTTCTAGTAATTATTGTAACTATTATTCTGTGGGTATATATAAAAAATCAATTAACAGTTCCTGTTCTGTTGCTGTTGTGGCAATTGAAGTATACTGCTTACAGCCAGAAAGGCATGACTACCATTACAGAGCCTTTTCCCAAAGTCCTAATGTAGGAAATTTGTCTATTCAAAGTAATGGTAACCTTTCCTTTAAAAGGATTGTTGTTGATGTAGTAAAATCATCATGTGGAGACATAATGATGTTTGTGAGTAATTTGTGCTGTGAGTCACTTTTCTGGAGCAACAAATCTTCTTTTAAGGATGTATTTAGCAAGATAGAGCTTTGGTTTTGGCTGACTATACTCTTTTAAAATTTTGCGAGGGGAGAAAACTGAAAAATGTAGAATAGAGGAGGCAATGAAACACTGTAATCTTCCATATAATTATCATGTCCCTTAATTTGTTGCTATGATCCTTTCTTCTGTTTTTTTCTTTGTAATATGTAAGCTAAGAGAAGATGGCTTTTTCATTTGAAGAGCCTTTTGTCTGGTGTTCCTTGTTATGCTTTCACATTATTTTGTCAGACATCAGTTATCCCTTCCTAAATCACTATACAAAAGCTCTATGAAACCCTACATCTGGGAGATCTGAAGGACTGCAGAAAATAGAGGATTGTCAAGGTGGCAGGCAAAACTGAATCTGCAGCTAAACTATATAGAAATCTTCAGTCATTCTTAACAGTAAAGAATGAAGAAGAAAATTTTCTACCCAATGTTTTGATGGTGAGAAGAAAGAAATTCTATGCAGACTCAAGTACTGCTTCTAATTTCTCATAATTGGTCTTCTAGTAAACACAACGTCACTTTTTTTGCAATAACATTACATCAACAAACACTGGATTTGGGGATAACACACTAATAACCTTGTCTCTTAATTTGCAGTTCGTCAGCTTCACCGAGAATTCCTCAGAGCTGGATCCAATGTTCTGCAGACCTTCACCTTTTATGCCAGTGAGGACAAACTAGAGAACAGGGGCAATTACGTAGCTGAGAAAATAAGTGTGAGTAAACCAGTTTTGGAGATACAAAATAAGTTGATCAATTTCAAAAGGTTTAGCAAAGGTATTCTCAAGTTTATCCTAACATTTTGGCTACATTTGAGGACCAGAGAATGAGATTATGGAATTTCAGAGTTTGAAATAGCAAAAAACCAAATTGAAGTGACAAAAACCCCAAACCAAAACAAAAATCAAACACAAAATTGGGAAAGGATGAAGAGGGGAAGGAGAATGCCCGCATTGTATTTTTCTGTATTTTTATCTGAGGAGATCGGTTTATGGAGTTTAGGTACAAAGATTATAGAGAGTACTAAATGCACCGAGAGCAAAACTAATGAGAAAATGGAGAGGTTTTAGAATCCAGAGAAATTACTGAACTGTAAAAATGGTGAAGAATCTTAGAGAATAATGAACAGCTAATGAGAACAAAATGTTTTTAGAACCACATCTTCATTAAGTAGCAACTAAAGTAATCCAAGCTATACACTGTATTCAATATTCCCCTCCTTTTGTGTGAAGGTAATTTTTACATCAGCAGAAGTACCCTGTCAGTGTCTTCTTACCCCCTACATAGAAGAACTGTAGGATTCTGTGTGTGTTTACTAGACACAGGCTCAAGGCCTAGTGGAATTCCTGGCCAAACATTTCTATATAATACCTTTGATACTAGAATGTTTGGCATTGAATGGTTTCTCTGATCCTGTTCCTTTGGTCCTACTGTACATTCTATCTTCTGCAAACTAGAGAAAATTCTCCAGGGCTCAGGGAGGAAGGAATAGCTGTATCTGTGAAGATATCCTCAGTCAGAAATTAGAACAATCTGGACACTAGGGAAACACTTGAGGCTTAATTGTGTTCATCCCAAAATGTCATATGACCAAATTTATCTGAAATGCTGGACCTTTTACAACACTGAAATGTCTGAAGTGGTAGTCCCAGAAACACAGTAACCCTGGAACAAGCCAGTGCTTCAGTTCTTGCTGACGTGCAAAATTATAGAGGCTGGAGAGCAC
This sequence comes from Melospiza georgiana, assembly GCF_028018845.1. Classification (NCBI taxonomy): domain Eukaryota; kingdom Metazoa; phylum Chordata; class Aves; order Passeriformes; family Passerellidae; genus Melospiza; species Melospiza georgiana. The sequence goes on from NC_080465.1 coordinate 43,861,499, forward strand.
CTGGTATTTGGATAGCATTACATCAAACATCTCAAAATTTATTTCCTGTCAGTTCTAGAATCAGGTTGCTCCAGGATTTAACTAATTTATGGTTCCACCTCACAGAGTTCCCAAAGATGTAGCCATGCACAAATGCAAATGGAGGACAATCTGTCAGCAACCACTTTAAAAATCAGCTGGGTTTTTGAGGCAGCCATGTAAAAATTCAGCAGAGAGAAGCTTATGGACTTAGAGACTTCTAAATAGTCTGTGGACTGCAGAGAACCTGCTGTAATCAATACTTTTCAAATACCACAAATAATGATTCTTTTTCCCAGATTTTTTTTCTCAGTTTAACCTCTTTTTGAAAAGTTGTTCTGGTCACCCCAATTTAGATATAGAAGGAATATGACTTCCAGTCTTGGTGATAAATTAGCAATATTTTTCCCTTTCTTTAAGTTGGCAAGTTTAATATCACATAATTAATGCTTTCTTTCAAAAAATGTCTTAACCCTGTGTGAATATTATATTGTGGGTGGGAGGTTAATTATCAGAACAGTAAAATATATTTTAAAAAAGAAAAATTAAAATTTTCATATATCTTGTTTTCCATTCAAAATTTCAGAATGAAAACATATGCTTAGGTGTAACTAACTCATTTTGTGAGAAGCAAAGAAAATTCCACTTCACACCAAATATTTGGTTTTTATAGTTATTTGTGTAAGATCTATTAAAGGTAATGTGTTTTGTAGTATTTGACAATATGATAACTTAGAGGAGGCAAGAAATTATTTTTATAATGTTTGTTGCTGTTTAAAAGAATCTTATCTCCCTAATCAAGATTACTCTCAAAATCCATTTGATTTTAATTACATTTAGTTTAAATTTACCAAAAATATGAAAAAGCCATTATGACATCTCACTATTTTTGTCCTTCCAGGGTTCTGCATACCTCTGGTAAGATAAAACTAACAGATTCTATGTTCACGCAGTGCCACAAAGTGAATGAAGCTGCTTGTGACATTGCAAGAGAAGTGGCTAATGAAGGTGATGCTTTAGTGGCTGGAGGAGTCAGTCAAACACCATCTTACTTAAGCTGCAAGGATAAAACAGAGGTTAAAGCAGCATTTCAAAAGCAACTGGAAGTCTTTATGAAGAAGAATGTGGACTTCTTAATTGCAGAGGTAAATCTGTAAAAATAAGTATGTGCCTTCAACTGGCACAATGTTAACTTTTAAGAGTCTAGCCTATTTTAGGAAGTATCCCTACATGTTTCTACCTCCTTCAAGATTTTCTGCTGTGCTTTTATCTCAGTAGTATCAGATATTTTTTTGTAAATGCCCACCAACGTCTGCAGGTGTTCTAGAATAGGATCTTTGAACCTCATTCCTACCTAAGTCAAGTAAAATTCTGTACAAATACAAAGACAAAATGTTGCTGGGATCTGGACTAATCCCTATTTCTTCAAGTATGTGGAAAGCAACCAAAGACAACTTTTCTAGTTGACTATAGGTCTTGGGTTAATCCTTGATTAATCTCCCCTGTGGGCATTCTTGTTATGAAACAAAAGTAACATTATTTTTAATTTATTTTTACTCACTTTTAAAAGTCCTTTTTTAACTGTGTGGCCATTAAACTCAATTGAATTATGTTAGTATAAATCAGAAAATTATCAAATCATTGTATTGAGGTTAATTTGGGGTCTGGATAGGAATTTTTATATTTCTTTGCTGAGAAACAAAATTGCCTAGTTTTAATTTTTTTCAGTATTTTGAGCATGTTGAAGAGGCTGTCTGGGCAGTTGAAGTTCTAAAAGAATCTGGAAAGCCAGTTGCAGCTACGATGTGCATTGGTCCAGAAGGAGACATGCATGGAGTGTCCCCTGGACAATGTGCTGTCCAGCTGGTAAAGGCTGGTAAGAATTTGTTTTAATGTGCCCTTTGAAAATATGGAAAAAGTTCCTAATTATTTAAATAAATAGAGGTGTATGCCAAGTAGGTAGCTCCCCAGTTGTATCTGATAGGAGTTATGACTCTGTAGAAGTCTTTATGTGTACTTTACTAGAACATATGGAAATACAGCTATGAAATACTTGATTATCTCTATGAAATGGGTAAGAGCAGTAGCCATAGAAAACTGATATTGAATACAGCAAAATCCTAAACCTGCTCAAATTTCATTGCAGACCCATCCCCAAATTCTAGAATCACAAGCACAAAGCTGCTTTTGATTCTCTGTTCTTGTTTTTGCACGCAGCTCAAGATGAGAAAATTAAGAGAATGACAAAATTAATAATATTGTCTATGAAAGGCTGTTTTCTGTGGAACAAGGGGAAGGGCAGAAGAAATTAATCAGGGGCATGATGGATGAAGATACACAAGTTTACATATCTATCCCAAAGTACTCTTTTCCTTTCAAATTATAGTTGAAATCCAAAGGTAGAACTTGTGTTAGAAACCTGCCACGTGTTTCCATACGTGGCTCTACATAATCAGACTTTACTGATTAAACACTGTAGGAGGGTAGAAGAAAAAACATCTGTAGAACATGTGATTAATCATTAGAAAGGTAAAGTGGAGTGTAGCTGAGATGTAAATGGCATGATCAACCTCAGGAGAGTTGTGCCTGGCTGTAGCACAGCTGCCTTGTTTCCATAGCACTGGTGTGAAGGTGGACAGCACTGCTTCTAGAGTGCTGTGGAACTTTCATCTCCCACTTTCTGGGCAGCTGTGACTTGAAGTTACTTTCCTCCTCCTAGGTGCTTCTATAGTTGGAGTCAACTGCCATTTTGATCCAGAAACTTCCATCGAAACTGTGAGGCTGATGAAAGAGGGCTTGCAGGCTGCTAAACTGAAAGCCCACCTGATGTGCCAGCCACTTGCTTTCCATACTCCTGATTGTGGAAAGCAGGGATTTATTGATCTTCCGGAATTTCCCTTTGGTAAGACAAGGGTATATTTTTTGTTGGTGGTGTTACTTTATTGGCTGTTCCTGGCTTTTATTGCTTCCAGCTTTTAGTACAGCTGAAGCTGCAAGGTGTTCTTTTATTCAATATGATGAGTCCTAGTTATCCTGTCTGGCATATCCTAGTTATCCTAGTCCTGGCATTTTCCAGACAGATCAATAAAAATAATACCGGAGTAAAGATCATCCACATAGGGAGAACACTTCAGTAGTATCACAGCATGTAACTCAATGTATAATTATGATGAGACGAGTTAAAATGCCACAATCTAAATTAATTTTAAAAATATTCTTCCTCGTGCTATAGAACCCTGTTCAGGACTGCTATAAACAGTCCAAAAGGCAGCAGCAAATGTAGTAAAAAAGCCTCATTTTTCTGGGTTGTGATATGTATCCCACAAGTCCTACATTTACTTGTGTAAGAGTTTAATGTACAATGCAGTACAATTGATATAGGAGCATTATTAGTGTACTCATAATATTTAAATATCTTGTATGTGTGACTGTTTAATGTACGTGACATTAGAGAGACACCAGAAAGGGGACTTTATTATTGCTAACAAATTAGCAGTTTGGAGTAGAAAACTCCATGTATGCTCAGGAGAGACTCTACAAAAACTGGGAGAGTTAGCCATTTAATATTTATATAAGGCTTGTGTATTTAGGGCTTATTTTCATGTGAGTATTTTGTCCTATAACATAAGGGCAAAATCAGCTTAAACATTTTAAGGCTGATTAGAAAATTCTTTCATTTTCAGATAACATACACCCTTCTTTTCAAGATCAAAGTGAATGGTCCCAAAACGTTCACAATTTGAATTTGCAGCAAAAATCTCTGAGAAGTAGATGTGATTTTCAGGAAGTTTGTTGTTCTTCTTTAAATTCCTCTCTTTATATAAATGAAGGAAAGAGAATAAAGCATAAGCCTGGGGCATTCATTAAATGGTAATAACATGTCTGAGTCCTGAAAATATCTAAGATGTTTAAAAGTGTTAGGAACTCATTTATGCTATTCATTCCTTCATATAGCTCCTCTGATTGCAGGCAGGGAAAAAAAAGTCAAACAGATGCAGTAAGCAATCAAGTGAATGGAAGGATTCACTCTGGTTTGTTATGGTTCTTGGCTTGTGTGCTATAAGCAATCTGTATGACATCTCAGCATTTAGAATTTCCATGAATAATTAATTGGTGAAGACCTGCTCTGTGAGTGTTTTCAAAACCATGAAGTAGTAATTGATTGCTTAACAGCAGATAATCTCTTCAGTAAATCATTTTTAAACTGACCAAATTACCTGATTTTCATGAAGGCAATAACAGGGATATTTAGATATCTGAAGAGTACATATACTCTCTACAGGGCAACAAGATCTTAGTTTCTAGGGAAGCATTAGTTTGTCAATATGTTGTATTGACAAACTCCAGCAATTAGATGCCAGAAAGATTTATTTTTCTGTAGATCTGTTTCCATTTTTCTATATTTTCTCTTGTGTTTTATTACAATTTCTCTGAAATGTCACCAGTTAAATAAGGACAATGTTTTAGAAAGAAATGACCTGGTCACTGAAAGCATACCCAATTATCTCAAGGGTAGATATATTGAGGGGGCAAATCGAGGAGCATGTTACAGTTTTTCTTAATCAAGAACTGTTAAGTTAGAGATATTTAATTCTGAATAAAGCCAAGAAAAGTATTTCATTGACAGACATGGAAAAAAATAAATAAAATGTTAGTCAGTTTTGGGAAGGAATCTCTCCACTTTAAAGACAAGGATGTTGTGTGGCACACTATCAAATGCTTTGTGGAAGTCCAGGAAGGTGACATTCATCACTCTACCAATGCTGTAACCCCATCACAGGAGGCCACCAAATTTGTAGGCACGGTTTGCCCTCAGTAAAGTCATGTTGGCTGCCGCCAATCACATCCTCATTTTCCATGTGCCTTAGTACAGGTTTCAGATTATTTGATCTAAGGTTTTTCTGGGCATTGTAAGACTGACTGGTCTCTCTTTCTCTGGCATTTCCTTTTCTGCCTTTTTAAAAGTGTGGGTTATGTTTCCCTTTCTCCAGTCACTAGGAACTTCACTGGACTGTCACAAGTTTTCAAGTATGATGGACTGTGGCTTAGCCACTTCAGCTGTCATCAAATCAATGCATCTCATCAGGTCACATGGATTGTGACAGGGTGATGGAGATGACAGGGAAACAACCTATACTGTTCCCCTGACGCTTAGTTGCTTATACAGGTGTATGTTGAGTGCACAATGATGCATTCTTACTGTTGATCATTTGTATAAATTTTGCATTAGCCTTTAAATAATATATGAAAGAAGAAGAAATAATGCATTTGTGCTTCTGATGCTTTCTATCACATCTGCAGCACTGTACAAAAGCTTGTTTTTATTTGAACAGCTTTCTAAAATGCTTCATCAAAGTTTTCCAGGCCACATTAGTCCATCTACTTTTCCTTTGTCTCATCTTTCCCTCTGAGAGCAGTAATTTTCTTTATAAGAATCTTTAGTTGTCTCCCTTCTGCTTTTTTATTTGTAAACCTGATTCTTAACTACAAAGTGGACTTAGGCTATATCTGCTTTGTATCAACTTCTTGCATGTTAGACATTTTTGGGACAGGACATTGGGACATTCTTCAATCCTACTCTCCTTTGTTGCTGGAGCCTTACTACCTCAACCACAGCTTCTCTGCCCAGCAGTGTTCAGTGCACAGATATGATGCTGCACTTAACTGATAACCATGCTTGTTCACATCCTGCAGATGTGCATATCCATTAAGAAGTGGGACGATTTTTGTCTTTTTATTTCTGTATTTTCATTTCTTAAAGTTTCTTCTTCAGTCCCCATTCTTTTCTTTCCAGTTATGCCACTCTTGTGCCTGAGCTCCTTGAGGTGTACTTTTCACTTTTTACTCCTTATTTCCACAAGTCTACTCTCTCAGGTCTCATTATTCCACCCCAATGCTCAACAAAACTTGCAACAGAGATGGCGTTCTAACTTACCTACACACAGAGCCTTCCACAAGGAATGAGGTGTTTTGAGGCAGCAAGCTGCTCATGACTGGGATTATACCTAAGGGCTGGTCTAAGAAATAGCTAAGATCCCAGCTGAAACAACTGGCTGCCAATATCAGATTGTGGAAAAAAGTGCAAAAAGCATTTCTGAGGAATAATTACCAGGATTATTCCTGTGCCAGTAGGCTGATACCTTCTCCTTTCACAGATCAGTGTGTGGAAATCAGTTTTCCCAGGTATTGATTGGTTATTAGGAAATGTAGCCATAACATTGAAAGTATTCCAATTCTTCAGCTAAGAACTCTGCAGAATGGGAAACATGATCCACCTCAGAAGATACTAGGTGCTGTTTTGGCAGGCCAAACATGCTTACAAGCACTGGTCAGTGGAGCACTGCAGAAAAAGCTAGCCTTCTAAAAGTTTCAATCTCTGATTCTAGGTCAGACAGTTCAAACACATACATCTACAACTGCAACCACTTTTGCAAACAGAGTGCAAGTGTTTCAACAGCATGATTTCTTACCAAAACAATGGATAAAAATTGAATGGACTATGATGGAAACTTAAGATCTTAATGTCTTTGCAGGTTTGGAGCCAAGAATTGCCACCAGATGGGACATTCAAAAATATGCAAGAAAGGCCTATGACTTAGGAATTCGTTTCATTGGAGGCTGCTGTGGATTTGAGCCATACCACATCCGAGCAATAGCTGAGGAGTTGGCTCCTGAAAGAGGATTTTTGCCAGAAGCTTCTGAGAAACATGGTAGCTGGGGTGATAATCTGAGCATGCATACTAAACCCTGGGTGAGAGCAAGGTATGTATATCTGACCTGGAAACCAACACACCTTTTGCAAAGGCTTACATTGCTCCACAGAGCACACTGGCTTAGCTGATATGGGCATCTAAATATCACTGTAAAAATTTTATAGTTAGAACTATATGTTTTATGTTTAATCTCCAAGAATTAAAGCTGACCTAAGAGCAGGGAAAGGGTTGAAGGAGAAGTAGAGGAGATCCTGTCAATGTAATTAATGACAATGAAAAGGAGAAAATTGTATGTCACCTCCTAATGGTGGCTTGCTTACAGTATTCCTTTCAAAGACTGAAAGATACTTTTAAAGCATGTAGCATTTAATTGCATATTTTCATTCATACTTCTATATATAAATATAATGTCCATCTTTACAAATTAAATGACCCTTTGCAATTGTCTTCTAAGTCACATTTCCTTCAATATATTATGAGGTACTGGTAAAAAAAACCCTGAGTTTCTTTTTCCTTATTTAGGGCAAGAAAAGAATACTGGGAGAATCTGAAGCCTGCTTCTGGCAGGCCATATTGTCCTTGCATGTCAAAGCCAGATGGCTGGGGAGTGACCAGAGGAGCCAAGGAGCTGATGCAACAGAAAGAAGCAACAACTGAACAACAGCTGAAGGAGCTCTTCCAGAAAAAGAAGTTCTAATCCACTGCAGTTATATAAATCTTAAAATGATTTATCTGCAGACCATCTCATGCTTCAGAAGAAAATCTGTGAAGATGAGTACTGTGTTGATTTATCAGTTAAAATGTAATGAAAGAGACAAAATGCAGAAAAAATGTGATTACATAGGTCTAACTTTGATAATGAAATCCTTCTCTGGACAAATAGTTTAGAGAATATGCAGTAAAAAGTAATTTTGGATTCTCATAACATTTGAGCTTCTGTTAGCTGAGTGCCATTAATTGGGTAGACAGAGAAATACCTGGAAAGTCATACTCACCTGTGAAGAAAGAAAAAGCCATCTATAAATACAGTGTCAACGGACTTCGATTCCCAAGTCTTTTTTCAGTTTGGTTTTATAGGAGCTTCCTCAGACCTCAAGATTTGTTGAGAACTAGTGCAGGAACACACAAACTGCCAATTATTTGTGGTCACCTTTCTTGGTTTCAACAGAACAAAAGTAAACTAAAAAATATATCTTATAATTGTTATCAAAACCTAAAGAAAATTAGATCTTGCAGGAATTTCTTATATGCAGAGAGCTTTTAGAAGAGAAAAATGGCAGATAGACAAAACTCAGTTTTTGTCTTAAGGTACCATGTACACAAGATTTACTCTTCTGGGGATTAAAAGGCTTAAGAAATTACTTTGCAATCTGAAGAAATGTCAAATAAATTAAAAATAATATAATGAAATACTATTGTATTATCTTCACACCTTAAACTGTAAAACTGCAAAAGCTATATAGTATCTCCAGTAAAAAACTAATTTTCAAATGATACAGCTTATTTCTGGAAATCTTGCTTTAATTACTTGGTTATCTTAAAACAGTAGGTTTCTAAGATATAATTCCCATTTAAAAGAGCAGTACACATGTTTGGGGTTTTTTTGTTTTTTGGGGTTTTTTTAATCTGATTGATTCACTCTGCAGTCTTAGTTTTAACAAATGAAAAACTCTGTTAGGAAATAGATCAATCCATTCAAGTTTAGAAAACCCATGGAATTTGTACACTGATTTTTTTTCAAACAAGATAAGGTTTTCATAGGAAGGGTACCACTATATTTAGAACTTGTAAAGCCCATATTTCCATCATTCATCTTTGTAAGTACCACCCAACTTCAATTTCTGTTTAGAATGAATTTTCACCCATCCTACATGAAGACAACTACCTTTATGAAAATCTCATTCTCACAGTCAGTGTTGAAAGATGTAGTTAGACTACTTTTCATGTATAAGCTTATTTCCTTGTTTCTGTATAAGCTTATTTCCTTGTTTCTATCCATGCCGACATTCTGCAGTTCAGGAAACACTTACATAGACAGCACTTCAGTGAGAAACTTAATGCATCCTTTTCAGACTGGTATTGGCAGACAGGTTTAAGCTTGCCTTCCCCAGGCTTAAAACATATTAAAACACTTACTAGTTAGAAATTTGGCCTGAAAGACAAAAGCAGACAAACCAAGAAAATTGATATTTTAAAATGCAGATTATTTGGAAAGCATCTGAGTATATACTTTATATGCTTTATAAACTCCTTTCCTTCCTAAGTGATTCTCAACATTACCTCTGCAGAGAGTGAATATTGCAAAATCTATAAAACAGGAATGGCAGATCTTCGATCATCATCAAAATGCATGTAGCATTAAGAACATATTCTTGATTAGGTGGCTTAAAACAAAGGCTACAACCAGTACAGAGGTGTTTTGAACAATTATTACCTGTTTAGGGACTTCTTGTTGCACATAATGCTGTTTGAGCACCATACACTAACTATACGAGTAGCTGGGCTGATTTTTTGGAAACTGTCATAATGTGCAAAAATTTGTATTGAAATGAATGACTTCACAACACAGAATACTGAAGAACCTGGTATTTAAGAAAATATGATTTTTTTTAATTTTTGATATCCAGTTCGAAAAGGATGAATTTTAACATATTATGATGAGAAATACTTAAATGCCATTTAAAGACATGGAACATGAGAGCTGGCCCAAGAGCAGGGTGAAACAAATATTCCCTGTTTTATTCATATCATAGGCTGGGCTTATAAAGGAATTTCCAGTGGAATGGAAACAATTTCAGCGTGCTTTATTGATCTCTAATAAACTCAATCCACCAAGAAAACCCAAACTCCACCCAAAAAAATCCAACACCACTGTCCTCAAAAAAAACACCCCAAACCCAAAAAACCACCAACCAGCAAAGCCAACCGGGCTACCAAGCTTTCTTTCCCATTTGTTTCTGTGTAACAATTTAGGCATAAGGAAACGGTTAGATTTTCACATGTTTCTAATGGTTAGCTACATGACTTGTTAAGGAAATAAGAAAAGCCAACAGCATTGTCCTAGGTAATTTTGTTCCCTGGAAAGCCTTTCTGAATACTTTAGGAGGTGAAAGGGGCTTTAGAGGGTTAGCTCCTGTATTTAGTACCCTAAGGATCATTTATTTGTAGGGCAAGGTGTTTTCTTAACCTGTTCGGAAATAAATCTAATGATGTAACTTCCATGACAACACCAGGTTAGTTCAATGTCTACAATCACAGAAACACAAAATATTTGGAGCTGGAAGGGACTCCCAAGGATTGTGTTTGGTTACTTCACCCTTAACAAAATTTTCCTAATTTGAATGTTCCTTGGTGGAATTTATTCTTTCTTTATTATTTTTCATTGTTTTTCTCCATTATTTCTTTACAGCTCATTAGAGACATGAAGACATGAAGAATCTCTTCCTTTGCTAAAGTCTGTTGTACATTTGAAGATTTAAATATGCTCCTTGTTTGTCTCTCAATCAAACATACCCAGTTCATTCATTCTTCCCTCTAAGTCTATGATTCATCATATATCCAGAAATCACCTCCATCAGATCTTTATCCAGACCTTGCTATCTCCTATGGTTTTTTATCTGTGAGCAGAAGTGAAGTGATCTGAATATCAGAAGTACAGATCCAGAAGTGAAAAGCTAAAGTCTTTGACATTTCTAAAATCTAAAGAATAATTCTTACTCATAACACTAAATGTCAGGCCAAGAGGGACCTGGACAAACCATACACTTCAGAAACTGCTAGCTATCTGCACTATACATTAGGAGATGGCTACATATTAAGTAAGCTCTGAAGTTTCCAAGGATTTCATGCAAAAAAAGAAGGCCTAAAAACCTGCTGTGTAATGGTCAGTTGTTGGTCTGATTTATCTGTAAACACAGCTTTTTTCCCCCTGCTCTTTTGAAAAGAAAGTTTTCTAAGACTTCTACTAAATCTGACATCTTCAGGTATCACAAATTTCTTCCTAAAGCAGTTAATGGCTCCGCCTTATCTTTCGACTCTATTCACAAATGCAATGGCAGGTTCAGTGACATTTTTAAAATCTAAATGTTGAAAGAAGTGGATTCATGTATCTGTCTTGTTCTGCTCCATTGATGTAAAAAAATATTGAACATAAACTAATCTACTTTAATCTTGCATTTAATTAAGTATAGACACCAGTGAAATAGGACAGAATATTATGGTAAAATACATTATTTCAGCAGCTTGCTCTCTTACAAAGTTCTTTGTTACCTTTTTCTTATGTTCCACTTTATTCAGATAGATAGTATTTGACACAAATTTTATGAAATCATAATACTGAATCTTGCCAGTGTGTGTACTTTTCCATGCACAACTCCTGAGAGAGACAGCAAACAATTACATCCATACATTAGGGAATCTGAAGATGGACTTCCCATATATTTTGGTCAACTACAACTCAGAGCCTCTGTGTCTAGTAAAGTTGTGTATCTGAAAGAAAAACAAATTTGGGTAATAGGACTTGATGCTATCAGAGTGGAGACTGGGAATTTCAAAGCAGATTGAGAAGGGTATGTTTGGAATGGGGAGAAGTATGACTAAGAATTGACAAAGCAACAGCAAACATGCATCAATCAAACTAAGCATTACAAGCTTTGCCAGTTGTCACTGGGTGGTTCAAGAATGTTTTGTGGCAGTCATTTGCAAACATTTGCATGTTATTGTTTCTGTGCAATTGAAGAAAGAGATCAAGTGGCAACTGTAACACGAGAAGGAAGTTCTCTATCAGTTTTTATTTATAATCAGTCAATCAAAAAAACAAACAAAAAATAGGTCAGTTCTACCCAAGAGAAAAAACAAGAATACTTTAGGTCATACTTTAGGTCAAGCAGCGCTATTTTTCTGCTCCATGCAGCAAATTTTGCATGTTCTTTTCAATTATGTCAGCTGTTTTCCTGGAATATCCTGCTGGCTCTTCCTACAAAGGGTTTTATTAAAAAAGCACTTCACAGGAGCATCAGAGTATTACAGACCCATGGAGAATCAAAGGTGTATCCTATGAAGGCAAAGGCTTTTTTAAAAAAATCATGCTTTCCAGTATATAATTTTTTTTCTCTGATGTTTTCTGTATGATGAAATCTCAGTAAATTGTACTTAACAAGCGCAGGCCTGGAGCAACCTGTGCGCACACTGCCCACAGGTGGCTCTGTGCACAGCGCTCGGCAGGAGGGGCCCTCTGATGGCTCCTCACATCTGCGCACACGGACACAAACCAGAACAGCTGCTAATTCCAATTCAACTTCACAACAGGCTTAATTACGCCTGTATTTGCTACTTAACAAGGAACTGTCTTCTTTACAAGAACTATAAAAGCTAATTAAGTCTCCAGTTGTGCAACATTTTAGTATTATTTTACTTCCTCAATAAAAGGACTGACTGGACTAAAGTTTTTTCTTGAAAATGGCCAGGTCTGCTCTCATCTTAACAAAAATCAAATTATGTACAGTGTAGACAACCATTTTAAATTATGGTTTATGGAGAATGGACAAAGGAGAGAAAGGTTGAAACAGGGACAGGACAGAGGCAAAGAGGCACTGTGTGCAATATTAAATGAGGTACATCACTGCATCTACCACACAACCAGGCAGAATTTAGATGTGATAGGCATGAACATCCATGTCCTCTATAGACACTGCTTTCTGCAAGGGTATACCTTGAAAGGCTTTTCTCTGTTATTTTGGCAAAACTGCCCCATAACTGAACAACAAATTGAGGATATATTCTTTAAATCTTCTGTTTTTCCTAATGCTTCTATTCATATGAGAATTCTTGTCTCAGACAAATCATTGTTATTCCACCCTACTCTCATACTGCTACACCTGTGTTTAATGTGACTGGTTCTGCTGGTTCTTCCAGGCAGACAGGACTCTTAAAGATAATTAGTATTTGCACCATTGATCTGAAAGACAATTTGCTGGGGGTTTTTTTCAGACCTGAAGCTGTACATGCTCCAGTCAGTTCACAGTGAAACCGAGGCACAAAGGGACACAAACAGGATTAGCTGTTTTGCCTAGGAATGAAGCAATCCTCCTGTATCATAATGATGCACCTTATCCATCCTGTGGGAATATAAAACTTCCTACATGTGGGAATATAAAACATTGCAAAGGTGTGAGAGCATGGCCAGGACAGGCCATACTCCAGTTACTTTTGGCTAGAAAATTAAAATAGTTTATCAGTTTTGTCATGTTATCCTGTGGAAGAACGGCCACATGAAGTATGAAAGTAGTAGGAGTATGAAAGTAAAGAATTAAATTAAATTCTTTACTTTTATGCTTGACAGTATTGTTACAAACTGCCCAAGGTGTAACAACATAGTAAGTCAGACTTTTGGTTTTTATGTGTAATTTTTACGAGAATGCTTAGCTTAGAGTGTCCTGAGGTATTACTGAAAAGCTGTGTCTGGAAATTGTCCTCAGCTAAGGACTCCTATCTGAGTATGTCCAAATATTAATTGCTAGTATTTTTCAAAGTGCATGCAGAAAATCATTTGGCTGAAAAAGGATTTGGCCCTTGGTTCAAACCTTAATGCATAAGCTATGCAGAATTCCTCTGCCAACCTGATTAGCTATTTTGTTCTCATATGTGGAAAAAAATAGGGATCTAAATCACTATTCCCTTGGGTTATTAACAATTGGGCAGATCACACGGGTGAGCATCCAATGCTGACAGACGAAAGGGCTTCACTCCAGACCTGTGGGCTGGTGTGAGTCCCTGCAGCCAGGAGGAAAGTCAACAGACAGTCACATAAGGTAGCTGGAGAAAGCAGAGGTACTAGGACCAAGAATATATTGTGTTCACTACTGAACCTTACTGTTCATGGACAAGCTTAATAGTCTGACTAGAACAGGATCTGTTTTATCACAGTGTCTGGTTACTTATGTATCTGAAGCATACAGAGATTTCTGAGCAACATAGCCTATTCCATAGTCAGCATGTTAGCTGTAATAAATCCAACCAATAAATCAAAGTTCTTATCATTCTTTTGTCCTAATGTCCTGGCCTCCTTTCTAAAAGTAATGCCAAAATGTGTGCTGTGCATGTGACAAACTCACCTATTAATTCAATCTTACAGGTGCCCTACAGCCATAAATGGGGCTTTGCAGACACTTGTGGGACATTCTTCAGGTTTTTTCTACTCATGAAGAAAAAATACATTAAAATTCCATAAACAAGAAAAAATCATGTTCATTTACAGGAGAACACAGTGAAACCTTTGCTATAGCCTTCAGTGATCTGATGCATGGAATTCATTAAAATAATCAAATGTAGAATACTCACAGCTCCAGACTTCCTTACACATGAAAACCTGTTCCCGTGTGAAAACCTGCTGCCCCTCAGTGGCTTCTAAAGAAATCAACAGAACAACATCATCGAACATGCAGAACAAGGAGAACCTGCTTAGAATCTGCTCCTGTTGGTTAAGAATAAATTAACATCTAATTATTATAGCTAACTATTTGGTTAATACTAAAGAACAGTCTGATGCCAAGGAATAGTTTGTAAACAGTGTCTGGATGATAATGCCACTTTGTTCTGCTTATTTCATGAGCTTACCTCCTTCTATCCAAACAATGTCCGCTGCAATTCCTGTAGGGTGACAACAAACTTCGAGTTAAATGTTAGATATAGGTCTTACTAGATCTGGGAAAATTCAAGAAGATACTACATTAGAGAAATTTTGCATTTCAGAAAACTGGGCCTGATGTTTAGAAGCATTGAGTGTTCTCAACTATGGATTAAATATATGTGACCCAGCACTTTCTCTGACACAAAAAAAAATGTTCATTCAGCAAAGGAAGTAAGACTGGGATTCATCATCTGAAATAACATTGAGTCCCTACAACCACTAATAATTCAAATAAACAACAAGGATGTAGCAGAAGACTGGGATTCATCATCTGAAATAACATTGAGTCCCTACAACCACTAATAATTCAAATAAACAACAAGGATGTAGCAGAAGGCTATGGTAATGAAAGTGTAATTCATCTGAAGAAGCTTATATAATTAGATTACATTTATATAACCTCCCTTCTTGCAATATCTCTGTGATTCATATTCTTTTAAAGTCCCTAATTTCACAGGCACCCAGTGAGTTAAAAAGATACTGACCATCTATTTTACATCTGGGAGGCCAAAGCAAAACAATGAACAGGGGCAACATTCAGACTGGGTCATATAAATTTACTTCACTATCATAAATACTTTGTCCACTAGTGCCTCTGGAAGCTGGATCTTCCAGTTTTGTATAAATAGTGCTCTGAACTGCTGCGTGGCACACTCTTATAGGTAGATGCCATGGCAGTTGCAAAACCAAAGGCTTGTACTGACAGCACGCGGTCTGACTGAGGCCCTAAAGAGCTTGTCCATTGTCACATTGAGGCTGAAGAAGAACAGAAAGCTGTCTTTGGATGCTTCCCAAGTCCTGCAGATCAGGCAGGAAAAATCTGGGCAAAGGAGGATTTCTGAAAGTAATCCTTTAATGTAATGGCTGTTTAGGCAAGTCAGAGGAAAGCACAGTGCCCTTACCTGGCTTCATAATGTCCTATAGGAGCTTCTGGCAGATATTCACAAACACACTTTGCTCTGGGATTCCTTTATCCCAAGATCTACTTAGCTCCCTCTCTGTGACTTTCCCCCCCCCCCTTTTTAAGAGATCAAGAGCTTCATTTTCAATTCAAGTGAAGATGATTATAATTGATGTGAATTATGCAAAGCCTTTTGTTACATTTTCCATTCTGGCACATTCAAAGCCTTGGATCTGAAACACCACTCTGTATTGCTGTTCCAGGTCTCAATCTATAGAGCAATCCCATTTCTTGTTTCAGAAATTTTTGTCTGGTGGATCATATTAGTAATTATGATTAACAGGAATATAAGTCACTACATTTAAATTTGGGTCAGTGGATGAATACCATCAGATGAAATTGTCCTTTAGTAAGTCCTTTGCAATCCATAAATAACCCTGATGAGAACATAACAAAGGCCCTTTGTGTTATTGCAGAGTGGAGCCAAAAATGTTCTTGAAGCAAAGTTTGTTTTCAATATAATTACATACAGCTCATACATAAAACAGCTTCTTGTGCTGAAGCCAAAAATGTAGTCTTTTAGATGCTATGAACATCCTCATCTACATTAACAATAAAAACAAATGTATGGCAAGATCATTCATGTTTCACAGGTTCTTTTTATTCTGTTTGATATATTACTTCTAAACTGAGGACACAGTCCTGCAAGAATCTTACTGCTGGCACAAATATCTGCCTGTACAAACAGCCTTGAAGCACTGGGAGTTCAGTCAGTGAATGCAGGGCTGTTTTGCTGTCTTTTGCAGTACTGCCTGTTGCTGATCCTGACTGAAGACTTAGTAATCCTCAGAAAATGTAGCAAGTATATTTTAAAACACTGCAGTAAAAGTTGAAAGTAAATACCTAGGGTTTAGGTTTTCTTATATTGTGTGAACTAAGATGCATTCAAACTTTCCAATCAAAGTTAGATGGTTTAAATTTTACTTTAGGAAACTGAGTATGTTCTAAGCCACCACCATCAGCTGAAGCATCCTGTCAGGATGGTCCATTTTAAGACTCTTCCACAATTAAATAATCATTCTGTTTGGCATGATGGAGACAATTTTGAATCCCACAAGTTTGGTGGGACAACCAGACAATTTTCCCTGCAAGGAAGTACCATAATTCACCTAGGAAATTTTGTTCCTTAGTCATTTGTCCTCACATCATGGCACCCTTCTGTGCCAGAGCATAATGACGACAGTGTCAATGTCAATAATATCCTAATTCTCCATTGAGTTGACTCATATATTTCAGCATTTAATCTTTCTTTTTTAGAACACTAGTGGAAAACAAATTATGATTATCCACAGTGCTGTCTCACTCCTCACTAGCATATGTTTCTCTGCCATTGCAACATCTGGGTTTGTATGGTTCCAGGAAGAATCATTTTTTACAGAAAAATTGCCCCTGTGCAGACATTTATAGTGACCCATCCCATCTTCATCATTATTCCCACTGAAAGGACAGAAGAGACGCAATGGCTATACTACAGTGAGAAGTGGAATGGACAGAGAGAAAAGGACAGAGGTAGTTGGAATACTTCATATAAACGTTACTCTTCTCTGCTGGGGACAGGTCAAAACCCTGGAGGCTTTTGATCAACATAACCAATATTTGTGCATATTGCAATTTGCTTTGCTAAGAAGGCATGATCCAGATGCCACAGTTGGAAAATTTCTCTTACTGGTAGAAAAAGATTTTTTTCCGTCTTAGTTTCTGAGTTCTTTTTCCAACAGGCAAACGACAGTTCTGATCCTGACACAACCTACACAATAAGGGCAGTATGTAGCTAATATTTCCACCAAAAAAATCACATCTTCAGAGAGCAATAGTACTATGATTTTTCTCTTTCACTTTCTTGCAGCACTTTGGGAAAGAGAAACATTCTTACAATAATGCTATTTTACTGTGACATTATCTGGCATCTCTCCAGGGTGGAGCTAATGCTTGAGCACCACCTCTGACAGAGAAGCAGGATGTAATAGAAAGTAGCGACTCTACAAGAGGCCTGCAGTACATTATAGTAGCAGCTTTGCCCCCTCCACTGCTTTATTTCCATTTTCTCACACTTCACATTCTACTGGTAGCAACAACTGGGAGCAACAAAGGCAATCAAAAACCCTTTTGCATTTTCCACACACATTTCCCTGACACATTGGTCAGACTAGCCTTGTTGCAAATAACAATCTAGATAAACACAGCCTGGAAATCATTGCATCATTTAGGTTGGAAAAGCCTCTTAAGACCATTGAGTTCAACTGTTAACCCAGCACTGCCAGGCCCACCCCACACACCTTTCAAAGACCTCCAGGAGTGGTGACTCAGCCACTTCCCTGGGCAGCGTGAGCAGTTCCAATGCTTGACAGATGAAGAAACTTTTTCTTAATACGCATTTAAACTTTATATCATCATGTTGTCATATCAACAATGACAACACAAAATTGTAACACAGGGCATAAAATAAATCCCTCACTGTCCCTTAGGTTTCTGGCTTTGATAAAAGTCAGCAAAACTCTAGAATGCATTTTTCTAATGGCACTCAAAGACAGAATCTAGAAAGAAACAAGATAAAATAATATATATTACCTAGGCATATCTGACCTAAAATTTAAAACCTGCCTGCTCATTACCTTGCAGAAAATGAAAATGTAAATTCTAAAAAAGAAAAAAGTGAATAAATACATAAAAATACAAGGTCCCCACCCATGATGGATAATATCATTACATGGAAAGCATAGCTTTGCCTTTCCATGGTAAGTAACTATTGGTTTATTGAGGCCAGGATTGAAGACACTTGAGACAGTAGTTCATGTTTGGACTCAGGTGTTTATTATTTCTTATCAGTGAAACAGTCTCACAACCATGAATTTGGTAGCCTTTCATTAGAAGGCACAAAATGGCTAACAATCTCTCGTTACAAGGTCTTTTAAGACTAAACTATGCCATTAAGAACTGACACCTAGATTATTTTCCCTTTTAACTGAATAACTGATCCCACAGAGCCCACAATGCAGACTTTTCTGTCCAATTAAAAAATGCCACCCAAAGCCATGAAAAAGAAGGAAGAAGAAGATGAAGAAGAAGAATGTAAAGAAGAACAACCTGCCTCCGGCCTAAAACCTCCATCTTGCTAGATATTTATTTCTATATTCTAAAACCCCAGACTTCAAGTTTTCCCCCCTGTGACATTACACCCTTCTAACTAACCACACACCTGTAATCCCAGTGCTATCAATCAATTTTGGAAGTCTTCTCCACAGCCTCACGTCAATTGCAGTGTTCTCTTGTGGGTCTGTGCCTTTAAGCACAGAAAGTTTAAAATTCTTACCATCCAGGATTCCAACAGTAACATCACAAGGGAACAGATTATTTTAGTGGTATGACCTAAATAGACCTCATCACCAAACAGAAGATATGCCCCAAGGATTAATATGCATTTTATATTTACTGCTAATTCTCTGGAAATAAAAGAGTTAAATAACTGCTTGTGTAAGCAGTTTCAAGCTATCTTATAACATGCAGTGACAAAAAAAATACTTCATATAAGATCCAGAAGAAAACATAAATCCCATAAGGAATGTGTTGTGTTAAGGAAGGAAACTTCCCTATACACAATTCAAATGTCATAAATAAACCCTGGCAGAAAAGGGTTCCAGAAAAGAAGAACCTACAAAACAGCATTTTAAAATTTCAGCAGAAAAAAAAAAATTGAAAAACTAATAATAGATTTTGACTCTTGAAACCTTAAACCATGGGGAGAGTCTACCAAAGCAGAACTACCTGCAGCAAACTTTAAGGTAATGTGGCATGTATTCTCAACACACTGTGACCATCTATATATCTATGTAAACTGGTAGCACACAGGCAGCCTGGATCCTAATTCTATCCTTAAGCTTGTAGTTCAATGAAACTTCAGAATTAAGTAATGAAAACAATTATCAAATGCACTAGACACCTAATGGGAAAAATTAGAAAACCTGACCTGAAATTTTTACTATAGAACTTCATTCAAGTATGCGGCATTTATTTAGACAATCCAGTACTCAGTGAAGAGCAAGCTTAGTAGTAGAACTAAATCCCTGTGTTTTACTCTATTTCCTAAAATAGGAAATACTCCATATTCTGCCATAAAGAATATTCCATAGTTCCCCATCAGCTAACTTCCCAGTGAATTAGCTTTTGTTCTGTGGGCAATTGCTTTGATGAAGTTGCTGGCACAACAATTATCCTTCATCCAGCTTATTTCAGGAAACAATTTGGAGGGACCCTCTTGTTCAGCAATGGCTAAAATAGCAGCAAATCTGTCACACAAGGACTAAGCCACTGAGGGTGGGGCAACTGCTCAACTGCAGGGTCCCATGAGATCTCCCCAAGTGTGGGAAAAGTCTCAGATCTATGGGATTGATTTGAATGCAGAATAATGTATATGAGTGTGTGTATGCATTCACACACAAGTGAACATGTGTTTTTAACAAACATAGCAGTGAAGGGAATCTCTGCAGATGCAGACAAACAAGTTGGCAAAAAAAAAGCAAGATATAGCCAGCAAAGGAGTGGCAGGAACAGGACTGTCAGCAAAATCAAAGCAGCTTTTGGGCTCTCTGTGCTGTAAAAGGCTTCAAACTGAGAAAAGAGACATTTGCTTCTGTTACTTGAGTTCAAATATACTCAGAGGAATATGTTCAACCTCTTTAAAATCCCTGAATTGCATCATAAAATACCTTGCTGCATCTTAATTTTCTTCCTTTAGTGGAAATACCCTGAAATACTTTCCAAACTGATGAAATATTCATGCCAATAATGGTGAAACAATATTTAGACAGAAAATTTGCAAAGCTGTACAGGAAGTGGAACTAAAATCAGAATCTGGAAAATATCTGCAACTAGTTTAATTTCTGGGGTTTGGGTGTATGTTTTTGAAATTGAAAGAAGGAATCCTTTCAACTACTTGACTTATGAAAGTTGCACAATGCTATGTCTGTACTTATGTTCATTGAAAAAAAATTAGGTTGTAATTCAGTTTTTATTTAAACATATCTTGCTGCCTTCTGTAGCAGCCAAATTGCTGCCTCCGGCATGATGTTTTAGTCTTGCCTGCTCCTCCCTCACCTTGCCTATCAGAAAGCAAACCGAATGCACATCGTGACAGTGTCAAGGAGAACAGAAGAGGCTGTTACTGACTGAAATTACTATATTGGAAAAGAAACTATACCACATATATACTACAAATGAATTGCAGAATTTTCTTTATTTCTTTAAAAGCAAACAAACAAACTAAACAACCAAACGAATCAAAAGTTAAAAAGAAGAAAGAAGTGATTTAACAGATGTATTACCCTGTATTTCAGAGTATCTGTGCAGTTCCAAACATCATGTTTTTGATGGAAATTCAAAGTTATTATATGCTAAATACTGGGATATACTCAAAATATTACGTTTCTCCCTGTTGTAATTGCAAGAGCTTATAGAAGATTTAAATGATGCCCCTTTCACAAAGATGACTCCATATTAGAATCAAAATGTCTCATGGGAACTGGGAATTACAACTAGCAATCAAATCCAACTCCTGTCAGGAGCAGTGCCAGTTGCAAAATGAAAGAAAATTGAAGAAAATGGAAGTAAAAAGCATGCAGAAAAGAGCTGATGAAAGATGAAGGCACAGAAACCATTGCTTTGATTTAAATGCTAGTAATACTTCAAGGAAGAAAATGAGAAAATACCTCTGTGATGTATATATTCAGAGGCCAGTAGGAAAACCACTTGGAACTATTAATACATGGGTCAACATTTCAATTCAATTTTGTCATACACCAAAAACCCTTTAAGCCAAGATATACTGTCTAAGGAGAATGTAGTAGGGAAAATATTTTTTTCAATCCAAAAATGTAGTTAGATTTTACTTGGGACACTCAAAGGAGGCCAAGTGACAAATGATGGAGATAGACAGCAAAGAGGAAAATAGTAACTAAATTAGGAAGAGAAGAAAAGTAGGGAAAGTAGAACAGGAGGAAGGAGCAAAACAAACTATTTAGCTCTTGTTGCAGCCCCTGAAAGCTTTTGTGTTCCACATCTCTTTGACATTTACTATGATCTCCCCAAGGATCTCTGTGTTGCACAACTGTAGAGATCATGAAAACATATTTGCATCACAGAGTATCCATTTCTCAACCTTCGTTTTTCTTAACTTGCTTCACACCTCCATCATTGACTACAATCTGCTAAAATTTTTTAAAGTGCTTTTCTGAGCCACCAATCTGTCTCCAACAAACCCATCACCACAGACTCCCACCCAGCAGTCTCCTGCTCCTCTACAACTTCACCTTCCATTTCCCTCCAGGCTGCAGCTGCTCTTACTGATAGAGCTCGTAAATGGTAAAATATATTCAGGTGTCTACATTGGAGAAACTGTTTCTTTCAAGACAGTAGAAAACCTAATTACAAAACAGCCCCTAGCCCATAGTTAGGCACCAATTAATTCCTCTTGGGCTCCAAAACCCTTTCGTCTTCTACATCGAAGGCATAAGAGCTCACATTGCTCCTTTGCAGTTTGCAAGTCATAGTATTCCAGCAAAATGAGTTTGAAACTGCTCAGTATTTACGAGAAAAATGTTTATATTATTTAAAAGATTCAAAAACTTTCATTTTCAAAATGAAACAAAAATATTTTTCTCTAACTTCTGAGAAAGAAAATAAACAAAACCACAAAACCTATTTTCATTACATTTCTATGTAATGTCACTGAAATATCTTCTATTTCCAGCTCAAGGGAAAAAAAATAAAAAAATTGAAAAAAGTCTTTGGTTTTTCTTGAAAATATTTTTATACTAAATCATCTGCCTTTTCCTACAAACTCAACAGAGTGAAAAGGCTGGACCTCCCACCTAGAACGTGGCCTAAGGAGGTGAAACATGTCTCAAGGTGTCCAAAGCACAAAAATCCAGCTCAGTTGGTATGAAGAAGATATGCAATCAATCTGATGGGAACTATTTAGTAGACTGCAAGATGGGAAATTAAATATATTAAATGTAAGTGAGAGTACATGTGCCACCATCTCAAGAGAAATGCAAGGGTTGGCATCCTGTGCGGAAGCCCAGCCAGAACAACTGTTTTGAACTGGGAGAAAAAAGGGACATAGAGACATCATCTGGTTCTAAAAGAGATACAAAAAAAAAAGAAAAATAAACAAACTTTCATGGATTTTTAGTTGGCTGGTTGGGGTTTTTTTGCAGCCAGTTAGTGAGACACTGGAACAGGTTTCCCAGTAGATTCCCCATCCCTTTAAATGTTTAACCAAGGTTGAATGGAACTTCAAGAAACCTGGTGTAGAAGAAAACTGGTGAACCCAGTGTTCAAGAAACCTGGAGTGGGTCTGTGTCCACAGCAGAGGGAGGTTTGAACTATATGGCCTTGAAGGTCTTTTCCAACACAACCTGCTTTACAGTTGTGTTATAAAATTAATGTTTCCTCCCAAAGTAATGAAGACAATGGTTAATAAGTAATGTTTCCTCCCAAAGGAATGAAGACAATGGTTAATAAGGGCCAGTTGACATTTACCCTCTATCCATTCCTACTCAAATAAAAGTGTAATGGTTCTTTAAAGAAAAAACACTCAGTGGCATGGCAAATCATGGTATTCAAATAGTTATGAATGGCTCTCAAACTGTAATTGGAATAGCATCTCAGATAATCTGAATATCTGATTTCCAAAGGCATTTGCTTTGAGAGAAGCTCAGAAAGGGAAATAATAGTCAGGAAACATCAGAGTTCAGCAAGCTGTCAGTGTTATCTACATAAGTCAAGAAAAAGATTAAAGAAGATTAAAGCTTGAAAGATCTCCAGGTACCTGTCCTAGCACCATGAAAAGACTGTGTGGCAAACAAGTACATCCACTGTGACCCCTCTGGGACTTTACTCAGCCCTGAGAAACACCGTGACTAGAGCAATGCCCGGTGTGTGCATGATACTGACTCTTCCTCCAGCTTCAGCAAATGCAACTGCTGAAGACAACTTTCACTCCTGCCATCACATCTTTTTACCAATGTCTCTTTCACTCCCCAACATTTTCTTCATTCTGAATCACTTGCTATGCCTTCAGCTTATGTCTTAGTTGGCTAGATCACTCTTTTTGGCAGCACCGATGCAAGTCTAAAACAGGCAGAGTAAAACAATGCTTTTGAACAGCTCAATGCTCGTAAAAGCCAAATCTTGAAGTCACTGTGTCTGCTCTAAGAACAATGCCATAAATGAAAGTCAAAGCAGAAACAGAAGATATATTTTCTAACTTGGGTTTTTTCCTCGCTTTTCCTCCTTGTGTGTCCATTCCCTAATTCATCATTGAGGAGGCAGATTCAGGCTTTTGCCACAAAAGTAATAACATCAACTCCAGCTACTTCTTCATCCAAAAAGAACAGTTACTACCATCTTTAATACCACCTAAAAGGCTGCCAAATACAACAGCTTCCATTATTATAAAATACAAAACAAAATTAACAGCCACTACTGCAGCTATTGAGAAGGAAAGTTAGAAATGTGGTCAAAATTTTCCTCAACTCCTTTCCTGATTTTTTTTTTTTTTTTGTCTTCTTTGTGGCTAATAAAGGTTTAAACTTCTGGGATTTGGCTGGATTTTTGTTGGTTTTTTGGGTTTTTTTTAAGTCTGGGTGCTTGTTGACAGATATTTGGGTGTCTCTGAATGGCCAGACTTTAATTATGTAGTACGTGCAGTGGGTCATATAAATAAATACCTTTTACCCTCCTGACTCAGTTGTTCCAGTAAAACAGGCAAAACATTTGTAATTAACACAGGATGCCACTGTCATGTCTCCGTCCCTCAGTGAGGACTCTATAAACGCTGTGTCATTGTTTCTTCATTATTTCCTTCATCCTAGTGCTCTTTCTCTCACAGCTTAGCTGCCAATCCCTGGGTTACCCCCCTGTTTTTACTGCCTTAGGAGCCTCAACCATGTCTGCTCTCCCTAGGCAAGAAACTGCTCCAATCCTGACATCCATTACTGAAGTGAAAGGCAGTCCTTTCTGCTAAAACTCAGAGTCTTCGTTTTTGATTGTGAAAACCTGAGAAACACAAAATGAGGTCTGAGGGCCGTTTTATATCTCAGGTTGTTCATATTCTTGCCTTCAAGGTTCTGGTTTACAGCTAAGGTATAATGGTTACACTGCAGTTCTACCCCTCCCTTTTGGCCTCAGCAGTCACTGCAGCGTCTCCAGTCCTTTTTACAGCACCTCCCTCCTTTTTACAGATTGTCTTTTGTGTAGCCACCTTCCTTGGAAAGACTCTATACATGATGGGCTTCTGGGCATCCATTCTCTCAATTTACTATTCCCTATCACAGATTCCAGCCAAATATAGAGCCAAAGCACTTCACCCACTCTTGAAATGACAGAAGGTAAATAAATCACACACAAGGAAACATCTTCCCATCAGAAAGAAAACTCAGTGGTGTAGTTTACCTAACAAGACTGAGAAATCTCTGTTGTTGGACACATCAGTAAAGAGATGGCAGTCTTCTGGCAAGTTATCTTGTGAGGAGAGAGTTATCTGCAGTGGATTACATTCTGGGAGAATGGATGTTCTATGTGATCTCTTGAGACTCTTCCACACATAGTTCCTAATTTTGCAATAAAAGTAGGAATATCTGAGTACTGTTCAAGCAGCCATTTAAAAGCTGTGGTTAAATTGCATTAGAGCTGAGCACTTGGTAACAAGTTGCTTAACAAAAGAAGTATGTTGCCACCACCTATGGCCTGGTTGCAGGTTGCCTTTTAAATACAAGCCTTTTCCCAGATCCTTTCCCCTGCTTTGTAGTGCCTGCTATGACTGCAAACATGACAGGAGAAATAGCAGGAATATTTGCCATACCACTTGGAATGGATAATATTCCTTTCAAGTCAGGGAGGCAATTCAGAGTAGTGAAGCAAAGCATGTAATTTCTGCAAAATATTAGTGTAATAACAATGAAGATTTGAGGGATTGTGGAGACTTGCACTTAAAACAGATGTAATAAGGAATTACAAATCGACCACATTGAAGGTAAACTTTCAGTGAGGGGAATGGCATTGAAGATTCTGATGTTGCACAAATTAAAAATAATGTGCTTCAGGAAATAGGTTTGGTAGCATTCAGAATACTCAGGAAAATTCCAAACGCAATTTGTGAAATTAAAATTAAGGGTGCTAAACAAAAGCACCAAATGGGGAGTCTCCTGTTACTGATGAGATCACAAGGGAAACATTTGTTACCTGAAAGAAATGATCAGTGTCTCACTGGAGGAAATGTAAACAAAAGATGAGGTGATAGAAATTCTTGATTCAAGATGTTCAAACTCCCCTGACATATCCAATAAAATAAGAATGCAATGCAGCTGACTTGAATTAGTTGCAACTGGTGAAGTTCTTCAGTTGGTCCATTTCTGCCACCAGGTGGATTCAAAACTTTGAAAACTATCAAAATACAGAATAGATTAAAGTCCATCAAGTTTTATAGAAAACAGGGAGCCACTACAAAAATGCAGCTGTTAATTACAGAGGAATCATTGATATTTTAAATAAGCAGAAACAGAGTGATCAATGCAATGTGTAAATGAGTTTTCTGTGTTGGTAAACAAACAAGGAATTACCAAGCAAAATGAACAGGGCCATCTTTCAGTATTTAATAAATACAAAATTACATAATCAGAAAATCAAAGTCTGTCCTAGTCCTGTAGACAATGTAAAGAGGAAGTAATAGAATTTAACAGCTACTGATCGTATCAATCAACAATATTTTTAAAACACATTTTTCTCCAACTTCATTTGTCTAATAAAAGGCATATCTCAGTCATTTTAACCATTGTTAGACTCTTTTTTTATAGCTATGGTTATAAAAATCTGAATATCTCCAAAAGGAATAAACATACAGAATACAGCTTTGATAGAATTAAACATAAAACATTTGCCATGTTATGATGACAAGAAATTACCAACAGGAACTTAATAACAACTCTGAATTCTTTAAATCTTGCATCAACAGCAAAGGATGTTGAGATGTGTTTGTCATATGATGTAATTCTAAGAATAAAGACTGGCTGGAAAAGGTGTCAGCTGGTAATTAATGACAAGCACATGACAAATCTTTAATAAAAGCTATTCCTATGGATGACCAGTTTGCATGCAAAAGCAAACAAGATCACAGTCATAAAGCAAATATACATTACCATAAGAAAAGTTGTTTTTTATGTGATTCTTTTACACATGCTATATAATATTAAAGTATGTATCACATATTATGTTAAAAGTAAACTGGTGACTGTTAGAATGTGTAATAACTTATAGAGTCATTAAGTTTCATTTCAGTAATGTCAGGTATGAAACAAATTTACTGAACAGATGCTGAAAGTAGCACTTGGTAATATGAGATGCAGAGCCTGAGCTGGTAACTCTGAAATGAGAGTCTTGTACCCCACTGCTGGGTGTTAGAGGTGTCTGAGAAAAAAGGCTTATACAATCACCAGCCATTACTCTGTGTCCCTGCCACTCCACACCTAATAACACTTGAATGGGCTGGCCAATTCTTTCATTTGAATTGCAAAATAGTAATACATGCTGGATGAGTCTAAGTGATGAAGAATCCAAAGTTAAATCAATTTTAACAATTTGAGTCACAAAATTATTTGTACTGGATTAGACCTCAAGAGGTCATCTGGTTTCCACTGATGACGTGTCAATGGGTAAATTCATTTTTTCTAAGTTAAAAAAAAATTAATTCCATCAACTTACATATTTATATGCAGAGCTTTTGCTTTGTATCAGCTGACTGACCAACTAAGACACATGTACTAGTATTAACGTAGCTCTAGGTGAGTCATAGCACATACCTATGCTTACCCAGATGGGATGGCACCCTGGCAAGTGCTGGATGAGTTAGGACATTGAATTGAGGATACAGAACACAAATCTGTAAGAAAATAGCTTTGAACATTATATTACTCATGGAACTAAATTGTTTGCCTGAGGCATAAATGTAAGAACTGAAAATAGTATGACTTATTAAATGGGCTACAGAACAGTAGCATAACATCTAATGTAGGTAATCTTCTAATTTCAGCTTAAAACACCACGTTTCATTTACTTTAAAAAGCAATTAATTGTATGGATATTGTTTCTATTCTAAAGGGCCCACAATCAGAAGGTGAATTTCTGCACAGAGTTTGAGATACTGCTTGAGGGGAAAAATGTTTATTTCTAAAAATCAAAGCTTCTTCTTCTCATTTGCAAGGCTGATTTTCTTTCAGATCATGTATTCACCAGCAATTACATGAAAGTAATAAAGACTCAAAGAAACCACCACCCTCTACAAATGCTGAACATTTTTCAAACTTCTGATCAAGACTTCTCTCCCTTCTTCAACTCTTACATTTAAATCACAAATCATATCTCTACATGATCTCTCTCAGACATTATTACTCTTCAAAATCTGATCATCTGACTCTGAGGAGGGATTTTATATATCTGTTGGGAAGCAGGAAGGCCCCTCAGCAGAAGATCTGTACTTGTTTTTTACAGGACTGTTCTGCTTTCCTCAGTGCAGGCAGTGGGATCACATGGCAATTTATCTGAGGATGGAACCAGATGAAGATACCATCTGTTTCTTCCGTACTGCGTAACTGGATCAGACTCAAGTATGTAGCAGCTGTGGGTGTAGCTATCTCTATAGACTGCAGCTGATGCTATCCAATACTTCTCCAGAAAAGTTTAATCAGGATGAGAACTTCTTTGGAAAGTCAGTTAATTGTCAGGCCTTCTACTGCTGCATATAGGAGAACACCTTAGATCTCCTAGATGTATTGTCCTGTCTTGACATGCTCATATGAACACTCAGGAGGAAGTCTTCACTGAACATCAGCAGCATTACAGAACACGAGTTTGTGCTGTTGTGTAGAGTGTTTCCACAGTAATCTGGACAATTTTGTTGCAAGAGTTTCTCACTCGTGTATTCCTTTGCCCAGCAGGTTGTCCTCTGTCTTGAACTGTCTCTGATCTCACTGGATCCCAAAATGCTGGAACACAAATGTGCCAAACTATTACTGCTACCAGTAGCTATTTCTGCTGAAAAGCTGGTGAGGCTTAAACTTTACTCTGACTTGTGTTTTACAAGACGACAGAATTTCCAAACACTCAGGAAAATAGCTGTGTTTAGTAAGTATCATAGAAATCTAGTTATTTTTTATGTTCTAAAGTCTGTTAGTATTGGTGTTTACTTTCTGTTTTAGCTTCTGTCCCAAGTCTGCCTCTGTTTTAGCATACTTGGTTGCTCTTTTGGTAACCAAACCCAACTTTTTAAAGATGTTCCTTGTCAAAGGAATATTTAAGTATGTCTATACCAGAATCAGAGCTGTGACTGATCCCTGCACAGACTTATACAAGGCAGCTTTAACAGAAGGATGCTGGATATTTAGAAAAGTAAAGCTGAAATAGCAGGGACATTACAAACAGAGAGACATACTGTAGTTTCTGTGGTGAGTCTAGCAAGTTAATTAAAAGGTAATAGACATCCCTGAGAGAGAGAACAAATAATAAAGATCTCTAATTATTCATGGTCTTCCCTGACCTGTATGAAAGCTGGGCAGAATGATACACATCATAATGTCTTGGGGGAAAAAAAATACAGTGAGTTTATAAATATAAATCACAATTTATAATTGATACTTCTTAGTATTATAAACAAAATAAAGAAAGCAAATAAAGATTAATGGAACAGGAAAAGGCAAATTCCCTGTCATTTCCTGAAGGTATTGCCTTGATTGACATCAAATTCCTTGTCTGGTAAGTCCTCTTTGAAATCACAAACACTGCAAACAAATCCTGATGTTTTCTTGGATCAGTGCAGATTTTTGTCATATTAATACATTAAATTTACCAGGTTTGAGCTAAGACCTCTTGTGTATTGGCTAGAAATGTAACACTTACCCCATAATCATGTAATTGAGCCATTGAGGTCCCTTACTCGATATATACTTGGCCTTTTAGAGAAAAGTATTTAGAAATTTTACAATCCAAACTGTGACCGAAAGACAGCATTGGCTGTGCTTACAATGAGTCTGTTAGGCTCATCTGAGCCAACATATATGCAATGACATAAACTCTGCAGAATCTTGCATAGGTCAGATTGCCTGGAAATGTACTGGAAATACAAGTCATCAGTGCTCAATTTTCTTCCCTCACACTACAGAAAAAACAGCTTAAACATTTATGGGATATGTCAAGGATTACACATGAGAAAGATAAGAGGTTGCAGTGGGTTGATGTTAGCTGTCAGGTGGCCACCACAGCTGCTCTATCACTGTCCCTCCTCACCTTGATGGAGGGGAAGTAAATATGATGAAAGACTTGTGGGTCAAGGTATAGACAGGGAAAAATCACTCACCCATTACCATCATAGATAAAACAGACTCAGCTTGGGGATGTTATTTTAATTTATTGCAAATCAGATGATAAGAGGGAATAAGAAATAAGGACCAAACTAAAGACACGTTCCCCCCACCCCTCCCTAATTATTGGGCTCAACTCTGATTTTTTCTACCTCTTTCCCTTAACAGGGGAAGAGGGAATGGGTCTGCAGTCAGCTCAACACAGATTGCTTTGCCACTTTTTCCTCCTCACACTCTTCCTCTACACCCGTGTGGGGGTCCCTCCCATGGGAAACAGTCCTTCATTAATTTCTCTGACACTAATCATTCCTACAAACTGTGGTCTTCAACTGCCCCATTGTGATTCCCTCCCACTGGGTGCAGTACTTCAGGAATCACTGGGCCCTCCATGGCTCCAGCCCAGGCTCTTCATGGGCACACAATTCCTGCCAGCAAACCTGATCTAGTGTGGGCTCCTCTGTCTATGGATCCATAGGTCCAGCCAGAACCTGCTCCACTGTGGGCTTCCAATGGGGGTTACAGCCTCTTTTGGGCATCCACATACTCCAGCTTGGGATCCGTCTCAGGAGGCAGATGGATTTCTGATCCACCATGGATCTCTATGGGATACAGGGGCACAGATGTTTCACCTAGTCTTCACTACAAGCTGAAGGGGAACCTCTTCAGTGCCTGGAGCACCTCCTGTCCCTTCTTCTTCACTGGCCTTGGCATCTGCAGAGCTTTTTCTCTCTCATCATTTCACTCCTCTCTTAGGCTGCTGTTGCTATTGCATAGTTTTATCCCCCTTCTTGAATACATTATGAGATGAATGGCAGAGATGCTGCCACTGTCTCTGATGGTCTTAGCCTTGGGCATGGGCAGGTATTTCACAGAGCCACCTAGCATTTGCTCCATCAGACACAGGAAGCTTCTCACTGAGGCCAACCCCTGCAGCCCCACTACCAAACCCCCTATAAACTCAATATAGAGGCCAAAAGCTAAGTGGTCTTGAATGTACTCTTTTAATCCAAAAGACAGTCCAGAATTCTTCATATAAATAATTTTCCATACATTCAAATAATTTTAGCACAGGCCTGGTATGATCTTGCAGACAGAGAGATTGATCTATCAGTGTATCAGAGATAGAGATGACACCTTCAAAATATATGGACTGTTTTCTTGTCATTCGTTCCACTGATTAACCAGAAGGCAGACTGTATTAATGGCCATAGGAGCTATAATTTCCATTTTTAAGATTTGTGTAGGTATTTTATCTGCTGTAACTTGATGGCTGTTCTGTGGTTTGTGGCTACCCCTCCTAGTTCCAAATGTTCTTGATTGAGTTGAATTGTGGATGTGGCTAAACATATTGCTTCCTCTTTCCTTGAGTAATCTCTTTCAACACTCCACTACAGTCTTGATACTGCTGCAGAGATCAATACACTGTATTCAGAGCCAAGCAGGCATCTTCTTTATAGAGAAATATTTTAAGATTCCGCAGGAATTACTTATGACTGCAGTTTTTCACTCTTGTCCTCAAAGAAAAAAAGACTTTTGAAAAACGTTTTTATAAAACTATTTTTTAAAATAATAAGATATTAAGCACAACAAAAAGTATTTCTAATGCCAGAAATATTTATTTCATTTTTATACCTAAGATTAAAAATTTTTTCAAAGACAATTTTGTATTTATCAAAGTTTAAAATTGTACTTTCTGTCATCAGGATAGTTTTCCCTATCACCATGTACTTGCATATACAATATAAGAATAGTGTTTCTGTTAAACAAACAAGTTGACAAATTGCTTTGTAAACCACTAGAAGAGCTGCAAAAAACACCACTCCCAAACAATCCAGCTTCCAAGAAAGGGGTCTTCCAATTTTCTCTCTTGCTGAAAAATATTTTCTATCTACCACAAAGACTACTGGTATCTTTAATGCAATTTAGTAAAATTCTTACTACTTAAGAGTAAAAACTAGTTAAATGACACCTTTAAGGGTTTTGCATCATCTGATCTTACAAAGAGGGATTCTTGAGTATTATCAACATTATATTAAATTAATTCTGCCTTTTATTTGTACAGAGAAACTGACCTTGCCAGTGTATTTACTTGTTTTACGAGAAGGGAAAATATTAACTTTCATGAACCATTATTTTAAAGGGAAGGAAATTATTTATACTTAAACTACTGTGCTCTCTCAGCAGTAAGCAAGCGATTACATTACACATTCAGTTCATCACACATTTGTAAAGCTTACCATACAGTTATAATTCCACATGTTCTACAACTGCAATAATACTTGGTTGCAGAAAGTTCCTCAGTTTAGAGCCAGCATAAATACCCAAAGTATACAGTTGTGCTCCATAAAATGGATGGGCTATCACATGCACTGTAGTTACACTGGTACTGCTGTACAATGCAAATCCTTGTCCTTGGAAACTACCTGAAGTGTTTTCAATCAAAACATTTCAATCAAAGCTGTTAGGGATGGGCACTTCCAGAATCTCAAGTGCAGATACAGCTAGAAAGTATGCTTTTGGGTGGGTATTTTATTGCTACTGAGACATCACAAAGCCAACAGCGCTTGTATGCAGCTAGTTTCTTGTCTCACTTCACATAAACAGAATCACAGAAACACCATTAAAACTTTTGCCAGAATAAAAGAAGGACTCCAACCAACAACAAAT
The DNA here is from genome assembly GCF_028018845.1 of Melospiza georgiana. NCBI lineage: Eukaryota > Metazoa > Chordata > Aves > Passeriformes > Passerellidae > Melospiza > Melospiza georgiana. The sequence continues at coordinate 43,893,950 of NC_080465.1, forward strand.
AGATGTTGCTATTTGGCTTGCCCACACTAAAATTTGAATCACACTATCAACAGAAAACTACTAAAATGGCTTGTCCAGCATAGCAATGTTAAGCACAACACTTAACAGCAATTTCAGGGCACCTAAACATAGTCCTGATGCTACAGTTCTTTGAAGCATACTACTGAATTACCTCCCCCTTTCATCTCAATTACCAAAAGAAAATGCATTAACTGAGTTAATTAGTTAACTGAGACTCTATAGTCTTGTATTCAGGCAGAAATCACTTTTCTATAGCAGGTGTTTGGAATTGATCAAACCTTAAACCAGGCTTCCCAGATGACGCCTTGTTTCTCATGAACATTTTGTACTACAGCTACTTTATCTAAGGTGGTCAAGGATTCAGATGCAGATGGGTATAATTTCAGTGCAGCCTGCAGCATGCTGCAGAAATCACAGACCATGTGCTGGAATGCTTGTATAAACACATACAGGAATATTTCTATTCCTGTTCAGAACATCAGCATGCAAAAGACAATTTAAGCAGCATTAGATGAGATCACTTTGCAAGGGTTCAGGTTAATCAAAGCATTTACACCTGGCAATTACTAATCCATCTCACACATGTGCCAGTAAACATATATGTTCAGTTCCATAGGATTTCATTCCATGGCCTGTTCATGTTTTGCATTCATTATGTATGGATCTGGCTAGGCAGGTCACCATTTCTGCCAGATTGGGACTCTTCATTTTCCCTGTTCTCCCAACACCAGCCTGAACTGAGATCACATTGATAGAACCAGCAAACAGAGGCTCAGGGAAATGATACTGCTAGGGAGAAAAAGCAGAAAACTCCTGGAAATTTGCAAATCTACTAGTTGCATTATCACTTGTTCAAGATTTTATTAAATATCACTGCCCAGGGACAGGACTCAAAGTACTCCCTACCTTAGTACTTCCTACCTTAAAAGTTCTGTCACTTGACCCACTTCTTACAAAGAAATAGGACATCAATTTAATTCCTAACTTTACATTTCAGCTCACTAGTAACAGGACTCTTGCGGCCCTCTCTCATGGTTTGACAGTGGCTGAACGCCAGGCTTCAGAGAGCTCACCCTCCCCTGCAACAGCTGGGCAGAGGAGAGAGAAAAATTTAACAAAGGGTTCATCAATTGAGATAGGGACCAGGGGAAAACGCTTCAAGGGCAAAACAGGCTCAGCTTAGAGGTACAAAGTGAGTTTATTGCTAACAAAATCAGATGACAATGAGAAGTAATATAAGCCTTTAAAGAGCACCTTTTACCCCCAACCCCTCCCTCCTTCCCACTGACAGGGCAGGGAGACAGGGCGTGGGGGTTTTGGTCAGTTCATCACCTGAGGTTTTCTTCTGCTGCTCAGGGGGAGAAATCCTTCCCCATTGAGGCCGTGGGGTCCCTCCCACAGGACACAGCTCTCTGTGAACTTTCCCAACATGGTTCCAATCTCACGAGCAGCATTCCTCCCCAAACTGCTGCAGTGTGGTCGCTCTTCCGTGGGGTGCAGTCCTCCAAGGACAGGCTGCTCCAGCCTGGAAGCAGGGCCCCCTCTCTCCATAGAGTCTCCCCCTGGACCACAGCCTCCTCCAGGCATCCACCTGCTCCAGCACGGGCAGCTGGTGAATCTCTGCATCCCCCATGGATCCCCATGGGCTGCAGGGGCACAGCTGCTTCACCATGGTCTGCACCATGGCCTGCAGAGGAATCTCAGCTCCAGTGCCTGGAGCACCTCCTGCCCTTCTTCTGCACGGACCTTGGAGTCTCCATGTTGTTTCCTTCACATGTTCTCATCTCCTCCTCTTCTCTGGCAAGGAAAAACTGTGCTCACTTTGTTTTGTTTTTCTTTTTATATATGTTATCACAGAGACATTACCAACACCTCTAATTGGTCCAGGCTTGGCCACCAGCATGTCCATCCTCAGAGCCACCAGGGATTGGTTCTGCCAGACATGGTGGAAGCTTCTGGCAGCTTCACACAGAAGCCACCTCTGTGGATCCCCTGCTACCAAAAACCAGGCTGGGCAAAACCAGCACACCCTCAAAAAGTTTTGGCTCTATTAACATAATAAGCCAGCTTGTTGCTACTTCCGAAAGCCCTCTTGGTAAGGTAAGCACGCCTCTCAGGCATGCAGTTTCCATAATGGCAGGATTTCCATGTGCTGCAGTGTCACACTCTCAGCAGCAGCATGGCAGCAGCAGCGGTTTCCTTTCTCTCCAGAAAGTTTTGGGGTTTTTTTTCAGAGACACTTGGCAGTAGTTCTTTCAGTGGCTGCAAACTTACCATCTTTTTAAGACATGTGAATCAACAACTCAGGTGGATTGAGTGCTACCTAAACAACTTTTTTTTCAGTGGTGGATGATCCAGTACATCCCACCACAAACTGCAAGCAATCTAGGTCTTTTAAAATGAGGTTTTAATTTAATTTTTTTCTGGTTTATTCAGGAACAATCAGTGATGTTTTTCCTTTAACCACCCTTAAAAAATTCACTAACATCTGAAAAGACTTGTCTGTATTTTTATGAATGAAGAGTTATGGATGTTCCCCAATACAGAAGCTGCTATGAAGGCTACTCAATGCTTATTGATAATGTAATTTTAAAAAGTTATTTCCTTGCAGGTCCCTTTCTGTAGGGGTACAATTTTAGCAAAGTATGACAGCTATTGAGACCTGATGCCATGGATGTTCTGTGCCTGAAAAGAGGCTTATCAGAAACTTGATTGTGGCCAAGTGATTCCAGACTATTTTTCAGCCAGCTCCTAAATGTGACATTTACCTAGTTCTTGCTTTAAATCATACCAGTTTTCCCCTCTGCAGTCTGAGAACAGCCAGAAGACCTCAGCCTCTGCACTAGTGTACCTGAAACAGACCAGGAGTCTCATCATTTGTCTGATGAAACATATTCGATCCATGTTAAATTTTCTTAAGCCTGGACATGTAGGGAGAGATATATATTGCTGCATCTTCACGTTTTTTTCTTTAACACATTAAAAAGACAAAGTTGGCCTGCTGATTACATCCCTCACATATAATTTTTTTTAACAGAATAACATAATCACAGAAGAGTGAGGGTTGGAAGGGACTCCTGGAGATCACCTAGGCCAAACCGCCCACCTACAGCAGTTGTCAAGCAACACATCCAGATGAGTTTCGAATGTCTCCATAGTGGGAGACTCCACCACCACCCTTGATACTTAACAGAAAGATACTATATTTTCTCCACCAATGTATTCTTTGCTTGCTTGAATGGCCACTTCTGGATGGGTTATAATGAAATATTTTTCACACCATTTCACAGGTGCTTTGGTCTGATGCCTACATTTACAGTAATAGGGAAGAATACTGCAATCCAAGATGTACAGAATACGTCCCCCTTAACCTTAAGAACAGAGATAGTACATCTTTGGGATGCTGAGCCATTGTCCCCTCCTTTTTTCTAACAGCTAGAACTTTCAGAGACGTAACCTCTATTCTCCTGCACACACGAGGTTGCTTGGTTAATGCCCAGAGAATGCCTGAATTGCCAGAGGCCCTTCTCAAATACTTCAGCCTCCAGGGACAGGATGATAGTCAATACAGTAACTTTAGAAAAAGGTTGTGACTCATTCTGCCTTTCCTGGCAAAGTCTAATGAAATTTTTTTATTTCCTCAGTGTTTCCTCTAATTTGGAGCAGGACAACAATATCACCGATGGGCTGTATTTGGCCCAGCTGAGATGAATTTAATTTTTCCTACAGGAGCCCTCACAGTGCTGTGCTTTGCACTGGTAGCTACAGAGATGTTGATAACACACCAGTGTTTGGCTTCTGCTGTACAGTACTGGCACAGCACCAGCACTGTCTTCCCAACATTCTGCTCCCTGGGGGTAAGCAAGATTTTGGAAGGGGACACAAATAGGCCAGCTGACCTGAACAGACCAAAGGGGTATTTAATACCATAGGATATAAAACATCATAAAGCATAAAAAATGTAAAATCTAGCAAAAGGAGGAAGAAGAAGGAGACATTTGTCATTTATGTTTGCCTTACAGAGCAATGGCTACTTGTGCTGATGTCCTGCTTCCCAGGAAGTGGTCTGACGTCTCTTGCTGATGTGACATAGTGAATAAAATCTTGGTATTTTTCCTTGACTTGTGTGCACAGAATCTTTAGCATTTGCTTAAGTAAAATGCGTTTAGAGCATTTTATTGCAAAACACGTAGGTTTCAGTGTGGTTGGAGAGACAATTCTCACAAGCTTGTTTTACTTATAAAGTGTCTTCCGTCTTATTCTCTGTCCCCTGTCCAGCTGAGGAGGGGGAGTGATAAAGTAGTCGGTGGCTACCTGGCATCCAGCCAAGGTCAAGCCACCACAGTTCTTTTTGGCTTCCAATATGAGGCAAGACAATGGCAGTTTTATATCATGCATGCTATCATTATAGTGGTTGTTATGTGTAGCAAGCTCCCCTGCAGAACACTAAGTTTGTGAGCTGCTTTATTTTGTGAAGTTTAGGAACACGTTTACACAAACAATGACTCTGTCCTTTGCCCTTACATTGATGGCTTTGCCATGCTAGGGGAGCTATCTTATGGGGATGATGAGGGAATACATCTCAATTTCTCTGACCATGATTGATGTAGATGGTTTTATTACGCAAGCTCCTGCAGTCCTTGTTCATTCCCACAGTGAGCTGTTTAATACTAATAATTAATACTGCTAGTATATTACGGGATTTGGGTAATCTGGTGTTGTCCTGATGTAATGGAAAACAGAAGATGCAACAGTTAAATGTGCTGAAGTGCTGCTTCCCAGGAAATGCCCAGACATCAGTTGCTACTGGTGAGTAGAGAATGAAATGTCTTTTTCCTTAGCTTGCATGCAACCTTTTGCTTTTGCTTCAGTGAACTACCTTATTTGAACTTACTGGTTGTTTTCTGTCCTATGTTTTCTCCTTTTTCAGGGGAGAGAAAAACTGAAAATGGGGACTGATAAAGCATCATCCAGCAAAGGTCAAAGGTCACCGACCACATGGGCCAATGCATATTGTCCACCAATCTTATTTTTGATGCAAATATTTTCAGTTTGTTTTAGTTAGAAGTATTTTTGTTCACTTGTACATAAGGATAAATGGGATATCCTAAAGTGCACCAGGAAAGAGCTTCCCTTGAGCTCAGAATCATTCAAAACAAGCTTGTGAGAATTGTCTCTCCAACCACACTGAAACCTACGTGTTTTGCAATAAAATTGGCAACCTGGGAAAGCACTACAGACACTGAAAATTCCCAAGGTGTGAGTACAAAATGCCAGGTCTCAGTGCAGTTTCCTTCAGTTATAAAGTATGTAACTGCCTCAAGACAGCTATTTCGGAACATGCCCTTGTCGCCAGGACTCCTCACAGAAGCTGCACGCTATTGCACACTAAACAGGAGTGCACGCTCGTTTTACACGGCGTGCCGCTAGGCGCTCCCGACGGCTGATCTTTAAACTATTTTGCTTCAATGGCCAGTCAGAAATAACGCACAAACAGCCACCGAACCACTCTCGCCCGACGCCGCCTCCCTCTCTCCGCCCCCGCCGCTCAGTCCCCTCACAGCCCTCGCCGCACCGCCCCCTAGCGGCTCCTCCGCACGGCGCCGCGCCAGGGGCCCGAGCGGCCGCGTTGGGGCTCCGAGCGAAGGGGCGGGGCGTCGCCCTACCACGCCTACCGAGGTAGAGCGAGCGTGGCGGCTCCGCGGCGCGGCCGGGGCGCGAGGCTCCGCCCGCCCCTCTCCGCCAATGGGGGAAGGCGTTGCGGAGGGCGGGGCTGCAGTAGGCCGCGCGGGGGGCGGGGCCAGCGCGGAGTTGCCGCAGCGCCGCCGCTTGTAAACAGATCCCGCCCCACGTGACGCGCGTGCGGGGCTTGCGCGGGGGCGCCGCGCATTGTCCGCGTTGGTGACTGGCGGGACCCGCGCGGGGAGCGGAGGAGGCGATTCCCGTCCGCCCTTCCTCCCTCGTCGCTCCGGTAGGGAAGCAGCGCACCCCTTCCCCTTGTACCCCGGCCGCTAAGATGGCTGGTGGTGGGCGGTAAGGCGGTGCGGGGCTGCGGAGCAGCTGACGGGACGGGAGCGCGGAGGGCGGGCGGCGTGTGCCCGTGTGCGGAGTCGCGCAGCGCCATGTCCGCCTTCGCCCTGGAGGAGACGCTGGAGGCCGACTGGGTGGCCGTCAGGCCGCACGCCTTCCAGGAGCGGGAGAAGCACAAGTTCGCCTTCATCGTGGCCTGGAACGAGATCGAGGGCAAGTTCGCCATCACCTGCCACAACCGCACGGCGCAGCGCCAGCGCAGCGGCTCCCGTGAGCTGCGCCGCGGCGGCCCCGAGGCCGGAGCCGTCCCCAAGGCTGGCGGCCCCGCGGTGCGCAGGGACCCGGGGCCACCCCGGGGCTGCGCCCATGCCCGGGCCGAGGCGCTGCCCAAGAGCCCGCTGCGCCCCAAGGGCAGCCCGGCGCGGAGGCCGCAGCGCGGCCCGGAGGCGGCAGGTGCCGCCGAGGAGATCGAAGTGCTGGAGCTGGGGAAGGAGGACGTGGCCGCCGCGCTGTCGCTGCCGCCCTCGCCGCCTCGGGCGAGCGAGTTGAGCGCTCCCGACGCGGAGCCGGCGGGGGAGGAGTGCAGCTGGGCCGGCCTGTTCTCCTTCCAAGACTTGCGGGCCGTGCACCAGCAGCTGTGCTCGGTGAACTCGGAGCTGGAGCCTTACCTGCCTGCCTTCCCCGAGGAGCCGTCGGGCATGTGGACGGTGCTTTTCGGAGCACCGGAACTATCCGAGCAGGAGATGGACGCTCTCTGCTACAAGCTGCAAGTTTACTTGGTTCACAGCTTGGATACCTGTGGCTGGAAGATCCTTTCGCAGGTGCTCTTCACCGAGACCGACGACCCCGAAGAGTATTACGAGAGTCTGAGTGAGCTGCGACAGAAGGGGTACGAGGAGGTGCTCCAGAGGGCCCGCAGGCGCATTCAGGAGGTGAGGTTGCTGCGTGGTCCAGATGCTCCCACTTTAGTGTCGCATTTAGTTTAATCTGTGCCGTCTTTTTTAGTCGATTTTGTTCTTGTTGTCCTGTTCATTAGTGAGAAAAATGGGGCTTAGCCTTTCCAACGTCCCTAGGGTCAGGATTTAAGGAGGTGCAGATTTCCCGACTCATCGGAGTGTGTGTGGCTCAGTACTTTTTTCCGTGCAGTCAAATGTAGATGTTTGTAAATAAATATCCGATGGATTTGGCAAGGTCTTGCTCCCATATTTTTGTTATTGCGTTGCCTTGCACCAGGAGGTTTTGGGGGCTGAATTTTTTTTCTGTTAAATGAGAGCAGCAACATGTGGTGTTTATTTTGATAGTACAGTTTAGGCATTTAAGACCAGAAAATTCCAGGTTCATACAGTGGTGCTGAATCTGGTATTTATATAGCAAGATTATGTTCTCCAGTGGAGTAAGGGGTAAGTACAGCTTTTGTTCAACTGAGATGTTCCTAGAGTTGGAATTTAAAGAAAAAAGCAAGCTGTCTGGTCCTAGGGGGTATTTGCTGTGTTGCTGTTGGTATTGTCTGTCAAGACTTGGGTGTTACAGGACACTTGTGTCTTTCTTAAACCATATACTGTTCTAGACAGAGTAGTTGAGGATGCCCATCTAACTGACTTCTAGCATCAGTGTAAGAGAATTTTTGCTTTATCGGCCTTCGTGGACTGTATTGTATGAGGACCCAGATTTCACAGGTATAAAATGAGAATTTTATACTCGTTTTTGTGGGTTTTGTGGCCTTCGTCCAGAATATACCCGGATCTATCAAGGTGTGACTATGAGTATGAGTCAGGCTACACTGTGCTTTATTTTTACAAACATCGTCTTAGTTCTGTTGTGGATATAGGTCAAGTTTGGCTGCTTCAGCTACCCACGTATATCCTGCCAATATTCTTTTGCAAAATGTGTGGTGGTGATTTTTTTTTTCCTTGATGGAGTGTGAGTATATCCTCTTGCTCTCTGATGCATAGTTTTGAGTCCATAGAATTCATGCCAAGCTTTTCCTTTGTGACTGGAGTTACAGAGTATGAGAAAATTGTAGTATCCATGATGTAATCACGGTAAGAACATCCAAGTGTAGCATTGCCAGGTAGTTTAGTTCCAAACTGTTGTGTTAGGGTATATAATTTTGATTTTTTTTTTTCATGTCTATTTCAAGGACTTAATTAAATCTTGCTATATGGTCTACAATTGGCAATTTTTTTGATAAAATTCAGTGTAGAAAAATCAGTTTGATAAAATTCAGCAGTGGTTTTAATCCACAGACTATGAAAACATATTGTCTTTCACTGGCTTTTTAAGCTGTATGAATGCTTGGGAATGTATGCTTAAATTAGATTTAGTTTTCAATTCAGCAGTTTTTACAAGTTGCTGTGCAGGATAATAGAAGTTCGTGTTAAGCACATGGAATTTGGGAGCTGGATACCTAACTCGAGGGATGTGGTGTTTTTGAGGAAATACTAGTTAAGAATTACTGAGCAAGAGCTACTTGTTTCTGGGGGAATCTCAATTTCTATTTTGTCAGTACTACTGGCAAAAATAAATTGGTTCTCTAAGCTACATAATTTTATTCTGTGTTAATGTTCTGAACTTGGTGCAGGTAAAATGGCAGAGCCTGTGTATGTATTTGACTACTATACAACCCTCCTTTCCCATGATAATCAGTCTGGTAGTGTACCTAAAGTCAATACAGCTGTACTTCTGTCAGTTGTGTAAGTCGATCCTCCTTTAATTAAGGGTAGTTCATGTTTAAGAAAAGAAACCAATGGAATGACCTGCTCTTTCCCTCTTGGCTCTCAGGTTTCTCTTTTCCTTACCTGTTAGGGGTTTGCTTGGTCTACAGGAAATGTCTTCCTTTAAGCAAATACTGATGCTCCTTGTCATTGCAATTCTAAGGAAATGAAGCAGTGGATGATGGGCACTGCTTGGTATTTTTGAAGTAAAGATTTTTGTACTTTAGAGAACAAACATGCATTCAGTAGGTTATCTCACATTTTACTTTTCCATCTGTGCTGGAATTCTGTCAGCTGATAGCAGGAATGTTGGATCCAAGGAATTTTAAATAATTTTTCAAATTCTTACAAGAATTTTTTGGAAAAAGAGGAAGTGTGTGAGAAGCATTGGTAACCAGAATGGTATCTAGGAGGAAATGTGAAGCGTCTTCATTAATATAAAATTGTGCAACTCCAAGATTTTGACTTAGCATCTTAAAATGTGACTCTGTAGTTTATAGTTATTTAATATATCTGTTACATTTTCTAGGACAAATTCCTCTGTGCAGTTAGACTATTACTTGAGAAATGCTTGTAGTTTCTGTTGATTTGTATTCTTAAGTGAGCAATTAAACCTCATGTTCATTGTTTTAGCATCCCCTGCTTGGACAGTCATTGCTTTCCATAAATAACACACAAGCCAGTTTATTTTCACAGCAGTTAGTAATCGTTGCTTTTTGTAATAGTAATTTTTATCTCAGTCCAAATTTTAGGCCTTTAATAAACCATAAGAATGTTGCAAGTAGAAACAGATCCAAGATGAGTAAGTACAATAGTTGTAGAGGAACTGTGTGACCTGGGATTAATTTCTTCTGCCTGATTTGCAGTTTTGAAATAACATTTCTTTTATTTTTTTTCAAATAAAACTTAATAATTTTGAAATAGTTGAGGAATTTATTTAAAGTAAAAACTAGTTTAAAAACTATAAATAAGTTTATACCTCTTGAAAAAAAACTTCAGGTACTCAGTTAAAAGATAAAAAGATATTATTTCAACAGAGAGTATACCATTGAATCCTTTTTTGGGATTCCAGCTTCCTGGACAGTATTTCCAAAATACTGTACTTTGTGTCAGGAAGACAGAAAAAGTTTGTCACTGTACTCTTGGTCCTGCCAGTTGCCTGTTTTATGTTCTTCCTACATAGAGAAGAGTTTTTCTATATTAAGTGTAGATGTTTGTGATTTTCGGTGAGTTTGGTAATATCAGTAATGGTGCTGTATCTCTTTGTCCGTTCTGTGTTTTCAGAAGGCTGAAGGTTGTCGTGTTTTCCTGAATAAAAAATGTTGTTAGTGTAAACTGTCATCAGGAGGGATGGGTGGCTTAGTCATGCCCCAAACATATTTCATTGTGTGCTCTTGCATAACAAGTTGACTATGTGGGAAATCTATCTGTATGTTATATGTCTGCTTCAGCACCTTTGAAATACCAGCTTCTGGGAATGTTCCTGCTCCATACAGCTCTTAGTAGACCAAAATTTGGTCTATAGCCCTGGTTGGGTGAAATTTATTGGATGATAGTCTACAGGATCTTGAGCACCAGGTATAAAACTAATCAGAAGCTTGCTTTGGTTTTCTTTTTGCTTTATAACATCTATGAATTCCAGTGTTTGCAGGTAGACAAAGACTCTTTTGTATCCCCACGCTGTGTGTTTTATTTTACATTTTTTTTAAATGTGAAAATTCAAACACTTGTAAGTGCCTGATTAAATTCTGAAGTAATTCTGAAAGCATCTCTTCAGTGGCTGACTTTAGACTGCCATGAAAGTGAGGACCTACTGCTATTTATAATCTCCATCTCCTGTATGGTGATGTATTTGCTAAGCATGAGAATAATTCTGCATGGTTTAGTTTTCCTTTGATTCAAAGAACTAGAAAGGCGAAGGAAAAATAAATCTATTTTGTTACAGTAACAACTTGTATGAGAAGAAAATGTAGCATCTTTTGATGGAAAGCTATATGGTCACTTTATTTCTTTCATAATCAGATTTTTTTCTATAAATTACTTTTGTGTGTTCTGAATGAATGAAATATGCTTGTGAAATTAGAGGAAGCTGCAAGGAATTGATTCAGTTACATGTAATGGAATTTTACATTTGTTACTTATCAACATGTATTTCTTCCATATTGTCACTCATTTCTGTTACAACAAAAAGGTATATATTATCCAATAACATTTTGTTTTGTTGAAACTGTTCCAATATTTTAGTAATCAATAATATTCAGGGTTGTCTCAGTAACTAGAAGAATTTAATTTCATTGTTCTTGGCTGTATGCATTCAGTTCTAAAATAAATGTTTATATGGTAGATAGTGGGGCACTATAACAAAAGTGGAAGTTTTCCAAATGTGAGGTGACTGGATGCTGTTCAGTGATCTGCATCTAGACACAATAAGATTTAAAGAGAGTTTCAACATCAGAATCAAAGGTAATGCGAAAGTAAATATAAAACATGACAAAAAAGTATTCCATGTTCCAGTAACATATAAAAAAATGTTAGCAACAGTAGTGTTTCCATCGAAACCAATGTAACATCTTTCTATGCAAGAAGAAAGAATAACTTAATATTGTATATGAACTGCAGTAGTTAGGTTTAGAAGATACATAAGGTGTTTCAGGAGGGAGCAGAACACTGGTTTGAATTTAACATTGGGAGCACAGAAGAGTAAAATAAGATACTGGGGATTTTTTTTCCTATTGGTATGAGGAAAGCAGAATTAAGGCTAATGCTGGGCATTTGGGAAGTCCAAGCTAGTCATGTTGGAATGCTTTTTTCTGTGTTTATTATTTGTAGAGTTAACGCTTGTTTCCACTAACACGGTTTGGATTATAAATCCATTGTAAAGAAGCTGTTTAAGTACTGAACTGGTACTGTAAGTTAGTACTGACCAAAATATGTCAGCAGCTGTAGGGTAAACTCTGTAGAACTGGCAGGTAGCCTCCAAGCTCTTTGGAGATGCCTACATGATATTAATGCTCTGGCTGGTCTTGGGCGCTTGCTAGAGGACGTTGACAATGAGTATTGCAGCTGTACCTGAAAGTCAGAGTGGCTGAAACAGTGTACATTTCTTCAAAACATGGGAAACTTATATGTTTTAAAAAGAAAAGGGCATTGACTTAAAAGATTAGATCATTCTTGACAGAATTTAAATCCTAGATGAAAAGTAAGGTGCATTCTGTGCAATATAGCAGTATTAGTAACCCTGGTCTTAATTTTTAGACCTGAAGACAGCAGCTTGCAAGTCTAGTAATTAATTTCCTTATCCAAATACCTGAAAAAGAAAAAAACCCCCCAGAAATGCAGTATATGGTCTTTTAAACTGCCTAACGTGGGATTGGGGAACCATTTATGTCTATTACTTGGGGGAGTACTCTGATGCTGAGACCATTTAATTTGATATTCCCCTAGTTTCTGTTTTTTGTTTAAAATTGTTGGTACATATTTGTAGTATTTTCATATGACAGAATATTTTGAAGAGGTGCAAACAATCTATGTAAGATATGTTCTATACTCCACTGTGCTGCTCAGGATTCACAACTTCCTTCATTTCTTAGCCTTTAGAGATTATATTGGGTTGTACTTTCTTTGTGCTTACCCTTGTCTTGTGTATTTTTTCTCATTTTTTCCCACCATTATTTTCTTTGTCTTCAACTGAATGCCCTCCCTTCAAGTAAATGATGTTTTAAACTGCTTTCTTAAGCCAGTAACATTTTTTTTTTCTCTCCTTTTCTGCCTAGCATAGTATTTTTACCCAGGCAGGTGTTGAATTTGAAAGCAGATTCACTGTCATAGTTTAATCTCTTTATTTTTCTGTAACATGACAAGACACTGTTTACAAATAGTCAGGGACGGTTGTGCTTTACATATGTAAATATTGCTACCACAAACCTAAAGAAGGCGGTGAGAGCAGAGATTTTTGGAAATTGCTGCATTTTTTGGTTTTGAGGCTGTGCTTTTACATTTATTTTTTAATATTATTGGAAACATAGCATTGCAATGCACCAGGATATTGCTGTTGTTGGAGAGGACTTCTGCTGAATTGAGGGCTCAGTCCAGCTAAAGATACATCTGCCAAACTATTTTTGCAAGAGATGAAAACCTTGTCATTAGAAATATGGTAGAGAGAGAAGGAAGCTAGGACAGGAGGAGATGGAAAATTATATTCTAAGGATACAGAGTATCTGTGAGTTAGTCAATATATATATGTATATATGAGAAGACGGCTTCCCTGGCAAGCCAGGCTTTGGACATGAACATCTGCAGCCATTCATTGTAGATGTAAATAGAATGTGGGTGATATATCCTCATGACACCACTCACCAGTTAGAAGACCTTGGGCAGATACTGCTTTCAATTCAAAACCTTTCAGTGGTAAGACCCTGTGTCTGGGTTTCTTTTCTATCTATGCTTTTCCAGGTGTGATGTTTTTGTAGGAATATCAGATGTATGTCTGTGAGTCTTTTTGATTACTAATGACAAACATTACCCATTCAGAGAAATTTGAACACTTGGACTTTTTTTGTTAAGGATTTGCTTCTGGAAAGGTCTTAGAAAACACTTCCAGTCATTCAGCAAACACTGAAATTTTTTTTAAAGGACCTTGAGTACTTCTGATTTCTTAATTAAAAATTTGGATTGTTTTATATATTTATATACTGTTACAATACTTTCCAAAATGTATTTGTGGCAATTGGTTCTGACCTTCTTTTGGAAAAATGCTGTGATATTAGTGTGAGGGAACTGGATGGGTTTGGGGTTTTTTCTCTGAAAAATGTTATTTAAATAATCAATTAGCATTTGTTTGTGGCGACTTGCAGATGATTTATGTGACTTTTCACATAACAGTACTGCATCATGACTTGTTTGAGCTACTTTAGGGAAAGGTTGTTGTAAAAGATTTTCAATAATTTAGAATAATAGATTGTTATGTTAGGAGGAACCTTACTGTGTTTTCTAGTTTGACCCTATGCTTAAAATACAACTAGTTTTGATTAGGGCTTGCTTTTTTTTTAAAGGAAACCTGAAATTTAAAAAGCAGTGTTTTATATCTGTTGAAAGGAAATATTAAAAAAATGAAGAAGAAAAAGAAGAAATGAAAAAGATATGAATGTATTAAGTTGTGAAAGTTTTGAGGGGGAAAATCTATAGATTAGTTCTAGAAGTTTCTAATTTTGTAATTTTTGTGCAGTGTAAATAGCCTTGTGACTTCAGGTCCGAAATTCTTTAGCCTTCAGTAATGCGTTACTTGTTCACTATCATATGTCAAAATTTTAAATTTTAGCATTTTGTCACTTCAGAGTAGTATAATTCTGAAAAAAAAATCATGTATGGGAGGAGGTTAAAAAAATCCCAAACTACTTGCAATATTGGAGGTCTTCTGGAGGAGTTGAATGAGTAGGTAAATGGTGTGTATAATTTCAAATGTGTTTTATCATGCTGCTTTATCGCACATGGATTTTATTTCCCTTAAACGTTTAAACTGAGTCTCCGCTCCCATTCATTTCTCCCTAAGAACAGGAATAAAACCAATTCAAACAATTAGCGCCACAGAATAAAAGTCTGTGTTCTCCTGGTGCTAATAGAAATTGCTTTTGCCCGAAATACTGTTCTGGTATGAAAGTGATATAGTAGCTTGTAGTTTACTGTATTTGCTGTTAAGGTAGGAGGAAAAATATGCGTGATTTGGGATCTAAGGATTTTCTTCATATCTTATTTAGCTTTTTGTTCTTAATAGTGGACTGTAAATATGTTCTTTCTACTGGGCTTTTTTTTGGACGTATTCAATTTTTAAATAAAATCCCTGTTATTTCAGCTTGGAAGCTTTAAAAATTGCATTTAGGAAGGCAAAATGCTATTTTCTTAGGCCTGCCTTTCCATGATTGCACTGTAGTATAAGGTGCCATAGAGGCTGAACTCTACCAGCATTGAAAGAATTCACAGAGGGCCATTTGAGTTACCTCTCATCTGTCACCCAGGCTTAAAGGTGGTTCATCATGTATGTTGTTGAAGGGAGCTGAAGAACTGGATCATCAGCTTGCTGGCGTTGACAGGGGGGGATGCTATCGCTTTCTGTCCTCCCCCACGTCAGCTTTGTGTTCCTTCCTGTTCTGCTTCTATGTCCTTTCAGTATGCTGATTCAACTCAATAAACCTCAGTAAATTACTCCTAGAGAGACCACAAAGTAGTTTTTTGCCAGACGCTGAATTAGTTTGTTGAAGGATCTGAGAAATACTAAAGACAGTGAAGTGGAAAAGGGGGGACCTGAGAGCATAAGGAACATGGAACTGGAGTAGACTGGGAAGAAGAGGGGCAAGAGGGAATGGGAAGAGGAATCTTCTCTCAATGGGAGCAAGCTATTGGGTCAGCTTTAAAAAGTAAATTCACCCTCACAAGTACGTAGAATCTGGTATTGTCGTAAATCTTTTCCTGCTTTGAATTCAATTTTTAAAAGTCTTAACAGTAGACTTATCAGACATTTGAGAATTATTTGCTACCATGCCAAATGCACTGTAAAACTGCTAAGAGTACTAATTCAGTGCTGCTGATCTAATTCCCATGAGCTGACTTCACAGTGAAATTGATTGTACCTCTTTTTTTTCTTCCCATCGAATGTTCTTTGTTTTCATAAAAGAACATTTGCTGTTTATGGCAGGTGAGTATTTGACTAGGCCTGTGTCCTGACATGGCAAATGTTATATGAAAGGTTTTAAGACTAGCACTATAATACCTGCTAACTAAATGTATTTGTTCTATGCAAATATTAGTTTGTTTAGATAATAGTCAGTTTTGAGGCTCTTGAGTATATTGTCCCGACTAACAGCATAGTTCACAACAATAGAAGAAGACAGTCTGTGGACCAAAAGTTAAAGTATTTTATGGCACAGCCTGAACACTTATGTAATGCATGTTCTCAGTCTTCTAACCTGCATAAAAAATACTTAGAACTCATTAGGATATGTGTAAAGTAAGTTCTTTGCCAAGCCTTCAGGGTGAGGTGTTGCCTAGAAGTCTTTTTGTTCAGAGTTACCATGTTCCAACCAACCAGTGATTCGTTAGTGACTTTATCTTTTAATTATTTTGCCCCTTTTCAAAGGAAAGGAGTCCCAAAATACCATAATAACTCTGAAATACAGATCTAAACAGATCTATTTCATTCATGAAATTGTGTTACAATGTAAATACCTATTTGGGTGTTACTAACAGGAAAAGGAAAACCTACCACTCCTGTACCATGACTGCTCCCATGCAGTTAGCCCTTTGCTATGATTTCTGTAGCTCATCTATGGCTATCCAAGTAATATACTGAATTCAAACTAAGGCCTCGTGGTTCTGGACACTCATTTAACATGGCAGTCTGACTAAGGAGTTGTACAGCCACATCACACAGTAAGGTAAGGTGACCAGACTAGTACCAGCTTAAAAAAGCACTTCATGTGGTGTTACATGTTTGTCCTGTTTACAGAGAAGGAGATGCATAGTTTTTAGGTGTTGACATTTCCCTTTTGAGCTTTCAGAAGAGATCTAGGTTGCCATACATTGTTGTCAGAGCTGAGAGCTTTATGCCTGAGCCTTGTGATTTTCCAGCAAGTTATATATATGTACATATAGTTCTGCTGAGATTTCTATTTAGAATTCCATGTGGGAGGAGAGAAGTTGCATTGTTCAGTAATGATGCATACATGGAAGTAATGTTTTGGCTCACTTGGCTGCATTAAAATACTGCTTCAGTTTTTCTTACTCAGTTCAGTTCTTTTCTTTATCTGTGGAGTAGTATTACAGGTAGTATGTTGAAATGAGGTGTGTTTTGGTAGGCAGTGTAAAAGAGCTAGACAAAGGTAATTGTTACTGTCCAGGAGCTGTAACCTGTGTATAAGGGAGAGTCACTGAGGAGTGAAAAGTGGCCAAGCAATCTGTGCTGGTCATAAACTCCTGGGGTGTGCTCTTGGCGTGGGTAGATGTTGTACATCAGATGGCCACCAGAGCTGCTCTGTGACTCCCCTCCTCAACTGGGCAGGGTGAGAATATGATGTGGCTCATGGGTTGAGATAAGGATAAGAAGAAATCACTCACCAATTACTGTCACAGGCAAAACGGAATCATCTTGGGGAAATTAATTTCATCTATTGCTGATAGATCAAATTTTGATAGTGAAAAATAAAACCAAATCATAAAGCATCTTCATACCACCTCTCCCTTCACCTTGGGCTCAGCTTCCCTACTGATTTCTCTACCTCCTCTCCCTGGATACCATAGGAGGATAGGGAAGGAGGGTTGTGGTCAGTTCATCATGTGTTTTCTTTACCACTCCTTCCTCTTCATGTTTTTCCCCTGCTCTAGCATAGGTACTCACCCACAGGAGACACACCTCCGTGGATTTCTGGCAGTGTAAGTGCATCTCATTGGGTGAAGTCCTTGGGGAACCAAGTGCTCCAGTGTCCTCCATGAGATCATAGGGGTCCTGTCAGAAAACTTCTCCATTGTGGGCTCCCTTGTGCATGAGGCCACAGGTTGTCAGGAGCCTGCTCCAGCATGGGCTGTGAAATTACTTCAGGGGCCATCCATCTGCTCCAGTGGAGGGGTCTTCCACAGGCTGCAAGGATATCTCTACACAGGTGCTTGGAGAACCTCCCCCAGATTCTTCTTCACTGACCTTAGTATGTGCAAAGTTGTTCCTCTCACCTGTTCTTGCTCCTCTCTCGGGCTGCAGTTGTTGTGCCAGCACTCTTTCCCTGTCTTAAATGCATAATCCCAGGGTGCTGTTGTGGTTGCTGATGGATTTGGCCTTGGCCATTGGTGGGTCCATCTTGGAGCTCGCTGGCTTTAGCTCTGTTGGACATGGGGGATGCTTCTGGCATCTTCTCACAGGTGCCACTTCTGTAGTCCCCCAGTACAAAACCCTTTCCGCCCATCTGGAACACCTCTACACACATGTACTGAGGTCCTAGGCTTACTGTGTAGAGGTAAAGGACTGTTTTACATAGTGTTTAAAGGGGAATGATGTGGTTCATTTTGTGTTAGTAGCTCTTAACAGGCCTAGATGACACATCTTAGGCAAGTATTCTTAATTTCTTGTGTTTTAAACACCCTGTGTTTTGCTTTCCAATATCTTTGTTGGGTTTTCTTGTTTGCTGTTCCATTTTTTGAAAACATGCAGCCTTTGAGCTTGTTTGCTATGCATGTTTTTTCTGTGCTTTTAGTTTAATTAGTTGAATTAGCTCAGTTCTTCTTTAAACAGCCATTTTAAAAACTACCCAAATCCAGGCAATAACCTTGCCAGTGCATTAGCATACACTTCAATTCCCTGTCTTCAGAAGCCTCTTTGAAAAAAAAATGGACAATTTTTGTGCGCTCAGTAGGTGGTCAGTTGCTGTGTTGTTTCCAAATAAATTACTATGGAATTCACTTGTTTTTATCTTTTTTAAATCTTAGAAGGTTAGACAGATGTAGTGCTGGATCCCGCACTTCCCATGCCAGTCAGTATTAACTAATTTATTTATGACATCCTCCCTCTCTATCTAGATTTTGTGTTCTCTTAGATGATTTCTGCCCTAGCAGTGAAATGTACTTTAGATCTGTGAGGGAGAGTCTGGCTTTGGTCTGTTACTGCTATAGTAATGCAACTGATCTTTTTTTATCACAAAGGCAAAGATTATTGATGGCAATGCAGTCATGCAAACAGCTGGATATCCTGGCAAGTCTTAATCTCTTAACTGTGATGGGTGACATTTAAGTACAGGACCACATGTTTGTAAGAGCGAGAAAAGCAGTTTGCCTGTAGTGAAGATTTTATGTAATTGAGTCTTCTGCTTATTGTCAGGACATGTAGGAGTATATTTGCTTTTAACAACAATTTCTTTTGTTTGGTTAAAGAGAAACAGTTCTAAACATCTGCTATGCAAAAAAAAAAGATGCCTTCTAAGTTCAGTTGCTAGAATTTTGCATACAGATTTTATGTATTCTCTAGCTTTACTTCTTTATAACTCATTGTCTGAACGTCGTTGCGTACTATTGCCAGTGCATCATCAGGAGGCTTGAGTATTTTACTCCTAGGAATGCTGTTCTCTGGAAAAAGGATGGAGTATCTAAAACTACTCTTACCTGCAGTACTGTACTTCTCTCTGACACCAGCTATCTCTGGTTCTGCCTGTGAAACTGAATATGCTTCAATTTGAATCTTTAGAACTCTTCTTGGAAATGGCAGGTAATACTGCCAGGCTTCTGAGAGCCTAAATTCATAGAAAAATAGGGTGTTCTGTAGTTATTTCTGAAGTATGAAGGAATTGAAGAAGATACTGAAAAAATACCTCTATGACTGATTTTATCTAAAAATGCTTATGAGTCATATTGCAATGTTTTTATAAAATATGCCAAAAAATAGGAGTAACAGGGAAAGTTTTGGGAGTATTAGCAAAGGAAATGTAAGACATGACTCTTCTATGATTAAATTAAACTTTGGATTATGCACCCAGTTGAGGTCAACCTGCACATAATTACACTGTCTGTTGTAATGCTTTTAAAGCTTTTTGAACAAAATAAAAAAATAGAGAAAAAATCTTTGTTATATGGTTCAAATATATGTACTGTTACATTAAAAAAAAAGTGTTTCCTGCTGGTTAGAGTGTATCTGCATAATAGTTGCCTAAAATATATGGATTCATTTAGTTGTGAACAATGTAACATCTGTGAAACATGATTCTTAAAATAAATGCAGCATTCAATGGGTATAGAGCTAGTCAGGTCTGTACAGGATGTTACTCTGCTCTCCTCCACCCACTTCTTCAAATAATGTAATTAAAAAACTGTGAAAGCCAAAAATTCATACTGAGACTGTTGAAGTAAATGAGCAATAACACTGAATGTCTGTGCTGAGAACTAGTCCTCACTGGGGCATAAAACATGCCACAAAAATTGGTAGTGTGTTTTATGCCAACACCTTGAAAACTGCCTGGCTTTAATATTCTGGGTTGGTCTAGACACTTGGCTAGGTACTCATTTAGTACTGCCTGTGTGAAAATGGGAGCATACAGAATCAAACTATCTGTGGGTCTATGGAGGGTGGGGTTTTCATTGTGACATTAATTCTCTGCTAGTCCCAGCATCCCAGGTATCTAGTTGTCTGAATACTATCTGGATAGCAGCCAGCTAAAAAAAGGCTTTGGCTTGATTTGATCTGGAGCAGGAAAGCTCCATCAGACTGCGTGACAATGTGAGGTGCTCTGTGCAGCCAGTTTTACACCATCTGTTTCCTGTGTCGGTGCCCCTTCCATACTGGTGGCAGTGAAGCACCTGGATTCTTCATCAGGGTTAAACGCCTCCATATAGAAGTAGAATCAAAGCCATTGGTCTTCTGTTCATACCAGCCCGGACTGTTGAAGCCTTGGTGGTTGGTATGCACTCCAGTTCCAAAATGTGAGAGAGAATAGTTCTGTATTCCTTTAAACCACTTAAACAGATTCATTTAGGTCAGAGAAGACCTTTAAAATCATCAGGTCCAACCATTTTTGTAGCGCTGCCAAGCCCACCACTAAACCTTGCCCCTAAGTGCTACATCTGTGCATCCTTTAAAAACCCCAGGGCTGGTGACTGAGCCACTTCACTGCACAGCCTGCTTCAGTGCTTCACAGTTCTTTCTGTGAAAAAATTCTTCTGCTGTCCAATCTAAACCTGGCACAATTTGAGGTTGTTTCCTCTTGTCCTGTCACTTGTTGCATGGAAGAAGAGATGATCCCCACACAGCTAAAATATATATATATATATATATCAGTTAAAAAAACCAGTCACCAGTAAGACAAGCTCTACATTTGCGTTAGGCAAGATTAGGGAAGAGGGTTGGCAATGGTATTTCCAAGTGCTGTATAGCTATACTGTCTTTTTTCTCTTTTTTTAATAAACTTAGAGTTGTCTTTTATAGTTAGTTCATACAGTTCAGGTGACTTTCCCTAGAATCTGATCTACTCTTTTTGGGGAAGATTGGATATTTGCTTAAATACATCTCTTCAAGTGGGTTTTAAGTAAGCTACTGTACCATTTTGAGAAGTGCTGTATCTAGAAATCCCATTTGGGTTTTTGTAGATCTTTCCCTTCCTCTCTTCCCTTGGGGAAGCACACATTGCAGTAGGGCACTATAGTTTTTCTGCTTCCTGGTTCCTTGGTAGCTGGTAGGGCAAGCAGCTATTTTTAACCAGAAGGAGTTCGATCTTTTGATTTATTTAGGCTAATCTTGTAAAACTTATTCTCTAGACAATTCACCAGTTCCATGAAAGGCACCTTAGTGCTTTTTTTGTAATGAGGGTTCCAAAGCTGAATACAGGATTCAAGCTTTATGTCCAAGGTTAGTGTTTCTCGTGAAAATAGGGTGTGAATAGACGGATGAGTGGAATGAGGCTGTATGTAAGAAGTACTCTCAGGCTGATAATTTTCCTATCTGTTTTGAAGAATTGAAGAATACCCCTATTGAATAGCTCATTGATCTTTATATTGAACCAAATAAGATTATACTCTTTGGTTTCTAAGTAATTTTTCTTACTTTTTTTTTGGAACTGCCGAATAGACAAAATTTTGTTACCATTTTCATTCAGAAAGCCCTCATTAGTAATAGGATTCTGCTTGCATCATTGCCTTAGAGATGAAGAATGGAAGCTTACCTTGTGTTAATAGTTAAAGAGTAAATGTATGTATAATTCTGTATTAATTGCTTATGAATAACCTGCCCTTACTTCTGTGTTTGGTTTTTTTAATTGAAGGTTTGGTATTTTGGAAGGAGTTGAGAATTAGGATTTGATTTAGGTTTTGGGTAATCCCAGCAGCAGACTAACACAGACAAGACCATGAAGTTACGGCCATTTGCTTACCATTTGTATGCACAGGAATGTATTGATAATTCATTATTTTATCCCTGGTGTTTTCAGTGAGAGACATGATTTTTTCAGAACAGCCAACTAGTTATAAGTAGCTACTAGTTTTTAGTGTTCTTAGGATGTCTTTGTACTATTCTGATAGTCATAAAATTGGGTTGGTCATCCATTTCTTGGCACTTTGACTCCAGCTTAGGCAAAGTTGTGCCTGTCTACCAAAATATCAGAACTATTAAAGGACTTAAGTATGGTCTGTGAATAGAAAGGAAAAAGCCCTTCCATTGTATTGTTCTGTCCCTGGAATAAATGTACCTAAGATTCCCTGTTAAATGACTACATTTTCTTGAACTGTCATTTTTTGTTGCCCTCTAGAATTTGTGTCCTAGTGGAGTAGTAGTGTTTCACAATGAAACAGAGGTGCAAATTTATTTAATAGTAAGATACTAATAGCCTAAGCAACTAAAAGGAAACTGTCATGTACTGGTAGAGTTTCTCCTTTGTGCCATGGGTGGCTTGAGAAGAAAGATTTAATACCTTGATGGAAGTCTGATTATAGCTTTGCGACTGCAGAGGGATTTCTGGTTGTGCTCCAGGAAAGTAGGAGAAAGCTGGTATATGGCAACTCTGCTTTTAGGCCCTAGTGGCATGAAGTGGAGCTGAGGAAGATGGTGCATTCTTAGACTAGATGGTTGAAGCAAACAGTGAGTTGGAATAGTGTGAGATTCATAGGGACTTAAGGCATGAATCCAAGAGTATCTGGGTTTCTGTAGTTACAGGTCATGTTATGTGTGTCTAAGACTGAAAGTTAATAAAATGTTAGTCTTACAGACTGCAAGCCCAAAGGCTTGTCTCAGTGAGAACTCAAATGCTACAAAATGCTGTGTGCTGCTGGAAGAGTAGAAGAGCATAGGCAATGACTTTGTGACGGGAGCAATTGTCTGTGTGAAATTGTTTAGGTAACAAAGCAGTTTGCTGTGTGCTGAAGTTTCCTCCTTGAGAGGATTCTCACATGTGTTGTACATCCTCTCTCCCAGACCTACCTTCTCTGCTAAACCTAAAGTGAAAGCTTTTCCTGTCTTCTCATGGGATCTGATTGTTGCTTTAATGGTGAACATATGAATAAAGCTGCTACAAGCATCTCTGCTTTCTGCTCTGCACCCTCTCTCAAACCTTCTTTAGTGCTTCAAAAGTGGAGCTACAGAGATGTTCTAAAACAAACTTTCCATTACAAAGAAAGACATTTTCCATACCCATTCTGGTAACTGAAACACAGCTCACTATAGAGAGAAATTTCATGGATGGTTAGCATCCAACTTCAATGAACAGATAGAAAATAGGATGTATTTACACCACGGTGTTACTAATCTTTAAGTTTAAATAAACTTGGACTGTGAATATATGCTTTTGGGATGATAATATAAAGGGCAAGAGACTTTGACTTAGAAAATTATATAAGAGGGAAATTAATTTCAGATAATCTTGTCTTTGTAAATACATTAACTACTCTACATGTCTGTATGAGATTAGTTTTTATTAAACAAGTAAATATTTTTTTTAGACATGGTGACGGGTTTCCAGCACCATGTGAAGTCTGCTCAGGCAAGTGCCCAAAATAGATACAAAATGAGCATATAGAATAAAAAAATCATACATCATAGCTGCTTTATACAAGTGAATTTTCTGCTTCATAAGAACTAAAAGATAGAACAGACAGACTTCGATGTTGTATTTTCTTATATGAATTAAAGTCATTTTATATTAACATCTAAGTATTTTTTAAAGATAAGAATGCTTAGGTAATTCCCATTGTAAAAATAAAATGAATGAAAGGTTCATACATTTGAAGTTTTGTGATTGAACTTTCTAGGAAGTTTTGTTTCATATGGGTTACTCTCTGTCTGAGGCCACACGGATGTAGTGGGAGCTGTGTGTATCCAAAGAACAGACTGACAAAAAACTGCAAAACCTGAACACCAACATTCTCAAAAATTTAGAAAGTTGAAAATGCAACTTCTCTTTCTGTCTCCTTATCTATCACTCAGTTTCCCCTGCTCTGTTACCCAAAAGTGGGAAGTGTCTGAAGTAGCATACCTGATCACTACATTATAAATTGTTACACTAAGTTGCTTTTTCTGTTTTCTTTGTGCTCATATTCATTACCTTCCAGAAATCTTTGGAAATTAAAAAGTCAGTCTGAGTGTTGCTCAGTTAAAGTTATCAGAGATGTGCTCATACTTAATTAGCTGAATTGAAGATGTGTTTTGGGGACTAAAATTGTTTTGTTTATTTGTCTGGTGATTTTGTGGGAAGGGGAAGATGATACAAAAGGATAGGTTAAAAAAAGTTTTTTGAATTGCTTTCACTTTTATCAGGAATGTTCCGATATTTTCATTAAAACTTGTACTTTTTCTGCAGCTTCTGGAAAAACATAAGAATACAGAAAGTATGGTAGAGCTCCTTGAACTGTACCAAATGGAAGATGAAGCCTACAGTAATCTTGCAGAGGCCACTACAGAGCTCTACCAGTACTTACTGCAACCATTTCGAGATATGAGGGAACTTGCGATGCTTAGAAGACAGCAGATAAAGGTAGGGTAAAGACAACTGAGATACTTATTATTTGGTAAGTTCTGCTTTCTAGTTCCTATTTACTAGTTCTATTATGCAGTATATGAAGTGATATTTTTCCACTCGATGCTGACCCTGTTTTTCTGGGCTCTTCACTAACATGAGTGTTTTTGATGAGTGAGAACGTCTGACATATGTAGCTAAACACCACCTGTTTATCTTGCTGTCTTATCCTTCAAATGCATGGCTGAATTAAATAGGTCAAACTTAAAATTTTATGGTTGAGAATATTGAGTAATATATAAAATACAAAGAGATGTGCAGTATTTATGCTATTGAATATTCTAGAAGATTATTTCAGGTAACTAAAATGAAAAGTAATTTTCTGTGTAATCTGGTGAACTGTGAAAAGTCAGTAGCTTTTTTTCTGATGTTGCAAAAATCTTAAACTCATGGAACATAAATTAAAATACATAATTTGTTGTAACACTTGGACAGTGTATTTTCCTAAGAGCTAAAAAAGCCATCTGAAGAATACTGCATTTTGGTAAATTTGTTCCGGAATTAGTATGTTTGTTATATTTGAAAGTAATTCTAATCTTCAATGCTTAGCCAGAACTAACAAAGGTTATCTTTATTGCATCTTGGATGTACTTTTGGTAAAACTATTAGTTCCTGTGTAGATTATTAAGACTACAGCCTTCTGATTCTAAGGTAAAATTTTATTTCATTTAATCTGTATTGTAAATGTCATTTTATCTCAGCTTGATACCTTGTTCAGTTAGCCAACAATTTTTTTACTGTTTTCAGCTTAAAAATAGTGTTCCTCTCTGGTTTTGAGAAAGAATGAGGGAGACAAAAGGATTTATAATGTACTAGTTTTATTTTGACATATTGTTGTGAGCCTGAAGTAATTTTTCAGAAAAATCAGCAATCTTAAAATAACTCATTTTATAATGTGATGATGTTTTAACTAAAAGTGCTTTTTCTTCTCTTGAATGATGTTACTGCACAGAGAATTGGCATGAGTATTTTTTTCAGACATATGATACAGTTGAAGCCTATAAACACTTCATTTATTAATATGCTTTCTTCAAAGCATGGTGAAATAATTCCCATTTTATTGGAATTTATAGTAGAGAAAAAGATCATTTGCTTGTTCTTTTGTCAAATAAGAAAAGTAAATATTACAATGAGTAGATATACATATTTAGAGTTGTATTGTGCTCTCTTTTGATCTTTTTTAAACCTCAGCAATGTCTTGAATTCCAGTTTTAAAATGCATAATTTAATACTCTTCCTGAAAGATTAATGTTGATAAACTTCAGAGGTGTGTGCTGTGGTTGATTATTTTAGTAATACATAATTTCTTCTGAGGTACATTGTGTTCTCTTCCTAACTTGGCAATTTGTGAGTTAAAAAACTTGGTTGTCTGTATAATGCACTAGAGAAAGATGCCGTGTCTTGTTTTTCCTTTCATCGTTTGAGAGAAAGCAGTACTTGTATCTATGATGACAAAACATATATTATACTGGGTAGCTAGGGTTGAAGAAATGTTTTATAAATAGAACTTGTGCATGAAATGTTTTTTATTAACTGGCTGCATATGTTTTTCTGGCAGGCTTTAAGTTTCAGACCTTTTCTGTATTAGGTATCTGTTTCTGATTTGTGGGGAAGTTGTTTTTGTTTGGTTTGGTTTTTTTGGGTTTTTTAAATAATTTGGAAGGTTTTAAGTTTTTTAATCAGCTTAATTTTGTCAGTTTTCACAGGGAGTTTAGAAGGAAGTTAATCACATCACCCGTAATCTTTGTGAAGAGTGTTTTCGGATATTGGAGCAGGACATAAAAAATGGAATATATGTCACATGGTGTTAAATTTCTGCTGTTCCTGTGAAATTTTAAGGAAGAGACAAGCCTATAGGAGGCAGGGGAAAAACAAAAACAAAGTTCTGTCTTCAGTGGAAGCTTACTAGAGAGGGACATCTAATTGTACCCAGATTCCTTCTTTGGGGAAAAAAACCAAACCAAACAACAAACAAAACAACTCAGAGTGAAAGTTCATAACAAGGTTAGAAACCATGTGGAAGCTTGGAAATGGAGGTTACTGCTGCCCATTTTAGACATGATAGAATCTTGTTTCATTTTGTATTTTGATCGTACACTCATTTTTCAGGTGTATTTTGCTTCATTTAGTGTAAAGGATGGAACATTTAGGTGTGTGAAGAGTCAAAGCTATGAAGTAATCAAATATTTCTGGATTTGAAAAGCAGGATGAAAAAGATATAAGATCATGAAAGGAAAAAGAGCTGGGTTATTATGAAATGAAATGTCACTGTGGAAAAGTAACTTCTAATGGCATTTCTGCTTAATTATGGGCTAGTCATGTGACCCTAGAACAATGTGTTCAGTAAGTGATATGCTTGTCTTTTTTTGGGATTCCAGCATCAGAAACCTGATTTTGTTTATATAAATACTCTTTATATGTAAGTGCTGCTCAGATCCATGGGGACTTCCCTCCAAGCATGTCAAGATGCTTACCAGATACCATGCATTCTGAGCAATGGTATCAAGCACAGCTGTGTTTTGGACGTAAATCTTTGTGTGTATATTATGGGAACGACCTTGCTTCCCCCAAGGCCTTTATGAGGGACACAGAAATAAAAGCCAACATGTAATGAATGGTATTATCAAATTGAGAAATGTCTATCAAAGAGGCAAGTCTGAACTCATTTCAAGATTAAAATAAAGATTCACTTACTAGGCATACTCAGTGTGTTTAGTATGACTGTATTTTGTAAGGTAAATGTGAAAAGTTGTATTTATAAACCAACCAAACAGTTCATATGTTCACTGAATGCTGGAGAAGGCATAATAAAGGAATTGAAGACAGCATTATATTTTTTTATATACATAAAAGCTGGGCTGGATTTGTATAGGCATTTTCTGATTTAATTACAGACTGTTACTGATTTAGTTGTAATAATAGGTAAAGACATTCAAGCAATGAGTTCTAGCATGGTAATTTCACTATATGCATTACTGGCCCTTTTCTTCTGAATTCACCTTTTCTTTCTGATTTTGCTGAGTATTATATAGGCACCAGGCAAGTGAAGCTTGATACTCAAATGCTGTGTTACATGTTTTGGGCTCTCTGTATAATCTTCCAAGAACTGGGAAGGCAACTATGAACATAAAACCACAGGACAAACAATGTTCATAGATTAATCTAGCGTTGATGTTGGATTTTAAATGGAATTTAAGATACTCTTTTTGCTAAGAATCAGACTACTTGGCAACTAAGAAAGGATGTTAAATTGTTGATTCTAAAAATGTTTCACATTTTTGCCCACAAATTTTTCCTTAATCAAAAGGAATAATTTACCTGTGAAAAATTGCTTATTTCTTGTGTGTGCAGAACACACATTGCCATAGCAGAAAAGTTGGAGGTAGTAGTCATCAATAGCTGGAAATAAAAATGCTAAGTGTTTCTGAAATTTGGAGAAATCAGAGTAGGTACCTCTGTTCTGGTGCCTTTGATTTCAGAAAGTTAAATCTAAACTTCGTGAGATCCTCCATATATAGTGGTGTGTTCTTCAGAAAGTATGTAAGGGAGCAATGAGTTAGTGGTTGATAGCTGGCTGTAGAACTACTGGCCAGGTTACTGTAATCAAGCTTTAAGTCCCATAAGACTAAGACATGAAGTTTGCTTTGATACAGAATACCAAATCTGGTAAATTAGAAAAGACAAAAAAATTATTTTAAAAAATTACTTCATGAGCTAAACCTCACTGGCTTTTTTATCTGTACGTCTGTGTTCACCAGTCTTCATGCAGTCAAAGAAACTACCTTGCTACTTAGAATTTTTATGGCCTTGTAGTTGTGGACGGTACTTCAGTCATGATGAATAGGCACTGGGTTTGTTCAAACGCCAAGTGAAATCAGTGGGAGGCCTTCTCTTTTCATGCTTGAGGGTTTTTTGGATGTCCTTGATATTGGACTAAAGATAAAATGTAACAAATTGCTTCACATGTAGATGCCAACAAAACTTCAAAACATGCATTATTGAAGGTCTGAGTTGAGCTGGTTTTGCTTAACTGGAAAATGATAATATCTCATGATGGGTGAAAGCTTAGAGCCACCATTACATCTCAGCTCATATTCAGGAAATAAGCACGCTGAAAACTTACTGTATGTTAAATGTATTAAACATACTTGTAGCTTCATTGCTTATGTGTTAATGATTTTTCCTTGCATGTTAGTTCACATGAATGTGAAGAGGTTTTAATGACTTCAGATACATTAATATTGAAGTCTACCACTGGAAGCTAGAGATTAGAGCAGTATATATGTTGATGATTCATAACATCCTGCTTTTAAATTTTTGAAATCTTTTATTAGTCTGTCTGAAAGTTTGCTTCCCTCTCAAGCTCACTTATGAGAATTCTGGTATATTAAAAATACAATTCTAGCTCAAACTATGTTTGAATTCCTTAATATATCGTGGTGAATTGCAGTAGTGAACTTTATAACTAATTTAATTTTGATTTATGCAAAATTAAGTACTTAGAAATAAATTACATTGTATTGAACATGTAAAATTTTGGTTAAATAATAGTTTAATGAAGAATGAAACAAGTTCAAGGGAAAAGAAATCTAGAGATGAGAACAGCTGGCAAAACTGAGAGAATTACTTTTAAAAGTACTTACAGAATATTTTGTTTTAAAAGTCTCTAATCACATAAAGATGTTTTGGAGAAACTGTAAAACATCAAAGGATTTTAAACCTTTTTTAAAATCTATTTGCAGCTGAATGTGTGTCCTCACATCATTAGGAATAGTATTTAAATAAACATAGCTTTTGAAAAACCTGTAGACTGGAGAATAAATCTAAGTTTATGCAAAATGGTCAGAAACTTCGGGGAAATTACTGCTTGCTTGTTTGAGAATATGCTGCAATACGGTGAATTATGCTATTTGTCTTTATAGTTTGATTCAAGAAGATTGTATGTCAGTCTCTCTTTACAGTCTGGACTCTAAATCCTCTAGACTATTATTTGAACTCAGAACAGAATATTTTGCTGACTTAAAGTCAGGACCTTATGGACTTTCTCAAAAAGAAACTTGTTCCAAAGAGACAATCTGATAGAAAGCAGGCTGGTACCCTAAGTCATTTAGTGAAACTTAGTTCCCGGTAAGAGGTAGCTGGCTACAGAACTGTGGTGTGTGTCTGATTGGTTAAATCTGCTTCTCTGCAAAATGAGTAGGGTTCAAGACTGCTCTAGGTATTCCGCTATAAAAGTGGTTAATAAGACTTAGAGAAAATTTTGATTATGTTAGAATGCTGAAAGGTTTGTTTAGTTTTTTTTTAAAGTCGCAGTACAAAAAGCTAGTTTGGATAATAAAATGGTAGGTGAAATTTCAATAAGTAAAAATTAATGCATGTGCAGAAGGTTGATGACAACCTCCAAAAGGAGATATGCATATTTATGTGCACCTAATTAACTAACTGCTACTCTTGAGGAAAAGTGTATAAGATTTATCTTGAGTTTGCTGCCAAATGCAGCAAAATGGTGCTTTTGCCAAGCACCAAATAGGAAACATCTTTGGTGTACATTCATGGTATATTTGTGTCTTGAATGTCAGAGTTTTAGTTTCTTCCTCTCAAAAACATACCACAGTATCAGAATAATGGCAGTATGGAGTGTAATAGTGTTTCCCTATTAAGCATCCTCAGTGCTAGACCAGAGTAAAAGTTTGGATTGCCTTAATTTGGAAAGCATGTGATTTATCAAAGATATATAAATCATGAATGTTAAGGGGTGGAAAGTATAGAAAATAGGGGTACCTCAATGAACCTGTGGTGCTTTAAAACCTACAAATAAGGCAGAAACAAACTCTTAGTACACTTTACGTGCTCTGTGGCAATAATTTCCACAGTTGAACTCTGGATACCAAATATATGTGTGTACAAAAGGAGAATCATCAGTGGCTGTTAATGATTCAGATTAACCATCAGCTTAGCAGGCATGTAAAAGAATTTAGGAGTTGGCAATGTATCTGTACCTTGTCTTCATTTTTTTTTCCCTCAAGTGTTAGTAATGGAGGAAATAGTGCAGAAAAATGCAGAATCAGTGTATCAATTCAAAAAGGCATCTTGATGGAACTTGGAAAGGCTGGTGCACATGCAGAAAATTCTAAATTATGTGTCCCTGAGGATTAGAGTCAAGGAGGGTGAACCCTAGAAATTTATGTTGTTGTTTTGGTTTTTTTTTTTCCTTGCAGTGTTGGTGATAGGGAAAGAGGGAAAAGGAGCAGACTTTGATGCAATGTTATTCAAACTGTGGAGGTCAAGGAGAGGGACCGAAGGCCTTCAGAGGCTGAAAAATTTGCTGAGAGTTTACAAAAAGATTTTTTACCTAAATATTTTAATTGCTTGAAATCTAGTACTTTTCAGTACTTCTTTTCAGTAGCGCTTTTTCAGTAGTGAAAAAAACCTTTTTTGTAAGCTTTCATCATATTTTCTAACTTCATACTGAAACTTATCAGACTTTATTTGCTAGTTATTACAGTTATTTTCAGTCTCTACGTTCATGGCTATTTATATGTCTTTAATCTGATTTTTTCTGGCTAGTACTTTTGTCACTATTTCTCTTTTTTCAGTATATCTATATATAAAAATTGTCAACCATATTTTGATGAACTCTTGATATATATATGCACTTAACATTTCATGTATTGCATATATTAAGGTTTTTTTAAATGAAGATTTAAAAATCCATCCAGTCATTTTCATGCACAAACAGAAACTGGAAACTGTCTGGAAACACTCAAGCCCGCTTGCCTTTGAGTTAACTTGGCTTAAACAACATTTTCAAATAACTAGAAGAATATGTCTTCTTAAAAGTATATTTTCTGAAAAATCATTCATTTTGAAGGTGATCTCTCTTTTAGTTTAGGTCTCAGTCGGTGAAGCTGAAATGTATGGAAACGTTTTATGCTATACAGATGAATGAGTAAGGAAGGCATAATGCTGGGTACACTGTTTAGCTTTAGTTCTGTCAATTTCCAATATAAAATACTGTAGCTTAGTGTTCCTAACACTACCTCTTTACATAAATGCTTGTGTGTCTTGGGAAAAAACACCAGTTAAATAAACCCAGTCTTTCCTCTTATACTTGCCCTAACCTACATCTTCTATGATTTTTCTCTTCTGACTACATTTTAGTTTTTTAGCATTCTCTTTCATTTTGGAAAAAGCATTCACCACTGCACTTCACAGTAGTATGACAGTATTATTCAGTCTTCTTTCTGTATGTCCTAACATCTTGTTACCTCTTGGTTTGCTGCTTCCTTTACAGTCTTAACTGAATTGTATGTGTTGTTCTCCTGTGTTTTAAGATAATCAAAACTCCTGCTGTTTGTATTTTAGTCCCAGGTGCCAGATATTTTGAGGAATCTAGACCATGCAAACTAAATGGGTTTTTATGTATTAATATTGAAGTCCATGTCCATATTCCTTAGGGTAAAACTGTGAAGCTCTTTTCAAAGCAGAATGTTTTCACCTAATATATTTAGAGCGGTGTGTACAGAATTCTAACTTATTTGGGGAAATAGTGTTGGGTTTGTGTTAACAGCTGGGAGCACAGTTAAATTAAAAACAACAACCGCAAAAGTTAGTAGGACTAACTTTGAGAAGTCTCTGACTAGGTGCTGAAATGTGTGTTTTCTGGCTGCTATGTCTAGCAAGCAGTGGTTGGACTTGCTTGTTTGACCTCTTGGAGAAGGCAGATAGCTGAGCCTTTGATCTGAAACATGCTTTCATGTATAAAGCCATTTAGCCATTTCCATTTTCTGTTTTTCCACTGTCATCTGCACTACTCACTCAGCTTACTTTTTTTTGTTCTTATAACTAAATGACCTGCTGTTACATGTCACATTTTTCTCCTTTTCTACCTATTACAAGTCCATCCAGGAGAAGGATAAAAAAGGGAGCTGGAGAGACGTGGCATGTACCTGCCTAAGTTATTACATGGCCTGGGCCAACTCTTACTTCTGTCAATCTTGTCCGTTGTCCAGAAAAAAACATAGAAAGTATTAAAGACCTTCACTTAGTAGATGTATATTATATGTGTATCCCATCGTTTCAGGCCTGTTGCTCATATTTTCTCTCAATAAGCTTACTTTAGTTTAGTCATAACTTAACCATAATTTGCCAGCTGTTCCAGAGAAGGATATTTCCAGTACAGGATTGCCTCTGTTGATCCATCCTCATTTGCTTATGGGCTAGTTTAGAAGCCTCCTTTCAGTTTGTTTTCTCTGAAGAATGCATTTGTTCTCCTTCAGAAACATATCAATACAGTGTTGAGACGCGTTATTTTATGTTCCATTAGTCTGAAGCAATAACTGATGAAAATAGGTGTTTGTGTGATGTGTTGAAGTTAATGGCTTCTGCTGTTTCTATCCCTTCTTCTGTCTTTTGCGAAAACTACTTTTGTGATAGCTGTCATAATTTTCTTAGCTTCAAAGCATCATTTGGAGTAAAACTTGTAAAACATGAAAGTGTACAAAAACAAGCTTCATCACTGGGGAAAAAAATCATAGCAAATTTTACTGTGAAGCTTGGATTCCTCTCAAGGAGAATATAGGATTTTTAAAGGAAGAATAGTTGGATTGTTTTATTGGTAAAGTGATGAGTAGAAGAGAAACTGTAGATTTGGCTTCTCATCTAGTTGTGAGATTAGAGATTTTTCTGTAGACCTGGCTTTCTCCAAAACTTTTGAGTCCAAATGAGCAATTCCAGGCCAAAAGCTCACTTTGGAAAAATGTTAGGTAACTACAAAGCCTTTTAGGTTAGGAAGAAACTTCAACTACATTAGAGTTTCTTAATTTTTAACTTACTTAATTAACTAATTTTAAAATATAATGTCATTAGATGACAGCACTTTTGAATTATTCTTTGCCTTCTTTTAGTCATATTTAACATGGATGATGGTAATTTTAAAATTATTTTTTAGTCTCTAAAATGACATATGCTCTTTTATGAGCTATAAAAACTGATGATGCTTGCATCATAAAGGTGAGCAAAATAAAGCATAAACAGGTTATGCATGTATTGCAAACAATAATGGAATGCAGAAGCATGTTAGAGCTTCCTTTGATTCCCTAATGAGAGTTGTTGTCTTACATCAAGGTGATTAATTATTGAAGAGAATATAGAAAACAAAGTCTTCAAGATTCACAAGCCTGTTCATGCTGATGTTTAATAGTCCATGGCTACTCCCTTTTCCTGTTTGAATTCTTAGCTAGGACAAAATGAGGGAGTGGTCACTTCTGTCCTGGAGGTGTTTGCAGGTAGGGAGAAAACTTGCCATTTCATAAGCATCAAACTCCAGAGGCATGTTCCTGATCTGATCTGTACTTCTCAACTTTTCCCCCTGTTACAGCTGTAGTCTTCATTTAAGCTATCTCTTTCCCCCAGTGGGCTTACTTTCTATTTCCTGTGATAACATATGCTGTGAATAATTTCTATCTTGTATATAAATGTACCAAAGTAATATTTTTTAAATGTAATATTATAATTTAGTATATATTTGTATAGATTTTCTCTAGTGGCATTTCGTTGGACTGAGATATAATGTCCAGACAGCTGTTTGGCAAGGGGGATCATATATTTTTCACCCCCATGTCTCTGTTTTTCTCTGGAGATTCTGTGTCCTGCCCAGGATGACAAGCGTAAGTTTAATTAATGACCAGTAGATTACAGTAATTCTCTAGCTAGGTTGCACTTGAGAACTGGTAATTCTTCTAAGTTGTTGGTGCTGTCAGGATGTGTACTCATAATATGGCTATCTTTTTTAATATGTTTTCCCAAAGTGTGCCAGGTCCATGGCTAAAAGTGTCTTTTTGTATGCCCTCCATCTTCTAGTTTGTCATAGTTATTTGGTGTTGATTGTAAGGAATGACTGTAATTACCTTTGGAAAGGTTGCAATCAGTATTTTCTTTTATCCTTCAGGTTTTTTTTATTGTTTCTTTTTAATAACTATTTTTCATTTTTACTTTTTGATGGCAAAATTGAATCATGTAGAATGAAGTGGCTGGGTGGGAAGAGATGGGTTTTCCCACAGGGAGCATTGGATCACCTTCAGGCTACAGTGAGTGGCTCTCAGAAGGCCATGGGGCGTGTGTCTCAGGCAAACCCAGCAGAGCAAGCTTGGGCAGGAACATCACAATCCTGAAGTAAGAAGTAGTAGCCAGCTAGATCTGAGGCACCAAAGGAACTCCTGGAGTTTGCTGCCACTCAGAAAGTCATTGACCTAATAGAAACACGGGTGGGAGCTGTCTTCAAGGAGGCAGTGCAGACTCTATTATTTGAATACTGTTTTGGAGTCACCTTTTGACAAGTCTGCTCTTCCCAAAATTAGATCCTGTCTTTCATGTATCTGAAGAGTAATGAAGATCTTTGTGACTGAGAATTGTTACTCCAGCCTGGAAGCTTGTTCTTGAACTTTCTCATTTGGAATTTGTCACCTTCAACCTCAGTTCTCTCAGGCTGTCATAGCTGTGGAGAGGTTGTGACTGTGGTCGTCTGGTCCAACAACTTCAGAAGTGAAGGGAACAAGCTTTTCAGTTCAAGGTTCATCCTTAGCTTCCAGCCGTTCAACTTTATTAAGAAAGCATGTGGGATATTTCACCTGTCAAAGATAGTTCTCCAGTGGTACTTAGATTCTGTCTTCACCTTTAGATTGGATGCTGCCTTTGTAGTAATGAGAGCCTCATTCTTTGTCATAGTTGAACCGTGACCATCAACTAAACCCCACAGGGCTGGAGGAGCTCACTCTAGCTCAGTGGTGGTGGGAAGAGAATAGGTGAGAAGACACTTGAGTTGAGATAAAGACAGTTCAAATGCAAAGCAAAAGCTGTGCACGTGAAAAAAGCAAAACAGGGAATTCATTCACTGATTCCTATGGGCAGGCAAGTGTTCTGCTATCTCCAAGAGTACAGGGTAACAGTGACTTAGAAAGACAAACACCCATCCTTCTGAACATTACCTACTTCCCTCAGCTTTACTGCTGTGCCCAGTGCTCTATAGTATAGAATGTCTCTGTTGTTCAGCTGGGGTCAGCTTTCCCACTTGTTTCCCTTTACTACTGGGAGGAACTCCCAATCTCCTCACTAGTGGAGTGGGATGAAAAGCAGAAAAGGCCTTGTCTGTATGTCAGCACTGCTTAGCGGTAGCCAAAATATCCCTGTATTACTAAGACTGTTTGCACCACAATTCCAAAACAGAGCCCATATCAGCTAATACGAAGAATATTAATCTAGCCAAAAGCAGCACATCCATCGTCCGTTATTTCGTGTCTTCAGAGCCAGAAAGCTAACACTCTGTGTGTGTATCCCTTATCCAAGCTGCAGAATGCAAAGTCCAAACATGAACGTTAGCTGTACCTTTGATTTTTTTTATTCTACTGCAAGATATTTAAGAACTGTTCTAAGACTTTGACTATCTGGCTAGATGTGTAGGTGGGCAAGCATGAAGGCAGATCAAGTAACACTAGGGAAAAGTTTCTATCCATTTTATCTTTCGGGGGCTCCTTTCACGCTTCTTTTAAGCATACTACTGTTCCTGCAGCCTAAAGGCAAGTTGTTGATCTGTTCTTCTTCATGCAGTTGAATAAAGCCACGACTTCTTGGGTTTTCTCTGTGTTGCTTTATGAGTACCTTTAGTTCTAATTATGATATATGGATGACATACTTGGGATTGTGGATAATGAAAAGATGCTTCCCTTTTTTGTTATTTGTAAATACTTGCTCTAGGGAACAAAGATACAATTATATTATGCAATCATAAAACTCTTTAGCTTGCACCATGTGTGAATAATATTTGGCAGACAAAACTTTATGAAAAAATGTTACTTTGAGGCTTATTCTCCTAGAACTCATGCCTAATAAGAATGTTATTCACATTATCAGTGATCCTTTGTCTATTCAGTGTCAAGTTACCTCATCTCTACCAAGGAGCAGAAAAGGATGACTTTTAACGGTGTTGCTTTTTATCCAGCTTCACAAATGAATTAGCTGTTTCAGAGTTCTGTGTAAATGGAAAGCATTAATTTCACCAGTGAATAATTCACTGATATGTGTGTGTGTGTGTGTGTGTATATGTCTACAGTTCAATATTTATTTGGAAACCTCTAACATGGTGCATACCTGCTTCATAGAATAACATGTTACAATGTATCTTTTAAGTGTTATTCACTTAGCGCTTGTCCACATTACCCTTGTCCACATCTGTTACCTTTCTAAGAGTTTGGGGAAAAAAATAAGTAGATGCAAATGCCTTATTAATGTCTTAGTGTTTTTCAAGAAATGAACAAGTATTTAGAAGGCATCTATTTTGTTTTACTTGTGAAAATCATCCATCTGAGAGACACAGACAAGTGGATATGCAGAAGTAGGTCCTGAACAGTCACTTTAAAAACCTTTCACTCACAATTTGAGTGGAATGGCTATTTAGACCAAATTGAAGCTCTCTGAAATCAAGATTAATACTTGAGGCACTAGAACTTCAGGTTGAAATATTCAGGGATATACAAAGCACTTTTGGTTTTGTTCAGTTTTGCCTGTACTATTAAGGTGTCTTTTTGACTGATAGATATGAAAAATATTAATAATTAATACTTTGATATTGCATGAGCAGGCTTAAATTTTTAATTAAGATACAAGATATGTAGTCTATTGTTGTAGTGTGAATGGTGTGTAGAAATTCTCAGGTTTGGGAGAGAAAACTGTGTATTTATTAATTCTAAAACAAACTCCAAGTCTTTTATTGGCTTCAGATACTGGAGTCTCAGAATAAAATTGCCTTGATCTTGGCAATGAAAGGATGTTTGAGCTCCCAGGCACTAGGAAAATATACTTTTTAAAGTCATCTATAACAAAGAAAAACTTCTAAAATGTTGATCCTCACTTAGCACTACCCCAGGACAACCATGGTTGCCAGCTTCATTCTGATCAAAGAGCATTTATTTACTTCAGAATGAAATAGTCCAGGCTGGAAGAAAGCCTGAATGAAACATGAAGCATGTAATCTGCAGGTAATAAGATACATAATAAAAAGATGCTGACAAATCAAGCTTATAGGTGGGGGTTTTATGTGTCCAGTAAGAACAGTAATTATGAAAGATGGATGTACTTTTTCAAGAGGAAGGAGTGCTTCCAGAGAGTTTTTTACTGTTGAGTAGAAGCTGTGGGTGGTGGTTTTATCTCCATTTTGTTGCATTTTTGTTCTTAGCCCTGAAACTGTTTGCTGTTGGCAGAACAGCTGCAATTAATTGTATTTTAATTATGGGCTGATTTATTTACAGATCTCCATAGAGAATGACTACCTGGGGCCCAGAAGAATTGAGAGTCTGCAAAAAGAAGATGCTGATTGGCAGAAAAAAGCTCACATGGCTGTGCTTTCTATTCAAGATCTTACAGTTAAATATTTTGAAATAACAGCTAAAACACAAAAAGGTAGTTATTTTCTGTCATCCTATCCATCACATAAAAAATTAAATTATTTAGTGTTTACTATGCCTATGTTGTACCGTGAGTAATTTTTTTCATCAATTCTTCATGAGGAAAATGCAGTTATCATTCCTATTTGTTTTGTCTTCTGTGTCTGTTTGAATCTTTCACTTGTAAACCTTTTCAGAACATCATCAGCAGTGAACAGAATAGAAATTTTAGGTAGAAGTTTTACAGCCACTTTCTCAATGTAATTGTATTAGTGGTACTCTGTATTTGCAAAGGATTTAGGAGCATAGAGTCCCTGGTGGATTCTGTTTTCTGTATTGGATATGGCAGACCCTCATAGTAAATGTTAATTGTCTTTCAGTTGATTTCCTTTTCTAGTCTTCCTTGCCTTTCAGTAATTTTTTTCATAACTAAGCATTAAGCAGCACCTTAGTTTAACTACCCAATGAAAGCTGCTCTGTTGTTCCAAAGCCCTCATGGATATAGCCTTGGCTTTTGTGTTTGAAGAGTGTGATGGTTTCACTGAAAAGTGATACAGTAAAGCGAGGTCAGATGACTTGGTATGTACACCCATGCTCTCATCCTTGTACCATTTTAACTTAAATAACCAGTTTAATAGGGCAAACAGACCTTTTTCTAGTTCACTGACAGAGTTTGTCCTGGTGTCCTCCCCTGCCTAACTGCAGGTCCCTGCTTCTTTCTTTGCCTTGGTGATAGGGATTGTGCAAGATCCACAGGAGAAATCCTTTTTTGACTGGTAGGTCTCTTGTCATCTCTGTACATGACTGCTACATCTGACTGAAGAGATGCAGGGCACTGCAAATTTACTCTGTTCAGTGACCACCCAAGTTAATGTGAAATTTCACCTTACTCTGACTGGATGACTTAATAGGTTAGAGCATGTCGGAATAAATTTAATTAGAGGAAATTCTAAATGTACTAATCAGCTTTGCTCCTTTTCTAGTATGACATAGGCAGCCAGTAAGATACACTACTAGTTGACAATGCATATTTGTAAAAATTTACTTGTTGTTTTTGTTCACCCGATTTTTTATGTACAGCAGTCAGGATTTGGGGCAAAACCAGTGGAAAGTGACATGCCTGAAGGCTGATTACAGTGTAGATCTTCAAAATACAGGTTGCTTACCTGTTTTTTGTGTTTGGAGTTTTTCTTGGCCTCCTGCTGATGCAGGGTAGTCTTACATACCCAAATGTTAACAGACGGCAGAGGAAAAACACATGAAAATGTAAAGGTGCTTCTTATTACCTAAGAACAGCATGTAATAGCATGCGCTGACTTAATGCCACCCCTTTGATTCAATTACTTTTGTGGCTTTTGCTTTGCAATGCTAAGTACAGTGTCACATGACCTGTATATTAACAGTGGTGACAATCTTGTATGTGTCCACCTAGATGTTATCTGGGGCCCAAGAATAGTAAATCTGAATCACGCAAGGGACTTCTGCTTTTTAAGTTAAAAGATAGATGTTGTTTTAATGTCATGCAGTGTTCTTACAGAATTGCACTTGAAGTTAAGCTGAAATATTTGTTTTAAGTAGTATTTTTTTCAGTCTTCAGATTGACTTTAATTTATGACTGTACTATAAATGTTATTAAGGTAAGCTGGAGACTTTAGTAGCTGATAATTGGTGGTTACAGAAGTGGGGAAAATTTGGGATCCTGTTCAAGACCAAATAGTTGTATTAATGAGATTTTTATGAAGTACAAATGTGTGCATTTTCTTTGCAGCGGGATCACTAGTGTTTGAAGAGTAGACTAGTAAGATGCCTGCCTCTTTTTTTTTCCTTTCTGTAGCTGTGTATGATCGAATGAGAGCAGACCAGAAAAAATTTGGTAAGGCAGCATGGGCAGCAGCAGTGGAACGTATGGAAAAGCTTCAGTATGCGGTTTCTAAGGAGACTTTGCAGTTGATGCGCGCTAAAGAAATCTGTTTGGAGCAGAAGAAGCATGCTCTGAAAGAGGAGGTAAGTTTTCATGCCAGCAAGTAGAAAATTAAAGCACACAGAAAGAAGCAATGTTAGACAAATGATGTTGCAATGTAGGTGTGGTGAGTTTTGTGCCACTTACGTTTTATGCTCACCTTTTCCTGGTTAGTCAACCAGAAAGACAGTTTTTACTGTAAATGTTTACAGTCATCCAGTGGGATGAGTAAAATGAAGATAAAGGATAGGACAGAAATTGGCTGCTGTGTAATCTACAGTTTAGCTCTGAGACATGACCACTTTTTCAGAAAAGCTCTGACATTCCAGATGGAAGGTGTCTAACCACTAGTAAATATATAGGTAGCTGGATGGTTGTGTTGCACTCTTCCTCTGCTTCCTTAATTACTAAGGTAATCTTCCAGAGGGGGCTGTACTAGTTACGGTTTTCCTGAGGAAAGAGTTCATGCATGAAACTGTGCTTAAGTGCCTTAGCAGGAAAAAAATCCACATTTATTGGATTTTATGATGTCTCAAAAGTAACAGTGTTTCAAATTCTCTTTTAAACTTTGCTACCCATATGGATGTTTGATGCAAAGAACTTTCTGTCATACTAACTAAGTAAGGTTAATGTGTGTTCTAGCAATTAGATGATTGTTTTAGGAGAACTTTTCAAACGTTTCAGCAAAATTTGACTAAACTGATGGTGCTGTTATGAAAAGGTTATCCAGAGAGCTCACGACTTTAGCACTGCAAAGGCTGGTAGATTTGTAAGGCTGATAGACTATGTGTCTATTTTGGGAGCTTCTGTAGAAGACAGCTTAAACTCCAGGGAAGAGAGAGTACATGCAAGACTCAGAGCACAAAAATATGTTTACTGCATTTCAATGCTCTTTAGATTTGGAAATCCAAGAGTTGTCTGAAAACCTGAGTTTATCAGGCTGTTGTCATTCTTAGTCAAGAGTTGATGAGTCAATCCAGCACAACTAATTGGAAATATATTGAATATTTTCACTTAGAGTAACTGTGCATCTTCTTTTTGTGGCACATTTATTTTTTTCCCTGTTGAGACCTGTGCATTTTCATAGAATGAGATCTCAGTCTGGTAAATGAGTGAGTGTTTGATCTGATATGCTCAAGTATTAGGGGCTGCACAGGAAAATAAAGGATTCCTTGTAGTATACATCAGGGTGAAAGTGAGCTATGAGTTTGGGGCTTTTGGGGACAGAGAAATAAGGAATATCTAATGGCCATGGTGCTTTGGGATGGTGTATTACAAGGTATAGAGAGCTCTCAGTCTGAGTATAGTGACAGGGAGATAGCACTAACCAGGTTCTGCTCTGATAAACACCATGTCTTCTGAGAATGTAAAAGGTTTAAGTATAAAGAGTTGAATGTGAAAAACTTGACTGGGAATCCCATCTTTGCAAAGAATGGTGGCAGTCTTATAAAGATAATGTTTGTAGAACTGAAATACCTCCTGGCAAATCATTTAGCTACTATATTCTAGAAGATAAAAACAGGATATTTGTTTGAAGATACTAAAATGCTCAAGAAATTAATACATCTGGATGTTAGCTGAGAAAATGACAATTCAGAACAAAGACGTGATATGACTTCACTTGAGGAAAGTGTTTGTGTTCAGCAGGATGTCTATGGATTTTTGAACATATAGTCTTGGAAAAGAAATTTTTTGCAAGGGCATATTGTAGTAAAAGAAGGGGAAATAGCTTTAAACTGAAGGTGGATGAATATTTTCAGAAGAAATTCTTTGAACTTTGAGGAAGCAACACTGGAACAGGTTGCCCAGAGACGTTGTGGATCAACATCCTGAGAAGTGTTCAAGGCCAGGTTGGATGGAGCTCTGAGTAACCTGGTGTAGTAAAAGGTGTCCCTGCCCTGTGGAGGGATTAGAACTTGATGACATTTCAAATTCCTTCCAACCCAAGCCACTCTATGATTCAATGAATGCAGCCACTCTGATTGGTATAGAGGCAACAACAAATACTGTGGAGATTAAATTATTTTCTTTCATTAGTGCAGAAAGTTGTGACATTACAGGAAATTGAACTTGGATCTTCCCAGTTTAAAGTTTTTGTTCCACCAGTGTGGTGTTTTAACCCCAGCCAGCAACCAAGAGCCATGTGGCTGCTCACTTGCTCCCTCACAAGTGGGATCAGAAGGGTTGAAAGCTAGAAAACTCATTGAAGTGAAGACAGTTTAATAGGGAAAGCTAAAGCCAAACATGTGAGCAAAGCAAAATGAGGATTCATGTCTTCCCAGGGGCAGACAAGCGTTCAGCCACCTCCAGGAGTTCAGGGCCCCATCACAGGTAGCTGACTTGGGAATATGAAACTCCACTAACTCCTAACGTCCCTCCCTTCCTCTTCTTCCCCCCTCTTTATATACTGGGTGTGATGTCACATGGTCTGGAATATCCCTTTAGTCAGCTGGGGTCACCTGTTCTGGTTGTGTCTCTTCCCAGCCTCCAGTGCACTTCCGTCTTTCCTGCTAGAGTGACCATACAAAAAGCATATAAGGCCTTGGCTCTGTGCAAGCCCTGCTCAGCAATAACAAAAACATCTCTGTATTATCAACCCTGTGTTCAGCACAAGCCCAAAACACAGCACTAAAACAGACACTGAGAAGAAAATTAGCTCTAGTCCAGCCAAAACCAGCACAACTGCAGAATGCTGCCCCTACTGTTCCCATGTTAAATTTCTTTGTGTTTCTTTCACAATGTTGATCAACCTGAGAGCTACCAAGGATGCAGAAAATTAGTAGTACAGATTAGGTACAAACTCATAAGAATTGCTCTCAATTAAGAAAAGAAATTTTTAACAGCATATACTGAAATATGTCCAAAAGTGATTATACTGTTTTGAATTATCACATGTTATGAGTATCTTACATGAAATTTTAACATAAATTGTTGAAATTCAAGGTCTTTGTTTTACTTTTTCATGGGGAGCCATTATGTAGCTAGGATATCTGCCCATGAGTCATACAGCAGTACTAATTTCCCATTTCCTTTGCACCGGAAAGCTGAATAAAGTGGCGGGGTACCCCTAAAACAGAGCAGGTAACTAACATCATCTGTAGTGTATGCTCTTTGTAGGGCAAAGGTGCAATTGTCAGATGCTAAGGTCCTATATCAGACAGATACTAGTGCAACTGAATGAAGTACTCAGCTGTTATAACTTGGTGAGCTGATACTTTTGGAGATGGTCTATGTGTGTCTTTATGTCTTTATTCAGTTTCTATATACATTGAGTATTTAAATTTTGGAACATCTGTTTTTGAGGAAAAAAATATGGAGGTTTGAGTAATTTTCGCAGTTCATGGGAAAAGGGTAGTTCTTAGGTGTGGTCACATTTTACACTACCTTAATTTAAAAAGAAACAGACATTTCCCACAGTGACTTTCCTTACCCCCGAACCCACCGAATTTTTGCCTTTTTACAGTGAGGAAATCCTTGGAAAATGTCAAATTCTTTGAAAAATGCTAATATCATGCCTGAACAATAAACATTATCCATCTTGTATTGAAAATTGGAGAGTTCAAGAGAATCAGTCCTTTTGTCTTGAAAAGTACCGTGTGGTTCACTCTAATTATGCAATCAGTATGTCATTTACTGTTCTGGTCAAATTAACCTAATATGGATGCAAAGTAATAAAATGGCATAACAAGATATTTTTGTGTAACAAAGGACTAGCATGTGCATGATACATTAATGATTGTGAGGTTTCTGTGTTCACTTAAGAACTTACTGGAGTTTTCAGACTAATAGTTGATATATGAAAAATGCATACAGAAGTAAAAAATATAGCAGAAGAAACTTAAATTAGAAGTTGCAAGAATTGATTAGCTGATCTTCTGTCTAGCAGTCTTATATGGAATTAAGTGTAGTACACAGAACTATTTGTGTTAAATTGAGCTGTGAAATCCC
The DNA here is from genome assembly GCF_028018845.1 of Melospiza georgiana. NCBI lineage: Eukaryota > Metazoa > Chordata > Aves > Passeriformes > Passerellidae > Melospiza > Melospiza georgiana. The sequence continues at coordinate 43,937,580 of NC_080465.1, forward strand.
TGTCAATGGATAATGGTGCAGTTGCTAAAAGCTTACATGCTAAAAAAACCAAAAGAGATAGGACAAATTAATTAATAAAGTCTTGTAAGTCTGTTTCATATAGGAGGCAGCAGTGTGGTTTAAGTTGTGCTACAGGTTGTGCTAGAGGCTGGTGAATCGTTTTGGCAAGATATCACTGCACTTCCTGTTTTGTTTCACTGTCGTGGATTTTTGCAACATTTTCCCAAAACAGGATATTGACTGAAATGGGTCATTGGTTTAATTCATTACAGATACCTTTCTAGTTTACTACAGTCATATTTAAATACTCAAGGAACCCATTTGTAGCTGTTCGTTACAGACTCAGTTTTACAACTTGAAGATAACACCATAATGTACAGAACATGCTAGCAAATATTTTATTAAATGTATCACTAAATAGGTTGGGTGTTTTTGCTTGGTAGACATCTCTCTTTAATGACTGACTGTCTATAATACGAAACTGGACATTTCTTCTGAATAATGCAGTAGACAGATCACAAATCTCTATTAAAAGTTACCATTACTTTCATCCATTATCTGAGAGAAACTGTTGTATATACATAATTTGAGCAGGTAAAGAATTTGGCCCTAATTCTTCTGCATGCAGGTTGTAGAAGTGTGTGAACAACACAGCCTCAGCACATAAGATTCCCTTATATGCTGGTATTTCTTACATAAGATCTGAATGGCTGACTGTATTGAGCAGATAAATCTTGTTTGACTGAATGAAAGAGAATGGTTGCAGTTCACTTTGGTTGTGTGTTACTTTTCTATTCAAACATATAATACAAATGAGTACTGAAATATATATAAGTATTTTAATCTGTGTTATTTATTCTCCTGTGAAGGACTCCAGAAAGAACAGAACAACTAAATTGTCATTACAGGATGATCAGTGCATGTATTTATCCCTGTTTGCACATTCTTTCACATTTTTTCCTCCTTTTACAAGTTTCCTCCTTTCACATTTCTCCTTTTATGGGTTTAAACTGTAGCTTTCTAGATGCCTACTTCCAGACTTGGGATTGAAGATAGTAGAATTCTAATTTAATTATGTACCTTCAGGGAATCAAGTGGTAGAGTAAAAGAATGTGTGGAGTGTTTCACACTATGCACTGTATGACTTGACACTTGACAGTTGCAAAGTGTAATTCAATGCAAATTGAAAATTTGCAAATTGCAGTTACACAATGTAATTCAATGGCTTTATTTCATTGCCATGTAGAAAAAAGTCAGTTATTAAAGGCATCTTAAAGTGTGTGTCTGATCAGGACATATCTTAGGGACTTGATGTGTTCAATTTTAACATGTTGCATTTACTGTACCATACAGTATCTAGATGTAATAATAAAATCTGTGGTTTTGTTCTCATAATTATCTTGGAGTTGTATGGTTTTTGTTTGTTTGTTGTTTTCTCTTTTTATTTAGATGCAGAGCCTGAAAGGTGGTACAGAAGCATTAGCCCATTTGGACCACTTAGAAGCTGATTACTATGATCTACAGCTTCAGTTATATGAAGTGCAGTTCGAGATCTTGAAATGTGAAGAGCTGCTACTGACAGCACAGCTTGAAAGCATCAGAAGATTGATGTCAGGTGCTTCATTATTTCAATTAATACAAATCTGTGAAAGATAATTTTCTTCCTAGGAGTCCACGGAAGCCTGTGGGAGTGAAATGAGAACAGATTCTTTGGCATGTGAAGAGCTGCAAAAGTACTGTTAAATTAAAATTTACACCTGTTTATAAGGCATATACATACACATAAAGAAGTTCTGGTATGGTTCTCATTGCCTGTATTTGGAAATTTGCATATAAGATATGCAAACTATGTATGTTTGAAGAACTAAGATGAGGGAGGAGGAGATGCCTTAATTACTGGACTTGTCTGAAAATACGCAATATGCATTGATGTTGCTCATTTTTTGAAAGTGGCGGGTTTTCAAAAGGTATATCTGCAAATGGCTTTTGCTACACTTGAAGCTCATATTGTTATCTCAGATTCAGAGCAGCAATGAAAACCTTATGCTTCCAGAACTATCCTACTACATCTCATGTACTTAGAAACTGTGGAAAGAGTACATGTAAATCATACAGCATTTTTCAATCCAGTTCTGTCCTTTAGACCTTTTTATTTTTAATGTTTGTATTTAAGCAAGCCTTGTTTTGCTGTTTTTAAGAGTGTAGGGTTGAATAAAAAAATTTGCTATGGATAGAAAATTCTCCTAAGAGAAGTTTGAAGCTGGGTTGTATTTTGAGTTGCCACTAGAAAAGGAGAAAACAAAGGTATCACAGATTTGTCTCACTGTAAAAATTATCTCCACCTTTATGGCTTCTGATGGAAACAACTATAACTGTTGCTTGGAACATAAGGGTTGGAAATTTTGTAAATGAGTTACAGAAATGTGGCAGCTTTGGGTAGATAATTAGTGCTTTTGAGGTAGATAGATTTTGGACTGGGAAATCAGACATGTAGTTTTGGTACTGAAGATGTCTGCTCATTTATGAACTGAAAGAAGTCCCCTGAACAGGAGATAGAGAAGACGTGTATTAAAATCCTTTGTCTTTGGTGTAGTAATAGTAAAACATCTGGGCTGTCAGAGACTAAGCTGTAAAAATGTCACAGGGCAATATAATTTGTTATTCATGTTTTCTCCAGAAATCTCAGAAAAGACCTCAACCCACCCTAATCCAAAATAAAACCCTCAGACACCTAAACCATCACCCTATTCCTTCCCTCATGGCAACAAAACAGTTCACCATTCTGGCTTCCTTTCCTATTTTAAATTTGTAAGATACTGCTTAATAATAAATCCAAAACTATCCCATAGGACAGAAGATGAAAAATACAGTTCCTAAATGTCTGGGAATTGTTCAACACGTGAAATTACCTTCTCAGGCTTTCCTTAGGTAGATAGAACAATTAATGTGAAAAATAATGTGATGTGCAAGTGACTACATATGTTTCAGACTATTCAATACCAAATCTGAATTCAAGCATCTAAAACATTTAGTGGTCTTTCAATATGTGTTGTTTCCTATGACATCAAAAGAAAAGCATGGACTGTTAAACTTTATTTTTGAAGTGTGCTGATAGTCAAGTAAGAGACTTTGATTTTGCACATCTGTATGATTTGAAATTTCATGTGTGTAAGCCGAGTAGATACTGTTGCTTCTCTCTAGTCTCTGACTGTAGTGGTTCTGCAGGGATAATTCAGAGAATTCTTGACTGATGCTTTGAGAGCATGGTTTGAATTTACTGCAGTTGGCTGTGACCTAGAGGAACATCTTTGTAATAGATACATCTTTGATAATAGATTGTCATATTATGAGCAGCACTAGTCATTAAGCAAATACCTGCATTGAAATTGAAAAAACATGACTTTGTTAGGTAGAATTTACAATTTATATTACTCGTATGAAGTATGAGTACATTCTTGTCAAAATGGTTTTGTGATGAGTGAACTTCTATATTTCTGGTTTTAACTTTGCATTAAAGTCTTGTAAAGCAAAATTCAGGTGTAAATTCTCCCATTTTATAACTGCATGGTGAAATATAATTATCAGACATGAGTCTTCTTCTTACTCAGTGGTATCTCAAAGGCAGTTCCAGTGACTTGACAGTTACATGTTGGTGAAGCTTTACAGGGTTTTTATTTTTTAAGCTGAGTGCTGAAGTAAAGGGACTGTTTGGTATATTTTATTAGCTTTTCTTTTAAGGTGAATATCTTGCTGTGCTTTATTGTCTGGTCCTGCCATGGCTTCTGCTGAGCTGAAATCAGCATGGCAGTTGGAATTCTGGTTGCAGCAGAGACTGTACACACAAATTACATGAAGTGACAACTTCATGACAACAGCTTTTAAAATGGACTGTGTACTGAGGAAAATCCTGTGCCTTTTCCCAAATAATCAATTAGCTGAGGTAGGAGAAATTACAGTCCTTCTGAAAGTAGTTGAAAAAAAATTTGATGTTGCTGTGGAATAGACACTTTACAGACATGCCAGCTGCATCTGCCCGTTTCAGACAGCAGTAATGCATTTCCTTCTTGCTGTATGACAAATATATCCTACTTTGTATGCCAGTGGAATAAGAACAAGAGGTCCTCACTGCTTCTTCATCCCAACATCTTCAAGGATTTATAATCACCACACTTTCCTTCTTGGCAAGCGATGAGAAGGCAGCATTTAAAGATGAGCTCAGTGTTATTCCAAATGCTTCACTCAGGAAGCTAAAAATCATGAGTCTTGATAAAACTATTAGTAATTACCTCCTTTTCAGGCCTATAATGCTTTGAAGGATTGCCTTGAAATTGCCCTCCCTCCCAGGAGTGGTGACTGGGACATCAAAAACCTGTGGGAGGATTTTTGGTGTCGTGTTGTGTGAGTCCCTTACATGAAATTACAAGTTGGTTGTAACAGAAGAATCTCACACCGAGGACTTCAGATAGTCTTGTCTATCCTGAACTTCATGGTGAAGACCGGAGAAAATTGCTACACACCTTGGGTCCCTTGTGAGACCCAAAGACATGCATGGGCATTGTGTTCAAATTAGGCTACACATTATAGCTGTACGTTTAAAATTGCATTTGTGTTTTAATACTCTGAGCTTGCCTGAATAGCAGGCTGAGCTTCACTGGTATTAATTTCTGTTCCTCATAAAGACCTTAAAGCTGCACAGTGCCTTGCTGTGTAATGCTTTTCCTGTTACTTATTGATTTTTGGTAGTAGTCCTCTGAAAGGGCTGTGGCATTCTTCTGCATCATATCTTGCAAGTCAGTGGGAAGGTTGTTGTTGAGGAATACAAAATGTTAATCAAATGCAAACCATTGATTTGATTTTTTTTTTTTTTTTATTGCTGATATCTTTAAAACAGAGAAGAGAGATGAAGTGGTGTATTATGACACTTACGAAAGTATGGAAGCCATGCTTGAAAAAGAGGATATGGCAACATCTGTACACTTGCAAAAAGAGGAGCTGCAAAAGTTACAACAAAAAATCCGCCAGCTGGAAGCAAGGCGTGGACGTATTTCAGCCAAGAAAGCCTACCTCAGAAATAAGAAGGTACTGTTTAATTGCCTTTTTTTTTTACATAATTAGCAAATTTAATGAAACTTCAAAAGGTTTCCTTGCAGATACAAATTTTCCAGAACTCTTGTGGGTTACGTTCAATGTTTGCTAAAAGTTGTTTTGCAGAACACAAAATAAAATAGCATATATTATTATATTGATTCATTTAAGATTCTGTTTACCTTTCTTGCAGCTGTAAAGGAACCTTCAATTACTTTGAAGTCAACAAATAGAAATAAGTTTATTAAATAATCAGAATACTTTTGTGCAGGAAGTCCATGCTAGAATGAATGTTTTTAGGGACAGTAAAAGTATCAGCAGAGTTTTGTATATGTTTGCCGGAAAGAAATTTCAAGTGTGGTTCTCACTAGTGAATTCTATTTTCATTCTCTTACCATCCTTTTAAACTTATGTCATGTGTTGTTGATACTCTGTGTTTGGCAGATCTATATGAAATGCGGTCTGTATTCTTAATTTATAATTCTGGGTGTGCTATTTAGGTCAAAGTTTTGGGAGACCATTGTAATAATTGTTAGAAAATCAATTCCACCCCACACTATGTGCTGTAAAACTATACAGAAATGTCAGTTGACAGGCCTCATTATGGTTTAGAGTGATTGGTCGGTTTGGTTGTGTGTTTGCAGTCATGCCCTTTATGTGAAAATGACCCCTTCATATAAAGGGTTCTAGCAGATTGACAGCAAACCATTCAGGTTTTGCCTTCCCTTCATAACTAATATATCAAATTTCTAATATATCAAATTTCTAATATATCTAATTTCTAATATATCAAAACCATGTATTGTCATGGTTTGACACTGGCACAATGCCAGTGGCCCCATGAAAATTCCTTCTCCCTAGTGTCTACTGTGAGATGGGACCAGGAATAGAGCAAATCAGGCTCTAGCTTAGGAATAGAAGGAAAAAAACTTTATTAACCTACGATATATAAAAGAAACACACAAAACTTAGGATGAAAGCCTTCCAAACATTCCTCCTTCCCCCAAGCAAGTTCCCAATGCGTCACAGTAAGACAAAACCTTGGACTCTCATTCAGTTGCCACGCCTCAGATCACCAACTCTCAGTCCATCAACACCCTTCAGATAATCAATTCTCAGTTCATGAAGAGGAGTCCTTCTTGTTCCCATGTCACTCATGGCACCACCTGGAGAACATCTGCCATCGTGACCTCTTCCGTCCATGTCCAGTGCTCTCACCGCTGCACATGGACCAGAGCTGCTTCTAGGATTTTCCTTTTAAGGATGCTTTGTCCAGTTCCGAAAAGAGCACAGTCTCTCACTTTTGGGACACCGTCCCCCCCCAGATTTCACCCCCTGGGGCCGAGGGGTCTCAGTACTGAACTCTGTTGCCTCTCAGCCACTGCTCCCCCCTGGATATAGTCTCTGTGTCACAGGAAACATGGTTCTGTCCATGGCTATACAAGAAAAGTCCAGTTAAGGCCACTCCATCTCCTGCCACCTAGTATTCTTCTCTACTCATTCAACTGCAGGAGGATCAGCATTTGCAAGGTTTCCGTCATCAGAAAAGGGTTAAAAATCTCAGGCTCTGCCTGTCCAGAACTCCCACGGCTACCGGGCACCCCCCCTTCTCCCTCTCGCCGGTCCTGCTATCAGATTTCAAGGTGGCACCGGCGCAGACAGCGGCTTTCTCTCTCTCCGCACCTCCCTCTCGCTCTCTCCCTCTCCTGGGGGCGGAGTGGGGAGAGGGTGGCTGCCCGATGCCTCTTGGCGCTCCTCCACTCTTCCATCCTCAGGGCCAGGCTCACCTCACCCTGCCCAGCCGCAGCAGCTGGGCAGGGAGGAGGTCTGAGCTCTTTCCCCACCGGAACCCAAGAGAGATTTTCCTCGGAGTTCTCTGCTTTTAACCCCCGTATTCTCAGAGGCGTATCCATGTCCCCAGTGGCCACACCAGGTGCCAATATTCAAATCTGAGCACCTATTGGTTTGACCACAACATCCCAAAAAACTCACTTCCTCTCAAACCATGACATGTATCTAAATCTGAAGCGTAACAGAGCAAATGAAAAGCTGTTTATATATAATTTTATGTATTTTAGCTTTTGTATTTTGTCAACCACTGCCTGGTTTCTAGTTAAGCCAATATGGAGAAGACTGCAAATGAAGTATTAGAAGAGAGGTCTCCTGTTAGCCGATTATGTGAAGTAGCTTGCTTTGTCATTGTGTTTGTTTTACATGAGTTTGTAAAGAGAAAAGGTATCAAGAATGTTGTTAGTATTTTAAGAGAATTTACCTGTCGTGTTACGCTAATGTACAAAGGTATAGTATAATAAGATATTTTCTCCTGGATATGAGAAGACATTGCTGGCACCTTACAAAGTAGACAAACCTGTTTAAAAGTGATAACCTGTTTGCTGTTCTCTGCTTAACTTATTGGAGCTCACAGGTCAAGAAGAAACTCTGAAGCAGGAGTAGAGATTTTTTTAGCATGCCCATATATCCATATAATGAACTAATCACCTTCAGTGGCTCATTTGTTTCAGTGTTGTGCTATGATAGAATACCTTTTTAAGCTGAAGGAGTTGGCTTTGGCTGTAGCAGGAGTATCAGCATGCCTGGTTGTGCACTGTGATGAGATGCAGAGCTGTGTGTGGTAGTGTTGCTTTTCTGCATCTGCATGCAGGAGTGGTACACTTAGATCTTGTCAACATTGTGCTGGGATAGCTGTGGCTATACTGCTTTCAGGACCTGAGGTAATGTCTCCATGTGGAACTTGGGCATCATACTGCTCTCAGAACTAGTTCCAGCTTTCATACTTATGTCATTGCCCAGCATAGTATTCTCTGCAGTTGAGTGCTGTAGGGAGATACTTAGCCTCTAAGAAAAATCACAGAGTAGAACAATGTGTGCTTAAACTTACAGGAGAAAATAAATTACCTTTATTTGAGCAAAAAGAAAGGGCAGAATCTGTTGTATGCCATTGTGTAGCACTTGTCGGGCAGAAAAGAATATGGCCATTTTTTAGCTTCTCACTGCTGAATAACACAGAGTCCTTCTAAGCTTTATGGCAATTACCTGGAAATGAGAGCTCATAGATTTGTCTCATTTCTTTAAGCAATCTTTGCATTTTCAATGGCCTTTCTAGTGATACTGTAAAACATTCATTAATGTTATTTAAGGTGCCTGATGTGAGTACTTGTATTTGTGGCTAAAAAAAGTGTTCTTGCTCTGAAGTATTGGTAGGTTAAGTAGGCAGAACTGAGATACAGATGGGATACAAAAGCAGACTGTAGATGGTGAGAATGAGGGCAGTGGTGACTGAATGCTCTGTGAAGAAAAGTGACTTTTTGAGGGTGAATATGGAAAGTACATGCTGTGTGGTAAATCTCTGTGTCTGTCTCAATTAAGAAACATTTATTGTTGAACTAAGATGAGAGTGTGCTTATTGCTTTTCAGATTGTGTTCCTGACTTCACGTGTTTCAGCAAAGTATCTTAAAACAGGCTTTTAAACTGGTGTTCTGTTTTGGATTGGGTTGGTGAGATTTTGGTGGCAGATTGGTGGGGTTTTTCCTTCTTTTTTGTTGTGGTTTTTTTTTTTTTTTTTTAAGCTTGTCAGTTCTGTAGATGAAAACCAAAGGTAAGCTATGCATTAAGTGGTGTATAGTACAGTCTTGCGATATGTTTAGAAATTACAGTCTTTTCTCATTATCAAGATTTTGGCAACTGAAAATGCCCTTAGGAGAATGTCTCCTTTCTAGCACCAGATATCAGGATTAAGGAAACAATAGGAAATTTTTCTCTGTCATCAGTTTTATTTTTTGGAAGAAGGTAATTTCATCATCCAGGTATTTGAAATTTTTTCTATTGAGGAGATAACACAGTGAAAGGGAATAAATTACTCTTTGTTGAGTAAAATGATTTGTAATTTAAATAAAAGCTTCAGTGACTGTAGTCTCTATTTTGTTTTTCAGATATTCCCTCCCTAATTTTGCAGATGATGTATTAGTTTTTCAGTGATGTTATCAAATAATCGTATCAAGCTTTTATTTAGAAACTTTCGTTAAAGGCTTATTACAAACATAATTCAGTCATGACTCTTGAATAACTGAACAGGCATTTTAAAAATTCACGATTTTACGGGGTTTGATATTTTTCCACTGTAGTACCACTAGTATAAACTCTTCATTCTCTTTTTAATACAAATCTCTTTGCATTTGTTGAACAATCATTTCCTAATGTTCTTTTGTGTTGATGACAGTGAGTTATTAAAAAATAAATTTTTAATAGCAGTTTAACCTTTTTTCCCCTTACTTCTAGAGAGTTAGCTGTAGATTTTTCATGCAGGAAATTGCTATTGTTATGCCAGTCTACCCCCTGCTGGCTGCACATTAGTATTAATTAGATAATCATATGGAACAAGCATCTGATTTATTAGGGAGCTAGATTTATAGCAAGGAGTCAAGGTGAAAAAAATGGTATAGAATGTATCTCGAAAACTCTGAAAACACAAAGTTGGGATGAAATCAATTACTTTGCACCCGGAAAGAGTATTCCTTATCACAAGCAGAGTGGGAGAAGCAACTGCTTGGTGAAGCTGTTTAGGGTGTGTTCATAATGTGTGCTTTCATCTAGGAAACTTCCTCACGTGCTTTTGTGCTCATTTAATAGGACATCTTTAGAAAGCCACATTTTAAAGCACAGCCCGTGCCAAAATAGGTGTTACGAAGATGCAGTGACAGGTGGGAAAGGCTTATTGGTATTCTGTTACTAACTTCTATTACAACAGCAGCATAAGGCTGTAACTGCACTGAATGCTTATAGTAAAATATGGTTTCTGCACATGAAAAGCTAGCCTTTTAATTGGGATATTAAAGCTGAATGCAGGACTAACTGGAACTAGTTAGATATAATACTAATGCAGATCTCTTTTACATATATCCCATGTTACTAGTCTTACACATTGTAGTTCATGCAGTGACAAAGGTTGAAATGGTTCCTCAGCTCTCCCTTTTTGTCTCTTTAATAGAAGTACAACTTGACACTGTGAAATCAGTCAACTGATTAAAGAAAGAATGAGTATTATCTTGTTGCTTTCCCAGTCCCATACAGTTGATCAACATATTTCTTGAGGTGTTGCTCTCACTCGACATAATTTCACAAGGAGGTGGTAAAATCATCCCTGAAGGTGTTTGAGAAGTGTCTGGATTTGGTGCTGGATGATGGTTTAGTGGTAACAATGGCAGCGCTGGGTGGACAGTTGGACTGAATGACCTTAAAGGTCTTTTCCAAACTTGATGATTCTATGATGTGACTGCTTCCCAGTGCTTAGAAGTAAGGACTGCCTTGCATGTGCAATAGACCTACTCATACACACAATTATTATGTTTGGTTTTGTTTTGGTGTTTTTTGCAAGAGTTCATTGGTATATATTGAACTCGTCATCTGCTGTAATCATCCAGTTGGTTTTCTTACAGCTGCCATTTGGGTGTTTTTAATTTCATCCTTTATTTGACGTCCCTTAATCTTGTCTACAAGTAGAACCCTGCATTTGTCCCTCAGAAATTGCAATCTTTCCTTTTTTTCTTAGACCATTTCTGTAATTAATTAAGATTATTCAGATTTCTGACCCTGTCCTGCAACATGTTTTCAGCCCCTCCTAATTGTTTTTATTATTTCATGTCAAAGAGATCTAATTACGTTGAAGTAGGTTGTTTTTTAAAACAAACTCAGCACTAAATACATTTTGGTCAGGTGTGTCCTCTTTATATAATTAAAATATCTTTCATTATTGCATTTAGTCAGAAATGTTTAAATACTGATGCTAAAGCGAATACATTACATAAAATTGTGCCCCCTGAGTATCTGAGACATGTCAAAAAACCCAAACCATGCTTAATTTAAATTTTCTCATTATTTTATAATATTTGCAGCCTAAATGAAGAATAAACTGTAAACTAGTTAGGAGTATTACAGAAAGTTGTTCGGATTTTCTTTTAGTGTTATGTTGCTTGCTGTGTTTTTCAAACGCAGAGATGAAGTATTTTGTACTTTTTCAGCTACAAATTAAATTGATTGACTGTTACAGGATTAACTCTTTTCACCAGGGGGAAAAAACCTCCAGAAAGAAATACAAAACCCAGATATGTTTGGCTGTATATATGTGTGGACCTGTTAGAGCAAGTCCAGAGTAGGTCCACAAAGATGATCAGAGGTTTGGAGCACGTCTCCTGTAGTGACAGGCTGGGGTTGTTCAGCCTGGAGAAGAGAAGGCTCTGGGGAGACCTCAGTAAAGCCTTTCAGAACATAAAGGGAGCTTATAAGAAAGAGGGAGAGTGCCTTTTGACATGGACAGATATTTTACATGGACAAGAGGGAACAGTTTTAAACAAGGAGAGATTTGAATAGTTGTTAGAAATTTCTTTACTCTGGGGGTGGTGAGCTGCTGACACAAGTTGCCCCAAGAAGTTGTGGATGCCCCATCCCTGGAAATGTTCAAGGCTGGGTTGGATGGGGCCCCGAGTAGCCTGGTTTAGTGGAAGTTCCCTATCTGTGACAGGGAGGTTGGCACTAAATGAGATGTCTTCCCACCTAAGCCATTCTGTGATATACCTCTGATAAAAGTGAGCCAGTATTTGCACAGAAATCTTTGCTTTAGTCAGTTACCTATACACAGCAGCAATATTGATGATTTTGCTTTCCTATACAGGAACACTGGTTCCTTTTTTCATGTGATCAAAGCGTGTCCATAGACAACTTGCAGAACAGCTTTTTCTGCATTTTTAAGCATCCAAAATAGTGAGGTTTCTTTATTCCTTTCCCTCTTTATTTTTGTGCTTTACTTCATCAGCTCCCTCAAGCAATGCTTTTAATGGCAAAGCTCTTTTCTGAACCTACCCAGAAAGTCATACTAAATGATACTTGAGAAGCCCATCAGCTCCATGCACTATCTGGAGTCACACTTCAAACTGCTAACATTGCACCTTCTTGCACAACTGTGAGATTTGTTTATGACTGTACGTCTGACTTTGTTCTAGTTCTGTGTGGTGCTTGTACCAGGTCTAATTCTGTTGCTCATACTGTCCAATTTCCTGGCCCTCAGTATCATCCAGTGAAGTTGTCTGTCTACTTGAAGTTTGGCTGTTATCCTCTTTGTCAGCTGTTGTAACATGGCCTAGTTTTTTGCTTGTTTGTTTTTAACATATTCTTATTTGCAAACAGTGCAACAAATTTTTGTTTTATACCAGGTGTTAGAGATGTGAACTTAGTGGAATAAATGAACATGCTGAATTGTAACAACTTGATTCTAGCCTGTGCTTTCAGAGAGTACATGGAAAAGATGATTTGACATCTGTAAATGGGAAACTGTCTATTTGCATAAACAGAAATATGTGGTACATTCAAGAGTTAGTTATTTTCCATGGGTGCAAATACGTGGGGTTAAACAAGGTCTTTATGAAGTGTTGACAGATTGGTGACTTTTGCTACTCTTATATTGGTCCTGTAGAACAGACTTTCCAAGCAGCTGTCACTTGGATCTTCTCTTTTGATAGTTAAAAATAATAGATTTGGGGTCGTCTGACTTGTTTTTTTTTTTCAGTTACAGTTCATTGTAAGTTAAATGAGCCTATATGAAATAGGCTTTGCAGTTTCTATTTTTCTACCTGCCATTTGCTAAATATGACATAATGTAAATCTGTATTTAAATTGCATGCTTTATAGGTTGTGGTTTGTGTCCCTGCAGGAGATCTGTATTGCAAAGCATAATGAGAAGATCCAGCAGCGTCACCAGAGCGAGAAGGAGTACAAAATGCACCATACTGTTCAGCTGGTAAGTTTGAGTTTTCTGCTGTTGAGCTTAGCCTGTCATTAATAGCTGGCATTCCTCATTATACATTAATTAGGGGAGCATTCAGATTGATAGCTCTTCCAAAAGATGCTGTGTATCCCTGACCTTTGCACCATGCACAATTTCTGTGTCATATTATGCTGGCAAGGGGGAGTATATAGTTGTGTTAGGAAGACATGGGAACCAAGCAAGTAGAACAGTTCTTTATGCTAGATTGACATTCTGAGTGTTTTGTTATGTTTATCATCATGTGCACATAAATGATTCGGAGCATCTTTGAATGCCATGTTCGCTATGCTGATAAGAGCAAGGAAATCACACGTATTTATTCTTGAATCTTAATAAGCTTGGTTACTACTTTTCTTCCTTCTACAAAAGCAATTACTGGAATTACGTTGTGTAAACTTGTAGTTCCAGATGAATGCTCCATGATTTTTTTATAGTCTTGTTGCAGAGAATAGACCAGCTGGAGTCTTATCCTGTACCTAATAGGCTTATCTTAAGGAATATTCAAATTTTGGACTAGGTCTTGGGAGCTGATATAGTATCAATATTTGATAAAGATCACTGACAAAGATGCATTGAAATCCAAGTCACTTTAATTCAGGCTTCAATTAGATTAGTGAAAGTGATTCTATTTCATCCTTATACATTTTTAACATTGATATTTTTGTCCAGGAAGTCAGCTGCATAATTTATTTTGTGGAAAGGCTACTTGTCCAAGTCAGTATGTATTGGTATATTCTTTAAGGAATTGAAAAAAAATTTTTTTTTCATCAGTTCTTATAATAAGGCAGAGGAAGTTACTGTGTGGATTGTAGGCCATTTATCAGTCTTACAAATAAGACTTGACAAAGCCAAAGGACTTCATTGTCTCTCAAGTACTGCAGAGCTTTATATTATGGTGTTGCTTGCTTGAATGATATAAAGAACCTTGGCTAATTTTTTATGTTTGTGTGGGGTTTTTCTGGTAAAAATGTGATTGAAAAATGCTAGAATTTATGTAAAATATGTTTTAAATTACTGGATTTCATTAAGAATTTTGAAAAGAGGGAGTCCAGATTTGAAACCAAATAAGAATTGCAATTTCACCATTTTACTTAAAAGTGAAACAAAACCAAATACACAAGTCGGCCAAAACAAAAAAAAAAAAAAAAAAAAAAAAAACAAAAAACATAAAACCCCCTTGATTTTGAGACTCCTTCAGGAAAAGTTTGATCTGAATGCATATGTAACATTTAGGTACAGTGATAGAACTACTTTTCTTCCTTTCTTTGTTTCTGTTCTAACTTCTTTGGCCATTGTTCTTATTTTCTTTTACCACATGCTTTTCCTTCTCTTCACGTCTTTCTGTTTTCTGTCCTTACTATTTTTCAGACATGTTCTCATCTTTCTCTCCCTAATGCATCTATACTTCCTTCCTTCCAAGTCACAGGAGTTGGCTTTTTGTGAAGGACACCAGCCACTAACTGACTTATGAAAATGGCAGGCAGACACTGCTTTTGTGGTGACTGAATGAGTGTAAAAGATTCACAAAAGTGATCAGAATTTTTGATTATGAAGATAAGCTTTCAAAAGTAATATTAAATGCTGTGAGTCATTTTAAGAATTAAAGCTACTGGTTTTGCTCAGGGTTTTTGCTTTGTGGTCAGCTGTTACATCACTTTTCCTGATAGCTTCTGAACTTGCCTGCAGTGAATTTCACCTTCTGGTAATTAGCTTCCATTTCCAGTAAATTTGACTGAGGAGTGAGTGTTTGTTTCAAAAGGTGCAGTAACTCTTGCTGAAATTCTGTAAGAGAGTGATTAATTAAAGGAGATGTACCCAAAGGTATGTTTTCCATGAGGTAAAATCTCTGCACAAGTAAAAACAACTGTACCAGGCATGAGGAAGAGTGTCAAACCTTTACTTAAGTGCAATTATGTAAAATCAAGCTGGATTAAGTAACAAAAGCTGGAGTAAATACAAACTTACATTTACTGTTGTAAATGTAAGGATGAAAACATTTACTTAATTTGCTTGCTGTTGGGTTCAAAACTTTGTGATGCTGAGTTCTGTGAATTCTTGTACTTTGAGAATACTAATACAGCTTGTTTAAATGGACAGCCTTGTGATTTGGACAGTCATTTTGTTATTGGAGTGAGGGGGAAATGATACTGCTTTGCTCTCTGGCTAATTTATATAACTTTAATTCAGTGGGACATCTCTAAGTATAGCATTCTGTCACTTGTTATTTCTCATGTCTCAAAGTAACAAGTCTACCAAGTGTTCCTGTTCGAGATTGAAACATTTTTTCCTGTTTTGCATTTCTTTGACAAAACAAACCAGGAAATGTATACTATTTTTTAAGGGGAAGTCAGAGGCAAAATTTTGAGGTTGTGTTCATTTGAGAAGTATCTTTTTAAGCAACTTTTCACATTTAGAAGAAGAGTTTTTTTCCTATTGAAGCCGAATAAAGCACTGGATGTAATATTTACATGTCTTCCATATATTTTCTCAGAAACGAGATCAGTTGCAAGATGAAGAGGAAAGAAAGAGCTCCTGGGTTAGTCAGGAACGACAGAAAACCCTGGACAGACTTCGTACATTTAAGCAGGTAATGGAAGAATAGTTTTTCTTTTCTGGCTGTTTTCTTTCCTAAAGAACTTCTCACTCATTCCAGTAGTGGCATTCACTTTCCTATTAGTGATTCTTTTTCATTGTATAATTAGCTGGCCTTTGGAAAATTCCCAACAAAATATGGCATTGGTGGTAACAGATTCCTCTAGCTGTTGCATTCCCAGTGCCATAATAAGGTTCTATTTACTCTTGCACCTATACCTTGTGACAAGACAATTGGCAAATATTCCTGAGAAGTATAATCTAAACAGTACTTCCCACAAAGAGCATTGTCATCTGACCTGGCCCCCTGCTGCTGATTGCTAGAATACCTGCCCCTTCTTATTACAATGGAGGCATCAGAAAGTGCATAGAAGGTGGAACGAAGGGGAAGGAATAAGGAAAGGACTGAAAGTGAAAGAAAACAGAGACTGTATTAATTGGTGAAGACTTTTTGTTGTATACATTAAAAAAATAAAGGTATGAGAAGTTTCTTTGCTGGGAAGTTGTCTTCTTCAGTGGTATTTCAGAATGACATTCATGTCCTTATTGTTTGCAAGGCTCTTGAATTTTGTAACTTCTGTAAAATGAAGCAAATTTACTTATTTTAACTAGCAATTGTTCATGAGCTGACTTTTTCTATTAACATACTAAGGCTTTAGGCTATTGCTTTAGGCCTTCCACAGTTGTGCAAAAAATATTACACCTGTCTTTTGGAAGCAGTTTAATTTTTTGCTTTAAAAAGACTATGGATGAAACTAATATGAAAAGACTGATAATGACGCAGCAAATTTAAGAAGTAAATTAAGGCTAAAATTTTTTGATGTTCTCAAGATATAGCTTTTAAAACAGTTTGATTCACATATAAGGCCAGCGTATTAAGTCAGGACTGGTCTGCACTTGCAGAGGGAGCCATTGACCAGGTTTAGAAGAGGAAAGGAAGAGGGAATTTTGAATTTTAGTTTCCAGTAAAAAACCAGTTTTAAGTGTGTAATCTGATTCTTAGTAAATCGTAATTCTAAACTATGTATTTCACTGATTAGGCTAATCAAATCGTGGCTTAAATAAGAAAAAAAATTACAAATAATTTTTTGCATAAAGCTGGGGATATATTTGCCTTGCTTTTGCATACAGAGCAAAATGAATATTGTTTGTCAGAAATGACAAGTACATAAAATCCAAAATAGTCCATTGCAATGGCTTACGTAATTGTCCATACCTTATTCACTTTAGCGGTACCCTGGGCAAGTAATACTTAAATCAACCAGACTGCGGCTGGCTCATGCAAGAAGAAAATGTGCAGCCAGCTCAGTGCCCTGTGTTGAGCAGCCTCAATCTTTGCCAGCAACCATACAAATCCAAGAGAAGAGTGAGGAGGTGGAATTGGAAAAAGCAGTTCAGCCTTTGCAAGTGCAGGAATCCACAAGCTTAAAACAACTTCAAGATGTCTCCTTGCCTCCTAATGGTGTTACCTCTGAACTACCCTGTGTTAGCACTTCTCCACTCACCAGTGACCAGCTTCAGCCAGAGACTGCTACTGGAGTACAGCTTCCACCCCCTTTGCCTCCTCCACCTCCACCTCCACCTTTGCCCTCCAAGGAAGATGCCACCAAATCCTTAGAGAAAAGTGACAGCTTTGTTAAACGTCAGAGTGTGGAGAAGGGAGTCCAGCACTCTTCTGGTGTCCCACCAGCACATCTGTTTGATAGCAGTCAGCTAGTCAGTGCCAAGAAGAAGCTTAAGAAGACTGGTGATATAGAGGGTTTACAGAGAAGAAGAGGTAATGTTTTAATTTCTGCATATTTAATTTAAAATTTGTTGTTATTAGTTTAAACATTGCAGTACACATCAGTTCATTTTTTAAATTATTCTGTAGGAAAATATATGCTGTGATTAATTTGTTATTAATGGGAAAGTTGTTAAATCCTTTTTAGCTGAAAGATGCTGGCAACTAGGGCTTTTACGACAGCATGGCAAACTTGTTCAGTGAAAACACTTGTGAAATTGAGTCTACATTATCCCATGTTAGACTAGATAGAAAATGGACCTAAATGCTCTTGAAAAGAATATTTATGTATCTACTTACTGCTAGCCCTGTAAATATTCTGTGTTTCACCTGGAAATGCAGTGTTCTATTTAATAACAGAATAACATTAATTTTTATGTGGTCCTACTGTTTATTTTACTCGCATTTTATCTTGCAATTTTAAGCACCTATTGTGTTATTGTGTGTACAGTTTTGTATGCATCATAATATGACAAATATAAATTCAAATCAATTATTCCTCTTAAGAATATTGTTCCTGTCTGCAGCAGCACTCTACTCTACACTGAGATGTTCCAAGTTTTTAAGTGGCTTCAGAAATTTGTCTCTCTATGACAGACAGGGACTTTACAGTCTGTCCTCCCTCCTTCAAATGTGCAATACTGTATTCTTTTATATTTCTCTTTTCATTGTGGTTTTTCTGTCTTCTAGGCCTTCAGTAGGACAGAGAAAGCTTATTCCTAAATGCATAGCAGGTTTTAAAAAGCATATTGTACAATATACAAAAAAGAACCCGGAGATACATACGTATTGATAGAGATGTGCTGCACAAATTACGTGCTAGTGTATTCAAAGTGTTTAAACTTTATTATGCTTTATTATAATGCATTCTCTGAGGTGAAGATATTTCCCACTCATGGCCCTTACAAGAGCAAAAGCCTGATTTTTTTTTTGCAGAAGACTAGTTTCAAAATTAGGGATAAAGAAAGGATTTGCCATAAAGAACTATCTCTGACTTCTTTGTTTTCATTACTTATAAAGGAAGACAATTTTTATAACTGTGCTGGGACTAGATGCCAACAAATACATGAACCCAAAGAAGCGACAAAATGCATGCTCTTGCAATTGACTATATTGCTGCTTCCCTTGCTGGCTTGTGGAAATAGTCATGCAATAGGTGAAAATAGCCTAAAAATGCAAGTGGAAAGAATGGATCCCACAGTCCAGTACATAAGACATGCATTCATTACCTGAGTTCTAAAGTAAAAAAAAGTGATGCAGTAAACACTTTCATTATGTTAAAATCCTTGCAGTTTATTTGACTTTCCTGACTGCAAACAGAAAAGCCACATTTTTCAGAAAGTTTTTCTTCCTGATAGGAAGTTAAGTGGTTACAAAAATTACAACTGTCTGTATAAACCGGCTTTGCCCTGGTAATAAGGAAGATTATTTAGAAGCTAAAACAGTATTGGAGCTACCATTATACTTGTAGTATGGGACTATCATATTAATAGTATGCTGGCACTTTTTGGTCTTGAGGAAATAAAAATTAAAACTGATAAAATTTTGTGAAAATAATACAAAGGTCTTTTGATTTGCTGCAGTGAGTTCCCCGATGGATGAAGTGCTGGCTTCCTTGAAACGTGGCAGCTTTCATTTAAGAAAAGTTGAGCAGAGAAGTCTCCCTCCTTTTCCTGATGAAGATGATAGCAATAACATCTTGGCACAGATCAGGAAAGGGGTGAAACTGAAGAAAGTACAGAAAGATGTTTTGAGAGAATCCTTTACAATTCTGCCTGATACTGACCCTCTGACAAGGAGCATCCATGAAGCATTGCGAAGGATTAAGGAAGCATCTCCTGAGTCAGAGGATGAAGAGGAGAGTTTGCCTTGCACAGACTGGGAAAACTAACCTGTAATTAAGCTACATTTAAAGATAATATTTCTACAACAGTTTTTTATACCAGTAGCAGCTAAGCCTCAGGTTGTGCATTCTGGGAGACTTAGTAGGAATATGACTAAACTGTCTGACATCCAGTGTGATAAAAATGCACATATGAATTGAGCATCACTGACTTTTCAAAGAATTTAAGGTTTATAATAAGGAAAAGCTTTTTTTAGACAGTATGTTAGCCTTTTACTGTTCCAGTACTTCCGTTGAATATTGACAGGATGGCTTCATAAAAAAGCTTGATTTTATTTAGTTAATTTGAAGGGACAGTTCCCAGTTTACCTAAAAAGTTTAAAAAGCAGCACAATCACTATGGGACACACCTTATACTTACTTGCTGATTATTTCTAGCCTTGTAAAAATTGGGTATGTCTTATTTCAGACTGAGTAACTTCTAAGTGAAGGACAGTTAAATTTGAATGCTGAACACATTGAAATCTTGTGGGTTACCCTGAGATTTCTTATGGCCTGGTTTCAGTCTCTAAAATCTAACTTAATTGAATTTTCAGACTGTAAACAGTAAATATACAATTTATACCTCTGCTGGTCATATGAATTCCATGAACTTGCATTAATACTAAGCTACAGTGCCTGAAAGTACAGATATCTGACTTCAGCAGATGAAATTAATGATTTCAGAACAAACCAAAAATCAGCAAGAGATCAATTTTCAAAATAATTGCTGCATCAGTAGCACAAAGATATTTGTGATTACAGCAGCAGCATAGGTTGCTTCTCTGTGGTGGCTCTCTCATGTTACACATGAATGAACTTGACTATCAGTGAAGGTTCCCGCTAAACCTAAAATCTGAGAAACCAGAGGCATGACAGTCTGAAAAGAAATTAAAAATCTGTTTAGAAAGGCTATTCAAACAGAATGGAAGACAAATATTTGTAATCCTTGCAACACAGTTAGCAGTAGAAAGAATATAACCTTTTTGAATGTTCACAATCCAGCATTTCTACCCTGGTTAGTTGTTAACATAGCTGGAGAGTGACTGTTGGTAAAGTGCTACAGCTGTTTAAAAACTGATTCTGACTTGGCACATCATCTGCTGAATGTTCTTGTGATGATGAAGTACTGTCTCAATTGGTTGCATTGGTGTGGTATTTTCAAATTTTAATATTTTAATTTTTTGAAAAGGAAAATAAATGCTGTGTTCAATTCCTCACAAACTAGCCATTGACCACCCTAATGATTTCACACTGTTTAATTATAGCTTGCTCCTTCTATTCCATACCAAATGTACTGCTAGTTTTGGAGTTGAAACTCCAGGAGTGGAGATGTGCCTAACTCTTGCTGAAACTCCAAGTAAAAATGATTTTTCTTTCATGTAACTTCCTTCAGTCCTTGCATATTGAAAACTCCCACTACCACAACTCTTCAGAAATCAAGTGACAGCTATAAGAAAAGACATGTCTTGGAACTAACTTGGCTTTCCTAGTACAATTGCAATTGGACTGCAATCTCATTTCCTAGATAACAGATCAAATTTAAACTTTGAGATTTGATTTTGATTTCAGTAAATCTGTTTGAGTGTTTAGGATTTTTTTGCATTTTTTTTGCAAAATACAAAGAAATTTTCCAAGACTGACTTAATTATTTTAAAATTAAATTGGTTGACCTCCTAAGCATTTTGCACTGGAAGTGTGTCTTAGAAATATTCTGTGGTCATTGCCACACAATGTAAATAAATGTTTTTCTCTGCTATTTGCAGCCCCATAAAAGGAGTTCATAATGCAGGTTGAAAAATCACTGCCAGGTGGTCCCTGGTTGTTGTCTCTTTTTTACCTGTCTACATCCTGCTGAAGTCCTGTGAAATCATTTAGACCGAAAAGCAGTATTCAGTGTCAGTTCAGTGCCAGGAGTATGTGCTCCTTGTTCTTTTCATATCTGAGGCTTGCTTTCTTTTACCATTGTTGTGTTTTATTACAAAAACAACCCTGTTAGGATTTTTTTAAAATTAGATTATTTAACACATAATAGTTTAGATGGAAAAATGGTTGTAAAGAACAGCTCAGAAAATTTGGGGATATTCACTTCATCAAAAAATAGCTCAGAAACAGCAGAGATTGAGACAAAGCCCTTGAAAAACGCAACTGAAAAAATGCTTTCCATATAGATGAGCATACTTGCTTGAAGATACAGACTGGTTTACTAGCATTCATCACAAAAGAGCAAAGTAATGAAAATCTGTTGTAGAAATAGCAGACTGGTATTTTTTACTGTAAGGTTATCCACTTAATATCATGCTTTAAGACTGATCAGCTGGTTTTTAACTTGTGCTACACATGCTGAAACAGTAGCATAGAGATTTTAGGTTGAAAACATGTTTACAGTAGTGAGTTGGCACACATTTTTTTATGAATTATGCTTAATTACACATATGTCTGTATAGGCTAAGTGTAATGCACATATTTGCCTTACAAAAGGAAGGCTAAATCTGATACAGTGATGTATATTTATTAAGTACCAGAAAGTTCCTTGATACGTGTGAAGGAGGGAGTGTTAGTAGTGCTCAGTGAAGTGGTTTCATTTGTTATTGAAGTTTGAAGACAAAACTAACAGTAACTAATTCTTGCAGGAGACCTCGTAATTTCTTGTATTTCCTGTTCTGTGAGTTAACTTCTACATAAAGTTATGGCTAATCTTTTAAAGAGCGGTTCTTTCCAGACAGACACTCTGAAACATGTAAAAAGATACTGAGGCATTCTGTATATTGAAGTAGCTGAGCAAGCAGTATAAATATGTAGTAGCTTCTGTATGAAAAATCTGAGAGATTACTGGTTAGCAAAAGTATCCTGAGAATATCTGCATACGAGTATATAACAGTGCACCATAGTACACTAAGAGTACTGTAAGTAATGCAGATCTTGAGCTCCTGTCAGTGGTGGACAAAAGTAACAGATAACAAGGGAGATTTTGTTCTCTGATGCAGTATTTTGGGCCTCTTTAAACTCTAATCTGTTTAATTGCCAGTAATACCAGAAGACAAAAAAAAAAAAAAAGTCCTGGTCAAATGCATGTTCTGGCTCCAGAGTCACTGTGCCATTATCCTGGGAGCAAAGAGAACCTTTGCTCAGTATATTGCACTGCTCACTGTATTGCATATTAGAATTGCCTAATATGTTGATAATATCTGTACAGCAGTTTAGTTTTCAGATGTTCCTTTTTCTTTCTTTCCAAACAGGTGCTTGACAGCCGCCAATGTGTGAAAAGAAACCCCAGTTGAAGATTTACTTTTCTTCTGCATTTTTGAGAATTCAGAGCCAGCAGTTATGACCATCAATTCCACAGGAGGCTTTCTTTGGCAAAGAAATAGTCTTTCTTTGGCAAATAACTCAGTACTTGGAAAAAAATGGCCTGAAATGTTAATTTCAGGTCACTTTTTTCTTTATTTGTTCAAACAAATTCTGGTTGGGGCACAAAGCGAAGTTGTTAAGACATGCATTTTATACTATCAAGAATGCCCAATTATTAAGCACTTTTTATATTTGCGTTAGTAATGTACGGCCAGTTAAGTGAGGGGGCCATTTTGAGCTGGGAGATCACTTGCTATTAGAGTAACTTTGAGGTTCTAAACCAGCTGTAAAATGGCCCCTTCGCTGCACTGAATATCTCATGTGCTTGAAAATTCAACGAAATGGCTCCCTGCAGAGAAGCTTGCTGTGTAGCAGTCTGATATTCCAGAAAGAGAATTCCTAGTTGCACTACAGTAGCTGAAATTCAGTAACATGCAACTAAGACTTTTTTTCTTCTTAGCTTGAAGAAGCATATATCAATATGAAAAGCAACAAGTGACCACAGCACAATGAGAGTTAAGAGTTGAATTCAGTACATATTCAAGAATGTGTTTGTTTCCATCATGATATATTTAGTAAGACATACTGCAGCACCTTTTTAGAAGGTCATGTTTAGTCTGACATCTTTTTAAAGTAGACATTTTCATGCTTTTTAAAAATATTTAGCTATGCTGAACCAAGTTAGTTATACTTTTATCATTTGTTATAAGAAGCAATATTTTGTAATTTCATACTTAAAAATATTTTTCTCTTTTGGTTTAAAATGGCTTTTGATTAGTCTAAGCAGCCTTCTTTAAAAAAAGATCAAAGCACTTAAGCATTCTGATAATTGAGTTGTGAAAATCATGCTATTCTTGCTGGTTTTCATTTTTCCCTTTAGTGGCTGCGAAAATGTTTGTATTTCATACCCAAAAGCCTACTGGCTGAAAAACGTTTCTTTTGATTCTGACTGTTTTATTTTTAAAGGAGAGTTACAACTTCCTCTGCAGTGAATACTTAGGAGTAGTTCTAAACCTCATGACTAATGGCTGCAGGCAGCTACTCTTACGATACCACAGTACCAAGAGGTATTTCAATACAGAGATACAAGTAGCCTTGTACCACCTAAAAACCTCATGTGGTATTAAAAATCAGCCCGTTACACTTCTAGGAAAGCTGAATTTCCACTAGAATTTTGTTTTTACTAGTGTAACATACACTGTGTTTGAGAAATACACAGTCCCTGTCCTTTGTGTTGTGTGGTCCATTCACTGTTCCTCTTTTGACAGATAAACTACTTTATGGGGATCTGGGTTCTTTTAAGTGGAGTTACTCATTGCTGCTGTCGTGTAATGGAACACGTACTGTGTTAACATTTATAACAGGGGATTTCACGTCTTGCCGTTTACTTACAGAGAGAGGAGCAGGAGACCTTACCTTAGCAATAGGCTGTGTAATCTAAAGGAACCTCAGCTCTGGGACCCTTCAGTCTATTGAAGATGTTTTGCTGTGGCTGTCCAAAAATTAAAGCTCTGTCAAACATCTCGGGAGGATTTTCTTAACCATGTTGCCTTACTTATAAAGTTAGTGAAGATTGATTTTCAAAGCACCTATGAGCAGCGTTACTGTAGAATTATATAGATTTTGCTGTGTTAGTTGCTAGGTCTCTATTTTTCAGCTGTGTGAAACACCTGATACTGGCTTCCCACAGGCCTAAAACTTCATGATGCTTTCTTCTTAAACTTATTCTCCGAATTCTGCGCTATGTGGTGTGGTTGCGAGCTGTCTGATGCTGTGTTCGTGCAGCAATAGCAGCACTTTCAAGGTTCATCATAATCATTCGACACTGCCTGTACCATCAGCTGTTTTGTTCTACATTTGTTTGTACTTTCAGTCACACCACACATTGAAATCAAGGTAATCAAATAAATTTTTGGCTGTAGCACAAAACAGAACTTTGATGTGAAATGGTAATGCACATTATACATTTCATCTGAAACTTAATGCTAAATTAAACAAGGAACTTCTATGTTCATTTTTTCCTATTTTCCAGCCTGCGGTTTCATTCCTTAGAGTATGCATACAGAACACTAGCAAAATTTCAAGCCGAGGAAAAATAGTGTAATTTTAAAGTATTTGTGCAGTGGTTCCCTTGCACAACACGTTTGTCTGCAGTTTACCACTGTGTTGTTATCTAAATAGCTCCATGCTGTACTCTACTACAGTTTTCAGATATGTTTGCCATGTGATCTGTCATCTTTGCCTTGAAAAATGTGTGCATGATTGATGAAAATTACTCTTCTTAATCTGTTTCATATTTAGCTGAAATCTTAGATTTCTGTAGTAGCTTAGTCTCAGTAGAAATGGAGTTCTCATATGAGCATGTATTTTAATGGCACACAAAAAGTAGTTGTTCCGCTGAGCATAGTAGTATGTATCAGTTCAAAGCTGCCATCTTCTATGTGGAAAATGAATGAATTTTTTTCCCTCATCCTACTAAAAAAAAATCCTGAATTTAAATCTCCATGAGTCACTAGATGTCACAATTTCATGTAATTTTCACTTTGATATAAAAATTGTGCATATGTAGTGTATACAGGCTAATGCATAAAAGGTACCATCCTCTGCCATGTGAAATTTTCCAGTGGGATGGCTACTGCAGAAGAAGGGGAAAGTTTAGTGTATTTATAAGAAACTTAGGGCAATTATGACAGTCCTGCGTTGAGATCAGTTCCTCCACAGCTGAGAAACGCTGTAATAATTGTGAGAAATCTTGGCAAGCATCACTAAGGAAAAACACGTAAACATGCGCAAGGAAAAAGAGCCTCCATAAAAAGACCTGCCTATTGATATTTTTCATTTTATTGTTGTGGCTGCATTGTTCTGTTGCTAGTTATTTATCTTAAGTAGTTTGTCAGCTTTTCGGCTTTTTTCTATTTTTAGAAACTTATTTCTTTTTTGAAATTAAAAGTTTTACTATGCTATAAGATCCAGTGAAGTAAAGATTTGGGATGCATAATGTTTATTGTACAAATGCTTATGTAAGGATTGAAAAACCTTTTATAAATGGGAACAAGAAACCAAATCCTCGGTTTCTGCTAAAATAACCAAAATGTAAGGTAAACAGCAATAGTCTTGTTCAGAAATTGAATTTATATCAACAAGAATTTCATGTTCTCATTCATGGAGGTTTCCAGATCCTTTACAAATGACCAATAGTCTTACTCACTTTACTGTATTTTCATGTTAGTTATCTGTGTAGGGTAGATGAAGGCTTTTTTTTTTATTCTTTTCAAACATCACTTCTAAGTTTTGCCTGGTTTTGTTTGGTTTTTCTTTTTTTTAATCTGACAGTCTGCATTCTACACCAGACACTTGTAAAATAAATTAGTATGATTATATATTGTGTACTTTTGTGACTGAATTGGGGATAGAACTCAACATACTTCACTACATTATTTGTAAAGAATCATTTTGAGTATAAGCACTATATTCTGTACTGTTTAATAATAAAGTAATGATAGATGCATTATTGAAGATGCAACTTATTGAGAAGAGGAGGCAGAAACATTGGTTAATGTTACCCTTATTCCATTTGTTGCACTGAATTTCAGGAGTGTAATTTGTAAATCAAGTTTGCTCATGCGTGTAATCAGATTTTATTTTCATTGTAATGCTTATGTAATTAAATTACCTGAATGTATTTCTGGTAATGATTTCATAAGCATGGACAATATGTTGTTGATGTTTCGCACTACAGAATTAATGTTAAGAACAAGCAAAGCTTCTTGCAAAGAAAAGGAGTAACAGAAGCACCTTACTGGGAGAGCATGTTGCATGATTTCAGTCCTCTTGGAGCTGACAGTAGGTTATCCTAAACTTGACTGCAAATTGCTCTTTGGTGTAATAAGCACATTAACATTCTGCTATCAATGCTATCAACACAATGGCTATTTTTAACCTATAAATATACTGTAATTTAAGTTTTCCTACAAAGTCAATTTATATTTAATTGCTGCCTAATACATAAATACTTAGAATTTTTAGGAGGGTCAAGGGAGGGAGGGCGGGCATGCCAATATATTTGTGGGAGGGGCTGTTGCATATATGGGTCTTTGTACTTCCCTTTCATTTTGACTGTTAATCCAAAACTCACAGCTCTGGCTTTGGTGAATCTGCAACCTGGCATTTATGTATTTTTATTGTGATTCAGGTCTTCTATATTCTGTTGCTCAGAGCTTCAGAATTTGACAGAAAAGGTCATCTTTCCATTCTCAAATGTGAATGCTCTGTACCTCTAATATGGAAAATGACCAACCAATTAATTTTATTCTGCTGAGTTTTTAATATTAATGTGTAGAGCATTATCTAAAGCTCATTAACCAGTAGTGTGTCCATTGAAAACAAGCAGAAAGGATGATGCGCACCATTTTGGTGTGTATAGTCCAAACTCTGCAGAGAATTTATTCCATAGACTGTCACCTATCCAGGAATTTGTTTGCCATAAACTGGCTTGATTTTCAGAGTATAAACATAGTTTTGACTTCTGAATTGGTTAAAAGGTGTTGGGCATTGGGGATATTCACTTAACATCTTCCAGCGTGTTGTTGCTGTTGCTATATGTTTTGAATTTCATTTTACATGTATACAAATGCGTCATCATGAAAGGAAAGCTAAAAAAATACAGATGGCTGCAAGTTGTCTTACATGAATGAAGCCAGTGAAGCTTAATGAAACGAACTCCTTTGTTAATTAAGCCTGTAGAATAAATAAGAAATAATGAAAACAAATTTTCCATTCACTAGCTTTGTGCAGTATTATCATTAGACTAAGACACTACTAGCACATTGTGCTTGGCGTTAAGAAAGTTCTTTAATTCCATTATATTCAAAAGGACATATTAAATGCATATT
This sequence comes from Melospiza georgiana, assembly GCF_028018845.1. NCBI lineage: Eukaryota > Metazoa > Chordata > Aves > Passeriformes > Passerellidae > Melospiza > Melospiza georgiana. Next base: position 43,965,000 of record NC_080465.1, read on the forward strand.
TTATTGTAAACAACTCTGCAAATTTACTATGCCTGAAAATGCTCAAAGTTATTAAGTATTAAGCACAAGTATGTTTAAAAAAAAGTTTAATAACTAAACAAAGATTTCTAGCAATACCTAGAAACTAAAAAAATTCTAATTGTCTGCTTCTTGGTCTTTTTTCTTTCGTGCAGCTTTTCTGCAGTGCAAGTTTATTGCTGTGTATTTCATGGGGTTTTATTATCATGTTTCAGAAATTTAAACCTGTACGCAAAGTACTGCATTCACCTTATTGTACATGCGATGTAACATCATACTCACAGTTTTGGTGCTTTAAAATTATTCCTCTTTTCTTTATTAAAGGATATTTATTTGATCACTGTCTTGGTTTTAACTTTGATTATATACTAGCTTTTAAAAATACGTTTGGTTCCCACAAAAAGCAATTTCAGATTGAATTCATTTCAGTTCCCATTGGTATTCTTACAGTTCCTCAAATTCTCTGTCATGGTTTAATGGTAGGTGGTTGCTTCTAAGCTATGTTGCAGCCTGGAATATTTGTAGCTAGGTAACATCTTTGTAAATGAAGCCACATGAACAATATAAGTATTGCAGAAGAACCTTGCTCCTAAATGATGCTGGGTAGTTGTGCGTAATTACAAATCACACCCACTTGCCATCTCTTGATCAAAAGACAGAAACACTCTATCAAAAAGGGTGAAAGTTTAAATACTGAAATGTTAAGAGCTTGGCACCCTTATTTACACCTAACGTGTCCCTCACTAGAGTTCCTAGGTGTTTGTAAGTTCTTCCTTTATTGCTCTAGCCATTTTGTGTTACTATTTATGTAGACTTAAGTCTTGCAAAGAAAGTATCTTTATATTGTATCTCTTTTCCCTTTTGCTTCTGTGTTTTTGGTGCAGTGCAGGAGGTTCTATTTCTAGCTGGTTCCTTAACCTGAAGAAACAAAAACCCAGTGTATTTCTGAAACAGGAACTTTCTAGTGCTATTACAATCCTGAGAAAACAAGAAAAAAGGACGTTTCAAAGAGCAACATGAAACCAACTTTGTATTTGCAGTGCAAATCTACATTGCAACATGTCTTGTACAAAATGCAAAGCTGTCTGACTTTGGTTTCCTAATGGTGTTTTTCATGCCAGGAAATAATGACTTAATTTTGGGTTATGGAAGAACATGTAGAAGAAGTAGGAAATGTGTTTTGAAATAATCAGTTCTTTGATTGTTGCTGACTTAAGAGGGAAGAGAGTTACATTTGTGTCTGAGGACTGTTTCTAAAGCTCTGGCAGTGTGTGAACTTGATGTGGGTGCCTGCACAGGTTTTGCTCTGCAGGACAAACTGATGCTCCATCAGCTGGTTCTGTTTAGCACTGACTTCAGTAGATAAGTTGACTGTATTTTATAACTCTCTACAGTATCAGTACAGGCTGGAAGTGAATTTAGTGTATGCATCAGGATTGCAGATGAGTCTGCAATGAATCTGCAATGTAATCTGTAGGCAGACTTAAAAGGCAGTGGTATGCCATGCAAAATAAGGCCTCTTGTTTGTACAACACAGAAGATGAAAGAACCAATTTTTTTTTCCTGCTTGTAACATGTTAGATGTAAAACAAAGGTACATTATAAATAAACACTCAGTGGGCCACAATGCCTCTGAAATAGGAGAACTACTGATACGTGCAGGGTTTGTCTCTGTTCCACCTCTTAATGCTCAACAGAAGCAGTAGGTACAAGAGAAAGAAGTAAAAATGGGAGGTGTATTTTGCCGATTTTTTTTTCCAAAACCTATGAACTGTTCTTACTGCTGCTTCCCATCATAGGGAGAAGCTCATTTTATAGGTTTCATTCTTCCTGCAATTGGCGGGAGCTTAGAGGAATCCTGGAGTGCCACAGTATCTCTGAATCTTGGGATCAGCAAGCCATCAGTATGTCACTGCCACCACTGCAGCTGGAGCTTTATGCTGAAGGCACAGGTCTAAATATACCATTACAGTGTTGTGCACACTGTGTGTGCCACTGTGTTTTTTACCATTTATAAAGGAAGGTTATAATGTCCATAAAAATGGATAAAATGGTGTCTTAAACCTTAGATATGTACCATGTCAGCCTTTTAACTGTTACAGGCATCACTTGGCTTGCACAAACTGCCCTTAAGCAGAAAACCATCCCAGGGGTGTTCCCAAGAAGCTGCAGTATCATCGCTGTGTAACCTACCTTGCTCACAGAAGTGCTGCAAGTATCTCTCCCAATCTCCATCCTGCAGAACTGATCCCACAGAGAAGCATTTCTGCCTTTCCCCCTTTGTAGTAAGATTCTCAGTCTCTAATTACTTTCTCTAAACTTTATGCCAATGTTCACCACAGTCATGCTCACTGTCCAGATTTTCATCAGCTCAAAAACAGCACATCTCCCTTGAACTGTTGCCTCCACAGGAAGGGCCGTTGTATAAAAACAGGCACAGATTACTCTGTGCTGTTAAAGCTGCTGGCTCTGTTGTTGCTGGGGTTGCTGATCATTAATCGACCAAAACTTTGGGAAAAAACCTAAACCAAAACAAAGGTTATATTCACATTCACACTGTATCTGCTGTCTTACCCCTTTTTCCTATTGTAGTTTTGTGCTGTTTCTGGGATGTTTGTTGGAGATACTTGTGCCACGGGCAAATCATCTGTATTGCTTTCTTGTCACTCATTCCTCACCATGGAATGCAGCAGCCTTCTTGACTTCTCTGAGACGTCTCACTATACCCCACATTGCTTACATAAGACTAAGCACATTCACAGACTTTCAAACATAAGTCACTGTTTACTTCATTCTTTCATCGTAACAACTTTTCTAATTAGCATCACATTCCCTTTGTACATTACTGTTTAAAAGTCAGGAATAAGGAAGATTGAAGAATCATGCAGTTCATACAAAGGACTTATATTAACTATACTTTTTCTTCCTCAGTACTTTATTTTAATCCCATTCAATTTCAGTAAGAGTGTAACTGAGTTCTTAGCATACAAAATCATCAGTGCATGCTCAAACTGCCATGCATGTTAAAAGCACAATTTAAACACCAGTAACAGACATTTATGAATCAACTTCTTTTGAAGCACCATAAAAGGATGGCCATTTTCCCCATCACATGCACTTGGCTGTGAGTAAAATGACTGTTGGAATGGACAAAGTCCTGTGAAAGCAATTTGACAGAAAAACCACTGCACACTGCTCTTGGTTTCTAATGATATGTTAAAAAATGTCTTAAATTGGCATTATAAAGTAATATTTATAGTATCAAAAAAGAAAGAAACAGCACATATCCTAGAGTTCTGTCAATGGCATACATATATTTTTGTCATGGTTTCCTAAAGATTTCTGCTGCTGAAAAGTCTTCTCTTAATAGCAGAGTAAGTTGAAACATAATGTTTGTTCTCCTGCCCAGCACCACTGCAGGAGGAAATTTATTTTCCCTGCTTTACCACAGTGTTTTATGTGCCCCTGACACACCCATACCTTGCTCTGTCACTCAGCTCTATGTCAAACTGTGCTGAGTAAGTCAGGCTGTTGGCTTTTGCAAGGTCTGACCATTCATAGGCCATTCTATCAGTGCTTGTGGCCAGGAGATGGTCAAAAAACCCCAAGTAATACTTGGAGAGTGCCTACTCTCATTCAGCCATTCTGGGAAAAGATTATAGGAGTGCAGAAATTGTCCTCAGTCAAAGGTTCTGTTAGTTAAAACAAATCTCTGTTTAGGAGATCAGGTTTGTCAGTCTTTAAATTAAAAAAAGTCTACTTGGGCTATGTATTCAGGGAAAACGTGAGCCACACAGTGCCTACCTTTGCTTTATTGGTGTACAAAATAACATGCATTATATTTAAATACTCAAAAGCAGTTACATTTCCAAGTTAGTGCTATGTCCCATTTTGCAGAAAACCCCAACCCTTCAAGTACTCAGCTTTTAATCTCCATTTGCAGTAAGAACCTTTGAACAGAAACTTTGTGTTCCAGACAGCATTTGTTGAGACTGCGCTGTCAGCCATCTGGGATAAACCTGGGTCCTGCTCCCAGCCATTAGCTGCCTGAGATAACTACAGAATCCCTGCCTTTTGAGGCCCAGATGAATGAGTTTGCTGCAGTCCTTTGTGGATGCTCAAGGTTGCAGGGATGCTTCTGGATAAGGATGTGCTTGGTACTATCACTAATACCAGCTTGGCTAATTGAATGCAAACTTTAGCTACTGCTCCCTTCTCAGTGGAAGGAGCCTAGCTGTTTCCCAACAGGACAGTGTCTTCTATTAACCCATCAATGTGTCATTGCAATTGCAAGCTGTGAAGTTTCAGTTAAAAAAAAAAAAAAAAAACAACTCACCCTGAAATAATGTAAATTAGAATTTCTTCACTTAAATCCATGACCTTCCAGGTGATGAAGGCCTGATCCCTTGACATGCCACTGTCACCAGCTGGCTATTTTCCAAGTAGCTGCATGCCAGCATTTATGCCATGTAAGACCCAGCACTGTGCTTGTGAGAGCCATGGAAGTCACCTTACAACTGCCTCTTGTAGTGGCCCCCTCTTCTGGTGCAGCCCCTCAAAATAGAGACTTGAAATACTATGACAAATTCCACAGCCACCTAACAGCTATTGCTGAGCTGTAAAACTGCCCTCAAGTTTGGTGAACTTGCTCGTTCTTATCCCATGTGAATCATCCTCATTGCCAGGTTCAGAGAGACGATTCCATGTTTGGGCACACCAGCAGTTCCAGTGCAGTTGCTTGCTCAGTCACAGAGCTGACCAGCTCTGTGCTCTTTGAGGCCTTATTCCCTTCTGGATTTTAGATATCTATGTCCTTGTCACAGTTTGATCACTGCAACATGGCCCAAGTGTCAAAATTCCTTTAAACCCCTCTGAAAGGACAGTACTGTTTGCCACCTACCCAACCTGTTACTCAAGACTAAGTCTCATAGATGGATTTCCCAGCCTGACTCAGGTACAGAGAACTGTTCTTGTCTTTGTACTTGTTCTCTCATGGAGATTTCCAACGTAGCTATAATTCATTTGCAAAAGACCTGTCACCTATTCTAGCTGATGACAGAAATCTTCTATTTTGATGGGAGGTTTTGCTGTCAATCCTAACACATTTTTGCATTTTAACTTGAGTTACATGTGCCTTATAGGTATTTTCTATTTGTGCAATACAGTTATCATCGGTGAAGAGCATGAAAACTCATATCTTCTGAAAATACTTGCATTGCTGTCTCTATGACAGCTCTGATTCAAGGTACTTTCTAGTAGCATGCCTCAGTAATGCTTGTTTAGGAGATCCCCAATGCTTCCTCACTGAGGTTGAGATGTTCATGCACAACAGTCAGCACCTCATTCCCACAGGTATCTCTTTTGTGGGTGGGTTTTGGGGTTTTTTGGGTTACTGATGTCCCTGCTGGGTGAGCTTGACACTGAATATTTATGTTTCTCATTCCATAAGCAGTTTAAGACTTATATTGACTATAAACATGTTTGGTTGTTCCATGTTATGCAAGAGAAAAGAACACAGACAGGACGAAAGAAAAAATGCAAGAAATAGAGGATAATGAAAGTTTTGGCTGGTAAGTTCAAATGGTAACAATAACCACCTCAAATAAAGCTTTCATAATTTCTTTTTAAAGAGGTGGGGAAAAGCAGCTTATAGCAAATCTACATATTACTCTGCTTCTTTAAGATATACAGAATGAAATTTCCCCTTTTCTCCCCCTGCAAGCAAAACTCTGACTGTGCAAAATGCTCTGGAGCAAAAGGACTCCAGACTGGTAATGACAGAGCTACAGTTTTGAAGCAGCAGCTTCTGAACAAAGGACAGCAAGCCCTCCTGGGTTGCTTCTGGGACAGACAGGAAGTGCAGCTGGCAGGGTGTAGCAGTGAGGCTGTGCAGCAGGGACTAGATGCAGGATGCTCGCATGAAATACTACTTGAGGCACTCAGCTACATACTTCTACCCTGGCTCCTCTCACTAAGTCAAAGAGAGCTGTACCTTACACTGATGGATTTCTGGTTCTCATTGCTGCAGATTCCTGAGAAACAAAACTGCTGGAATTATAAAAATAACCATATATATTCAGATGTGAAGAAATAAGTAGATTTAATGTTAAAATTTCCATCCATAAGTGAGGGCTATGATCTTTCTCCTGCAGGCAAGTACAAGGTCATTTTGCTTCAAATTTCTTTTGTTTTGTTTAGACACAATTCCACTGAACATTTAACAAAATACAAGCCAGACTCAGAGAATTTCAAAGGCCTTGTTCCCTCTCTGCAAGTATCTGCATGACCATATTTAATTCAACAGGAGGAAATCCGTATACACAGATTATGTTTACACATACCTTGTCAAGTGTAGCTCTTCCTCTCCCCTTAGCACCTGGATGCATGGTATTGTTTGTGAAGGTCCTTAGTTCTGCCCTCCTTCTTGATCTACTGGGGAAAAAATCCTTCTTCTTCAAGAATTACCACAGTCACAGAAATGCAAGTTCTCTTCCAAGAAAATGTCTATGTTGCTATTCTCAATCTAATGGAAGCAAAAGCACCTGACACACTGCTGGATCCATGCAGTGAGATGAGGAGGCTTGGATGAGAGCAGATGAGAATTCCCAAAGCAGGGAACAAGGTTGGAAACTACGTGCAAGTTAAAAGAAAGAAAAAACCCCAAACTCAGCTCAGAAATCCATTACCATCGCAGGAACAAACATCATAGGATCGGATGGCAGCAGAAAACAGGGAGCACTGATGACTAATACTGGTATCAAACCTCTAGAGTGGTGAAGGTAAAAGACAGAAAGGACATGGGGTTTGCAGACTGTCAGGACTTCAGCTGTGTTCATGAAACACCCCCAGTGCTGACCTTGGGAAGCCTCTAGCAATCAAGAGTGGACTTTTGGGGCAAGCCAGGTCTGCTCAATGTCAGCATGATGTGAGCACCTAAGGAAAGTGAGATCCTTTCAGGCGGTTTGTCATTCCCTATGCAAATCATTCTCACCGATTTTACAGCTACACAAGGGTTCCACACTAGGGAATCTTTTAGAAATCTGTGCTTCCCTCACCCACCCCGAATTTACAACACCTTTGATAGTTACTTTCCTTCCAATGCCTTTATCTGAAAATACTAAGGAATGCCAGATATATCGTTGTATCTGAGCTCTGCTTATGCAAGACCCAGAGATAAGGGGGAAAGTAGGTTTATTGTGTTTCTTTGGTCCTATGATGAGCTGCCAGCAGTGCAGAAGCAGAACTGGCCACTGCAGGTCCCTGAGAGGTTGTGGTGGGCAAGCTATGAGACCCCTTATGGTGTGAAAACCCCCTTATGTCTATAGTATCTAGAGGTATTGTAACATTTAGCCTCACACCTGCTTTTTGGCTAGATATGGCCAGAAGAGTGGACACGAGCTGAACTGATCTGGGATCTGGGATCTAACACAAAATTCCGCTCATTGTTTCAAAATGTTTAACAAAACAGGGAAAATGCATCCATCTTGTCTGAAGTAAGTGGAGTAAAACGAGGAACTAAGGCTGCCAAGCAAAACCACAGATTTCAAATAATGTGTATATAATTTAATATCATTCCATGATATGGTCTCTGCTTAGCACTGTTCGAGGTAGTGCACAAATGCAGCATTACTAAGAAAATGTAAACAAGACAGTTTGAACATTGCTTAGCAGAGTCAGGTCCATTTTCTGAAAAAGAAACCCCAGTGTATAGGTGTGCACTTAACTGGCATGTTCAGTTAGTGAGACTGAACTACACACATTGGGATGGAGTTTCTTGATGGTATTTTTTAATTGTCTTCTGACATCCAGATCTAATCTCTAATTAGATCTGTCTTTGGCCTTAAGGTTTTTGCAACTAACCAAGTTAAGTGCTTTTACTGATATCTGTAGCTCTGCAGAGAATTAAGGTCTGCAACAGTTTTCCATTCCTCTCTCCATGCAGTATTTCTGAAAAATGGCTTTGATTTTGACTTTTGAATGCAGTGTTCACAGAGTGCTGTTCAGCAGCCGCTTCAGTACAGAATACATGAGATGACAGAATGAAATCAGGTTTAGCCTCTTATTGAAGGCAAACCTGAAGTTAATCCCCAACTGGTAGAAAAATGAGCAGAAATCAGAAACCTTTCACATGTGACAACAGAAAAGACATATCCCAAAACATTAATCTTTAATTGATGCATTGTTAATTCTAAGGTTTTCTTTAAAGGAATTATCTTGGGAATGCCACCGATAGCGTTAAATGATACTTATTTGTGTAACAACTGGTTTAGCCCTTTATTTATTTATTTATTTATTTGTATTTTACCTGAAAATGTATTTTCTTAGAGATGTTATGACCGCATTTCTGCATAATCAGTTCATTTTTTTCTCCTCTTTCCTGGATATATTGGCCAGGAAAAGGAACTTCCAGTCATCTATAATGGACAGTTTAATTCACATGTTTTACTTTGTCCACATAGAAAAATGCAATTTCTGGATCATCGAGGCATATGGATTACGAACAATACACTCCAAAAACTAGCTATCCAGACGGGGATATACTTACAAAAATTTTTTATGTCAAAGTCAGGATTTCACAACATAACACAATAATGCAAAATCCAGTAGCACCTGAAAGATTAAGGTAGCTGCTGCTATCACTTGCACATACTTGAAAAAGATTAAAGGAAAAAAAAAAAAAAAGAGTAATACATTCTCCAGAGAATAGCAAGTGTATTTAAAAATAAAGAACTGTGGGTTTAATTTCTCTTTTCTCCCCATTTTTTTTGTTCTATTTCTGTATTTCTGTGAGGCTTATGGTAATTCTTTTGTTGGTTTTTTTTTTTTTTTTTGGTTTTTTTTTTTTTTTTTTCCCCAAGACTGTAGTTGCCATGTAAATTTATACACAAAGTAACTGCTCTCCTCTCCAGTGCAAGTTCACGGTCATGTTTTCAGGCCATAGTACTGAACACTGTTTTCTTGTATACATATTCCCATAGTTTCATTAAAGATAGATACAATGTACAGTACTTGTCTCTGGGACAGTAATGTTTCAAATGGCAAAACCTTTACGTTAAAACAGAAGTGAAGAGGCTACAGTAGGTATAGCCACCTAAGTATGAATTTTAGATCACAATTTCTAAACACTTGCCTACTGTACATAAGCATTAAAAATAGTCTTAGACATAGGATTTTATTTATATGTGCACGTATGTCCACCTCATCCCATATTTATGTTTGGCAACTATTTGGGAATTCAAAGGTGCAGCCCTCAGTAATTGTATTATTTAAAAAAAAAGAAATGAAGCTTATCTATTCTATGAGAAAAAGAAATTCTCAAATATCAATTTCCAATTTTAAATTTAATTTCAATAGGAAAATATTAAAAATGTGCACATCTAAATTTTTCCACGTTCTGTATATACATATGTGTGTGTACTTATACATAGAAATGCTCATGTACCACACATATTCACAAAATTTAAGTGGAAATATTTCTGTCCACTATTTTTCCCACACATATGACATCATATCTTTAAAAATGTCAAGAATAATATCATTAAAAATAATATTACATTTATTCCATCATTATGTTTTTTTTTATTCTTTCTTCATCCTTATTATGTCCACTGAGCATTAACAGGCCGAATTCTCCTTGCACTTCCATGGATGTTATGCCAACGGAATGTTGCTGACATCACATCAAGGACACATCTGGTTTACAGCAGCACAAGTGACAGGAGAATCAGGCCCAAATATCCCCAGGAAAATTAAAAACTGGCTGTATCTGCTCATATGGACCTGATGAAGATATACACACTACTGTCTAAAATCCCCTGAATGATTAACATGTAGCTCACCACAAAATTTTCAACCAGAAGCACAATGAAACAAGCTCCCCCCACCCCTTTAATAAATGTGAGAAAATACCCTAAAAAATATGGAGAAAGCGTAAACATTGTGTATATTACATACCATATAATACATGACAGTTTTAGCATTTAACCTAAGCCACTTCCCTGACTAGTCAGGGGAGACCTGATAATTTACCAGTTAAGGGAAAAGAAAAAGATATTTTAAAAATAAAGCATGTCTTCCCAATATAAATGACAACCTGCGTGTATTATATGGTACATACACACAGTACATACATGAAAACAAACTTATCTTTTCTAGTTTTGAATATCAGAATCTAAGTGAAGAAAACTGTTCTACAAATTGAATAAGCAGCTAGATTTCATGTTTAACATTCAAATTAATTTGGGGAGCAAACAAAGGTTCGTGCATCTTTCAACTCTGAGGTTTGACATTCATTCATACATTTTAAAAAAGCCCTCTTCAGCATTACAAGCAATTTATGGCAAGAATGCACTGTAATGCAAGACACATGACAATTGGCTTACCTTTCAAAGAGTTGGGTTTTTTTAAATAAATCTATTATATAAAGAAATATGTGTTTGCCAAAAGTCTGTTAAAATTACATCAAAACAACTTTAAAACCTGCTCACTAAGGATAATTCAATTCAATGTCTTGTTTTTAAACACTTAATTAACAGTTCAGAATATTGCCTGGTGTAGTTTGGATAAAGATGTGATATGAAGACCCATAAAAGAGTAAACATGTCTTCAGTTCAATTTGCTATGACAACAAAACTTCAAGAAAAACTTCTAGCCTTTTTGGCCAGACACGTTCAGTGTACGAACAATCCCTTGCGGTACCTCTGTGCTCTTAATGAATCTGTAATAGAACAGTGCTCCCCATAAGCCATTATTCACAGAACCTCTACTTCATGTCACATTCTGAAAAAGGCTCTTGCAGAACAGAATAACAGCAAATTGAACATTCAATATAAGTATCAAGGCCAGAAAAAAGAAAACCGGCCATTTCTTGTTATGTGTGCAGGTCAAATTTAAAATGTTAAGTTTACATTTAAAATTCTCAGGGCAGTTTGGGCTTTTTATTTTTCCCTTGGGACTCACCTTCTATCACTGGTTGGCTTCAAAATTTAGTTAAGTGGAAGATACTATCTCACTGTAAGTACATGGAATTCATATGAAAAACTAAACCTTACATTGGACAATATTGTAGAACACCAAAGTAAGCTCCATAAAGAAATACGGTATCTTCCAGTATATATGTATAGCTCTAAAAAAAACCAAAAAACCAACCAGCCAACCAACCCCCCCAAAAAAACAAAAAAGAAGAAGTTTATACAAGCAATTATAGTAAATTTGTTTCAATTAAAGATGCAACTCTCTCTCATTCCTGGCAAGAATAAATTTGTTCTGGCACTGCTTCTCCACAGTGCAACATATCCTGAGAAATTATTAGAACAAAGTACATAGGGCTGTCATCACTAAGTTTTTGCACAAAACACAGTATTTAAATATATTAAATAAAACAGCCAATAACCTATATTGTATCTGTCACAAAATGGGGTGTGTCCTGGGACACTGCTAATTCTTCCATCACTGATAATTAGAAAAGGATTGCATTCAATTATTGTTAACGTTTTTCAAGTTATCTGTGGCCAATAATGTAAAAGGAGGTAATTTGTAATTCAAGTTTTTTTTGTTAGTTATTTTTTTCTTAAACTGGCTACAAGCTAAGTTCTAAATTTTACATTGAATTACAAGTCAAATTTAAAACAATCCATCTCAGAGGAGCATTTTCTAATTTTGTGCAACTTTGATGCAGAGCCCAACACAGTCCTATGAAGAGAGACAGTGCATCTTTAAGCTGATTGGCACTGAAATCCCATTTTCTTTAACTGCACTCTATTAGCTTGGCCAAGTTATCTCGTAATTCTGTTAGTTCAAATATTTTTCCATCAAGAATTTCTAAAAGTGTCTTCAAGTTATTGCGAAAAGCTTCTTGCTCATTCTGACTTTTCTCCAGACGTTGCTCTAGATCAGACAGCTGTCCTTCCAGGTCTTTGTTTCGAATTTCTACTTCCTTCAGAGAAAATACACAACATGTTAATGTGTTGTCTGCAAACACAAAGCAGTCTAATGTCCTCTTGGCACTCATGTGCTATTTTTGTCAACTGCTTTTTAAAATAATATGTAAACCTTTCCAGTTTTCAGTATGTCAAAACCAGAACCTGAATTGTTACTACGATTGCATATGAACTGCCACTTCCTCCATTTCTCCATAATTATCTGAAGGACTGAATCTTTTGGAGAGGAACAAACTTAATCAGTGAACAAACGATACACTTATTCAAGTGTGTTATCACTTCTATCATTCAGAAATATACTGCCTAACGAAAACACCTTCTCAGAGTTTACTTACATTCAAGTATGCCCTGATTTAGACTACATGATTTGGTCAAGGACACGGTTCTCCATCCAAAGTTCTCATGCAAAAACCCATCCAGAACGCTGCTTTAGAGACAGAGGAGCACTGCCTTATTTCCATCCTGTGTATGGGCTTTGCACTCTGAAAATTAAGATATGAACATGGCTGGGCCCAAGCAGAGGTCAAGGTGACTGTGACAAATGTAAACCAGGAGGTGCAAGCTGCACATGGTGCCTCGCTGCACAGCACCCACCTGCGGAGCAGGGACACTGGGAGAGCCACCACTGCTGCACAGACCTGCCCGGCCCATGCAGCGTGGGAAAGATGGAGCAGCAGCATGTTGGACACAGCCCAGGGGGTCTGACCCTGAGCAAGCTCAGCTCTCACTCACAAGGAGAAGCCCTTGGCATCCACCCCTGGGACTCCTCCCAGCTCCAGCTTGCACCTGATGGGTAACGGTGCCAAGTGCTCTGCCCTGTGCAAGACCTGTGCCCTCTCTTCAATCAAATCACAAATGAACCAGTCACCTAGGTCTGGAATAGCATATTGTTCTTTGTTCGATTCATTGCCCACCTAATAAATTTATGCTAAGTTTTGTAATTTCAGTTACAAAAATAATTTTGAAAGGTAGCACAGAGACATTGTGTTTAGTATACCATACACCCTGTAGAGCACCTCTGGAAAAGTGCATAGTGAATTCATATTATGTATGGTAACAAGTTTTTCAACACCTCCTCCCCTTACAATGGTTTTGTGCCACAAAGCTTTATCAGGCCTCATCTGAGATTTTACTACAACTAGTTTTACAAATAGGAAGGCAGATCTGGCAGCGTTCAATGATCACAGTATGACCAACTCCTCTTTCAGCCCTCCAACTCTCTCACTGGTTTTGGTGTGATTCTTCTGTCTCCCTCAAGGCTAAGAAATATATTCATGTTTATACTGGACAGATCTCAGCTACCCACAGAAAACAACCTGACCTATACAGAAAATATACTGGGTCATTCAAGAGTAACAGGTATGTAATGCCAGCCCTGTATCAAAGCCTGAGAAAGGTATCCACTTGCGAGGGGTCTGGCAGCAGCACTGATTGGGTGCTGCATCCCTGGCCAAAGAGGGGATGGGGTGACGTGGCCAGTGCTCAGTTTCAGCTCCCAGCCTCTGCAGCAGCCCAGAGTTCTGGGCCCCCCAGCAGTGCTGCAGGACTTTCACTGCCTCATCGCTGTGGCTGCTTGCAGAGCCAAGGGTTACCTCCCAACCTACTTCTTGTTGGCAAATGAGCAAGTAAAAAACTATGGATTTTTGGGCACCAGTCTTGAACAGCCAGCACACCCGAGAGCAGGAATTACCCCTTACTGCCAGGCTCAAGAGATGAATTAATTTGTTTAGCACTGAACAATTTAGTCGCCAAAGCACTAAAAGAAGCTAACTGGATAGCACACTTGTAGAAATTATACAAACAAAATGCATACATGCTTATATATTGAATAGCTACCTCACTGCTGCTACAAATGAAGACAACTGGTTATAACCCAGTCCTACCATGTAAAAACTCTTCCTCATTGGGCCTACTCCTGCCTTCCAAGCCAAGCACTTACAAGTACTACCAGGTGTAGTGATTGCACATGTTCAAGACCCTCTGAGGGCCAAGTGATTACAGTATAGGACATAAAAGCGAAATCCAAGGTCCTCTCAGCTTTGCCAGAGTGACACAGCCCTTTCTTTAGCTCACAGAAAACTGATTGCTGTTTTTCAGTATTTGCCCAACCTGTCATTGCTCCTCTCCTAGTCACCAAATCTGTATGCTCTAGGAAGTTTTCTTGTCACTGTTGTGACCTCAATGATAATTAATTCCTGCAAGCAGGCAAGCCAGTGATGAAATAGATCACTTTGGGACAAACATATAGATACTTATATGGCTTTACATTGTAATATCTGGGCTTGACTAGAGCATTCTGTTGGCCTGTATCTAGCACTGAAGAACACCCTTCAGGCACTTCTCACACATTTTTAATAAAATATGCCAGAAGATATTGCTTTTAACTTCTGGACAATGCTACTTCTTAAATTTACGTTTGACCCTTATGCATATTTAGCCTAAATTAGTATTAATGCTTTTTGCAATGTTATTGCATTGTAAGTTCATGTCCAGCTCATGTGCAGTTTCCTGTTTCAAATCAGACAACCACAAAACTTGCTTCTTGATTGGAAGAGGTGGATTACATGTAATGTAATCTGTTCCCCTAACTGTGTCATTTCCCTTTACTGGCAGCTGATCTCACCCAAAAACAAATTGACTCTTTGATACATTCAGGCCCTTTTTAGAATGTATTTTGCACTTGGATTTTTTACCTTTGGTTTTATAAGTTCTTCTTTCATCAGATGTAATCATTTCTTATATTTTGTCTTACAGAATAAATAAATCATTACTAGTTATGTTTGTTTTCCTAACTGTAACAATCTTTTGCAGAATTCAGTGCAAGGATCGGAATAAAATATTCAAGCGATACACAACAGCAACATTTAGGAATTAGCCATATTAATAAAGATATTCTGACCTACTGTGAGAATCATGCTGATCATGACTCACTGACATGACTTCTCTACATTACAAATGGAATTAGCACCCCGATACTTAACCTTCATGACAACATATTGTTCTTCACTAGAGTTTTCCAATGATTGATATCTAATGGATTCCTGATGTGCATCTGTCAGAAATGCTGTACACCTTGAAATATTAATTTCTCTGTATAGCATTTTTCATAGAGGATTTTTACAAAAAAAAATTTAAAGTTACATAATCCATTTGCAAAGCACAAGAAGGAGAAAAAAAGCACAAGAACAAAGAGTGAGAGAAACAGATACAAATCCCAGAGAGAATCAGCCTGAAAATAAATGATGAGTCAGGTAAGTGAACATACATGAGACAGTGTGAAACTACAGCAGACAATGTGACAGATGTAGGGTGAAGTGGCTCAGAGAACACCAGTATAATCAAAGCAGGACAACTACAGCAAAGCACAGACTCAAGACCTTTTTCCTGGGCAGGATCAGGGCAGTAATTAAGTTTAAGCTTAATAAAGGCACCTTTTAACTCAGATCCTAAGTGATCCTTTAAATTTACTTGAATGAAACCATGTAGAGCCATTTCCAGAAACACATCACTTACAATGTGACACACGGACATATATACAAAATATATCCGTTTGGTCATTAAACAATCACAGAATTATAAAATGGATTAGGTCAGGAGGACCCTTAAAACAACCCAACAAAGGGTTTCAATCCTTTGTCAGGGGCAGGAACCCTCTCCTTTAGACAAGGTTGCTCAAAGTGCCATCCAACCTAGCCTTGGACATTTCCAGGGATGGGGCATCCAAAACTTTTTTGGGCAACCTGAAACAGTGATTCACCACCATCACCAACTAAAATTTCATCCTAGTATCTATTATGAACCTACAATCTTTCGGTTTGAAGACATTACTCCTTGTCCTATCACTGCAGCTCCTGATGAAGAGTCCCTACCTGGCTCCCTGTAGGACACTGTCAGATACTCCGAAGCTGCTGACAGTAACCCCTCCATGCAACCTTCTCTTCTCCAGGCTGAACAGCCCAAATTTTCTCAGCCTCTCTTCACGGGGGAGGTGCTCCATCCCCCTGATCTCTGTGTGGCCTCCTCTGGACTCCCTCCAGCAGGTCCCTGTCCTTGCTGTGCTGTGCCCCCAGAGCTGATGCAGCCCTGCAGGTGGGGTCTCAGCAGAGCAGAGCAGAGGGGCAGAATCCCCTCCCTGCCCTGCTGCCCACCCTGCTCTGGATGCAGCCCAGGACACGTGTGGCTCTCTGGGCTGGGAGCATACACTGCTGGTTAGTGTTGAATTTTTCATCTACCATCACCCCTAAGTCCTTCTGGGCAGGGCTGCCCTCAATCACTTATACATAAATATACCAGAATAGAACTACTGACTTTATAAGGTAAAATTTTAATAAAAATTTACCATTTTCTAATCTTTCATTTCTTACTAATCTCATAATTCTGCTTGCTAAGAATAATTCTGGTTCACTGCTACTTTTCATATGATCTTACAATGAAATTACTGCATTTGCTATTGCTGGAATAATTTCCAACTCTCATTACAATGTGTCTTTTTAGTCTCACATAAATGCCTTTTCAAATGAAAACTTGTAGATTTAGCCTAAAACCAGCAACAATTTTTGGCACAGGCAAGGTCAGTGTACTCAAAACACTCTTTAAACACTGTTCAAAGTAATAACATACTTTGTACAAACAAGTTGATGTAAGAATGGGGAAAATGAATGAACTCATTTTGATCTTTACTGTTTTATTCTGCAGGTTAAAATTTGATTCATGGAGGTTCCAATTAATGTCACACACTTCAAAGAATACCTGCCTAATGATTTCTAAGCTATGGCTGTGATCTGATGGGGCTTGCTTTCAGCATGCTAAGCCACAGAACCAAGAGAATTCCCTTTCAGCACCTTAGGGTTGGAGCTATTTAATGCCTGAGTTTCCAGTTCCTTCAAAACTCAGAAAGCTGAACCACAGTGTAATCCACATAAGCTTTGGTCATTCCAGCAGCAGGTGTGACAAGGAATGTGGCTATGCAGGCTGGTCAGTGCAGCAACAGACTGGAAAGAGCTCAGATGGAGCACGGGAGGATATAATGAGAAAACATGAATTCCAGCAGCCTCAGGTATCTGGTATTACACACAGTAAGAAACAACTGCTAAGAATAAAAACACAATGTTTCTAAATAATTCCAAGAAAATGTAGAAAGTGTGGTTTTAAAGCCTGTACAACAAAAGAACACTTTAACCTTTACTTTCTCAGGACATATTAAAAAACTGAACACAAACTCCTCCCAGGCAGATGATACACAGACAGACCATTTCAGTGGCATGCAAAAACTATGGGAAGACATTGCTGTGAAAATGGACCAGAACTGTCCAGGACATGTACCAGGGAAGGATGTTTGCTAACCTGAGAGTACTCTGTGGACATGTAAAAGCAATGTGGATGTGTTTCCTCAGATACAAATAGAAATTTAGAGCAGGTAGAAATTTTGATACAAATTCCTAAGGGTCATCCCACCCCAGCACTTTCAGGGCAGTCTAACCCACACATTCCTCTGGCACATTCAGTAAATATAGCACAAGTTGCACATGTGAACTGCTCACTTGCTGATAATTTTTCCCTTTTCTCTAAATTAAGATGATGCACTACAGCTCACCTGTAACTTCTGGGTCAGAGAATCCCTCTGCGCCTGGAGCTCTCTGGCGTTTTCAATTTCTTGTTTCAATCCTTCTATTTCCTAAGGGAGAAGAAACAACCCTGCTAGCAATGTGTTACCTGGCTTGGCCTTGGTGCTGGTAATCTGGCTCCTGCTTCTTCTTCCAAGAAAGTCATTGCAACAATACCAAAACTGCCAGTTGGCTACTGCCCATCAGAGAACATGACGTGTAAGCCCTGCTCCCAATACTTCTTAATCACAGCCCCAAAACAGCAACTCCATTGTCAATGAACAACAATAGACAAAAGAATTTTCATTTGTAAAAGTCCAAGTTTTCTTCTCCCACTGAAGAGATACAAAATAATTTTTGCCCAAAAAATTAAGAAAACAAATTTAAAAATTAATTAATTCATTAATTTTTGAAATGTAATTAAAAACTGAATTTATACTTTAAATTTTATCAGAATCTACTCTTCCCTGTTTTTCAAGAAAAAAAATCCAATTTTCAAATGTAAACTGCTTATTATGTCACCAGCAGCAGGGCTGAACATCAAAAAACTGCCTTTTTGATTGACTTCTGTAAAAAGAGAATCTAAAAGAAATGGCATCTTTAATTTAGCAATTAGAAAACAATAAGGTATAAAATAAATATACATGAAATAATGAACAGAAGAGAAACCTGTTCTTAGGTTCAGAGACAGTAACAGAAACAGTGAACAAAACTAAAAGGTATCAAACTTAAAACTAGTAAGTACTCTTGTCCAGATAGGCATATTCACTCCCCAGAACTCCTTTTGCCAAGATTTTTTTGCAGCCAACAACTCAGCATAATTCAAAAGAAATGGGCAACAAAATGGGAAACATTACCAAGCTGAGCCTAATCTTTTAAGTAGGAAGGAGTTTGGAAAAGGTTTCATTCCATTTTGAGAGGATACTCTGTAATGACTGTGCCTCTCCTGCATCCTCCTTGGAAACACCTCACAGCACTGGGGGAAGGCTTGGCAAGACACACTGCCCTCCAAGTACACACGCCAGTCCCCACAGTCTCTTACACGGGGCAAATAATTCCTCCTGCTTCCATCTCCTTTTTCCATCCATAAAGGGGTGATTCTTGATCCTTCTGTGGCACAGATACACTTTCCTCTAGGACATATGCCAATGCAGGTGTTACTTCAATTCCTTTTATTTACTTGCTGCTGATCCAGTCCAAGGCACATGGCACAGTAAATACCAAGTTTCAGGCTGGGGTTTTGGCATGTGTTTAAGGAAATTGATCTTATGGAACTGATTTTATGGACCATAAAGGTCAGCTCTATTAACAGAGCCTGAAAAAGGGACTGGCTGGACAAAGGCATTGACCTATTACTTGTCTCAAACCCTATTCTCCAGAAAAACAGAAAGCATGTCTACAACAGCTTCCTTTCTTAGGGAATCTGGACTGCATCAGTGTTATTATTGCCCTGTGGAAACCACTTATGACTTACTTTTACAAACAAAAATCTTTGGCAAAAGCAAACAGGAAAACATGATACATTTTTTGCTGCTATCCAGATACCCAGCTCTATATTGGGCTATATTGCAATAATATAAATGAAAAACACTAACAATGCCAAAAAGTTGAAAAATAATTTACTTTGTAACATCACTAACAAATAATTCAGTATCTAGCCATCACAAGCTTAATATTGAAAGGTTTTAGAAACGATGTAACAGAAAAGCCAAAAACAAATGTTAGCAGATACCTCTTCTTTTTTCTTCAGCGTAGACTCTAATTCCTGTATTGTCTGGTTTAATTCTGTTTTATGAGTGTGGACTGCATTGGCTTGACTGCTCACACATTCCAGTTCAGTCACCTGTTGAAATAGGTAGAAGAAACACGTACAGAATTAATTTCAATATATTCAAGGTACTATTACTTCTTTGCATCAATAGCTGCCTTTGAAATACACCCTAACTTCTGGACTTCTACTCATTAAAATGGTCAAGGTGCTCTTATAAAGTTAGCATAATGTTCCATTACATATTATTATGTAAGTTGTTGCTATGAATTCCTGGAAACAAAAAAATTCATTTGTTATATGCTGAGAAGAACACTAATTAAAACTTATACTAATTATCAAAAGTTTTTAAAAAGTTCTGAATTACCACTTCAAACACAGTAATGCCTTGATGACTAAACACAGATCTGTCTAACTAACCTCTCCATCTGACACTTCTTAATCTTCTACCACCTTACTAAGTCACAACGTTCACACACTTCCTAGAAAGCCAATTAACATTTCACAGCATCACTCGGCATCAACAGTGCAACACCAGACACTCAGCCAGCAAAGTACAGCTGCCAGCTTCTAACTTTCCTAGTAACAGAGCTCATCTCTCAGTCACAAAGGCAACAGCTAATGTCACAATTTGGATTTGCTCAGTTCCCCTTTTATTAGCAGACAGCAAGCACGTTCCATCTCCCCTTGATTATGTTAAGATACCTGGCAGTGGTATGCACTTTTGTTTTATTTCATAATCAAAATGATGCTAATATTCTGCCACTCACAGAAAAACAGTTTTAAAAAACAGCTGCTGCAACAAAGAGACAAAATCCATGCAGCTAGAGCCTATGCAGAAAAGTCTCTGTTTATGTACCTCTCACATTTCAGGTCAGAATATTAGAGAACTTTTACACCACGTCTGCCTACATGTGTGCACTAAAACATTTTTGTTTAATAACTAAAACCTAATAATGAATTTCTCTCCAGAAGTTATGAGCCTGTCAATCCTAATGTAAAGTTTTCAACAGAGCTGCATGGCATACCTACAAATCTGGCCATAAAACTCCTTTGAACAAAATGCTAGTTAATTCTGCAACAAAAACCTTTAACACTCAACATTCTTGGAGAGGCAGCCATAAGGCAGAGGGCAGATATTTTCCAAGACAATTTTATTTCTTAGGTAAAATAGTATCTCAGGCAATCAAGGTTGCTCCTTTTCAGCACCAATGTCCCCTAGCTAATAAAGCCACTGTCATACCAGCAATTTCAGACTCTGAACTATTTGTAGGCTCAAAAGGTAGATTACTGAATCAAGTCCAAGGGAAGTCAAGATGAAACACAAGGAAATTAAAACAACTTCTCCTGTCTGAATCACAGACCACGAACCTCTCTTCTGCATAGCCATGGTGAATCTAGGTTCTTCTGCGGGAAAACTATTGGTTAAAAAAACTATTTCTGCACAATGAGGTTTGTAATGGAGAGAACTGAGATTGGAACAAATTCTTGGCAGGGGGTAAAGGGAATGAGGGAGTATGATATAGCTTGGTAAGGCAGCATGCCAAGAACTTTCTTATTTGCTGGTATTGTCCCAAAAGGAATACCAGTGCTCATGACAAGACCAAAAAAATTTTTAAAAAACCCTTATTTGCTTCATTTTATTACATGCCACTGAGCATTACAACTGAAGTCTTAGATGATTTTCTCAATTACACACATCTATCTGTATTTAGATTCTTATAATACTGTTACAGTGTTCACCACTGCAACTACACAAACAAGAACTGGAACACATCAATGAGGACAAACTTGTGTCTGCACAGTGTCTGACCTAGCATCTACAGGGAGCAAGAATCAGAAAGGCACAGAGCAATTTAGACTGGAAAGGGACTGGTGGACATCTGGTCAAGGCCTCCCGGTCAAAACAGGGCAAATTTTGAGGTCACATTTACCTGCTCAGGGTCTTGCCCAGTCAAGAATCCTCCACTATTCAAGCACAACTGCGACAGTTTGGACATTGCAGGTTTATGAAGAGCTCGAGCTCCTTCCTAAGTTTTGCTGGAACTGTCAAACTCATTCACCCCTTTCACCTTCAGCTCTTCTGATGTTTAACTTTTCAAACATTTCCAAGCTTTCCTGCTGAAATGTTGAATAGTAACTTTCAAGAAGACAATCTCTCTTCAAAAGCTGTTGCACTCAGCAAGACCCACTGGCCCTCAGCAAGCACTAGCACAGGATGCTCACACAAAACCTCATCTGGAGAGATGAAAGTAAGCCCAGTCCCCAAACTACCTCTGCCCCAGAACCTCATGCCTTGAAGCATGCCTGCAGAGGTCTCTCATCCTGTGACTAAGGAAGCAGCTGGACTCCCCCTGTTCTCCCTATGGTTTCCTCTTGGCTGGTACACATAGAGAGGATGTATGTATTGGCGCAAGCTGGGAATCCAAGGGGTGATGAATCGAAGTGTTAGATGAAATGTTATGTTCTAACTTGCATCTATTATTGCTGGTTAAACACATCTCCTGCAGCAGCCCTGCCAGGTGCACAGTTCATGTGAGCACTCCCAAGTACACTCTGGTCCACGTTAACTCAACACACTTATTGAAATTGCTTAAGTAAACACAGATGATTATTCTTAAGCAGAGCAGGCCATGCTCCCACAAACCTTCTGCCAACAGAAGCAACTGCTCTCAGGACAATTAAGTGCCAGCACTAAAAGGGCTGTGATGTCTCACTCTAGCCAAGCTCTTCTCTGGGCAAACATCCATCTCTTACTGATTATGCAAGAAAATAATGTTCAACTGTTTTGTTTAGTGTTGACTGAAAACTCATAAGTTGGGAAGAAAAAGAACAAACTCAATTAAAAAACTGGGTTACTTTAATCAGTCTTATTTAAATGCCCATTTCTACAGAGATCTGAAAAGATGTCAAATATTTTCAGGTTTTTATCTTCTTGAATGTACCTATAAAGACGAAAAACATACTGTGACCCTTTCAAAAGATCTGTATAGTAAGATGGGCTGGAAAATGATGTGATATAAAGAATATGCAATTGAAAACAGAAGTAACAAAAGATAAACCTCTAGGCAAAAATCTGCATAGCATATACTTGTCCTGTTTTTTGTCTCAAATTGCACTTAATTTTCTCATGATCAGTGGTCCAAAAATCATTACAAGTAACTGTTAATGCATTATGCACAGAAGGGGGCATGAAAGGAAGTTAAAGTGCTTTAGCCTGACCCTCCCAAAGGCTATTATCAGGGACACTCCTCATTCAGTGTTTCAGGTTTAAAAGCAAAGCTCAATCAATCCTTCAAACCCTTTCACAGCAGTATCAAGAAATGTACCCATGATTACACCTCATTTTGAGTACAGAATTCAGACTGAAAGAACAATCTTTGAACAGTAACTGGCTAAACAAAGTCCTGCTATTGTGCTCCCATAAGACTGCACTGACTTGCATATCTGAAAACGTCAATAACTCTGGCTTTGTATCTGAGACTGAAAAAGAAAAAAGTTAGTGTTCTTAGTCTCTCTTTCTTTATTTTGCGTTTATTATCCAGGTAAGGATTACATGTACAGAAAATATTCTGAAAAGGCTTTTTAGTGACTATTTACTACGGAAACTCTTCTAGCATGTGGATGGTGTTATACTCAACTGCCTACTTCAGTGTTGAATATGTCAGCTGAAGTAGGACAGCAAGGCAACTTCTTCTGGTAGACCCTAGACCCTCCCAGCAGTGGCCATTGTAGAATTTTCCTGACATTTTAGTCTAGGTTCAACAACCAATAAATGCAGGAGGATTCCAGGAAGAGGTTTTCATTGCAGCAGAGGGCAAGCACACTGGGCTGCTGGGAAGACTGGAGGAGTGAGGCTTCAGGCACATAACACAACAAGGAGTAACAGCCTTGGTGAGAACTTAAGACAGTGACTGCCTAAAGCTTCAGAAAACTGAAAAGACTCTCAAGAATATCCTGACCACAGAAAGTTACTTTGCAAGTGAAGACTTCAGTTAGACAGAAGAAAAGAAGTGGAATGGCACAAATATTTTGAGTGGTGACCTGCCCCAAGCAATTATTGACTAAATGATTCTGTGCTGTGTTTGCTCCAGCTGGATTAATTTTTTCAAACCACTTTCTTGAGATTAATTGTACACTTCAGTACCAACAGATCATGCAATTCCTTCTTACCTACATACAGAAATTATTCCAACTTCTGCAGAAAGGCAAATCAAGACACATTAGATACAGAATCCATCTAGAACACAAAATTTGTCACACAACTGTAGAATAATTCAGGTTGGAGAAGACCCTTAAGATCATTGAGTCCAACAGTTAACCCAGCACAGCCAACTCTACCACTAAGCCACATGTACAAGTACCACATTTACATGTCTCTCAAATACCTCCAAGGATAGTGACTACATCACTTCCCTGGACATCCTGTTCCAATGCTTGACAGCCCTTTCTGTGAAGAATTTTTTCCTACTAGCTAAACTGGCACAACTCAAGGCCATTTCCTCTGGTCCTCTTGCTTCTTACTCGGGTGAAGAGACCAACCCCCACCTACAGCCTCCTTTCAGGCAGTTGCAGAGAATGATTAGGTCCCCTCTGAGTCTCCTTTTCTCCAGGCTAAACACCCACAGCGTCCTCAGTTGCTCCTCACAGGACTTGTGCTCCAGACCCTTCA
Source organism: Melospiza georgiana (assembly GCF_028018845.1). Lineage (NCBI taxonomy): Eukaryota > Metazoa > Chordata > Aves > Passeriformes > Passerellidae > Melospiza > Melospiza georgiana. The sequence goes on from NC_080465.1 coordinate 43,989,000, forward strand.
CCAACTCCACTGCCTTTCTCTGGACTCATTCCAGCACCAAAATGACCTTCCTGACCTGAGGGGATCAGGATTCCAGGTGTGGCCTCAGCAGGGCCCAGCACAGGGGGACAATCCCTGCCCTGGCCCTGCTGGCCACAGCATTGCTGATCCAGGCCAGGATGCCATTGGCCTTCTTGGCCCCCTGGGCACAGCCTGGCTCATGTCCAGCTGCTGTCACCAGCACCCCCAGGTCCTTTCCAGCCACTCTGCCCCAGCCTGTGGAGCTGCCTGGGGTTGTTGTGACCCAAGGGCAGGACCCGGCACTGGGCCTTGTTGAACCTCTCACCGTTGGCCTCAGCCATGATCCAGCCTGCCCAGATCCCTCTGCAGAGCCTCCCTGCCCTCCAGCAGATCAGCACTCCCACCCAGCTTGGTGTCACCTGTGAACTGACTGAGGGTGCCCTCCATGAGATCACTGGTGATGATGTTAAACAGGACTGGCCCCAGTACTGAGCCCTGGGGAACAGCACTGGTGGCTGAACACCAGCTGGATGTAACTCCACTCACCACCACTCTCTGAGCCTGGCCATTCAAAAACTTTTAAACCCATATTAGCATCATATATTCAGGGTGGTTGTCACCTTTTTTCTCTACCTGACACAACTAACTTGCTGTTTCTATATTGTATTTTTCTCCCTTTTATTTACTGTAGATGCAATATCCAAGATTTGCTAGCCCAAGCTACAGTGCAGAACACATAGAGTGCTCTGAAGTCACACAGACTGCTCATGCTAGACTGAAGTATTAATTACCTATTTTTAACTGATTAAGTTACATCCCTAAAAGGATCATAACTATGACTGTGACAGTATTGTTCCATCAATAATTGAAGATGAACTTCCCACAAATGAAAAAAGAGCCCTTTGCTTTCCATGAGCAGAAGAGAAATGCTATTTCATGGGTCAGCAAAACTGTGGTTAACTGCAAAAAGTTTCACATAATTTATGCAGAGAAAATGTCTCAGTTCTTAAGGGTAGACAGTACTACGAAGCACAACAGCATGCAACAAGCTAATAATAACAATTATTCCAGCGCAGCTTTTAAGAATAAAAAATTCTGGGAAGATTTTTGGTGTTAAGAAATGTGAAAATGCAGAAAACAAGAAAAATTTATTTTTAAGGGTGATTCTGAAGGAACAAAAATCACACAATGGTATTATTCATATAAATCACTTCTGACAGGAAATTAATTACTGTAGTTTTCCAAGATTTACCCATAGATAAAGCAATAACCTGGGGGTAAGTGTTGTGCGCTACCAGCAATTTATTACTTTTTTCAACAGAGAAAACAGAAGATTTTGCTGAAAAAGGACACATTTCTGTCTTCAAGCAGTTGATGCCTTAAGCCATGGAAATACCAAAATGTTTTCCACAATAGATTAAATAGGAATAACCTATCATCTGCTTGATTTTTGTGAAGAAAGCAATGAAACTCTAGTAGAAATCTTTGAAAACATAACAAGTTTACCAGAATTGATGATTTGACCTTCAGCCATTCATTATTATTTGCACTTGATAAGGTAATACTAAATTCAAAGCACCTTCCTTTCCCTACAATCTAATTAGCAGATACTTTTTCCAGTCACCTGGCCAGTTCATGAAACACATGCAATGCAAACACCGTACAGATATCATCCTGAGGATCTAAATCCAGTAATTTTCTTGTTCTCCTGCAGAGCTTTGGAATTATAGAATGTATTTAATTCTGCAAACTTTAACTGTGTAAACATCTTGTTGCATGCCTCCACAAAGCATGTGTTTTATATAACTTGTAGATAACACTTTTCTTAGGATTTTCTAGAAATAAGAAGATGGTGATGAGAGAGCACTTCTGTGAAAAATTATTGTATTAGCCAGAGTCAGAGTAGCTTAGTTGTTGGTTTGTTGGGGTTTTTTTCCAAATTATTATCTTCTATATGACACATTCAGAGAAAGTGAATTCCCAGGAAAAGAAAAAAAAAAACCCTAGCAAAACAGTCTTGGGTCCTAAATGCAAAACTTCTCAAAAAAAAAAAAAAAAAGGCAAATTCACATTTTGATTCAAGGAATGTAACCTTATACAGCTGCTCTGTCTGAAAAGAGATCATCGTTCTTGTAAAGTGTAATTATCAACCAAGGGTTGAATCTTCATAAATGCTAGGTGGATTGTCTGTATTAGGAATCATGGACACAAAGAGAGATTAAAATATGTGCTGGGTTTCACAATTCTTCTTCTAAGAAATGCTCTGATAGCCTAAGGCTGACAACACATACCATTTCAAAAATAATAAAGCACTTATGATGGCTGAAATGGATATTCGAGGGACTAAAATGTAGATCTGAGAAAAAATTCCCAACATATTGTCTGAAATAAAATGCTTGTATTTTTTTCCATTGCTATCCCTAATGCCATGCAAAAAAGTGGTCAACTATTTTCATTGTAAACAAGAAGTACAAAGCTGCTATCTAACCACATGATAATTACAGTATCTTAAGGAGAAGATTATACTTGGTTAACTTTTTTTCTTAATCAATCAATCAAAATTTATTCAAAGCTAAATTTGAATTGTTCAGTACGAGGGACACAGTCTTAAAGGGAGAATGACAAGAGATAGACATCAAATGAAAAAGGTGAATTACCAGAAATTTTTTGGATCAGAACTCCATTCATAAATTTCTTGTTAGTATATTTTCTGTCAAGTTCCTTCATATTTCCACTCTTAGATAAAGTTCTTCCTTGGGCATATAAAACCAAACAGTTTTCTACAGTCGTCACAGGGCTGCTAACAAGACTTGTCAGCAAATATGAAGTCCATGGCATGGGCTCCAACCCAGCAGAAAAATTCATCACATTGCAATTGCACGTTCAAAAGTTAGTTTTGACTATTCAAGTATCAATGTAGCTGATGGAAATGTGGAGGTGACTTCTAAAGGTTCTGCAAAGATTTTCTGAACAGATGGCTTATACAGCACTCCATATTTCTTTTGAACTTTCACAATCCTTTTACACACTGTTGTTCTCTTTAAGTGACATGGAAACAGTCCAGTAAAATGACCATGTTTTTATTTTGGTATGCTCAGGCAATTTTTTAATATCCATTTTAAAAATTGTTTTAACAGTACGAAAATCACAGTCCATTATTTGTCAGGTGATTTTAATAACTACATAATATATCTCACATTTATTTCATTCATTGAATGAAAGAACACAATAGCCTAATTTTTATCTTATGGGAAATTTTTGAAAAATAACAAGCTAGAATTCAATAGTTTACCTCTCTTTCATGACTACCCAGGAGCTTGATCACTTCCCTTCATCTCTTTTTATCTTAGGCTTCTTTTCCTGAAGATGAATGATCTTCAAGGACTGCAGCTCTTATTATTATGCACTGGTGTTATTACTTTGTGCTACTGCCCAGTGTCATAGGATGATTTACTTAGCAGATAGCGTGCATGAAAAAAATTAATCATTTTCTTTTTTAACATGACAAAGACAGAACTGTGGGTTACTTTCCATAATTTATATCATCATTCAATCCTTTCCTCTTTGTGGTAGCAGGATTAATGTTAAGGCCCATGCTATTCTATTTGTCTGAAGCAGCTTACTTCAGGGTTTTTCTTTCTGTTACTGAGCTATTCTAAACTCATGAATCCCTTTTGATGTCAAAAAGCTATGCAAGGTGTGTAGGAGTGCTCACCAGCCCCATTTAAGGGAAATTTTTTGTTGTTTCTGAGCAGATTAGAGAAGGCTGAGAGCTCCAAGTTAAGCTTGTGACTGGGCATCACATTTTCCTAGAATTATCTCTTTGTATTTGAGAGGTAAAAATCCATACACCCATTTAGCAAACGTCTGAAAAATAAACTGTCTGATAAAATATCAAATACAGTGTTTCTCAATTAAGCCTAGAATGTATCAGGAGAAAGCACAACACTTTAATTTATTGAGAATGTTTCACTCAGCCACACTGAATCTGTATTATGCTTTATCTCAGCTCTAGGCATTATTAAGGCAGAGAACAAATGGAAGAAGGAAGAGAAAGGCCTCAGGGAAAGCAAACAAATGTAGGTTAACACAAAAAACTGAACTGATAAATGAGTAAAACTCAGAGATGGCCAAAAAAGAAAAGTGGAATTATTTCAAAAGTGCAACCAAAATCACAGAAAGAGAAGCAACCTTAGACAGTTTCCTTAAGAGTGGAACTCTTACTCTCCATGCTTTTGTCTCTACAAGAATTACTAGAAAAAAGGAGGACTATCTTTCACTTGTGGGAGATTGAAATTGTTAATGGGTCAGCACTGGCAAAATCACTGGAGGCCTTTTGCCGACTACAGCAAACTGCAAAGAAGCAGCTGTCCATCTATGACCACCAAAGCCCACCCCTCCCCAAATACACCTACTAACTGGAATTTGGATTGTGACTGGAACTTAAGATGAAGGGGGTGCTATTGTCCAACCATTCTAGGGGGATGGCTGGGGAGAAGAATGCATCCACAAGTAATACAGGAAGAGAGACCGGAATGCTAAAGTCTCAAACATTCAGGGGGCAATCTGCTGATGTGCAAAGTATCCACCCAAGTGCAGAGGGCTGCCTGGGCAGTGTCAGGGACACTCACATGAGCCTGAAGGAAGCTCATCTCTGCTGATGGCCAGTGAGCTAAACTGCACTGGCACAATAGGCCAGCTGTAACAACAGTGAACCTGAGCATATAAAACTCATGAAATCTTTTGAGTTTTGTGGACTTTGCCCATCCCCGATGGACCAACATCTTCAATTCAGACAACATACATCAAAATTATACGAAGTCTCATTTCTGGAGCCAGCAAGGGGGGTTGACTATAAATCTTTCCTTATTTGCCCTTTTTTTCTCTTTCTTTTCCTTACACATTTTTAAGTGCTATTTTTATACTTTTACATTGCTATTTTTCTGCAGATAATAAGAACTAAACTGGCTACAATTGGCTGTTTGTCTTTTCAACTAAATTGTTTTAAAAGAAACTGTGTGCATATATTTACACACATATGTTTACAGACACTGACTATTCAGTGTCGTTTCACTCTAATCTGCCCCAAGGTATTTATTAAAAGAACATGGGTTACCCTTGTCTTCTACAGCAGGATGTAATATAAACTTGATATATAATTTATACATCATCTCAGGTGAGACTGATTCCAGTTTGGGGAATATTTTTTGGATCAACTGCAGCTACATGCTTATACAGAACAGATAAACTGCACAGAAAGATAGCACAAGACAGGGACTGAACAGTGCTTGCTCCCACATTAGCTGTAACCAAAAGTCTCCAGATCTGCCATTTCAACAGCATATTTTTTATTTGTATAAGAAAGAAGCATCTGACTTGCAGTTTTTCTTTTGAAGAGAGGCACTAATTCAGTTTGAAAGATCAGTCTCCAGCATGTAGTTTAGAAGAGTTTTTGTATTGCACTGCACTGTATGGTAACAGATGGAGATCGAATTTTTTTTTAACACAACATACATTTTTTGCTTAGAGAATTTAATTCTTTGGGTTAGTCAAGTCTATATATTTCTAAAAGCAATTCCAACAGAGGGCACTACTCCCAATGAACTACCCTATTGTAATAAACCGGCATTCCCAGAGAGAGTTAGGAACAGAGTGTTTCCATATTCTTTGTGAAATATCAACAAGTCCTGAGGTCACAGGTTACAGAATGACCTAATAAAGGCATGCAAGCAATGAAAAGAGCATAGCGTAGATAATACCCTGTTATGGATTTTGTGTTTCCTCAGAAACACAAATAACTGCAGGAAATTTGCTCAGAAAAAGTTAAGAAAAATCATCAGCTATTAATGAATATAACCTCAAAGACTTGATTAATAACGTTAAATGTAATATCAAATAAAAGCAAAATTAAATGCCAAAGCCTCCTATATTCATTAATTTTATTTTCATTAATTTAATTTTTCAATAAGAGATTTTAAATAAGACTTGATTGAGAGTGGGAGTAACATAAAAAAAATAAAGGGATCTTTGCCTGTCTTGTCTGGTTGAGTCTCCCAAGACAAACACAGCTGCTGTTGTTGTGCATTACTTTTCTTTCTTAGGTAAGGATTTTATTGTCTCAGCTTTGCAACACAAAGCTGAGACAATACATTTTTTTTAGGAAGAATGCTACCTTATTATGTCCACATTTAGCAATGAGTTATTCACTATAAAGCCTATCTAGTGTTCAAATTCACCTGAACATTTGCACTGTAGTAACTTTAATACAAGGCTGTAATTTAAATAATTTTATCAACTGTAACTGTTATCATCTATTCACAAACCTGGAGCACAGGCTACAACTCCCATTTTTCCAAATGAGAAGCTTAAATGATATGACAGACAAAGTGGCAGTCTCCCTCTGTACAAACACACATTACAAGCTTCTGCTTGACTGGAACATTTCTGAAGCAAAGTTTTGTCAGCAACCACCAATTTCTTGAACTGAAAGCACTTTGCAAAAATCACCAGTCTTAATTACATTTCATGTGTTTTGTCCAGTCAGCTATGGCACACAGAGTTACAGTCTGTTGGAAGTTGTTGTTTTTCCTATCAAATCCTTTGCCTGGGACTTCAGGAGTGTTGTCTGCAAGTCAGTCTAAGTGTAGGACATCCCCAACAACCTGCCATTTCCCTGAGCTTCTTAAACTGCAGGGTCTTCCTGTTTGTCTTTCACACAGGTTAGGAGTAGCCCACTGGATGAATACAGGATTACTCTTGGGACTACATGAACAGCCTCCAGTTAGACAAGTCCAGCATAGGTCTGAAAGATGGATTTTGCAGGACTTGGCTGTAATTGCCATATCTTATTTTCTATAGGTGACTAGAGCATTCAAAATGGAGAGGTCTGCAATATTCACCCTTCTTTTTCAACATATTATGACACTTACTTTCATGCATAAGATTACAATGGTTTAGTTTGGGTTTTTTGCATTTTTTTCTTAAATAAGTGTCACAGAATCATAGAGTGGCCTGGATTGTGATGGATCTTAAAGATTATATCGTTTCAACCTCCCCTGCCATGGGCAGAGACACCTTCGACTAGACCAGGTTGTTCAAAGCCCCATCCAACCTGGCCTTGGACACTTGCAGAGACGGGCATTCACAACTTCTCAGAGGAATCTGTTCCTGTGCCTTACCATGCTCACAGTAAAGAATACCTTCCTAATGTCTAATCTAAATCTACCACCTTTCAGTTTGAAGCCACTTCCCCTTGTACTATACATGCCCTTGTAAATAGTACCACTCCAGTGTAAAGTACACCTCCATGATTTTTTCTAAGCTAACCTTTATTAATGAAAGTGATAAAGCTTCATCTAAGACATCTCTTCTTCACACATGTTACTCATGCCTTCACTTTGGAGAGGAATATGCCCTTTAGCTATGACAAATTGATATGGATAAAGGTTGATAGACTATACAATATAGAGAGTCATATGTGAAAAGAGAAGCAAAATTAGATATTGAATACTTGTTTTCATAACTTAGACTTCAACCTTGCATGTTATATTTCTTCCTCAAACATTGTCCTTCCTTCCTTCCCCCATTAGTTAGTGAACTAACTTCTGGTTTGCCAAATGATCTCTGCAAAATTTGTAATGAAGGCAACAGGACCCAGACCCTTCTGTGTGAAAACAGGTGCAGATCTCTACTTGCATATAGTGACCTTGTGTTTGTGTTGTTCAGAGTCCTTCCTGTGCAAGATGGAGGGCAAGCTCTTCATCTTTGTTTTATGAGGGCATTACAATAAGGTTTCTTGAACTTAAAAATTCAATGTCAAGCTTCTGAGGGCTTAAATGCAGAAAGGACTAGACTTCAGTGCTATTGAGAATGTAATGAAACAGATGTGATGGCATCAAATAAAGAGTTAAAGCTGCCAAATAAGTCATAAGGTTTGATAACTACTTGCAACAATAACCTTTGCGGAAAAAGAACTCCTACAAAGCAAATAATTCCAATTGGAGGAAATGCTTTTAAGAAAACTGGAGGAAATGCTTTTAAGAAAATCACTAATTTCTGTCTCGAAGATTAAACCTGAAGCTGCAACAGTAAACTTGTTTTACTTGAAAATGAGTGAATACAGTCACCATTTCCACCTCAAGGATCCTGGCCATTTGCTTTGACTTACCCGCTTATGAAGACGCTCTGCTTCCTCCTGATATGCAGCAAGTTGCTGTTTCCATTGTTTCACGTTGGCAGTGGACTCCAGCAGGGCTGCTGTGAGCTTAGCATTATTACCCTTGAGCGTGGCCAGTTCTGCCTCCCAATGCTTGCTGATTGTCGAACTGCACAGACAGAATGAGAATGGTCAGAACTCTCAAATCTCTTCCTTTATGCTTCTTAAATGTCTTATAAATTTACTTTTAATATCCAGAAAAAAGTGAATTACACAAAAAATTATATAACGAACAATAACAATATCTGTTTGGTATATAATTATATACCAAATAAAACAACTAAATGAGAATCCAACTGCTCAAATCATCAAAACTATAAATTAAGAAAGTATAGGTAACGCCATTATTGGAAAAAAATCTACTTTTCCCATTCAACAGGGTGCATTTATAAATAAAATGTTAAAGATCATGAAACCCACATAAGTTTCACAAAAGCAACAGCATGAAATTCGAGAATATTCATATGATTAGTCACTCTTTTAATATATGCACATTGAATGGAAGTGCTTTTTTAATCCACTACTTTATTAAATGTGTTGTAGGAAAATATTTGTTATCAACTTGATTAAAGAGAGTTAATCACGTGCTTTGGAAGTGCAGCTTTGTTGTCCTAATGAAAGCCTTCCATTTCTGAAATATACTTTATTAAACACCATATTTAATTTGTTCTTGAAAATTCAAAGATCTTGAATTTCATAATACTGTTAATATTTTTTTCCTCACTAATATGAGCAAAGAGAGTAGAGATCAAGTAGGATGGATATACCACTGCTTTACTTCAAAGTGGAAGCTGATGTTGAGGTTTACTGAAGCAGTCTATAGAGGAAAATTCCTGCTTACAATTTAGTTGCTCTCTTGTCAAATGCAGGGTTTTAATTTTCACAGTAGTTAGTTTGCCATCATCTGCAGACCATATCTTTACACTCAGTATGCAAGGGAAAAGTATCTCAGACATATCAGGTGAATGCATTATATGCATTATATGCAAATAGCTCATTAACATGCACTTGTATAATGCTAACAACATGTGAGTTGCACACCTACATGGACAGTACATGCAGAAAATCATTAATTTTGTTTCATTAGCTCACTATCAGAGGCATCGGTGAAAACTAAAAATCTATAACTCTGACCAAAATTATATCCTACAAAGAATTATTATATAATTACATATTTTAAATATATCTCTTAATATTATGAAATTAATTAATATTTTGAATGCAAGTTTACAGATTTATTTGACCTTTGTACACATGTATAATGAAATATTTTGCCATAATTTTGTCCACTTGGTTTCTTTCTTCCACTTCCTGCATATGCAAATTCCCTCCCATCAAAGCATATTTCAAAAACATTGACTCCTATAAATGCTCCTTAAGTGTTCAAAATTAATCAAACGGTGGGGAACATTCATTAACTATTCAGACCACATGTTTCACTAATATATTAGATCTGATTCCTCCATGGTATAGCATTTCCTTCCAAATAGTACTTTGTCCCCTTGAACAGGAATACAAGTTTCTCCAGAAGAGGAATATGCTCTAGCATATAATGATACAACTAATTACAAGTTCACCACTGGAAATTTTAGATCTTAAAGGACTAAACTAAAGTAGTTATGATCCCACTTCCTCAGGGGACACAGACGCACATATTCAACAACATAAGCATGAATTTCTGTAACCGTGTTCACTCTTCTGTTCCTCTAATCAGATTAAAGTTTCACTTACATTAGCCCAGAAGATAAGCAAACTGTATTAAAAGAATGCTCAAAATGTCTAGGTTATTAGTATATTCATACTCCTCTCCTGATGTTCTGATCTGAGAACAGCCAATCCTGTAGTTTCACACAAGTGAGCTCCATTTAGCCGTCCTGCAGGACTATTGGCTACTACTAGCTTCTAGGAAATTGTTTACACATGAGACCGATACTCTCTTACGAAATGTGCCTTACTACTCATCTTTGCCCTCAGAAGATATATGCACACAAACTGATGTAACACAGCTGTATCTCAGGCAAAGGCTAAGAACTGTCTGATTCATTATCCAAAGAACAGAAAAGATTTTTTTTTTTATCTATTAATGCATATATCTACAATGATACCCACTAATCCATGAAGAACCCAGAAGTCAGACTCTCAGGTAGTGATGAGCAATAATGTGAAGGTGATTTGTGGTGTGTATCACTTTCACCTTGCCTGGTGCCCCTACAACAGTGTCTCCCAAGAAAATAGCCAGGAGCTTTTAAGTTATTCCTTGCATAATGAAATGTCAGTATGAAATATGAAGCATGTATTTTCTATTACTGCTATGGTTACCCTAGTTCAAAAGCTGTAAGGTTTCTTTGGATCTGGTTATTCTTCAATTGGCTATTCTCAATAGGAATGCATCAGCATTATCTCTCAACTGTACTCTTTTTCCCTAAGAGACCCACAGAGTTGGCAGGAACGTTCTGTTGTAATACAGGTTTGACTTGCATGTAGCATATACTGGGGTTTTTTGCTAGGAATAATTGTTACTGTATCTTCTACAGATTGTGCTACAGTGTCACAAAATTAGTTAAATTAGTCTAGTTCTGTATTTGGTAATATACAAAGACTTCCTAACTCTTCAGATTTATCCTTTCTTCTTAAAGGATATCATACTGGGAAACACAGTCCAAAGGGTGTGGATTTTTTTGTTTCACAAAATAATAATTTGATCAAAATAGCCTGTAACCAGTCCTGGCAGTTTTGACTTTCTTTCCTCAAACACTTCTTGAGATTAAAAAAAAAAGAAAGAAAAAGGAAAATAAAAACAACAAAGAAGATAATGAAATTATGCTCTGTGGATTAGCTTAGTTAAAACTGGATTTATATTAATTACTTTAGAACCAGATAAAAGCACACTTAGAGCACGCTGTTCTTAGGTTAGGCTGAGAATATCTGCACAGAAGCTTGTATCTGTAGAGCTATTACTGGTTCAAATTTACCAACCCTTCCTGAGAAAACACTGGGAAACATATGATTCAGACAGAATGAAATTGTCCCTTGGAGGAGGAGATGCTGAGACTAGCCCCTGTGAAAGTGAATACAGAGATCAAGAAGATGATGGACAAAGGGAAAGGTCCCAGAAACTGCTCAAGCATGTAGCTGGAATTTTGATGGTGGAACAGGTGCACTACAGTCCTTTGGGATAGGTACAGGAGAGCTGCACATACTCTTTCTCTCTACCTTTTACTTAATTCCTGTCTGAAAGGCTTGCTGCTAAAAAGAATTTATTGTGCCCTCACTGCATTAGATTCTGTCATAGAAAATACACACAAGTTGTCTTAACAGTTGTAAACACCTAAACCTAATCTGAATCATCCCTCATGTGCTTTGAGACTATGTATTCTACAAAGCACTTAAAATATGTACACTTACTCAGTGATCACACTGATCCAAACAGTAATATCTACCCGAGCACTTTCCAGCTCTGCACTGTTGGGGAAAGCTGCATATAGACACTGAGGGACACACAGTCATACCCACTTGCAGTCTTGTGGGGCAAGAATTCAACCTGCATACATGCTTGTTTTCTTCTGAAAGCCATCCATCCCTTTGCTGGCAGTGTCACAATTTTAACAGTTATTTCTTGAAACCTGTCAGAATTAACATCACCGACTGCCTGACAAGCCCAAAGTTTCAAGACAGTCCTTCAAAAAAAGAAATATTCTTAACACTCTGGCTTGTTGCCTGTTTTTCAGCATGAAAAACTACACAAAAGTTTTAAAAATACCCTAACAGAGAATAAAGCCTGGTCATTTCCCTTGGGAAACTTCAGAACATCTGAAAACGAAAGGACAAGCTGTTTTGCATGCATTCCATTGGTGCCAAATACAAGAGAGAGAAAGGGATCCTCTAAAGAATAATAGCAAACCATGAGTTTCATGTGCTCAACTACCATGCTAATTAAAAAAAAAAAATAAAAGAAGCTTTCATAGCAGAGGATTGGGTCTCACAATGACAACTCTTCATGGGATTTCAAGTGCCCTTAAGTGAGCAAAAGGCCAAAACTCTCCTGAATCTCCTGTCCTTCGTTTTGGCCACAGTATCTGGTATATGTGTAATATTGGACATGTCCACAGTCAGAACACCACATGGTGCCCCACTGTCAAGGCAAATGATTCAAAATGAGTTTTAACATCTGTGACATCATGTAAGTCAATCACTTTCACAAAACACTCCTAGAAAAATGGCTGGCTGGTACCACTCCACCTAACTGTGTGATACCCTCTGAAAATTGAAGTAGGAGTCAATGATCTTCCTGCCATACATTTAGGCATTCTGGCCAATTAACATCAGGCCAATCTCCTTTCTCGCTAGGGATTAGTTACAAGCCCAGTAAGTCACTGAGGAATTGCTTTGGTATCTGTCCATCTGTGACCTGAATAGTGTGCCAGAGGCTATAAATGCATGATTATCTTTCTCTGCAAAGTAGGTCACTTAAGGAAAATTAATCCAAAAAGCTTCAGTCACCACATTTAGCCAGTTGGAGAAGGCTGGCGAAGGGAAGGGGGGATAAGCACACATTGATGAGCTCCATTCAGAATGAAGTTATTTTGAGAAACACTTTCATGAAACAAAGAAACAAAAGCACTTCAAATTATGTTTCTGCTTTTTGAATCATTATTGCTTATTTGCTGTTCACTTAGTTGAATGGAGAACCAATACTGTAAAACATGGTTTAAGGTTTATTTCAGTTTTTTATCAATAAAATGTGAAAAAAAAATCTACTTTATTAATATTTAGGGGTCTTAATATTGCATTCATTGCATAAAATTGATTAGTTTAAAATTTATTCTATAGCATAGTCATGGTTTCAAGAAACTACTGTTATTCGAGAGCAGGTAAATTATTTTCTTCAGGTGTCACTGCAATCTGCTCTGCAGGTGTGGGGTGAGCAATCCTGTCTTGGGACAGCAGATGTAAAGAGGAATTTAGCCAAGTAAGAATGGAGTACTTTCAACAGAAAATGTGGATTCTGGTATAATAACGAAATCCATGAGACTTTACAAACAGAGCACAGTCCTGGTAGCAGCTGCCTAGATCATAAATAGTTGGCATGCATTGGAAGCAGCCCAAGAGTCTGGTGGAGTGAGCATTATCAAGCAGAGGGAGTGGTATGTCAACCAGCTGGTAACAAGGCATTAACTGTGCTGGCAGCAGGGAGTCACCCCTTCTGACAGCCGGGCTGGTAAAGCCTTACAGAGCAGCTCTTCATGCTCAACAGGGCACGGGCATTGTCAACCATTTGGTTCTGTTGCAGTAGCATCTGAGAGATCCAGTGAACACAAGGCATCACTTCTTCTCCTTGGAAGTGTAAGGCAAGTGTGTGCACTTCTGTAAAATTCCCTGGTACATTTGGAAAGGAATCCTGCAAAAGGTCCTTATGAAAGCCCCCATGTCAAATAAGCTCCAGCTAATGCAGAAGGCTGTAAGGGCAAGATCTCTTCAACAAGCTATGCTTGCTATTGCCGACACTGAAATGGGGTGACTGCTTGATTTGATGGAATTGTTGACTCTGCTGGTACAGTAAGGGGTTGCAGCATCTCAAGGCATTCCTAAAAGCTCATAAGAAACCTCCTCTCATTCATGCTGAAAATGAGACTCAAGCGCCTCAGCTTACATCCTGATGTAGAAGAATTTTTAAACAAGCAATTTGGGAATTACACCCCTTTTTGGAGATTTCAATAAGCATTTACTGTGGCCATCTATTAAATGTCTAAAACAACTTTGTGATGGAAAGGATTTAAACCTGATGGGTTCTGGGAGTTTGTGCCCTTGCTATTCCAAAGCACCATAAGCCTTCAATAATGATATGGAAATCTCTCCCTCTCCCTTGAATATTCAAAGCAATAGGGAAGAGAAGGAAATTTTATCTTCTATTAAATTATGGAGGAGGAGGAGGAGATCTACAATGAGCCAGAAGCTGAAGAAAGAGCCATAGAGTATACCAGGTTCTATCTCTCCACTCCAGGAAGAGGCAAGAAAGAAAGGGTGTGAGTTGGTCTGCCATTTTTGTCTTCCTACAGAGCTGTCTGCTTGAGGCATCTAACTCTGAATTTATGTACATGTGGGACTGAGTCGCCCAGTTAAATAATTTTAAAAACAGCAAAAGAGGGGAATCTACACTAAGAACAAGAGATTTTGTAAGAGGAAAACATAAGACACAGAACAATTGCCTCTTCACAGCCACTGCTCACTGTCTTACATTCAGCTGTGATTAACCCTACACATGCAAAAGGAAGTCTTACTTGATAAACTGGAATTGATTAAAAAAAAAATAAATCTTCTCAAAGTTATAATCCAGAGATAATTACCAGGAAATCGCTTTGAGTTAAATATTTTGAGTGCGGCCAATGAAAACTAATTAATATTCAAAGAGATCCTTATCCTTAATTAGAGTATTCAAAATAATTTTTAGCAAAGGAGGATAGGTCCCCTGGGGAGAGAAGGAAGAATATTAACAGAGCATGAAAGATCTGTTCTTCCTTTTGGGATAAGGAATATCTACATGATCTCAGTGGAGTTACATCAGCACAAAACCACAGAAACATGGTTGTGAATCAGCTCATAGCAAAAGAGATGAAGGAGGCCCTTGAAGCACATTGTACTTTAAGTGAGGTGCCTAATATCAAAGCCACCCTGCAGGAAAGCAAAAAAGGCAGCTGAGTGGATGAAATAAGAAATCAGCAGATGAGAGAATTATGTGTCTGGAAGTCTCTCATTCTGTACAAATATTGAAGGTTCATCCCACTCCAGGACATGTTACTTTGTTTTGCACACACCTTTGTTCAACCTGGAACCTCAATATGCTTGAAGTCTCAATTTCTATATCAATGTAGAAGGCAAACACAGAAGTTTTTTCTGCAAATCTGGGCAGCTACAATATATGGAGATAGAATAGATTTCTTCCTCAAGGTGTTTCACATAGCTTTCACCTCTGTTTAGCCTATCAGCTTGGCCAGCCTCTTGACTGGACTCTCAATCACCCAGAGTACCCACGCAGCTCATGGACACAAGACTTGCCTTTCCAGTTCTGTCACAGGCAGTACTGCTCTTAGGCAGCTCCTGTACTATGCCTTATCAGCTCATTGAGGAAGGATCAATAGTTTTGTGGACTAATTGGGTGAAAATGACAAAAGAAGTTGAGTAATGATAGACTCTTTCCATTATAAGGCAGACCACTATGCAATGGAAATGGGTGCCTATCCTATTTAGCTTCACCACTTGAAGTCATGCTCTGTATTTTGTTATGCAGCCTTTATTAATCACAGGGCTATAGAAACCACCACAACACAGACTGCTTTATCATGGAGGAATAGACTGGACATGAAACTCAAATTTTTAACATAAATACCACATCCAGTAACTCAGCATTGTATGCCTGCAGAAGGCAACAAAGCCAGAGTTAAAAATGGCAAAGTATGTGTTCACTGCCCATGAAAACACTAAGAGTTAATAGAAAAGAGGAGCTCTTGAAAGACACTTCACAGGATATTAAGACAAAGTTAATGCTTCAGCAACAATCTCTAGTCATGCAGGACTTGGGTCCCAGTCCTGATCCATGTTAAAGGAAGGAACAAAGTTTCCTGTACTGCGTGTTATTGTACCCTGGATGTGTTTATACAGGTAACATTTAAACTCTGATTCTTATTTAAATTATGCTGTTAAGCACAGAACCAAGCATGATTTTGTACACTGCACCACAAAGTGAAAACCCTTTATTTAACCTGAACCAAGTCCCTGATCTCTCTGAAGAGGCTGAACTTCTGATTTTATACTTTTAGAAAGACCTTATTTTTATCAGTAATTAAATTTTATAAAGTAAACAGAATTTGTTATCTCTTTATGAAGGCCACAGAGTAAAAAGAAAGCACAGTAACTCTTTCTTATAACTTTAAGCCATTTGAAAGCACAAACATGGCTAATTAATTTCTAATTTCTAAAAACCTAATTTCTAGGTTTTTTGCAGTAATCATTAAAACCTTATTCACCTAACAATTATCACATATTCTGAAAAAGTGAAAGAAGAAATTGTCCTTGTCCCCTTATTGAAATAGCATATTGGTGTTGTTGGAAGTAATTTACTTTAGATCTGCAGTGTGTAACTGATACCCAGCAAGTATACTGAACAGTAGGCATAATTCCTTGCTGTTGCTATAGTGCTGAACATTTTTAAAATCAACAAAGTTTTTTAGGAACTTACATCCTATTTTCTGAAATGAGTAGGTATTTGACTGCAAAGAAAGTAAAATTGACTCTGGCATTTATGGCACTTAATCACTTTAAGAAATCAATTAGATGATGTGGTTAGCAGCAAGTCAGATACTAGAACATGGTAACCCTGACACTAAAAATGATCTTCATTGTGGAACTTATCTGTACACACAAGAATTTAAAGCAGTTTAACTCAAATTCACTGAATTAGTATGGATTAATTCTGCTAGGCCCATGGCTAGGCAAAATCCCAAATTTCTCTCAAAAATCTGCTAATACCAATAATTTGTGTGTGCAATGAATCAATTTGCACTCTATCAGCAATGTAGCAGAATAGAGTATTTGACTTTCCTACGCACCTCTTACTTGGGCTGTCTTTTATTGAGTGCTGTTTAGATTTTAACAGTTTCACTGAACTGCGCTCTCAATTACACCTTCACTGAGTTTTTTTGTTACAAAAACACTGTGCTAGTGAGGACAAGAAACAACTTTTTTCACAGTGACCACTTTCTCCACTTAGTAAAATAGGGCCAAAAGCCCTGAGCTTCCAGAGGTTGTGGGGACTGGGGAGTTTGCACTCTTCACAAACTGCCCTACCCAGTGACGCCTGGCAAAGGAGATTCTAAATACAGTTTGCCCATGGTCACGTTTAGCACCCTTCCATCTTCACAATCTTCTAAGACCTTATGGGATCTGTAACCCTTCCATTCCCACCTGAAACACTCCTGGGCATGCAGTGTTGATTTGTGTTTTTGTGCAAGGAGAATACCACTCAAGTGGATGGCAGTGAAGCCCTCTGATCACTGCAGGTATGTTGGAGTGGAAAAAAATGCCATACAAAACACAGTAACTGTGCCCTACAGCCACAAGGACACTGAACAGGTACAGAAGAGGAAGAATGAGGAAACAATTCAGCCCAGAGACCTCAGTGCCAAGGCACATTTTATTTAGTGGTCTAGATGAGGCTCAGAAGGTTTTGCAAGCTGCCGGTCGATTTTACAGGACACAGCTCAGGTTTTCAGCTCTGCAACAACAGAGTGAAGACAGTAAGAGCTACTCTCTGGGCAACCATAGCCACATGCAGAGCAATGAGCTGGCTGAAGAGACTTCTCCCAACCCTGAAAGCCTGACAGAAACCTCACACAAGTAGTGGAGATCCTCAGCACAAGCCTCTGCCTGCATTTATAGGTGCTGTCACAGCTGTAACTGGAGCGTGTTGTGCCTCTGCTGAAGATGGAGCAGCTGTTACAAGTGGTTCAATGTGAAAGATTTATAAATGTCTGGTTTAGCTCTTAGCAGAACCTTCTGTTATTGATACCACAGGATGGCTCAGCATATAAGACCCGTTATTGCTGGATCCCATCTTATTTTTTATAGCAAACGCTGACCTCAGCAGAAGACTCAATACAGCTGCTGGGCCTCACAACTTCACTATCAGCAATAGAAAGGCATATTTTTTTAGAATGACCTAAAGAAATGGTTCTATATCATTTGCATAAAGATTCTGATTTATGGCTACTGGGCCTCCACCCAGGTACCTTAGGAGCTTAGGTTGTCTTATGATATCAAGCAGTAACTACTGGTGCAATTCATTTTTGCACCACAATTGGCAGTTTGCTTATCTCAGTAAATACAAAGACATGCATTAATCACACAGGTAGTGCCAGAGATGGACTCTCATTTGCATGCTGACAACAAAATAAGCTTATTCCATTAAGGGAACTGAAGCTACATGGAAACATTGAAAATTTAATTAAGTTTCATTTATCTCCTATGGTAGCCACGCAATTACTTAAGAGTCAATAGCCTAAATATAAAGTCCAACCTAAAGCATCTATGGAACTCTCAGAAGTACAAGCAGTAAGTAGCATGATATGATGACAGTAAAATATTTATTGACTGCATATGTTTGAACAAAAAAAATCACAAGTGAGTTGTAACACATGCAGATACTGCAAGCCATATTTTTTTCCATTCCACTCTTGGAGAGAATGGAAGTATTACATTTGCCTTGTTTAAACCAAATCTGAATCCAAGAAGAGACTTTATTACTTGCACTATGTTGATCCTAAAGCCAAATTTCCTGAAATCTAGTTAAATTGATGAATCAAGAGATTAAATTTAATACATGGGAAGCCTCTGATACTGATACTTTTCCCATTAACTACAGCTTAACTGTAGGAAGCAGTCCCTATGTAAGTTTCTCTCCCTAATTGTAAAATATCCCATTTTTAAAGAAAAAACTAACATGGCACCTTTCTTAACAAACTGGTAGTTAATAGTTCTTATTTACTCAGTCTAGACTAAGTAATTTTAGATTTCCTTCATCTTTTTTTTGGAATAATGAAGAGGATCAGGCTCAAGAATTCAGCTGGAAGGTAAAATATAATAATTTATAGATCCATTCTTTCCAATTCAACACTTAATTGATGTAACAGTTTCCAAGAAGAATATAAAGCTTGGGTCCCCTCTTATCTCCTCATCTCATCTTACTTAACTCATTGCAACCCAACAGGGAAAGAAGGAAGTTGCACATGAGTTTTTCTAGTTGTGAGCTCACAGACAGCAGAGCAGAGACTGAACTTTCATCCTTTCATGAGGCTGTGCCTATGTGCCACATGTCATCATGTTTGTTTTCTAGTATTGCAAGCTCTAGTTCACTTTCCCTGACAAGGCCTCTAGACAAGAGAAAGGGTAGGGCAAACACAATGATGTGAAGAGGTTTAAAAGTCAGCTTTCTTCAGCCTCCCACTATGCTGATCAAAAGCCCAGCACAAATAATTCCTAAAGTGCCAAAGAATAATCAAACCAAAATATTAAAACTTCTGGAGAGTATAAAAGGAAGGTACTGCACAATAGGTGTTGTCATGTAATTACATTAGTTTTACATTCCAAAGTATTTCCTAAATAAAGTGCAGGTAACTTGCCGTCATACACAGTGATCAGTTAGAACACACTTCACACACATAGGAAATTATTTTGGCTATTTTCTTAAAATGGGGCCAAATTAATCTGAGTGTATTACCTACATGCATTTGGCTTCAGACAACAAAACCCTATTTTTCTGTTTGCATTATAGTGAAAAGAAAAATCCCTTTTATTTTTCTTCCTTTGGCAAATTACTAGAGCTGAATAATGAGTAGAATTCAGTCAATTCACTTTCAGGGTTTTGGTTTGGTTTTGGTTTTTTTTGTGTGAACAATGTTATTTGAAGAAAATGACTTCTTAATTACCTGTGGGATTGCAGTCTCCCAGAAGAATGGTTTCCACTACTCTAATTTAGAAACCAAACTCTCTGCATTTCATATCAGAAAGACAGAACATCATTACATCACAGTGCCATGGAGTAAAATCAGCGAAGGTAACAACTGTTGATTGTTGCTGATCAGCAGATGTGGACCACTCATAATGCTTTATTATTGTGTACTTGAGAAACCAGAGTTCTGGACATTCCAGATATTTTATTTCAACATGTTCACACAGCTCTAGCTTCATTTGCCAAATGGTTTACGAGCTGATTAAAAAATTCTTATATTCTAGTTCATTGCTGATTTGTGCCAACTTAATCCATTACAGACAAAACTTGATGGCTGTTTGGTGTTACTGTGAAATACTCTTAAACTCAAAAAGATAACGCATTAAGTACACATTTTTGACAGACAAAATAGTTGTGTTTATGTGTGCCTGCCCCTAACCTCTACCCATGTTTGCTAGAACAAGGCTGACACTATTGATTTCCCATTTCCAGGGGTCTGCCTGCTACAATGTGACAGAAAATCAACATGACACAATTATGTTTAATCAAACGACTTGTTCAGGTGCAAACTGAATGCTGTTTGCACATTTAGAGACGTCCTGAAATGGCTTAAAGGGAAGCAGCTTTGGCTGTTTACCTGATCAATGAGATTTTACTCTATTCTTCTTGGGGCTTACACTATCTGGACAGGATCCTTAACCTGGAGGGTAGGGAAAGTAATTGAAACAGTCCATCAGGGAGCCATGGCAGGGTGACCGCAATCCCAGGGAACATCACGCTGTGTTGCCTCCATAGAATACAGAAAGCAATACTGTGGATTGCAACACTGCCAGGAGGTACAAATAAAGGCTGTATCTGGGAAAGAGGGTTTAGTGAATTAGACCTGTCTTCAGCAGGTTTAGATGTTTAAAAGCTAAGTGAGGTTAAGTATCCCAACATGGCACTTCACCCAGTTTTAGGTGCCTCTCTAAGAGGAAAAGCATCAGGCACTACAAAAGCCCTTCAGGTGTTATTTTTTGACCTCATTGTCACATGGATGTGGAAGAATTTGCTCCACCAGAGAACCCAGGCCACAAGATCCTCCAAGAGAATTACTACCTTAATTACTACCCATTAATTAATTAATTACTATTTATCACTAAAGAAGGGAAAAATCTTTAGCAATCCTAATTCATTTGACAAAACCAAGACACTTATAAAGTATCATATAAGTAAAACAGCATGGATCTTTTGCCTTGGACTTGAAACTAAGCTTTTAACTTCATGTAAAAATTAAGAGCTTCCCGTCCTTGGTCCACTGGTCTTGCAGGGATGTAAAATAATCCCTCAAAGGATATATATATATCTTACATGCATGCATACATACATACACACACACAAATAGATTTTATGAATTCCAGATACATTCTAGAAAAATAACATAGTTGAAAGCTATTTCTTGTCTAAGTTATTAATTTAAACATGAAATATTCCTTTTAAAAGGAAATCATGTTAGAACTCTTTTAATGTCGAGAGTTTTCTAAATGGCTATTCTCTTTTTTGTTGAACTTTTGCTTTCTTTCAAGAAGTGGACAGAGGTAATCCATTTCATTGAGTCCTATCAATAAATATCTAAAACCAGCAAGTGGCTTCTTCAACATGATCTCTTTGCACCACACAGACAACTGTATGTTGGCTCTGAACTGGTGAAGTTAAAAGGCACAACAAAGGCACTTGTGCACCTGAGAATGAAAAATATTCCAGGGATAGAAGTGTTCTTGCAACTCCATCCTATCCTCCCTGTTCTGTGTAACCGCTTGATGACCCTGTATGAGCTCAAGGTACAGTTGTCAATTCTGAAGATTTACTCTGGCATCAGAAAGGTAGCAAAGGAACAGGAGCTGCATTCACATCTCCTGAATTCACACACTATTTCTGCCTCTTCTTAACGCAGGCAGAATTTGGTATAGCAGCACTTCTACCTCACATTTTCCACAAGAATAAAATCATAACTGAAGCCAGCTCTCTTTGCTTTAGCTCATTGGAAGTCCACATGGCCTTCATTAACACCATCTAAGCACTTTATAAATGGCAAAGCCCATGGATGAAAGAATCCATGTTGTGTGTTTCACGGGAATCCACAGCTAACATTTCACCAAGACTCAAAGTGGAAATGTTTCATGACTGAAGATGTTTGGCATCTTGTAACTGTGGTGCAGTGTACACTTTACACTCAGATGCAGTGTAAATTGCCCTCTCATATACCTAATACATCCCATATCATTTAGCATATATTTAATACTATCCTCATCAATGACATCACAAATAAAATTAAAGACTGGCTCTTAAGCTTAAATACTTGCCGAAGATGGTGCTAGTCATCCTCTTTCTGTTTTCAGAATATATCTGTTGTCCAAAGAGAGAGAGCAGATAGGAAGGGAGTAATACAGAAAATTCTAAAAAGAATATAAAAATCCATAGACTAAATTGGTCACTTCATCTTTAACATAAGGTATTAAAGGATGAAGTTCCATTTATTTATTTTTGAGAAAAATTAGTTCTACACTGTTTAAAGAATAGGAATTAATTAGTCTTTCTTTAATATTGTCATTATAGTTGTTTGTTTATCATAATGTCTACCGGATGGCAGTGAAACCATAAAGACACAGTCTACATAACTTCAGAAGCAGGTATCTATTTATTTATGCAGCTTCTCATAGGAGATGTGCACACACCTCATGATTCCTCAGTACACCTCAAATAATACAGGAGGTAGAGTAACTTGTTGGTATCAGTAAAAAATATCCAAACTGATATATCCATCCAATGGAACTTCACTTTTGCTAAAAAGTGTATTCAGCTACAGGCTTTCATCTTATCCCCTCTCTCTTTTAAAAAAAACTTTCTTCAAGTATTCTACTGGGTTTGGCCCCACTACCCAAAAAGTGTAACATACATCTTGTCTCAGAATAAATCAGGCAGATAAGGAACAGCAACACAGGGAAGTTTCAAAAGAACATGGGAGGAGGTCAAACAGACACAATACCTGGTGCAGGGTAGAGGGGCCAAGGGACTTGGAAATGTAAACACCCTACAGGTGAAAAGAGCTTCTAACTGAAAGATTCGGGGTTATTTTATTTGTTTTATCATAGAATCACAGAATGGTATGGTTTGGTTTGGAAGAGACCTTAATGACCACCTACCTACAACCTGTCTGCCATAAGCAGGGTCATCTTCCACTAGACTAGGTTGCTCAGACCCCTGTCCAACCTGTCCTTGAACACTTTCAAGGATGGGACATCCACGACTTCTCCAGACAGCCTGTTCCAGTGCGGCACCACCCTCATTCTAAAACATCTGGGTGAAGATGGGTATAAGATGAACAGCTGGAGATGTTTCCTCATTAACACATAAATATTCAAGAAAGTATGGCCTAGGGGAGGCAGGTTTATGTAGACTTTAAAGGAGTAAGCTTTAAAGCTGTATTTTGTAACTATGTTGTTGCTATGAGTTGGAACATATTTTAATACAAAAAACTGACAAAAAGCCAAGTTTTCTCTTGCTGAAGTTTTTTTAAACATGTTTTGAGCTTGTGGACTTTGAACTCAAAACTTTTTAGCAACACTTGAATTTCCTTTACTAAGGGGTAAGACAGAGGCATTCTTCCATGACTACTGACTGAAAAACGCACAAATGCATCTGATTTTACTAAAATAATCAAAGTTAACATGAAGTGAACCTTGGGATGAGTAAAATACACAAGAATTGAAATGCAATAGCAGTGGAGATTGTTCTGCACAAATGTTCAATTCTCTTCAATGTTTTTTTCTCTAGAACCGTATAACCTTTTCAATAAATTCTATGTAAATGGAAATATGTACGCTGAAACCAAAGACTAGATTATTCTTGCACTTAAGGGAAACACATCATAATGACAGAGTCAATTTAGAGACAGAAAGCAGTAAATTAACAAGTCTGGAAATGTTTCTTTAGCATTTGCCTACCCATACAGATGGTAGCATAAGCGTTGTACTTTGTGTTGGCACAGGTAAGGGGACTTGAAACAAAGCAGCTACACAATAGCTACTATGAGTCTTCATTTTCTAACATACACTTCTGACTGACTTCTGGGACATAAGACAGGGTACTGAAGGGATGTCTTTGCTGAGGCAAAGCATGTGTGTGTGCAGACAGGTGTAAACTGTGTGACACTCTTACCTGCAGAAACAGACTGCCATAGAAAAGTCTCATTACAAATAGTCCAAATTTCAGGTTCTAAAGAAAGTCCCCAGCTTTTTTATCAATAATTAATTCTAGGCTGAATTTACAGGCATGGGTGGTTCATGTTATGTTGGTCTTGAAATACTTCCATGTAACTCCTTTCCTAGTCAATGAAGAGGAGATTGCAATGTTTGAGTAATCGGACCTGGTGAAAAACGTGTTTGTCCTGAAAAACGTCCCCTCTGTCTTTCTTTTTAAAAAGGGTTTCTGTTTTCAAGATCAAGACTTTTGGAAAACCCATTGAGACCCAAGAGATCAACAGCCATGTGGTTGTTATGGCTTTTTCTTCAACTTCAGGTATTATTGGCTTTCTGGTTTTGTTCCTTTAAATGGGAGGCTGAAAAATTCTAAGTATGCAGTGAAGTTTCCAATGCAAAGAAAGCATGACATTTGTTTCAAAGTGCTAAGTCTTTCTACAGATGAGTTTCAAATGAAAAGCAATTCTACAAAATGACTATTTCCTCTCAAAGCTTTTTGTTTGTTGGTTTTCTTGGAGAATAGTGTGTTGAGACCTGCAGCATTTCTTTGCTGTATCTGTTCTCTTTTATATTAACAATAATTTTCAGTCTTGAAAAAAAAATTTGAAAGACATCCAAAAGAGATCTCTAATATATTATAGACAGGACTTTGGTCTACTTCATGGTGCCTCAGGGACGTTCAATTTTGTAGTTTATAAAATTATAAAATGACAGAAGGCTAAGAGTTGGAGGGAACCTTAAAGACCATCTAGTTGCCCCCACGCCATGGGCAGGGATACATCCCATTGGACCAGGTTGCTTAAGGCCTTGTCCAGACTGGCTCTGAACACAGCCGAGGTTGGTGCATCAACCTTCTTGGGCAACCGGAGCTCCAGTACCTCACCAGATTCAAAGAAAATAATTTTTTTTCTAATATCTAACCTAATTTCATGTCTTTCAATTTGTACCAATTACTCCTTGTCCTAGCACTACAGCTCCTGATGAAGAGCCCCTCTCTGACTTCCCTGTAGGCTCCTTCAGATACTGGAAGGTTGTTTGAGGTCTCCACACAACTTTCTCTTCTCCAGGTTCAACAGCCACAACTTTCTCAGTATGTCTTCATAGAAAAGGTGCTCCAGTTCTCTTAACCCTAATCCTTATACACCTAATCCCTTCTTACTGATTGAAAGGTTTCCCATAATGACATGAAACAATATCAAAAACAGTGATGGAAGGAGGAGTAAAGAAGACATGAAGTATGAACTGTCTACATGAGATCTTCTAAAACTACAGTTTTAATGCTTTTTGAAAAGATGGTGGCATGCTTAAGCTTACAACTCAAAATTCATCCAATTTTAAAAATTATATGTACAAATTGTACCATGTACCAACCTCACAGACACTGCTTACAAATTTAAACAAGTATTCACTCTGGCATCAAAATGCACAACAGAAAAGGTTTGTTATCCAAGTAAGTTACTTGGAAAATCTAGAATAAAGAAGTAGCTCCTCTACTGCTCCCTAAAAGTTACAAAAACAGGTGATTTCATGCTTAAGAGTAGACTCCTAAAATGAAATCATGCATTTCAAAAATTGTATTTGTGAGAATATTAACAAAAGTAATGATTGTTAAATAATGGGTGCAACACAAAAATCCAACCCAAGCCACTCACCCTACCGAATCAGACTTAGCGTTAAGCATCACATATCCCAATTCACAAAGCCAATGTTTACAGTTGCTGAAGTATTAACAATCTTTAATGTCATCCAAACTTTGAATAGGTTGAACCCAATGCATTTACTTCAAAAATAGAATTTCATTCCTTAAGCAAGTTCATTTTCTTTTGGTTTTAACTGGTTTTTGGGTTTTTTTTTTATGTATGTGATTAAAGGAAGGAAAATCACACAGCAAAAGTAGTATGTTTTGGCTTGTTTTGTTGTCTTGTTTTTTTTGAAATACAAATTGCATAAGAATTATATTCTGCCTCTAAGAATGTACTTGACAGGTATGTTTCAAGAGTACTTTGTTGTCCCTGAGGATGGTATTTATATAATCTAATTTCAGACACCCAGCTCATATAATTGACATCATTCTCTAGGAGTTCTTACTAAATAAACCTCAGGAAGTAAGCAATTCACATACTCTAAATAAGAACATGCCTATGTGCACAAGGGAGATGGTGAAATTGCTCTCTTAAGCATTATATTATTTTTATTTTTTTGCTTTCACCCATTTCCCCAGCTATTAAAATTAGCTCTATTAGTTCCAGAGTTTCTTAATTTTGAAGACTTAAGCAACAATATACAACATGGACATTCTTCCTCTCTACCTCTCCTTTCATTACTAGAGATATCTTATTTAAATGGTTTACTATGTATTTCAAAAGCATCTTAAAGAATCACCAGAAACTGACAAAATCAGGGAAGTCAGACAGAGAAAGAATAATTACACAAACACAATGTGAGAACTTCTTTTCAAACTACTAATTTTCTAGAAGGAACTTTTATTTTGAAGGCGACCCTATATGAGCTAGATTCCAGCAGCTTAGGCAGAAGTACAGGAGTTTGGGAAGCAGCAGGAATTGGGTCAGGAAAGGAGGGGAGAGCACCAGGCTCATGCCAGTGAAGCACAAGAGGCTGGAAGAACAGTACAGCTGGCCTTCACAATATCAGAAAATGCTAGTTGAGGGCAAGTCAGATCTATGTCTAAGTTTCTATATTAACCAGTTCTTTGCTTACACTCACAGCTGGAACATATCACCTCTTAGTTTCTTCTCTGATGTGACACAGGAAATAATCTTGTTCAACAGAGCAATTGAATTTTGCAGAATTCCTCTAGTGTGCCCTAAAATGTTACAGTTCACTATAGTGAATGTGCAATGTGAAGAAGTTGCTGCCTTTTATGTTATACAGAAACCTTTCAAAAATGCCTGATTTACCCTTTTCCATTCCAAAAAGCTTTCAAAACCCAGGTGGATACAGTTTAGAGCAGCTTGATCTCATCTCATAGCTGTTCTTTAAGCAGGAGCTTTGATTAGAGAGCTTGTGAGCATCCTCACAACAATAAATAATCCTCTGATCATGTTAAATAGCATTCAAACCCAAGTATTTTTAACAAAGCAATATGCGCCCCTGGACTACCTGATAAGGAAGCATAACTCTATAATAAACATCTAAATACTAGGATTTGAGTTTAAATTCAAATTACAAAATACCCCAGTAATTATTAACTCAAAGATTTTCCTTAAAGCTAAATTAACAGTTCTGCCTGATTCACAAAGTACCTGTACTATAACACAACTACAATATTTAAGCTTGTAGAAGTGAGTAGTTTCAATACACACAGTGAAAAAATCTACTGAAGAGATTTCTATTCACAACTTTTAATGAAAACTCAGAGAAAGAGCATGACCTAGCAGCAAGACTTTTTGGTTTTTCTTTGTTGTACAGCATTGGATTTACATGCAGCATTATTAAATGGTAACCTATCTAGACAATAACATATCTAGGATATAAGCATCATTCGAATTAAGTCCATTTTCACTAAGGCAATGAGTCAAAATTCCCTATTAAAAACTTGAATACAAAAATATGAGTTTTAACGAACAAGCAACAAACACACACATTATATATTCTCTGATTAAAACATTATGCAATAGAAATTCCAAGTTTACGTGTTACAAAATAAAATGAGGTAACAGGTACAAGTCATGGTCGACAGGAAATTGAAAAGTTTCGAAGTTTGTCCCAGAAGAATCCTCTTATATTTCCGTTCTGAAAATGTATTTTATCAGCTTCTTAAGGTGTCAAAAATGGAATAAAGCTTTTTAAAAGCAAATGTATTCTCTTCAAGAGTGAAAGAGCAAATTCAACAGTTATCAAAAAGCAGCACTGGCAAAAGTTCACCAAATACACTATTCAGCCTTAAAATATAATTGAGATATTAAAACTGAATAGTTGTAATAAAAGTTTAATCCTCATGGTGCATAGTAGACAATTGCTGGTCATGTGAAAGCTTTTAAAAGTCAGTCACATCTGTAAAGGTCAAAATTTTTTAGCAACTTTTTTTCTCTCCAAACCCCACTTTATAATCAACAGTTTTCAGATGGAGAAAAAGATCAAAAAATCACAACTTGAAGAATGTGGAAAATATTTTTAAGCAGGAAATATATCTGAGGAAACTAAATTTTACTTAAGAAATATGTATATAGAATGAAAATAGAAAATATGTATATGGAACAAAAACATGTACATTTTTTAGTCTTGATTTAAATGTTAGATTTGATTACCTAGATTTTGATAGAAAAAAGTCTTCTTGGACTAGCTACTGTTCAGAAAAGGACTGATAAATGTCATGGACGAGACTTTTAAAAATTCTGATACCATTCTTTAAGCTACAATTTACCTCATTTGTTCTGGCAACATTTACCCATGACAGCAGTGCTCAGTGTGTAGAATATTATAGGATGTGGGAGTTCACAGTAATATTACTTCATTGTTCAACATTAACCATCATACATAGCTTAAAAAAGGCAAGATATTTAATTACACGAGTTTATCTTTGGTGCACGACTTGTAACTGTTTAGTACACTTATCTCTCAAGCAGTTGATCTGAATTACGCTGCTTGCAAAGAGCATTAGGGCTTTCCAGATGAGAATTAAATTGAAGCAACTAGACTACAGCACTGTAATGCTCAAGGGGAACTAATGGAATTTTAGACATATTCTGGAGAATGTCAATTTCAATTCTTACAACTATTTACTGAAATAATAAGACATTTGAGTTCTAGTAAAACTCTGGAGACTCGAGTAATGCTGATTTTTGGGGTCAGAAAATAACTATATATACAAAAGTAGTCCATACTCATGCAGCTGAAATAAAAGATCTCAGCTACTTATCCTAAGACGTACAAGGCAGGAGAAAACATATCTGGCCAGAAAAGACATGTTATAACAAAATCCAACTGAACATTTTTCAGGTGTGCAGATTGAAAATGACAAGCAGTAGGATATAAACTAAAGCATAACCTTCACACCTGTAATTACTGATCTTTTCCACTCCTGTCAGACCTCCAATTCATATAAGAACCTGAAACCTCTTACTTAAATCACTGTTTTGACAGTGGCCCCCTTCAAATCTTTACTCCTTCCCTCCTCTGCCACAGACACACCTGGCTCTGCTGTGCTTGACAACCTTCTTGGCAGCCACAGCTCTCACCTGGCCAGCCACCACTGCCACACAGAGCTGCTCACATCATCTTAGCTGCCTACAAAGCTACAGCACTTGCCCCATGATTGCATGGGCTCCTTCTGTGCCTCCCCACACCTGCTTCCGTGTGCTCCAACACACACTGAGGACTACACCTTTTCATTCTTCACACAATAAAGTATCTGGTGTTAATGCCAGAGCATAATGGAGCTTTCCCATTTATTGAATAAATGAACTTGCTATGGTAGTGTTATTTCAGAGCAGTGTAAACCAGCCTGGGTGACTCTCACATGCCCTACAGCTAAACTCACTGCAGGGAAATCCACAATGCCTTTTCTTGTGAAAAGCACCTAGAGATTGATCAGCAGTTTCTGGACTAAAGGCAAATCCGTGAAAAGAAATGCCACAAACAAGACAACAATCAAATACCCTTGCAGCATTACCTTCCTCACCCAGAAGTGCTGACTAAACTTTACCTTTGCTGAAATGTAGAATGCAGAAAGAAAAGGCCCAGGATCAGCAGAAGTTACCAGGGTGCACAAGGAAAGGGCTTAGTTCAGCCATCTTCTCCATCACACACGGAGTGCCACACACACACCACATCATCAGAAAGGCAGGCAACAAGCAAAAGCACAGTTCTTTCCTGACACATGAGAAACCCAGGGAGTCTCCAATAATTGGGACGTAGGGTTTTAATTTTTTTTTTCCTTGTAAGTCAGGGCAAGCAGACTGCCTGCGGAGAGCACCGTTCTAGACAGCACAAGCAGCTAGGTGTATCTACCTAGTTGCTAAGTTATTATTATGAAAACCCTCTACAAAAACATGCCCATTTAACCAGGCATAACACAGTCCTGGAGGCTTTGCTTTCCATCTCCTTTGTGCATGTGTTTCATGCATATTTATTTATTTATTTATTTATAGTAAATAAATAATAATAATTTATTTATAACAAAATTCTTACCTATTCCAAAAATTTAATTTATTTCAAAGAGGTATATAAACTTGGGTTTTCTTCAGTAATAGTTCATTAACAAACTTGAAGCTACCATTAGCAGGACAAAACACTGGTCTTTTGAGAATGAACAAGAAGTAAATCTCAAAATGCAGAGTTATTGTTGGAAGATTAATTCTAGCTACTGATATCTAACAGGATAAAAACCTAAAACTAGGCACTCACACTGCATACATTAAGTAGATAGAAAAATGCAACGCATGTAAAAGTTTTGTAAACTCTACTCTATATCATTAAAAATGACAACAGGATTTCAAAAGTGTCTTCAGTAATGCTCAATGGAGACCAAACTTAGTTACTACATTGGCATACCAGAAAACATATTTACATACGCAGAACCAGAGGGGACATCTTCAAACTACCATTTTTTTAAAAGAACAAACCACACTGTTCATGTGCGGGCTTTATCACAACGCCTTTTCACAAAAATATTGATAGAAAGTTTTGATACTCAAACAGTTTAAACAAACTTGTTACAGAGCACTGATAGATCTGCAACATTTGTAATACTCCTTCACCATGCACATAACATTCTCACAATGCACCATTTCTTCTGAAACATACAATACATGCACTGGTGACAGTATAAAAATAATACATGCACTGGTGATAGTATAAAAATAAAAAAATAGTGTAAGAGGGTTTTTCTCATTTGAAAAATGCAAATTTTTTTTCCCAGATGCTTAACAGTATTATTCTCTTACAAAAACTGAGATGTTCTGCACAATTTTGGTTTCACTTGTGCTCACTTTGAATTGCATAACATATCTGAAGTATTAATATTCCCCAAAATTTGATCAAGACCACTTAAACTCTACTTAGGCTGAATTACACAATGCTTAAAAAATAAATCTAGTATTTCTAGATGTGTTCTAACTTTATTAAGTATTTCACTTACTCTCCATAGTCCCAATAAATTATGTATTTTATTGAGAGCAACTCCTTTACAATTACTTCTAATAGGCAAGATATATCCATTGTAATTTGTCACTTGCATAATTAAATAAAAAGTCCTACCTTTCTCAAAGAACAGAGCACAGCATTCCTAGTGCAAAAAACAAGAATTCAGTCTGAAGCAGGGCTACACTTCTCTTGTATTTTGAAAAAAAGTTGAAAAATTTTACAACTGTCAGAGAACTGTGCAATTAAAGCCTGCCTTAAACATCATAATCCAAAAATGCTGTAAGAGTCCCTTTTCTTCCAAGAACTTGTCAATGAAAGGTTGTCAATGAAAGGTCCCATCAGCCACTCAAAGAATGTGTACAAAAATAATTTAATTGGAATATTCTATGAAGCAGGTAATTTTACTAAGAGCTCAGACATTGACATATTGATTCCTGTTAAAGGGACACCTACACTAACCAGTGTTCAAGGGCTGATTAAACTATAATGTTCCCCCAAATCTTATTTCAAGAGAATTTCTCATATCTTTTTTTTAAATTAGAAAAAAATATTACAAATCCAAAAGTGAGTCCATTTTTGGGGTGAAAGGTGGGTTTGCTCTGTTTCTCCAAACAACATGGGAGAAGGTCCCTTTAACAAGGAAGGAGATAGGTATCACTTAATCAGGATGTGGGAATGGAATCTGTACCTATGGGTAAATGGCAATGCGTTCTGTGTTGGTTCAGCCCTTGGTTCTGAGTTCTGCGTCACTTCTGGCATCGCTCGCTCGTCATCTGTCCCATTAATGCTCTCCGGAGTTAAAGGAGACTGAATATCCCCTCCAGCTGATTCCTTAAGTGAAAAAAACGACATATTGAAATTACAAACTGACCTGCCCAGAAAGGTTATGTACATAAAAGCACTAACATTCATTCTTAAACAACACACAAACTTTAGTTAGCATTAATATGGTGTTCAGATTTCCAGCATCCTTCATGGTCCCATTTCATCATTTGTATTTAATACAAAATATATTACCAAAAGATTCACATTATCTTACACAAAACACAACTGGCATATGAATTCTTTGCAAGATCCAACCTTTCACTTACTACAGACCTCTCTCTTACCTGGTATTACATTCCACCCTCATTCTGATACACAGTGGGTGACCCTTGACACTTGGAATTCTTGTTTCATACTTTACATTCTAATGCAGTGAAACAAACAATTCTGGTATTTGTTTCAAAATCCAGCTTTTGTGCTGTTTATTAACCAAAGTGAACAGTGGGAGGGCCATTTGTAGTGTGTTCCAGTTTCACCTATGAGCCATCTCCAAAGAATACTTGTTCACTAAAGTACAGGCAAAAATTTTCATAGGCATGTTAGCCTGGCCTAGCTCTTGCTGGTCATGCTATTATCGGTGAAGTGGGATACTCCAGCTACAGCCAGGTGTACACATAGCTATGGCTATGCAAGTGAACACCTGGAGAACTTAAAGGCTGCCTCCCAGCAGAAGGCACTGCTGTGGTTTTCATTACCTTTCATCACACCAGCATGTACATTTGTGTATACTTTTAAGAAAGTATGAAAAAAAGAAGAGAGTTGATAATATAAAGAGGCAAAAAAAATATTCTATACAAATGGCATGGTTTTGTCTCCTCCTCCTCCTCCTATTATTATTGTTGTTATTATAATCATCTAATAGGATAGAACAGTTTCCACTGACAATAAATGAAAGACTTTCTGGATCTAAACGGTTTTCTTCTATTTTTTTCTTCTTCTCAAACTACATTATATATTATAAAAATTTACATACCACAGTTTAAAATATCTGAATAGCTTTAAGATATAGAAGTCTCTTTAAGATAAAATTCCTGCAACACTACTACTAGATACATAAAATCAGAGTGTACTTATTAAAATGTTTTAAATGTGAGTGCAAAAAATTATTTCAATAGAAGGAAAAAAAATACAATTTCCATCTAAGCTTTTTTTCATTAAAGTACTTCCATAGACTTCTAATATTAATGAAATTCAAGTAGCAAAAATTAAGGCAGAAAAACATCTCAGTCTATGTAATAGCTAAAGGTTCATGGCCTGCAAATTCGTGAACAAAAGAAACAGCAGTTTTTAATGTGTTTCTCCCCCACAAAAAGTACAGGTTAATCAGTGCTTCCACACATTCACAACTACCCCTGCCTGATAAGTAATTTATTTGCAGACAACTCTAATGGAGCTGACTATGAACAAAGCACCAAATATAACTGAAAAAGCCACTTACATTTGTGAAAAGATTTTTCACAAATGTTTACAAATAATATTTTCCCATTTTATATTAATTAGAGGAGTAAAAGTATTTTAGAAAAATTTTGTGAGATATGCATCTGTAATTAAGTTTTTATTGCATACCATCATAACTTCACATATCCACTCCAGATTTCACAAAATTGGACCTAACATTGTGATACTTATTATTTAAATTAAACATAATAGTGGGGTATTCATCAAAAGACATCTTATATTTCAACATCTTTAAAAAAACCCACAGAAGTGAGGGTTGCATCTTTTCTGCACTTACAAAAGAGTCCTTAAAGTAAAACAAGTAGACATTACAGCACAAATCAAACCACCTTCTAGTGATAACAATAAGGGACAGAAAAAATAGAAGTTAGTGGTTCTAAAATAATGAACAAAAAAACCCCAAATATAGCATGTTTAGATATTGGGTATTATACTGTTATCTCAGTAAGGATTCCATACACCTTCTTCGCTCAGCTATTCTTCATAGTGCTTCTCTGCACTGGCTGGCAGTGGAAAAGTCTACCAGCTACTGCCATCCAGACATGTATGAAACATTTTTTGCAGTACTTGTTGCAAAAATTCATATAACATCTTGGATCTTTTTTCACAAGCTCTAAGTGAATTTTGTACTTCTACAGAGAAAAAGACATAATTATAATGGATATTATTAGAATCACAGACAAGATTGTGATTTTTAATATTTACCACCCCACAATTTCAGAAACCAAAAAAGGTCTTAATCTGAAATGACTAGGGTCAGAAAAACACTATCAGAGCACAGTCTTCCTTAGAAGAAAAGGACTGAGGTTCAGATGCCAACTGATTGGGGTGAATCCTCTCAAGACTGATGGGGTGCAACTGCAGACTGCTCTATTTTGTTACGCACTTAAATCTAATTAAGGTTGCTTTAAATTAAAAGAAAGGGGCGCAGGTAGGTAGACACAGTTGTCAGGCTATTGCTTCATGCAGTTCAGTGAACTTCAGATTTAAGTGCATGGGGAAGCTAGTAACTGAGAAATGGGTGGTTTGCCACAGCGAGATCCATGAGTTTTATAACAAAAGCAAAATTATTTCCTGTATTACAAGATGAATCTGGGAAATAGGAGGTGGCAAAGCAGGGGACCCAGTATTTCAGTTTTATGTAAACATAGTAAGAGGACTGCAAGTTTTTATTACCTAAGGCTCAGTTAAATGGACACCAGATGGTATAGCTATGTGCATAGGTGGTCTTAGAAGTCCCAAAATAGACAATGTCTTTCTAGACCAAAGCTTCCAGACATACCAGATATAGCTAAATTGTGTACTATTATATGAGTCTGTCTTCATACAGATGGCTTTAAAGTACAGGTTCTCTGACACAGAAACAATATGCTACTCTTAATCTCGAGAAAGCCCGGGGTACTCAATAGGACTTACATATAAAAAAGCAGCACCTCTCTTCTAATTTGGTGGTCCAGGCCACTGTCTTTCTCTGAACAAGTAAAGTTCTCTTTATAGTTAAGGTAAATGGTGATTTTATCTATTATCTGATATTCTGGAAAATTAAAGTAAAGCCTGCTGGTAGGCAGGCAGAGAACAGGAGGTATTAAAGAAATAGGGAGAATGAAGAGTTTAAAATTAGCACGAGCATTGCTTAGGGGACAAGGCACTCCTGCTATAAAGAAACTGCGAATTAGGCTATGTATGGTTTTCTTTCTACCATGTGTTTCCCACACACTAAAAAAATCCAAAGAAAATATTCCATTCCAAATGAAACAAAATATCAAAAAAACACATGGAACTTCTACTTCCTGGCCATTGAGGCCCTTTTAGGAGCAACACTTTGCTAAAGCACATAACACCTGACAGAATCAACCTAATTTTAGTGGACTTAAGGCAAAATTGCTCTGAAATTTTAAATGGCTAGAGTCTGCTAAATATTTGAACTACAAATACGTATCAAATTTCTGAGATATTTTTGCTGCTATCTCTTGATTTCTATTTCTCTGCAGTTTCCCAAGTTTTTGCATGGCATTGAGAATTGAAACTCACACGTAGCAGAGATATTTTCAGGCTTGCAACAAACAATAGTGAACAGCAAATGTCTTGTGCAGTGTTTTGTTACATTAATTGTAGAGATATTTCATAAAGACTCAATCTGTAAGGGCATACTGAGGCAGAAAAGTGTACTTTTACTCTTTCAGAATTCTGTAGTAGAGAGGGTGGGAAATGTACCATATCCAGTACCTGCAGCATATACAGTACTTGCAGTAACTGATGAATAATGACATTTTTTAAAACTGTACCAAGAGAAATAAAGCATTCTATTTAAGTTTGATGTTTATATTTTCCAGTCTTGATATGCAGTATTTTCCTACTTATTACTAATTTAACACAGAAAGATATCTGCATGTCCAAGACTGCAGAGGGACTGATCCTTTTAGATACCTGAGTTATCATTACGGAGCTCATAAACCTCCCAATGTCCTTCCTGCAAATGCCACCAAAGCTCCACTGAAAAAGCCAGGTTCCTGCAAGACATTTTCTGACCATTAAAAATATCTTCATCCTCTTACACTCTCATTCTCTGCAATGGATCACTATGCAAAAGGGGAAGAAGAGCTAGAACATGATTCAGAAAGACAGCAATTCAATTGATTGCCTTGCAACCACCTTTTAGTAGATGATGAAAATGAGAGCAGGTGCTCTTTAAAATGTCTCTATGGTCCCAACTTTCCTAGTACCAAGCACCCATCCTCCTCCCAGCCATAAATCTGACTGAATGAGCCCAGTACCACAAAACTGCTGGAGTTTGTCATGATGTCATTGCTTCTTATCTGTTCTAAACTCTGAAGTTCTTGATTTGATTCCCTTATCTCTACGGAACTAGCATGTGAAAACTACTATGTTTATGTGTCAGCACTTGCACTAACTGAATAACTCAGAATAATACACTAGCTTAACAACACAGTGAAAAGCAAAGAGAAGAAAAGTAAGGCCTGAATAGGAAATTATGTTCAAGTGTGCCATAATGAAATTGCAGCCCACAATAGGCATTATAGAATCACTCAGAGTAACATTTCTGTAACTGCCTACAGCATAAAATGTTAGGTTTCAACTGCAAAAAGAACTCTGTTCAGGAAAATGAACAGCATTAATAGCTCACTCAGTTTAAGAGAAAGCTTTAACCCTGATGAGTTGCAAAACAAAAGCATCTTATCTCTGAGTGAATAGCTCAAATTTACGATCAAACCATGTAATAAGTCACTCCACATGACAGCGTCAGATTTAACTTCTGAGTCCAAAATATTAATCAATGTGTCAAAAGACAAACATAATAATTTTTTGTCTATAACATCAAGTAACTAGAGGCCTGGGCGAAGCACTTCACTGTCACTAAAGTCAAATCTGTATTTTTGATAAGTGTATAATATTGAAATACATACTTCCATTGTCTCTGTGGAATTTATCAAAAATTTAGAGACAGTAAAGTAAACTTATAGAAATCCCTGCCTTATATTTCTTCCATTTCATTGGAGTAAGCATTTTCCTATTAACAGCAAAAGCCAGCCTAGCATTTTGGCAAACTGCTTACAGGGAAAACAACATGATGCTTGTTCCTGTTGTATGTTCTGATTTCCACTGACTTCTCTTGGTAGGACACCAGATGTAGCTTGCTGGTAGCAATAAAACTATTTCTGCAGCACACTGCAAACTGCCTGCTATCCTTACTCCATCAAAGAGCAGGAGACTATTACAATAAAAAGCACTGAAGACAGACTGATTCAATGAAAAGACTCCCCAGAAAAAAGGTTCAGTCTACTCAACTCAGGAATCTCTGCTGTAGTTTTAAAGCTATTGCATTCTCCAAGAGAAGGAATTGTATTGGTCTTCACTACTGCTTAAAACAAAACCAAGAGCTAACTGAGTCAAAAATCTTGGGCAGGAGGATTACAGGAGAGATGGGGCATAAAAGCCTCAAGAAGTTTCTTTTTTCAAAGCAAATTCTAAGTATTCATAATTAATTATAGCAATAACTAACGTAAATGTGAATACCTTTTATAAACTCTTACTATACATCACAGCTAACTGTAACAGAACTCCAGAACCAGCCTGTGAATCTATCATCTTCCTTCAATGCATCTCACAAGAGAAAACTACACAGTAGGAAGTAAGTAAAAAAAGGTTTACTGTTTCAACCTTTATTTTTAGTGTAATGATTGTTCTATAAAAGTTATTTACAGTTTTGTGAAGTTTTGTGGATAAAATAGGAAATCGTACAAAAAGTGTTTAGTATAGTTCATTTACATAATCATGTTTATTCATTTTCTTGGGAAAGCTGAAATAAAGGAAAAGGAATAAAAAACCCACACAATTTTATGAACAACTCCCTTTGATTTGC
Organism: Melospiza georgiana; assembly: GCF_028018845.1. Taxonomy (NCBI): domain Eukaryota; kingdom Metazoa; phylum Chordata; class Aves; order Passeriformes; family Passerellidae; genus Melospiza; species Melospiza georgiana. The sequence continues at coordinate 44,026,721 of NC_080465.1, forward strand.
TTGCAGTACATGTTAAATGCATTTTTAAGACTTCTTGACACTCTTGCTGACCAATGAGAGGATTCACAGCAACTGAGAAATCCCCCCTTAATTTTTAATAAATATGTATGTAAAGAACAATAACAATAAGCAGCACAGGCAAGAAGTATGATGCTTGAATCAGGCAATAAGACTCACTTGAGAGGGTGTACTTGTTAGCTCCATCTTTTCATGGGATTTTTCCTTTGCTATTCGCGCAGCTTCTTTGAACTCCTGAAATTTTTCAGCAAACTGAAGGTACATATGTTTAAAGAATAAAAAAAAGAAAAGAGAGAAAGAGTAGGCGTGAAATAATACATTGCATGCAGAACAGAATGCTGTACTGTGCATTTCACAATGTCAAATTCTGTCAGTAATTTAAAAAATTTTTCTCCTTATTAGATACTCATTTAAATGAGTTACACAGTGACATACCTTTCAGGCACTTAATACATATCTTAATACACACTCTTTATATGTCAGGAAAATGACAATGCAATGAAGCATGATCTGTTGCTGGTAGTTTTAAGAAACTCACCTCAGAGATGGCTAATAATAGGGACAAACTGCTTTGCATAGCTGCACCCAGATTCTGGTTTTACCCTCCTCAAACAACAAATAATCTACTTCTGAAGCCTAATGTGGTCACCATGAGCTAGGAAAGCTTTCAATGTACTTTGTTCTTTCACGACTGAAACAATACTGACTTCTTCCCAAATGTTAACTGCATTTATAATTTCAATAGGTAATTAGAGAAGAAACAGTGGAAATACTGTGTTCATCTCTAGAACGTTCATTGACATCAATCAAGTTAAAGAACAAATTCACTGAATTAGAACTGCCTATACTGAACACTAAATCATGAAATTGCATATGGAACTGCCATAATAGGCTTTATTCCTATGCTACATGCATCTCTTCCAGAAAATAGATAAAGCAGCAATTTAGAAATATATGCCCTCTTAAACCTGAAAGATTAAATTAATTTGTTAAGAATAGGGCCTGGTTTCTCTGGCTGGAAAAAAAATTGGCTTCACAGTTCTCACCTTGCCACTACACTAATTGCTAGAGTGGCCACAAATTTGTTTTTGTGTCCTACTTCTTTTATACAGACCATTATCTTAATATGATCAGTTTAAGAGCGAAATGATTCTGCAAAAATATCAGAAGCTTCTCCAGCAGCCTCTAAATCTCTTTGGCAACAGAATATGAAGAGATTGTTTTGCACTCCGTGTATATGCAAGGTACAAAGGCTACCTTTTGTGTGGCACAACCTCACCAATTATTTTCAATCAGAACTTCACTTACTACACAAGACCTAAAAACCTTAGTGTCTTTAAACCTTTTTCTGGCAGGCTACTAGTATCTGAGGACTTTAGTTTCTCTCTTCTTGTATCCTGTATTTCATTTGTTACATTATTTGAAAGCTTATTTTTCCTGAAAATTTAACCCAGCATCAAAAACAGTCTCAGAACAGATGATGAAATTGACAACAGATGATGAAACAGGACACCAGAATCAAATAATACTTTTTTAAGACTTGCAGCTAAAACTCAAAATTTCATGGGTAACCTATTATTTAAATCAGTCTTAAGACCAGAGAATTATTAAACGGCAAATATGATTCTGAGGTTTGAAATAAATGGCTGAAGACAAAGGCAGTAATTATGACAGCCACAGTATGTTTTTAAAAAAATCATAGATCAGTAGACCGCATTCTAAGAATGAGCCAAAAAGCCCCATTTGGTGGAAATTTTCACAAATTTTCTAGAATTCTTTGAGACAGTCAGGTGATGAATAATAGCTATCGCTTGATTAAATTCCCGAATAACAAAGATGAGTCTCATGGTACGAAAGAAGTTTTCTGGAAGATCACATTTTTAAGGAAAGGATGAAAAACTGTGCATGGCGACTACATAAGGCTGCTGCCAATATCCATGGTGGCACTTTCCATTTAGCATATTCCTTAAGCTTTATGGAATAAATCAGGTCAGCTAACTCAAGAAGCTAAGACAGCATACCCTAAAAGGGGTATTTCTTATACATCAGGATACTACCAAAAGCATAGACATATTCTGAATGAGAAAGTAGTCTCAATTTTTCCTGAAAGTGAGAGGGCATTGTGTTTCTCCTACTGCAGCAGCAAGAGGGACTCTGCTAACAAATTGTGGTCCTGTGAATATCCTTCAACACAGGTACCTTTCAGGTATCACTGACATCTGATGGACCAGTCTTGAGATGAATTTGTGGTCTAACATTGAGAAAAGGCCTAGTGAACTATTTAATTAATTTTCCTCTATACTGTTTGTATGTGAAGTTGATTAGAGTGCCATTACTTTTCCATCAGACAGTCTCACTCCACTAATTTCTATTCAGAATAATTGTACAGAACAGAGGTTGCTAGTGTTGCATCAACCCTAGCAATCAGTTCAGAAGGACAGGGGTATGTGAAAAAGAAAGAAATAGTACAGACGTCAAACATGTACTATAAGACATGGAGAAAATTATGTGAGACTAAACAGTTAACTTTATCTGCTGGGATTATTTGCATTATTAAACTGTGGAAACTGGTTACAGACTAGAACAATTTTTTTGTGGTTGCAGGCTGCCTTTTGCTCTCTGGAACTTAAAATACTTACAATCCTAAAGTGCTGGCTGTATCAGAGTGCTCTGGTAAACCTGGCTATGATGCACAGAAGTGGGGGTAAGTCATCTGAGGGAGGGACAAAACAAGAAAGAGAATATAGACATGATTTCTCTAAAGTTACAGGGCAAATCTAATTTGGGTCTTCTGATTCCCAATCAAACATACCTACCAGCTCCAGTGGCTGAACAGCTTCTAATCTAAAGAAAAGTTTTGTTTCCCCATCAATATATTCATAAATTTTAAATAACACAAAAAGTTAAATCTTTAGGAATTTTAGTAGTTGCAACAATTGGCAATTGCAACCCACATGAATATCAGCTTAATAATTAAGATATAATACAACAGGAACAGTATGCTGAAAAGGGCTCATAGATTCACCATAATCTTCAGAAAAGGTCTGTGACTCAGGATTTTTCTTAATAAATTTGTTTATTGTCCATAAAACAGCAATCTGAGTTAAAAAAAAATACTCCAAAAAAAAAGAAATTAGGAAAAAATGTCTACCATAGCCTTTCAGATTAAATTTTCAACAGCAATATAGAGCTTTATGTCAAAGGAATATTTAAAAGTCCTAGACATCTGTTTGATGGCAGTGAAAAGAATGGGATTGAGAGAACTGTAATTAAGAAGGTGACGGAGGGCAAAAGAGGAGTTGAGGACAAAAATTAAAAAAACCCAACATATTTCCACTGGCAAGGATAACCTAGAGCTTGAAGTCAGGCAAACAGAGTGTACATGACTTCAGCAGGATGCTTTGCCTTCAAAGAATCATCTGTGAATAATAAAAACAAGCTAGTCTAAAAGACTAGTGAACTAGACTAGCATTTTTGCTAAAGCTATTGAAATATTAAGAGAAGTTATTACCATGTTGGTAAGCAAGTGCTTCTAGGACATACACACCAAATTAACTGATGAGGTTTCCAAGTTCACTGAAGCAATAATAGGTGTACAAATGCACGTGCAATACCAGAATCACTTGGAAAGTCCTGTGGTTGTGTTGCTTTGTGGAAATGAAAACCAAGTAATTATGAAAGGAAGAAACCTTACAAGTTTGATGCTTGTCCAAATAAAGTAGCTATACTGGGTCTCATTTTAATGGTTTCCTGGGAGGCTGTGCTTATCCTTGGACAGTGACAAATACTTTCTCAAAAGGGCTGCTATGATTACTCTTCCTTCAAACAGCTAGCCACCATTATTCCTTCCTGAACATGTATTTATCTTATTGCACTTATTTTCCAAATATTTTCTTTATTTCAAATATGAAAATTTTCTGCTTAATATAAACACAAGCTCTTAAACTGCACCGAAATTCCCCATCTGAAGAAAAAAACCACACTTGCACAGGTTCTTGGACTCATCTACCAGGGCAGTAGCAAAAGCAAGTACTGCAGTAAGGATGCTCAGAGGACCTATGCCATCAGTTTGAGAAACAGGGATTTCTTCTTTCCCTGGAATGAGGTCTATTTCCTTCTTGCAGAAGTAGATTAGAAAAGAAACTCATGGATGGCACATACTGCTTCAGCAAACATTTCCACTTCTGCATTTCAGCAAAAAATGTATTTTTCTTTTATACTGAATATATTTCCCACTAGCTTTACTTTGAGGCTGCAAGCTTTGAAATAACAGTAATTTTATGTACTACATAGTAGAAAAGTGAAAGTGAATGCAGCCTAAAAAACAAAAAACTACAAACAGTTTTTTTGTAGGAGATCCAAATACACAAGAAACACCAAATTGTTTATTCCTTTAAATTCTATCATGGAAAAACTGTAATGGAAGAACAAAATTTTTGTTTTTAAAAGAAAATTTTTTAAGAAGAAAAATCTAACAAATCAGTAATTAGAAAGCATTAGCAATATAAAGTGTAATAGACTTCAATCTCTCTCCTTTGCTTCATCAGTTTGAAGAAAATTTGCAGATCACACTTACTCCTGTGCTTTTTACATTATAGGGATTGACAAGGAACAATTTTTTGTAATTATTTTTAAATAACAACAGTAGTGAGTACAGAGTCAAGACATAGTGAGCAGGAATGAAATACACATAGGTAGCCTCACTAGCTGAAGAGTTGCCACTGGTCATACTTACTTTTGAAAGGTGATGTTCAGATGAAAATCCCAAGCCATAGACTGTATTCGCCCTGCTGTCTGCCCACTGGCCAAACTTCTGGGATGTTTTAGTAAATGTCATGTTGGGGGTGATGGTGCTGTTTATTATTGCCTGAAAAAGGTAATAACTGTAAAAATGGGCTTCATGGTTTTTATTTATTTCTAAAGACAACTCATAATTGAAAATGTCAATATTGTAGACAATTATCTGAATACGCTGAATGAGACACACGCTGGGAACTAGGAAACAGTTTTCTAATTCAATGCCAGATAGAATTGCAAAGGCATATTTTTGCATACATTGGAAGGAGGAAATAGATGGGGAGGGGGAGTAGGCATCAATTCACAATTGCATGCAGTCCTTTAAAGTTTCTACATATAAGGACAATCAAAGTCCTTTTTTGTCTCGCACTTGTATTTTTTTGTCCCTTAAGGCAGTGCCTCTCCAGTTGCCTGTCAACTCCACTACTGCTCTTCCCCCACCCATGTTGCAGATGAGATTCTCACTGAAAAACTCTCAATAATACAAAAGAGCACATTTTCTTTTTAAATCTCAGTTCTACAAGAGTCTGTTTCCTTTATACACATAAAAGCAAGGCTAACAATACACCAACTATAGAAGTGGAGCTACTCTTGTTTTAATTTTTCTTCTCTAATTCTTGTTCTTGTATCTACAGGATGCAAAAAATATCACCCTCCACATGTAAGTTCTGATAATATAAACACGAAATTACTAGGTGATATGCTGGTTCTACTAAAAACATTTTAAGTTTCACTGTGGATTTCAACAGTATTTCCATCACATTAAAGAGTACATAAGTGAAGTGCAAACTGTAGAGATGGGAAGAATGTAAGACTGTTTTCTCAGAATACTGACTGAGAAACTTTAACATCACAGAGACCAAGTACTGCTCTCCTAAGACAAAAATCCTTTAAAGTCAAAATCAATCTATACTACTTGACTTATATGGACTTCTAGATGGATATAGAAATAAGTAGTTATTTAAAGGAGTTTACTTTGCACCCTTTGTTTTTGCTGGAAGATTTGAGTACCACTGGAGCACAGCTACCACCAAATTAAAATTTTCTAAGAATTCTACAGGGCAAGCCTGAAAAAATTACAGCCAAGCTCACAAACAGAACCCATGTTCATACGGTGATTCTCAGATAAAGTAGTGGAGACGAGTATTGCAAGAAAGTTCAAAAGCATACATTTCAATGCAACATGTAGAAAGAAGCAAAGATACTGCAGCACAGATAAATTTAACAAAACTCTTTCTTGGTGACTTTGGCAGCTTTGCTATACTCACCATTAATGAAGATGAGCAAATCTGAACATAGTAAATTCTTTCTGATAGTTTTTGTCCCTAAATACAAATTTTGCCTACTGTGAACAACTCCTTGAAAATTCTGGAATGCCTGAAAGCTTACATTTGAGCCAGGAAGCCTCATCAGATCAAAGACAGGATTTGCTGCATGACCAGAAAATGGAGAACTATCTCCAGCATTGTCTGAAAGACATCCCTCAGATGTTCATACAGAAGCTGCTTAGTGAAGTCACTGGTACACTAAACATTATTCTCCTTTCTTCAGGCATAAGGTTTGGAGCTCACATAAAGCCATCAGACTCCTACTTGCACTAACACCTCCAACTGACCACCTAGAAAACTGCTGTCTACAGCATATAAGACAAAAGAGAGAATGTGAGACAGGACTTCTGAGAAAAGAGGTGCTCTGGAACTCTTTTTTACTTGTATGCTTATCTTCTTTTGCACTATTAGTGCTTGGAAGCCCACATTTGAAAAACCCAGGTGGAAGCCCAGAATAGAACTGTGCAAGCTCATTTAATGCTCAATCTCACTTCCTGTGGAAGCTGTCAACAGTACTATCCTTGAAATTAAACATCCTAGGGATTGTATAGGACAGATTCCTCAATTCAGAAGAGGACTCCAATTCCAGAGAGCTAAGATCTCCAAGCAAAACACAGGTTTAAAGCCTCCACAGCTGCCATTTCTTGCAGTGACAGCAGTATAGCTGGCTGCAGCTTAACCCAGTCAAAACAGAGAAATGCTTCTGCTGACCACGTGACAGGCTCCACCACGGAGAACCTGAACAGGGTGCCTGGTCCAGAATGGGATAGCTTTTTTGACAGCAGTCTGCATTTAGGCTGGGTTACATTGAGTGTCAAATTGCTTTCTTCCAGAGAGAAAGGCAGGAAGAAAGCTTCAAAAATAATTGTGTTGAGAGAGAGTTGGCTGTGATTCTTTCCTTTATCTTCCAAGAAAGAAAAGTAAAGAGGTTTCAAGTCAGTAGATAGCATTACCCCAGGGGTAGTGCTGGGACTGGGAAGACTGGGAAGACTACATTCAGATGCCAGTGATTAAAAAATAAAAAAGCCCTTTCACTGAGCTTACCATGAGTTTACCAATTTTACAACGAAATTAAAAGCCTTAGTATGCTAGGTTTCTCACATCCAAAACTATGCTTTTAAAAGCGCAATGCTAGAGCATCCTACAAATACACTCCAGTGTCAGATACCTCTGGAAAAAACTAGATACCAAGACTTTGCATATTTAACTTAAAAAACCACATATTTTTAAAATCAAAATTTATAATTAAGTCTGTCCTGTCCATTCAAAAGCGTACTGCTTTAACTGCTCTCCTCCAATCCAGATTTCACTGCATAGTTATCCATATAACAAGTGTCAAATATTTCATCAACTTCCAAGAATGCTGTTTCCATAAATGAACAAGAGGATCTTAAAAACAGAACAGTGTCAATCTGACAGGAAAACATTTAGCTTTTGAAGAAAACTGATTTAGTTATCTTCAGGCTTTTTTGGAATTATAAAATAGCTTTCCTGTTTCCATTTCATATTACTTTAGCGATGAGAAAATAGGGCATGTGTCTGAGCTGTTCATTTTATGAGCTGCAAACCTGACGGCTGCAAGATATATAGTAGTGGTCAAATACAATTTTGTCTTGTGCTTAAACTAATGGCAATAATAATTTAAGATACCGAACTTTCTAACTTCTTCAAAGGAAAATCACTGAACACTTGTGTGTACAGGTCTCACTTAAAACATTTATTGAGCATTTAAAAATTGTCACTTTAAAGTGAGACAGTGATTAAAATAACAAGATCATCTGCAGTAACACTGCTGGGAGACTTGACTGAGTAATAATATATGCAAGGTTTATGGAACCTGCAGACTGGGAAACCACTCTTTTCCAGAGTCTTCTCTGGTTCTAGATTGATATGAAATTTAAGTTTATCTTCCTGCTTGGTAGCTGAGAAAAAAATTATCAGAGAGTTAACTAGTAAAGCAAGAACCACACTATACTTGGTCTCTTCTCAGCGATGGCAATAGACAAAATGCAAAAGACAGCGGGACTCAGAATAATCCTGACATCTGCCTGTACTATTACTGGAGAAACAATGGAAGCTTTGTTCAATCACCCAGGAGAAAGAAGTACTAAAACACATTTTCCCAAGGATCTCTGAAATGAGTATATAATTAATGAGAAGTGAGAGCCTTAGCAACAACTGCTCAATGTTGTCATGCCATACTACATAAGAAATCTTATTTTTCAGGCTTTCTTTTGAATCTGGGACTGGTAGGAGAAAAAAGTCACATAAAAGATATTTACTCAAGAGGTCAGAGGAACCAGATTCAAGTTCAGTCAGATTACTTGCATCAAGTTTTCTCTGCAATGGGCAACAGGTCTCCAAATATTGTCCATGACTATAAAATATATAGCCTGTACACTGAATATTTTATGGTACTAGAATACTTTTTGTAGTCAAGATAGAGGGACATACATGATATCTGGTGCAAGATATCTCAAGAGGAGACTGTAGCTTAGGAAAATATTACACAAAATGCATTAAAAGTAAGCAGAAGTTGTGTCTGTAGGAACTGTCTTGGCTAAATCAAGCTCAAATAAGGAAAAAACCCCCCTCTTTCAAAATTAACCAAAGACCCCATAAGTAAATTCAGGTTGGAAACTGCAATGCACAAAAGGGGAGTGAAGATCATGTTTTTAAATGTCCTATTGTTTTCAAGAAGAAAGATTTAATGACTCTTAGATAATCAGTAGAGAAGTTAAATTATATCCAGGAATACTTCTGAAATGCACCAACCTAGAGAGAGAAGGGTGCAGGATAGAAATAGGATTTTACCTCTCAAATCTATAGTATACCACTCTCCAGCATTCCTACTGCAGAAATATACATATGAGCAGCTGTCTTTACTTACTGACTTACTGCTCAGTGCCTGAGAACTGAGCACATCATTCTCTTCACTCTACAAACCCAAAGGATGCTGTTAAACCCCACCAGCAACCAGGTGTGCAATAAAACATGGCTGGATCTGTTCCCACTGAGGGAGGGGTGTGACAGCTTCAAAACCAGTAGGATTTCACAAGTGGTTTTGGCCACTGGCAACATGTGCATTATCAGCAGTGTTACTGACACCCAGCTATATACCATACAGCACAGATTCTCTCTGGTACACTCAAACTTAAAAATGCTTTAAATTTACATTTAACTCTTTGCGCATACAATATTGTACATAAACAGACATGCTAAAAAAAAGGATGGAGTCCTAAGTAAAAATAAACTAACTGTCTGGGAATTATGCTGGAAATCCACTTAAAATTCTTCCACGTGTCCCTCCGCTATTCACCTGTGTATGTTTCAGAGCAGTGTGGTTAATGCCTGAAAGAATGGGACTCTCTTAACCATGACTGGGATTTTAGATCTTCACCTAAGACTTGGATGAAAACATTATTAGGATTGCAGCACTCACAGAGTAAATAAAAGCGATGAACTGAATTATCGATGTACCTTGCCATTAGTACTGAATGTAGAGAGAATGCTGCAGCAGACAAAAGAACAACTAAATAGGTGAACAACTGCTTGACAATTTAATTCAGCCGGCACCCAGCAGGAGTTGCAGCATTAGGATTAAGGCGGAGGAACCCCAGTGGATGTCAGAATAAGGATTTGGTATATTCTCCAGATCATTTTATAACAGGTACTCTTGATTTCATACATCATCTAGTTCCAATCCCAGTGTCTTTATTCATTAATACTGACTCAAAACTTATTTTAATTATTTGATAGAACTAATTGAATCTTTTGAAGGAAGGCTGAGAAGGAAAAAAAACAAAGACAGAACTGAAAAAAATCTGGTAGACTCTGATGCCAGTCTCAGCCACTTCAAGCAGAGATTTTTGACTATGAGATCAATTTCTATATACTTTTTCTGATAGAAAATCTCCTTTTACATTTAAAATAGCAAAATTCTGGATATTTTAAAAAATGCAGAGCAATAATTTTCAGCTTTCCATAAGTAAGCATAAAATCTCTGGGAATACTGCCATGATTTTAACAGAGCAATTAATTTCCAATCATTGTGAACTGATGTATTTCCAAAAGCTTCAAATGAAAGTCTCTGGAAAGGATCACAACTTTTGATTACAGACTGTATATCTTTAATGTCCTAAGTGTAGTTTTCTGCTACACTGTTTGTAAAGTTACTGCTATTATAGTTATGTGGGTAGAAGCAGTCAAGGATTTTCTGCACGTCAAATTAATTTCTTAGACATGTTTTACAAGAGGAGCAGCTCAGCACAATATCCTTTCTAGTTAAAACAGAGAAAAAACCCAAACCAAACCAAACAAAAAAAACCACCCACATAAATCCCCTACTAAAACCAAACCAACTGAGTCTAGATAAAAGCTTACCATTTATTAGGTAGGCTTTATTAGGAGGCAATCCTCGCATTCTCTACAGCAAAAATTGGAAGATTATATAACAAAGGATTTACTAACTGATTATGGCCACTGAACAGATGTCCTTCATAAAGCTGAAGCTAATTACATTCATAAATGACTGAGTACAGAAATGAAAACAAGTTATTGTATCCCTATGAGTACTTTTTGTACAATTTTTGTCTTTTTATCCTTCTCATAGCATTATCCAAGGCACAGGTCACTACTTCAATTCAGCAATAGTTATAGAAGTCAACACAACTACATGGAAAACAGAATTTACAAATAAACACTTAAAACACATGATGAGGCAATGTTACCATTTTAAAATGTCAGTAATCTTTTGCTCAGATAATGATACAAACATCTGGGAAGAAACATGAAGAACATCAAACTAGAAAGTAGCAGCAAAAATGCTTCAGACAACTAGGTTTTCTGATATATAATTTACCTTTGAGCCATCCAAACTGATTATCCTGTAGACATTTCTTGTGCTGTCATAGAAGTAGGACACAGTAACAGCATGCTTGCTGGTGGGAACCCAGTTCTTCTTAGTGTTTGGGTCAATCTGGAAGACATGAGCTCGGGTGCTGAAGATGGGTTGTTCCCTGAAGGAAAGAGAGAAGAAGTAATGAATTTAATCTGTACATCATTGCACACAAGCTATCTGCCAGTTGTGTCCATTTGGATGTACATAAGTTACTCTGCAGAATAAACCTTGCCTGATGACTTCCGTATGTGCTGCTGCATAGAGCAGGTAAGTTTGTTTATACATATTTGCAAGCAAAACTCAAGTCTTCTAAGGCAAAAATCAACATCCAGTTGTGGAGTCAGATAAACACAGACATCTCTAATGCAGATTCAGCACCATCCCATCCTCTCCCCAGCTCTTTACTGCCCACCTATCCCTCAAAACTAAATGGCGTTAGTGCATGTGTAACTTCCCTCATTACACTGCACACTGCAGAATGTGCATAACTTCAAGTCCACTTCTTCTCCAAAATCTTCTAATACTCTGATTATTCTTGTCAACTTTATGCCACAATCTGGATCTGAACTGGTTGATCCAATGCAATTACTCTAAAACTAACATTAATTAAGGCCAGGAACATGCGTTGTGAATCCCTCATTCTTTGGAGATTTATGCCTGAAAGTGTAAAGGTATTTACCAACATTAAATAATATATGAAATACACTTTAAATTGTAAATTACTTAGCAAATAAAATTACATGAGGCAAAAAACCCCCCTTATTATAATTTAGAATTCACAGCATTTTTCCCCATGACCACTACCAGGACGCACAACATTGCACAGAAATCTAAATACATTTTAATATCACTAAGATGGCGATAAGATGGCCTTCTACAAAAGAGTGACTGTATCAGTAGAGAAGAGGAGGGCTGTGGATGTCAGTTATCTGCACTTAGGTAAAGCCTTTGACACATGCCCTACAATATACTTCTCTCTGCATTGGAAGAGGTGGATTCAATAAATGGACAGTTCGGTGGATAAAGAACTGGTTGGGCCGTCACATCTAGAGGGCAGTGACTAATGGCTCAGAGTCCCAATGGACATCAGTTTTGGTATGTTCATCAATGACAGAGAATGGAACCGACTGCACCTTCCACAAGTTTACACCTGACCCCAAGGTGAGTGGCACAGCTGATGCACCTGAGGGACGGCATGCCATCCAGAGAAACCTGGACAAGCTCTAAGGGAGGGCCCATGGGAATTGCATGAGGTTTAACAAGGTCATGTGCAAGGTGCTGCCCGTGGGTCAGAGCAGGCCTGGTACCAGCACAGGCTGGGCATGAACAGATCCCAGCAGCCCTGCCCAGAAGGAATTGGGGGTGCTGGTGGCTGAGAGGCTGGACATGCCCCAGCCACGGGCACTGCCAGCCCAGAGAGCCACACGTGTCCTGGGCTGCATCCAGAGCAGGGTGGGCAGCAGGGCAGGGAGGGGATTCTGCCCCTCTGCTCTGCTCTGCTGAGACCCCACCTGCAGGGCTGCATCAGCTCTGGGCTCCCAGCACAGCAAGGGCAGGGACTTCCTGCAGAAAGGAGTCCAGAGGCCACAAAGATGATCAGAGGGATAGAACACATCTCTTATCAAGGAAGGCTGAGAAAGCTGGAGTTGTTCAGCCTGGGGAAGAGGAGACTCTGGGGGGACCTTACAGCAATCTCTCAGTACCTATTGCGGGGCTGCAAGAGCGGCAGTAGAGGCACTTTTTTTACCAGGGCATGCAGCAAGAGGACCAGGGGTGATGGCTTCAGACTGAAAGAGAGCAGGTTTAGATAAGACATTAGGAGGAAATTCTCTACCATGAGGCTGGTGAGACACTGGAACAGGGTGTCCAGAGCAGATGTGGCTGTTCCATCCCTGGAAGTGTTCAGGGCCAGGCTCGATTGGGCATTGAGCAACCTGGTCTAGTGGAAGATGTCCCTGCCCATGCAGGCAGGTTGGAATTGGTTATCTTTATTGTCCCTTTTAATTCAAACTATTCTACAATACTGTAGTTGTCAGTTTAAGTTTACCTACATTTTAATGACAAACTGATTGCTATATTTTTTTAAGGAATGCTGCCATCAAATTCCAAAGATACTAAGTACCAGGACTTCAGGTTGAATTTAACTTTTCAGGTATTTTGACCCTCAATTTCAGGGCATGAAAAAATATACCCTTTTACCTGCCCTCATTTTATTTTCAGAGGTATGTTTTCAACACTTTTTTCCCCCAAAATAAATTCCCACAGAATTTTAGGTACTTGTAGTCAAAGGAGTTTAATTTGACCTCACTACAGAGGGGTACATGTGAACTCAATGAACTATCTCTATTGCTCAGCAGGAAGAGCAGCTTTCAGTAGTAGAATTGTATTACTCAGCTGGGAGTCAAGATTCCTTGAAGTTCACTAGATGACAGACATGGTGTTCTCCTATGTTGGGTGTTGGATGAAATGACAGAAGTATGCAGAACAGATCAGAGACAGCAAAACAGAGTTTCAGTGAAAGATGAAGAAGAAGGAAGGGAAGGCCAGTGGGATCAGTGCACATGCTAGTTCTCCACAGAAATCTACCCTCAGCTTAAATTCATCTTTTCCTTGTAAATCACCAAGGTTGATTTCCTTGTAAATCAACCACTAGAGGATGTTGCATAGCTGTTGCCCTGATCCAAATCTCTTGCACGTGAATGTTATGCAAAGGTGCTTGGCATTCATAGGCTTTTTGTTTAACAGAACAAACTAATTCTTTTTGCTCTTTTGAATATCTAAAATTACTTCTTCAATAATACTTTTGAAGAAGTATGATTGAAGAATCATACTTCAGTTGTCTTCAACATTAGATCTATTTTATAATTTACCTCCCAGTTAAGCATACACCAATATCAAGGGGATGCATATTAACATAATGCACCAGCTCTTTAACCCTGGAAAATTAAAGAGCCCATCAAAAAATGGGAAACAATCTTAGAAGCCTGCCAATTGTTTTGATGAATATTGACATTGAAAGGAAACTATAAAGGTTCTGACCATGTTAATGAAAGATCAAAGAAGATCTGAATCCAGGACATAGATGTATGTGGTTAATGATGAGTGGTTAATGAATATGCATTTGACCAGCACTGATGCTCAGTTCACTCCCAGTACAGTATATGACACAACTGGGACTTTCAGTATATCACACAACACACCACAGGTTGGGATTATAATATGTAAAGGTAGGTGAGTGCTATATGGCTGAAGTGAGTGTCAGTGAAAGTCAAATGTTCAGCCCTGGGATGCTGCTCTCCAGCACTGTCATCATAAAAATCTTCCACAGCTCCACCAAAATATCCTCAATTGGTTTAATGAGGTGGCCTGCATGTTCCTGTTGATTGCTCAGCACTGCTGCTCAAGACAAAGCAGAGCACTTTGCAGGGCAGAGTGTGGGTCTGGCATAGACGGTATAGTTAGATATGGAACAGTAAAAATCAAGCTAACCTACACTTCTTTAATCACTTCTGATAAAACCAGAGTTACAGTATTTTCTTTCCATGCCCAAAGTACAGCTTTACTGAATGACAAGCTGTCTTCGCTCTGTGGAAAAAGCATAGTGCCCTTTGTTAAATGAGTTGGATAAATCATGATTTTGCCAGATTACTAGAGTAATTAGGATTTTTTTCTGACAAAGACACTAAACTTCAGATGACTCTAGAATTAGACCACTGTTTTGACACTTGACAATGAACATTTATAAAGATTATTTCTGCAAGCTAATGGAAGTTATGCACTATATATCTACAGGATTACATGTGTTATAGAACCAGTCACTGATGCACCACTGAAGTCCTTCAAAGCTGCTATACGATTACATCACCTGCACTTTTCTGCAGCACCATATTATATAGAGCTACTTAAATTTTAGATTTTCTACACCTGTGAACATGCAATACATAATGTATAAAACATGTAAAAATATTTGCAACTCTAGCCAATACATCTTCACATAAAAGTTTTGCTCTTCCATTATCCACATAAGGACACAATGCCCTCCCAGTCTGGAAGTTTCAATCAATTCAGCTGAAACAATATTAATTTTAGGAATATGAGATAGGAAGATAGCTTCTTCTTTGCCTTCCTAGGTGGTCAAACAATTAATATGTGGTTTTTTAAATTATAATATATATTTCTATATATAAAAAAAGATCTTCTATTTTTCACAGGATCGCAGAATAAGCTGAGTTGGAAGGGATCCTAAAGGATCATTGAGTCCAACTGTTGACCTGCATAGCACCATCCCCTCCATATGAAGTTGAGAAATGAAGAACATCTTTAAAGAAGAAAAATCAATCCTGTAAAAAAACCAAATCACCCTACCAGCTTCTTACTCTTCCCTCTCTTCTCTTCCCCTTTCAGCTTTCTCTTCTTTTTCTTTCATTATCAGAAGGTATTCAGTACTCATTAAAGACATTAATAGGAACTAAGAGGAGAACTCCACACTAATTACAAAGCAAAGTAATTCATTTTTCCAGAAATATACTGATGCTGAACAAAAAGAAAACAAACTAACAAGAATGCCATAGTAACACAGTCTGACTATTAGAAATGTCCGCTCAGGCATGGTAAAAACATTAAGGCTCATATCCTACTGTTCTTAATTGCCTTAGGCTGCAACATTAGGGTGGTCAGACAAAGACTAACAAGAAATAAATGCCAAATCCTCCTGGACCCAAGCAGCAATGTCATGAGTAAGAAAGCGTAGTAAGTATCACTTTAGCAGGCAGAGTCGTAACAGGCTTTTCCATAATCAATACAGAAATTTATTCATTGATATTCATTGATCAATCCTAAGCTAAACTTAGGCGATAAACCTAACTAACAGTTAGGTTTACTAACAGTTGAATGAATAGTTTCCAACCACTCTTTCCCTTTTGACATCTTTACACAGTCTTTACAAAAAAAATGCAGACTGCTCAATATAGGAAGTGTTACACTAATCAAAGATTGCATAAAAGAAGCTAAGTTAGTATAGAAGGTTAGAAAGTACTTTCCTTGCTAATTCATAATTAAGATACGTTTCATTTTTTTAAAAAAATCTCTATTCTTCAACATCTGGTACTTCTACAGCACTAGTGGTGAAGACCTCTTCTTCCTTATTTCTTTCCTCACACTATTGCTTACCATGATTCTAAAATTACCTTGAATGCTATAAAACCTATAATTTCTCAAGACTGGGATTCCATTATCTTAGTTACTCTGAAAACAATAAGGCCACTGAAAAGAAAGTACAAACCTCTACAACTTTACTTGAGGTCCTACTTTCCTCCTCTTATGGAGTGTTAATGATGCTAAAAAAATATTAAAAATTAGATACAACCCTCCCTTCCTCCTCCATACAGGGCTAAATTCACAGTGCTTTGGCAGAGAAGTTGCTGCACTACATAGGATGAGGTAATGAACTTCCCTGTATGGACACAAGACCAGGCCAGGATTGCAGATGAAGACAAAAGAGACACAGGCAATGACTCTTAAGCAAGAGCTGGAGTGAAGAGCTGCCCAGGCAGAAGCAGACAGCAGACACAAAAATTAGGAAACACTGAGTGACTGTGGCTTATGGGGAACTGAGTTTTTTAAAAAAAGGAACTACCACAGGCAATGCCTGCTACCTGGAAGTTTCTCAGCAGAGGTACTTTCCCCAAACAGTAAGACAAAAAGGTATTGAACAAACATGTGTGATGGGGTGTTCTTACTCAGCTCAGTTTTGATAGTGAAAATTCCATGAGATTCATGTCCACATCTATTTCTCCACAAACTCCAGTGCATTATCCAGACTTCCTGGCTTTGATGCACACGGAGTCCACATACAAGACTGCTTTCAAAACAAGTCAAACAAAATGTGCCTTGGTGATTTTTTCTTGTTGTAAAAAGTGCAAGATTTCATCCATCAGGTTTCATAAAACGAGTTTCAGAGGAAGATAATGCCACATTCAGGCAAAAACAGGGCAATATCCCTGTGCTCAAAATGGGACCGCAGCCACACTCCAAGCTGACGGGAGTGGTGGAGACTGGACAAAAAGTGTGCTGTCCTCATGCCATTAGAGCCCTAGACACAGCAGACCCTGCCACATGACAGACGGCCTGCTCAGCACTGTCTCTGGCAGTTGAGGACTGTAGGCATGTTTTTGCAGGTGGTCATTTTGCACACACAGAATTCCAAGCCTCTGCAATAGCTGTCATCCAAGGAAACTTCTCCCCAGGTCAGACAACATGAACACTGCACATGGTATTTCAGGCATTTGCTGATTTAGGAGAGGACAAAGACCTTTTTGCTTTTTCCACATGTCAGCATACTAATCCCACAGCTTTTTCCCAGTGTCCTGCTAGCTATTCTCCCCTAGCTTGTTTCTGAAGCTGTAGCAAGCTTTTGTTACTCTAAGCAGCTTGAGATTCCTGAAAAGAAATGAGGAGACTGATTAAAAGTGCAACTATAGTCAAAACCACTTAATAAACTACATCATCCAAACACAGTCAGTGTTGTTTAAGGAGTATAAGTCAACAAGCAAACAGGAAACCACAGTTCAAAGCAACAGGAAACCACAGAATTTTCCATGTTCATAAAATGCTCTGAGATCTGATAAAAATTGTATACATTTGGGGAAAAGTATTGCACAACATTGGCTTCCAATGTATGGAAACTGTTCTGAAATGTAATCCTTTTCTGGATGGCAAATAACTGACAATACCATCTTGAAGATAAAATTATGAAGTTGAACAAACACACTCAGTGCACTTGTGTAATGACTATGACTTCAGATTTTTCTTTCTGTCTTACACACAACTTTCAGGTACAATCTATATATACAATAACAACTTTCATATCTCAAAACAAGATTTGAGATAGTAAAAAAGTGGAAATTACAATCATGTAACCAAATCAAAATCTCTCCCATCCCACCAATGGTTTATCTAGTTCTACATCCACATTTTTAGACCTTAGACCGGTTCTTGCTGTTATGTTTTGGTTTATTTGAAGTCAGCAAATGTTTACAAAGTTGCTACAAAAAAGCTTGTTTTCTATATACAGTTATCAGTTAATATGTGTAACTGCCTATTTAGCTATAAGTTCAAACTATAAGTTTTACAGACTGTGCTCTGTAGCTATGTAACACTGCATAGGCAGTGCCTTCAAGCACTTTCTAAGCTGTTTTATTTCTATTTAAGAATCAGCTTTTAGTATTAGATTTTTAAGCACTTAGGAGTTAGCACAGCATCACAAGAAATAACTGCCATTTTTCAGGATTTGAGGGGAGCAAAATTTTCTAGAGACTTTCACTAAACCTGTTAGGTTAAGTAAAAAATACATTTACCTTTGCCAGAAAAATAATTGTATACTGTCTCTTACGTCTGCAAGGACCTGAAGTTTTAACCAATTTGTTTCAGCTTGAAGTAGAATATTGCACAATACTTAAAGAGAAAAAAGGTATAGGAAGTCAGTAGAAAATAATTTAGTGATTACCAGAAATCTATTATCTTTCAAATGTTAGTGCCTGTATAAAGACTAGTGAAAATCTGTTAGCCATTTGGACAACAGAGGGAAACGCTGCACTCTATTTTCATACCCTAATACCCCACACTTTTGAAAAGAAAAAAAAAAACAATAAAAACCCCAAACAACAACCTTGCAACATTTTACTGTGGGCTAAGGAGTATATAGAAAATATGTATGTATACAGCTAAATGCAAAGAATATAGTTTTATACAAACCACATTAAATTTGATGCCTATGAGCAGACAGAACTCGACTTAAAGTCAGCAACTATAGACTTTCGTTACCAGAAAAACTGTTCCCTTGAATTATTGCATCAATTAATAGCAGTTTTATATTACACAGCCCACAAGTCAGGAAAGCACATAACTTCAAATATTTCTGAAATCAATTCCTTTTGGTAACATTTTGGCACATCCACTAAGATGCATGACATCTTCAGAAGGGTAACAGAGCTGGTGAAGGGACTGGAGCAGAAGTCATATGAGGAGCAGCTGAGGCAGCTGGGGGGATATAGCCTGAAGAAAAAAAGAGACTGAGGGGAGACCTTATCACTGTCTACCACTATCTCAAAGGAGGTTTTAGCCAGGTGGGGGTCAGTCTCTTCTCCTGGGTAAAAAGTGATGGGATGAGAGAAAATAGCCTCAATTTGCACCAGGGGAGGTTTAGAGTACGTATTGAGAAAGAAATTATTTATGATAAGGGTTTATCAAGTAGGGTGCCCAGGGAAGTGGTGGACTCATCATTCCTGGAAGTGGATATGGCACTTGAGGACATGTTTTAGTGGTGATCATAGCGCTGGTTCTAGGCTGATTGTTGAACTTGGTGATCTTACAGGTCTTTTCCAACCTCAACAATTCTACAATTCACAGGTATGCAATCCTATAAAATAGTCTGTTTGGGGAACAAATGGATGTCTCTGTATGTACCAATCTCAACCAAATGCTCAGGAAGCCCACACACAGTACCTTCCAGAGAAGGAAGGGAAAGAAACGAGGTAGAAGAGTTTCATACAAACAGGCACTATAAGACAAACACGGACAGCATTTAAAATGTATGTATATTGCCATCACATAAAATCCCAAGAGTTAGGATTACCATATCCAGGGAAATATAGCTCTTGCTACTGAACAAACATGAAGACAAAAGAGATAGTTTACCTAATTCCTCTTCCATCTGAGCTTACAATTTGTGAGGGACTCATGAAGCATCTTAGTAAACTTTAGAAGAGTAAAGAGCTTTCTCCACAGCACAGATTTACACTGAGCTGTAGGACAGCACAGACATTACAGTCTCACAAATTTAGTAAAATCAACAGCATGGAAGGTGGCAGAGTTGCAAAGTTGAGGACAAATCAGTGCCCACTACTTAAAATTAAGGCTTATATAGTACAACAAAGAAAAATCCCAACAAAACTCTTAAATTTTTGGTATAATGATAGTGAACATGGAGCTCTTTACAGTAAAGATTAATAAAGCTACCTGTAGGTTATGCATAGGGAAGTGTTAAACAGATTAAAAAAAAAAAAGAAGGAAAATAAATACTGGATTTGCTTTCACTTCTGCAATTCTCTGGGTTTGTTTTAAATGCCTGTTCTCCAGTGCCCCCATATTATTGTATGCTGCTTATATTGTATGCTGCTCAAGTTCAGCAAGTAGGCAACCAGCTGAAGTGTTGCATTCCCAGCAATAATTCATCACTGACTGTGAAAGTTACTCCCACAGCTGAATGATGGTCTATGTCTCTAAGCTTTTCCTTTTTTTGTCCTTCCACACAACCTTGAAAAGCTCATTTGCATAGCAGGAATCCAGGGAGAGTTCTGGGGAAAAAATGAGGTAACAAAAAGCATATTATCAAGTACTCTGCTTTATCTTCCTTCCTTCCTTCAGCTCTTACTTCAGTTTAGTAACTTATTCCAAGAATATAGGTATAGGTATAGGTATAGGTATAGGTATAGGTATAGGTATAGGTATAGGTATAGGTATAGGTATAGGTATAGGTATCTTCAGAATTTTTCTAGGTACCTAAGTGATTATTCCTCTCAATTGTGCAAGTAAGTGGACAAAGGTATCTCTCAATAAATGTTTACCTTAAGTTTGTTTTAATTACAAAATTGGACAGAACTAACCATTAGCTTTTAATAGCTTAAGAGCAGCTAAACTATGTTAGGTAGAATTTTACAATATATTATAAATTTATCCATAGTGAAAACACTAAGAAATCATGACACTAAAAAACTATAATTTCTTCTTGAATTTTGCTCTGTGCAAAAATTCCCGTCAGGAATCCAAGACAGGATTTCTTCTCTGGCTAGAACTAGAAAATTAATTTTAAGATGTACAGTTATTTTCCACATCTAGTCACTAGAAGTACTTATCAGAAGTAAACAAAAATTCCCCAACTTAATGTCAGGTTCTAGTCTATGAACAAAGAATCCTGAAATAACAGTGTAATGAGATGTTTCCGAAAGAAGTCTAGATATTAACATTCCTACAACAGCCCTTACATGCAGTAAGCTAAGCTACGCTGTATCTGGAATAAGAAATAAGCAGGCAATGAACTGTCTAAAAACATTCGTTTCTCTCCATTCTACAGCAAGGAAATCCAGCTTAGCCACACTTGCAACACAAGCAGAAAAGAGAAGAAAGCAGAAAGGAAGAACTAACGTTACTCATGCTTGTTAGTAAAATAAGTTTAGAAAGGCCCAAAAGCAATCCACAACCAGGCTTTCTAGTTAGTTCCCCAGTTCCTTGATACTCTCTGTACAATTTTTCCGTTGCAATCTTTATCTAAAATCTCCCTTCAATGGAGTTCTGACAGTCAGACTACTCTTAGAGAACCCATGTAAATATTTTAATGGAGAATATTAAGTAGTTTAACTGCTTAGCTTGAGTTTCTACTGTTATTTAACAGAGTACTTTATTTACAAAGTCATGGAACAATTAAGTTATAGTTTCCTGTCTTCCTGCACCACCAGTTTTCTTGAGTTTAAATAAATGGATATTTTCTATACATGGTCCTCGGGAACAATATCTATAGTCTTCAGAATCATTACAAGAGCTACAATTTAAAGGGGGGTGGGCAAAAAAAAAAAAATAAAGAAGCCCCTTAGACCAGCAGCACAAGCACAGCTCTCCAAACAACAGAAGCTGAGAGAGCCAGAGCACAAAGTTGCTTTGGGATCCAGAGACACTGCTAGTGAGGCAGGAGTTTGTGTGCTGCTTTACAAGCGGGCGCAGCAGCAGTCTCCTTACCAGGGGCATGGAGAAGGATGAGGAAAATGAGGAGGAAGGCTCCAGATGGGACATAATTTTCAATCTCTGCAATCTCCAGAATGCAAGCCTATTCATGACCTGCATATTTTCCTTTTCACATTTCACAAACACCCTCAAATCAATTAATGGATTCTTGAAGAGCTGAAATTCAGTAGTTTCCTTTGCAAAATAATTTTCAGCTTGTGATAAGGACTGTTTATGCCACTCATAAGTAACTAATTAGACCAATTGATGCTGACTAAACAAGGTAAGAATTAAGCCAAATTGCATGGGGCCACTTAGGCACTGTTTCTGAGGCAGAGATAGGTAGAAACAGCACCTTGCATGGTCTTTGATGCTAATCATAGTGGTCAGTGGGATTTAAGGGTCATACAACAACACTGGTAGAAATGCCAGCAGATTCAGAAGACTGACAGACTGAAACTCCTCACTTTGTCCTGACATGAAAGCATAAGACTGTCTGTAAATCAACATCCTCTGTTCTAAAGTTTGATTAGATCAATTTAGTGGATGTAATAAAATCCTTCAGCAGCACTGACAAGTGTCATCATGTACAGATAATGCAGTATAAAGGAAGTGAGAATAGAGGGATGGCACTAGGACATGAAGATATGTAAATCATTGAAATAATAACAGTGGCAATTCTACATAATCTTAGATTCTATAAAATACAGCAGAGTTCAATAAACAACATAAACACAGTATTTTTCTGATTTGACATTCAGTGTGATTTTGCATGCTCCATCAACTCGCATCACTGCTTAGACAAGAATTTCTGTTCTGATGGCTGTATTTCACAGCTATGGAGCAAAGTGGCAAAGCTAGGGCTTTTGACAATAGACTGATGAGAATTCTGGAACCTAGAAAATAATAGAAGAAATACAAAATCATAGAATCAAGTCATCATGTGTTTCCATTTAGATAAATGGCAATTATATGGTAACCAGTGATGCTATTTAAAAATTAGCCTAACTGCTGTTTTTCTAATCATCTTTGACTTTGAGAGACAACGCTAAAATAATACTAGTCATAATTTTGTTATTGTTAATACTAGATGTCTTGGCAATTTGCTAACAGCAGAAAACCCAAGGAATACATATCCTCCTTGTTTATTACTCCACATTTGGAATTAGCCTTAAAGATATGTCTGTACTAAAATGGGGTTTCCTCATTTGGCATCACAGTCTTGACCAACTTCTCTTTGCTTTTTAATAGCTTTAATTCATCTCCTTATTGGCTCTAAATTTCCATTTTGCTTCCCTGTAGACCTTCATACAGAAATAATCACACCTCCTCACTACTTCTCACCCAATCAACCACATCCACTCCATCTTTTTCCACATCTCCAGATTATTAATTTTGACATGCTTTCTCCATGTGAAAAAGCTTTTTCTTTAAGTGGGCCTGGCACTTGTCACACCTTTAATTTCCAGCTTAAAACCCACAAACAACATATTTGACATTAAGAATTCATCAGTTAACAGTCAGTTTCAAGAGCTTTTCACTTAACCCTCAAAAATAAATACTCTGAAACAAACCACTAGACTACCACATGTTAACTGCAGATACCCCAAACCTGAATTCATGCTTCCACCAGAACCAGTGGAAGTATCAGAACTGATATAAAAAGAGGCTGAATAGACATGCATTTCATCACCAGGACTTCATCTTCAAACAATTTGCAATCCCAACCAGAGTGCTACAGTTGCATGTTAAGTTTCAAAGGAAAAAATAATCACTGTTCCAGATCAGAAGATGAGAACTGGATCATTTTATTTGTATCAAGGAATTGAATTAGACTCCTAGAAAGGTAAACAAATTAATTTTATATTCAGAAATAACAAATCAATTTGAATCACCCATTGACCACTACAGGAACTATAAAGACTCTTTAATTCACTTTCAGCATGTTATTACTATGCCAGCAAGTTTCTCCCTTCTGATAACTTACAGCCGAGTAAACACTATTGAATTTTGGATGCAGTGGTTGAACCTATATTGACCTCTAATGAGGAATCCCAGGTCTGTTTCCCTGATTGTTCACAGCACACTTACGCCAAACACTCTGAGACATCCAAATATCATTCCTGACAGGTAATGCAGTTTTCTCACAGGATCACTTAAGGTATTCCTAAATATGGCTCCAAATCCTGTCTCTCCCAATGACATGCTTTGCACTGTCAGGCAACCTCCCACTGTAGTGAGATGCAAAATAATGATAAGGGGCAAAATCCATTTTTAAATATACTAGTATGAACATACACCAAGCATGGAGCAAAGAGTGCTCTGCACAGTCCACTACAGCAGCTGACAAGGGAAAAGTTAGGTTTGCATAGTAAGCATCAGTCAAGGAAGCACTTATGTGAAGTACTATGCCATGGGGATGAACCTCAACAGGCAGAGAAGGGCAGTCACACCTGGACTAAGCTGCTCATTCCACAGATAAGCAGCTCATGAGGAGAGAGCAGTCAATACTGTCTACTTGACTTGAGCAAGGCTTTTGACACCATCACTCATGTCCTCATTGACAGATTCAAGAAGTGTGGACTGAATGAGTGGACAGTGAGGTTGATTGAGAACTGGCTGAAAAGCAGATCTCAGAGGGTCAAAATTATTGGCAAAGTTGGAGGCCTGTCCCTAGTGGTGTCCCCTAAGGTTCAATACTGGGCTCTAAATGTTTAACTTGTTCATCCTTGACCTGTAAAAGGGGGCAGATTTCTCCTCAGCAAATTCAGTTATGATACTATGCTGGGAGGAATGACTGACACCTCTAAGTTCTGTGCAACCCTTCAGAATGACCTTGACAGGATGGAAAGACAGGTAGAGAAGAACAATCTGAAATTCAGCAGGGGCAAATGCAAGGTCCTGCACTTGGGGAGGAACAACCCCAGGCACAGGCTCGGCCTGACCCACTGGGGAGCAGTACTGTGGAGAAGGACCTGGGTGTTCCAGTGGACAACAAGCTGCCCATGCACCAGCAGCGTGTCTGGGTAGCCAAAAAGGGGGGCATTAGGAAGAGCATTGCCATGCAATGGAAAAGCAGGTTATGGAAGGTGATCCTGCCCTTGTACTCGGACCTGGTGAGGCCTCTCCTAGAGTGCTGTGTCCAGTTCTAGGCTCCTCATGGCAACAGAAACATGGAGCTCCAGGGGTGGGTTCAGCAGAGGCCACAGAGATGATGAAGGGTCTGGAGCATCTCTCTTATGATGAAAGGTTGAGGGAGCTGGGGCTGTTCAACATCAAGAAGAAATAACTGAGAGGGCATCTCATTGGTGTATACAAGTCTGGAAGGAAGGGTCAAAAGAAAATGGACCAGTGGTAGACCATCTTCTCAGAGGTCCCAAGCAATTTGACAAGAGGCAGTGGGCAGACACTGATGCACAGGAAATTCCACCTGGACATGAGGAAGAACTTCTTTATTGTGCAGTGACTGAGCGCTGGAACAGACTGCCCAGAGAGGGTGTGGAGTCTCCCTCACTGGGGATACTCAAGAGCTGTCTGGACACAATCCTGTGCCGTGTGCTCTGGGATGACCCTGCTTGAGCAGGGAGCTTGGACAACATGACCCACTGTAGTCCCTTCCTATTTTACCCATTATGTGATTCTGTGAAGACAACAGTTCTGGAAACATGAAACGACATCAGTACTAGCCACAGGTATTGCTACTGAAATAATGTAAAGAAACATTTTCTCACTGACAGCTCATGTACTTCCTTTGATTGTGCTGGTGGAGGCTGGTAAAGACAAAGTGTTATGTGTTGTACTGGAATTAGATTAGCAACCACTTTGCAAACAGCACTTCAAAATTTAGCTTATGCTTCTGAAAGGCACTTATGATGACCTTAGTTCCAACCCCAAGATAGCAGGTGGGCGTCAGGGCTTCACTCAGATGAAAATAATTTTTTAAAAATCAGGTCTCAGAACACTGCTTAGCATTTTGAAAAACTGAGCAAAAAAAAAAAAAAAAAAAAATAAGGGTAGCACACAGTTGGTGCAGAAGTTTTGGCTCCAACTGCCTACTTTAGAAGCCTATACTTACCAGCTCAATAAAAATATTCAGTAATAAATGCATGCTACTACAGTTAAGAAGCATCTAAACAAAGAGCAAGAACCAGTGTTTTTAAGAGCTAGTTATCTTAGCATGCATTTTTTTAAAATTAACAATTTTCCTTACATAGTACCTGAATGAACTGGTAGGGTTCCATACCTTCAAAACCTATGTATGAAACGAGAACTAGAAAAGCCTCCCTCACCCCCACCTGTGCATATCAGAACAGATATTAAATGTATCACACCAAGCCCCAGTGTTTCTGTACCCATGATATAAATAGTGCCCAAAACCTAGCAGGCTCATTAGCTACTTACAGAATGCTTCATTGCAAAATCAGTTTTAAAGAAGGCTGCATTTAAAAACATTTTAGAGCTGTATGCTAAACATGGTATAGTCTTCTCAAACTGGAGCACTTAGGTGCTCCCATGGTTATGTCCAAAAGAGGCTTAACTGAAGCATCAAATACTGGTCAATATAGCAGAAACTGCTATTTCTCACTCACTAACAAGTTTTGTGTTTACAAACAGACTGGTTAATACAGTAAATAGAATGCCATGAGCAGGAAGTACTCATACCATAATTAATTGCAAAATCTTTTCCAATGTTACAAGCAAATGAAGAGTAACAGTTCTTCAGGAAGATGAACAGTACAGATATAAGAAAAAATAATCTACGTTTTCCTGAATAAGCAAATTCTTGGGTTTTACAAAAACATTAACCAGTGGCAGAAGTACAAAGACAAAAAGACAAACATGATGGTGAAGCAGAAGGCAATGTCTGCAAGATTTAGATGTGAATTCCATCTGTAAAGGCTGACTTAGCACAAGTGATTTGAGGAGGACCATGTCCATCTCTGAGTACTCAAGACCAGCAGTATTCTTTATATGTTGGATTTGCGGTTGTTACTAAGGAGAAGAAAAGGACTCTTTAAATATATTTTAATGCCAAGTAAAATTGTTCTTTGTAAAGAACAATTATAGAAGAGGCAGATTGTCTTTCTCTGTCTAAGAACTTCACCCAGAATAATATTAATTCTCCAGTTCTGCTAACAATAAAAGTGGCATATTTGAAAGGGACCCTATAATACTCATCATTCCATTCCAGTAACAGAAAAAGCTACATTCCAGTAGCTTTTTCTGCAGTCTGATTTTAAAAACTGTAATTAATGTGGACAAAAGAGGAAGCTTTGTTGTTGTTTTTAATTTCTATGTCATATTTTAGCTGAACAAATGCATGAGCCTCAGTAAAAACTACTTCAGATCTTAAGTAGCCTATTAAGATCCATTGTAAGAGACATGGGCAGCATTTACATTCAGATATGAGGTTATCTTAGGGAATGTAGTGCTCAGTGCTCGTTTCACAAAATTCAGCCAAAATGGACCATTCTTTAATCATGTACTTCAGCACCAGTATCTTTTTTATGAAAACTTCTCAAAGATCCTTTGTAGTTTTACTATCATATGTAGCCAGACGTACTATCTGAGCTCTGCAGTACTTCTGAGAACCATGAGTACCTATGACTCCAAACAGCAGGACACCATCTATTCCCAAGCACTGCTAATAGTTTCCTAGTAAAAATCAGCTCCTCCACATGTCTAGATGAAGAAAAGGGACTTACACTCAAACGTTGAAAAAGCACTTGGAAATCAGTATCCAGAAGCTGAAATTAAGTTAAATCCAACAGAAGTGTTCCTGTCTAATTGCAGGTTAACTCTTTTAGTCACACACAGTCAGAGAAAAACCCCCAAGTAGTGCAAAAGCAAGGATTAAAGCAAATAATCTGAATATGCACTTAGGACCCCAATTTACTGCATACAGCCAATTGACAAGATAAACACAGCACATATTATTGCATATGCTTATTTCTGTTAGTATGAGAAGTAACGTAAGATACCTGCCATGGCTGTGTACTCCACAGTAAGTCAGTGGAGAAAACAGGCTTTTTTCCTATATCACACAGTACATTCTTTCAGAATTATGGACTAGCAGTCTGTTGGAAATGAACAGGCCTAAGAAGTAGGCTTAAGAATTGTGAGAATACATGTCAAAGACTATTTATTTCATCAACACTTCATTGTAAAGTGTTGACCATTTAAAGCTTATTCTTCAGTTTTCAAAACTCTGCGAAGATATCATATGTCCTGTTACAAGAGATTCAAGATTAATCGTGGATCCATACAGCATACTATTTACACAATAAGTAATTTCAAAGCACTTTAAAAACCCAAATTCTATACCCAGCAATATAACCTATTATCATTTGGGTTTAGTGAGGTTTTTTGTTTGGGTTTGGCTGTGGTGTTATTTTGTTTTGCCACAAAATACACTATTCAAAGGGGAAAAATAATACCATTTCTCAATAAGCTGAGATTCAACCTAGTGGACAGTCACAAAAAACCTTTCCAGACCTGAGCTTCAAAACTGAGGAGCAAAGTTCAACAGGAGTAGGTCTGAGTTCAGACCTTTTTAAACATTTCCCACCAGAGTAAACAGACACCACTGTAGTAAAAAGTAGGTCTCTCCCACCTGTAGTCGCCCTTCCCTTGTGCACACCCCTGCATTTGCAGTCAGCTAGGTCACAGTACAGACGTAGCTCACTGCACAAACATTGGTGCTGTAGTAGACAAACGGAGGAAGCAGTGCTTGCTTTCTGTGATTCCCACCATTTGGTGGCAAGATCTGTGAAAATTAAATAATCAGGATGTTTGAAAAGAGCACAACCACAAACATCAGCAAAACAGTGCCAGTGAATCATCTGCATGTATGTGGAGGAAGAAGAAAAACCTGAGAGGAGCTATGTATTTCAACTTCTGCCCTCTCATTACAGAAAACAAGCAATGCAGTCTGCTTAATTTACCTAACTTGATAATCGTTACTTAAAAACCAGAAATCGTGACTAGTTACTGGAAAGGTCAATATAAGTTTGTATCTGGCAATCCAACATCATCTATTGCATGTTTAAACAGTATTTTCCTAGACAAATTTTTTAACGATGACTGGGATTCATCACTACTTGCCACCAAAAAAGTGTATCAGAGCACAGCCTGTTGCCAGAAGCATGATTGTGATGCAGTCCCAGAAAATCAATATAATATTGAAACACAGTTCAATTACTTCACCAAATGGAGCAATGCCACTACCAGGACTCTGTGTAGATAAAACAGAGCTCAACACTGCATAGTGCGAGGACCAGGTAGAATAAACCCACAGCTCCCTCTAGCCTCTTCTCCCCTCTAGTATTTCTGTCCTGAACACAATACTAATTTTGGTGGATCTCACATGGCTGAGCCTTGGGAAATATAAAAACTTGAAACAGAATGGTAAAAGAAGTCTACTATCAAAACTGGATATAAAGCAGATTATGAAAAAGGTTTTTCATAATGCAATGCTTTCATCACCCATTACACCTTAAGACTGAATATATCTGAAAAAGCCTTGCAGGAAGAACAGCACAAAACCCTGAGCTAGAAAGCATGTTCTTTGAAAATTTTTTTTACAGAAATCTTTCACCTAAGTGGGGCTTTTAAATAGGGCATTTATATACATGTTTCATGGTATCTTTAAATTAGAAGAAAAAAAATAGAAGAGGTGGTGTCTGGGGGTTTTTTTCCACTTTAAATAATAAAGAATACTTAGTTTCTTTGTTCACTGTCACAGTTAACTGTTACTAACACTATTACCACACACACAGGGAAGCCTGAGAGTCTTCTCCAGTGCAAAACTGTCTCAGATAGGAAGCGCACACTGGTAAAACACAGGCACATGTACACATACTCATTCAATGTCCATTTGAGGCCTAGTCGCAGCCTGCCTGGGTATGAACACACCAGACTGGTTTCCTGGGTAAGCACCTCTTAACTTTTAACCTCTGGACTAGCAGAGACCTTGGTCCTTGGTAATTATTTTAGGCCTCAACAACTTCCAAATTAGAGACATCTAAAGGAGACGAAGAACAAGGTTCTAGTCTAGCTGAAGTATCTGCATTGTTTATATGGTTTGGAATACCTTGGAAAACCATAGCTTCAACTAAAACAATGTCCAAGGCACTTATACTAATGAGAACCTACCAGTAAATTAGTGTTACATCATATGATAATGCTCTTCACTGAAGTACACTAGTGCATAGACACAGATTTGAAAGGCAATGATTTAAAGTGATTAGCTAAGAGCCTTTAATCAAATTACAGTTTTATGATACAACCATAAACCTTAAATGTTTTGCAACAAAAATTCCCATAAATGTGATATCTAAATTCAACTTAAAATTTTTACTAATTAGCAGGCAGAAATACTCTGCTCAGCTCTAGTTAAATGTCATTGCCTTCCCTGATTAGAAGGGCTGACTTGTTACAGAATTATAAGCCACTGCAATTTCTGTGGCTCCAAG
Source organism: Melospiza georgiana (assembly GCF_028018845.1). NCBI lineage: Eukaryota > Metazoa > Chordata > Aves > Passeriformes > Passerellidae > Melospiza > Melospiza georgiana. The sequence goes on from NC_080465.1 coordinate 44,057,011, forward strand.
ACTGTGTATTTCCTTAGATACTGGCTCAACATCTAGTTGAGTCCTGCAAAGATAATGGTAACTGAGGTAGAGCAAACACTGTTTTGGAAAAAGAAACCACAAGAACTCATATAACACACACACACATCTGATGCTTGCCTTGAGAGTAACAATAATGAGAATAAATACTGAGAATAAAAATGAGAATAATACTGATAATAAAAATAATCCCAACATAATGAATCAGAAGGACTTAAATGTTTATTTTCAGCAGAAGTAGGATTTTTCCAAAAGGGTTGGCCTATAAAATCTTGATAACGCACGGAAATACCAAAACAGATCAATTGCAACCTTAATTCATTACAAATACCTTCACTAAATCAGCAATCATCACCTCATGATGCTCAGGACATGCATTTATGTTTCACCAGGCCAGAAGATCTGGCCTGGTTCAGATTTCTTATGCTTGTTTTGAAGTCAAAGTGACTGTGACAGAATATAATTTAAACATGGTAGAAGTCTACACATATTGAAAAGTAGTTTATTAACACGCAGTCTGTTTTGGTATTTATACATTACTAATTCTTTACAGAAAACCAAGTTTTGTCATCTGTAAAACTTGTTATACTCTCCATTCTGCTACAGAAGACAGCATAAACTACTTTGCTGCCATTGCTCTCACATAATAAGCACCTCATTTTACCCCTGAGATGGCAAAATGGTCAGGACTTGCAGTAACACTGAACTACTACCAAGAAGCTACGCCTTCCGCTCTACTACTTCAAGCATTTCTGTGGAGCACAGCTGATAGAAGTATTGCTAAAACAAAGTCTGGGGGAAGCTACCATTAAGTCTTGTGGAAGGAAAACAGGTCAAAGAATTTGAGTCTGGAAAAATTCAATAACACTTCTGGGTCCCAACAGCTTTACAGTGTTCATGTGTTGTTACCCAGATGGAGAAAGCAAACTGAAACATTTCAGCACAAGACTGTAGTTTCTCCTGTTTAAAGAAATGTGTTTGACTAACCGCACATACTTCAAATAGAGTAAGATCTAGGAGTGGATCAGCCAGTTGCAGACTACCAAAAATTAAAATACTTTTTTCTAGGCAAGTGCAGCACTAAAAAGTATACCCTAAAAGACTAATCTTTCTCGATATTCTCCAGTCAGCTTAAGAACCCTAGTATTCTAATTCTGCCATCTCAAACTGACACATATCATAACTACCTTTATGAGGATAGCATACTAAATATAGGCTAACAAAACTGAAGATCAAGTCTTTATAAAAAGACACTTTGACTAACATGACATGACAGAGATGAGCACATCTTCCAGAAGCTTTTACCTTGTAATTCCTTATAATTCAGCATGAATGATGGGAAAAGCAAGTAGCAAATTTAGATATTTGTCCACCGCTGTCATGTAAAGGCCATCATGTGAAGTAGTTATGGAGAAACTATGCATCAATAAATCAGGAATTAATACTAGATATTATGTTTAATAGGACATCAATTTCTGCATCTCTCCAGAATTCACAGCTGTGCAGCTTCCCCCATTGTGTTTGTAAAGAAGTGTATTAATTCCAGCCTAAACAACAACTGCATTCCTGTCTCTACTTTCCCTGCTCACAGATCGAAGTACAAGCTGTACCAATAACAAGAAAAATATAGTAACAGTTCCAACTTGAAACACAGTACTTACCTGGTCAATGCATACAACACCCTAGGCTGGGCTGCCAATATAAATCCTGGGTATGCTTTAGAGCTGTTATTTGAGGATTTTTAATGCAATCAGACTTCTGATTGCATTGAAGAAGACAGATGGTGCAATACTAGCAATGAACACATGAATACATGTAATGAACTAGGACAGAACACAAAATCCATGTTTTTCTGTTAAAGAATACTATATTGTATGTAGTCGATCCAACAAAAGGCTGTCCACAATGGTTATACCACTCAACAGTAACTATTCATGAGAACTTGTTTTATGCAACAGGAAGGAGGAATTGGGAGAAGTGAGACAGACTGGCAGATAGAGAAACAAGAAAGGACATTCTGTGCGTCTGGCCTATATAACCCACAGGGCTTGATACACTTACCTTCTGTGAGATGAAGGACACACACAAACATACAAGATACAGCAATAAGAAAGTGTCCTGAACTACTCTACATTTCTCTAGTTTCAAGTTTCCCCAAAAATGTTTAACAGTAGCACTGGCCCAAAGCCCAGTTACTCACCAGTTGGTTTCCACCACACACCCAATGGATAATTACCTGGCTTGCCTGATGGTACTGCATGTGCCAAACATTGCACAGCAGAACAATGAATTCTTCATTATATGTAATCAGACTAAGAAAGCTCCTGCTGGTTTGGCAAGCCAACTTCCCCCTCCCAAAGTTTTCTGTGTTCTAACCATTGAAATAGGTGAGATCTCCACCAGTCAGGTACTACAAAATCAGTCTACAAGCTCACACAGCATACCAGCGCCCATTAAACACTGAATATAAGACACAGACCATCACATGACCCAGGTACATTGAACTACCAATGATCTTGCAATTTGCTTATAGAATGCTCAATTTTTAGACCTTGGTAGAGTATAGAGTATCAACTGTTGAATTAAAAGCCCAGTGCATCCTGGTGTAGAAATACTCTGAAATCCATGGGTACTTGCATTTAGTAATTAATTCAAAACAGCTACCAAATCAAGACCTCTGCTCTGAACAGTAACAGATGTCTGATACTTACCTACAGTTGCACTAAGTAGGTGCTTGCCCTGGCCTGGGTGTGCTCACTCAGATTTAGAGAGATACGGGCTTATCAGTAACACATTCCTACATTTCAGGGTTTGTCCTTCTTGTAAGAAGATGGTCTGCAAAGCAATTCTATATTGCAATACCCCAAAGCATACACTCTAAAATGTGTTTAATATATTCGCTAGCAAATTTAGTGTTCTTGACCTTAATGTGCCAAGATACCACTCAAGTCATCACACCAACAACTGTGTTTTTTAAGATTATGTCAGCTCTCAACAAATAGGGATTTGTAGTGTTTATTAAGAAGCTATGACAGTAAAACACTAGGAGAGCTGGAGTTCTGGAGACAAAATGTTTGCTCCTCTTCAACAGTTCAGTGGATTTGTAATATGATTAAGCTTAATCCAAACACCTACAAACACAGTATTGATTTTAAATCAATGAGAAGGCTTCCATTATTTTAATTTTACATAATCCTGTGTGTGATTAGCAATTTTAAGTGTATACCCCAAAAAAATTATCATATCATTTAGACTTTTGGCAGAAACATCACTTTCTTGGATACATAGACAGCTGCAAGTTTGGGCTTATTCTGCTCAAATTTTTTTAATGGAAGGGAAGACAACAGAAAAATAAAAACAGGCCTAACTAGCAAGGAGTCATTCCTTCCTACATCTTGACCTGTGACCCCAAGTGATAGCACAGAGACAAGGATGCAGCTGTTATCACCACACATGCAAGGAAGTCAATAAATTGAAGAATTCAAATGTCCTAAACAGCTAGAGGAGACATCTGTAACTCCCATAGTAATATGCCAATTTCACATCCGAATTCCTAAGTGACCAAAATACAAAGGACATGATTTGTAACTTTTGTAGACTGCCTCCACCTTGCAGTTTGCCAGATCATACCAGGTTTCTGTTGCTTTGGAACATGGATGAGTTTCCATTCCACTTTCAGACAAGCCCGGTAGGATGGATTATTTTTTCAAATCACTATACAAATTCCTAAGGATATGACTGTGGAAAGTTTTCACACGTATCTATGTCACATTTTTATCTAATAATTTGTATGAAATCTGACTAATTTTACAGATTTCATTCCTTCTAATTTCCTTAAGCTCTCAAGTGGATTCCCCAGTTTACTAGGGAACCTGCTGTGAGGCAGACTTCCTCAGAGCCTTCAATTTACTGAGAAATTCCCACGTAGTTCGACATTCTCTGAAGACTCCAGAAGAGCAGAAGCGAGCCTTCCTTGTTCTGGAATTTCACCCTAGCGCACTGAGTTTAAAGCACCCGTTTTCAAGACTGAACATCACCTAACAACCCGAGAGGGGTCCTCACAGTGAGGAACTGGGAGCCGAGACGGCTCTTCCAGAATTCCGATGTGGCTACGGCGGAGACAAACCTCTGCAGATCGTGGTGCGCCCCTCACGGATCGCACGGCTCTCCCCTCACGGGGCTGATGCATGGCACCGACTGCAGCAGGATTCCTGCTGCTGGCGCACCCGCCAGCGAGACCCCTCGACTCCGTGCGCATCCAGCAGCGCCCACAGCTCCGCGGGCGGCCGCTCCCACCCCAAGCCCCGGCACCAGCCCGGCGGCCCCCGCGACATTCTTACCCCATGGCGGCCGGCAGCGCCTGGCACCGGTGGTGCCGCGTCCCCGGGGCGCTCCTCGCCGCGCCGGCAGCTCCGCAGCCCCGTGGCGGCGGGGCCGCTGCTCTGGGCTCGCCGCAACCGCCGGGGGCCGACCGGGGCCGCCCGCGCCCTAGGGAGCGCCCCCCGCGGGCCAGGCTCCCATGGCCACCGGCCCCGCCAAGCTCCCGCAGGCAGCGGCTCCGGCCCCCGGGCGGGCGGCAGCGGTGGCTTCGGGGACGGACGAGTCCCCTCCTGCAGGCGAACGGGGAGGCGCTCGCCTTCTTCGCGAGAGACTGGCGGCGGCTGCGGCGCTTCTCGCCGGGACGTGCGCGGCCGCTGAGGGCTCCGTGTGCCTCAGAGGCGGAGCGGGATGGGGCAGGCGGTGCGCACAGAGCTCCACGCCGACGCTCCCCCTAGCACCGCCGCCAGCAGCGTGGCGGGCACGGATGCATTTTCCCGAGAAGGCAGAGCGAGCCGTGGCACCGGCGCTGGCATCGGACTCCCGGCGAGAGGCCGCTACCGACGAGCTGCGGCCGCGCGTCGCCCGCGGGCACCGGGGCGCCGCGTTCCCCCGATCCGCCCGCCCGCCCACCCCCGGCTGCGGAGATGCGGGGCACCGCTCCTCCTTCCCGCGGTGGCGGGCCCGCTCCTCGCCGTCACGCCTTCTTCTGCAGCGAGCGGGCGGGCATCGTCCTGGGGCGCGGCGGATCGGTCACTGACAGCGGGCGGCGGGAGGGGCTGCCGCCGTCGAGCCCGCGCTGTTCTGCGGCGGGGCCGTGGGCTCAGCCCCGCCGGTGGAACGGAGGGAGGGAGCGATGGCCGCCTCAGGCGGTGCCCGGCTGCTCCGGCGCCACCGAGCCGCCGCTTGTGCCTGCTCGCATCCCCCGCCTCCGCCTCACACCTCCGCCACCGCCCGCTCGTCCCCTCGCGGCGGGCTGGCGCAGCCGCCGCGCGGAGCCCGCACCTCCGTCCCGCTCCTCCTTCCCGGGGAACGGGGAGGGGAGGGGAGGGAAGGGGCGAGAAGAGCGGAGAGGAGCCGCGCCCTGCCCTACAGCCCCGCGCCGCACGCGGCCACCGTGCTCCTGCCCGCGGCGGCACCTGCCCGCTCTGCCTCCATCCTCCGCCCGGGGAGCTTTAAATAGAACACGTCACCGCGCTCCCCTACGCACCGACGTCACGCCCCGCTCCCGGCGCTGACGTCACCGGGGTGCGGAGGATGATGTCAGAGTAGTCCACGCCGCCGGAAGCTCTTCTATAATAGGGAACGGCGGCGGGGGGGAGAGTGGAGCGGGGAGGGCTCGGGGTGCTGGCGGCGCCCGGGCCGCCTCCTCCCGCCCCCGGCCCCTGCGGCGCCGTCTCCACGGCAACGCCGCGCCCGGCGGCTCGGCGGGGAGAGCCAGTGTCGCGGAGTCACGGGCGAAGGCGGTGCGGAGCCCTCTCCGGAACGTGGCTACTGCAACTTCCCAGCCCTCTGCCTTGCGAAACAGGCCCCCGTCCCCATGCTCTACAGACACTCTGCAGACACTTAACACAGACGGCGTTACCGGAAAAACGGGGAAGAAACACGGCAGCCGTTCTAAAATTGTCCCCCCAAAAACCTACATCCCCGCACATCCATGCTAGTATACTATGGAAAGGAAAGAGCCAGCACTGTAGGCTGGATAGGACCTGCAACATTAGGCTGAGTTCTTCAGTTGTGCCATACAAACAGCAAGCTTCTAATCCATCACAGTTGCCCGAGCTCCAGCATCATGTATCATATATCTTGCAGGGATATACCTCATCTTAAGTTCTGCAAATACTTCCATTAACTCCCTGAGATTCCCTTAATTTGTAAACACTAGGTTTAACTACTCCAGTACACTGCCAGTGGCATTGGGACGCCCCAGGTGGAACATGCTCCTTGCTAGGATGTCTTTCAGTATATTCATGGCATTTTCTGCTTAAGTGAGGTTGTAGCTACCAGAGACATATTAAACTACAATGAGCATAAGAGGAAGATATTGATACTATACTAGATACCAATCGCCACATAAAAATTGAAGAAGCCCAGAATATTAACAGTGTGTGTTACACAATTTTACAGCATGATAAAACCAACCATGTTAGAACTGTTGCATTAACAAAGGGTTGCTTGTCCTCTCATAGAACCTCTATTACTTGTGACCAAGTGTATCCCATGAAGAGGCTGGAATAAAAGACAGCTAAAGCATTCACCTAACAATCTGATTTTCCTAGAGTCAGGATGCACGTTTCCAAAATTTATTTTAATTTACAGGTGCATGTTTTACAGACTTGTTTCAACATTTTGAGCTCTAAAAGTAATCAGCTATGGGAAAAGCAAGGATGATAAATTAAATATCAAGGCAAACCTACCCCAATCACAATCATAGGAAACCCAGCATGAATCATTACTATGGGAGTAACAGCAAGGCATACTGCCTTACAGAAAAGAACAGCTTCCTCAGTTGCCCATTTCTCATTTCCCACACACCACCTCATAAGCTACAGTAAAGGCACTGAAAAAAAAAAGAGCTAAAAAAACTTTAGTCTGAGTGACAACAGTCTACGGTTTGTTGTGTGCAGCACTGAGAACCTGCATAGTTATGATGAGGCTGCATTACTTTGCACGACTGCAATTGCTGTGGTTGGGCTTCACCTGCTAGCTCTGAAATAGGAAGTTCTATGTATTTTCCGCTAAAAATCAAACTATGTGTGCAGGCTTCTATCATAAAGTGGAGGTACTCTCTGGTGTTGGGGTGGGGGGAAGATGGAGATCCACAACTATTCCTTCTTCTATATGATTAGAGTGAAAAAGATCAAAATTAATGCCAACTAGGCAAGCATAAACAACGAGTAGCTTGTATGTACGTATTCACTGATGTCAAGTAGCTGGGAGTCTATATTCATTAGCTTCTGAAAGTCTGAAATGATACTCCGGCATGACCTGCAGTAATGGCAGGTCAACAGCAAGGAAATTAAGGTTTTAGTTTCATATGAGTAACTGTTGCATCAGTTTTGTTCTTTCAGCTCAAGCTTACACACTAATGCAAATGCTTCAGTATTTCATTATGCTCATAGTATTTTGTTTAGATATCACAAAGATGATTCCATCTGTCTCTGCCTTTCAACTTGTTCATATATTTGTCTTGCATGAAGTATACTTTTCTACAGCATGGATACAAACTCAGAAATCCCCAAGAATGAAGATAAAAGAGAAAAATATAAAAGTAGACAAATACACACTGAACCCTGCGGTGAAGAATAGTGTGTTCACTTGAGAATCAGAGGTGTGAACAGAATCATGGACACAAAAACGTGGAATATCAATAATGTCTTTATTGACTTGTGAAATAAATGAGCTGTATATTTCATGCCCTTCTGTAAATAATCAAATATGAGTACTGGTATGGATAAGATCCTGGGTAGGGGGACAGAACTGTAGGGACAAAGAAACCTTTACTTCAAGTAAATCTGATTTATTTTTCATTCTTAATTCTTCATTTAAACAATTTTTATTTATTATTATATTTAAGTGCAGAAAGTCCACCTAATTGATTACTTCTCTTCCATATTTATTGTTACATTGCCTCCAGTTCTGACAGGTTTCTCTAAGATTTAAACTTTGTCTCAATTAAACCCTTTTACAATCTTGATTAGTTTCCAGGTTGATTTTGTCAAGTTAACATTATTTGTCTTGTGGAAGAAGCCTCTGTTTATACTTGCCAACCTTACTGAAATCCCTTTTCTGTCTTGCCATTTCCCAAATTAATATATGATACAAAAACATGGTGATCTATGTCAGCTAAGGCAGAACTGTACATACAGATACAAAGTAAGCAAGCCAGGTGATTAATCATAATATTAACAGGAGAAATACACAATCACCTCATCTTGAAGACTGAAGTGATATAAAATGGAGAATTTTAACAGTGATGACAAGACTTTTAGCTCTAAGTTAATTGCTTTGGGGTTCTTCCCCTGGTATTTTAGAACGCTTCTCTGTCTAGAGCACTTTGATGGAGGCAGTCTTGAGCATGCCTGGAAATCATCAGCAGCTTAGTGGCTGTTCCTTCACAAAAATACCAAGTAATGCCACAATCAAATTAAGAGACGGATGGCTTCAGGCAAGGCAAAGCATGGGGTGGTGCAGGAGCAAGAGTGTTATGCTGCAGAGTTGGAGTAGCATAGTCCTGGCGTGTATATTCATAGCCAGCTATTGAGCTGCCAAACCCTGTTCTGACACTCTAGCCCAGGGTGGCCAACCAGCTGGGGCAACACCTGTAAACTTGGCAGCAGTTACTGCTATCTCTGAAACGAATGCTACTTTGAGTCTCTCGGTGGGATACCTGTAGATGGGAAAAAAACCCAGATGGCTGTGCTGTCTGAATCTCAAGCCTGCTGTGTATCAACTTGGCCACTGCTCCAAGTCCTGGAACAGCAGAAGTACAGAGATGGAACATCAAGAAGCACTACAAAGGTCTGTATTTTGCATAACTTTGCATGGTACCTGTTTTTTCTCCATGCAAAACCAGATCTGTACCACTTGATTGCACACTGGCTATGAGCTACCATTCCTATGGAAAAGACAGGGGAATCTCTAAATGATATTACACAGTGAAAATATTTCAACTGCAATTGTTTGTTCAGGTCTAGTTGACACACTCAAAACAAAAAAATTCTAGTTGCAGCAAACCCAGAAACTATTAAAGTGTTGTTTAGGGAACCTCAGAGCAATTATGTGAGAATAGAAAACTAAAAATTGGCATGTTTGGTTTATGAAAATAAAATTCAATATGAGATATTTTTATGTTCTCCAAATATTTTGGGTGAGGTTAATACCAGCAAGGGAGCAAAAAGAGTTATTAAATGGCAAAAGAATTTACAAGTTCTTCCATAAATGTTTTTTTTCTACTCCAAAGGTTCTTGCTCTTCAAGAAGCTCATACCTTCAGGAGTAGCCTTCCTAAACAGGCATTGGGTACAAAAGCAGAAATGACTGAAAAGTAATCACAGATGGCAGCCATCTCTGACCCCACCTGGGAAAAGATAGAGATAACTAAGGACAGAGACATTTTTGCTATAGCAGCTCACCGCCTGCAGGTCCTACTTCCTCCATGGGTCAGGGCTGAGGTACTACCACCCCCTTATAGCAGCGATTTTGTTCTGTTTGTACTGTTTGTTCAATACCAGGTGAGTTTAAATTCTGCAATTCCTAAGGAAACCAAAGATGCTTATGCCCATTGAAGGTGAGGGAGCCAGGACCTCACACTTGCCTGCCTTCTCATGCATTGCTGCTATTTAGTGTCTCCTTCCTTCTCCTACTCATTTATATCTTCTTCTTGCCCTCTTTTCTCCTGTCTAATAATGATTTCTCTCCCCACACACATGATTCTTTCAGTGAGTGGGATCACTTCTCCATCATTTTTCCTTGCAGGATCTGCATTTAATATATAAGTGGAGAAAAGAGGGGAGGAGAGTAAATGTCATCCTCTTCCCTGAGCCCAAGGTTTTTGTCTGCATTTTTATCAATCTAGAATAAATTTCACTGTTACATCAGGTGGGCCTGGAAGGATTCTGGACCAATTTCACAGCCCCTGTTTTTTCTCCTGGAATAGATAAAGAAACATAAGTGTTGCCTTATATTCAAGTAAATGTGGTACTCTCAAACTAAGACTAGATTTGATTTTGAAAGCAACTGTATGACATAATTCCCTGAGATGCCTTATGGTCCAATATTTCTAACTTTGTGCTGTTGCCACTGAATGCTAATTTTCCAGCACCCACTTCCAACGTTTCATTGTCTTGCCACCAGAAATGTATTGCACATCTCCTACACAGCTCTGTGGCAGTACACCCCTACTGGAATTTTTAAAAGATACTGATCCCTGACTAATGCTTTTATTTCTTACTTAGGTTTATCAATGGTTGCTTTTCCTCCAGTGCTTTTTCTGACCATACAGAAGGCACAGTTTATGCCACTAGACTGATTAGGTCAACTTGTCATTTCTGTCTTTTTACACCAAGTTTGCCTAGAGACATCACTAAGTTTGTTTTTGCAGTTTCAGCTGAAGATTTTTAGAATATTGTAAAATAATCACTGTGGTTTTTACATGTGAGTACTGAGAGAGTATGTATGCGAAGGAGGGAGGAGTGGGGGAAAGCATTTTTAAGCCTTGAGGTTCCTAATGTTCAACATCTGTGCATTCCTTGCATATAATTTGAGAATAGCCAATTAAAAGAAGACACAACTTCACAAATCTGCCCCTTTATCTGCCAGATGCAGGAATTCTGAATTGGGCAAGAGAATATGCAGGCTTGTAGCCAAACTCAAACTTTGCAGAGGCTTGAAACTCCTCACCAAGTTGCTGGGGAGGAAACTGGAGGAGAAAGAGCAAGAGCTCTGTCCTGTGAAGTAGAACGTGAGCTGCTGCAGGGAAGAAGACACATTCGCAAATCACAAACTTTTTTCTTTTATTTTCACACCTTGTTGAAGAAGTGTACCATTTTACTGGTTAAATTGAACTATACTGAAGTTACTGCTTTCAATTTACCTCTTGTAGATTACTTGTGTGTTCCAAGATTTTGCTTTTCATGTGATATTATTTTGAAATGTGATGGCCATACTGTGCAATTCTAACTCAGAAAATGTGCATTTTAATTCCTTGGCCAAAAGTTAGCCATGATGCTATTTTCTAGATACACATCATACAGCCACTTTAACATGAGAGTGACAGATAGAGTCAGCCACAGTTCACATCTGATTTTGATGTTTGCTGAGTAGCCAGTACCATTAATATGCACTTTAAGTAGCACTCAGTGTAATTAGAATTCACATTTTAAAAGCCACTTATATAGAGTTGGATGAAGGGGAAGTAATTAAAACCATAGTACACTACTTACCTAAAGGTGTAGAGTTAAGGCTTCCATGGCAACCTTAACTCTGCATTTCCTGCCTTTACTGATTTCAAAAGCTCAGCTTCACTCCTCCTTTAATATAGTATTTCACATTGAATACTTTCACCAATAGAAAGGTTATTCTGAAACCTGACATTTCTAGGACTCCTAATACTAACCCAGTTTGCACAGTAACAACTATAAATTATTCAGAAGAAACTGCACTAACACATAGTGCACAACAAAGACTGAACTTGCCTTAAGTTGGTGTAATGTATTATGGATATGTGGTAGCCTCTTCAGAGATAAGGTGATGGCAGCTTCACTTTGGATCTCTGTTTCATTGCCTCTCTGACACTGGTTGAAGAACTATCTGGCCTGAAAAATATCATATAAAAACTGAAGATGAGAAGGAATATGCCTGCAAATAAAAAATTAGAAAAATATTTTATTTTAATTATAACTAATGAAAAAACATTATCAAGTACACCTGGAAAATTGGTGGTGGTGATAGTGAATATAAGCAGCACTGTGGATTACTGTTTAAAATTGTTCCAATTTTGAACTTCTAACTTTTGCTTAGACTATTGTAACTTGTTTCATGAAGTGTGTATGGCAAAAATATATGTGTCCATCTCTTGGCTACCTGGATTTTAACACAAGTGTCAACTTTATGGCTTCCTAGTAACACAAATTATATTGGCTTGAGAGATAAGGACTTCATTTTCAGAGACAAAGCACATAGCACCAGCTCTTTATAGGACGCTTTACTTAAATGGTTATTAAAAACTGTCTTCAGTTATTCCTATTGTAGGGCTTCATAGAAAAGTTTTGAAGGAAACCTCTATTTGCATCATATTGCAAAGTTTAAGGCAATCCTTATTTTTGTTAACAAAAATATTCTGATTTCTTAAGTAAAACTCCTAAACACTAGTATGTTTTATTTCAAAGATTTTATGGTACAGGAAAATGTTGCTCATTTATCTATGTCTATAAGTATCTGAAGGATGTCAAGACAGTTGATTCAGGCTTTTCACAGTGGTGCTAAGCAATAAAACAAGAGGCAGTGGGCAGACACTGATGCACAGGAAATTCCACCTGGACATGAGGAAGAACTTCTTAACTGTGCAGGTAACCATGCACTGGAACAGATTGCCCAGAGAGGGTGTGGAGTCTCCCTCACTGGAAATACTCAAGAACTGTCCGGACACAATCCTGTGAAACGTGTCCTGGGACAACCCTGCTGGAGCAGGGAGGTTGGTCGACATGACCCACTGTGGTTCCTCCCAGCTTGACCCAAACTGTTTTGCTACCAAATGTATTTGAAATTTGGCAAATTATAGAATAGTGTTTGTGCAAATAGACATGTAATACTCAGAATATTAATAACATTAACAATCTGCTCTCTGGGGGTAAGATTAAAATCAAGGAATTTCTTAGTTGATAGGTACATATCTTTGACAACAAAACCCTTATATAAGGGTTTTTTTCTATAAAATGCTGTCATCATTTACAGCCAAATGATGAAATTTAGTTCTTAAACATGAACAAGCTCATGAATCAAATAAAACTGGGCATTCAGGTGCATTTTCCACAAACAAGTAAGCAACCAAAACCAGAGGTAAAAACCTGAAAGACACAGTAAAGAAATATAATACAAGAGAATTTATGTTGGCCACCAACAGTTAGCCCTTTCAGCCTCCTCAGCCTCTGGCATTACATTCAGAAGAGGTTAGGAAAACAGAACACAGGTAGGAAGCTATATTTTATTTACTAATCCACAGCAGAACCTTCACAATTTTTTCAAGTCCCAGTATGCTAATGGAAAACTCAAAAATCCTAAGTGCATGCTTAAATTTATCAATTTTTAAACAAATATAAAATAGAGATAATACTGACTTTATTAAATGTATAATTCAGTAGAGAAAAAAAATTGTATCTGTCTGTCTGGCAGTTTGGAGATGTTACTATATGCATGAAGATGAGTTTATGGATATTGCCTCCAGATCCATTAACCTTAAATCAATTTCTCTCAACTACTTATAAAAACTGGGCAACAGCTGATTATCTATTATTTATCTACAGTAAAATTCTTATTAAAATCTTAACCCTCAGAAACTGGCATATCAGGCATGTCCTTCAAAAACTTAACTGACTAGTTTAGGGCATGAGGAACATGAATATCCTCCTAAGGGTACAGTGGGCTAATACAAAACTGGAAAAAAAACCCGGTTTTCTACAGTTGTGCAGAATAAATTTGCTTTCTCCACTGTTTACATTTGAAATTCATGACCCTGTGTTTTAAGACATGTCTCTCTTCATGAAAGAAAGAAAAGATTAAAATTTAGGAAAACCTAGATCTTCCTTTAAAACACTTGTATTTAAAGGAGTGTAATTACAAAATTTACAGAAACAAAGACTGAAGTAATAAAATTACTAGCAATTACTCATTAATCTAACCAGAGCAGAGCATTAACCATGTATCACAACACCTTAGCTCTCATCAAATGCATATAGTACATTTTAAATACTAATCTAAACGGCGCACTACAAAATACTCATCTGAAGAAGATACAGAAAAATTCATATGTAGGAAAATTCATATGTAGGAAAATTCATATGTAGACACACCAAATGAAGATAACTGTAAGTACATATTTTGCTATAAATCATTATAGATTTATCAAATCTGGATTTTATCTGGATTTTACAGTTCAAAGTTGGAATTCACACATTTAACTGACATGTCTGAAAAGTTACCTCACATTTTCATGTGAGGCATTTCATGTGAGGTCTATGATATTAACTACATTTAATAAATCCTGTACTGTATATTATGTGATACCTATATGCATATAAAATTAGCACACTGTATGTAATAAATACTTTAAAAGCACTGAAAAAAATCATATAAGGGCATTCATAAGCATCACTGAATCTGGCTGAAGGTTGAACATCAGAGCAAGAATGTTGCACAGTGGGGAAAAATACTGCATTTGTGTAATTAATTATTAATTTTTCATCCAGTATTTACTTGCTAAACTTTCAAATCTTACTTTACATGCCTTTATACCCTTTTAATATTGTTTTCTAATGGACATCTAATTTATGTTCTTTGTATTATTATTAAAATCTTGTATTGTTTTCCTGGGGAAAGCTGCTTTTTCCCTGGTACATAAAATTTGTTTTAAACCTTACTGTCTGGCTTGGCTTCAATCCCAGAATATCCTGATTTCTAAATGAAATTTAAAGCATTGCATATGGGTATCATGACTAAGAAGCTTCAATCTTCACAGTGGATCCCGCACTGTATTAATCCCTGTTATACCATTTATTTAATTGTAGCTACATTTTTTATTTTGATATATTTGCTATGTTTGGTCTCAGTACCAAATATGAAAAAAGGATACTTAGAATGAAGCTCTGTGTTGATACAAGTTTCATTATTTCTGACCTGGTCCCAGACACTAGCAATATCATAAATGATCACATAATACAGGTGGTTTTGAAACTAAAAAACAAAAAACATTTCAAGTAAGTTAAATAAGTAAGTAGGGGCAGAGTATACAAATACATGTTTTTCATCACTGTTAATGAGTGCAGTAGTATAGGTGCCCTTTAATAAGGCTGTTTGCTATGGTAAAGCACATTCTAACCACACACCTGTCCAAACTCCCATAGGCCTTCCGAGGTACCAAGAGGCAAAGAAAAGTCTGTAGACTTTTCAAAGATTAAACAAAGGTTTCCATAGAGGAATTGACTTTTGTTCTTCATTTTTTCCCTCTTGAGCTACTGACAATTGAGATGCTTTGATCAAACTTTCCATCACTATTTACCTTCAGAGACTAACTAGCTGGAGCACTTCAGCTCCAAAAGCTTGAGAAAATTGCAAGAAAAGCACTAAATAAGGATTTTTATGTTGCATAATAGTTTTCATTCTATGACAGAGATTGCAGATGGCTCATTAGAGATTTATTTGTCAATTACTTCTGGAAACCACTCTCTTTCCTGCATATCAGAACTAAGTATAGTTTGTAGTTTATAGAGGCTGACTTTAGACTCTGCTTCTATTACAGATCACAAATTTCCTCCATTGATCGCTCAGTTTCGTGGCTGTTGTTCAAATAAATTAGTTTTACAAACAGTTCTTTTGCAATAAATATACCATTTTTATTCTAATGCAAGCATCTTTTGAGGCAGGAACACAAGACTAGTCCTACAGCCATTCTGTTTGGGGGAATCTGTTGGAATCACTAGTGCAAGTTCCCCAGTTCTTTATTGTATAGTTGTTCAGTTGAGTATCTGTAGACCAGCAGTCTGATTCCTGACTAAAACTAGAAGTAAGGCTTTACATGTCTTTTCTAACAGAAGAATATCTGTAAACTGAGATCACAGTCAGGGTCAGGAAGAAAGACAGCACACATTGAAAAAATAGAACAGCTCTCAGCACATCAAAGCACAGAGATTTGTCTCAGAAGGCTGTTGGCAATTTGTAAAATGTCAGGTTATTTCAGGTGCCTCACTGAAATGTGCAGCTAGGTTGACAAGCGAATGCAGGCAAGACAAGGGGAAAAATCCTTGAGTTAACAGTCTGTGCCAAAAAAAAAAAAAAAAAAGGTTATTTAGTATCTCAATTAATGCAACACAAAATCAGGGTGCCTTATGCCAAGGAGCAGAGGAAAGGAAACCAGGAAAATACATAGCAACACAAGTTACTTCAATCAGTAAAGGCATTCCTAATTTTTTTTTTATTTTCTTTCCTTTCTCTTTTTCGTTTTTGCTGTATAAAAAGATGTTGATTTTTAACACCCTGCTCTAAACACTGCTGCTGAGTATATTGATTATGTTAGGTTAGATTTATCACAGACTCCATGGCAAATGTGACAAACCTAGGAGGAGCACGACATGTTTTGGTTAATGGCTAGATTATGATGACAAAAGCAGTCAAATGATCCGGAGAACACCGTTTGAATGCGGCAGGTGGAGAACTGCAGCTATAAGGAGTTGTATCGCAGACTTCTAACAGTTAAGACACAACATTTCTGTCTTGAGCAGGAAGTAGAAAGTTAAGTCTTGATTCCAAACAAACAGCACAGAAAGATTGTCATTGTTTAATCCCGTCTCGCAACCAGCACTACACAGCCATTTCCTCACTTCTCCACTAGCAGGATCTGTGACAGAATCAGAAGGGTGAAAGTTAGAAAACATGGCTTGAGATACAGACGGTTTAATAGAAAAAGCAAAAGCTGTGCATGCAAGCATAGCAAAATAAGGAATTTATTCGCTGCTTCCCATGGACAGGCAGGTGTTCAGCCAGGACAGCTGGACTCCATCACAAGTCATGGTTACTCAGGAAGACAAACAGTATAATTCCAAATGCCCCCTCTTCTTCCTCATTCCTCCCAGTTTATATACTGGGCATGATGTCACATGGTCTGGAATATCCCTTTGGTCATTTTGGGTCACTGTCCAGCTGTGTCTCATCCCATGCTCCCAAGCAGCCTTAGTCTGCTCACCAGAATAAAAATTTCTTACGGGAAATTTCTTTGTGGATGAGCTTTGCTTTACATCTTCATTCAAAGTATGCCACTAGATTTGTCTCTAAATAAGTGCAATGCTAATCACAAACAGATCCTTATACGAAGATCCCACATCATAGCCAAGAAAATAAAGTTGTCTCACAGCCCAAACTTTCCCTTGCTTGTCCATCTGCACTTCACTAGGCCCCTGTGTTTTGTCGCTTTCTTATCTGTTAAGCCGTTCTCTGAGTAGCCAGAACCTTAAACCTTAGCAACTCCAGATGTGGCCTGCTCTCATCTGAGCAAGCCCTCAGGTAAGAATTTTGAAGCTGAGCAAGCTTTCAACTTACCCCTTTCCTCTCAAACATGGGAGCTTCAACAGTGTGTCCATGCATGCATAAAACTCACTGTTTCAGTACCTGCTCATGCCAAGAGCTCACTTATGTTAAGTGTAATCTTCAAGAAGGAATCACATTGAAGAGGACATTGACGTGCTGGAGTGTGTCCAGTGAAGGGCAACAAGGCTGGTGAAAGGACTAGAAAATGTGTCAGACGACGAACAGCTGAGGGAGCTGGGTTTGTTTAGTCTTAAGAAGAGTAGGCTCAGGGGGCACCTTATTCCTGAAAGGAAGGTGCCAGGTGGGAGCTGTTCTCTCCTGCGATGCCTGCAGGACTAGAGGAAATGGCCTTAAATTGAATCAGGGAACATTCAGATTACGTATTAATTATTTTTTCTCTATTACTAGGGTGGTTAAGCATTGGAATAGATTGCCTAAGGATGTAATTGAGTCACTTTGAGATGTCCTTGAGGTGTTTGGATATGGTGTTGGGTGATAATTTAGTAGTTTAGGGATTAGATGGTAGTGCTGGATGGATGGTTGATGGACTGCAGGTATCTTAAAAGTCTCTTCCAACATTGATGTTTCCATGATTCTATGATTTCGCTTCTGACATTCTTCAGGGAGCAAGCATTTCAATATGTTTGTGACTCCAGATTAATCCTAGCATGCCTATAATCCACGTTGCCCAAATCCTAGTATTTAGCCAAATATAATAGTTTGGGCACACTTCTGAACAGTAGCTCAGTAATAGTCCGCCAGTAATTGTAGAAAGCAATCCAGCTGCACTGTGGCGTCCCTCTCGGGCCCGGCCGGACCGGGTGCCAGCGCTGCGCTCCCACTCTCGCCGCCGCCTCCCACCCTTCCCTCACGGTGCCGCCCCGCGCATGCGTCCCGCCGCGCCGCTGGGGGGCGTGCGCTCCGGGAGGAGGCCGCGAAGTGGCGCAGGAACTGACGGAGCGAGCGCTTCCTGCCGCATCCCGGCCCTTCCTGCGGCGTGCCGGGCCTTCCTGCGGCGTGCCGGGCCTTCCTGCGGCGTCTCTGCATCCGAGGGACGAGACGGTGCTCAGCTGCGAGAGCTGCTCTCCGCTGCTCGCCCCGCGCAGTGATACCCGCAGGCCCGCCCCGCCTGCCTCCGCTCAGGCCCTACGTGAGTGTTCTGTGGGGGTCCCGCGGGGACGCGGCAGGGAGCGGCGTCGGGGTGCCGGGCTCTGGCCCCAGGGGTGGCGGCGGGCCCGGACACCTCTCCCGGCATGGGGCTGGGGGCTGGCGGGTTTCTGTGCGCACGGACTTACCTGCGCGGTTCACTCATGCGGCTCTGTGGGAAATACCTGCTTGTTTGGAAACGCTGCCCAAAGGGACAAAGGTAACTGGACTGCAAGTTATGAAGCTTGTTTAGGAGAGCCTGGCAATTCCTGGCGAGGTAACCCGTGCTGGCGGTCACGGTAAAGGTCGTTGTCGCTGTTGTGAGAAAGCTGCATTGTTTTGAGTTAGGGAAGGTAACTCCTCTATTGCTTGTCTTCTTGGTGTTTACAGCTTCAAAGGCTAAACTGAACATGTGTTTCTTCTGCGCCTAACTCTTGAATTCTCGTTCATCGTTCTGATACTAGCTAATTGTATCCCTAAACTGCTTATTTCTGTGGTGTGCTGTGGAGAGTGCCCGGTCTGCTCAGAGGGGAATGGGGCATGTTAACAATTGTTCTGTCTGCTAGAAATGGAAAGGTTTGGACAGCAGATACTCATCCAGACTAAAAGTCAAGTGACTTACTTGGTATGCAACATGATGTCATTTCTTCAGCAGAACTGAAAGTGAACATCCAAATAGTAATGCATACTGCTTCCCTTCACCCACCCCATCAGATGGGAAAAAAAAAAAGGAACAACTCTAATACTTTTCTCTTAGTGCTAGTGCTGCAAGAGCTAGTGCAGGTTTTTACTATTCACTAGTGTGGATTGTTATCACAGGAAATAAGGAGCAAAGCCAAACCCAACGATATAAACTCCTCATTATTAATTTTCTTATGCTTTGTCCTAATGCTGTCCACAGTGGCAGCCAGAATTATCTGGG
This sequence comes from Melospiza georgiana, assembly GCF_028018845.1. Taxonomy (NCBI): domain Eukaryota; kingdom Metazoa; phylum Chordata; class Aves; order Passeriformes; family Passerellidae; genus Melospiza; species Melospiza georgiana. Next base: position 44,076,208 of record NC_080465.1, read on the forward strand.
AAGTTGTACCAGAATCAGTTTTGAGTTGAAAAGATAGTAAACCTATCTTTTTCTATGACAGAGTCTCTTCAGTAAAATAGTACTACATATGTATGATAAAGCATGATTAGATTAGTTGCAATTGATGTTATCATTTGTCTACTTTTTTACATTGTGTTGTGAAAAAGTACTAAACTTCATGACATAACTTGTAGTTCATGATTAGCTGAATCTTCATGCGCTTATGATGTACTCAAGGATTTCTTTCCATATATTGTGAACCTGTTTCAAATATGAAACAAATTCCACAGTTGCATGGTACTTTTCCCTGAGATGAAAACTGTTACATCTTGTGACATGTAATTTTTTTTTTTTTTAATTAAACTAAAAATTGAGGGGGTCATATAAAAATTCACTTTTAAACATAAATAAAGTAAGCAATAACTTGAGAGTGTGCAGCATTTTTGTTTAGTGTCTTATAATGACAGTAAATCCTGTGATCACCATTCTCTTCAGCAATTCCTGGAAGTATATTCTAGCTTACTTGAATTTTTAAACCAAGAGCTTAAAAGGTAACTGATATTTCTTTTTGCTTAATTTCAATTTCTTTTCTTCTTCTTTTTTTTCTTTTTTTTTTAGATAAAAGGATACATGTTCACTTCAAGTAGAAAGGAGCATGTTCCCAAATTCTTCCAACTTGGGTCGTCCACCCTTTCCTCCAAAATATCAACAACAGAGTATTTTCTTCACTAAACTTCCTCTAAATATGCCTCCTACTCTTATGTCTCACCAGCAAATTGTCGTTCCTCCGTTTCATCTTCACAGTGCAGTGTAAGTACAGTAAGGTTTGGTAGAAGGGGTTGGGTCTGAAAGAAATATTTCTCTTTGTGGAGGATAGTTTTCACTGTTTGTAACATTGAACTGCCCTGAACTTCACAAAATGTTAAGATGTCATGCATATAAAAAAGAGCTGTGTAATTTCTCTTATGGACCTGCAAATCTATATGCTTGCCTGCGATGCATAATGCATGAGATGTAATGGCACTGATTAGAATTGTTAATCCACAGCTCAGTTTTGAAGATCTTCAATTGTATTTGTTTATTAAGGAGAGCAGGGAGGAGATGAGAAGAGGAAGAAATGTTTATTCTTGGGTTTGTATTTGAAGACACTGTAGTGTTGTTTAGGCTTTTGAATTTAAAAGTTCCTTATGTGAATTTGTTTGCTTACCCTGTCTTACACATATGCTGTCAAGAATGAACATTTCCTGTTTTTAATGAAGTACATATTATAAACTCAAATATATCTTCATGTTGAATAGAAAAGAAAGATGTATTCCTTCTAAAAAATACCCAAGTGACAGGACTTGTAGAATTTAGTATTCAGTTAACAATTACCAATCCATGAAAAGTATCTTGGTTATCTTATGAATGACTGTTTTGGACTGTAGTTTTTCTAGAGCTCTTTTGAGTGGGAATGTTGAAACTACTCCAGCTACTACTCCAGCTGTTGCACTGCAACGAGTGACTTACGGAAGTGTTAGTCCAGTGTCTACACCAGATGCCCTGACATCATTTCAAGGAAGAAAGTAAGTTCTTTTACGTATGTGACCAATATTGGTTGTAATGTACCCATTGTGAAGCTCTTCTGGTATCAATTTCTTAGGCAGTTTGAGTAATGTTAGAAATTGCAATACTGAATACTTTTTTCTTTTTGATGGAAACAGGACATGTATTGGTGCTTTAAAGCATTGTACCTGTTTGAGAATCTTAGTACTCAGAAGTGGCTTCCTGTACCTAGTTTTCTCTTCCACCATCTGTAGCCTTGCAGAAGTGATTTATTCTAATACTGCAGTGAATTGTGGTCTGTGTGGGTTTGACTTTAAGCTGCTTTGTGTCTATGAATGTTCTTTTATTGTTAATTTGTCAAGTTAAAAATAAGAGTGCACCCTCAATGTTTTATGGGAATTGTCATGTTTTCTTGATAACGCATTACATGTTTTTCCTAATTTTCTTAACTATGTGATATATTATTTTTCAAACACAAAGTGTTAAATTCAAGCATGTGTAAGTTCTTTTTTTTAAAGAGGATTTTATGGAAAACTAGTTTTTGTAGGTTTTTTTTTTTATTAACTTGAATTTACATTACTACCTTTGTTATTTTAGTTACCACAGAAAGGGAAATTTTACATAAATGTAGGGTTTAATTATCTTTTAATGCTTTAGAAAAAGCCAGTTCTCTTTATTAGTTCAGGTATACATGTTTCTAGTAATTGTCGGAATCAGCTGATTGGAAGGAGGTTCTCTGTAGTGTGTCTTCAGTACTATCTCCTGAATGCTATTTCACTTCCAAATCTAACATGAAAAAATAAGCACGGTCAAATATAAGCTATTAAGTTATATCTGACTATGTAATTATCCCATGGACTAAGGAAGCTCCTGGTTTTATGCTGCATGCATTTTTTCCTCTTGAGCAGTCTGTTCTATGACAAGCTATGCTGTGTTGGGAGATTTGTAGTCAGCTTAAACAAACTTGTCATTTGGGTTTCAGTTGGTTAAGTGCAGACGCTTGCCTTAAAGAATTGCATCAATCCAGTTCTCCGGTTGCTTTATTTCTCCTTTTTTATGTTCTCTTTTCCCATTCCAGGGTTGTTTCACATAGTACCTAGGATGGGCACACCTGTTTTGTGGCATACTTGGGCTTAGTGAAATAGTTATGTCATTAAGTGTTAGTATTTGAACTTTGTAGAAACTGTCTTTTAATCATAAGTTGGAGCTTGTGAACTAGAGGAATTACGCAGTGTCTCTCTCTAGGAGACAAAGTCAACAGAGTGTTCCAGATGACGCCAAACGGCAGCGGATTCATTCACACGATTCTGATACAGCTGTAGTTAACCAAGCAGTGCCTTTGCCAAAAGAACGTAGACGCTCCTTCCCAGCATCAGTTTTAGTTCCGTCTCCAGTGGTGCATGCGACTGGCTCACCAGGTTTAATTGGATGTGTCCCTCCTTTGCAAGATACTTTGTTTCCAGATCCTCCAGAAACCGGGCTCCCTGTTGCCAAGGACGAGGTAATGGCTTTCTCTGCCTGTGCTTTCTTCTGTCTTTTGAGTATGAGGTGATTTTGAGAATCTAGAGGTACTGTAAGAGACCACAAACATTTCTACCAGTGTTTTTGACAGTATCATGGGATATCTATTGATAAGCTGCCATTAGAAGGAGTATCAATAAGTGTGGCTGCCGCTGTTGTTCTGTATCACCTCCTTGTCTGTGCTTGGGCTTGAAGCATTTATGTGGTGGCAGGGGAAGTCAGGGTACTGTTTCTTTGTAAAACCCCACTGTAGTTATATGAGAGAAGCCCATTCTGAATAGATGCAGTATTTGGCCTGTAAAGATGTTTGCTCCCTCTTTTCAAGAAAGTATAAAAGTTACTGCCATAGCTGTTCTGGAATATAGAAGAGAATGGAATGGAGTTTAGAACTGCTTCTTGTTCTGCACACACATGAGAGAAGGGTTTTGGGTTTTTTAGTGTAAATATGCCTGTTGATTATAGAATGTAACAATGTGGGAAAGGAAAACAGTCAGTACCTCCTTCCAACAAAGATCTGACTTCTTAATAAATTTATATGGGATAAAAAAGAAAGCTAATTTAAATCAGGTTTTTTAATGATATTTTTCTCCCCCTTACTGGTAGGCAAACTGTTGACATTGAAGTCAGCAGCAAATGTCTTAGGTCATTCATTACTTATTCCCTGAAATACTGCATATACTGATGATGCAAAAATTATTTTCTCTGGTTTGCTATTTTATAAAAAATGGAACAAATTTCAATTTAAAAACTTAGCAGAAATGTTTTAAAGGAACTATTAATTGTGAATTCAAGTGCAGTAAAACTCTAGACAGTGGAGCTGGTCATGTGAAATGGTGCTGAGTTTTGCATTAAAAAAACCAACCTTCTGTGTTTCATGTAATTGCGTCTGTGACAAGAAAGAATGTTCACTTAGCTGTGTCTTTACTTTTTGTATGTGTGTGTTCAGTTAAGTAAACAGATTTTGGAGTTGTTTCAAGCATGTCGACAACAGGCCATTGATTTGGACAGAAAAGAGCTTTGCAGAACAGAACTCCAGAGAGAAATTCAGCTAATTTTTCCACGTATGTTTTGAATCTAATTACTTTATATCAGTTTGCATGTTCTTCAAGTTTGTGATTCTTCCTTCCTCTCAAACTGTAATATGTCACATCATGTTTATTTTTTGTTACTCTACTATTACAGAGAGCAGACTTTTTTTGGTTGGGTCCTCACTAAATGGATTTGGCACTCGTACTAGTGATGGTGATTTGTGCCTGGTGATTAAAGAAGAGCCAGTAAGTAATTTAAAACATACGTAGTTAAAACAATGTCTGGTTTTATGGATGTGCTGTTAAAAGGCTGGATCCCAAAATGACAAAATGGTAAAATCTTTTGGATTTAATAACATAGTTTTGCACTCATAATAGCCACAAACTTTGAGCCCATTAATGTGCAGATAAGAATTAAACCCTATCAACCTAACAAAACCTATTTTTAAAGCTTTACCTTCAATTCATAAGTGCAAAAATACAGCAAAAGGGAAGCAGAATGCCTAGAATGATGAAGAAAACTGTTTAGAGAACTCTTTTAGGTGCAGAAACAATTTCTAATAAGTAAAGTTTTTTTTTTTATTTAGATTCATAGCTACCAATTTTAGTGATCAATCATAAAGATGTATTTAGTTTCTTAAACATTTTTAGTGAGAAAAAATGTTATGAGTAGAAATTAGGTAAACAGAAAGGATATCTGAAAGAAATTTAGGTAGACCATAATCTTGAAAGAATTTAAGCATAATTTAAAGGGAAAAAGAGGGTATTTTTGTGTAAATGGGCTAGGTTTTCATCTAGGTCTGTGATTTTTGAATGTCTGTTAATCACTTTGCATATTATGGATTGTTCTGTCTGGCATTTACTGTTATAAATGTGTCTGTAGGCTGTAGAATGTGTTAGTGTACTTGTTCATATATTATTCTGAGAACAAATTTCATTTTAAAACCAAAGCATGCTTACTTTGAATATTTAAATAAGAGATACCAAAATTTTTCATTAATTTTAATACCACATTTCAGGTGAATCAGAAGACTGAAGCAAGACGTATACTCAGCTTAGTCCAAAAACTCTTCAGTACTAAACTTTGTAAGTTACCATCTAAAGTGAGGTAGTAAGATTATTGGCAGTTCTAGAAGAAGTGTTGGTGCTCAGTTGTAACTAATGTATGTAATTGCATCTTGTCTAGGTTCTCATCTGGGTTCTTTCTGGGAAACCTCTGTTAGTGAACTCTTGCTAATATCTTAGATTGCAGTGTTTTCCTGGGAAAAATACTCTTAAGAATTTGTTAAATAAGATGTCACTCACAGTAGACTGTGTAGAATTGATTTTTTTCTTTTGAGAAGTAATTAACTTATGTGCCTAATGAAGAAAGTAATAAATGTTGACAGTACCAGCACATACAGATAAAACATACCAATTCATCGTTTCTCTAGCTCATTGTTTAGACTCTCTTCAGATTAAGAATTCACATAGGTAGATCTTGACTTAAATGTGAAAGCCTTTTACTCCAAAGAGGCTTTTGTATCTTCCTTTGAATTATAAAATACTCTAACATTTACTGGTATCAATGACTTTATCTTGCTTCCCAGAATTGTGGTATATTCTTTGATGCTAGTCCTTATAGTGATGTTTTGAACACTCCTGCAGTGCTAAAAGGAACAAACCATAAGTTAAATGCAGACTTGAAAAATATCTTCATTGGGAAGCATGCATGCATGCACGGATTTTAACAGCTCCCACAGAAAAATGACTTGATACATCTATTGCTGAATAGGTATCTGATATTTATTGACATTTGTGTAAGTCTGAAAATTAATCTGGGTTTGTCTGTGGTGCAGCTCTCTCTGTCTATGGTGCAGTGCTTTCTGATAGTACAGTGATAACATAGGTGTGATTTAAGGGTTCAAGAAGCTTCTAAATGAGCGGTCTTTTTCAAGAGCTCTTGTTCTGAGACAAAGGCTTAGACAAAATCAGGTTTGTTTACCTGTATTGGAAGGTATGATAGCCATGTGCAAGTGATCCCCAAGTGATTTGTGCCTTTTCCCATTTTTGATTTTGTAATTCTCTGATACCTTGCAAGTGCATTTGGTCAGCTTGATTTAATCAAAATATTCTATGGAAGGTAAGACAGTACAAAGCACTGCTGAGATTACCACTCCTGTCAGGCTCCCTTAGTTGTGGTCATTCTCTTACATCATCTCTTCAGAATCTTAACATCACTATGGCATTAATTCCTATTTGTAGCAGTCTGTCCTGTGTCTGTGTGTGGATGTTATGTGAATACAACTAACAGACAAAGGTTGGTTAAAAATGTTCAAAACCAAAAGGCTTTGTCACATGGGTCTTTACACCTAGATTGAGCTAATTTACAAGCTATAGCTGAGTTATGCCAAGGTTAAGTTGTTCTGGAACAGGAGGTGTCCTGGTTTCAGGTGAGATAGTTAATTTCTTCTTAGTATCTGATGCAGTGCTGTGGTTTGGATTTAATATGAAAATAATGTTGGTAACACACTGAAGTTTTACTTGTTCTCAGTAGTGCTTACTATAAATCAAGGAGAGCCTGTCTACCTAAAATGTATGAAGCTGCTTCTGGTAATCATTTTCAAATTTTTGCTGCCCTGTTAGCATGTATGATACTACCCTATAATTTTAAGCTAATACCTCTCTGGCAATATTGGTTAAGTATTTCTTTCTTTCTTTTGTAGAAGAGAGATTGCAGCATGTTCTTAAACAAGTGTGTGAGCACTCATAAAACTTACTGTTGCTTCACAGGAGAGAATGGAAATAAACATGGTGTGGGCCAAACATTAAAGCTAGAAAAGCGTGTGCCAAGATATAAGAGAAACAACAACAGGGAGAAAATATAAAATGCTATTTAGAATAAGTTCTTGCTCTGTTTTTTTGGAAGAGTTGAAGGACAAAAAGAAATAAGGAAGCTGGCATAGGTAAAGTTTTAGATTTTTTTTAACCTTTTTCCAGATCACTTTGGTTCAGCAACTTGGGAGAAGTTTTTTCTATCTGTGCCTCTTACAACATCTCCTTTTTTGTTCTTGCTGTCTGCAGTGCTCCTGTGCATTCCAATGTAAGGACAGTAAAAGTGTGATTCTGTGCTTATTTCACCTTAATTTTATGATGGATAAATGAAGAAGCATTCCAAGTGCAAATTAGATCAGTCCCTTTCACAATTTGTTTTGTTTTCAGAACTTGAAGGGCCATGTATTTTATCCTTCATATGGAGTTGAATGTGATTATTAGATTAGGAGGTTTGGGAAGTGGATTCAAAATTTGTATAAACTCTAGCTTGTTTCAGGTTTGTAAAAGGTAACAAGTCTGAGCAAGGAGTTTTAGTCCATCAGATTCTAAGTCTTATAGCAGAGGCTTTTCTGTGTTGTCATTCTGCATCTTGAATACCACCTGAAATAAAATGTCTTCTGGTTTTGAATAGCCTAATAACAGAGAAAAGTGGGGAAAAGCTTCTGATACTTTATTCATTGTTTTTGTGTATATCTAAACCACTGAGAGTTAATGTCAGACTGATTCCCCACTTCAGATTCATCTATGTGGGATTCATTTGAAGAACACCATAATAGTATTAGGTTTACAAGTATTTACTATCTGCATAAATAGCCAAGAGCTCATTTTCCCTTAGATTTACAAAGAGGTACAGTAGCATTGAGACTAGGGTATCAGAGTGGAATCTGCCTAATGGTGGTCTAGTGGGAATGTGTAACAGCTGGGGCAAGCAAAGGAGTTTGAACTCAGTTGAATGCCTTTGAAGAACTGTGCAGATCATGGAGTGAATTCCAAAAAATCAGCTGTTACTTCATCCTGTGGTGGTTTGTACCTTCCTAGATTCTTCATTAATGTGGATTCTGACTTCTGTGTTTCTCCTTCTGTGGTATAACCAAATCAGTAAGAGCAGGCTTTGTGCTCAGGATGTCAAAGATCTTTTTGGCATATGCCAAGTTTGGGATTAATATTCTGTTCAATTGCTGGATCTTTCATTATATAAAAGAAGAGAGGGAATTAAGCTCTTCAGTCTGAAATTCTGCATGAATAAGTTATATATGAAGCAATGCTTAGTCTTCTTTGAAGCCACTTAGATTCTTTTTTGCTGAGCTGAAGTGGTGTTCATGACCTTTCCATAGACATGCCTAAAACTTTGGAGCAGCTCTACAAATTTCTTTTCATGTATTTTAGTGTAGTATCTCTGGTCATAGCTTTCATGATCACATAGTCAGTTTACTAAGGCTCTTACGCCATCCTCAAGAATTCCACACCCTTTATTTGTGACTGTTTCTTCCCCTGTATATATGTGTAAGGTACAATATAGATTCTGCTAACAGCATCATTGGTCTGAGCCAAGAAAGAGGATACTGGCAGGAAGTTACTGCTTCTAGCTTCTGCTTACCTCTTCTGTCTTCTTCCTCAGTTTCTACCACCCTGTGAAACAGATTGGGATTATGTTTTGGGATGTATCTTTTTTTTCTTAGCCAGCTAATTTGACACAAGCATCCATCAGGTGCAGGGAGGCATTTGCAGACAAGGATGTGTTTGGAAGTGTGTTGTCCCTAGAATGAGTTCAGTTAACCTCTGAAGAGCTTTAGGAAGGGTCAAAGTGAGGAAAGTTGAATTGGTGTGGCATACAGGTAGACGTCTACCATTGCCTACCATGTGTTAGTGCATTGGGATTCTTTGTCATAAATTTGTTAGTGAATAGAGAGGAGACAGAGAGCTCTGCATGCTTTAGACTCTTGCTTTAAAAATATTCTGCGATGCTGGAGGATAGATGCCTGGATGTTTCAGAAGGTGCAGCTATAAAGAGAGGATGCTTGTGTTAATTTAGCAGACAGTGAGGATGAATTGAATTTGTTAATTTAAGATTCTCTCTTTAACATCAGTAAATTAGTAAGATTGTCTTTTATTCTGTGTGCCAGTCTGTGTGTTGCTTAGGTTTGTGTGATGCATTAAAATCCAGATAAAAGATTGCCTCGGGTCAAATCTGTCTGAACATGCATATCCACAAAACAATTTCAGAAAGTCTCAAAATAAGATTTGTTTTAATTGAGTATTGCACAGATTTTGTTCCACCAAATCTGAATTTATCATCCAAAAGCAATGGAGATTATGCTGGCTGTTAAGCTGATAGAAGTACCTTGTTGTTTTTTCTGGAGGGAAAGAAAAAATCATTTTATTCAAGGTTATTTTTAGTCTGTATTACTTGTACTGTGCATGCTTATTTATGCTAATCTGAGGTTAATTTATAAAAACAATGGGAAAATATATGGTGTTGGATATGGACAAATTCAAGTGGTCCTAGATTTGGCAACAGAAGTAATTACTAAAATCACAGCTTTTGACCAAATTCATACCATACAACCTACAGGCTCTACCTTTCTTTCTTCTTTGTTGCTTTCTTGGTCACAATATTCATTCAGGTTTATAGGAAACTACTGAATATAGGCTGAGGTATCACGAAATCTAGGGAATTCAAGACAGTATGGCTGATGCAATAGCTTTGGGGAGCTGCATGTGGAGGGTGCATTTGGTAGCATACTGTGTAGGTAATCATCTGATAATCATCATCAATGTGGATTTATTGCATGTCCTATCACTATTAAAACATAAGGCAGATAAAGCTTACCCCATCTTTGATAGCAAGCATTATCATGTTTTCAGTAGCATTTCTTGGTATGTTGTTTATAATTCAAATGAACAGTTTTCAGAACAAGTTTTGAGCCTATCATTAGCCCATCCTGGTTGGATATGTTCCTTCTCCCTTATTTTTGTATCTTAATTATAACAATTCAGGATTTGTATTACAAGTACTGTTCCATGAAAGCATTGTAGTATACTGCATTCCTTATGTTAAAATTTCTGGAATATATTTCCCTCAGTCTTCATGTTCTATTTACTTCTTCTCTAATGTTTAGTGTGGGGGGTGTTCCACCTGCTTACATGGGTTGTTTTTTTGCTACAGTTGCTAAAGGTTACTTAGTTTTGTACAACCCTGCTGAATTTAATAAGCTGCTATTTGCTATAGATCAGTCGATTAGATTCTATTACAGGATCTTCTGTTAAGATCTGCATCTTGCATGAAACTTAATTGCATATTTTCCTCCCTTTCAGCAAGCTACATTGAGCGACCTCAGCTGATCAGAGCAAAAGTGCCAATAGTGAAATTCAGGGATAAAGTCAGGCAAGTATTCTGTTCAGCCTAGTCTTTTAGACTTTGACATGGGAAAGCATTCTATATGTGCACTGCCCTTACAAGTGGTCCCACCATTTTATGTGTTTATTTGTATGGTGCTGTAAGTTGTTATGACAAGTTTGTAGAGCTAGCATGCAGTGGCAGTCAGCTTATTGCCTTGATGGTCTGAATCACCTCCTATGGTTGAGATACTGTTTAGTTCCTGTGATGTGAATCAGAAGCAGTGTATCACATATTTCTGGTGGGTTATTTGTACATAGCGGACTCCAAGTTAACAAATAGTTTGACAGATAAACAGTGGTAGGAAGAAAACTGTTGTGAAATATAATTTTGCTTGCTGTGCAGACATAACTGTTGAGCTATACAAAGAACAGTGAAACAAACTAGTTTGTGGTGATATTTTCTTGTATTCATTGTATATTCATTATGAAGACATGAGAATAATTTAGTGCATTGCACTAGGACAGATAATGATGTCTTTCTTATTGTGTGTGATTAAAGTGACAGGAAAAAGTCATGCAAACACTGAAATATGTTGACAATCTGAGTAATGTTAATTGGCTTAGTTTTGTAACGCTGATATTTATGTTTCCTATAGTGACATAGTTTCGTCCTTCTTCGTAAATTGGACTTTGAACAATGTAGCTCTCTTAACCTGTCTATACAGTTTTCAAATTTTGTAACCCTGTCTCTGTCTTTTAAGAACAAATAAGCATGCTTCTGTGGTCTCTCCCTATGAAAGCATATCACAACATGTTTTTATCACGGTATAACTTTATCATGGCTAGGTTCCTGCCCTGATAAAGCTAAATCTTTCATGTTTACAGTTTGAACTAAACTATATCACCAGTTTAAGCTTTTGTTTCTTCTGAGATTATACACACTTGTTGGAGTTTTCACTTTACACTTTTTTCTACATTTACACCCAGTCCCATATTTACTTGAGTGTAATTGCCTACCTTCATTTAAAAATTGGAATGTTCTTTACTTTCTCTTCTAACAGTAAAGAAGGTTGTTTCTTTCATGCTTCCTGGAAGTATGGTACTTTTCAAGCTAAAATTTGGGTAATTTGAATTAGCTACATATAGCAATGGTAGTTTTCATACATAAATGAAATTATACATTCTTGGTTCAAATATTGAATGAGTTATGGGATTATAGCAAGAATATTTTTTTCCCCAATTTAAATTGAGAAAATAAAGTTTGTTAAAAAGAGACCTTTAGTATGGAACAGATAGAAGTGATTGTGTGAGGAGACTGAAGTCTGTTTGTAAGCACTGATTTCAAAAAAAAAGTCATGATAATTGTATACCTTACAGATAGGATTTATAGAACTCTTTATTTTCCACTAAATCAAAGTGTGATCTTCTCGGACAAGAAGCAGCACATTATATTTTTGCAGAGTAAACAGCAATATTGTTCGCCATCTGATTTTCCATCTTCCACATTGCATTTGTGGAAGAGGAATGACAGTGAATGTCATCATTTTGGGTTGGGATTTTTTTTGTTGTAGTTCATTTTTGTTTTGTTTTCTGTCTTTACAGTTATCTTACTCTTACATAACCTGTCACCGCCATGTTTTGTCTTTTCATTTAAGCATTTGTCTCTTTCTAGTCTTTTAGCAGTCTCTTGTCTTTTGTAGACTAAGATGTACAAAAAATGCATATGCATGCATTTTTTCACAGAGGTCTTGAAAAATTGATTGGATATCCTGTGCATAGGGCACTAGGCCTGTCTTTGCCAAAATTGAAACTAAACATTACAAGCTTCCTGTGAGAGCTGATTTTTTGTTAGGAGTTTTTTTTGGATGCTGGGGGAAGGTGGTTGAATTTGATGGGTGTTATCTCTGTATCTGGAGATGAACATTCTAATGTGTTACCAATAACTGAAATATGTATGTATTTCATATATAACTGAAAATGGCTGTTTCCCCTTACTTTGATTCAGTGAATGAGGAAGCATTCAGTTTGTATTTATTCTCTTTTATAACCTTTAAACTTGAGGGTTTATAGTGCTGTAAAAATAAGAGAAGATCAACTGCACTTAAAGACCTGCCATATTTTTTTTGGTAGTTTTTCCCAGGAAATTATTCTAATGCTGGTTCTGCTTCCCGACAAGCCTTTGATCTTACCTTCTGACCTCTTCCAGTTCTCTTTCTCAGTTCATCCTAAACTAATACCCCAGAGAATCCTTCCTGGTATCAAAAGTTTTTCTGTAATAAATAATGTATTGCAAGCATAGGTGGAGAAAGATTTGGTAAAAAATTAAAAAAGATATCCTAAGTTGTCCTAAAGTCTAAATTTATATCTACATGTATTCTTCATTTAAAACAACAATAACATCTTTATAACAAAGGAGTCCAAGTCTTTAAGTGGCTTAGGTGCTATAAACAAAACTAAATCATGGCATTTAAAACTCTGAGGACCGTTTCTATGGCTTAATATTAAAATTACTTTTCTCTATATCTGTCATAAAGTAGGTAGTAAACAATCAGAAATTAAATACCATGATGCTTCATTTTTTTTTTCTCCCTAATAGCAATGTGGATTTCGACTTGAATGTAAACAATGTGATAGGTATAAGAAATACATTCCTTCTGAGAAGCTATGCATTCAGTAAGTTTTTATTGTATTTTCTTATTTCTTTAAACTTTGCTTTTAGAGTTTGTATTTTGATATTGATATTTTATGAAAATTTAATAATTACTATATATATAATTACCTATTTAGCTACATTAAGTGGCTTTAAGATAAGTCCTTCTTGCTCATTGTAAATACATGGAGAAAACAGCTGTATGTTTTTAACTAAATATTATAATATTCAGAAGATAAAAAATATTTTTCATATGCTGGTCCATATATCTACTACAAGGCCTACTTCAGGTATCCTGCAGATAATAAGATCATGGTAATAGTGGTTATCTAGTGGTATAATCTCCAGCTTCTTTTATTTCCTTACAGCCAATGGCAGTATGGATGGCTGATAGCAGCTATGTCTATTTGCTGTTGCAGAGTCTTTGCTTGGAAAATCCAAAATACTGCTTCAGTATTTATACTAATCCCGAATCAAAATTGGTTTGTGTCTGCTCAGGAGTTTGCATTTTAGGGAGAGATTGTGAAACAGCCTTGTGAAAGGAAGGTAATAACAATAGCACTCTTAGTGGTAAACTAAGAGTTTCTTTCTTAGCATTGCAATGTCATTTGTCAGATAAGTACATAAAGAAGTGTGCCTCAGCCTTTTTCTTCTAGGCCATTTGCATTTATTCCTTTACCCTCTTCTTCAGTTCTTGCATAAAGGAATTTCTTTCTATTTAGGGTAGGCAGTTACCAATAGAAGCTGCCTTCACTAATTTTTACTAATATTTCAGTCAAACTAGTTTGTGTTCCATATTCATGTTACTAGGAGAGTCTACAACTTGTCCTGGATCAGTTGGTTGACCATAATTCCTTCATACGTTCAAGAAAGTCTAGGGCTGGGAAAGGATTTGCTTCCAAGTACTAAAAATATTAGGAAGTAATCATTGAGCAGTCACTTCACGAAGTCTAATGTTGATATACTTGTTTGTAGCTTCTGTCACAGATTGTTTTTTGTCAGAAAATCACTGCAGGGCAGACAAGTCCAGATGGGAAAAGAGTGGTGGAAGCAGTCCTAGTATCGCACCTTCTCTTCTGTTCTGCTGTGGTGCTCACTTTTATAAGGCCAGCAAAGTTAACTTCGTCTTTCCTGGTGAAGGCAAATAATATTTCTTGAGGTCAAAGAGTGAGTTAATAGCAAAGGGAGACCTGTGATTGAAAACATTGTCTTCTCAATGTTCTGGACCTTCCTAAGTATCATACTGCATATACCTTGTCTGTCTTGTCTTCCTTAGACCAGAAAACTCACGTGACATAGGGCACACAAATCTTAATGGAAGCTTTTATCAGACTGTCTCCGTACTTTTTATAAGTCATATGAGCAGGGATAGATAGCCTTATATGTATTATCCTGCTCACTTAAATGTGTAGTTGAAGGTCCATGTGTAGTTTAAGGTCTTCAACCTGAATAGGGGAAAAAATTATCAAATTACCTTTAATGTGGAAGATGTATTTGTCTGTTTTCCATTGGAACAAATTAGATGCTCAGGCAAACAAGGGACTATCTTAGTGAACATGATAAAAAAGCTAAAACTCAAAAAATTTCTGTGGATGCTCTTCTGTCTGTTTTGAAGTTAACTCTTCAGTGTGGGTGCATGAGTGCTCTAGGAAAATCAAGGATGATAAGGCAAGCTGACACAAAACATCCACAGAAAATGTAGGTAGATTAGGCAGAGCTAGAAGGCAAAGTCTATGCTGTTATGTTACCAGGAGTTTGTTGAAGGGGGCATGTCTGTGATTAATCAGCAGTTTTTGCTAGATATTTTTCAGTTAGTGGAGGCTGGACTTTTTAGCTTTGTGCAAATAATATTACTGAGCATTTTCTTGAGAGGTAGCTTGTACTGAACCATCAGACAAAGTTTACTGCCATATTGTACACTTACTTTGTCATGTACTAGTTACATGCACCAGCAGACAGAATTTAATATCTCAAAATGAGGTCAACTAAAAAAGATCTTTTCTGCTGTGACACAAAATAGCGATGTTTGAAACTGGAACCTATTTGCATTTTTCTCTCATGGAAAAATTCTATTCCAATTAATGCATCTTCATGTGGTATCTGTACAGTACTTTTTTGGCATCTCATAATTGGTGTACTAAGTTGTATTTTTTGTTTAACCACT
Source organism: Melospiza georgiana (assembly GCF_028018845.1). NCBI lineage: Eukaryota > Metazoa > Chordata > Aves > Passeriformes > Passerellidae > Melospiza > Melospiza georgiana. The sequence continues at coordinate 44,091,269 of NC_080465.1, forward strand.
GGTGAGCAATGTCAGGAATAAGGTGATTGGTGTTAAGGAGTTTGGTTGTTTCCAAAAGGTGTTCTAGATGTAGTAGTACATAAATTCTGAGAAGAGTACCAGTTACGTCAGCATGTGTTCTGAGCCACTCTAAATATGTTGTGAGAAAATCATGCTTGATAGTTTTACAGAATAACAGAGAGCGCCCCAACTGATACAGTTGTAGGATGTCTTTTGTCCTCATGTCCTGATAAGCAGAATACAAAATCTTAGTATGATGATGTCAGGTTAGAAAAAGCACTCCAGAATGTATAAGCTTTTTTTAATTATCTGCTTCTGCATACCTGCAAATAATAAACTATTCTGCAGAGTCCCAGGAGTTTGTGGTGGGTGGTATTCACCTACATAGATTAATACTTCAATTAGAAGGTTATCTATATTCACCAGAAATTCAAAAGATCATACATGGCATATGGCTGTATATATGTTTTTCCTCATGAAATGCATATATATTAATTTAAAGACATATTGTATCTAACATGTCATCTGCATGAAAAGCTATTGAGGACAAGGCAAATTTAAAATTTGTGTTGGTATACAGGGATTACTGCTGTCATGTATTCTGATGTAAACTTAAGAATCAGCTGTGTCCTCCAACTACAATAATTCTTTTCCCTGCCTTCAAAGTTTTTATAGCCTAAATTAAAAAATAACATAGGGTCTGTCCTGGCAGCAAATTTTTTCAGGGGAAATTGGTACAATGAACTGGAGAGTCCTTAGAAGTAGAAAGATGCTTTGCAAATTTCCTAGTATACCTCTCGTGGTGTGTCTGCGGATTTTACTATTCAAAAGGCTGTTTGCAAATGCAAGTACTATATTTTGATTTTTATAGGATGGATAGTAATTGGAGAATTCTGTAAGTAAATTCTATAAAATGCCTGCAGAATGTAACCTTAGAATATAAGTAAGAGCAAATGTTGATTAATTGCTATCTAGATAAATGTACTTTTTTGAGATGTGTTTATTTTACTTGCAGTTGAGAATCGAGTTCGTCCATTAGTACTTGTAATTAAGAAGTGGGCAAGTTTTCGTAAGATAAATGATGCCAGTCGTGGTACTTTAAGCAGCTATAGTCTTGTGTTGATGGTTTTGCACTATTTACAGAGTAAGTATTTTTTACATGTTTAAACTGTCCCTTTTAAGTTCATATTGATGTAGTTTTCCCTGTTTGAAGTAAAGTGAGTTTTACTCCATTTCTTTAGTGTTGCATTTGTCTTTAACAAGTGGACCTGCTCTTTGGAGACAGAATTACCACCTTTAAAGAGGTTTGGAAAAAAAATGTACCTGGAGGACACTGTGTAGCTATAAAATAAACTCAAGTACTACTTCACAAAAATGCATAAATAGTCATCTGTAGTCTTCTCTGGCAGCCGCCACAGCTCTCTATGAAGGAGGAAAAAAGGGTTCAAATAATCATTTTCATGCAAAGGTGTGATCAGTCAGCTGTCTTGGGAAGATCAGCAGTCCAGAAACCAAAGAGGAGCCTTCTACCTGTGCTTCCTCAGCCTTTTCTGTGGGGGGAAAAAAAGCATGAAAAAAAAGACCCTGAGGTGTGGCCCTGTACACTGTACATGCATCTAAGCATCAGATTTTTAGGTTCTGATGTATTATTCATGCAGATTTTAAGCTTTTTTCTCCTGCTATATGCATGTGATGTTCCTGAAAATAGCCTGTGTCCTAGAATTTCTAATAGTATTTTTGTTGATACTGCGGAGAGAAAAAAATAATACCTTTCTTTTGCACTAGTGTTCCTGCCTTTGCTAGGCAAATTTATTTTCTATACTTATTTCCATATTCGTATACTTATGTGGATGTCTTTGGACCCAAGTTTAGTGTGGCTTCAGTTTATTTTGTAGATACATCAGTATCTTGTGCATGAGCTTTCTTCCAGATAATATGTCTAATTAACTTGAACAGTAAGAAAAGCAAACTCATAGGGCAAATGCTAGGGGTAAGTGGTAATTTTTCCCCTCTCGTCCATCCTCTTAGTAAAACTTACTAAAGCATACACACCTAGATACAACACCTTGATTGTTTGCTCAGATTTTGTTGCCTTTTAATTTAGTGTGGTAGAGAACTGGAAAGTATCCAAGGTGGTGCAGAAAGATGAACACTCACAAACAAAAATGTTATTGAAGCAACTGTGGTAATTTTCTTAGCAGTCCTGATAGTATATTCTACTCTTTGAAGATACTCCAAGCACATTCTAAGAATTTTGCTATTCTGATTCTTAGACCCTATGGGAAAAGGATTCTGTGACATCTCTTCGCCTGTAAGACCTTATAAAAGAGTGAACTAAGTCCCGAGTTCAAGACCAAGAGTTTGTTATTTTCCATAGTGAATATTGTAGACCAATTTCTTAAACCATGCTGAAGACATGATGTTAAAGCCTTAGTTTGAGGAGTGCTCTGACAGTTCTATAGCTGCTTGAGTAGGATGTAATTACTTTGGGATTTTGATTCATCTATAGGACCACCTCATCTGAGTGATTTTTTTTTAATGTATCTAATTTATATAGTTCAATAGATGCACTCTCAATCCATGGTTTCATAAAAGTAACCAATATTTAGATAATTTTGTGTTTGTTAGTATTGTTAATGACGGCATGATCTTCATAACATATTTGCCATTTAGCAGACCAGCTAATACTATTAGGCTGTATTTGTGTATTTTGTGGGAATTTTGCTGGCAATGCCTACTAAGTGTGTTAAGCATTTTTTAATAGGTTACATTGGGGGACTCATTATGTAATACTTGGCAGCTGAAAAACGCATTCTTCTGCAGTAACTGTAGAATTGTATTAGATGTAAGGAAAAAAGATGAATGAAGCTCTAATTTTTCATTTAGGGAATCTAGATGATTTTCCCATAGCTATGAATTCTGAATATGAACTTCAGAAATAAAGCTATACCCAGCTGTTATAGAACTTTTCATGCCTTTTACATATAGTAGTATCTTGGTAAGACCTTTCATTAGCTGAATAAAAGTCCTATTGTACTGTACAGTACTAAATATAGTAATAGAAATGTTTGCCAAATAACTTATTTTATGAAATGCATGAAAGTGAAGTTATTGTTAAATTTTATAAGATAGAATTTCAATGCAACTCTTTGGTGTAGTTGATATGCTATTGCTTCCATGTGAATTACATGAATCACAGCAATTTTGACCTTTTTTTTTATAGCCTTACCTGAACCCATCCTTCCATCCCTCCAAAAAAATTACCCAGTAAGTGTTTCTTATGGATTTACTATATCATATATGTGTGTGACCCTGCTTATCTAAATATTTGAATTCTTAACTATCTCTAATTGGATTAAGTTGAATTAACAGTTCCAGTAGATCAGGTCATTGATATTCCAGACCTAGGTGTGAAAAAATTATTTGCTACTTTTGATAATTTCTTTAATGAAAATTGTTATGTATGGGAAGATCTGACACACAGTTAGAAGAAAGTGCTAATGAAAACCACGGACCGAGTTCTCTTTATGCTGGCCTAGAAGTATTCCTGTGTCAGCTGTAACTTTCTGGTTCCTGTATCTTAATGTGTTTAGTGCCTTTTCATTCAGCTCTGTTGCTTCAGAATTCCATACCTTCCTACAGCTCTTGAGTTGCCTGATATTTCCATATGCAGAAAGTGAGTGATACATGGTTTACTAAGGAAACTTGAGACATCACAACATTTGACTTCAATCCAAAAAGAAAGCACTTTTTTGGAACTTTGCTATTGTAGTCAGGTCATACTTTGTTCATTTGTGGAGAGGTGGATGAATCAGTATGCTTTGGTCCCTCCAGAATTAGGAGTGTTATAGTGAGATTTAATCTAAGAAAAATATTTAGAAGAAAAAACTGCCCTCCTAAATATTTACCTGTGCACAGAAGTGCTGTTGCTGAATAATTCTATGCTGTAATTTATTTACAAATAAATGCTCAAACGGGAAATATTTAGTGGTGCTGAACAGCAGGGAGAAAATACTGTGGTGTTGGCCATTTTGGGTAATTGAGATAATTGAGATGCAAAAGAAAGCATTGGGCAATAATTCACTGCAGCTTTATTTATGCATTGTAAATCTGCATAAGGGGTACCTGTGCTATATTTTTATGGTCTTTATCTTTTCCTGTCATTTTTTATGGTATTCTATACCGTCTAGTTTCTTCACTGGGAGTGCTGAAGAGCTTTTGAAACTATCTTTCTTTTCTTGTATCCTTAGCTTTATCTGATAGGCTTTTGAATTGCTAGATTTGCTAATTACATTTCCTTAAAGTTTTTGTGCTGTAGTGTTCTAAGTTTTGTGTAGCATGTTATTTAGAGAAAAGTGTTTAGAACTGGCAACTTTTGACTCTTCTGTATTTATAATTCAGATATTTATATTTGTTGTGTTCGAACTTTGTGGAGACCTTCAGAATACTATACAAGTATTTATGCTTTCAGTCATTAAAGCAAATGTAGACCGTACCTTAAGCTAAAAAATCTAATTAATCTAAATGCAAAGTTTTATCTTATGTTGTGTGAAAATGGTAAATTACTTGCAGGTGAGCACTGCTGTAAGAACTGCATTTTTGCCCTTTTCTGATATAGATTATCCTTGGTTTTGTTGTTCTTATATTTGGAGAATGGATGAAATATGCTAGAATTGCTAACAAGATTAGAAGAATATTTTATGCATGCTTACTGCAAATCAAATTGCAAGTATGTTTTTGTTCTACTGTCTCCATTAGGAGTATAATTAAATGTTTAAAAATTATGAAACTTGAAATTTCTGAATACTGATATTTCAGAGGAATTTAAAGTGAAAAATACAGTAAAACAATTTTGGTCTTGTGGTTTGCAGTAATAATTAAAGAACACAGGCAAATTTCAGTGTCAAAAGAAACCATGTATTTTTCTTATGATTATAGCTGGTCAGAGTTGTGTCTGTATACAAAAACTATAAAAACATACTGCATCTTCCCTATGTACATCTACCCACAATTTTTCAAAATCAAATCAATTGTTTGGTACCGTATAGGAGAGACATGCTTACATTGGGGAGGAAACAAAAGACAGATAAGACAGATTCTGTGCCTCACTGAATCCCTGCTACAAATGTGAAGGGTGAGAAGTCGTGGAAAGCCACCAGATTTGCCCACTTTTGCATTCTATTGTCGTGGGGGAGTTTCCAGCTGGCACCAAGCTGATGTGTTTTGCAGCCACTAGTTTAAAGGGAGTATCAGACCACATCAAAGGCAGGGTTGTATTCTGGGGCTTCCCATGCCCCCTAGCCAGGTAAGGTAGATGACAATAGCCCACCAAGTGCATTCATGAGTTTTGAAGTCTGTATAGTATGTGCTTCCATGTCAGTACTTCACGGTTAATCTCTAGAGAACCTGTGGTGGATTAAACCATTGTGGCTGGTGAATGTGGCTGTCACTGGCACTCACAAGGAAACTTGTGCCTGACTCACCACTGTTTCAAGACGTCTGGTGTTTTAATTGAAGTCAAGATGAAATTGGGTTTCCATGAGTGCTCTGAATGTTGAACTTCAAGGACTCTAGCATGAGCACATTTTTGTTTCTTCTGCTTCAGCTTCATGTCATGTCTTGCAAAGGGTGGGGCAGAAGGAAGGGTGGCCTTTAACGTGAGAGTCAGCCCTTGGAAAGACGCAGTTAGCTTCACACTGAGTTGCACTTTTAAAAGATTTAAGTCCTTGCTTAAATGAGTTAAGTCCTTGCTTATAGGACTGGGGAAAAGAATATTTTAAGTGTGTTAAGACATTATGCTGATGTAACTATTAAATTTTTTTGAACAAAGGATCTTCTACATTCAGAGTTAAACTCACTATACATCAAAATACTCAAATATAAATCTTACTTTGATATACACTTTTGTTCCTCTCCGGTGTGTAAGGTGGAATGAGTTTACTTAAAAGCATTATGTAGCTTGAACATGAAGCATGTTGCTGAATACTGGTATTTCTTGAGAAATCAGCCAATCAAAGTAAAAATTAGAGATCCAGCAAAAAAAGCAAAAAACTTTCAGGTCTCTCTTCTGTGATATCTTAAAATAATGGAGAGCTCATTTGTATTTGTTGCTCAGTCAGATCCTGAATCTAATTTCTGTCTCTTATGACAGCTTGAGGCAAAGACACAGTAAGCGAAATAGGGACTAGTTTTTAATAGAAGCTGAATCTTTTGCCTCCTAGAGCAAGTTAAGGAAAGAAAATGTACTTCCAAGGGTGCTTTGAAATTACATTTTTTTAGCAACCTCACTTATGTGCAGAATCTGTAAGCCGTACCTTATTTTGTTTGTGTAGTTATTCCCTGAGTCCCTCTAGTGGGAAGGAAAATACTGTTATCCTTGTTTTACAGCAGGTGGATGGAGATGAGTTGAAGCTAGGGGATTATCAGGGTTGTCTGTGGCAAAGCAGAAAAAAAGTATTTAGGTATCCCTTAGCTGGTCTGACCTCTTGTTCACTGGACATAGAGTGATTCCTTTGTTAAGAAATGACCTTAAATTACATTGTTGGTAATTGAATTATTGAATAATGGTATATCTTGACAGAAGCTGTCACTAAATATTGCCAATTTTAAGTAGCAATTAATTTGGTTTTACGTGTAGAACTTTCTAATATGGTAATAGCAACTTAAATAACAAATTTTCTGTATTTCAGAAAGGTGAAACACTTGGTTTTGCTTCTCTGTGGGGTAATCAACAGCCCACAATGCACAAAAAATAAATCTACCAACAGTATCACAAACATGTGATTAATACATTGCTTTTGTTTCCCTTAATAAGTCTTATTTTCTTCCAGAAAAGTCCAATCAGTTATGCCTTCTATTTTGCAACACTCAGTTGTCTTTTTAAGAGCATTTTTTATAGTGACATATCCACTAAATCAAGTGGAAATGAGAATTACTTACATGTGTCTCTTAAACTAGGTCGTTGGGGGTTTTAATAGTTAACTGCTATAGCCTGTAGCCTGTATTTTTACTAATGCATGTGTCTAGAATAATATGCGTGTATTTGCTTGAAAGCAAAAGCCTTTATGATTGAGAAAATCTTTGATTTGTCTGATATCTTATTGTCTACCAGTAAAAAAATAGCTTATTTTTATGAAAAAAATAATAAAATAAAGCCTAACTTTTTAGCTGTCGAGGCTACCAACCTCGCTGTGATGGCAAGAGTCTCTTGCAATTGAGAGGTTCTCAGGCAATTCAATATTCAAAGTTTTAAAAAATTAATCTTGTCTTCCTTTTCTACTGCCTCCAAACACTTACTAGTCATAGTAGACATCTGTTGTAATTTCATTGCACTTCTGTTTTGTATTTTCCTAGGTCAGTGGCCCATTTTCTTCTTCCTTTCCCCTCCTCCTTTGTATGTTTCTTCTTCAGCTGGTATACTGCTAATTCTAAATTCAATTTTTCTGACTCTTCCTGAGTTTTCTGTGGGGATGGGCAAGGAATTACTTTCACTGTAGTATCTTTCTGATTAACTTTCGGGTTAAAACTGTATTTACTATGTGGCATTGGAACAACTGCTCTTTCTAGATCTTTGTATACTGCATATCTGCTTTTTATGTCTGTGTTGCCATTGTTTTGGTGTCTTCTGATGAACTAGAAACTGTTAAATTCTGAGCTTTGTGAACTAAAATAATATTTTACATATAACATTTTTATCATATGAGATCAACCGTTGAAATTTTTATATCTCTAGAAAAGTGGCTGTTTTTTCCCCAAAAGGTGTTGCACAAGGTTCCAGGAGGTTTTGCTGGAGCTGAGAGAAAGAAGATGGGAGTCTCAGACTTTCCAGTCCTACTGGTGTTGTCACTTAACAGTACTTTTCTCAGAGGAAGTAGTTGCCAGCTGTGGACATGGAAATAATACTACACTATGTAGTGCTTCTATGCTATTCTAGTACTATAAAGTTTGAATCACGCCTGATACTACTCTTAAAAATAAAAAAATGAATGGGTGGGGAGGGGAAAGAAGATATAGTAATGAGTGAACAGGTTCCTAAATTTAAATAAATGTGTGTCTTTATCTGATTGTAATATTTGCTTCTGTGTACCTTGAGTTCAGTAAAACACACAACACTGCTGTAAAATGGTGTTAAAAGCAGGTATCAGCAAGTTATAAAAATTGTTCCTGTAGCAAGAGGAGATATGTTTACTTCTATGTACCCCAGTCTATCACAAGAACCTAAAGGATGCAATGAACACTGAAACAGCAGGGCAGTTTTAAAACCATGTGTATTTAGTTTTCTATGTATTCCTTTTTAAGCTGGCAATGGTGCCTTCTTTTTATAGCAAACCTGATTTTTTCTTACTCCATCATACTCACCCTCTTCCCCTACAGAAAAGCATGCTTCAGCTGAAATGCAGCATTCTGTGTATTCACGTGTTTTGTATAACTTCATTGGTGGGTGGGGTCTTTTTGTTGGTTGTTGGGTTTTTGGGGGTTTTTTGGAGGTTTTTTGTGTTTGCTTTTTTTATTTCTTGGCTAGAGGAAGTCATACCTGCAGTCTTTATTTTGTGGGTGGATGCAGGTTCATTTGTATGCAGTTTTTAACTTGGTGCTTGGGAGCAATGGTAGGCCTTCCTCTGGATTATTTCTCTACTTCAGTTAAGCTGTGGGAAATTGACAGTAGGTGCATTAACTTCACCTATGTATTTCTCAGCTGAACTGTAGTCAGCTCAGTGCAGGCTCAGCTTTTACTTTGTGGTTTTAAATGCAAGTCTAGTTCAAAGATTCCCCCATGTTAAAATTCCTTATCTTGTATGCTCCTGTGCAAGATAATTCTACCTGAGTTCAGGGGGAGTAACTAGTATTCAGTGGGGCAGAAGAGGAATAGTCCTTGGCTTGTCCTTGATCTTATAATAAGCAAATAATAGGCAGCTTTCTTATTGTGGAAAGTACATGTATCTGGGTTAAGGCTATCTCTGTGTATATGTATGTGTATATATATATATATATATATATATATATATATATATATATATATATATAAATATATAGAGAGAAATATACACACTCTGATTTTATTTTGACAGGAGTGTTTTGATCCTACCATGCAGTTGCATTTTGTTCATCAAGCGCCACGTACCATTCCTCCTTACGTCTCAAAAAATGGATCAAGCCTTGGAGATTTGCTAATAGGCTTCTTCAAATATTATGCCACAGAATTTGAGTAAGTAATAAGATGATTTTAGTGGTTTAGAAGATGTGAAACTTTGATTCCTTCTATTCAATATAGCAACACTTTATAACACTTGAAAGAAAGAAAAGCAGCAATGCAAGAGGGGTAACTGAGAGAGAGGAAGGCTATGAATGGAAAGGCTAAATGACAGTAGAAATGCCAGTAAATTGTCTGACACCTTCTAGGTGTCAGCTACACATTCTTTCTTGGAAAATAGTTCCCAAAAGTTAGAGAGCTTTGTCCTTTTAAAATTGCTGGGGTTTGTTATACTGTTACACTATTCTGTAACTGCCTATTCATGTGTGAGGTCTGTTCTTAGTTGTCATTTACGGCATCAACTGTGATATTAATTATTTGGACCTTGAGGGCTGTGCTTGTCGTTTGTCGCACTTGAGTCAATGGAGGTGACTGGCCTGGTGGCTCCTTACTTTGATCAGAATATAGATCTGTACAGGCTTCACCTAGTGTAGAATTCTCTCATGTATAGTTGTTTCGCTCACATTATTGGTTTGCTAGAATCTGAGTTCAGTTTTGGCATCTGGACTTCCTTATATAAAAGGCTTAAGTAGTGAGGACATCTGAAAAAGCCTTAAATTACAACTGTTTTGCCAAATTGTTACCCATGTACTTCTGAATTTCTTAGAAAAAATGCTTGTTCCTATAAAATATCAAATGGTTGTATCTCAATCAGCTTAAAGATCTTCTAAATAACATCTGAGGCAATTGTTTCATGCACGTTGCTGTCCTGCTTACGTGCATCATAAGAGAACAAAACAGACAATTGGATACGCATAATTTTGGAAGTGTTCATAATTTACTTTAATATAAGAAGTGAAAGACTATAAAATCATTAAAGCATTTCTGGGGTGTGTATCACATGTAAAATATGTAAGCTAAATCCCTATGGCCTGTAGTAATGCATGAACCAACTGCACTTTGTGCATGCTTAAGTCTGACAGAAAGATTTTCATGTAAGAAATTTTCTTTCAATGATCTCTGCAGATAAGAGAATGGTCTTTTGTCTAAAATGTTTCTCCTGACTACTTGTTTTTTCAGCTGACAAGGTGATGTTTACTAAAGAGGCAAATGAGAAGACAGTGCTGGGGGATAACCTTAGATTCTTAGTTTGTGTGGGATACTACATGAATCTTTTACTACTTGACTGTACAAGTTGTTAATCTTCTTTTATATGAAAGTAAATATCTTATCCATTAAGGAATTTTCTGGTTTGCCTATGCAAAGTACCAGAGATGATCTGGTCTAATTACAGGAAAAATACCTACTTTGACTTTTTTGAGTTTTGGGTGCTTGTTAACATAGTCAAGACCAGATTTGTGCCTAAGTTGGTAGCTGGTCCAGAGTGACTTAATTTTTGTCTGCTATTGGAAGGGATATGCTAAGACATATGCAGACCAAAAATTCTGCAATATCAGTGTTTGAGCTAATTGCAATCCCTAAATACTATTTTTCTGATGATTATAAATCAGGAAAAAATACTGCGTAGATCTATTCATAGACATACAGAGGAGCTTCTGGATAAAAGAAAGCTTGAAAAAGTAGATAGTGAAGATAGGATAGTTGCTGATGTCAGCAGAAGAAAATGTTTCAAAAAACAGCTGAATAAAATGAACACCTGATGTGTTCTTCTGGTGTTTAGTATTTGTTAAGTATTTAATCATTTAACTTGTGATATTCTGTTAAAAAAAAAGAAAATACCAGTAAAAACAGCCATTAGAATTCCTGTGTTGAAAATGCTACTACATAGCTGAGAAGTGATTTGAGGAAATTATGCACTTAATGCCGCAGCCTTTATTATTTTTAACTCTTTCTGCTATGGAAATAAAATTTACTCAAGTGTACAGTTTATCTGTGTATCCCTTTCAACTATAAATCCTCTTAGAAAGGAATAGGATTGATAGTAAAATTCAATGTTAGTTTCATTGACTGGAGAAGACAAATTAGTGCACCACAGGGAGAAACATGAACATGGTGTTTAAAATGTTTTGTGTGTGTGATAGCCAGCCAGTGAAAGTAAAAGTCTCATGCTAGCCACAGGACCTTTCATCTTTCCTTTGAAGTTGCTGATGGAAACAACAGTACAAATGAGAATGAGGGTAGGAATGAAATACATAGAATCACAGAGTAATAGAATGTACTTGATTGGAAGGGACTCATCAGGAAAATTGAAATCCAGCTCCTGGCCCTGCATGGGATCATCCCTAAGATGCATTGTCCAAACACTTCTTGAGCTCTGTCAGGCTGGTGCTGTGACCACTTCCCTGGGGATCCTGTTCCAGTGCCCAACCTCTGGGTAAAAAATACTTTCCTAATATCCAAATTAAACTTCCCCTGACTCAGTTTCATGCTGTTACCTTAAGTCCTGTCATGAGAGTGAAGAGATCAAGGTCTGCTCCTCCTCTTCCCCTCATGAGGAAGTTGCAGACTGCAATGAGGTCTCCTCTGTCTCCTTTTCTCTAGGCAGAACAGACCAAGTGACCACAGCCACTCCTCGTACAGCTTCTCCTCAAAGCCCTTCGTGGTCCTTGTGGTTGTGCTTTGAACACTCTCCAATAGCTTCATGTCTTTCCTATACTGTGACACCCAGAACTGTTCATAGCACTCGAGGTGAGGCCATCCCAGAGCAGAGCAGAGCAGGACAATCCCTCCCTGCCCGGCTGCTGATGCTGTCCCTGATGCCCTCAGGGCATAGGTGGCCCTCCTGGCTGCCAGGGCACTGCTGGCTCATGTTCAGCTTGCAAATACAGCCAACACAGGGCTCTCATAGTTCTGTTTTTCATGGAAGAAACTAGTTAGAATGTGAGTGTTCCTTTTCTTTGATGTAATAAGTAGTTTTTTCACTGTTTTCCCTGTGAAACATTTACTAGTGTCTTTATGCACCAAAATTCTGAGATTGTATTTCAGACAGTGTGACTGTTAAATGAGGCTATATTTTTATGATCTGTACAGAGCCACTGAACTTTCCCTGTTGGATTGTCGTGTGTTTGATGAAAAGATTGCTTCAGAGATTGTGACTTCAATTTTTGTAAGCTCCTAGCTGTGGAGTAGGATGCACTACCAGATTTGATACACAGGAACCGTTTTACTGAATGGGCAGCATGCAATCAAGAATGATCAGATCATGTGTAAAGATCATAATTTTGAACAGAATAAACCATTGAAGCCACCTGTCTAGAATGTTTAACTACTGATCTATTTTACATGTAATCATCAGGAAGTTAAGAGAAAATGGACATATATTCTTTTAAATTTCTCCCTCTAGCAAAGGCCATTATGTATTTCAATTAAAATCAGTGATTTTTTTTACTTGATGTAGGACAAGATAGGCTTAAAGAGTATAGCAAAGGAAGAAATAGGAGCTTTGCATCCTGTGCAGCCATGCATAAGTCCTTGTGCTATATTTATTTTCCCTTATGCTTTAAACTGTTTTGTTTATTTAGACTATAAGATGTTTCAGAAAATTATTTTTCCAGAGTCTTACTCTAGGGTTTTCAGTGTGTCCATAAGAAGTAATTTTTGTACCTCTTTATCCCTGTTCCCAAAAAAACGTGGTTTCGAAATTGCAGCATGTATTAGAATAGCACACCCTATATGGCAAAGCCTGTTTTGCCTTTATGGTTGTATATTTATCTTGCCATTAGAGTTCAAGTCTGTGTAATGCTTCTTATGATACAGCTGGCTAGGGTAGTGACTTCATTTTAACTTTACCTATTTAAAATTGTCCACTGATTAAGTAGTGAATGTAATCAAGAAAAAAGTGTAGATGTTCCCCGAAGCAAGTATTTGGAAACGGGTTTACTGGCCCCGCTGAAGGAGGTGTCTGATTCCAGTTCTGCAGCCGTGAGTGAAGGCAGCAGGTTTTCACTTGGGTATCTCCTTACAAAGTGAGACCTGAAGCAAGGCGTTGCTCACCTGAATTTATTCTTTGTGATTACTTCCCTTAAATTTACCATGGCAGGTTAAGTAGCAGTTGTTTAAGATCATTCACTGATTTGTTTATGGTGCACATGGTAAAAGCTTGCTTACATTTTAATGACAAAATATAAAATTTCAGAAAGAAGTTGCTTGCAGCTCTTTTCACAATAGAATGAGTTAGGTAATAAAGGGATAATTTTTAATACTATATTGAATTAAATATATTTGTAACTTGTATCCATCTTACTGTGTGTACACAAGTGGCTTTGATTTGTAAGAATGCTCTGGAAAAGAAAAGATTTTTATCCTGTTTGTACTGTAGTCATACAAACACCTGAAATTTTCTAGTCTTCTCCTTTCAAATACTTACCTTTGCCATGAAGATGACATACTTAATGCATTCAGTGAATACAGAAGTAATTGGTAGTTGAAGTAGCTGTTTAAATGGCAGTGTTAACTCACACATAGAAAATGTGTGCCGGGAGAGTATCTGCTTTATGTTTGCAACAATGAAGTTATTATATGCAAGCCAAAGTGGCTAAAATTGACACACAAATAATTTGCTATTCATAATTAATTTCTAATTCAGTATAATCTTGGTACCAAGACAGTTCTGTATGACTGTCAGATAAAAGAGTTGTTTTCAAATTTAAATTTCAATTTTAAATAAAAGGCTTTTAAGTTTCAAATTTAAATAAAAGGCTTTTTAAACAGCAAGAAGTGCCAATTTTTTGTTGCTTTTTGCTGAACTAGTGTATTATAAATGCATTTATATTTTTGCTGAGGGATCAAGTATAGCCTAGGAAGAAAACAATTCAAGAGAAGAATTTCTGTTTCAAGTGAAACAGTACTGCCTTGTTAAACCAAATACACATCAAAGACTTCTTTGCATGACTTTCTCTGTCACTCTCTCTCTTTCTCTCTTTCTCTCTTGCTCTCTCTTGCTCCTCTTTCTCTCTTCCTCCACTGACCTGGATCTCTTATTTTTAAGTAAGGTTTTTAAAAAAGCAAACTGTAAGCTTCTGCTTGCAACATGTGTTCTTGAGGTGCAGTTTAAGCTTGTTTGATGCTCTAAGCACGGGGGGCTTATCTTTTTGTGTGTGTATGTGTGTGTGTGTGTGTGTGTGTTTGGGGTTTTTGAGCAGTTCATCTGAATTAAGCCTATATTGATGGTTGATTATTAAAAGACATGATAGGAAATTATTTGATGCTTGACATTCCTATTTATCACAAAGGTATTTACTGTGGGAATTAAGGAGAGGAAGTATTATGGGTTAGAATGGAGGCTTTAGTGTACATTGAATTCTAGAAAAGATGATCATCATTACTAATTTTCTAAAGGATATATTAACAGAAAGCTGAATATACACACTGAGGTATCCTAGATCTCTTCATGTGCTGTGTCCTGCATTTTTTAAAAATAGGCCCTATTCATAGTGTTAAATATTTGTGTTCTGTGGAATTACAGCTATTGAAACAACTGAGCTCCATAGGAGGTTTTAATTATGAGTTGTATTCAAGATAACTTGTAAAATTACAGTCAGGATTTTTAGCTCTCTTGTCATTGTTGACTTAATGGAGTTACAACAGCAGATCTGTGGTCTAGGGAGGACAGAATTCTTTCAGATTTAACTGATGAATTAACTGATGAACTCCCACCCAGCTTGGTGTCACCTGTGAACTGATTGAGGGTGCCCTCCATGAGATCACTGGTGAAGATGTTAAACAGGACTGGCCCCAGTACTGAGCCCTGGGGAACAGCACTGGTGGCTGAACACCAACTGGATGTAACTCCATTCACCACCACTCTCTGAATAACACCAGTTATTCATTCAGTGAAAAGTGCACCTGCCCAGGCTGTCAGCTGCCAGTTTCTCAAGGATAATGCTGTGGGAAATGGTGTCAAAGGCTTTCCTAAAGTCCATGCAGACTACATCCACAGCCCTCCCATATCCATGTTGCCACAGAAGGAGATCAGGTTGGTCAGTCAGGATCTGCCTTTCATAAACTCCTGCTGGCTGGGCTTAGTCCCATGACTGTCTTGGATATGGGACATGATGGCATGCAGGATGAGCTGCCCTCTTTACCTGAAAGCAGCTGAAAGGTGGCTAGGTAAATGGGAACATAAAACTGGAAGTGAGGGTTTTTTTGGCTTCCATTATGTTTGGGATATTGTTGTGCCAAGTGTTATAAAGATGATGGCACATCAAAAGGCCCTATAATCTACCTGCTGTTCCTGTTTAAATGTGGTAATTTCCATGTTTTGTTGTAAAGCTGCCTGCAGAAAGTGGTAGAGAGTTGTTGTACTTGCAGATCTAAAATCCATCATATACTGAAACTTTCTAGTAATAGGTTCCTTGCACAAGGAAGGCCTATGAGCAAATTATTTCTACATATCTTTATACTGAGTGTTGTTTATGGAATGCAGTATGTGACTTGTCTACAATTATTCCATATATTCCTTTTCTTCCTACAGAAAATTCTGAAAAATTTGACCCTGTATTTTATTTTGAGCTTGGAAATAAATGTAGGTCACAATGTAAATTGTCACAAAGTTTGATGTTGTTAGTAGAAAAATTCCACTGTGAATATATGTTACTCATGGATAGCTGTAATGCTCTGTTTTGGAGATGCTTTTTGTACTTGAAGTTCTGTTAGTAGAAAAATTTTCTTGTTTCCTACTCATCATGTTAAACTAAATTACTCATTATTATAAAATACTGTGATATCCAGACTTGTAACATTGCAATCTGACAATTTTTTAATATAAACTGATAATTTGAAGATAAATAAGAGTTAAAATTTTTTACAAATTGTTTTCTTTTTCTTTAGTTGGAGCCATCAGATGATATCCGTTCGTGAGGCCAAGGCTATTGCAAGACCGGATGGTATTGAATGGAGAAACAAATTTATTTGTGTAGAAGGTAATACGTGAAGCTGCATTATAGTTTTTAAGCGTTAAGTCATTAAATACAAAAATCTATCAATTAAACTTTGCCTTGGTTGTGTTTTGAGAAATATATTGCATGTATGCATTATGTAGAGAAGGAAGTATAACCAATGTAAGTAGTTGTAAACAGGCCCGTCAAAAACATTTGAGAAGGAAGCTTTAAGCTCTAAAGTGTTTAAAAATAGTACTCCTGACCTTTTCTTTAAGAGCACTCATTGCCCTGTTACTTTTGGAACAGGGCTTAGGATTTTGATAAGGAATAGCCTTTATGCCAGTAGTGTGTTTTTTTCTGCTCCACAAAAATAGTTGTCAGTTTTGCCAAGTTAGAACTTCTGAAAAAACACAGCAGGCACATACTCAGATTATTCTTGAAGAATATTATTTGTTCTTGCAATGTTCTGGCATTGCACTGACCAGTTTATGTGTACGTTGATCTCCTTGTGGGTACTATTTTTGGCTGGCTAGTGGACATAGGCTTTGTGCAGAGACTACATGATGCCTTCCAGAACTGGAGGGTAAACCCAGGCTACCTGTTGGAGTTGCAGGTCTCAGCTGTCTCAGTGCAGAATTGAGTAGGAGCACTATACAGACAACCAGATTCATGTGCTAGTGACACCTTTCAGCTGCCACGGGGAATGTACATGGAGAAGATGAGCAGGTAAGCATACATAGGAGATGAAGCTTGCAGTAAGGAAAGAGAAGATGATAAGCCAAGAGAAGGATTGAGATGTTAGGAGAATGAGGACAGACTGAAGGGACTGAGAGTTGCTGGGTAACTGGAAACAGTTGTCACAAAGGGAGAGGTGGCCTGAGTCCTGGCTTCAAAGTAATGAAGGCTGTTAGGATATCAAGGGTTGACGTCATAGGATGAAATAGGAATATAACTTGAAGGGGAGACAAATGGTGTGAGGAAAGTTGTTAGACTGAGAAGATTTTGCTGGGCAAGGAGGAGAATAAGTCTGTTCATCTGTGGGTGAACAGACATTCTTCAAGATTGATAAGGTTTAGGGTTGAGGTATGTATGTACTTTCCTGCATTTGTGCTGCTCTGTGCAGAGAATCACCTTCAATCAACTTAACCTGCATGTGAAGTTGGTTATTCTGTGGTCCAGAGCTCATGGACTTGGCCATAGTCATATGAATGTCAGTGTAAAGCCACATGATGGGATTCTTATTCTTTATTTGACCCTTTGGGTAAAAGTCAACAGTTATAGGAGAAGAAGAACACACTGAAATATAGTTGCATTCGACTCTGTGGTCTTAGAGTTGAGAAAGGTGAGAATTAGAGTATCTGCACAGCTGAAATGATTCAGAATAGCGTAGTGAGGCACTGCCAAGGCTCTTGTCTGAATGTGGGAGGTGGGAATGCTGGGCTGCTATGTTTGCTGCTGTCACGTGATGCTGATCCACTGTGTTGCAGGGCATTGTGTGTTTGAAGCTCTCAAGTATTTTATGACATTACAAAGTGGTTGAATAATTAGGTTCTCTTTCTACCAGGCTGAAAAATAGAATATACATCAACATAGATTGATTTCACAGAACTTTTCCTTAATGCGTTTGCTTTTGAACTATTAAAAAAGTCAAAATTATCTATAGGTGGCATATCTGATTCCTTCCTTGGTTCAAGACTTAGTGGGTTTAGCCTCACAAACCATCTTTTTTACTTCTGATTTGGGAGGGAAAAATAAAATCTACTTTTGCTCAAAGTAGACTTCATGTTTATAACAGCTGTTAAACTGAACTGGGTTAACAAAGTATGTACATAAATTTCTGTGTACTTGAGAAGAAGATTGCAAAAGTTAGGTAAACATGCCAATATATTCTGTTTTCCAAGTCTTTGTCAAATTTTCCTGTTCACAGAATAAAATTTCAGTAATTGGTACTATTGGATTTATTTTTAAATATCTAAAATGTATTTGTTGATAGATTACACAAGTCGGTGCAAGTTTCCACAATTCTGCTTATAGTACTGTATTTAGATTAGCTCAAGAAAAACTGTATTATGTTTTAAATGTTATGGGCCTTAAGGCTGATTCTCACATGTATTTCTGCTGTTAGAGAAACAAATATAGTAGAGATACTCTTTCCAGACACTTAAAAATATGATAGGCTTTTACCATGATGGGGATACAGAGATACAGACAGCCCTGCTTTTAGATAATATTTTGAACAATCCTTGTCAGAAGCTCTAAATGGCAACTAACTATTCTAGTTTCAGTTTAAATCTTGTCTGTATCAAGTAATATCAACTTCTGTCCTGCTAGAAAATAGGAAATCTAGAAATGTGGCAATTTTATGAGATAATTACATTGATAATAATTTAGGGAAATCAAAACAGAAGCCGCCTAAGCTGTACCTGATTCATATTTGTAGTTTCAAGTCTTTCAGATCCACATGCTAAAAATAATTAAAAAAATAATTCCTCGGGCTTGGTTAGCAGCAGTTCAGGAGCTCTGTGATGTCATGTTTTTTGTTTGGAAAAATGATTCCCTTTAGTCTTTCCCTCAAGCATCAGTGTTAAAGCTGTATTACTTTTTTCCTTTAATATTCTCATCTCTGTGTGTGAAGAAAATAACTTCAAGCAAACTCTTTACTGTCTTGATGGTTAGAAAATATAGTGGTGTAAAGAGTAGCTGATTGTAAAATTATTCTTGCTGTGCTTCAGAGAACCAGTTTGTCTTTTGACAATCAGTAAATATGCAGGAATATTAAAGGGAAGATGTAAGTTAGCTCTTGTGAATGGAATGCCTTTTTTTCCACTGATAGTTTGAGAAGATTGTACAGTTCAGCCCTTGTGGCTTTAAAATATAAATATGGCTTGACTCAACATAAAGGTCCTAGCATTAAAAAAGCAGTTACCATTACATTTATATACACAAATGAAATGGTGTATTTGTTCACATAGTATATGTGAACTGAAGTTATTAATTATACTAGATCACTCTCAAATAATGGGACTGATATTAGAGGACTGTGTATGTTTTGTTTAGTTTTCAGTTTTTGTTCTAAACACAAAGTATGTTGCATTCTGAAATAAAAGAAGTCTGCCTGTAACTGTCCACTGAAAACTAGGTAGTTTGAAGAGAATCCTTCTAGAAGATTGCTAAATACAACATTTATTGCATGAAAGAATTTCTTCGTGAATTTAAATAGCTAGCAGGAATAAAAAAGCCATGGAGCACATATCAAATTTGAAATTCCAGTCCCCATAAAGGTATAAGCCCTTCTGGTGTCTGTGTAATGCTTTATTTTGCTATACATCACTGTCTGAATGAAAGTAATTCATAACCAACTCGACAAAAAAAATCTACATGATCTGACAAATACTTCTGTGTTTCTGTGGTCCTTGAGGACTTCCATACATTCTACCAGTGTGAAATACACAATATTACTTAAATAGTTCTCTATTAAGGAAAAACAAAGACTATAAAATCTGTTTTGTAGCATACTGTAATGCATAGTCCCTGCATCATAATTTTTTAGTATCAATTGCTTTAATGTTGGCAACCTTATCAGTAGCAAGAACTACTTTTTCAATCTTGCAATTGAAAAAGTTCCAAACTATTAATTAATTTAACGTCACATTTATTTGTCATCAGTTAGAAAGTAGAATCCCCAAATGGTTAACTTATGAACAAATATTGCAGAATAGGTATGGTGTGATAAAGGTATGAGCAGTTGGTATGTCTTATATTAAAATTATACTAAATATTTTACTATATTCTCAGTATTTCACTGAGAAACTGTAGAATGAGATGAATCTAAAGTGAATAGTTCCAAGAGTCTCATGTGTAATAAGTTTCAAAATATTTTAATATGCAAAATCATAGTCTGATATGTTATCACAGACTATTGAGCTGTAGCAGATAATTACTGCTGCATAAATTCAGCACAATCATCGTATGCTTCAACAGATAATAAGCTGAGTTTATGAGGAATTACATATCATTAAAGCATTCATTGAATCATAGAATGGTTTAGGTTGGAAGAGACTTTTAAGTATCATCTCTTTCCAACTCCCCTGCCATGGACAGGGACATCTTTCACTAAACCGCTTTTCTCAGAGCCTTATCCAGCCAGGCCTTGAGCACTTCTGGTGATGGGGCATCCATAGCTTCTCTAAGCAATGTCTTCCAGTGCCTCATCACATTCACAGTAAAGAATTTCTTCCTATTATCTAGTCTTAAGCTTGCCCTTTTTGGTTTAAACCTATTCTATCTGGTCCTATCACAACATGCTGTTGAGAAAAGTCCCTCTCCAGCTCTCTTGCAGGCCCCATTTACATACTGGAAGGTGCTATGAGATCCATCCCAGAGTCTTCTCCCTAGGTGGAACAACCCTAGTTCTCTCAGTCTGTCCTTTCAGAAGAGGTGCTCCAGCCCCCTGATCATCTCTGTGGCCTCCTCTGGACTCCCTCCAGCAGGTCCCTGTCCTTGCTGTGCTGGGAGCCCAGAGCTGATGCAGCCCTGCAGGTGGGGTCTCAGCAGAGCAGAGCAGAGGGGCAGAATCCCCTCCCTGCCCTGCTGCCCACCCTGCTCTGGATGCAGCCCAGGACACGTGTGGCTCTCTGGGCTGGCAGTGCCCGTGGCTGGGGCATGTCCAGCCTCTCAGCCACCAGCACCCCCAACTCCTTCTGGGCAGGGCAGCTCTCAGTGACTTCTTCCAGTCTGTAATCGTGTCTGGGATTGTCCCGACTCAGATGCAGCACTTTGCACTTGCAGTTGTTGAACTTTAATGAGATTCGCATGGGCCCACTGCACAAATTTGTCCATATGCCTCTGGATGGCATCCTGTCTTGTAGTGTCATCTACACTGCTCGGCTTTGTCTATCTGTCAGTGTTCTCTATTCAGAGCATTCAGAGAATTCAGTGTTTTGGTTTTGGGGGGTTTTTTTTGTTTTTTTGGGTTTCGGGGTTTTTTGGTGGTTGGGTTTTTTTTGTTGTTGTTGTCAATTCCCTCTTCCTTTTTACTGGTTTGTTTGTTTTGTCTTGGGTTTTCTTGTTCTTGTGGTGGGGCAGTTCTTTTTGTGTTATTGGTTCGTTTAGTCTAGTTTTTGTTTGGGTTTTTTTGGATAAATGTTACATAGAAAGAAAGCATGAGAACTAAAGAGGAATTGAGTATTTAAAGCACTTTTGGGAAGCAGTTGTATGCTTGACCCTGCTTTGTTAGCAGAGATAACCAACTCTAGATTTCTTTAAGTTTTCATGTTTGATTTTGATCTTGCAGAGCCCTTTGATGGGACAAATACTGCTAGAGCTGTACATGAGAAACAGAAGTTTGATATGATCACAGGTGAACTTGTACAGGTAAAAAGTAATCTCATGTAATTTTTCTGGTCACTTTGTTTTTCAATATAGATTTACTATCTTGAAAATGCTAGTCATTAAACCTGCCTGTTTCTGATGTTTTATAGTTTGTACTGTAAGTAGTAAAAATGCATGTTTTTAAAAATATGTGGATCATTTAAGAATATTCTTTAATGTCTACCATTAAACTTCAGATTTACACTGAAATGGGTACTCAAACTAGTAAAAACCCTCTATCTTAGATTGTCTTGTGTGTGTAAAATTCTAACAGTGGTTAAGACTTTTAAAGTTACAATTTTGTTTTCATTTATTATTTATTTCTACATTATTTGAGTGGCAATAGATAATATTTTATTCTTCTTGCAATCCCCTTTTTTAATAAATATCACCACCAAAATAATGGGGGTTTTCTGATTTTTGATAACTTACTTAGATGGGTACTTTTCTTTAGGGAGATCACACTCATAATTTTAGAACATGAGTAGTTCAAACATGAACTTTTACTGTCCTAGAAGGGGATGAAAGGACACTTTGAAACAAGGAAAAATTAAGACTTTGGTTAAGCATTTTTCTGAAAATTTTTGCTATCAACTCTTTTGTACTTCTCTCCCATCATAGGCCTTGCATAGGTATTGCAACTCAAATTCTAGCTTTCTGAGATCTCTGACTATTTTTTATGTAGGTATGTCTAGGGATTAGTGGCTTCCAACTTTAACCAGTTAAGACTCCCCTGTTAAGCTGTCCTTGGAGGTTCGTGTTTACTCCAGTTATTCATGTCTTCAAGTACCTTGAAGGCTTCTCCAGCAAAACATAATTCAGTGCCAGATACTTGTAACAGAGCAAACGCTAAAAGAGACACCTTAGTCATTTTCCTTGTAATTCTATTCAGAAATGTTAATAAGTTTTTCTTTTATTAAACCATGTTAGCATACAAAATACTGAATCATTCACATACTGGTACATAAAATAGTTGATTTTGTGAATCTGCTAAAGTCACTACATGGTTTAGGCTCTCACGGTACGCTGAAACTAGAGTGAACTTCTCTTTCCAGAGTTTTCAGTTAACAAAATTTGTTTCAAACCTCTGGTTTTCTGAAAAATGTAAAAGTAGATGTTTGATCCTAGCTGTCTGGAAGCAATATGCTAGAGTGAAACAGCCCTGAAAAATGTCCTTTTTACCAGATACCATAAGAATGACAATTGCTCTAAAAGTGCAAGTACTTTTTAATATCCTGCACTATTTTTAAAAAAGCTTAAGCAATCTGTTTTGTCCTTGAGAGGATTATTCTTCTTGAGGTTTTCATTACACATTGGAGTATAAATGACTTCTGTATAAACACAGGAGGGTCATTGCAGTTGTTTGCAAGCTCATGGCATAGCAGATGTCCTGAAACTCACACTGGAACACAGAAAAAAGTTGAAATAACCTATTTTAGAGACACATCTTAGTTCTGGAAATGGCAGTGCATAACATTTAACATGTGTGAATTTTAGACAATTATTTTGCAGTTAGAGTACCAGTGTAATGCTTAAATATTGTTAACATTTCCAGTCTGTTCTTGAAAAACTTTACCTTCCTCATTAGTTTATTGTGTTTTGTGTACTTTTTGGATTTTGCTTCCCTTTAAAAATCCCAAAACCAAAGGACAAAAAATACCTCAACCCACAAATTTTCTTTTCAAGAAGGGGAAAAAATCAACCTTATATTTGTGGCACTGTGATGCTTACTGTTTATAATGGTATTTAAGTTTTAATGCAAAGATTATATAGTCTTTTCTAAAAAACTTTGTGTTTTTTTTCCTCAGGCGTGGCAGTTATTACGAGAGAAGAAAGACCTGAACTGTATATTGCCCTTAAAAGCAGTCAAACAGAAAAGATAACTGGCTTCTTTCATTTTCCTTTTTTTTTGGATCCTGCTGAACTAAAGAACATTGTCAAAATCAAGAGGCACTCACCCC
Organism: Melospiza georgiana; assembly: GCF_028018845.1. Lineage (NCBI taxonomy): Eukaryota > Metazoa > Chordata > Aves > Passeriformes > Passerellidae > Melospiza > Melospiza georgiana. The sequence goes on from NC_080465.1 coordinate 44,114,629, forward strand.
ATGGTTTTTATGACCTGTTTTTCTCTGTAAACTTTTGTTAAGGAAATGTTTATAAGGATGTGGCATATTTTATTATCAGTATTTGTTAAAGCAGCTCTTCAAGATACGATTTCTGAAAATGCTTGCATTGTTGACTTCTAGAAGAAACTCACAGCAAACAAGAAGAATACATCTATTTTAAGGAAAGTATGGGGATATACTGACTTGTTTCTTGTGTGATCTGTGTAGCCGTTATTTCAGACAGATTTAATCATGAAAGATAGACATTCAAAGTTAAATCATGTGCAAATTGACTACATTCTTAAGGCACTGTGCACTACCAACTTCTTGATGAACAGAGTCTGTGCTTTACACCTGCTGAATTGCAGTAAGCACTTCTGCTCAACTTTGCACTTTCCAGTTTTATTTCACTTTTACTTGGAATAACAAGCAAGTGTTTATGAAAATGAAGCTAGGTTATAGTTGGTAGTACTCTGAATATCAAGAACTGTTATCTAAACCAAAATTTTCAAGCAGCAGTTGTCCTATGAAGAAGTGGAAGTAAAAAAGCTCAATTCAGTGCACATAAATGCTTCACATTCACACAGAGTAGGTAGGAAAATTTTTTGTGCTTCTGTTTACGTATTTGAAGTAATAGTGGTGCCTCTTTTGGAGAAAAAGACCAAATCAAAATCAAAACACCTCACATCAGTGCTAAAATAAGCTGGGCTTCTTATTTGATTTTGTGTAAATGTTTGTGAATTGATCAGCCACTGTAAATTGAATCTAAGTAAGTAATATTGAAAAGTATAGCTCTTCCAAAAAAATTGCAAACCATCTCTTAGACCTCCTATAGCACAATTTGTGTCTCTCATATATTTGTTATTGAAGACCAATTAATTTTTAAGGTTGTATTTACCACTGAAGTTGAATTCGTACTTCCATTTTATAAAGTTTAATATTTTATATGGTGTCCAGTGAAATAAAGTTTATATATGGAAGATACAGGTTATTTTTCCAATTTATGTTATTTTGTACTGCATATTTAAAGTATTTCCTATAATTAAGTAGAATAGGAAATGCCCCATGAGCTAAGGCCCATTGTTGCAATTCATCAAGATCTGTCATGGCTATTCTGCAGTACATCTGTGAAAAGTTTGGTTTATTTCTTTCTCTAACAAAATTGTGAAAACTCTTCTAACCATAGAATAACAAGTATTGTCTTCTTGTGCAAACTATTAAGTTCTAGTTTATTTAGAAGTTCTAAGTACTGTAAACTATGTGTCTGATGTGAGATTACTTCCTACACACTTCGTCATGGTCTCCTCTATATAGAATTTTGACTTTTTTCTGCAATTGACTTTTTCTTCTTAATTTTAACTGTCTTTCAGTTTTAAAATTACTCCAGCAGTCCACTGAAATGTTCCTCCTTGCATATGTTCACCCTCACTGCCCTTTTTCTATAGGATGGTAGACTTGAGTATCAGTGAAACATTCACTTTGATTCACTTTATGTAAAACTGAAGCACAAGATTTTAGGACAGGATGATGTCTGGATTCAGAGATGCTCTACAAGCTCTATGTAGATTCTGGGAAAAGAGAATGTTGGCTGTATCTTCTTGAAAAACATGTTGGCTATATCTTTGTCTGGAAAATTTAAAACTTTCCCAACCTAAGATAAATAAGAAGGGACATAAATGTTTAAAGTTGGTTTAAATGCATTTTAAGTGAGCTGAATGTGAGAAACAAAATTTTATAAAAGGCATAAAACTCTCTTATGAGTTTGTATTGCATCACCTAATATGTCAACATTTCTTACACCTTAAATTAATGCTTCATGTTTAATTTAATTCCTAGCTGTTTTTAAAAGGTTAGTTTAAAACATTATGGTATCCCTGAGCTACTCTATAAAAATGCCCTACCAAATAAGTGGTATTTTTAATACAAGGTAAGGTCTGTACCCACAACAGTCTGTGTCTTTCAAAAGAATCCATTTGTATTTTTTTCTGAAGTTTATGTCCTTCTGATAAACCATGTCTATAACCAGAAAATCTAGATGGTAGTTTTCCCCATTTTTTTTGGAACAGTACAGTTGGTAGCACATTTGTTAAATAGTGGACTGCAACTTCTGTCAGAAAACCTCAGATGTAATACCACAAAGTAAATGGCTTGGGGAGAGTGGGTAAGAACTGGACTTTAACTTTGGATTCAGTTCTGTATAGTCTGAGGTTTTTTGAGGTTTTATGACCTATGTTTTCATCTCTGGGCAAGTATTCAGAGTAAAAAATTCACTAATGGCTACCATAAATTTTAGTGTTAGGGTAAAATTTTCAACTTTCCTCAGTTTTAAAAAATTTAAAATTAAAATTTAAAATTTAAAAAATTTAAAATTTAAAAATTTTAAAAATAAAAACTTTTACCTCCTTATCCCTTGGCATACATCCTGGCAGGAATAGCTTTTTCTAAGAGCTCTTTGGTAAAAGATATTTTTTACAGCTGACCAAGGTGTCAGTGTGTGTGCAAGATGCTGTCTTCTTTGAAATTTGTTAATGCCTTGAAATAAAACTGGTTTTGTTCAGCGCTTTTATTTATTTAATTGTTAAAATTATTATTCTTGACTACTCATTTTGACATTGGGTTTTCTTGTCTGTTCTCACCTCGTGTGTCAGAAACCACTAGTGTCTTCTAAATTAACAGGCTCAAAGGTGCACAGTAGGAACAAACGTTGGCAAGAGCTTCATATTTGGTGAGGTTGATGCAGAACTGGCATAGGCTGTGCACTGTGAAATTTAAAGTTTCTCTTCTAGCTCTTGCTGTCACTTGTCCTGAAATGTGAATGTGTAGGTGAACTCTGAGTACCTTTAGGGGAGTTGGCAGTATAAGGTGTTACTTTTTAAAAATCTCTCACAAAAAACCAATATAAATCAATTTTAAGACTTACACTGCAGGATGACATGGTGATTTGGGAGAAACGGGTAGTGATGATAAAAGGATGTAAGATGTTTTGTATAAAACCTGAAGTTAGCATTTGTGAGCACATTGTATTTGTGAATCCCAAACATTTATTTGGAACTAGTGCTTTACTTGAACTTGTGTTACTGGACTTGAGTCACAGTATATTTGATGTTAAATTTAAGTCCATCACAGAATGTCACTCTTGATTTATTGTACTGTACTGCTACGGGTTGTCTTGTGGTTTGTGGGTTTTTTTTGCCTTGTTCTCTGTAATCCTTGTGTTTTCAGATAGAAATATTTCCATTGATTTTACTGAGTGTGATGCTTGTCTGAAGAGCGTGAAAGAATGTGCGATTTTGGTCCATTTACAGGTCAAATTCACTTGTGAGAAGTACAGATGGAAATAAGTTGAAGGGTTTCTGGTAAAAGAGTACTTGCCTTTCTCTTGCTGTGCTGAAGACTGAATCAAAACTTGTGCAATGTATGTATATTTCATCTATAAGCATTTCTAGATGACCTGTAAAGCTCTTGCCTTCCACATGAAATGTAAGGAAGAGTACTTCTTATTCTTTACGTTTCGCTGTGTACACTGTCTATGCTCATGATGAAATGTAGTGTTTAATTTAGTTTAATATCTGTTTCAAAATACACTTTTCAAAAAATTACGCTGTCACCTTGTAAATTGCGTATGTCACTGTGTAGGTCAAGAGAGAAGAAAGACCTGTACATACTGTTTAGGAATGTTAGGAGAATTTTAATTTTGTGTGCAGAGATAGCTTGTAGTCAGAAGTACATGGCTGGGTGTTTATATACTTACAGCACTCTTAAGGAAGAGTTTGCTGATTGATTTATTACCAGATATTTATTTGAAGAACAATGAAAAAAGAAAAAGCTGGGGGCATTGGAGTTATACTGTGCAAACAGTTGTTTATACTTGAGATATCTTGGAAGTTCTTTACTTAGAATCAGGGGTTTAGTGCTTTTCCTCCTCTTCTAAAATTTATTTTTTTTTTAATAAAGTCATTATGTTGACTAATACAGATGGGAAATATTTCTGTTTTGTGTGTGAAAAGCACTGCATTTTTTGTAAAATGCAGAATAATAAATCATAAATGTGGCTTAACCTAAACTCTGCATGGTAGTATAGTATATCTTTGCTTTATAATTGGTTCAAGTCTGCTCAAATAGGAAGTTTTAAATGTCCTGTGATTTAACACATTGATAAATCAAGGGTTTAAATACGTTCCTTTTGCATGGTTAAATACCAGAGTGCATCTGATAGCTCTTACAGCACGGCATTAATAATTAAATGTGTTTTTCAGAGGCTCATTCACTAGCTACTGTATTTGATCTTTCCAGTTCGAGCTTGAGGCACTCTGGCTGTGCTGAAGGGTAGAACTTGTGAAATGTACCTTCTCTTGGGGCACAGATAAACTCTCCTTCTGCTTCATCTGTACCATCCACCCCGAATTTGCTAGAGGTGACTGGGGAAGGTCTGCTTGGCCCCCTTGCTCCCTGCTGCTGCCTGACTGCCCTGTCTGCTGTAGAAACAACTCTGTGGCAGCAGTGGCAGGCGAAGGGGGAGAGCAGCTGGAGAGATGGCCACGGGGCCACGTGTCCTGGCACTGGGTTGGTGCTAGGAGACAGGATAGGAACAGCAGCGACTCTGCGCTGTAACTTTGCTGCCTTCTATTTAAAGACTGCCCTGAGTCAGGAGAAGTGAGTGCTACTGGGGATGACAGTTGCTTCAGGCAGCCCTGGGGAGGACAGGGCTGGGGGTAAACATCACCGGCGAGGGCCTGAGCAGGGAAGGGAATGGAGGGCTCCCGTGGCGCTGAGTGTGACAGGGCATCCGAGACTTCGTCCTTCATAGGAGATGAAGAAGAAGAAGAGGAGGAGGAGGAAGAGGAGGAGGAGGAGGAGGAGGAGGAGGCCGTGGACCCAGAGGAAGCAGAGGAGCTAACTAATAGGTATGTCCCCCCCCAAGGGATTTATAGCCCCAGAGGGAGCTGGCAACTCTACCCCAAAGCATCATCCCCCAGGAGATGCCAGAATTGGAGTCCCATGCTGGTTTATTGACTTTTCCACCTTCCCTTGCCCTATTGCTGTAGATAAAAAAGGGAGGAGTAGAGGGCTGTAATATTTTTTTCAGATGAGTATGGCTGTAATTAAATTTTGTGTGGTAAGCGCCTACCCCGAGTTCCCTGAAAGCTTTTCTATTTAAAGATCCTCTGATGTGCCAGCTCAAGTGACATCTCCTTCCACTCCTCCCTCTCTGGCTGACTCTTTGTCACATATGGATCTTAAATGCTTTGCAGATTTGCTTGTCAGGGAGAAAATGCTCAAAGATTATAATGGTGCATTAAAATTGGTTCCTTTTTATGGCCCTTTATTCCTTCCCACTTGTCCCTCCCTCTTCAGTTGCTTCTTTCCTTGAAAAGAAAGAAGAAGAATGTTCAAAAATTTGTTGAACATGTCTCCTATTGCTGGTCATGATTTGTAAGGTTGATTTTTGTGGTGAAATGGGAAATACTCTATCCGTTTGATCTTTAATTTTTTTCTCTTAGTATTTTTGTTTTCTTAAGTTTTCCACAGAAACAGTTTATTGTCCTGTGATTGCTCTCCTACCGTTAGGAATGTAATGAGCAAGGCTGTGGCCCAGTGCCCTGCCCAATGGTCCTGCGCAGGATGCAGAGGCGTCTGCAACTTGGTCCAGACTCTGGCTGTGCCAGCACCATTGGTTTCATACAGAGACCACAAGGCCTGAGAGTCCCCCAGCCCATACAAAGTCTCAAGATTTCTTCCTTGTCTTGAGTAGACCCCATCAGTTTTAAGTGGATATTGTAGAAGAACCTAAGATGTTAATATTGGTAGCTTGAGTTTTTTCCAGAAACCCATTTTTTAAGAAACTATATTTGTCATATAGTTTCTAATACCTCTGTGCTGTGACACCATCTGCATTTACCATCGCTCTGTGTGAATCACAATTCAAAGTGCTTTCTGACATTGCTGATGGTCACCGGAGAAAAAAAGATGGCAGTGGGGAGCGCTCTGCACCTTAACCTACCCAAAGTGCTGCAAGAACAAAAGCCAAATGGAGAAGTGTATCCTAGTACTCTAGGAAAACCCTTCTGAAAATAAAGAGCTAGTTTCCCACAATGAGGGAACACCTGGTGTGTAATGCTGCTTTATTCTCAAGGGATATGTTGGCTTTTCAGTCCTATACTAGCAGAGAGAGGGATTACATGCCAATAAAACACTGTTTGCACATGGCTGTATCCCTGCAAGAAAACCAGCTGAAGTCCATGGAGTGGAGCTGCTCACTGCACACAGCTAAACCGTGATTTAGATAAATAATTTTTAACAGAATCCGGAATTAAATAGCTAATAATAAAACTGAAATTGCAAAACACAAGTAGGAATAATTAAAAAGGGAGTGAAATCTATGTAGCCTCACAGTTATTTACTACTTGTGCTGAGAGGATGATTTTACCATAGGTGCCTTTTAGCAGCTCCTCACAGATGGGTCTTGCTTCTGGCTGGCAACCTCTGCAATGCAAATTTGGGCATTGCATCTCAGCACTTACTTAAATCACAGCAAACATTCCCTTTAGCTCCCAGTTATATTAAACACAGCAGAGTTTTTCTCTGTCCTTAACCGTCTTACTAATAAACAGGTCATAGTCTACCAGAGAGGTTTTTAACATCTAAGCTAAGTGGTAACTGAGCATATATAAATTGGTTTGTTTAATTAGGTTAAAGGAGATGTAAAATTTTGGGTTCAGCACAAATGTGGTGACTGCAACAAGCACTTAGCAGTAGCTTGGAAAAGTTAAATAAAACTGACTTTTTAATTGCTTAGATGTTGTCACAAATGTCAGCAGGGTTGTTGAGCTTCAGGCCTCCTCCTTTGGTCAGTGCCTGGGCAGAGCTCCTGGCAAGATAAGACAGGTTGAGCCCCTGGGGCATACTTACTCAAGCCATGAGCTAATTATTTGTTGATAAACAGGTTTTCAAACCCCCATTGCAGAACAGATTGTTTTGAGTGCATGGGCTTTGAAAACATAGCTTAGAGGAGGTGTAACTAATATGCAAACTTGGCTGAAGGCAGCTTGCCTTGGACCCTGCTGCCATCAATTTATTTTTAACAACCCCAAGTTCTCTGTTGCTTCTGCTTTCCTCCTTTGAATGCAGTTGAACAGTGCAAGTCAGCTTTCCTGCTGACTTCTTTTTCTGCCTTTCAAGCATGTTAAATAGCTTCATACCTAATTTATATGAGAATCATGGAATAAGGTCAGGAAGCACCTCTGTGAAACAAGTAGAAGAGCCCTGGTGGTCCTCTGTGACACCAGGCCCTGAGCTCTGACCAAACCACTCTGCTTCCACACTGTGCAGCAGCTGCAGCAAATAAAATCCCAAAAGATGGAGCAGAAAGGATTATTTGTCTCAAAATTACAAGGCACACATGTGAAAGACAGAAGAGTTTGGGTTTCATGTCTTTATTACCCTTATTAATGTAATGTTTAAATAATTTGGTTTCCTAGCACACTTTTTTATATAAGTAATGAGACTAACATGCCGCATCAGAACCTATTAAAAAGGTGGGATAGGGGTTTCATAACCTTGTCAGCACAAAAATGCCACTGATCTGTATAGCACCCATACAATAGTTTCTTGCCTTTGGGCATTTTACTGTCTAGGATAGATGATCATGGTAGATGACTTCTGTTTCTAGCTCCATGTATCCAATCAATCACCTAAACAGGGAAAATATTTTAAATACTGTATTAAGGCAAGCATGAGTAGGAAGTTAACAGGTTTTAATTTTTGTATTGGCAATGGTGAAAATTAAGTCTTAACTAAAGTAAAATTGTTTACTGTTCAACTGGTTGACATACCCACTGCAATATTTGTGTGTCTAACAAACATGTGATGGGTGAGCTGTTCTGACACAGTTCTGTCTTTCAGACCATTCTCAGCTGATTTCCTTCTACAGTGGGAAGGTCTCTGGATGTGTCTGTGTGTGGGGTTTACATAAAAATGGCTCTGCAGCCAATTTAAGTGTTTCCAGACAGCTTGTTTGCCTGGAATAGGTAAATAGCATTTTATCTGCTTGTTTAGTGTTTACCTATAACCAGTAGAAGGGGAGAAATATGGGGAGAAAGTCCTTAAATTCTGGAAGGGGTTGAGTTTGTTTGTTTGTTTTATTAATGAAGCAAGCAATCTTACACAAGATCAGACGTGTGTAAGCATTAGAGACAAGTGTCATTTATAATGATTGATGAAAATGAATATAAAGGGAAGGACAGTGGAGAAGGCGTCTTCCTGCCATGTGGGGGATGTTGCAGCATCTAGGAGAGCAAAAGACTGGAATGATAGCAAATGGATGGTGAGAAGAAAGGGGTGGGGAGTACTGTGGATTTGTCTTCCGAAAATAACAATTACCATACCCTACCCAAAGCAGAGAAAGGCATGGGGAAAGCGTGTGTGATTTTAGATGCCTTTAGATGAGGCAGTGCCTGACATGGGCTAGCGTGGAAGAGGCTGGCAGAGCTGTTCTTTTGCCACCTGCAGCAGGGAACGTGGGAGAAGTAGGAAGTAGAGTTGTGTGGGTCATTTCAGGCACATCACAGCAAAGGCTCAAGCAAAAGATAACTGAGCAGCTAAATGGGCCAGAATGCTGAGGTGGGGGCATTGAAGAGGGGAGGGGTGCAGCCAGCCCCCACTTGCTCCCACAGCTGGGCATTCCATGTTTTGTTTCTCTTTAGCTTTTTGATTAAAACCGAGTCCTTAATAAAGGCCTGTGTTGCGTAGGGCTCTCAGACTCAAGAAGTTCCCCACTGGGTCTCAACAGAGTGATTATGTAACTGTGTAAAGGAAGTGTCCCACCCAGACTGAAGTGTTTGGTACCTGTGTTCCCTCTACAACATGGTGGAGAATCCAGAATGCAGGAGCATGACAGACCCCTGGGCATGGAGGTGCTGTGGATCTCTCAAGCAGCATCTGATCCTGCAAATGGCAATGCCACTAGGACATGACCTGGTGTCTGGAAAACAAACTAGGACTATACCAGGCTATGCTCCTTCATAAGAGATGGAACAAAACGTGTGAAACAAGCCCAGGTCCTGGCTCCCAGCTACTCATCATAAACCCCGGCTTTGTAGCTGGGCAAGCAGCTGTCTTACTGTTTTCATATAGTAGTTCCTTTGTATTTCAACAGATGCATGAGCCACTTCATTGCCAGACAAAGCATCGTTAATTGAAAGAAGTCAAAGGTGGAAGGCTGGGTTTGAAATTATATCTTTCTGTAGCTCCTAGTTCACTTAGTCTGAAGAAGATGGATGAGCTGTAGCCCTGGGAAATGCAGAACAAAAGGCAGACACTCGCTGAGCATACTGATTGCTGTAGGGGGAAAGGGGCACCATGGTAAAGGCAGAAACTACAGATATGTACAGAATAGAAACACAACCACAGAGAAGTGCTTCCTTCAGTTGGGAAGACAAGCTGGCAATACCAATTTCCACCACTCCTACACTGTGCCTGAAGTAGGAGCTTTCAGAAAATGAGATCTTGTCTGTGCAGATTACAGACATAGGTTGACACCTTGGTCATTTAATCTATATTGTTTTCAGCTTGTGAGAAATTCTGCAGCAAACAGCTACAATTTTTATTATATCAGCAGTGGCAAGGTCTAATACGAAGAGGATAAAAGAGGCTAGGTAGAATTTTAGAAAGCTAATAGGCTGGCTACATGTCTATCTCATAGTAGTGGCATGCACAGGTGGGTAGACCCCACTCACTGTGTGAACACAACAGCAGCTGGGGTCATGAAAACTCTTCCCTCATATGATTCATAAAGGAACATCTGTGCAGCCTGCAAGGCTGGACTAGAAACCTGAAATCCTAGTGGACACAGCACAGAAGTCATGAGAAGCAGGGAGCTGTGAGAAGCAGGAGGAGGCAGGAAGAAAAATCTGGGTTTGAGCTATTATGGCAACACAACTGGTTGTCAGTGTCTCCAAGACTAAGAAAAGGTTTAAGTCAATGTCCTAGAAGTGAAATAACATGCTGATAATACAAATGCCAATAAGAATGGGCGTGAAATGTCTACATGGAAAAAAGACAGCACTGGCTTTTGCCCTGGATGTCAGTGGCTTCATATCTACATTTACGAGCTGAAACATTGCAAATATTGCAAACATCTTTTTCCAGTGGCAAATGCTTCCTCTGACTAGAGAGGGGTCTTTCAGCTACTACTATGCAGTTTGTAAACCGTTCATAAAAGGGCAGCATTTGAAGTGCTTTGGAAGTAAATGTTTGAGTTCCACGTCTCTCATTCTGGTCTTAAAAGTGTAAAGCACTATCTCTTCAAACTGTAGAGAAATATGAGCTGTGACTAGTTTGTGACCATGAAAATGAGATAATGAGGTATATAATTTAAGCTTTTTGCATAGGCAGGCCAGGGCAATCTATACTTATTCATTAATATCAGCTTGAGTGGAGTGCTGCTCTGTTCTGTATGAAGGTCTATTTAATTGCACCAAGTAGTGCAGAAAATAGGTTTAAAATATAAGAATGATTTTGAAGTTGAAAAATGTTAAAAAAAAATATCTGTTATTGTAGACTCAAACAACTGAAAACTTCCTTAGTAGTATTGCTATTGATTTTTTGGGTTTTTTTTTTTGTTTTGTTTTTTTAATTTAATCATATTTTGCTATGTCCAAGTCAGTGTTAAGCCATGGAACTGGCAAAGGAAAAACTAAGAGAAAAATTGGTATGAATGTGTTCTGCTATACCTCTTTCTCCAGCCTGTAAGTTTTCACCTATGGAGCTAGTCTGTCTACAGAGGGACAGAGGGCTTTGCAGAGGGACTTGGAACGGTTGGATGGATGGGCAGAATCTAATGGGATGAAGTTCAATAAGTCCAAGTGCCGAGTCCTGCACTTTGGCCACAATAACCCCCTGCACCGATATAAGCTGGGAACGGTGTGGCTGGACAGTGTTCAGGTGGAAAGGGACCTGGGGGTGCTGGTGACAGTCGGCTGAACACGAGCCAGCAGTGTGCCCTGGTGGCCATACAGGCCAGTGGCATCCTGGCCAGTATCAGGAACGGTGTGGCCAGCAGGAGCAGGGAGGTCATTCTTCCCCTGTACTCGGCACTGGTGAGGCCTCACCTGGAGTATTGCATCCAGTACTGGGCCCCTCACTTTAGGAGGGATGTTGAGATGCTTGAGCGTGTCCAAAGGAGAGCAACGAGGCTGGTGAGGGGCTTGGAACACAAGCCATATGAAGAACGACTGAGGGAGCTGGGGTTGTTCAGCCTGGAGAAAAGGAGACTCGGGGGTGACCTTATCACTCTCTTCAACTTCCTGAAGGGTGGCTGTGGTGAGCTGGGGGTCGGTCTCTTTCTCTGGGCAACAACAGACAGAACAAGAGGACACAGTCTCAAGCTGCGCCAAGGGAGATACAGGCTAGAATTAAGGAGGAAGTATTTTACAGAAAGAGTGGTAAAATACTGGAATGATCTACCAAGGGAGGTGGTAGCATCACCATCCCTCAAAGAGTTTAAAAAAAGACTGGATGTGGCACTTGGTGCCATGATCTAGTTGAGGTGTTAGAACATGGGTTGGACTTGATGATCTTAAAGGTCTCTTCCAACCTAGAATTTCTGTGATTCTTTGATACCAAGGCAGATAATCAGCTGTACATGCTGGGGCTTAAATCTGAGGGCTGGGTTTGAGGGGCAGGAGGCGATTGGCTAACATGCAATTATTCAGTACTGCACTCTCAGACATGATTTGAATTGTGGACCTTTCAGTTGTCCTGTCAGCCACCATCTCCAGGCCAGCCCTGTCAACACAACTGGATTTAAGCTCCATCACTGGAGTCTGATATTGCGAGGTTCCACCATGGGCTGGTCAGGCTACTGTCCCACGGGGTGACTTCAACCTTCAGTTAGCACTGACATCAGAGATGAACTGTGCCTCAGTCTGCACAGACCTGAGCATGGACCAGCCCAGGACAGCCCTTCTGGTTCTGGGCTCTGGAAAGTAAATTCATGGAAAGGTAAGGGTAACACCACCAGTGGCAGGATTACATTTCTGTTCCCATTAGGTTCTGAGCATTTTCACTGAGTGCCCTTTACAAAAAACTTACAGTTCTGAAAGTTTGCTGAATTAAGTACTTAATGACTTTCCACAGGATTTGTTTTCCTCCTTCAAAGACCCCTGCCTTCTGACAGGGGCTCAGTACCCTCTGGCATGGTGCCACCTTCTCCTCAGGGGTGTCCGCCTGCCTCTGCAAACTGCAGGTATCTCTGGTACCCGTGTGGTGCAGGGCCACAGCCCCTGGCAGTTGGTCAGACAGATTCTGCTTTTCTGATCCCTGATCAGTAGCTGGCTTTCTTCACTTTAGCTGAAACGCTTTTCTCTTTTTCAGTGGAAAAGTGACCCTTCCCTCTGTTCAGTGGAAGCAGGATGTTGTGTGGCCATAAATGTGCATTCGTCCATGGGAGCAACAGAATGATTATGTAACTGTGTAAAGGAAGTGTCCCACCCAAAATTCACTGTTTCTGCTCCACTGAAGGCTACATCTTATCCAGCAGATACTCTCCCTTTCTTTCCATCAGCTACAAATGTGATTTCCATAAATGAACTACTGTCTACTCAAGAAATATTAGGGTCGAGCTTTGATTAACTTTTCTGTGCCTTTTTTTTTGTTTTAAGTAAATATTGCAAGCCTAAAAATACTAAACCCTCCACACATTGTGTCTTTTAATTGCTTATGCTAATGTTTACACTCTTAATTTTAAGAACTTGAAGAATTTGAAGTTTTCTTTCCTAAAGCTTCTCATAAAAGCCTTTCTCCAGCCTTTTTACTATTTTAGCTGAAAGATTTGATTACAGCATATGACAGTGTATTGATTACACATGATAAGGTTTAAAACTACCTTTATAAAACATTGCAGTTTCATTTGGGGAGGTGTCAGTATATTTTAATTGTTGAATGTATTCTAAATTACTTTGTTAAGTATCAAGAATGCTCAGAGGATAAAATACATGAGAAGACAGTAACAAACCAGTGGATAGACTACTGCTTTGAGCATTGTATAATCATTCACACTTGCGCAAAGCAAGTGTGGGTGCTATTAAAACACTGACAGTATCTTTGAAGTGTTTAATGAAAGGTTTAATTTATACTGTGAAATAAACACATGCTGGAGAATAGCCTCAGAATCAGCTCAACCTCACACTGGCAAAACAAGGTCAGATCAAAGACTGTTCTTCCTGCATTGTCAAGATCTTTTAAACACCTCCCCTTCATTGAATTAACCTTGCAACATGCAGTTTTACATCTAAATTCATCTAAAATATAGTTGTGAGATGAAATATTACTTTTCTTATGCTTGTACTTCAAAATCTATGCTTATGCAGTATTTTTACAACTTTGAAAGCCATTTTAATTTTAATGAATGAATTCAGCTTTTTCCTCCAATAATTTAATTTGTTGTATGTTTTTAGAGCTTTCTTTTGTTTTTTTGTTTGTAGTTTAAAAGATCTTATCCAAAGTGAAGATGTGAAACCCAAGCTGCAGTACATCATGACTAACCCTTCCTTTTCTATGGTAACATGCCAAAGTGAAGACAGTGGAATAACCTGGGAAACCAGCTCGAGCAGATGTTCTACTCCCTGGACCTCAGAAACAAGTACAACTTCTGATCTTTACAGTATGGAAAGTTCACCAGTAGGTTCTCCTCCAGGAAAAGTTATCTTTATTATGGATGAAGGCAAGATCGTTCGGAAAAGGACACGCAAATCTTCAAATAAGGTGCCAATGGCTACAAGACCAAAGGGAGGCCAGTGCAATAAAAAACGTGACTCTTCTGGAATGCAAAGGCAAGAACCAAGAACTGTTCTAGGAGATGTGCAAGCCTCCACACTGAATGTAGAGCAGGTGGAAACACAAGACACAGATGAGGAAATGTTGGACAACAAAGAGGATCAAGAGAATATTGCAGAAGAGCCCGTAAAACGTGCTCCAATAAGATCAATATTTAGGGAGAGCAGACTGAGAAAAGTTGGTCCAATTCTTGGAGGACCAGTACAAGCTAGAATCCAACTGTTCAACTCAATTTTTGGTGGTACTGGGCCAGCCCCTGAAACATTGGAGAAAAACAGAATCCGGAGAAGTAGCTCAGCTTCAGGAGATTCTGAAAAGTTCCTTGAAACATCAGTAAAAGAAAGATTGCAGAAGTTTGGTTCACTCTCCACATATCCAAAACATTTCCAGGGAGCAAGAAGTAAAATTCTTGAAACACCTTCAGAGAGAAGGAGGAAACAAAGAGAGCAACTCACAGAACAAGCAAATCAAAGCTTTTCTTCACCAACATCACCTCTTGAAAAACAGCTTACTAAGAAGAATGATGTTTCATCTGAAAATATTGAACCTTATAAAATGAAAGAATCAACTCTTCAACATGAAGAAAGAAAAGAGAGGAAACCTCTTTTAGAGACTCCAAATCAGGTTTCAGAACATTTATTGAAGAATGAAGAAGAAGCCAGGGAGCAGCAAAGTCATTCAGCCACAGCCAGAACATCAATAACAGAGTCAACAACCTCCACACCATTCAAGTCTGACAAAAAAGAAGTGCTGCTTCCCTCAGCCGAAAATGCAAAAAAGAAGCCAGACCAATCCCTGCTGCCAGCATCAGATCATCTAGATGAAGTGAAGAATCAGGAAGTTCAGCCTAATTCTGCACCACAGTCTGTTTCAGCAGATTTTGTTAGTGAATTAGATAGACCAAGTTCCCAGCATATTTTGCCTATAGAATCTATGTCAGAACATCGTGAGAGGGAAATAGAAAAGTCTTGCTTACCTGATGTTCCATCAGCTAAATCCAAATATCCCACTTCAACTGAAACAAGACAGGAAGATGTTATTCCTCAGTCATCAGAAGCTGCACAGTCTGAGTCTGAACATGTGCTTTTACCACATTCTGGAAATGAAACAGAAAAGCAAGAAACTGAGTGTCCATCATCAACTGCACTGTCAGAGTCAGCAACTTCAGGTGTAATGTATTCAGCTGAAAGAGAAGAGGGTAAAAAGACCCCATCTTCAGGAACTCAAAATGTTCATTTGGAGAACCAAACAAAGTCTGAACAAGACTTTTCACTTCAGAAAACAAAGAAGCAAGGAATTAAATTAAAACCACCAATTCCTGAAAATATAGATTCTAAATATTTTGGCATTTCATATCCTGTTCATACAGAAACAGAAGAAACACAGAAAACTTCAGCTACAAATAAAGCAGTAGATTTTGATCACTCTGATTTTTCCACTGAAGAAAACAAACAAGCTGAAGGTGGGCAAATGGAGATGGAGCATCCAGACCTCTTATATTCCACCGAAGAAACTGGAGAATCAGAGACAACACAGATGGAGACAGAGCATCTGGATTTCTCTTCTCCCAAGGAAGAAACAGAGGAATTGAAGGGTGAACAGATGGAGATGGAGCATCCAGATTTCTCTTTTTCCAGGGAAGAAATAGAGGAACCAGGAAGTGCACAGCTAGAGACAGAACTTACAGATTTCTCATATTCTAAGGAAGAAACAGAGGGATCAGAGAGTGCAATACCAGATACAGACTACCCAGAACTGCTTTTTTCCACAAAAGAAAGAGAAAAATCAGGGAGATCCCAACTGGAGACAGAACAACCAGAATTTTCTTCCAAGGAAGAAACAATAGAACCAGAGAGTGCACAGCTGGAGATGGAGCATCCAGACTTTTCTTTTTCCAGGGAAGAAATGGAAGAATCAGACAACACACAGCTGGAGGCAGAGGTCTCCAGCTATGATAGATCTGGGGATCTATCATATTCCAGAGAAAAAATGGTGGAATCAGAGAATGCACAGCTGGAGATGGGTCATCCAGACTCTTCTTTCACCCAGGAAGTAGTCAATGAAATGCAAAGTGCACAGCTGGAAAATGAACATCAAGTTTTGCTTTCCAGGGAAGAAACAGAAAACCATGCATTCAGTCCTTTTGAACAGGAACAGTCTTATTCCCCTGAAAAAGAAAAGCAAGAAGAAAAAGAAGAGCTTGCACAGGTACATTCAGATTTACCATGTTTGATGGAGGAAGCAGAGAAAGAAAACACTGCAGAACTCCAGTTGGTACATCCAGATAGATTTGATTCCACTGGAAGGGCTGAGATACAACAAACTGGGTATCTGGAAACACCATTTTCAGATTTATCACATCCCATTAATAAAACAAAGGAGAAAGAACTGTCACAAACTGACAAAGGAAAACAGCCACAGCCTGTACAGCAGGAGTCACAGTCTGAAGGTAAGCTGGATTCCTCTGCCATGGCAATGCAAGGAGAAACTACTCAACTACAGTCAGAGCTTCCAGTTTGGCCACATTCTACCCAAAAAGAACAGGAAAATAAAACTTCACAGCTGAAGGTGAAACAGCCAGAGACAACATATTCTGCTGGCAAAACAGAGCATCAAAAATTGCAACCAAAGCTGGAACAAACTGATCCACTGTATTCCCAGGGAGAGACGGTACAAGAAGCTGTACAGAGAAACTTAGAAGGTCCAGAGCCATCATGTTTCATTAGTGAAACAGAGCAGCATGAAAATGTACAAGTAGTTTCAGAAAAGAGGGATTTCTCATTTACCACTGAAGAAGTGACACAAGAAGGAGTCGAGGCCAGAACTTTGTGGTCACAACTGACTGACAGAGCAAAGCCCTGGGAAACATCACAAATGGAGCAAGAGCAGTCTTTTCCTTCCTGTTCCACTGCTGGTACTCAGCAACAGGAAACACCATCACTCAATGTGCCCCAGCCAGATGTTTCACAGTACTTTGGCAGGATGGAACAAGATACAGTACAAAGAGAGGTGAGACAGCAGGAAACAGATCAACAAGAAGCTGTGGAAATGGAAACAGAGTATTCAGGTATTTCAGAAAGCCTGGGTAAAGAAGAGCCACAGGTCACAGACCAAAATAATTTGGCACAGCAAGAAATAGCTCAACCAGGGTTAGTGCATCCATCTTTGCCATATTCATTCAGTAAACAAATGCAAGAAGAAATGCAAACAGAACTAGCATATCCAG
Organism: Melospiza georgiana; assembly: GCF_028018845.1. Classification (NCBI taxonomy): domain Eukaryota; kingdom Metazoa; phylum Chordata; class Aves; order Passeriformes; family Passerellidae; genus Melospiza; species Melospiza georgiana. The sequence continues at coordinate 44,131,688 of NC_080465.1, forward strand.
AAAAAACATTTTATGTAAGTACAGAAACAGAGAAGGAAATTGTGCAGCACAAATCAGAGCAACAAGAAATAGTACATCAAGAGCTGGAGCAAACATTTTTGTCTCCTTCCAGTGAAAAAGAAGCTCCACTGGAAATGGAAATAATTTCAGAATATCCAGATTTGCCATATTCCTCTCATGAGCAAGAAAAATTATTGAAAAAACCAACCATACCATTCCATTTGAAGCAACAAGAAACTGAGCCAGTAATGGTGGAACATCCAGATGTTTCATGGGACAGTGGTGAATCAAAGCAAGTTGATATTGTGGAGCAGGAGTCAGGACATCCAGAGCTCTCATACACCATGGGAGAAACTCAGCAAAAATCAGAACATTTTGATTCACAAGGAAGCCTGAGTGAAGCAGCACAAGATGAAAATATGGAAATAGAATCTCAATACCCAAATCAGTCATGCTCACAACTGGATTCAAAATATTCAGATTCATCCTTTTTCTTTGGTAAAGGCAAAGAACAATCAACTCAAAAGTTTAAGTCTAAACACCAAGCATTGCCTAAAGTAGGTAAAAAAAGAACTTCTCCAGCAACTGCACAAACAGAGTCAAAACATACAGAAATTGCACCATGGGAGATGAAGCATCCTGATTTGTCACATTCCACCGGTGAGACAAGCCAGGAAGAAGTAGCACCATTGGATCAAAAACACAGAAAACTTTCTTTTGGCAGATTAAAGCAGCAGAAAGCCACAGAGCAGGAGTTAGAGCAAGAAAAGTTAACACATTCTCCCAATAAAAGGGACACTTCAGAACATGCCCAGGAGATCTTGGAAGAACCAAATTTATCATTTTCCATTGAGAGGCCAGATGATGAAAGGATACCACCAGAGGTGGAGCATACTGATGCAATATCTCCTCTGGACATCACAGAGGTACAACAAAAAGTACAAGAAACAGAGCAAACTTATCCCTTTGAACAAATGGAACAGAAAACAGCTCAGCCAGAAGTGGAAATTTCACATTTGTCGCGTTCTGTGGGTACAGCAGAGGAAACAGAAATGGCAAAACCAGGGCAGGGACATTCTAATTTGCCTTACTCTGTTTTCAAAGTAGGAGGGCTGCAAACATCACAACTGAAACCTGAACACCCTGGGCTAGCACATTCCCTCAACAAAGTGCAGGAAACAATCCAGCTGGGATTGGAGAAGCCAGGTGCATTGTATGGTCATGACAAAATGGAGCAAATCCCACCTGCACAGCTGGAGCCAGGCCATGCAAGCTTGGCACCCCTGATGAGGGAAGTGGGGCAACGAGGGACAGAGCACACAGCTGTGGAATGCTCTAAAGAGGAACAGTCTGTCTGCAGAGCAGAGCATTCACAAGCTGCAAAGCAGAAACACAGAGTTCCAGATGCACCATCCCCAAGCGGAAAAATGGAGCAAGGAGAAATGTTAAAAGCAGAGCCAAAGCATCCTGATTCACTGCATTCCATTGATAAAGGAAAGCCACAAAGAACTACACAACCAGTGTTAGAAAAACCAGATCTGTCATCTGGCACAACAGAGCAAGAACAAACTGCTGGAGAGGTGAAGCAAGGCTTCTTGCATTCTTTCAAAAAAGAGGCACAAGGCGAGAAAGCACGGATAGAATTGGGACATTTAGAATTATGTCATTCTCTCAGTGAGGCAGAACAAGAAACTTTAAACGCAAAATCACACCATTCAGATTTATCTGCTGGCACATTAGAACACCATGAAATCATACAGCCAGAGGCAGAAACAATGGATTTATCATGTTCAATTGGTGAAACACAGCAAATTCAAATTGCTGATGAGGATTTTGAGTGCCTGGATTTATTTCATTCCACTGGCACAGTACAGCAAGAAAAGATTCAACCAGAGCAAGAAAAGACAAATGAGTTTTCATCATCTCTCAAAAAAGCAGAGGAATGGAAAGATGCAGGAATGCAAGCAGAACACCCTGAGCTACAGTGCTCTATGGAGAATACAGAAGGTATGCAAAATTCCCAAGCAAACTCAGAATATGCAGATTTGTCATTCTCTGTTGGCACAGCAGAACCTCATAAAACAACTCAGCCAGAGCTGAAAGAACAGAGTTTGTTGCATTCATCTGTCAAAACAGAGCCATCATGGGCTGCTCTACCTGAGTCTGAACATGCAAGTGTCATGGATGCCACGGGCAAAGTACTGCACACGGATTTGTCCTCTTCTGTTAGTGAAGAAAAACAAAGTGCACAGCTGGACGTCAAACGGGAGAGAAGAAGCTATACATTACATCCAGAGGAAAAAGTGCAACTAAAATTGGAGCAACCAGTGTTTTCAAGTCCTCATGGCATGGAAGAGCAACCAAATACATCTACAGTGGAAGGGGAGTTCCCAGACATCTTGTATTCCTCTGGCAAAACAGAAAAACAGGATGCTGCACAAGCAGGGTTCACTCCTTCTGATATTTTGTATTCCACAGGAAAATCAGAACAGTTGCAACCAGAAAAACTGAATTCAAAACATCCAGATTTGTCATACTCTCTTGGCAAAGCAGAGACTAATGTAATAAAGCCACTAGATTTATCATATTCCTGTAGCAAGGCAGATCAACCACAGACTGCCCAGCTGGAGCATCCAGAGAAACCATATTTCACTGGCGAAACAAAGTGGAGGGATGAGGTCCAACCAGAACAGCCACATGTTAGTTTGCAGTCCCCTGATGTTGAAACAGAGCAGCCAGAAACACCTTCTGTAGCACATACCTTTGTCAGGACCGAGGTGCAGGGAACTACACAACCAGATTTCCAACAATCAGATTTATTAAGTCCTACTTACAAAGCAGAAAAGCATGAAATGGCCCCACTGAGAGCAGGATATTCACAGAAGCAAGACACTGGTGCTCCTTCATCTCGAAATGCTCAGCTGGAAACTGAACAACAAAATTTATCATTTTCCACTGAGGAAGCACACAGCCACAAAATTCAACCATATTCATCTCTTACTGAACAAACAATGCCTGTACCTTTGGGTGCTTCACACGCTGTCTCTGAAACAAGCCCTGAAGGAAGTCCAAAGTCTTCACCTGTAACTGGAGGCTCACCCCCCAAACATTTAGAAATATCTTATTCCAGCTGTAAAACAGAACACTTAGAAACTGCTCTGCCTGAGCCAGGGTCCTCTTTTGCAAGAAAAGAAGTAGAGAATACAGAAAGTCTTCTACACTTGCCTGTAGCTGCAAAGTCAGAGGCTGAATATGAAATTTTACCTGAAGCTGAGAGAGAACAGACTCCACATTACTTTCATACAGCTATACAATTAGAATCTGAACAACTAAATTTATCATATTCTACAGATAAAACAGAAAGTCTAGAAAGTCAGGATTACCTGACTGTACCTTCAAAACTGCAGTCTGAACCTTCAGTTCCATTTTATTCAGGTGATGAAACATGCCAGCAAGAAGTTCCACCTTACTCAAAACCAGTTTCTGAATATATGATTCCCACACAGTCCCTTGCTAAACAAGAAAATAAAAAAATGCAGCCATTTATTACCCAGCCTATACAATCAGAGTGTGAACATGTAATTCCACCACACAATGAACAACAGTTGCAAAAAATACAACTCAGTTCACCTGAAACAGCAAGCTTAAAGACAGCGCACTTGGAGAGTAGGTCTCAAGTGCAAGACCAAGACAAGCCCGAATCTTCTTTGTTGGATACAATATATTTGTCTCCAGACCAGCTCAGAAGTTCACCCAAATTCACTACTGAGCAATATGAGCAAGAAATGCAACCTGATGTATACACAGGGCCAAGGGCAATGACCAGAGAGTCAAAGGTGACTGGTGTAGTAGACCAGCAAGCAGTGTCATCAGAGTCATTTATACCTTTTCATAAATTACCTGGAAAGTCAGAACTTGAAAAGCCAGTATCAGTGGCTCTCACTGATGATGAAGAGAAACAAAATATTCCATCATCTTTATCTGATGTAGCAGACATGCTTGGAAAGCAATCTAACAAATTTTCAGGCATTTATACTGAAGGAGAGCATAAACTTGAAATGCAACAAGGTTTTGAAGACCAAAAGCATACAACCTTGGAGCATCTGGGAGTTGTTCCGTCAGACCTTGTTCAAGAAACTGTGACACACAAAACACAACATTATTCTGGTGAATTGGGTAGCCTCTCCTCAGCAGAGATTAAGCCCCTTAGCTCAAGTTCTGAAGAAAAGCAGAACCCAGATATTCCATCTTTTGGGCTGGCTAGCTGGCTGGCAGAAGAGGTGAAAGCTTGCTCAATTAGTCCAATAGGGGCTGCAGAAGTAGACACACAAGGAATTCAGCTTACTCCAAATGAAGCTTCCAATTTTGGATCAAAGCAATTCTCAGCTGGAAGTTGCACAGAATTCACAGTTCATGGGACTACAGAGACTGAAGGACATACATTTAGAGTTTCTGAATCAGTGTCAAATAAATTTTCTCACAGGAAGTCCTCAGACACTAGTCCCAAAACACAGAGGTATGATTTACCATCTCTGGTAGGAGATAATCAAGGTCCACATAAACTTCTGCAGCATGAAACTAGTACTTTAAACCCTACAAAAACTGAAGCAATGCAACATCTGGAGGTAGGCAAAGTGTCTGAAGTGTCTGAACATTACCTGAGAGGAGAAGAGGAAGAAATGGTACATGCAAGTGCTGTAGAAGACAGCCAGCATGGTCTGGAGACTACTGAACAAAAAGATCTATTTAATATCATTTCAGAAGGTTATGAAATACTCAATATTCATGCACCTACGCATATTTCCTCTGTTGATCAAGAAGAAAGTAAACACATGCCTGATAAATTAGAATACTTGGAAACAAATCCTTCATTTAGAAGAAAATCAGTTGAGGATGGCCAGAGAGCCCTAACTTCTGGAAGAATCACAGAAATTTCAGAAAGCTCTCTATTGGGAAAGACTGCAAGCCATGAACTAACAGAATTGGTCAAAAAGGATGATGAGGAGCAAACTGAAGAAACTCAACAAGAAAATCTCCTGTTGCCAGAAAACAATAATTGTGCCAAGTTGTATCCTAATAATGGTACTGCTGATATGGATTATTTTGAAAAATATACATTGATTGATGACAAATCCCCAATTAAGCCACAATTTGAAAGACGAATTTCATTGTCTCCTGTGACAGAAGACCCCAATGAATCTAAGGAAGAAGCCAAACCTTTTAAAGAGAGTACTGAGGTAGATACTTTGGAAGAGTTTTCCTTACTTGAGGACCTGGATGAAGTCTTTTACGGTACCATAAAAGGAGAAGGCAAAATGCAATCCTACGCAGATGCCTCAAAACCTTTACCACTGCAGAAATCAATTGATTCTAGCAATAAAAGCATTACAAATGTAGAAGATGAATGCAAGTCACCAGGAACCCCGCTCTTCGATTCAGAAGAAGGAGTGCTAGAACGATCTCTCTTGTTCCCTACCACTGTTGCTGCTGTTAACCCAGAGCTTTTAGAGGAGCCACCTGCTCTATCATTTTTATACAAGGACCTCTATGCAGAAGCAGTAGGAGAAAAGACAAAGGATGAGACTCCCTCTGACGAAGAAAGTGGTAATTCTAATGCTTCTTTCCCTAGCAGAAATTCAGACACAGATGATGGAACTGGAATTTATTTTGAAAAATACATTCTTAAAGATGAAATTCCAAGTAAAGACATTGGGCCTCAGAAAGATCAGATACCAGAAGATGAGTCCTTTAGGGGAGGAATTTTGGTTTGGAGGTCAGAGAATAACCAGGAGGAGGGATCTGGTGATGTTCAATATGTCAGAACTGAGGTTCTGTCAGAAAGAGTTGTTATGGAGAGAGACAAATTCCAGGTTGACAGCAACATTCAAGCAACAATTTGCAAGCCAATGCATGCCGTTCCTTTTGGAAGCAAAACAGTTCTTTCAGGTGCAGGAACTGATACTACTGAACAAAGAGAAGAAGAAAATGTACCAGTAGAAAGAACTGAAGAGTTGCCAGAGCAGCCAAGTCAACAAAGATACAGTCATCAAGTGGAGTATCACGAAGCTGCGTATCAAGAAGCTAGTACTGAGCGGGAAGAACGGCAAGATGTAACAGCATTTCCTCAGATGGAAAAGTATGTTCCATATGTCAGGGCTCCCACTGAAGACAGTGTAGATGATCAGTTTACTCAGGAACATCTGTCCTGTGTTCCTACCATTCAGCAAACAGAAAATCCAGACTTGCAAAGAGAGGAGCAGCACGGTGATGTTTATGAAGATTTTGCTGAGTCAATGGACTATGATGTGATTACCCAAGAAGAGCTTTTGCAAGATGAAATATCATCTCAATTTACACATGAGGAGCTATTATTTGAAGACAGGGATTCCTTTGATCATGCTGCTGATAGTTATGAATTTGTTAATGAGCCAGAACAAAGAACTCCTGTTGAGCTTGAAGATTCAGGCTTTGTGGTGATGTATCCTGAAAAATCAGCAACAAACATTCCTCAAGTTGAGAGCCCACAGAGAGAACTGAAAAAAGCACAAGTAGACACTTATTGTTACCACTGCAAATGCCCAATATCTGCTATTGATAAGCTTTTTGGAGAGCATAAAGACCATGAAGTCACAACACTAGATGATGCTGCAACCAAGATGAAGGTAAGTACTAATTTGGGCAAAAAAAGAAGCTACTAAGGCTAATTTCTCCAGTTCTCTTGCATTGTCAAGAGGAGAGGCTTCCAAGAGTAGTCCAGAAGCTAAGATGCAGTATCTATTAAATAAAAACTATTCCTACACACCTGCTGTAGATCTTGAAGGGAGACCATCTTATTAAGGTATTCTCTGAGTCCTAGACTTGCTAAGCTGGTATTTTTATTTACTCATAAGTTTGAATGGTCTTGTTTATATGTAGTTGTTAGCAGACTTCCATCTTTCAGTCTTATCTGTATAAGTTTGTTCTGGTTTTGATATGTAGGGAGAGAAATGGGAAGAATGTTGTTTCTATGAAAATAAAACTTCAGTAACAGCAGTTCACTTCACTTGACAAGGTACAGAAACCTTCATATGTGGAGACTGGTAACATCATAAAGTGTTCCCTGTCCCACTTACATGCGCTGGTTGCTTGGAGATGTTAGACAAATCACCCTACACAGTTTTGTTGAAGTACCAACTTATTTGCTGTTCCATTCACTTTCATCTGCAAAATGGCCTTAAACTGGAGAGGGAGGTTTCACAAGGGCATCTAGTGACAGGACAAGGGGCAATGTCTTTAAACTGAAGGGGGGGAGGTTTATATTAGAAATTAGGAAAAAATTTCTTCATAGTGAGGGTGATGTGGCAGTTGAACAGGTTGTCCAGAGAAGTTGTGGATGACCCAGCCCTGGAAGTATTCAAGGCTGGGCTGGATGGGGCTCTGAGCAACCTGGTCTAATGGAAGATGTCCCTGCCCATGACAAGGAAATAGGAACTAAATGGCCTTTAAGGTCCCTTCCAACCCAAACCATTCTGTGCCAATAGCATTGTGGTGTCAGCACAGGTAAGAGTTTATAAAGTCCTACTTGCCACTATATCCAAGCTGTTCTCCCCTAATAGATAAAATGTCCTCCATTTCAGTAAGCTAGTCCATTGCAATAAATACCAGTGAAAATGCTTTTTCTGTGGAAGCTATTGTTCATTAAATTACAGTTTTGCTTGTGAAAACAACATGTATGTGATATGTCACTTCTCCCATATCAGATCTGCTCATGTGCAAGTGAACATATCATACAGCTGTTTCTTTCTTGATTAGCAGCTATTTACTCTCACCCCAGTAAATGAAAGGGGAGGTCTCTTTTTTGGCACATGTTCATTTGACAGGAATATAGATTTCATGTCATTTTACTGAAATTCCAGAAGGGCTTGTATTGGTGGTATTTAAATTATATTATCTCATATGTAGAAGAGAGAAATCAAAAGTAGGAGTCAATGTAACATTTCAATTATCAGTACTTGCAAACCATCTCAGATGTAGAGTTGTTTTTCATACATGGCCTTTTGGGTTTGACTTAGCAGTGATAACAAGGCACAAGTAAGTCAGCAATAAAGTCACAGATCCCATCCACCCCTCAAATGTACTCGCATTACAGTGAGTCAAGCTGCAAATAAACATCCCATGACATCACTCCCTGGCTGTGGAGCACAGATATGAAGCCAGTATTAAATTGACTGCAACACAGGCCTGGTTTCACATGATTTCTAACACTCAGGGCTCAGGTTACTTTGAGACTGCATTTGTATGTCTCTTGTTACTTCTGTATAATTACTGAGAAAACATTAATATAGTAAAATGCTTGTTGTATGATTTTTAATTTTTCTAAATTATTGTTGCATGAAAACTGTGAGAACAGAGCTTCACAGTGAATTAAATGAGCTAGGGATGGCATTTGTCAGATTTTACAGTTCATCCCGACAAACAGAAATTTGTTTCCAAATCTTGATGATTTCCCTAAATATTTTTAAAGAGCGCTTTCAATTGTATTCTCCAATGGCACATTTGTAATTAATGTAAAGTCTTGTGCTTTTCATCTAGCCGTAAAATTTTGCCGCAATAAGAAGCCGTTACAAAGGAAGATAACCTTCCTTTTAGATTTATGCCATCAAATTAAAACTAAGCATTTCTATAAATTATGAATTGTGCCAGAGCAGTTGAGCAACTTATTTTCATAAAAGGTGAAGAAGCACTAAGAAAAAGTTCTGAGTTGTCTTTGATCTGTGTGCCTTGGACTGCTTTTGTTTCCACATAACTCAACCAGTGATTTTGATGACTTCTTTTATATATATATATATACACATACACATAAACATGATAGATACATAAACATGTATAGATAAATAGATATATAAACATGTATCTATTTATCTATACATTAATCTATATAGAGACAGATATCTATCTTTTGAATTCTAATTTTAAAAGCCATGACACAGCTTTTAAGGTACCCTCACAACTACCTTTCTTATCTTCCTTTTTATGGGCTTGTTCCTGTGATCTCTCAAGGACACTCATGAGGTTCTGAGTACCCTCAAGCTGCTTTGGAATTTTTAACGTTCAACAGCTTGTATGGACAGAGTGCCTTATCGAACTGAGCTCACTTGTTTTGGTTTGGAAACAGTTCTGTGACTGTTCCAGTTGCTATTTCTGTGCTTGTCTTTGCAGCCAAGGTGACACTTGAACTTACTTAAAAATTGTTCCAATGGTGGCTCATGGCAAAAGAAAAATATTCACCTAAAATAAATTCTGTGTAAAAAGTTTATAAAATAACCTGCCTAAGTTACTGAAACATTTTAAATTTCAGGATCAGTTAAGTAAATTGCTAACAGCACTGGAAGAAAAGTCAATGAAGATTGAAGAGTTTGTGAGTGATATTGAATTGAGATTTAATTCAGTTGAGGTAAGTCCAGTGTTTTATCACACTATTTTTCTTTTCCTCTGCAGGACTACTTCTAAAATATGCTTGCCTATTTGTGCAGCATTATTGCTTCCACTAAAATGGGCTGCTGCTCCAGTCCTCAAATTGACTTCTCTGGAAGTTCACTGGAAGGTGTTAACTTCAGAGGAAGAAAAAGATTGCTTTTTTTCATATTACTGCAGATGGAATATGTAACTGTCAAACACTGAAGGAAAAAGTTCCCTTAATTTTGTTTACGCCTATAAAAAGCTCACATGGTGTTTTATTTAGAATCCCATGCAAAGCATTTAAATTAGTTGGACGGTATCTTAAATTCTGATTGCCCAAGTTCTTAAGTCTTGAGAACTGTATTAACTCCAGTTGTAACTATGCATTTTTAGCTATTTTTTGGTCAGACTTCCTATCTCAGTGATGAAATATTAAAGTTTAATTTTAAAGAGTTAAAAAAAATAAAAAGCTGTTGTTGTTATTGATTTATTTCTCTTGACATATTTCTCACAGAGGAGTTTGCCTGCAGAAATAAAATTGTCTTATTGTCAATGTGCCAGAATCAATATGGTGGATGGCTCGTCTATGGGTAATTTAGAATTTCTGTGTATTCATTAAATGTTGTCATTTTTTTCTGCAGGAAAACTGTAAAAAAAATGCAGATTTATTGGAAAAGCAGAATGAAGAGATGCTTAAGAAAGTGGTAGCGCAATATGATGAGAAATCAGAGAACTTCGAGGAAGTGAAGAAGATGAAAATGGAGTACCTGTATGAGCAGATGGTAAATTTCCAGCAAACTGTTGATTCAGCAAAGGAAACTTTGGAGACAACAGTAAAAGAAACAGATGAAGTGGATGGATTTGTTTTCCTAAATGTAAGTGGAATTGGCTTTCATGCTGTAGCTTTTATGGTATTAGTTAGGAAAAGACTTATGTATCTAGGGTCTCAATGAATTTTATTTTTTTAAGATAGCTAAATCCTGCTAGCTCAGCTATTCCACTCTGAAACTGCTGGATCATTTGGTTTTGATGTGGGAATTCTCAGAGAGAATTGTAGAGAGGATGCACAGGACAAAAAATATGACATGCTAGTAAAATGGTCTTGTTCTTTTTAAAGTTAAAAAGACAGTTTGATAATAAATCTAGAATTAATAATTGAAAAGTAAAAGATGTTAGAGTGTTTAGGTATCTTACCATATGAAAAATTAAATACATATTATGTATAATAATAAACATCAAGAAAGTGATTTTTGAAACAAGAAAATGTAATAGAAAAGTAAAATTGTTTCTGGGCTGTAGGGTTTTTTGTCATGTATTGTTGTTGGTTTTGGGGTGTTTTTAATAAGCAGATGGACAGTATTTATGCACTCAATTTACTGAGGCTATGATAAATAATTACTGTTGAAAAACAGTGAGGGGCTGTATTGGTTGCTGACTGGGATGAAACCATGACAATGAGATAGACTGAGGGCTGTGCATGTGATGTGTGTGGCTCTAATGGTCCTTCCTGGATGTAAAAACAACTCCAGTGAATCTGCAGGACTGGACCTACTAACTCATACAGTCATTAGTCTTAAACTTTGCTCAGAGGATGTTGCTGGTCCTGGGTCCTTCAATACTGTTCTTCTGCTGCAAGACTTGTCCTTAAGTGAGTGACAGCACTTTCTTCTCTCCACAAGTGTACTACCAGTCTCAAAGAGGATGGAGTTTCTGGGATAATAATCTTCCCCCATTATGGAATTAGCATGTGGCCTGGAAGTTGCAGATAAACTATCTTGGAATGCCAGAAATAGAAAGGTCAAATTACTGTCTAAAGACTGATCACTCACACAAAATAAGCCAGCTTTCGAAATACAAGTGTCCAGCCCACATGGGCCCCAGCAGCCACAGAAATTATGCCAATATTTGGCTTTCTTCTCTTCTCTGTGCCACACAATGTTGTAGTATCCTGTAACCAAGTGAATGTTGTGGTAGATTTGCTATTTTGGGATTAGATTATTTTCCTGATTTTGTGAGGATCAGTGTTTTGGCAAATACAATTTTGTAATCTGTAATTCTTTTCTGGGAGTGTGAAAATTACTGGATTTCCCTGCTCCCTTCTGTTAGTGATAAAGGATAGGAACTTTTTTGTTCACAGGCCAGGAAACATTATCTGAATATTCCTGAGGCATGGGACAAACTCTCATTACATAAGTAAAAGTACCACATGGCTTCTAGTAATAAAAAGTTATGAAGTACATTTTAGACAGAATTTGGATTTAACTATTCTTAATGTGCATTCTTAAGTCATTCTTAAGTGATTTCTTTCTCTAGAAGTCCTGGTTTTAGAAAGTACTTGATTATGCTCCATCTTTAAATCTAGATCTTGAATACTGACCCCTCAAGCACTTAAAATGAGATTTATACTCTAATACCCTTCTGAGCCAGAGCTTTGAAATGAAATATTTCTAAGGAAGTAAATTTTCTTCTGTTGTGAATGAGCAGCATTCCACACAACCTCAAGTCAACAAAGCTGGGTGGTTTTTGTCTGTGGAGAGTAGAAAGACTGTTAGATGACCATGACTGGCTTTTCAACACTTCGAGGGTTTTGGAAACTGTTAACACATTTCTTTTCCCTTCTCTAGTCATCTAAAGAATTGAATAAAAGGTACATGAAGTATGGGTTAAGTGCGCTGTAGTGAGTACTAGGCCTAGCATGCTGGATGCTTCATTTAGTATTTGTGAGCTTTTGAAAACACACTGCTAGCAATCAGAGCTACCTTTATAAACCTTGCAAATAATGAAATTTAGAAAAGCAGCTTTATACTTGTTGCTGTAACTGACTGGTTTTGAAGTGTTTTGCACACATTCTGTAATACATTAATTAAACAAATAGCATGTAAAAACATCAGCTCAATTTTAAATATCTACACAGACATTTTTAAACAGATGCTCCTTGTAGTTTTTGCTATGCATACATATACAACAACCATTGTGACCATGCTTCCATCTTTTAGACATACCACTGATGGTATGTCTTATCAGTCAGATGGTATTACATCTCTTTTTTCACTGGTCTGGTTCTGTAACACTTAGTCTCTGAAAGGTTATAACACAAAGCAACACAGGTAATTTGACTATGTTTCTGAACACAGCTCCAGAAAAATGAGACAAAGTAGATTTCAAAACCTGGCTAGGAGACTATGAGCTGATGTTTTCCTATGGCTTTCCACAATTACTGCCTGATTCACAGTGTGTCACAGGGCTGGTTCCTTGTCGTACCTGCATCTGCCTGTGCACACCAGTAAATGCATACAATCACAAACAGTTCTCTGCCATGTGGGATTTTCTCAAGGGAGTTGTTTTGGTGAGTCCCATGCTTTATGAGAGACATGTTCAACCATAAGCCCATATTCCCCAAAAAAATTCTCTATGGTAAAGGGAAATCTTTCAGAGGAGTTGGCTGCAGGCTTCTCCCATGCAAACCCCCAAAACTGCACTGCCCAGCCCACCACCCCTGACTCTCCCCAGAGGGCTTGGGCACTGTGCAGTGTGTATCAAACATTCCCTTGTCAGTGCTGCCTCAGCCATCACAGGGATATGTGTGCTGACACCGTCTGGAGTATAACACTAACACCGTGGTTTCAGTTTGCAGTCAAATTACAACCCCGGGAGAGCAATCTGAAAAGAATGTGTCAAACACCCCTTCAAGGTTTCTATAAATTTCCAGAATTAGAACTATAAATCTGGACTCACCTGTTGCAAGTCAAACTGTCTGGACATGTATCTGCATTTAGTTTATTGCATAAGATTAGAGCAGGTAAAACGCGACAAAACAGTGTCCCAAGGCTTTCTGTCCACTTGATCTTTACTTTTTTACTTACACAATGAAGTTTATTCTGCTTGGTGCATGGGCTTGGTTATTACTTTAGTTTGATAATACCAGTCTACATAAAATAGGTTAAGAACAAGTCTATTTAACAATGCATGTTTTCTTAAAAAAGTGTATTTTATATTTGTTGTACTTTGTTAAGATTATGCATAATTAACTACTTCAGTGACTGAAATAAAATGAAGGGGAGAAATATAAAATTCAGATGCCTTGAAAAAAAAACTTCCATTTTCTTGAGTTTGCTTCTGTCCCAGGGTTAAAAATGTTTGGGTTTTTTTAATATAATGAACCCAGTAAATACAGGGCAATTAAGTAGAATCTGTCTTCCCTCTCATGTTTTTTAGCTTGCCACAAGCAGCTGCTTTACATTACATCTCTGGAGTCAGCTGCTGTAGTTAGCTCTAAGGTTTGTAACCTTTAAAGGCATCGCATTAGCAAGCCCAAACCCCTGTGTTCTTGAGAGTCTTGCTGAGAACTTCCACACCTTCGCATTCTCATGGGTTAAGTGTAAACAGACCCATGAGCACTCTCATTGTGCTCCTGATTCAAAACTGCAGGATGGTGTAAATGTTCAAAATTAGGGAGACAGCTTCTGCTTGTATGCTGTCCTTAAGTTCCCAGGAAATATTCAAAGCAGTACACGTCACGTGGTCTTTGCTTCTGGCCTTTGAAAAACTATGCTATGCTGCAAAGGATTTACACGGACAGATATGTGTTTTCTTCCAATTAGGTTACTTTCTGCAATGGATACCACCCTCTCTTTAGAGAAGGTGCCCAGTGCTTTTTCCCTGTTTGAGCACTATGCAGACAGTCCAGGACAAAGCAATCAACACTCCGTACAACACACGGCTGGTAAGAAACTCCAGATATTGTCTTCACAAAAGCTAACATTTTGGCAATACTTTGGAAATTTCAGGAAGCTAATAATAGAATCTATATGAGAAGTGTAGATTTGCAAACCATGTAATTAGCAATCACAGTTGAATGTAAAATGATGTTTAATTGTGCACAAGTGTTTGGCTTATAGTAGGTACAGTAAAATGAGCAAGAGGGAGAAGTGCTAAATTGGGGGATTCTTGCATCATTTTAGACATCTGTACCTCAGACAAGCTGAAAGTCTTGATCTCTAAATCTCCCAGGGCTAAAGAAGTTGCTTTTCCTTGCATACAGAGATAGAAGAAGCAATCAAAGGGTCTCCTGAGCTCTCTTCATCTGAGGGTGGCAGTCCCAGAATGCTTGGTGTGGGAATGAGAGCAGGGGGCTAGTTGATGGCTGAGGTCCCTGGACTTGTCACAAGTGAATGGAGGCACCTGAAAATCCCAAGGGATGTGAAAGGGAAAGTGGTTAACTATAGCTAGAAACAGCCTCTGCCTGGGAGAATAGCAGTAAAAATTGCACATGAGAAAGGGGTTTACTTATCTCTGTCTGATATTTCATGTCCTTTAAAAAGCCTGCCTGGGTTTTCTGCTCTGCCTGTATACAGAGGTGTATTATCTTGATCTGGATAGCTGTCAACAAAGATCTTATCAGCACCATTTTGCGGATTCATTTTCTTCATAATGGAACCCCACTCCAGGGTTTCTTTTTCAAGAGAACAGTGGTTTAGGGATCTCACATCTCACCATCATGCTTTGTGCCCTCCCATTCGTCAGCACATGCGCCATTGCAATCATAGTCATTCCCTGGGTTTTGAAGGGAAGCCCCTTTGTCATGTGTTTGGTCCCTGAGCACTGAAACTAGAGCATTAGATTCCCTAAGCTGATTTGTTCATGGCTGGATTTTCAAGACTAATGGGATGCTGGAGAAGTGCCCACCTTGTGGTGCTGACTCTCTGATGTCTAATAAGGGCTGAGTGCACTTCATAGCAGTGTCAGTATGGGGAGATTGTCTCTCTCCTCCACACCACTGCTTTTATTAGACTTGGAGGAACTCAAATATATCTGAGATGTTAATGTCCTTGTCAGATGTGTATGAATTTGCCTGTGGCATTTGAAGCTTCTCCAGTGAAGCTGGACAGGCATTTGTGTATGCAGCATTATCTCAGTGTCATTTTATTAGGAAGTCAGATAAAAAGACCATTTTTGTAACTCACTCTGCCAGTTAACTTGCTGGTGTAAATGTGCTGTGTTTCTTGGCTTAGTTCCTAAACCTCCTCTTGCAGTCCCATGGGTGCAGTCGTTCTTTCCTCCTAGGCTGTTGCCTACTGGCAAAGTCATACAGGAGAATGGAGCCACGTACTTCTTTTTCCCACAAGCCTCTCCAGCATTTATTTTCCTAAACTGCTGAAGTCTGCTTTCTGGGTTAGTTTGCATTAGCTACTGGGTTTGCTGGCTCCAGACCAGTTTGCTTTGACAAACTGCAAATGAATAATTGTCCATTAGTAAGAGATCTTTAAAGCGCCTCATCCTTTGTGCCTACTTACTACCTAAAATACCAAATTTTCTGTCTTCACTTTTACTGCAAAGTATTTCAACTGCTATCATGATTTCTACTTTGGTAAGCAGCAGACAAAAAAATTGGTGTGTTTTTTTTTCATTTGTTTGATAGTTTGTTTTTTCAAGGTTACAACCTTCCTGAAGAAAAACAGTTATGTGAATACATGAAACTTAATTTGGAATTAAATGGAATTGAATGGCCATGAATTTATCACATACCTGGGGACCATTTTCAGACACTTGGAATTTTATTTGACTGAAGCCACATGATGAAATGAATGTGAATGTGCCAGGTTTCTTCAATCTATGTATTTTCCTTCTGAAAGAATTGTGTTTTACTGAACAATTTCATAGAACATTATTTTCACCACTTCTGAAATATTTTCCTTCAAAATGCCCTCCATTTCCAAATTTTCCATATCCACTAATGAAAAGCCCTTTTCCCTCAAGTTCTTCCTCCTTTCATGTAATCCATTTCCATTCATAAATGCATTAGCATAAAATACCCTTGCAGCATGCTGATGAGCATAATGGAACCCAGGTTCTGCCTGGGAATAGAAAAGTGGGAATAATTAAAAAATTAAAAATTATTATTTTCAAAGCTCACTGCCAGTCCTGGCCTTTTATACTGGAAGGCAAGGACCTTTGCTGATTGTAAAAAAGTTTCAAATAGAGTCACAGAGGAATGTATCTGCTCTCCTTCTTCAAGTACACAATGCCAAGGAAATAAGGAAATATTGTTTCTCATTACACCAGAAAACACATGGATTACTGTGGAGATTACACAGCATGACAGAAAACTTCCTTACACCACAGGACTTCAATGAAAACTGAACTGATGAGAACATATGCCACTTTTATTGAAAAATATCAGTTAGTCAAACTCATATTGCAAATACCTCATTTTTTTATTAAAATTCACTTAAAAGGGACCACTTAAAAGAGGATAATGCATATATGTTCTGTTTCTGAAGAGAATAGTTCAGCTTCCTGTTTTGAAATTGCTTCCTATTAAATTGTTTCATATTATGCAAAAGGAAATTAGAAATCAAATGTTTCTCAGTATTGCTGAACTGAATTTTGATCTATTTTTTTTTTTCAGAAGTTTCATTCAGTAAACTAGCTTCTGTTCAGATTTGGCATAATAATAGATCTTGCAACTCTGGGGTTTCTGTGATCAAAAATAGTGGTTTCTAGGCAACTTCATGGGGAAAAAATGGTTTCCCCATCATGTCCACTGAAAGGAAGTATTTTCCTAAAGATGATACATTTCCTAATTGCCAACTCTAGATGCAGTCAAAAGACAAAATGAGGATTGTTTTTAGCAATAAGAAGGATAATTTTTTTTTCAATGGGTAGCAGATGTAATGCTACTGTACTGGTGGCTCTCTGTATAAATCATAAGGAAACAGCCCAGCATCTGCATTTGCCTTGTTCATGCCACAGGGGATTATCATCATTACTGTGGAGATAACTGAAAAGAAAACTGAAGCTTTCTGCTGAGATTCTAAGAGAATTCATGAAATATGGAAATTTACTGGGTGAAGAAATAGAACCATATATTTTCGTTCCCTGCAATCATTTTAACAATTATCATCTTTTGGGGCTTTTTGTTTCTTTCTTTGCCCTCCCTCTCTTCTATGACATAATCACAGAGGCAAACAATATCTCATCTGGGGCTGGATCTGTGTCAATCAGGAGACAAAAGTTGGTGTGAAAGCTGGGGAACCTTGGAAATCTTTGAAGCACTTGTAAGGAATGATTCTGGTAGCCCCATGGGGTTCAGGTGCCTTGGCAGAGTTCAGCTTCAACTGCAAACCAAGGATTCTCAGTCCCCTTGGTCTGTGGGGAAATGACCATGGCAGGAAGGAGTGCCAAGCTGTGCATGTGCAGTAGGAGTCCACCCCAGGGCAGAGTGTAGTTAGAGCCTTCTCTGAGAGCGCAGTCAGAGCCTCCTCTGCCTGAAGCACATCCCTGCTGCTGTCACTGGCACTGACACACTGCATGAATCCCCTCCTGCTGTGGCAGGTCCTTTCCGCTGCCCACGTTTCTGGGATCAGTACACCAATATCTCTGTGGAGGAGGGTACAAGCACATGCTTTGTGCTGGTTTTGGCTGGTCCCAGTACTAGGACTGCGTCTTATTTTGTCCAGACTTGTGAGGCAAATGGGGGGCTTCCAATGCTGAGCAGATACTTTTTTCTGTTCCTAGTTTATGAGAATCTGTTGCTCTAAGACTGCACCAGTATTCTGTATTTCCTGCTGCACTTGCTCTCTGGAAATATGCAACCTGAGTGAAAATAAGCAATTGGGTTGACTCATGAATTTGTAGGTAATTCGGCTGACAACACAGGAGCATGTATAACAATGGGAAACTTTCCTCTCAGTCCCACAGACACCGACTGTCATACCTCAGGAGCCAAACTCAGCCACCAGCACCTCCATTGCTGTCTACTGGGCTGTGAATGATGGGGACACCATCGACTGCTTCCAGGTCTACTGTACGGAGGAGCTGCAAGCCAGCAAAGATGCAGGGGGTGCGTAAGATCTGCCCTTTCAGCCCTGGCTCAGGGTAAGCAGGTGGGAGGATGAGCTGCAGGGGAGTGCCCAGGACATGGAAAGAGCAATGGCTGTGAAGACATAATGCATAAAACTAAAGACAGACAATGGTGGGGGAGATCATGAGGAAGATGCTGCTTCTTCTCCTCCCCTTTGTCTCCACAAATGCAAAATAATATCATGCTCTGTAAAATCAAGGGCAGTTGTTTTCACCACTTGAAGTGCCTTCTCGTGAAGAGGCCTGACCATCAGAGAGGATGTGTCCATGCTGCCTTGCTGTTACTCATGGGGACTGCAGACAGAGCTCTCAAGGGGAGAGCTCCCATTATGCTTTTGGGACCCTGCATGTACTTCAGAAATATGTTCTCACTGAAAAAGCATTAGGAAGTATTTCCACATGTAGACAGAGATTTTTGTTTTCAAAATATTTCAAACATTAAAAATTTAAATTTAATAAAGGGGATTGAAATGCTCATTTGTTAAAAAGCTCAAAGTAGACCAGGCTCTGCACAAATCCATGTATGCATATACATCTAGGTTAAAGGATGTGAAGGGGTTTTTTTAATATGTAATTTATACCTAAGTGCTATATAGTTTATTATGAGGAATTGTTGCTATATAGTGGTGACATCAGAGTTGGTAACTGCTGCTTGCATGTCTCAAACTTGCAGTCCAGTAGGACTGAGGGCAATAATCTCCACTTGCCATGAATGGCATTTGTACTCTCAACTCAAGGGCATGTCTAAAGCTTTCTGTCAGTCAGAGTGAAATATGGAGATCTTAGCTAGTAATAATTTCTGGATCTTTTTCAATTGACTGTTTTTAATGTGTTATTTAAGAGGTTTAGTTGTAAGCCCTACCAGTGCGACAGTGTGAGGTCCTGTGCATGTGTGTGTTCTCCTAGCTTTAGTGGAAGAGTACAGAGTGACAGTGAAAGAGAGCCACTGCATTCTGGAGGACCTGGAGCCAGATCGCTGCTACAGTGTGTGGGTCATGGCTGTGAATGGCACAGGCTGCAGTCTACCCAGTGAAAAAGCCGTTTTTAAAACAGGTATGTACATTTTTAGTAATTTGATTATTATTACAAGTTTCAGGTCCTTAGACTAATTCAGTCCACAGTGTTACTGACGCAGAAGAAACGGCTCCATTTTGCCCATCTGGCAGATAGCAGGCAGTTCATGGTCATGCCCTTGTTTGCTCAGAGATAGTGACATAATTGTTCCTGAGAGGAAACTTGAAGGCATTCAATTTGAAGATGTTTCCAGTGTTGGGCCACATGGCTGCAGCATCAGAGTGGCACATTATGTATTTATCTTGTGAGTCTGCTGCACCGCTCCATGGAAGCTCTGGGAAAGCCCCCTGGCTACTCCCTGCTGCTACTCCCTCTCCTGCCCACAGTGGAGGAGATGGCTGCATGTTTTGCCTCTATCCCTGAATACATCTATGTTGCATTGATTTAAGGTATTAATTTTTCAAGGGAAGGACTGCTTTACTGATGTTGCATGCTGTGTCTTGCTCAGTGGGACACAAATCTCAGGTGTGGCTGAGAGGCTCTGCTGTTGTTTAAGTACTATAAATTGAGATGAGTAACTAGATGAGTATTGCTTATGAGCTTCATTTGACTGATTAAGTTTTCTGAGCATTAATTTCTTTAATAATTTGTATTGACAAAACTATTGCTTCTTGAATTGCAAGCAAGAAGTATTCTTGTGTTTGAGGCCCTCCTGTCAGACAATTTTTTCAGTGCTGCAGGATAAAAACAATTACTCCATTCCTGAAGTCACAAATACAGGCAAGGATTTCTAACAATTTCATAGCAAAAAATTCTATGTTCCATTCAGTTCCACACTGAGTTTCTTGTCAAAATTACTTTGCAGCAGCCACAGTTTCAAGCCTTTTGCTTAACCTACTAGACTATACATATGTTGATAATTCTCCCCGATACTTAATTTGTGATTTATATTTTAAGAAAGGTTATTTTCCAGAGAACTCAAAGGGGAAATTCAAATTTTTGGCTTCAGCAATGCAACTGTGAAGATAGTGGAGACTTTCTGCCAAATGCACAAATAATTATGAGTTATTGCTACCTAATAAATCATCATTTTAAAAGGAGGTTTTACCTTTCTAAAACCATTATTTTTAAGAAATCTCTTTGTCTTTTGGTGTCAGGCTCACTACCCTTTTTTTCCTAAAAACTGAATCCTTCTAAGAAAAGTTAATTTATATGAGTCTTTAATGGCTTTCCTCAGCTTGTTTCTTTAAGAAAACAAATAAACTGGGTAAAATGTGGGCTTATTGAACACCTTCCCTAAAACTCAGCTGAGCTCCCTCTGGAGTGCATGAGCCCCAGATGGACTTTTTGGGGACACTGCTGAGGACTGGCTGATGAAAAATTGCTGCATCTTTTCAACACCGAAGGCAGAAAGATCAGTACCCGTAATGGAAGCCAATTCTTCAGTGGGAGTCCAGCTGCTTTGATACAAAGAAAAATTTCAATTCTTCAAGTAGCCCAATAAAGTCAGAAGGAAGAACGTAGAGGTTTTTTTAGTGATTCAGACTGAAAGTTCACACGTACAAGAAAATAATT
This sequence comes from Melospiza georgiana, assembly GCF_028018845.1. Lineage (NCBI taxonomy): Eukaryota > Metazoa > Chordata > Aves > Passeriformes > Passerellidae > Melospiza > Melospiza georgiana. Next base: position 44,152,577 of record NC_080465.1, read on the forward strand.
TACTTATATATGCAGTTAATAGCAGAACAAAGCTGAGTCTCTTCCAGTTCTTGAGAATGCTCACAAAATTTCTCTGTTGGCACTGCACCCATGGAAGTGTCAGTGTAGCCTGGAGAGTTGTGGGGAATGCAGGTAAATGCTGCTGTAGCATCCCCCAAGAGCCCCCCAACTCTTGCTCCTCCACCTCCCAGACACACAGCCTGCCCTTCCCTCCACTGAGGAGCATTCTGTTTCCAAACAGTATTTTCTGTGAGGGGATGATGCTCAAGGCAAGAAGTATCTCTCTATCCCCCAGAGCTCTCCCCCACAACTGATCTTCTCTCTCCTTGCAGTCCTAAAGACATCGAAGTAGAGACATCTGCTGTTGCTCAAAACCTGCATGATTTTCACCCTGTTTTGGTCTTTGCCTCTTACACAAACATTTGCACGAGTTCCAGAATATTACAATAAAATTAGATTTTGTATTCTAGCTGCAGTTAACTTGTTAAAAAAATCTCAGAAGCACAGTAACAGCTTTTTCTAGTATGCTCACTTCAGCTACTCTTTAGACAGATATTTTCAAATTACAGTAAAAACAGTTTAATGTCTTGTGACATGCTGTTTACTCATACATACATGTTGGTATGTGTGTAAGCTGCTGACTGCAGGTATTTGAGGATTCAGCCATTAGGACTGTTTATGTGAGTTTCACAACAGGTGGTAAGGTGTTTTCTGTTGCTATTTCCCAGAATGGGGAAAAACAAGAGAATACAACTGATCCATTTTCAGCCTACAGTGTTGAATATGCAGTTTCACACAATAGCTTTTGATTACTTGCAGCTAGTGCATTATTTTATATTCCGTTTTCTGTATTGCAGTTGGGCCTGTAGCTCTTAAACAGAATCTCTAAAAAGGAGAAATTACAGGACCGAATTTTAGCATTGCAAAAATAAAAAAGACATAATTAAACAGAAAGTCAGCATCTCCCTGTCATTTCTGCAGCAGCACATTTGTTCTGATGCAGTTCATGCAGGGGCTGCTGAGGACAGGATTGAGGCAATGCAGAGAGCTGTAGGCAGTGCTGCCTCGGTGCTCTGCTCCTTGCAGACTGGCAGAAATGAGGAAACATTGCTTGAGGAAAGGCATAAAAATTTACCTTTCTAAAGTAAATGTGACAAATGCACAACTATTCACAATGACTTTCCCAGCATGTTTTTATTGTTTGTTTTCCCTGTAATGTAGCCCTCTGCCATTCAAATACAAACAAGCAAAAGATCACTGCGGGATGAGCAAAGATCTATCGCAAGGGTTTTCACGGAGGTGACTGTTGCTTCCTTTCCCAAGACGCCCCTCGGGCACCCTCCTCACAGCACAGTTAACATGTCCTTGTGTCCCCAGCGCCCGCTGTGCCCACCATCAGGGCCGAGGATTGCACCGTGTGCTGGGACACAGCCACTGTCCGCTGGCGCGCCGCATCCGTGTCCGCCGAGTCTTTTATCCTGGAGTACTGCCGGCAGCACTGTCCGGAAGGAGAAGGCCTCAGGTCAGTGCCTCGGTCACACCGGCAGCCGCTGCGCCCGGCCTGCGGAGCGCCGCCCGTTACGCAAGAGATTATTCCGCCCGCAGCCACGCAAGTAGGAAATCTGCTTCTGTGTGCTGAGGAATTTAAGGGGCAGGCACTAATCCGTGAGATTAGGCTGAGACATAAAAGTACTTCCTTTTCATTCTGGTTAACCGGACAATCCCTTTCATTTGAGGCCAAAACCGCGGAAATGTTGTGCTGTCTGCAATGAAGCCGAAGTTCCAGGGCTGTGCTGGGCGGGGAAGCCATGGCGGCCCCGCAGCTGCCGCAGCCCCGGGGCCAGGCAGAGCAGGGCAGCTCCACAGGAAGGCGAGTGATGGAGGAGCGTGGCCGAGTTTGCTCTTGCCTTTGTGGAGAACCAGATGCAAGTCGTCTCTGGGCATAGTAAGGGTGATGTGGGTGTTTCAGTAATACTGGTGACCCATCTGTGCTGTCTAGACGTGCGTGCAGAGACCTCTAAACACACAGCTGAGCTCGGTGCTGTGCAGGCATGCCACACGGCTCCAAAAGTAGCTTTGAAGTTCAGGGTAGTGGCTGTTTATGCCAGACCCTCTCTGGTTTCCCCTATGCTAAGCCTGTGCTGCATAGAGGAGCGGACAAGGAGGGATGTTGGCAATTCTGAGCCGGGTAACTGTGCACTGTGCTGAAATGCCCAGAAAATTGTTGCAGAATCATCAAATCTTAGAATAGCCTTGGTTGGAAGAGACCTTAAAGATTATCTAGTTCCAACCCCTCAGCTGTAGGCAGGGAACTACATGGTTGTCTGCAGGTCCTTAGGGCTTGGAGGTCCTTGTTTGCCTTATAAAAACAGTGACAATATTTTAGCAAAATGCAGCTGCATAGGTCTGAGAAGTTTTGTGAAGTGGAGAGGGGTGACTTGCCATACAGAACCCCATGGAAGAGCCTCAGCCCAGCTGAGATTGTCTTTTTCACTTCCTGAGAAGCCGGATTAGGGTCTTCAACTATGTGCTAGTTCACATGGACATAATGAAGATGGCGTAGAGAGGTATGAGCTCCTTGAAGAGAAGGGAAGGGTTTGCAGTCAAAATTAGTTAAGTGGACTGAAGTGTTCTTAGCTTTGTAGGAGAGAAGTACAACTGTGAAATTGTGAATGCCTTGCTCCTTACAAAAGTAGGCTGAAAACTGAAATTAAAAGTTTCTGTGTGGGTGGGAGACTTTTTATCATGCAGTACCAGTGTGCTGCATTACTGCAATCAAGGAGAAGTCTCGCCCAGTTCTTCTGCTTCTCGGAGGGTCTTGCTGTGTTTTGTACCTATTTCATGAGGCCATCAGGTCTCTGTCAACCTGCTGAAGTTGCTGCTGGTCAAAGATAATGGATCTGAAACATATGCTGGTTGTTTGCCCTCAAGTTTCTGTGCTGTTATCTGAAACTGACTTTTTTCCTCTAAACCAGAAGCTGTGCTGATATCTGTAATCCATGAGCAAGGTGTTGGTAACATAAGTGTTTTCTTGTGTGGTGATAAATGTGGCAAAAAAGCTTCCAGAACAGACCCCTTTGCTTTCTCAAGTGACCTTGTGTAAAATCTACCGTGTTTATAATTATACTGAGTTACATTTGACTTTTTGGCCTCCTTGTCAGCAGAAGCTGGCCTTTAACTGTGACAAGTGTGAAAACTTTCCACAGGACATAAAAATGAATTTTCTCAGAATTGCTATAGCTTAAAATTCTCTGTTTTTAGAAGGGCTTTGACCTCTTTTTGTGTGTCAAAAACAAATGTTTTACCACTTACTTTCCCTGAAAACAATTTCCCTTTTTTCCCCCTAAATCAACCCCTTGAGAATAACCCGGAAATCTTCTGTAGTGTCACAAGTTGTTATAGTGATGGAGAAGTTTTTTTAAAGATTTCTATTTAAGATTTTAGATAAAGTTGAGGGGGGGTAAAGCCTACTGCTAGATGGAGAATTGCCTGTATCACTCATATCCAGGGCCCCCAAAGGAGCAATTTAGAATTAGAAATCAACTTGAATAAAAATCAACTTGACTAGAAGCCAAGTACCTATATAAGGTAGAATAAAACTCTGACTCTATGCACACCCAGAATTTTGGTTTCAAATCTTGTAGGTGTTTGTTTTGTTTTGTTTTTCCCTTGAAAGCTTGGGGTTTGTCCTTTGCAGGTTTCCTGAGCAACGTGCATCTTGGGGATCAGCTGAATGGGGAGCCCTCTCATAGACAGCCTGTGCCTTTTGTGCTTGCAGCAGCCCTGGAGCTAAGCAATCTCCCAGTCCCTGGGTGGGAGTTCAAACACATTTCTCAGCAACCCTAGAAGGTTCATTCAGTTGCTGCTGCGAGCATCGTGTGAAAGCAAAGGTCAGGGAAGAGCATTCAAGAAAAGTTCAGGAGAAGGCAGCATGGTCCCATCCCCATAAGGCTACTTCTACAGATATCATTCTGGAATCTCACCCAAGGGAAAGGACACTGCCAAGGGATCAAACAGGGAGAAATGCCCTCATTGAACAGCTAGAGACTGGTCTGAGTCAGTGACATGTAAACTTCAGCATGCCACAGAATCACAGTGTGGTTGAGGCTGGAAGGAACCTTTGGAGATCACCTAGAGTAACACCCCTGATCAAACAGAGCCCCCTAGAGCCAGTTGCCCAGGATGCTTTTGAATAACTCCAAGAACATCCTTGGAGCAATCCCTGCTCCCGAGGGAGAGAATATGAAGCATATTTGGAAATGGAACCTCACTAAAGTTTCCTTTCAAATACTGTCAAAAAACAAAACAAAACAAAACAACCAAGCAAAAAAAAAACCACAAAACCCCAGTCATGGGAAATGGATTTGTAGAAGTCCCACACAGTTTGCATCCGTATGCAAACTTTGAGATAAGAAATGCTGACTTAGAAATGCCATGGAATAGGACAGATATTGCTGAGAGAAATGGAGCTAGAAAAAAGTTTCAAAAGATGGCCTTGCAAATAAGACTAGATACTTTGGAGAAATAGAACAATGAATGATGCATTGGGGTAGGACCCACAAGGGATAGTTTTAGATGATTGGCTTTAAGGCACACAGTATGGCATGGCAAAAAGCTGATAGGCCAAGAAACACTTATAGTGTGTTGGAATTAGGAAATGATCGGCTTCTGATTGTGATGGTGTGAATTATCTCTATTGTCTCACCCTTCTCATGAGACTGAAAATGGAATCAAAGTTTTTAAAATGCCTCTCAGTTGCCCCATGTCTAAGTTAAGAAAAAGGTATTATCCAACACCCAACCAACCAAAACATACAAAAAACCATCCAACCAACCAAAAAAACCCCACACAAATTTACATTTTCCCTTCTCCTTTCTGTCTTCTTGCCAGCTTGCCACCTGAGGGACATAATTTCATATAAAATCACCTTAAATCTTCAGCAAAAATGAGTCCCTGGCCTGCTGCAGTGGTTTTAAAGCTCTTTCACAGGTTGAATCTTTTTCCAGAATCTTTATGAGTGACTGTTTGAAATGTTTCTTTCAGTTTCAAGAGCTCTGCTATTTTCTTACTGTTCAGCAGCCTCTTTGTGTTGAGAAGTCAATGGAGTTGTGGGTGGAAGATGGAAAGCTGTGAGAAATGTAGTCCAGGGATTAGGTATGTAGGCTGTTCAGATGGAAAGCCTGTGTCACATCATGAGAAATCTGTAAGACTCAGGGAGGCAGAAATAAGTGCAGTATGCAGTGAGCTTGTGAAAGTGGAAGTTACTGTATGTCATCCTTTCTGACAGAGCAAGACCAGCACTTCTGGGGAATGAAATTTTTGGGTTCCTGATGAAGCAAGTCTAATGCTGGAACAAAAGGAGCAAGTCTCCCTCCTCTGTCATTGCCCACATGGTAGTCATGGTAGCTCAGGAAACAGGGTGTTGGAAACGCAGATCCTTCCTTCCCTCTAACTCTGCCAATTGCAGATAGCAGCAAGCAGGGGGTGTTTTCGTGACCTAATCCCAAAACAGCCTGAGCTAGGACAGAGGAGAGGAGAGGAAAGGAAAGGAGGCATGTGGCACAGCTGGGAGCAAACTCAGAGCTATTTGCTCTTTATTTTTAGCTTCAAGAGCTTTTTTCCACTCATGGTGCACCCTTTCTGTACGCTTCCACATGTATCTTGAGAAGCTTGCATACTTTCACCCTAACTCCATGTCAGTGATAGCAGCACAGCTCTGGAGGTACTGTTTCAGTGGGATCTTGGGGGTGGAAATGACAATTATAGCACAGAGGGTGTTGTGATTCACTGCAAGGCATATCATTTGCTGGGTTCAGGCAATATTAAAAGAACATCCCCTAGATGTTGTTTCCTTTAAATAAATGAGGATGCTGATGAGAGAAATGAGCATGAAAACGCAAGATCAGATGTCCCTAAAACCAGAGTAATCACAGATTTAGCATAAAACTGCTACTATAATATTTCTTGGCAAGTTAAATGTGAAGGAACATGCAAGTCCTTTTTGTTCTGCTTTAAATAGCACATACCTGATATTTGAAGAGTGGATTTTCAGTCTTACAGATTCATCTTAGAATGAAAGGATTGAGAGGAGATACTTAAAATAGTTAACTTTGAATGCTTCTTGACTTTTTGTGCACTAATTTTTGTATCAACAATACCAAGAAATTGAGAAGACAGTGCAAGTAAGATAACGTTTAATCTAAAGACCAGGATGCTTCACACTTTGATAGCAACATTATTACATCTCAAATCGTCTCTGAAGTGGGCAGGTGTATATAAAGTAGAAACTATCTGACATTAGAAATATTGTAGGTGGATTTCTTTTTCTTTCAAAATTACAGTTCACTACTTAAGGTGAGCTTGAGGAAAATCCATCTGCAGTGCTTGTTACAAGAAATCAGAAATGAAACAGCCTTCCACCAACACAGTCAGGATGCATTTTCCCTCGCCTTCTCCTACACATAACCTGTATGCTGTAAGCTAAGCACTAATCATACCTTCTTCTCATACTTGCTTTTGTGGAGTCAGTCTAAAGCGTGATAAACTACTGTGATTGCTGGGACCCCTCAGTATTCACTCTCCCCTTTTACCCTACCCTCTAGACAGGGGAGGCAACAGATTGCAAGACCTATTTCTTTATTGCATGCAGCTTCTTTTGCTCTTGGATCTGGCTCAGAATGTAGCAAATGAAATTCCTTCTTGTCAGCATATTCTGCTTCATTAGTTGGCAGCAGCAGGACTGTTTTTAAGCCTTAATCATAGCTAAAATTGATGGGCTCTTATTCTTAGGCAGCTTAAAGCTGGCTGAAATAGATTACCAAGCAGATAATACTTTCAAAAATCTGATCACCGTTTTACAGCCCAGATGAGATTGAAGTCAAGATTTTTCTGTCTCACTGTTATGACTGAAAAGCAGCATGCCATTGACCTCTGATTTAAATATGCATCCAAATTCTGATTTGGAGAATTTCGCATTTGTAAGAGACCAAAGTCTGAACTTCGATCGCTGACCCTATTCTGCAAATGACTGGACCCAGCATGTTTTCTAAATACCTATGAGACGTCTCTGGGATCTACACTTCAGATTATAAATACCCCATGTCTACTTATTATACCACAATGTAACTATCTAATTGAATTTAGAAGTGATTTTGTATTTTATTATTTAATCATCTGATGAGTAGTACATAGTGAAAAAGATCTCCTAATTTCTATGGAAGGATACTGACTTACATAACATTTTCCAGATGACAGAAGAAGGAGCCGTGTACAGGGCATCACTGTGCTTAAGGCATGCTGATCTACATAGCACCACAGACAGCTTTCAAGGAATAGCTTAGCATGTCCTCTTTTCATGTCACTTGTAACTCTTTGCTTAAAACTCCTCTCTGGTGGTCTGTGCTTCAGATTCATGTCAAAAATGTCAAAAATGTCAGTGTGCTGCTTTTAAGGAACAGATTGGGTAAGTCTTGCCTAGGAAGCTTGGGCAAATTTCTTCAAAGCTTAGGTGCCTACTTCTTTTCTCCCACCTCTGCTTCTATCATGTTTTTTCCTTTCTCTCCTTTCATATTTGCCTCCTTTCTCAGTTCCCATCTTGTAGCTTTCTTCAAATCATCTTTTTTTTTTTTTTTTCTCTTGTCTCCTATACTCAAGTCTAAAGAGCTTGTGTTCTCATTCGTCTATTCATCAGGTTGCACCTCTTCCCTAAACCTTTCAGCCTGCTGTGCTGTCAGTGCCTTGCTGAAGTGGTCTTGTGGTCAGGGCCTTGGTGAGTCAGGAGGGTGAAGCAAACCATGCAATTTCTGCCATTTCTCTTTACTTCATCAGTTCCAGCATTAATGTGACACATTCCCTGAAAGTAGCATAGTCTTGTGCTGATCATGCCAGAGCCCCAGACTCTTTGAAATTCTTTTAAATTGAAGGTACACATCACAGAAGCACCCAGTGCATTTTCTTGATGCTTTTAATTGCCCTTAATGACAACTGTCAGTGCAAAATACCTGTCACAGACTAATAAGAATGACACACCAGTCTTTTCTGAAGATGCCATCCTTCTAGAAAGAGATCTGTGTGGTGTAAGCAGGAATCTGGTGTATTAAGAGCGGTGAGATTTTACCTTGATATGATAAATGCAGCAGAAGCAGGCATGTGAAAAATCCCGATGGATGAGCACTGATTATTCATCAGTTTGTACTGCTCTCTGGTGGGATATGTGTGTAAAAACAGTAACCCCTAATGAATAGAACGATCTGATCTGACTGCTGACTTGCTTGCCTTACCTCCTCTGGGTTCACAGCAATTTGTGCTGCAAAAAGTAATTTATTTAGTCTAGCTTTTCTCAGGGGCATTGCTTGCCATTGTGGAGAGAGACCATCGTGGACTCCACTCTCAAACCTGAGGTAGAAGGGAAAGTGTCTTGCTCACTCTCCAAAGGCAGGTCTCCCATTCTGGAATTTAAATACTTGTCTTGTAGATTCCTAAAAGCATTTCTTGAAGGAAATTACCTACTTAATACAGATAAACAATCTTTACCTACAGGCATACAATGCAGAGCATGTATTTTGTCTGGCTTTGCTGTTATCATAAGAGGCAAAAAATGAGGAAAATCAAGGTCCAGTGAAGAGAATTTGTTAAGCCAATCTTTCTTACTGCTGTCAATGTTGAAAATAAAATGGCATCTTTCTAGCCATCCAAAATACTTTCACGGATACTTTGAAGCACCTGTGAAGCAGATTGAGTGGGTGCTGACTCCTGCTTTCTAGCAGTGTACGAAGACACCAGGGGTAGAGGATGTGAGGGCTGGAGAGTTTTTAAGGCACTGCACTGGAGAGCGTAGTCAAAGCAGGGAACTGTGTAAAGGCAGCTCCTCTGCTCTGCCTCCTGCAAAACTGCCCTGTTAGAGTGCATGGTACCACAGCAAAGACAGAGCTCAGGCTTGGCTGTTGAAAGATTTGTCAGTGAGGAGTTCCTCATAAGAAGTTAATCACCATTCTATGATGATTTTATGATGAAGAGCATGATTTCTGTGCTGTGTCAGATAATGGTATCAATTCTTTTGGACTTGAAGCATGTGCCCAGATAGTAAAACACAAGTGTATTCAGTGTCATGTTACTAATTAATTAAAAGTGGATTTTTTCCTTCAGAAACTTGCTTATTTTGTAAAGAAAAAACAGACTTTTCACAGGAGGCAGATGAGGATTTGACTCTGTGCTGCTTAAATTTTATGTGATGAATTATGCCAAAAACCAACTTAAAGTGATCATTACACCAAATGACTGCACTGGGTCATAAGTAAGACAAAGTGAAGACAATCCCTCAAGTGAAATGCTGAAGCTCCTACATAACCCAGTTGTTTGTGAAAACAGTGTTTGTCTTTCTCATTTGGAGTTTCTGTATGGTTTTTGTTATTTCAGTTATAAACAATACAGTTAGGGAACTTAACTGTTGGCATAAAGCAGTCTTCCCTAGTTTGGATATTTGCATACATTTTAATGTGTCTTCAACATTTGCAGGTCTTTCGCTGGTATAAAGAAACCTGAATTGAAAGTATCCCTGGAGCCCAATGTGAACTATTTCTTCTACCTGAGGGCTGTCAACCCATTTGGGACAAGTGAACAAAGTGAAGCAGCTCTCATCTCAACTAAAGGTAGATCATAATTTCCTGATGTCAAAACAATGGGGTGGAAAGGGCAAAGTAGCCAAACATTTTTCTTTGGAAATTACACCTGAAGTTCCCAATATGGTTGTGACCAAGTTACTGAAATTTTTATCTTGTTAAATCAAATTTATATCCTTTTTTTTCTGCTTAAAAATAGCATAATCAGGACTTCACTTGAAGCTTGTATATTTATGTCCTGTGTAAAACTAGTGTGACCTCAAGCAAAAATGTTGAATTCTGTCAGAGAGACGAAGTGATTAAGTATTCTTCAGGGATCTCAGTTTCCTTGAATCTGACAGAGCACAATCAGATAAAAGTTGTCATGACTCTAAAGAAAACCTCTCACAATTAAAACTTAATGGAGTTTGAGTGATGAGGAAGCATGCAAAGCAGTTTTAAAACTGTAAGATTTCTAGATAAATAGTGTTATGTATGGTTCTTCCAAATCAGCCTGAAAATTGAAATTTGGTGTTTTGAAAAAAGCAATTGATTGAAAATTATTCAAACTTCTTACATACTCTAAAAGACCTCTTTATCACCTATCTGCATTTCTGAATATTAGACTTCTGTCTCAGTTTGGAAAACTCCTTGTATTTGCATCCAATTTTCTGTGACTCCTACCTACCAGCAGATACAACCCTGTCCAGCTGAGATGGCCATAATTGTTGCTTAACATTTTATGATTCCTCTCATGTTAATGTAGCCAGCCTCTCAGATCTGGTGTTTCTTTGTCATGAATTGTACCAGGAACTCGATTTCGCCTGCTGAGTGACACAGCGCATCCCGCATTGCAAATCTCTTCTAATGCAACAGTGATCCACCTTCCTGAAAAAACCAAACTCACTGGGTGAGTAGCAGTATGATAAGCAAAACCATCTTGTGGGGTCCAGGGTGGATCCTCACTTTAATTTTTTTTGCCAATAGGCATCTTTAACACAACACTAATTTTGTAGAACTGAATCATTTTGGTCATGCAGCCTCTGGACTTCATGCAATTGAACCTCCCTTTCAAACACTGCAAAATCTCAGTACTAAGTCAGTGGTGGGATTGATGTAAAGGAAGAGCTGGGTGTCACACTAAGGAATGGCCAGGAGGTGAAAGGTAGTGGTGCCTTTGACTGCTCGATTTGTTTCAGCCCATGGTCACCTCTTAATCCATCAGAGTCTCAAAGCAATTTTTTGCTGCCACTGAGGACGTCAGCTTTGTGGGCTTTGTTTTTAATACTTTGTGGATAGAAGTAATCCATCTTCCATAGTTTGCTTCTCTGCTGAGGGTATTATTGGTAGTGTTTTCCAAAGTATTTGTGGCTTTGGAGAACTAGGAAGTACTCCTGGGATATGTTCACATGATTGTACCAGGCTAGTTCTATCCATTGAGAACATTGCAGGGGGTGGACATATTGGTATCAGTCCTAGGACAAGCACAGGTCCCCTTGTATAACTTGTGCCACACTGATATGGCTTCTTAAAAGGTGATGAGGATTTACTGGTTTAAGCACTTTTTGTTGCTGTTGCCACTGAATGTACACAAGATGTTTGTGACTATGTCTGTATGAAACCCCAGACTTTCTAGTTTGAACAAGTCTTCTAAATTTGAGGTCTTTTAGATAAGTCCATCTCAGTGCAAAGATGAAAAGACTCTCAGTGAAATCTTTCATAAAACTCTGCAGTTAGAACAACAGAGTGCAATTTTTTGTGATGCTTCATGATTTGACTGAAAGAAATATCACAATATGGTTTGTCTACCACCACACTCTCTTTACTATATTGCCTCTTGCACAAACAGGTTTCCTTCAGTCCTGGGTGAACTGCTGCCTGCTCAAGGATGTCATTACTGGGAAATTGTTGTCTCTGCCTGCAGAAGCTACAGGATTGGGATTTGCTATGAGGCAATAACACAGAGCAGTGTTCTGGGGTTGAGTGATACCTCCTGGTGCATGAGGTGCTGTCCTACACAAACCAGGTAAAGAGGATTCAGTCTGGTGTATCTGAACAGGAAGTTACCTGTCTTTCATGAAAATAAAGCTGACCAGACACAAGAATCATGAGAGCAGAAAGGATTCTTCAGCTTCCTTTATGTAAATTTGAATAATAAGAAAAGACTATCTCCATAAAACCTTTAGACCTCCTCTTAGTTTAAAAATTATAAAGCACCTTAAAAATAAAATTAAACTCAAAATAGATTATTTTAGCACCCTTTATCCAGAGAGTGAATAAAACTTAAAGAACTAGTTTGTTGCTGCTCATATCCTGATTTGCTTCACTAAACACCAGCAAAGGTATTTATTTCAATAAATGCAGCCTTTTTAGAACCAATTCCATTTTTAGGAGATGTCAAGACTTTATAGGGAATGTTTTCTCCAGCCTTGTCCTTCACAGTGATAGACTTCCCCTGCCACTGTGGCAGGACTGCAGGCTGCTGGGATAGTCTGTGGTAGCAGGCCAGTGCCAGGCTGCTTGGAGATTTGTAAGGCACCACCCTGCTACTTTGTAAAGGTGCTCTTGATCTAAACAAGTGTGCTTTTTTCAGTGTGAAATCATACAGATGTATGAACATTACTAGCTACATGAAACATCCAAGAGTTTTTTTTCTACAAGTCCAAAGATACCAAGTGAAAAGGCTTGTCAAGGATGCCAGGCAGGGCTTGAAGTGATGCCACATTTGCTTTGCCTACGTACTGAGCAAAATGCTGCAGCCACATGATAGGCTGCTGTATGCAGCCACCTGTTAATAGATTGGAATTGAGCTGCAGGTTATTTCTGGTAAATTGCTATGGGGAGGCTCATTGTATTCTGGTTTCCATTTTCCCGCAGCTTTCTTTACAGATTTCTTCACACTGGTGTGATGAGTGATGTCCATGTGACGGAGCACCTGGCCAGGATTGGCATCCTGTTGGATTATAGTAGTGGAAGGCTGTTGTTCTTCAATGCAGAGAGAGGACTGGTGCTGTTTGCCATCAGGCACAAATTCACTGATGCTGCTCACCCAGCCTTTGCCCTGGAGAAGGCAGGAGTGCTTACCCTGTGCACAGGAATGGAGCTACCGGAGTTCGTGAAGCAGAGCTAATCTCCTGTTTCGCAATTTCCAGAAAACTGTTGAATACAGCATCAGGGGATAGAGAGAGGAAGAGGTATGCCAGGAAAGGACAGGTAGTTTTCACTGATGAATGCTACATGCACAGCTCTTCTTCACATCATCAGCAATTGTAGTTTCTGCTCAGATAGATAATCACCCAGAGCCTGGAAGAAGATCAACTCCTTCAGATGGAGCATGCACTTAGTAATACACAGAGCAGTACTTCTAAGGGGATAAAGAAGTTTTGTTAGATATGATAGTGCTAGCTGTCTTTTTAAAGTTAATTATGAACCCATGTATGAAATAAATGCATTTCTCACTGCAATACATGAAAGTTATTGTATTATCATTTGCCAGGACAGCCAGAGCCCGAATCCAAGATGATGTGCATGGAAAATGTATAAAAATTTCAACAACTGAAACATGCTAAAGATTGATATATCCTGTGCCATTGTTTGCCAAATCTTTAATGCACAAATTAAGCAAAGTTGATCATGTAGAGATCCTCATGTTTGCAAAATGGGAGGGGAGTCCCAAGCTAGGTCTTTGTATCAGCCATGTCCAGTCTGAGTATGCTACACCTACCTACTCTGCTTGGAGCAGACTAGCAGCTACCTGACTGTGTCAGTAAGTGCTGTGTTTGTGAGTAGCTTCTCACAAAACACAGGTATAAGGAAACTTGATAGTAGTGGTAAAATTCTTCCCTTGTGTTTTTCATCCTCAGTATGTCAGATCAGTGGTTTTGATAGTGAAAGGAGGATTGCTATTCCGGACCCTGTGCATTACCACTTTTCTCTCACTGCCTTTTACCTTTGCTCTTAGAAATTTGATGCTCCTAATTTCAGGTTTGTGTAAATTTTCCTGCATCTGCCCTGCTCTTTACTGTTATCCATACTAGGACCAGCATGACAGTGACGTGCAGTGTTTCAGGGCCCCACGAAACAAGCAGGCTAAAAATTGTTTATGTCAGCACAGGAGTAGGATGCTGATTTTTCTACTTGGCTTTTTCAAACCATTTTCCAAGCACTTCTTATATTGGTGCTGTGGCTATCTTCCTGCCTGTCTTAGGCTGAAGGCACAAATGCCAGTGGTGCTGAATGCCAGTGAGTGCTGGGGGAAATAAATCTTAAAGCAGGCAGGCAATGTTTTCATGTTGTGCCTGCTCTGGAGATTTCTGCCTCAGGGGACTCTGTTGCCAGACTAATTTTTGAGCTCAGCTGAAGAGCAATACTCTCTGAATTAAGACAGGTTTCAGGAGTCTAATAGAGTTTGCAGCTGAAAAGAGGAGTTAAATGAAGCTTCTGCTTTTTATGCTCAGAGAAGGTGCCTGCTGTTGGTTTATTTATAATTTAACACCACCAAGGCATGTGTTTTGTGCTCTAGCCTTTGTGCTATGTGCTTTGTCATCCCAGGAGAGCCACAATCCAGACTGTCATAGCAAGCTCAGGCAAGCCTGAGTTTGGTTAAGGCAACACAAAGAGGATCCTGTGACCACTCATTTTAAGCTGGAGCTCTTTCTGGCATTTCAATAAAACGGTGTCAGTTCTGAGTCCCTGTCAAGGAGAGAGTGGAATAAAACAGTAGGATTGTGCCATGTTGGCTCAAGTGAGAGTTTTGTAGAGGTGTGGAGGATGGTGAGAAAAGGTCCAGGATTAATTGGGAAAGAAAGACAGAAAGGGTATTGGGGGTAGCATTACTCTGAAGGCTGAAGCGGAGGAGGTGACAGAAGGTAGGCTGGAAACTCACACAAAGCAGATGGTGATAAACTAAGACACAGGTCAGTAGTGTCAGCAGGGTGTGTTCCTCAGGCTCCTGCAGCCAGTGAGCTCACCAGAGGTTTGACTACCTCCAGATCTCAACATGGTTCTTAGAAGTAAGCCTGAAATATCCCAGTACTGGGCTGATCTTACCTATTCCCTCCTCACCCTGATCACTGCCATTCCAAAGGTGGGATTACTTCATGGACCCCAATATGATATGTTGACAAGGGGAGAGACAGTGATAAAAGGAGAAAAAATGACAGGAAATTTTCTGGATTTTTTTTTCAACAAAGACAAGAAGCAATTGCCTTGTCAAAAGCAACTGTGTATTAGTAGTAATTAGTGATTTTAAAATGAAAAATGAAAGCTTTGTCTATTGCCAGACATTATCACATAGGTACTATCACAGCACCTGAGCTTGGCAAAATGTTTTTATTGGAGACATCTCATTCTTAGACATATTTTGTTAATTTCAAAAAATGGCTGGTGTTATTGGTGAATTTTATATAAGGTCCAACTTTTATATTGAGCAGTGTCCAAAAAATGTATTTACTGTTAATGTGAAAGCTGGGTAAGTTATTTTAAAAAGAAAGTGTCACTCAAAGAGCTTAAACCGTACTCACTTGAATGTCTAAATCTGGTCTGCTTTAAGCTATGCCTGATGAAGAAGTCCTGTTCAGAAAAATGAACAAAGTGCACACTAAACAGGAAACTATATACGAGTTAAGATTCTGTATAAAGAAAACACTCATATTAGTGAAGAAAGCAGACCCTAAAAGCCACAGCTAAACTGCTAGGACTTACAGTATAGGATGCAAACTCTGCTGCTCTTGGAAAGCTTAGAGGTATATCTGCTGTGATATTTTACTTGCCTGATGGGCATTAAGTTCAGAAACTTGCTTTCTAGAAGGTGACTGCCCTTAAACACTTCAATGTACAGCGCAGTGAGACTTTGACGTTTGTTGCTTTCTTTTTCCTCACCATTATAACTTGTATATTAGAAGAAAAAGGCAGAAACCTCCCAGTCACTATGTTTTTGTTGTGCTTTATGAATTTAGCATTTTAAAATGTCTCAGACACAGCAAATAATGTCACTTAACTTGACTGATAATCCCTAAGACTTCATGAAAATTCTGAGAGGGTTGTGTCACGTCTGTACACAGTCTAGTCATCATTCCATGCTTCGAGCAACATTTTAGGAGTTACACAAACATCTTTAAAAGAGTTCACCAGCAATTTGGGGTTTATTTTCATTCTGAAGTGCAAAAGCTGATGCCTAACAATGTAAGCATTGTTAATAAATAATAGGACTGACCTGAAACACATTTCATTAAAAGGAACAATTTCCTCTCACTTCAGCAGATTTTAGATTAGGCTTGTAAATGCCTGTGCATTGAGATGAGAATATAGGCTTGACTGTAAAGACAGAATAATTTATTTCTACTGTCAAACTAGGGCTGAACAGAAATATTGCTAGTATCAGTGGTATTGATCCACAAATCTCGCTTAGGTCAGTCTGCCCCAGAGAGAATTTCATGCTTCCTTGCGACGTCAGGCAGACGTTGGCAATGTGTCTGCAAACCACAGCATGCGCACTGTTCCTACACTTGCAGAACACCTCTGCTCTTGAACTGGCTGTTCTTTCAGATGATTGGTACTGGAATTGGTCAAGTAATGCCTTGTTTTACAAGCAGGTGCATTAACCCCCTCCAGACCATCGTTGTTGAAAACTGTATGCACATTGTCATCACTAAATCTGATGTATGACAAATACTTAATAAGTGTTGTTAAATGCACAGTCCTGTGATATTGCCTGTGATACACATGTGACATATTGTTTCTAGTAGCATTGCAGGGGTTTTTAATAGGTATGTAAAACAGATTTAAGAGTAATGTGAAATTAGGATCTTTCAAACCATTCTTACTTCAGACTAACAAGTAGGACCTATAGCATATTGAAGTTTAAGTTTGATTTGAAAAATCACAATCACAATTGCATTACTGTCATTTTGCTGATGGATTTACTAGCTATAAAGAATCCCAATATGCTCAGACAATCACAGAACCACCAAGGAAGAGAGAGCAACTCTTCCACTTCCAGCCTCATGCTGTGGAAGAGATACTGAGCTAGTAAAGTTTTTGTCATTTTTCATGGCAAATTTGTCCAGTCTTATGGCATAATGAAAAGTAGTATTTGTTGACCAGAGATTACTCTGCGGGACAGTTCCTGCGGGATACAGGTTGGAAGGAAATGGAACAGATTTCTACCCTGGACATTGAAGATCATCAAGTTCCAACTGCTCTTCCATGGGCAGGGACATCTTTCACTAGACCATGTTGTTCAGAGTCCCATTCTGCCTGGTGTAGAGCACTTGCAGGGACACGACACCCGCTACTTCTCTAGGCAACCTATTCCAGTGCTACACCCTCACATAAAGCATTTCTTCCTAATATCTAATCTAAACCTGCCTTTCTTCAGTTTAAAGCCACTCCCCCTTGTCCTGTCACTGCCTGCCCCATTTGAAAGTCCCGCTACCAGTGCTCTGGTAGGCTCCCTTCACGTACTGGATGGTGTTATAAGGTCTCCCCAGAGCCTTCTCTTCTCTAGGCGAAACAATCTCAACTCTCTCATCCTGTCCTTGCAGCAGAGGTGCTCCATTCCTCTGATCATCCCTGTGGCTCTCCTCTGAACTTGCTCCAGCTGTTCATTAGAATGGCCCCCAGAGATGGGCACAGCACTCCAGGGAGAGTGCTCATAGCCTCGTGAGAGTGGTGAAGCAGAATCACCCCCCTGGTGTGCTGCTGGCCATACTGCTTTTGATGCAGCTCAGGATGTAGCTGCTTTTTCAGCTGCAAGTGCTCATTGTCAGGGCATGCTGAGCTTCTTGTCTATAAATGTCCCCAAGTCCTTCTTTTCAGGGCTGTTCTCTATCCATCCTTCACCCAGCCTCTGCTCGCATTTGAGATTGTGCTGACCCAGGTGCAGGGCCTTGCACTTGGCTTTGTTGAACTTCTTGAGTTTCACACAGGCCTAGCTGTCAAGCCTGCCCAGATTCTTCTGGCTGGCATTCCCTTGCTCCCAGGAGTGGAACAGACTTCATAGCTTGATGTTAGCAGCAAATTTTCAAGTGAATTTCCACTCTGGAATCCCCTCTGGAATCACTTCTGCAGGAACAATACTGTCTTTTTCAGGACTTGTTTTACAAGCACACTATTTCTCATGCACAGTCTTCTGAACCCTGGGGAAGCAGTGGTGCAAGCAGAGGAGTCACTTAGAGCACTGTCAGTGCAGTGGTTATCTGGACTCGCTCCTGCCAGGCTGTGGCCGCACCGCTGAGGAGTGACGGATGGAGAGCTGGGCCGCAGCAGGCTCAGGAGAGAGCTGCCTTCTGCTGAGCAGGCAACAGGCCCGAGCAGCTTTGAATACTGGGACTGGCAAAAGGAGACCTTTGTCTGAGCATGACTTCACACAGCCCAGCCTTCTGAGGATGTAACAGTCTGCTTCATGTCCTTTCATGAGCCCTGCTCAGAGGGCACAGTGCATGTGTAGACCCCTAATTCTTATTTTTATTTTCACCGAGGAGAACTACATTTTGAAGTAAAATCAACAGAGATTATTTTACCTAATTCTGTATCATGTTTTAATATGTACATGTGGTCCCCACTATCTTTATCTTATCCCACTATCTTATCTTATCTTCCCAATTAAAAAAAGGTAAAAATGAAAAATTATACTTAAAGCAGCCTTTGGATCAAAAAACCAAAACAACAACCAAACCAAACCACACCAAAACAAAGAAAATAAGAAAAAAAAGAAAAAAAAAAAGAAAGCTTGGAGAAATTATCTCTGAATACTTTATAACAAGAGAAGGGTGCTTTGCATCTATTCCAACAGCATCTACTTGTCCCACACTGGCTACCAGTGTCATTCTTGTTTCCCGTGAAGGGTTTTATTCTGAAACAAATATTAATAAAAATATTTTGAACATGATGTACAACTAGCAGTGTGAGTAACTAACAAATGACTGCTAGTGCTTAGGAAATAATCTGTGTCACTATTTCCTGCATCTAGTGAGGGCTGCCTTTCAAACCAAAGAATGTGTGTTGAGATAAGTAAAGAACTTTCTGTGCTTTGACCACAGCAGAGCTACACAGAAACACTTACATCCTGCCCAGGTATAGAAAGAGTATTACTTTCTAGATAATAAAAGCAGATTTTGGAGATTAAGCTGGGGCATTTCTTGGGTGTTAAAAACAAACAAACAAACAAACAAACAAACAAATAAATGCAAATAAGTAAATAGTGTCCCTAAGCCCCAAGTGAAAAATTTACATTTTAACTCAGGGCCATATACATCTATAATATGATTCTCTGGCACAAATTTGGGCTGTGTTCTGTGATTTCAATGCAGAAGACTCAGCCTGGCTGCCTGGCACTGCAGTTATTTTTGCACACATTCAGTAACTTCAATGGAACCTGAATAGACTGGATGTGCTGATCATATGTGGCTCATTTAGGCAAGTAAAGAGCAATAAATCAAACAATTGCTCAAAGTGTGAGATTTCTAGGACACCTCCATGGTGTAAAAATGCCACCAGCTTTACTTCCAGTTGTTCTCCCACAGATGCTGGACCCTGGAAAACCATTTAGAAGGAGCATAGTATCCATCTGAACAATATTTCTGCTGCATTCAGAAGACATTCAAGCTGGAGAAGTTTACTTTGCACTTTAAATCATGCCCAAAGTTAACAGTTCAGTTAAAAGGACATAGGTGGGTAAGTCACACTGAATTTACCAGGGAAAAACCCCAAACCACTAGAAAGGTCATCTTCCCCAGATACTCTACCAAATACTTCATGGTTGTGTTCCACTGTAAGGAAACATTTGGTGTTCTGTTACCAAATGCTGTCTTTTCAACCACTTTGTAGTGTATTTCTCATCTTTAAAAAAGCAGGATCTCTGCTAACAGCAAAATGAGTTACAAGAAATCCCAAGAATTTATACAGAGCTCTGTCTTTGGCATAATTTTTACACTGTTGTTGTTCAAACAAGACTAGAAATAATTTAAGATCTTCACATTAGTGAAACTCTTCCCTTAACTAGTATAATTTTGATCTTGAATTAAGCAGACTAGCTTTAGCGTTCAAAGCTTAAAATAGTTATCTGCCTTTTACAGTTTAGTTTCTGTGTTTTAAGGTGGTACACATGCTCTGTTCATATAGTAGCTGCTAGGCAGCTCTATTTTCAGTAGTGCAGTGGTTATGGAAGACATTAAAGATTATGAAGTAATGGGTTAAAGGCTGCAACAATCAAGAGGAAGCCAAAATAAATAAAATCCATGACTGGTGCCACACTTGTGTAAACATTTAAATATTCCACAGGGAAGCAAAAGCTTGGAGATATTACTG
The DNA here is from genome assembly GCF_028018845.1 of Melospiza georgiana. Lineage (NCBI taxonomy): Eukaryota > Metazoa > Chordata > Aves > Passeriformes > Passerellidae > Melospiza > Melospiza georgiana. The sequence continues at coordinate 44,172,481 of NC_080465.1, forward strand.
AGTATTACAGATGTTACCCAAGGAAGATGTGAATGCTGACTTTTATTGCACAAAGAAAGGAGTGAATAAGAGAGATATGCTTGATGTTGGACCAGGTCTTATTTTTGTCAACTTGTAACAGACATGTAAGAGCACATTAATGACTGGATGTGGCACTCAGTGCCATGGTCGAGTTGACAAGGTGGTGATCAAAGGTTGGACTTGATAATATTGGAGATCTTTCCCAACCGAAATGATTCTATGAACTCTTCTTTTCAATGTACAGTTAATTAGATCTGTTAATTGAAAACCAATGGATCATATGTGTGTGCATTGGAAAAGCAAACATTTTGTCAGACTTCTGGCACAGAAATTAATCCAGAGCAACAGTTCCCACACTATGGCTTTACATAGTCTGGTTGCTTGGATACCCCACTCCAGCTGAGAACCAGCCATTCTGGATTCAGTGCCTGCTTCCTTGGGACTGCCACCAAAGGAGCCACTGAAAATGACAGTGATGCTGGAGTGCAGTTCCACCTCCTTAGCCCTGCAGAGGTGCAGCAGGGTAAGCTGTTAAATCACCCCTCTCAGCCCTTGTATCCTATACTTAGGGTAAAAGAAAACTGGGAGTGCCAGAATGGCAAGTTCCAAATCAGGTAGCAGAAAGACTGCAGAATGTGCTGGCACGTGGAACAGCTAGTCCCCGCCAAGCAACAGCTCCTAAACACAGCTGAAAGTGGTAACTGCATGTGATGTGTACTTGACTTACAGCAATTTCACAGCAACATTTCTCCTGCTGTAATTCTATGAGAGTGCAATTATTGTTTTTCAAGTCTTACTGAAATTTGCACAGTCCAGCTGTGACAAGCAGGCTTTTTTTTAATGAAAAAAAAAGACTTTTAAGGACATTCTTGACTTGTGGTGTGCAACTAGCCTTCTGTAATCCCTTCTATGAGCTTCTCTGTTCTCCCCCAGGTGGGGAAGGGTGCTTGTACCATGAATTCAGGACAGCTCTGGTATGGTACCAGAGTATATGGTACATCCTCCCCACTGAATTGTGCCTGCTTGTGACTATCAAAGACTGGTTGGTTGGTTTGGTGGTGTGGTAAATCAATCAATGACTTGTTCAATCCCTTCTACCTTTCATGGATTCACCGATACATGCCTGCTTTTAGCTTTTAAATGTTTATACTCTGCTTAAAATGTCCTTGCTCCCACCAATATTAATATCTTGGAAGACTTCAAGGCAAACTGCATGGACAGATGTGCTCTGGAGGCAAGAATTTGGCCAAAGAAGCAAGAGGAGCTTTCTTAAACTGGCAAGACCTCCAAACCAGAGCAGAGAGAGGCACACCAGCCCCCTCTGCCCTGAGCAATGGAGGAAGCAGTGGAGCCCTGAGTCACAGGCAGCTCTGACTCAGAGTAGGTGGCAGTAAGAGTGACAGTGGCCCCCGTATGTACAAAAGCCACCCCCAGGGAGTGCAAGCAACCAGAGCATGGTGCAGCAGCTCACAAGGAAAGGTGTACAGGGTAGGTGCTGAGGACTGCCAGCTCAAACATTTAGCTCAGCTGGTGGTCATCATTCTCACTGAAGAAGCTTGGTTTCCACTCAGCCAAATGACCATCCTCTTTGTGCACCAAAAGGACAGGTGGCCCAGGTGGAGCTCCCACAGAAGCACAGAGCTCTCCAGGTCACAAGCTGCAGGAAGGGCCAGAGTGTGACACTGCTCTTCGACGGCAGCAGAGAAAACAGTTGTGTGAGGAGCGATCATGTGAACAGTCTGTCAGCCTGGTGGCAGAGCTGGAATGAAAAGGAGAAAGATTGGGAAGTGCTGGGGCCTCTGAGAAGGAGATTGTCTGGTAGAACTGTACTCTACCACCCCTTGGACCAACACATCTGCCATCCACATTACAAGAAGCAATGGATCCTCCATCCTCTCACCACCAGAAGGAGTGGACATCAGAGACAGAGGGGAATTGAAATGACGTTCTGCTTGGGATGGAAGGCAAATCCTCTCCTGACCTACCTCACTTCACCAGATGGGACTCTGGAATTCAAAGATGAGGGAAAACAGAATGTGTGTATGAGTGTGCATCCAGGTTGGAGGCATTTCCTAGGGCAGGGCAACCATTCCTCTCCACCATGATCACCTTAATTAAGGGAAACAAAACAAAAAAAAAAGTGTCTCCCTTCTGAGAGGAGCAGAGGGCCTTTTGTGCTGACTGAACCCAACCCATAGGGAAGTGTGCTGCCTCCCTGGGGCCACATCACCAAAAAACTCCCCAGCCCAGTACAGCCCACTGCTACTGGTTTTCCAGGCAGGCAGCTGCAAAATCACAACAAGAAGCTGGCAGATAATGAGTCATAGAACCATAGAAAGGTTTGAAAGGGACCTTAAAGATCATCTCTTTCCAACAACCCTGGAATGGAATGCCATTAATAAGATGAGTCCCCCATCAAACCTGGCCCTCAACACTTCCAGAGGTGGGGCATCCACAGGTTCTCTGGGCAACCGAGAAATGCATCAGCAACAAAAGGAGACCCAAGGAAAATCTCCATCCTTAGTTGTTTGTGGGGGAAACAGTGAGAAAGGATAAGGAGAAGGATGGGGTACTTATTGCCTTCTTTGCCTCAGTCTTTAATCACAAGACTAGTTGTTCTTAAGGTACCCAGATCTCTGAATCTGGAAGACAGAGACACGGAGCAGAATGAATCCACATAATCCAGGAGGGAAATGTCAGTGACAGTTATGCCACTAAGACCTGCATAAATCCATGGGGCCAGATGGGATCCATCCAAGGCAGTTAGTGGAAGAGCTTAACCAAGCTAGTTTCTATCATTTACCAGGAATTCTAGTTAGCCAGGGAGGTCCCAAGTGACCAGAAGTTGGCAAAAGTGACACCCACTAGGAGGTTTGGGAGAGCATCAGACCAGAGCCAGACCTCACTACTGGGGAAAGTCACAGAGCAGCTCATCCTGAGTGCCATGGCATGGTGTGTGCAGAGCAGCAAGGGCTCAGCCCCAGCCAGCATGGGTTTGTGAAAGGCAAGTCCTGTCTGACCAGCCTGATCTCCTTCTGTGACAGGGTGACCTGCTCCACAGATTAGGGAGGGCCTGTGCATGTAGTCTGCATGTACATTACTAAAGCTTTTGACACTGTCTCCCACAGCATCATCCTTGAGAAACTGGCAGCTGATGGCTTGGGCAGGTGTTCTGTTCATGATTTAAAAACCTCCTGGATGGCTGGGCCTGGAGTGGTGGTGAGTGGAGATACATCCAGCTGGTAACTACCAGGGCTGCTTCAGTGACCTGGTGTTCCCCAGGCTCAGTACTGGGGCCAGTCCTGTTTAATATCTTTTTCAGTGACCTGGACAAGGGGATCGAGTGCACCCTCAATCTGTTTGCAGGTGACACCAAGCTGGGTGGGAGTGCTGATCTGCTGGAGGGATGTGGACAGGCTGGACCATGGCTGAGGCCAGTGGTGTGAGTCTGATGAGGAGCAGCTGAGGGAACTAGAGGTGTTTAGCATGGGAAGAGGAGGCTCAGGGGAAAACTCATTGCTCTCTACGACTCTGCAAAAGGAGGCTATAGACAGGTGGGGGTTGGTCTCTTTTCCCAAGTAACCAGTGATAGGACAAGAAAAAATGTCCTTAAGTTGTGCCAGGAGAAGTTTAGATGAGGTATTAGGGGGAAAAAATCATGGAAAGCATGGTAAAACATTGGAAAAAGCTGCCAAGGAAAATGGTGAAGTCGCTATCCCTGGAAGTGTTTAAAAATGTGTGGATGTGCCACTTGTGGAAGTGGTTTAGTGATGAACATGATGGTGGTTCTGGGTTGATGTTTGAACTTGATCCTTTTCAATATTAATGATTCTAATAATTCTATGACTTTATCTACAGCCAGCAGATACAACATCTACAAGCAAGGAAACTAGTAGCCATAGCAAGTCTTAGATTTTCTCTCATATTTCTCCTTCAGCTGTAGTGACAGCACTGATTTCTGTTTCTGCAAGTGTCTAATTCAGTGACTGCAGCAATGTGAGAAGCACTCTCACTTTCTCCTTTTTTAATCTGCAGTCAAAGCATGCATGTGTGGGAGTATATCATGCAAGTATGGCTTCACAAGGACTGACAAATGCTTAAAACACTTTCCTCTGATTGCATTCCTGGAATGACCCTGGTGCAAATGATGAATATTTGGACAATTTTATGCCAGCTCATTAGTTCTTGTAACTAAGATCGAGGAAAGGGGAAGAGCGTTTAATTAAAAAAAAAAGGTTGAGTGGAACTTTCAGGGAGACCAGAGAAGACAGGGTAATGTTACTAAGCCATATAATTTTGAGTTACTCAGTAGCTCAAAAAAGATGGGTCTATATCTTTCATTATAGAATATATATATATTCCCTGCTTTGGAATAGAGGGACATATCCTATGGAATCCAAAAGATCTACCAATATAAAAGGTCCGTCACCTGTATCATAGAATCACAGATGGGTTGTTGAGGTTGTAGGTCATCTTGTCCAACCTCCCTGACAATCAGGGGCACAGTTACTGGCTGCCCAGGATGATGTCCAGGTGGTTGTTGAAGATCTCCAAGGATGGTGACCACACCAGCTCTCTGAGTAACATGTACCATTATTCTGTCGCCCTCAAAGTAACAAAAATTTTCATGATGTTTCCTGCCTCCTAGCCCTGTGAAGCCCTCACACAATGTTTGGAGCTGCAATAGCCAGGCTTCTGTTTTAGAAGAGTGTCTTGAAAAGGCTTGGAGGGCTGTGACTGGAGGATGAAAAGAGCTGTTTGTTTGCAAAGAGGGTCCAGCAAGGAGAGGGCTGTCAGCATGGACTCTGTCCAGGGGACCCTGCTTCACAGGTCTTCAGGACAGGTGGCCCAGCAAATGCTGGAGATACTTAGACAGCTCTGGCCCAGTGGCTGGGAGAGAGGGGGGAGAAAATGGAAAGCATTCCCTGCAGTAGCTTGTGCTTTGGTTTTGAAGCAAATGCTATCCAAAAGCTTCTGCATCTTCGTTCAAATTCCTCACACCACTGCAGGTCATAGCAGCTGTCAGGTTCATCTGCTGGCCTGGCTGCACTCTACCCTGTGGTCTGCTGGACAGAGGCACAGGGACACCATGGAGCTGCTTGGCACCTTCCTGAAAGCCCCTTCTCCCAGTGGTGGGTTCCCTGCAGAGGCTGGGGCCTTTGGCACAGGGTGTAGTGCTGCTACAGGGTTCTGCTTCCCCCTGCTCCCTGGCCACAGTCTTTTTCTGGCAGGAGGCCAGGTTGAGCTGCTGACTGCCCTTACAGTGTGCAGGACGTGGCTGAAAGGCTGCCTGCAGGCTGTCACAGCTGTTACAGCACATCACTGCGGGTGCAGAAGCATCCCTCAACAACAAGGGCTGCACTTCTGATGTAGCTTGGGCAGCTGGAGCTCTACTCCAGTGAGCCCTGCCCACTGCAGCTGCCTGGTGGTGGCTGCTGCGGCAGGGGGGCTCAGCTCCTGGCTGTTCCCAGCACCCAAAACCGTGTCCTGCCAAGAGGGATGTTTAAAGATTTCTTGGCGCTACAAATAGAAAAGCAAAGAACGACCCAGAAAAAGGTGGGAGAGAAGAGTCAAAAGCTTCACAAATAGTTTCCTGGAAGGATGAAAAGTGGCAGCAGAAGCAGCCTGTGGGACAGCCAGCCCCAAGCACTGGCCCCCCTGCCCCCAATCTTTCTCAGCTCCTTCACAGTTCAAGACCCCTACCCGCTCCGTTCCTCCCCCAAATGCTCCACAATTTAAGCAAGCAAAGGGTACCGAAGGAGGCATCCAGGGAAGGCAGAGGAAGGCTGGCTAAGGCACCCACTCCAGTGGCCTTAGCCAGCCAAGGCTAGGCACAGAGGTGGTGTTCCTGGTGGAGGTCTGCAGTCCTGAGAGATCATCAGGACCCACAGGTCCCTTACTGTGTAGCTGCTTTCCAGTCAGCCAGTTCCCTGCATACCCTGGTGCTTGTTCCTCCCTCAGGGCAGGATTTTGCAATTCCCCTCACTGAAGTTGATGTTTCTTTCACCACAGTTCTCCAGATTGTCGAGGTCCCTCTGACCAGCAGCCTTACTTCTAGCATATCCTCCACTTGTGTCTCGTTGGCAAACTTGTTGAAAGTACACTCTACCCCTCATCCTGTTCATTAATAAAGATGTTGAACAATGTTGGACCCACTACTGAATTCCTGGAGTGACCAAGTTTACTGGCTTCCAACTAGACCTTATACCATTGATCACCATGCTGAATCCACCTGCCCATGCTTGTAACAAAGGTATCCTTTGTAACCCCTTCAAAAATTATTTTAAGCTGCCGCAGTAAAATTAGCACTATACAATGGAAACTTTGCATGTAATCACATCTCAGTGGGATGTTTGAGCTTCACCATGACATTCTGGTGAGGCAGATCCCCAAGATTTTCTGGAGGTCTGATGCCCACATAGATACTGCTTAGCAACCAAGAGCTTCTTTAGGAGAAAGCAAATCCTTTGCAGCCTGGGAGCTGGTTGCTCTGACTTCCATCCAGGAAGGAGGAGGAGAGCTGAAACTGTAAAGTGAGTGGCTCAGGGCTCATTCATCTCCAAGAAGATACCAATGGCTTTGTACCTCACCCCATTATCTGTGTTGCTATCTGAACAAGTACAGCTCAGAGCCAACCACTGCCTTGCAGACTTCCCGGGTGCTCTGAGGACATAAGGAACACTCACTTCTTTCCTTACAAAAATCTTTGCTTAAAGGTCTGCAACTGGACTCCTGCTGTCAGAACCTATATTGTTCTGAAAGTCTGTCCAAAATTTATTAATTTCCTCAGCTGAGGTAGCATTAGCCTAGCCTTGAGGAACACTGGCTATGAACCTAGCAGGGAGCTGGGGCCAGCTGAGGCTCAGTACTTGCTTGCCACCAAGAGGATCCGTCCCTTCACCTACAAAGTTACCATGGGACACTAATTCCAAAGGGTGCCATGTCTGCTGATTTTTCAGAGCTCTAGAAGTGTCTTAGCAAAGGGACAGATGAAGGAAAGGAGAAATTGCTGAGCCAGTCCCGGAGTAACAGTTGTGTTACTTAAACAGTGAGTGATGGGCACATGCAGAGATGTCTGTCACAGTCCTCTCTGACACAGCCTATTCAGATTATGCTGCAGCTGCATACCACTGGCAAAGGGATGCTTGTCCTGGTTTATTAACACCGACTAAAGCTGAACTCCTGTTGGTACCCTGGACCTTTCCTGGAGGATGGAAAACATGTCATCTTTCCCTCTCTCTGTTATTTTAGCTTTCCTGGCCATGGGAACAACACACTGTACACAAAGAGGAGACAAATTGGAAAAAATATGCTGTGTTTCATGTGTTCCCTCTGCTAAAAGCTGATTCTAAATCTCTGATACCACCTTCACCTACTTATCTCGTGATTCTCATTTTTTCGGTCATTTTCATTCTCCTTTAATGAGTCCATTCTCATGTGGATTTACATTGCTCTGCACCTTCTTACAGTTGTTTCTGTAAATATTAAGAGGTTGCCTTGGAATTCTTTCTATAAATATTAAGGCAGTCTTAACCAGCATCTTATATGATCTGTGGCAATATTTTGGAGCTATTTTTAGGGCCACAGTCTTTAAGGATGGTGTGTAGACTTCACAATAATTTTGCTCAGGGAAGTTCTCTTGTCCAATAAAATTTTAAATTCTATAAGCTTTCTGAAAAGCAGTCTGGTACTTGATGTTCCTTGTGGCTCCAGATTTTTCCCTTGTGCCAAATGTAAATCTTCTTGCTATGCTATAAGCAAGTGACATGCAGAAAGATCTATTTCTTTCCCTTTTGTAGGTACTTATTTACATCGTTGTGTCTTTGTACAATATCATCTTTGCATAAATCTGGTTTGTAATCTGTTTTCTCACAAGTTATCTTTCCACACCTCTGAACAGCAACTTTTCATTTTCTGTATGCTCCCCAGCTGCTGTACTCTTTTTGTAGTTTGGTTTTTTCCTGACATCTACTGACTAATACAAGAAATAGAGACCTACTAGTACTGAGTCAAGAAGAGCATTTGCCCAGAATTCTTACTTATGTTTGCGTACTCCCATAAAATGTACTCCCTTGTGTATAATACAGCTTATGATGCAGTGAAACCGACAGGCGCATTCCTGAACTACTGCTGCCATGCATTACTGTTACCTTCCTATGCATGTGTAACTATATATTCTTACCTAAGGGGTTTTTCTCTTTTTATTCAGGTAGGGCAGGGTTATTCTGGGCTCTGCTTCTGTCTTCCAACACTCTTGCACCACTGTGACTGTCACAGGGTTCTGCTAGTAAGTTCCTGGAATAGCACACAAATCACTGAAATTATTCTGAAATAGCAGTGGAGTCACAATTCCTTCTTGCATCTGGGTATTTTGGAGATGAAAGACGTGTATTTTCTAATTAAAACATTTGTAAATAATAGATTTTTTTCAAGAATTAACTTAGTTGCTGGTCACCTATTTTCTATACCACGGCAATATATGGCAAGAAGAATTGAACTGCACAGAAAGTTTTTGTCAGGACCCAAGACTGGGTGCATTTTTGCCACCCAGTTTTCTCTGCTATTCTTCATTAGGGAAGGAATTTGAAGGATCTCAGCCTATGGTGTTATTGATGTTGGTGTTGTCTCAGAGCTCTTGAAGAAGCTAATTTTATTTTACACACTTATGGCCTTCACTTGGGACAATTGTGCTGCATTTGTCTTTAGAGAAAGAAAAAGTTATTTGTAAGAGAAAATGGCAACTTTTGTTTTCCTTTTTGATATGTTGTATGAAGAACAGGCTACTAGTATCATCAAATACATCATTCAGCTGAAGCTATACAATTTTGAAAAAATAGTTTTTCCAGAAGTGGATGAGATTACAAGAGGAATATCCTGTCAGTGGTATTGAAAGGGAAATCTATGTCAGTCCACTGGCAGTTCACCCACCTTTATGCTTTCACAGCAGTGTCCCATGTAGAAGGGGGAGAGGGAAAGGTAATTTTCCAGCTCATATATGATTTTGCTATTCCTAAACCAGCCTGATCCTTCACATAAAATTAAAAAAGCCTTATGGATGGAAGCCACTGACGCCTAACAGCTGGGATTAGCCAAAAAGTGATGTGTTCCAGATGAATCCTATTTCCTTCGTCTGTGCCACAGACTGCACTGCCAGTGAGGCTGCTCTTCTGCACGTGGCACCCAGGGTGTCTGCCTGTGCGAGTCATGGCTGAATATTTTTGGTGGAGCAAAAGTGGTAGTGAGGTTCTCTGTGTGTCAGCGATGGGCACTTGCACCAGCAGTTTGCATCATTCTTTGACAGATAACAACAGTGATCATTACCTGTCCTGAAAAACAAGTATAATAGGATATGCAAGAAGAGACACTGTGTCATACTTCCAGAAGGAAAAATATGCACAGGAGACCCTGGTAGTCTCATCCTCTTTTCTGTTAGTCATAGACTGAAAGATCTGAGGAGTAAATCTGTAACCAGATTCACTGAGCTGAGGACAGTAATTATGAACTGGGGGCCAGGACTTGCATCTGTTAAGCAAGTCTCTAATAGGTTTTGGTTGTCCAGCTGCTGTTATCTGAAAGATATTCTGAGTGTATTGTACTATTTAAGTATTTTGGTGTATGGTAATGTTCCTGAATGTGTTCCAGGAACGGTGGCAAAAAATATCTTTACTCTGCTAATGAGTAAAGTTGTTAGCTTCTACAGAGGCCAGCTTCCCAATATCATTGAAATGCCAGGCAGTCTGAGTCAGCCTTGATCATCAATTTGGGAAAAAAAATTCACTCCTCTTCTGAAAAATAGCATGAGAGAGGCATGACCTCCCAATTACTCTGCCATTCCTCAGAACTGGAGAACTTGGTGTGAAGCACAGCACAACTTCCTGAGGTTCAGAATGGGCCATGTGACAGACAGCTCTTTTATGCCCCAATGCTTCAGGTACAGAAAAAGATATTTTAGACTCCATGGTGCTAAATGTCCTTTCCCCTCTGCACAGCTAAAGCCTATTTTTGTTTTCTGCCCCTCTTCCTTCCCAAGCACGGTAATCATCACCAGTGGAGCTCCGATTTACTTCTCCATTTAAGTCTTCTTTTATGCCACTTTTCATTAAATGCTTCAGAAAATCCAGGCCAGGCTCTGTGCTGACAGAAGCTGAGCCCTTATTAAGAGATGGTGGATTCATATTTGTGCAGCCTAGTCTGGAACTTTAGCCCCAGTAACATATTATGGAAACTAGTTGCTTCTTCTTATTTGGCTTTTCCTATGGCCACACACAGGTCCCTGCCTCCCACCAGGGTCTGGGACAGTGGGCCTCAGGAGACGTCTGTGTGAGATTTTGCAAAGCTTCCCATCACACTGCCCTGCTGTGGCTGCAGAGAACCAAAGCCAAATGAGCACCAAAGGATTCGGCTCCAAAGGTGCATCCTTAAGCACTAAGTGTATCCAGTCTCCCTAACTGGCCACATAACTCCTTACTTCAACATACTCTGTCTTAATACCAAATCTATTTCTAAAATTAGAATTAACAAGAATACTGAGGAAACAGAAGAGGGAGATAAAGTGATTTAAAATTCTAAGACTGAAAACATTTTTCTCTTATGAATTTGATATGAAGAACAGATGGTCCTCTTAAAAAAAACCCACCCCCCCCCCAAAAAACCACAAACAAACAAACAAACAAACAAACCCTCCCCAAACCCAAAAAACAAATGAACAAAACCCCCCAGAGAAACAAGAACAAAAATCAAACAAACAAACAAACCCCAAAACCAGTTCAGGCAGAAGAAAGGAGAATAGAATGAGTCTCCCACTGCACCGGAACTATGACCAACCAAAAGGCTAATGCAATTGATTGTTCTGTAGAATGGAAATGTCTATCTTGTCTGCAGAAAAAACAGCTCCAGGGTTTTTTAATTCATAGTTGTTTCTTTTAATTTTGTTTCTCAGTAACCAGAGAATCAGATTATGTGATGCTGAAATGTGCTGTCAGTGGGAAGCCTTAGCCAGTCGTCTTAGGATGCATTTTCATTACTAATCTATATGTGCAAGAGCTAGACAATGTTGCTATAATGATGTTTGGAAAGGGATTGTTGTTGTGAAGATGAAGAAGCGAATCTTATTTTCTTTATCCTAAAATACACTCTGTTTCCAGTCATCAAGACATTTGCTTAGTAGGTCAGTGTGTGTCTAGGAAGCTGAATTTTTCTTCTTCAGAGATTGCTCTGAAAAGCTCAGTTGTTATTAACTGAAACCACAGCCCCCAAAATGTAAACCCTACTGAAACAGGTTTTGCCTGTAAGAAATTATTTTTTTGCTTCAAAAACCCTAGTATTTCTCTTTACTGACATCTAATGATGAACAACTGGTAGCTGAAGGACCAGCTTTAAACTTTTCTTAAGTCAGTGCATTACTTAACTTGGTGGCCATCACAAAATCTGTCACAAATCCACACCATCTTGTCTTCTTTTCCTTCTGTAGTCACAGCTCTCTTAAGCTGCTTTCTATTCACATGGAAATAATTTTAAAATTGGAAGTCAAGCAAGTGGTTCTCCTGTGGTACATTTTCATTTAAAACAATTGAGTTATTAGCCATTTATGCTGGCTTGGTCTCCCACATTCTTCTGTGGCAAGCCTGTGATGCCATGTTTAAAAAGAGGTTTCCTTCTAAAACTAACAAAAAAGGTCCATTTCAAATGGACCTTTAAATGGACCAGTTAAAAATTTATTGTTTGCCAGGTGCCAAAGGAAGAGTATTTTGAGATAAACAAGCATTTGGAGCCTTCACCTTGCAAATCAAAGGATGCTTCCTCAAATCAAATGCTTTCTACTCCAGCTTTGTTAATGTTTTGTACCCTTCCTTCAATTTGTTTAATTTGGCAGGACCGTAATTACAGGCCAGTCATGGACAAGTGTTCATCCGAGGCAAAGAACAGTGAGTGAAGCAGAAGAGTCTAGTTGAATTTTCAAGAAGCATTTTTCAAGGATGAACATCCTGTTCTTTAAGCCTAAATACTCAGGGAAATGACAAGGCTCTTTTTTTTCTAATTGCTTCTGTTCTCCTTTAAAATTACTGCAATCAGTAATTTTAAAGGGGAACAAAACAGAACAAATTCATTCCAATCACATCACAAAAAAGGGTAAGACCTCACTAGAGGGGCATCAGGCAAATTCAGATTGCAGCTGTTACAGAAATAAACATAGAGAATCTTCTCCTCTTTTCTCCTCTGCAGAATCAATGTGCTTGTATCACCTTTATGCCATTGTAAGACTTTACTAGACTAGCTTCTGGTTTATTCCCCTTGTCAACAGTGGAGGATATATTCCCTCGTGTTCATGCATCCACTGTTGTGGGAACAGCAACACTGACCATACAATAAACTTAATCAATGGAAAAAAATTAAGAAGCATCTGACTACCAAGAGTGTTTCCCCAGGGGCAGAGGAAGAACTTTGCTGAAGAACAGCTTCTGCATATTCTGCAGTTTTCATCCTTTGGCTGCTCCAACTATGTGTCTGTAAAGTATGTATCTGTCTCCAAGTATGTGTCTTTGTGCTTGAAATTAAGTACTCAAATGAAGTACTATCACAAAAAATTTTTGTATGCTATAAAAGTTCCCACCCTGTATATGTACTTGTTGCTCTTACTGCTTTCTGATACTTCAGCATGAGGAAAGACCATTTTTGTAATTGGAGTTGAGTAAAAATAACACTTGAATGTGAAAGATATTTGCTGGGTTTTAGAACATTTTGATTTCTGGAAACAGACCACCTGCTGCGTAGGACCCATAAGTCTCCTAGCTAATAATCTTTTCTCCACTTGGACTAATTTTAGCTATTGCCACTTGAAACTTTTAATGGTTTCAGCCACCTACTGCCTTAACGTAACTTTTACAGCCCCTCTCTAGAGCTCTGCCTGTTCATATATCTGAAGATTATAAATAGTTTTATTTGGAAAATGGTCACTGGAGATGGAGGTGGAGAGACAGGAATCATCTGAGAGTAAATAGATTGTTAATTCCCTTCTGAGCACTGAGCTGCTGATTCATTCCCAATCAATTCCCACACAGCCTGGGCTGAGTCAGCCCAGAGGGTGTTGAATAGTCAAGAGCAAAGACAATTCAGAGGATAATGGTTCTGAAAAGTCCAAAACAGAAAAGTGATTCAGAAGGGGTAACTAAAAGAAGAAAAATACATAGTGGAGACGGGGGGAAAAAAGAAAAAGAGAAAAAAAGAAAAAAGAAAGAAAAAAGAAAAAAAACTAAAAGCAACCCCTATGCTGCCACCTCTGTGTGGGAAATGAAGGTGATCAGGGAGCCTAGAGAAGAAATGGGTACTGAAATGGATGGAAGTGGTGAAAAGACGTTAAAAACAAAAAATAGTATTGGAATGAAATCATCAGAAAGAGCCAAAAAAGAAGATGGGTGTAGGCAGGAAATGGACTTGAAGTAGGAGCACACTTCCAGGTATGTCTCAGCCTAGGCACTGATTTCCCATCCATGTAAGTAAGCACATAAGAGTGTGCATCTATAAATGTCATGCCATACACATCCTTGGGGAGGAAATAGAAGAAGATTGACCCTACAGTCAAGGACTTTCTATTCTTTATAGATCAAAGAGCATGAGATGGAAAAATAATAAGATTCATATGAGAAATGGACACTTCAGAGATATATGAGCATATTGGGAAGCACACTGATCCTGATTAAAGTCAAGCTTTTCCCTCTGAGTCTGCTGTCAATTAAGTGAAGAGGGTGAAGCTGCACTGGATGCTCTGAATCAACCTGTGTGACCTTCCCACAGCCTTTGATTGCTCTAACACTTCAAAAAGTTCTCTAAGCCTCCTCAGTCCTCATACTGCAGTTCCCTTAAATCTGAAGGTCAGTGCTGTAGCCTGCTTGGGCTCAGGACAGAGACCTGTCACACTGGAGAGTGCCTTGTGCAGGAGAGGGACACTGCACTTTGCTCGCATGAAAGGCAAGCTGCTGCCATGGTGCTGTGCCTCCCACAGCAATAAGCTCCTGCTTACATTTGGCACTGCTGAATATATGTTATGCCACAGTAACATAGACTCTGATCTCCTTCTTCTTAAAGCTTCTTATTTTAAAATAGTGTGTATATATTTAACCTGAGCTAGTTTAAGGAGGCATAGGGAAGGCTTATCAACAAGACAGAAGATTGTTAGAAAGATGCAGTATTGCCTTGTATCTGGCAAATTAAAGCGCAGTAATGGTTAAGATTTAGGCGCAAATTACTGGTATTAATCCCAAAGTTTGAGGACAAACACTTTAAGGCATGTCCCTGGGTACATTAGCACTGCTCCATACAGAACTATAGGGATGATGCAAGGCACACTTGAGTGAGATGCCTTAGTTAGGAGTGTGTTTGCCCAGTAAAAGGTGTGGTGTGAGTGGAGAGAGATGGCACCTGAGATGATGATTCAGCCAACTCAGCCCCTACAGAGCACTGGATGGCCAGCATTATCAGTTCAGACAGTTAATTAAAGATAGAAAGGGATATGCCCAAGTCTACATCCCCAATTCAGACACTAAGTTAGGTGATCAAGTGAGGCTGTTCAAGTTCCTACAAGAGCATATTGATTATTTATATGCAGAAACAAGCCCCATGTAACTGTGATGGGAATGTTTGTATGACAATTAATCCCATCTCATTCCTCTAGGGAGCTGAGATAGACTTAGCATTGCATCTAAGGATGCTGTGTTCTGCTCTGACACCCAAACAGTTACCAGAACAGATGAAAAATAAAATTAACAGTTCTGGTACATTGTTCATATGTCACGCTCCTCTGCCAAAGAGAGAGACTTGTATGATCATGGTTCATGATCTGGTAAGCTCTTGAAGTTGTTGAGAGAAATTTGTTTTGTTTTAGTTTTTTGTGTATTCACATAGGGAAGGAAAACTCTAGAGAGCACTCTTCACACTGAGCAAACACCATTGAGTTTTGACATGCTCCCTGGCTCCTGGCATGGCTGAAGAGCAACTTCCACAGTCTCAGACCAGCTCCAGAGAAGTTCATATCTCCATGAAATGGAGGTAGTTATTCTATCTCTGAGGCACTGATAGGCCTCCAAAGAGAGGCCTATCTGTGTCTGACTGATACCTGACTATTCTAACTGCTGACTGGGAAAAATTACCATGTGATTGCTACAGCAGGCTGTGCTAGTGTGACAGAACAGAAAACCTGTGAACAGTCATGCTGCCTGTGTCAGGACTAAGCAGGCTACAGACCCTGGGCTCCACAGGGCCAGCTGTAGAGCAGCTGGCCCAGCCTGGCATTGGCCTGAGTCGGTCAATCGGCACTACTCAGCCTTGCTTGTCCTCCTCACGGGCTGCAGGCTGGAGACCTCAGTGAAAAACATCTGCTTACCTGCAGTTCAGACAGAGCTCTTTGTCAAGTGCTGCCTCCATGCATTGCTGTGCTACAGGCTCAAGGCATTCCTTGCTCAGCTCACTCTGACACGGGCATGGCTCAGAGCCACACGGAGGTGCAAGGAGCTCCAAGCAGAGGTGAGCCCTGGGCACTCCTTGTCCCCCACCATTGCACGGTGTACTTGTCTTCGCTTCCCAACACCCTGCTTTAGGGCCTGCCACAGTTTTATTTGCTGCTCTTCCCACAAGGTTGTTCTGGATTTATCTACTATTACCTAACAACATAGGTGGGGGGTCAGGAAAGGAAAGGGAAGCGTCTTCATGTTCTGAAAAGTTCCAACAGTAGGAGACATGTCAGCTTGGATTGTTCCTTGCTTCAGAGGGTCTTTGGTATTGTAGCTGTTACACTGTAAACATAACATGCATTTTATAATTTACACGCTTGAACACATGACTAACTTCAGAAGACTGTTCCCATAATTAAAGTTAAGTCTGTATATAAGTGTGTTGATTAATCAGGGACCAAAGGCTAATGCAGAAACATTGATTCATTATATAAGATTATAATAAGAATTAATAACACCTTAACACACTAATAAACTCCTAATTGGTTTCTGCCTATTTGCACTGATAGGATTTAAGAAAAAAAAAAAAAACAAAAACAGTACACTTGCAAAACAATTTGGGATCCTTATTAAGCAGAAATGAATGGACTTGCCTTACCTCATTATGTTTGGCTGGAAAAATTATATTTGGTTTTACTGATGGTGTAATCAAATGTGTCCAGGTGAGGTGAAAAGCTTTTTATATCAGCTAATACCTCAATGTGCTAAGAAAATTTTGATAGCAAGTTTTTCAACAGCTCACTGTTCATTCTGTGTGTATATACTTCATAGATGTGGATCTGGAATCTTATGATGGTTATCTTTCGGGAAAAACAAAACAAAACAAAACAAACCCAACAATAAAACCACGAAACAGAACAAAACAACAACAACAAAAAAACAACAAAAATAAAACCAACCCTGGAATGATGATATTTAGATTTTTTACTTTCTGCCCAGAAAGAAAAAAAAAAATTATTTGCTGAAAACATTAATTTTTTATTCAAAATGGAGCATCTCCATTTTGATGTTGGAGATCGGAGAGTTGGGAAAGTACAGTAACAGAGAAACACATCAAGATAAAAGCAAGTGGAGACCTCCAAAAGACTGAGGAAAAAACCCCACTCTTGAAGGAAAAAAAAAAGTTTAAAATTACATAGGAAACTAAGGCACAATCAAGTAAACAAAGTAATGTATTGAGATAATCTCTTGTCTGTTAGCAGCCTTCGTCTGAATGAGACCAAGTCCAAACCTTTTGTGCACAAATATCTGGCTTGAGATATGTTTTAACTGTGTTCTGTGGGATGAATTACCTTACGCAGGGAGTGTGTCTTATGACCTAAGTTAATGTTTCATATCCTCTTAAAAACAGAGGGTTTACTTCTAAGAATTTGAATCCACTATGTGCAGGATGTTTGATCATCTGGAAAAATGTTTGATCATCTGGAAAAACATCTCCAGTTTGATCAGCTGGAGAAAGAGAGAGATCAGAGGATTGTAGCATATGCTGAGTTGGAAAAGAACCCAACAGGATCATCAAGTCCTACTCCTGGCCCCATGCAGGACACTACAAGAATCACACCCTGTGCCTGAGAATGTTGTCAAACGCTTCTCAAACTCAGATGCTCTTACTACAGACTGCATCAGTATGCTGGATAGCTTAGGCTGGGTACCAGGCATTCAGCTATCCAATACCACTCTGGAGTTTAGAAGTCAGCTAAAGTTTCATGAGAATACTTCAAGGAAAAACATTTTCCTTCACTTTATTCACTCAGTTCAAGTCTTAGGATATCAGGCAGTTCAGAAGCGCAGCACAACAAAAACAGAGAACTGAGCTAAGCCTTCAAGTGATAACAGTGGGTGCTCTGGGGATCAGATCCAGGCTTGAGCATCATGGTATTTGAAAAATCTCAGTGCAGCTTCTCTGCCTTGGTTGCCTCCTAACAAGCAACCTTAGACAGGGATTGCATCTGGAGCTGGAGTGCATTATCTTTTGAATAACCTGATTTTTCCAAATGCTGAGTTTTCTCCAAACTGTTGTACTTAATGAATCATCTCATATAAATTACTGACAGTTCCAACAGGACACTGACTGAAATGGTAGCACAGTGAAAGATCAAACTGTTCCTCCCTTTGAGCTGGTGCAATATACAGCAGGCCCTTTATTAATAAGTCTCTTTCACAACACTCCTGTAAGGGAGAAACAGTTTGTGGGCTTCTTTTGTTGGTTGGTCGGGTTTTGTTTAGGGTTGTTTGGTTTTTCGTTTTAGTGGCTTTTTTGTTGTTGTTGTTGTTGTTGTTGTTGGTTTTGGTTTTTGGGGTTTTTGGGGGGGGCTGTTTTGTTTCTTGAAAAAAAATAGTTAACTCTCTGGTATGCTATTTCTTTACTTGTTTTTCTCCATCTTAAGTCACAGCAACATCACATCTTTTTTACTTCAGTGTTGCTCAGACTGGGCACTTTTTAATGGCCTGTTTTCCTCACTGAATTGGGAAAATTGAAACTTCTAACTTAAGTACTTCCCAAAGGAAGATGCTTAAAATTGGTGCTATTTCTGGAAAAGGATATTGCTTAATGGGACAGTCCTCAATGGGAACAACAGCAGCTTATGGCATTGGTTTAACTTGCATTCCTGATGGTGCTGCAGGTTCCTGGAGGCTCTGCTCCCTTAGATGCCAACTTTCCAGCTTTTCTCTAGCCCAAGACATGCAAAAGAGTTCCTCTCTTGTGCATTAAGCACTGTGCAGTAAGCTATGACTGAAGAGGCACTAAAATCTGGATATTTTATACCTGTTACATATGATTATGGGAGAAAGTCCTCAGCCAGGGCACACTCACAGTTTTATTTTTATGCCCAGTCAGTGGAGTCAGAAGCTGCTCCTCTGAGAAGATGCTGCTCTAGTTACAATGGTTATGAGCACCACCATCTTTCTGTGCTGTTTTCCTTTCCAGTGGGAAGGAGGATGTTTGGAGCAGAAAGCACTGTGAGGAGTCTGCATGGATTTAAAACAGTTTCTTCTTGGAGAGATTTAACACTGAGTTCCAGCTCTCCCGCCAAGATAAGCCAGCTACCCCATAGCAGCCTGGATCAGAGTCTAATCCTGCCACATCATCAGTTTAAACAGGGAGCAAATAGACTTTATTGAATTGGCTAAGCTTTCAATTAAAATAATTGGAATGCTAGAACATAACAAATGCTTAAGCAATGAAGTGAGGACTAGATAAAAATGGTTTTAGAAACCACCACTGAGAGAGAAAAAAAAAGAGCTCTTAAAGAAACCCAAGAGCATAATGCGTCATATCTACCAGGGAGGAAAATAAGCACTAGGAAAGAAAAACATATTATTACGATGATAAAAGGAACTATGTTGGAGTGATTGTCTGCAGACTCCAACATCAAAATTAGAAGAATTTATTTTCCCAGAACTGCAAAAGAGCTGATTCTCCACATGAATAATATGTTTACCGTGTATTTTCTTGTGCTCTTCATTACCGAGACATTGCAGAAAAGAACTCTTTATTTTTTTCTTGGAAGCCAGTAATTTCAACAGGAACAGCTGAGGATCCTATGACCCATCAGTCTAGAGGTCTGTATATTAGTGGAGAAATCTGATGTTCATAGTCTGATCATAGTCCAGGGCTTGCAGAAAATGACAAAGTGTTTTTTCTTCCTACATACTGTTAAATGACCTTCATAATACATAGCACAGGCGACTGTGAGCCAGGAATTCACGCTGGGAAGTGAAGGTCGGTCCTTTGTAGTAGCATGGGGATGTATCAGCCTGAAACATCTGCCTGATTATAGTTGCTGGGTTTGTAGCATTCATATGAAAAGCATTTATATGAAAATATTTGAATAACTAGTTTGAGAAACCGTGGAATATCTCCTTCCCAGCAGAGCTGTCTACAAAGTTTAAAGAAGATAGTTAAACTATACTGGATGATTTAAATAAACTACGTGACTGGATAAGTGTTTGTGTGTGCATGGCAGTGCAGTGTGTGGCTAGCTCTTGCTTTTGGAAACCAATGTGCAGGTATCAATGTTTCTGTTTCACCTGCCAAGCAATGAGTAGCTGAGCAAGGATGGAGGAACAAAGGTTCCTCTAAGTGTGGTCATCAGAGAAGACTCTGCAGGGAACAAAGAAGGAGAAACTGCCTGAGGAAGGATTAGTGAGGAAGCAGGAGTGTCACAGAAAACATGCTTAGCCCAAAATGGTTAGTCTGATCAGCTTGTGAGTACTCTGCTTTATCTAACTCCTCGTATTGCTGTTATATTGGATTAGACTCTCCCACAATCCCTGCTAAAACCTGTAGCTGCTCATCTTCTTGCCCCCATCATCTGACAAAGCATGAGCCACAGGTCTCCTGTGACTATGAGCCTCTTTTGCACTTAGGAAGTGGAGGGTGCTTCCTCACTTGTTTTTTCCTACATACACAAAAAAACCATCTCCTTCATGGGGATCCTTTCTTTCTTTCTTGGCCAAGAAAGATGATCTCCTGCTGCAAACCATCTTCTACCTTGGATCCTGCTGTAAGCCCTTACTCTGTGACATTCACCTAAACCAGGGAAAAAAAGCAGGAAGAGAGAATTGGGATCATGTGGACTTCTTCTGCTGAGTAATTTTCTAGCTATTATCCATTTATTTTGTGATTTTAAATTCTGTTTCACCATCCATGATAAGAAGATACTCTGGCCATAATTTGCAGTGAATAGGAAGGGAGAAGTTTGGGTTCCCTTACCAAAACCAGAAATAAACCTCAATCTTTGCTACTGACACCAGACTAATGGAAGCAGATATGTACAATTATGACCACCTCCTCACCTCATTGCCTCTTATATCTCTGTGTCTTCTGGAAAGCTGTTTCCTGGGCACAGTGAGGGAAAACTTGAGCCTAAAAACCAGAAGTTCCTCCTAACCTCTGTACCACAGAAAGGGCATCAGGTAAGACTAACTTTATCTAGTTGTGAATACTACAGGTCCAGTATTTGTATTAGAGTTGAACATATTCTAGTAGTAGTATTCTAGAATTTTGTGTTTCTTTTGCATCTAGAATGGACATAGATCTATTTGGTGTCTAGATTTCAACCTTTTTTTAGTTGAAAATGTTCTCACTTTTTGAGAGCATTTTCACCCAGCCTTTTTCTTTAGGAGTGCTACAACAAACTCAAGCCCTGTTCCATCTCTTAGTTTGGTTCTTGTGGGTGTATTCCCTTCCCTGAACCACCAACCAGTTACCAATTGGATTTCCTGCCTTTGCCCCTCACTTCTTACCATGTTAGATCGCATCTGATCATACACCTTAAAAATGTATTGTGGTGGTGTCCTGGCTGTGCTACCAAACAGGAAGGAGTGTAAACATGGGAGAAATCAATGACCCTTCTAAGCCATCAGAAAAAGAAGGTGAGAAAGTATTAGAAAAAATATATGTTGGGGCAAATAGAGTAGGATGGAGTTACTTTAGGCCTAAAAGATTAATGGGTTTTGTCTTCAATAGCAAATTTTTCTTTGACATAATTTGAACTTATTGTTAAGGATAAATGTAAGGACAGAGAAACAGGGCATTTCTGCCAATTGATATTTGTCAGATCTGCAGACATTCTTCCTGGATGGTTGAGGGGAGAACATTGGATAGTGTCTACCTCAACTTCAGAAAGGCTTTTGATACTGTGTCTCATAACATCCTCATAGGCAAACTCAGAAAAGGTGAACAGAATGAGCAGAAAATGAGGTGAATTGAGAAGTAGTTGAATGGCAGATCCTGGAGGGTCATAAATAGTGGCAAGTGTCTATTTGGAGGCCTGTCAGAGGTGGTGTCCTCAAAGGTTCAGGGCTGCACTGTTTAACTTATTCATCCATGACTTGGATGAAGGAGCAGATGCCTCCTCAGCAAATTCACTGAGAACACAGAGCTGGGAGGAATGGCCAACACTCCATGTGTTGTGCTTTGCAGCCCTTCAGAAGGACCTCAGCAGGTTGGAGAAATGGACAAAGAACCATCTGAAATTCAGCAAGGGCAAGTGCAGGGTCCTGCAGCTGGGGAGGAACAACCCCAGCACAGCACAGGCTGGGGCTGCCCTGCTGGGGAGCAGCTCTGTGGAGAAGGACCTGGGGGTCCTGGTGGACAAGAAGCTCTCCATGAGCCAGCAGTGTGTCCTGGTGGCCAAGAAGGCCAATGGTATCCTGGGGGCATTGGGAAGAGCATTGCCAGCAGGTGGAGGGAGGTGATCCTGCCCCTCTACTCAGCCCTGCTGAGGCCTCACCTGGAGTGCTGTGTCCAGTTCTGGGCTCCTCAGGACAACAGAGACATGGAGCTGCTGGAGTGGGTCCAGCGGAGGCTACAAAGACAATGAGGGGTCTGGAGCATCTCTCTTACGGGGAATGGCAGGGGAAGCTGGGGCTCTTCAGCCTTGAGAAGAGACAACTGAGAGGAGACCTCATCAATGTGTACAAGTAACTGAAGGAAAAGTACCAAGAGGATGGATCCAGGCTCTTCTCAATGGTGCTGAGCAACAGGACAAGAGGCAATGGGCAGATATTGATGCAGAGGAAGTTCTACCCGAGCATGAGGAACCGGCAGCCCAGAAACATTGTGCAGTCTCCTTCACTGCGAGGGAGAACTGTCTGGGCACAATCCTGTGAAATGTGCTCTGGAATGACCCTGCTGGAGCAGGGAGTTTGGACCACAAGACCCACTCTAGTCCCTTCCAACATTACCCGTTCCATGGTATTATCAGAAAAATAAGCACAAAGTAATGTTTTTGCATTTATTGCATTCTTTAAACAAGTTTTGTACTAGACAATGGTCTAGAATCTGGAGATTCTATAATAAAAAAGATTCAGAAATTCATCAGGAGATCAGGTTCCACCATCATCACATTTTTATAGCTGAAAGTTTACTTTGGCAATATTGCAGCAAATAAAGCACATACCACACAAGGCTCTGCAAGAAAGATCACCAGTGAGAATTCCAGATACTCCAAGAGGCCAGACAAACATGTATCACCTTTCTATCGCTTAAAGCAATAGAATTTGAAATTTCATATCTGTATATCCTCTCAGATCCCTAAGATTTTTTGACTGGCAAGTAGTAGAACAACTGAGAGGTTACCAAGACTGTGCTTTGGAATTTCCTGAGGAGTTTAGCTATATTATGTCCTACTCTTTGACAATGATTTCAGATGTCTGATATCCACAATGAGATTTTATTGCAATCTGTGGGTGCAGTTAATTCGGCTTTGATTTTTTTCCAGTTATCATGAGTCTTCACTTTGGGGATGTTAGACTATCTGTTACCTTTAAAAACTACCGCTAGAAATCCAGTTCCTGTCACAGCAGATAAATATTTTTATCTTTAAACAATTTTAACCTGAATGCTGTTTCTATGTCACAAAGGTGAGAACTGACTCATAACAACCCAAACAAAGATAATGATGATTTTGGACATGTAGTATTGGTACCCTGTCTCTTAAGCAACATAGTTCCTGGACAGGTTATCTGAACACCATTCTGTGGGTTCCCTTGAGTCAGCATTCACCTCTCATCAGACATCTCATTCAGCAGAACATGAACCTTGATAGAGGCTGTAGAAATGGACACAGGCTGCGGCCTTAAGAGAGAAAAAATCTTGAGGGTTCTGCTGCAGAGAAAGGGTCTTGGTCAGATGAGATATTGGTGTCTGTGGGTTGCAGAACACTGTTGCAGGGGTGAGGGTACAGAGGTAGAGACTGGCATCTGTGTCCACCTGTTCAAGACCTGCCCCAAACAGAGCCCTGCTCCATGGCTGGGAGTGCCCTCTGCCCTAGCAGCAAAGCCACCTTCTTCACCTGGTCACTTGCTGAGACTTGTGAACACAGTGTACAGTCTTTAATAGGATCTGCTAGTTTAAAATACTGTTATAGTGCCCACAAGTCACCAGCTTCACCTGTCTCTGAGATTTAATTATGTGGCACACAGAAGGATTTTCACAATTTTTTTACTATTATCTGTGAAATTCTGAAGGTGTTTCATTACAGTCTCTGAAAGCCTTCTCAGTGTCCTCACTGCAGTAAGGTCATATTGCTGTTAATGAGTTATATTCAATTGTGTTTAGAACCATGTGAAGATTCACTCTGTTCCTATTAGACCCTGTACTTCTTGAAAGACTCCAGAGATTTTAATCCTACAGAATTTTCTGCATATTTCAGTGACAATGCTCTTCCAAACAGAGGTGAAACTAAGATCTTCTGACATGAAAAATTGATTCTCTTATCCACCCACAAATTACTGAGCCCAGCTATGTCTCTAAAATTCCAGTTGCTTGGACTCTGATACTTTATTATTGACAGAAATCTGAACACCATTAAGATAATTAGTAAGTTCCAAGAAGAGAACTGTTAGTGTTCTCAGAACTCTCAGCAGGGCAAGATGGACCAGATGAGCTCCAGACCTTCCTTCCTGTTAGTACTTCCTACTCAATGATGTTGCTAAAAACAGGCAGCTGAATTACCATCTTGGAATTCCTATGTAAAAACTCAGACCATAAGGGCTACTCTGGGTTTTTACATAGGAATTTCAAGATGAAAATTGAAGGGGGCAGGTTTTAGAGAAAGTAATTTTTCAGTAAATTCCTCCTCATCTCTCACATTGCATTCTCAGTGTTTCACCTACGTATATTCCTTAGAGGTTGCTCTTAATCACTGCTGCCTGTACTTTATGATGATCCAGTTTTCATCAAAATTTGTTTAAGGTCATAATCTGCTGTCTGATAGTTAAAAGTCATCTTGACTAAATCTTTGTAGACTGGGTGTCTTTCAGCCCCACATGCTCTAAAGAGAGCTACCGATGGCAGGATGAGACTTACCCCTGAGACTGTGCAGTACATCAGCCTGGTACTTTCAACATGTAGACACTGACCTGGCCTTCTAATACTGTCTGGTGTAGAGGAATTGTTCTGGTAAATAAGATGGGGTTTCTGAATTGTTGTTTTTTTTCTTTTAATACTGGCATGCATTGCTCTCTCTGACAGCTCATTTTCTTGTAGATCAGAAGAAAATACTATGAGAGAAGCATAGCTCCTGTCTGTTCAGGATGCAAGGTGGTTTGTGGCCTGCTGAGCCAATGAAGATGTTGATTGTTTGTTAAATGTTATTTACCTAAGCTTTGGTGTCTGATAACCAGCTGAGCAATTCACTGCAGGTTTCCACTCACACCTGCATAGGTTGTATTGCATGCACCAACACAAAAACTGCTGATGTCTGCAGCAGTGTCAGTGGGCTTGGAAATGACATCAAATACAGCTTGCAGTACCTGATCAGGTGTTTTTAGGTCTTCCTTTAAGGAGCTGTATGAGATCAAGTTAGACATGATATTTCTCCATAAGTGTATTGCATGGAGGAATGCACCTGTCCTTATATAGTTTCAGCTATGATATTTTAGGTTTGACCCTTTTTGGATGTGCTCTTTCTTTCATATATCAGTCATAGGTGCTAAGAATAGTAGCTGACTTTTCTGGATGATGTGCATTTTTTCACGTAATTCTAGTACATCTTAGCTGCGTGTTTAGCTGTACTAGAATTATCATAGGTGTGATTTTTTCCCTAACCTAAACGTCATATATACAGCAATCCAGTGGCTTCTTGGTGTTAGAGAATCACACTCTTTTTTAGAGTTTCTGAAGCCCCTGTGACACTTTGATATTGTACACAAGTAGGATTCATGCCAAAGGGGTGATACAGTACCTTTGTTCTGTTTCACTAGTCCTTGTTAAATTTGTACAGACTTCATTCAGACCTAGCATGTGTCCTGACTTTGCAGCTTGTCAACAGTGTTGAATCATCTTAGGTGAAATATGTGCCCCTCCAGACACTGAGGAAAGTGACTTTGAGCCATTCCAATCATGAGCTGATATTGGTCTCTGGGAGTTTCTGGTACAACACAGTGGACAGAAGCTTTGTGTTTTACATGAAAAGGTGTTGCCGACTCCAAGTATAGATGCCACCTCTCCTGAGAAGTTCTGCAGTTCAGTAATGAGCTCAGAAATAACACACTGATCATCTTTGCTTGGGACCTATTTCCTCTACTTTGATCTATTCTGTCTTCTAGTGGGGTTACTTCTGTTTTTTGGTGATCTGATAGACCTCATCTTTTGTAGACTCTTATCACATCTGTGTCTCTTCTCCTCCCACATAAGAGTACCTGCTCTGCGTTTACTTCAGGACTGGGAGAGTCAGATCCCAGGGGCAGCTCCCTACCACCCTTACTGCTATTTGCTTTTTTCAGACTACCTGCATCATATAAATAAAGACATTTATGT
The DNA here is from genome assembly GCF_028018845.1 of Melospiza georgiana. Classification (NCBI taxonomy): domain Eukaryota; kingdom Metazoa; phylum Chordata; class Aves; order Passeriformes; family Passerellidae; genus Melospiza; species Melospiza georgiana. The sequence goes on from NC_080465.1 coordinate 44,198,275, forward strand.
TTATTTTTCTGAAGTATGGGCACTGTTGCCATTTCTTTATAAAAGTTTCCTCTGTGTTTTTTTTACCTTCTAGCTCAGAATAAGGCATATAAAGCAGAAATTTTGATTTCTCTCGTTTTATTTATTCTCACTTCATTCAGAAGCCATTTTCATTAACCACTGAAACAGAACTCTGTAGTGTTGATTTTTTTCTTTGCTGTTGCAGCAACCTATCCCACTCTCTTTATGTTCTCTCTCCCATCCCATCATTCTGGTGTTACCTTTTCCCCCTGGCTATTTGTGTTGGAACCTTTGGCAACAGCATTTCAGCCACAGCATTCTTTCCAGGTTGGGAACAGCAGGGAGTTTTCCTTCTGACTGCTTCTGATAATTTCCTACAAGGTGAAAAAAGAAGGAGTGTGTTCTCTGAGCTCCCAAATGGGCATTGGTTTACATGTTTGAAGTTACAGGTCTGGACAGCCATTTGACTAATGACATTTTGAAAGTGCAAATGTGCTTTTTTTTAAACCCACCTTCTGTCCTCCTTCTCTAGAAACAGACAATCAAAATGTCTTGGAGGTGAAGCTTGCTCCTATGGCCTCTGGGTATTGTTGGTTGTCAGTTGTTTCTTTTTGAGATCTAATGTTGACAAAGGCAAGTACCTCTCAATAAAGCTTCAGGAGTGGGCTCCCTTAGGTGAAGTTCTCAGTTGTAAATTAAAGTGTTATTTACTGTCTGTGTAGGAAATTAGTGTAGGAAGACGAAGCAAAAGACTGTGTGAAAGGAGAGTGGGATTTTATTTTGCAAATCTCTCTGTAAGTTGTTTCTGCCCACTGACATTCTCACAAGCACACATTCCAAAGCAGGAAGACATACGGTCAAGTTTCCTGACTGTTTTTTTTCCCAGTTTTGGGCATTTGTGCCACTGTAGTGTGTTGTCCTGTTGGGAGGGCTGGAAGAAGCACAGCCACAGGCACCAGGCTGTACTTCTGTTACCGCCCTCCTTGCACCACAGCGTGCCTTCGTCACAGGCTGTCTGACCTTTTTGTAAACATTATCGTCCTCTGTGCTGATCAGTTTCATTGCTCCTACTCAAGTCCTATAAGCACAAGCCATTCTTCTAAACCTTGCTTTTTTTTCCTTCCTCCCCTGCTTCCACATGCATATTTCCACTTTATATTAGAACTGTCGTACTTCTGTTACAAATCTCTGCACCTGCCAGCAGATATTCGGCTAGCTTGGGGGTGGAGATTTTCAAAGGATACCATATGGCAGGTTTTCTCACTAAATGTAGTCCCATGTCACACACTAATGCCAATACAACCCCACTCTGTGCATCTCACCGGTACTTGTTTTCACAAAATACTGAGTAGCATTTTATATTCTTTAAGAAGCCATACATTCCTGATACTTATGGAGGCATTAGGCCTGGAGGAGGATGGTCTTTTCAAAGAAAAACAGCCAAAAATTAACTTGGAGGAGTGTACTAGTAGGAAGCCACACTTCAGGTCGATTTATTTGCTGTGTCCACACAAAGCTGGCTTCACTGCTGAAGCTTCAGCCTTCAGAGTAGGAAGCCTTTGACTGCCTTTGGAGTGAGACCTGCCTGGGATGAGAGCATCAAAGCACATTCCACATGCATGGCCCAGCAGCCCCTTGAGGGAAGGCTCACTGTGCCATCTGCTGTCTCCAGCACAGCAGAGGCATGCCGGTCATTTTCAGCAAGCACAAATGTTGGCATGGAACAGGGACTGGTAATACTTTCAGTCTGTTAGCAGAGCTTTCCTCATTCTTTAAGAAAATCCATCATTTTTGGTTTCTTGCCTTAATATTTTGGGAATCATAACTGGTCCTGTCTTTATTTAAAAACTCCTGTTTCTGCTGAAGAAGCATATTTCTTAAACACTGGGCTCAAAGGATCTCGTTGATAAGCTGCTGAGCTTCCAAAAAATTGTCATGGTGAAGTCCTTGTGAGACATACATTCCAAAGACCTTACATGAAAGATACCCATTTTCTTTTGCTATGAATAAAGGTTACAGAAAATGGCTTTAACACTGAGTCGAGTTAAAACAAATAAATTACATGCAAAAATTTTCTAGCAATATACTTACTCAGTAGTTTTGTATAAAAAGATATTATCTTTATTAGCCGTAAAAGCAAAATTAGAATCATCTGCAGGATTTTTTAGTAATTCATTTAATTTCCTGTTTTCTGAGTTATTTGACTTCCAGAGCATGATTGTTAAGACAGGGGCTGAAAGCATCAACTGCTTTTCTTTGAAGATGATACAGGAAATTCAGGAAACTTATGTTTCAAAATATTTGGTAGTTCATAAGAGGAATATATTTTATCAAGTCTGTGTATATTCCAAATAGTGAACTGACTCTCAATTGAGCTGTGGTGACCAGCAGCCTTCATGTTTTTATAAAAGGAGAAATAATGCTTTTCCCGTATGTCAAGGACCTGGGAAACAATGGTATATGTAAGATGGTTGTGTAACAGTGACAGAGAACGCGTACCTGACACCTTTAATGCATAAAAATAAATGCGGTTCTCTCTCTTCACTGCCTCCCAGTCCCACCTGTAGCCCAATGAAAGATCAGATCTTCACTGATCTTCCCCATCAAAGCACTGCAAATGTTTTTCTTCCCACATCTCAAATCCGGATCCAGAAACCTCCCCTTCAGTTGTTGGGGAGTAGGGAAACTATCATTCCAGGCTTGCCCATTAACCCTGGGTTAGGGCTTTGTCTCTCAGTGTACAGACTTTGGCAGCTCTGTCCTGTCCCTGTACAGACTGCAGTCTCACTCCCGTGAGTGAACCCCAGCTAATATGCCTTACTCTGGCCTCCAGAGATCCTCAAAAAACACACAATGAAAAGGCAGCAGCATGAACTAGCAACATGAAAAAAATGAATCCTGATGAAAGATGTGGAAACATTAATATGGATTCTTCTTAAAAGCTAGATGCAGAAGAGATGAATGGTAGAGCTCGTAATGCACATGCCTTTATTCTTGTGCCATCTGTTCCCAGGGCCCCATGACACCACCCTGTGATCCCCCCAAGTGTCCAGATTAGGATCAAGGCCATGAGTGCCATCTTACAGAGGCAATTCAAGCTCCCATCTAGATACATAACAGGTTCAGCAGCCAACGCCTCTAAGCAAAATCTTTCAGAGGCTATCTTCAGAAATTGTCCCTTGTTACCACCCCTGGATGTCTAGGGAATACCCTGGCTGCCCTATTCAAGAAATGCCAAATTCCTGCACAGGCTGCTTCTTTGCTCCTGGAAAAGAAAAGCAGCCAAGTAAGGGAAGAGAAAGGCTCCTCAGGGAAAAGCTTTTATCTAACTTCAAAGGCAAGATCTTCAGAGAGCTATGGAATAATGAGCTTATTAGCAAACAAGTTCCATGTTTCTACAGATAATAGCTATTATCTTTTGATAAAACTTTTGATTCTTCCCATATTTGCAGCCCAGATCCTTTGAGCTATCTACTTCCAGGACCAAGCCCCAGTCACATGGCTGAAACGTAGGCCTGGTGCATGCAGATGAAGTGCAGTTCCATGACAAATGGGCCAAGGAGGAATCAAGTGTCTCAGGGCTCAAAACCCCCAAGAAATGCTGTGACCATCCAGTCTAAGCTTTTCTAAAACTTAGGCCAGAAGTGCATCCTGAATTTATTTAAGCTTATGTTGGAGAAGACTAGCTGGAAAAGTAGTCCTTTCCATTTTAAAGTTTCCATGGAGGCGGAATTCCTGCAGTTCTGTACTAGAAGGCATGTTCTGATCTGTTAATAATTTCTAGTTATGGTCTGCCTCTAATTCACCAGCACCCTTTTTGAACTGCAGGCATCGGAAACCATCTGAGCACTTTGGAATTTGCATTGATGTCAGAGACAGACATGGCAACTCCTTTGCAACTGCAGGCCCATTTTCAAAACATCCTTTAGCTGTTGTGCTCCCCATGTCCCATGGAGAGCTCAAAATTTGCTAACTATCTGCCCTGAGCCCTTGTCCTCCTTCAAACTGCTGAGACAGTTCCCTTATTCTGCAAGCATTCACAATGCTTTGTCGTCTTCAATGGATGATTTGCCATTTAGCTGTATTCAAATGTACCCTGTTTGCTTACCCCACACAATCAGCCTGTCTAGGTTCCACATGGTTATATCTTTATTTTGCATTCCTTAGCATTCAGGGGTATTTTTTACCATCTGTTCTGCTAACAGGCAGTGTGATAGAAAATAAAAAGAATATTAGTTATTCAGTTCAGGAACAGCAGGAAAGCTGATTACTCTTCAGCATCCTCCTTGCCTTTTCTCTCTCTTGTAGCTGCTGCCATTTTGGCTGAGCATAAGGACTGTCACAAAAGAGGACAGTGCATAGTAAGGCAGATGGAGAAGGGGTGCTTTGGTTAACAGAGAACGTGGGATCTGCTGGAGAGCCTCCCTCAGTGCTCGCTCCCACGCAGTCCATGGGAGGCAGGGCATGCACACAGAGGTGACCACCTTACACAGCTGATACATTCACACTTCTGGCAGGCACGGGAGCAAGCTCTAAGCTGGCTATCTGGTTATCCCAGCGGCCAGCCATGGGGCCTGACCACAGCCAGCTGAGCCAGCCCCTTCCTTGAGCCCGAGCTGCCATGACTGCTGTGCCAGTGGCACCCAAACCCACCTCTGCAACTGGCATGGCCTCTGCTGTGTGCTGGGTACTCAAAGGCCACTCTGGATTCAGTAATGCTTAACTTTTTAAGGTACTTTTTAAGAACACTTTCCAGAATTAGAGTTTGTAAAGTATATCTCAGCGTCTTTTCTCATTTGCCTTTTGATACCAAAGGGAATTAATTAGTATCAGCATGAGTGTAAGCACTGCAGGAAGCAGAAAAAAGTATATGAGCTTTCTTGAGTCTATTCAGCTCCCAGAGAGTTCTCATCAGACTTCATTCGAATGTCATTCTTGGTTTGTTCCTTTCAGAAAACTACTCTTTCTGTATGTTTAAAATGATCCTGTGGATGTACTGTTCATCTGAGCTGATGAAAGCCTGTAGACTAACAGCACACTTTGCTCCTTTTTCTATCTACAAATGCTGGAGATGCTGTATGTGCAAAGATGTATGGTATATTTTGCAGTTAAACTATGACAGCTTTATATACAACAAAAGGAATGTATCTGAGTGGATACTGTTTATTGCAGAACTAATTTTAAGTGTTCTTTTTTATTTTGATGTTTCAATAATAACCTAATAATAACCTAATTTTAATCCCAGGAAGGAGGAATAGATAACATTCTCATCTTTTAAAATAGCTTCACTGTTATACAAAAGTTAATATTAAATTAGTTAATGTTATAATTTGATTTATTAATTCTTTCAAGTATTTTTTGGCCAGCTCCTGATAAAACTTTTTAAATTAAAATATTTTGTCATAATATTTGAAGAATGATGATTAGGAATTTATTCTATATCAGCCTTTTGAATCTATAGTGATTTGCTAACTAAATCTATGGCTTTGAAAAATTTGCTTTTTAGTCCATGTGATGGACTATTAAGCAAACAAAACAATGGAGAAATCTAATCGGGACCATGTCACTGTATGACCTATTCTCATTTTTTATTGTTGTTACTACATTCATAACATATTAAAAATTGCAAGAATTTGGAAGGAAATACATGAAAAGGTATTTTCACAGCCAAACCTAGAATGATGCACAGCCACGTGTCTGTTGAGATTTTAAAACAGTGGTTTTTAATTTTTCTTGTCTTTTGGTATTGGTTCATCTGTTATTTTTTATTGTTGTCTACAATATGCCTTCTTAACTGGAACCCCTTTTGAAATCACAAGTGCTATTCTCTGCTTGAATCAGCAAAGGCTGCTCCCATAGTGTGCATTAAGACCCTGTTGGAATGAAATGTCTGCATGGCAAACGAGATTTATAGACAGATGGATAAGACAGGCAAATAGATGAATTAGATAGAGATCCAGTCCCAGCTGACATTTGTTGAATCAATATTAAAATAGCTGTGTTAAACCACAAGGCTTTAACATTGGGTATATTGACAGCAGTTAATGAGTGGAGAACAAGAAAAAGCTTCTTCCAAAGCAAGATAATGGGACAGCTTTTTCATTTATGATCTCAGTAAGCCAAGGGCATAATGCAAAGACAATTCCATCGCTCCTAACGCTCAGAGGAGCTTCTGTAATCAGCACAGACCATCCCCATCCCCTGGCTGGAAGGAAAGGGAAGGGGGTGCTGAAAGATGCATTTTGAGACAGGTTGAGCTGCTTAACAGTAGCTGTTGGAGGGGTACTCTTTGCCATCTAATAACCCTCATACTACTACTAGCCCTCACATATTTTGGGCTGTGTGTCACTTAATCAGAAACTGATGCCCCTACCGCAATGTTATTCATTGCATTAAGGTCTTGAGTATCTGCACAACTGTGGTCCTTTCACAATATTACAAAAAGCTGTAGCAAATTCTAATCCTTGAGACTGATGGCTCAACCCTGTTGCACTCAAGGGAGACTTTAGTTTTTGTGCAAGGAGGAGCTGCAGCATAACTTCCCATGTCAACCCTCGCACGTCCTTTGTAATACAAAACTCAGGTAGGAAAGCATTGCCTGAGATGTGATCTCACTAAGGTAGGCAGAACCTGCCATGAGAAATAATGGGATCAGTGGTCATGCTAAGATAAAACAACCAGCTAAAGGGCAGGAGAAGAAGCAGTACATGTCTGAACATGACTTTTAACCACTACCAGTACTTCTGCATTGACCGTAAGCCTGTGAGGAGGTGTTCCATCAACAAATATTCAAACCTGGCATATCACATTTTTCTAGGGTTAAAACAGACAAACAAACAAAACAAAACCCAAACTACTGAGAAGCCATGGGTCTTAAGGACCAGCTCTCTCGATAGGGGGATTTACAAACAAAATTTTTATCTATCATTTCTATCACACAAATCCAACACTGGTCAAATGATTCCCTGCTTTCCCGTTTCTTATGAATGCAAACTAGTTTTTAAGAAAGCAGAGGCACACTGCTATTTAGATACTTTGAAAACACCTGGTGGTGACCAGAACACTCTGTGTCACTTAGCCTACAGTTGGATTAAGTCTAAGAAAAAATATTATCTTCCATAGCTGTTGTTGGACCCCTGAGGAGTTGGTAGAAGTGACGAATATTATAATTAAATTGCCTCCTGTGTTATCATCTGGCTGTGCCTTCCAAAAGAAACAAGTGTCCTCAGTCCCCCGTTCTGTCTGAGTGATGAGGCTGAAAGTTTCTTGGTCTGGGCTTAAGCCTTCAGTGGTCTGGAAATCAGTCCTGCCATGTATTGTAGCATCAGTGTAGTCTTGATATATCCATCCTTATGCAGAGCCAGGAAATAGGTCTGGATGAGAAAAAGCAAAAGGCAGATCAGCTCACCCTATGTACAACTATCACAGTGGAGATGTGCATCTCTGAGGCCAGATTGTTTTGAATAGCCAAGCCTGGAATGGATGTGTATTAAGACCAAGGTATGAGCACTATCAACAGCTGCCAGGTTTGAGACTCCTCTCCCTTACACAACTTGGAGGTGGTTGGTTTGGGAGAGGCTGGGGCCTCCACATTCAGCTGTTCTCAATATTTATCAACTGCTACTTCAGTGGTGTATTGATACTGCTACAACAGGGGCTCATCACCAGCTTCTCATGCTTTGTGGAATGCTGGGATCCTACCAGACTGCTCACACCTGGTTTCACTCTACCAGGGTAGAACTGATATAGGGAGGCTCTTGAAAATCTTCACTTTGCTTATAATGTCAGGCTTGGCCCTTGTATTGCCTCCAAGAAGTTCAAACTACTGCAGGCTGTGTAAACTCTGCACTTCTGCACAGCAGATTAAATAGAAAGGTATTTTGACAAGATGGGAGAAAATGTTGAACTGCTGGTGACTTTGTCCAAGTGGCTTACTTGAGGCTTCATCTAGTCAAGAAGAAACGCCAAGTGGAAATTCCAGAAGAAAGGGCATGAACTTCCTTTTCTGAGGCATCTTGAGTACGCAACAACTCCCTCACACTATTTTTTGGCCTATTTAATTCTGAGGAAACTCTAGAGACCATGCTATCAAATGAAGTAGAGCACATAGAGCCAATGAGAAATCCTAGTACAATGGGGCAGCACACTGCCCAGTGCAGGCAACATTTTAGAGGTGCATGTCTTCTTACAGTCACAATTTCTTAACTGTGGTGCCATGGAGCAGCCAGCTGCCTCAGGAGGTGATAATGCTTAAATGCTGAGATAGGTAGGAAAGCTTGTCATACAGTCATGGTGACTGGGGAGACTCTAAATCTAAAATCTCATGTTTGTCACCATCTCTTCTACTTTATCTTTCAATGGAGGGTTTTAACAACGTGAAAAGTAATTAGAAGCAAATATGGAGGTTTTCTCCATCTGCTTATATTTTGAATCCACAGTTGGTCAAGCCTAGCACAGTGAATTTGCAATTGGTTTTAATCTCTGCTATGTACAATACAAGATATTTAGACCCCTGGGGAGCTTTACAGGTGGAGGCAGTGAAATTGCCATAGCACTGACCCCCAGATCCCACTGTAGCCCTGCAGGGCACCAGCAGCAGGACAAACCCCAAAGCTTCCAGAGTGTTGTCTGGCAATGAAGGCAGGAGCAGATGGGAAGCCCTGGGTTGGGGAAGATGTGCAGGGAAAGGGCTGCTGTGGGGTACAGGGGCAGGGCAGGACACCAGCAGGAGATCTGCCACCACCATTGCTGCTGAAGCACTCACTATCGTCACCATTTATAAATTCTCTGCAGTTATACCCGAAGTAATCCTGACCTGAAAAAGAAGAATATTTTTCTTTCTTTAGTTGAATGTCCCATTAAATTAATCAGAAAGACGGGTTTATCCTAATGAATACTGGCCCATAGTTCTGTCAGAGAAACTATAAGGGTTTATGCAAAGGCATATACTTAAAATCACCTTATGAAAACACTTAAATTGCATTTTCAGCTAGTGTTAACCTTCCAAAATTTAAAAAACTGATGATGTTTGAGAAATTTGGTGTTTTTCTGGCAGGGACACAGCTAAATGCTTTTATTCAGAAGGAAGCAAAGTTTGTCAGAATATACTGCATGTTTATACAACAGTCAGGCCTGTTCAGATGACACATCTGGTTTTTCAGACACTGGCAGAAATGCCATTGTAAAAGCAATATTTTGTTCCCAGAATCACTACAAAATGAAAAGAAAAAAACCAAAGCAAACAAAAACACAACTAAGCTAGTCACTGTCTCCACCTGGAGGCAAAAGGCTGTCTGAAATAACCAGTTTGTCCCATGAAGAAGAGACCATGTAGACAACATGGAATTCAAAATATTTGCCAAAAGCCCCCGAAAAGCCAGGTATTGTCAGCTTCAGCTGTAGTCTCAGGGCTTTTTTTTTTTCTTGCCTGAAACTTGAATGTAAGAAAAGCACTACTGCTATTTAAATAACAAGTCTTACCTTCTAATTGCTTTGAAATATCTCTGGTTTTCAAAGATTGTAGTAGGAATACAGTATCTGTATTCCTCAAGAAGTTGTTTTCCTTGTTGATCTTCCTCTATTTGTTTCCTCAACAGTTTCTTTTTCCTATCCTTTTTAGTCCATGGGATCATGCAAGAGTTCTTTATCACTTCACATCAGATCACAGTTAGCCTGAAGTGAGTTTCAGCCGGGGCTGCCAGGAGCATCTGCCAAGTGACTGCTTGCTGGTACTGTGGACCAAAAGTCCCCACCAAAAAAGAGCATCATTAAGTTCACAAATTAATGTCAAATGCTCATTTGACACCAGATCAAAAAAGGGTGACTGGGGTCTTGTTTGATCTCTCAGAAGAGGTCCAGTATGGGAAGAGAGAGATCCCTGCTCAGTCACTCAGAACAGCAATCGCTGAAGAGAACCAGGTGAAATAAAATGTGCCTAAATTCCCAACCTGACAACCATGAAATACATCCTCCTGCAAGTCAGAAGTGCAACCCAAGCCTCTCTGATACTGCTGGGCAGTCCAGATGGTGAGGCAGAGCCCTTCCATGAGCCATGAACATTCTGGGCACAGCCAGTAAATTCAGTAGAGAGTTAGATCAGTACTTGGGTGAACTGGAGCTTTTCTGGGAACAGCTCAGAAAAAGATTAATCTGATTCTCAGTCAGGAAGACATGCTGTCCCTAAGGAGTTGTCACATGCTGCAGTGCTTTCCATGCCCTCTCAGAGGCCCCGGGGACCTCAGCAGCAGACACGGGGAAGACAGCGGATTCTCAAATGCAATATGAAACTTGCCTTGGTTCGTTTATTATCCCTGTGCTATCTAGGAGGTGGTTTGTCTTCCATTTGCCTTGGTTGAACATTACAGGGAGGAAGCTGGGAAGACAATGGAGCACAATGGAGACAGGTGTTACAATTTTTTATCTCTCAGGAGGAATTCTACTGTACCAAAATGTCTGAAACTAGTGAATTTTAGCCAGCAGTTTCAGAGAAAAAAACCAGAATGACAGAGTTTGTCATACTGGCTTTGTAATGCTAAGAGTCAGGGAGGGCTGGTCATATCTCTGGAGGAACAGTTGTGCAAACAAGAGGCTTGGTCTCTTGGAGGTGCACTGGTGTGCATTGCCTGGGTAGCCTGGAAGTGCAGCAGGAAGGACTCCAGCGTGCCACAGCCTGGGCTGTAGCTCTGTACACAGCCCCAGTCTATGGTCAAAAAGTGAGCCTTGGTCATCCTCTACCTGCCAGTCACTTAACCCTACCTCAGATTCCTACTCTACATGGGTGCAACTCATGGCTTTCAGCCCCACTGAGAGGCTGGGATGGGGCTTCCAGGGCTGTGAACTCTGGTTGTGCAAGCTTCCATGGACATCATCTAGATGTCTCCACTGTCAATTGGAGATGAAAATTTGAACAGAGGTGAGATGAAGCCGAGTTAGTATCTCAAAAAATCCCTGCAACAGGAAGGAACTTATCTGTATACTCAGCACCATCTCAGAGGGTTAGCAGGCTGGACATGGACATGCTGACCCAGAAGTTTCACCATGTGGGTATTCCACTGATGTCATGAAGATATCTGAGTATCTGAGTATAGTATCTGAGTAGTACCTTCAGCATTTCAGTGTGAGGAAAGCCCAGCTTCATTTTGGTCTTTGTGGTTCCCAGGGTGTAATGTGGTGAGTGTTATGCCAAAGGATGCTCAATGTGATGAGTATTTGAATAAGAGTTACACTTTGAAATGGTTGTGTAGTGAATTCCCTCCCATCTGTAAGAATTGCTCCAGGAGAAGGAAAAGTTCAGTGTTTAATAAGTGTCAGAGCACAGCTGCCTAAGGAGCTCTGTGCTGCCTTTTGGACATCATGTTACGTGTGTGTCCAGCCGTGGCTGCCACACACAGACACCCCCAACAGTGCTGCCCCAAGGTAGTGCCTACACCTGGCCTCTGTCCAGACCAGGAGCTGCTGGAGCTTCAAACTGTTGTAGCTGGTCTGTATCTGTGCAAGGTAGTAAAACTTACATCAGTGGCAAACACCCCATCACTTGTAGATGAAGCAGGACAGTACTTGGATGACAGTCCTCCAAGGGTGACGTATATGCTGCAACTTGTGATGGCACTGGCTGACTAAACAAAGTCTGCTTTAAAAGAACATAACTGGAGTGTGCTACAAGCAGTGCTGGTTTTGACATGAGGTATTAAAGAGAAGTCCTCATTGCTTACTGCTATTCCCATTTCAGGAGTGCCTTTTTGTAGGAGTGAGTGTCTAGTAAGTCTTCTGCATCAGGATGCTAGCTTGGATTTGCTGGATGGATTCCAATTCAGACAGTTACCATCCATCTCTGCAAATTTTCCATGCTGTTTAGGTTGGCTACAGAATTATTTTTCATTTCATGTTCAAATCTGACTTTAATAGTTACTTCATACACTTGAACAATTCCTGTATTTCACACTCAGTGGTGGGTGGAAGGATGTTAAGTAGCATATACTTGGACCCACTTCAGTGGAAGCTATTACCATCACTACTAGGGTTGCAATGATGAATAAATCCATGCTGAAGGGAGCAAACCAGCAAAACTGGAGAATATTTCATTGTAAAACCTACTGTAGGGCTTAGAGTACCTTACTCAATATACCAGCAGCTCGTGACAGAAATCTATAGTAACTCCAACAGTGTACTAAGTGTTTAGTTCTTGAAATGGTTATTTGTGCTTATGTTAACCTTAGAAAATTATATCTCTCTTCACCGAAAACAACAGTCTCTGCAACAGTGGCCAAACTCCATCCTAGATGCCTGCAGACTTACTGTCACCCCAACAGGATTGACTCTTTCTTGGCTAGTCAAGTTCCCTCATTTCCCAAGTAAACTTTTTTCTTCTCTTATATTCCAGTTGTTGAAATTGTTTTGTCACCCTCTGCTGAAAACTACATTTATCCTTTTCCTCCCACTTTTCACAACCCTCAGGATTATCAGCTCAGCAATGTGCAATGTAGATTCTTGGGATCTGATGTCATCTTGCTTAGCATATGTTACACACTCAAATAAGCTGTTTTGATGAATAATGTACCATATGTATACCTCCCAGGTTCTCCCAACATTGTGAAGATTTCTCAGTGCTCTAATTGTGAATCACTTAAACCAGGATTTTGTTATGCAGGGTTTCCAAGTCTTGTGTTACCAACGGAAGTAAAATCCTCATCTCACCCTCTCTTCTCTGCTCTGCATATCAAACCCCAAAAACGTTCTGAGAAAAGCCTACTCTTTTGAAGACCTAATCTTTTGAAGATACTGTGGGGATGCTGTGTGCCAGATTCTGAGATGCTGCAGACCATGATCTCAAGCCTGGGATAAAGACAGTGATCCAGACTGTCCAGACCAGGCAGAGTGGTACCACAATGTCATTGCTGTAGCTGCAGGCCATGCCCAGGCCTTGGGTACTCTTTGAAAAATAAAGTTCCCCAGCAGGGAATGAGGGAGAGGTCTTGGCACTGCTCATGCCAAACCAGACACACACTGGAGCAGAGGACTCCTTTTCTGCCTTCTGAAGGAGCTGTATAACGGGCAGACCCAGGATACTTTCAGGGGCAAGGGGCTGCAAGTGGTGCCACAATGAACCATGTTCATGCTCAGATTGTGCCTTTCATTTTAAATGATGAGGTCTCAAAAAAAATCAATTTTCTGAGAAACTTCTATAATGTCCTTTCTTGAAAGAATACAATAATTGGTCCACATAAAGCAGAGGTCTGTAACTGGTGCTCATGGACAGAAGCTTTGAGTCTAAAGAACCATGTTATTTTTCAGCTTTATTACTTTCTGCATGTATGTTACTGGCATCATGCGTTTAAGTGATTCAAATTTAAAGACTTTCAAGCTGTTAGAGGGAACTGGAGTCTGACCACCATTGTGAAATCTGACTTACAGTTAGCAGTACATTCTGTATTCCTGGATCCCATTTGCACAATGGGAAAAGACAAGGAGCAGATGGTATACTGTCCAAATTTTACAAGCAGTTCAAAGAGGACTAGGCACCCTGCATGCTGCAAACATTTATAGCATAATCAGCTCCTGCTAGCCACAGCAAGCTGCGTCAATTAAGTTAGCAGTAAGTACAGGGAGAAAAGCCTAAGGCAATACAGTTTTATGAACATACTACATTGTCTTGCACAGTGTTTAAGATTACAGCTAAAGAGCTGACACAGATGAGAGTTCCATGTTTAGAGCAGAGACTTTAACATTCATGTTAGGTTATTCATCAGTACCAGTGGCTAGCAAAATAAATCTTTAGTTTCATTTTACCTTGAAGGTGTGAAAAGCTCTCAAAATTGTTTTTTTGTGAGAAGTACGCTATCTGGAGTGCATTTTTTTGTTGATGCTGATCCCTTAACACAGAGGCAAAAGTAATGGGAAGGTTTTACTTGCTCAACAGTCCTTGGGCTATTGAAAAGGTATCTTTTCAATGGTGGTCTTCCTGTTGTCCAACAAGAGTTAAACATTACTGCTCTTTCTTTCTTTCTTTGAGCAAGACAGTGTGAGAGAGATTCTGGTCAAGATTCTCCAAGCTCAAATTGATACAGAAAATTAAAACCTCATCTTCTATAACTACATCTGGAGTGCAAATCAACAAGAAGGTGTGTCTTTGTTTTATTTCTATGTATGTTTGATTTATAGATGTATTTTTTAAGTTCATCAAGAGCTATGCTTCAGCAGACATCAGCAATCAACAGAATATGCAGTCTAATAGTTTTCTTTCACTTATTTAAAGTGAAAAGTCTAATGAGTGCAGCACACTCTTTCTTGCAGGTGAAATATTTCCATAGCTTCCTCTTGATATCTGAAAAACTGAAAAGCTGTTACAATCAGCTTAATTACTCATTTAATAGCTCAAACAGTTCTGTTCAGAAAGCACTACAACTCATGAAGTACAAGGAATAGTTTCTGTTCCATTAGTCTGTAGGAATAGTGGCTTGGAGGAAAAGATTTCATGTCAAATAAATGGTATTAGCAAATAGCATCCATGCTATAAATGAAGTTTTAAAATTGGGATTTGGAGACAAGTAATGTAATGTGCTCTACGTTGCAAACAGGTTTTGTTACACAACATTTACACTGCATTTTTAAACTAAGCCACAGGTATTAGTAGCTATAAAATGTCCTCTGGTTATCTATAGGGTTACTGATTCAAGAACAAAAAACTATTTTTTCAGAGTATTGAAACACAGTGATGCTCAGTTTTACTTTAAGGACACAAAACCCAGGACTTGATCAGTTGGCTGCATTTACATGAATATATCTTAGTTTAATATGTATTGAACTTTAATATGACAAAGAACTTGACTTCTGGAATCTGAAGAGAATTGAAGTTCATTTGTTGCTTGTACTGTGACAGCCAGCATTTCATTTCCTGGAAGAATCTGCAATCACTCTGTTCAAGGTCTGCTGAGAATTGAGACTAATTGTGGTGACAAGGCATCATCAAGTTTGGCACTTCCACAGCAACTAAAGTTTTGTTCTTTTTTCCAGAGACCTAAAGACTTTAAAATACCTTTTGGAAAAGCCCACAGCTCTGTCTCATATATTTGACTCCTCAGGAAGATGATTTTCAGTGAAGAAAGAAGTTTGGGAAGGAAGGAAAACAAAATTCACTCGTGCCTTAACCCAGCTAATGTTGTACAAAGAAATTCAAAGGGTGAGTATTGAATCATTAGGAAGAAATAAGATAAAAAGCTTCTATCAAGAAATAATCAAGAATTTTTTTTTTTTTTACTGTATCATTTTGTCAAAAGCCCCAGAATATTCTCACTCTTAAATATTCTGGGGCAAAAAAATTACTAGTTCTCAACAAAAAGAGTACACATGATTTAGAATGTCAACCTGCTTGCTCTTTTGAGGAATAAACCAAAATTTTGCTTTTCCTTCTGGTACTCTGAATACCTTTGTCTTGTACTGAAGTACTTGTAAAAGAATGCACTTTTAGCATGAGGTTCTATAGAACGCCTTGGAAAAATCAGTCAGGGGGATTACAGACCGCTCTAAGTGATGAACACACTAACAGATTCCCATGAAGGATCCCTTCTTTATACTCCTGGATATGTTGCTTGCTGCTGCAAGTCTTTCTTTGGCTCCAGCTCCTAGTACAGTACCTTTCCTCAGCTCTTTTCTTGTGACTTCTGAGGAGTAGTACCGTGAGAGGAGTAAAAACTCCTTTGCTTTCACTCTTGATAGATGGATAAAGTGATCCCATCAGCACCTGGGGTCTCCAAGGGCACCTTGGGGGTCAGCCTCAAGAGGTGATACAGCTACACATCAGGCTGGGATATATCTGACCACTAAAGACTCTTTGTCTTGCTTCGGTGTACAAGTGCATGAGTGAGGAGATATTAAAACACAGTAAGAAACAATTTAGGTAAATCTTAAATGCATACTGGTTTTTAAAGAACAGTATTTCAAGCTTCAGGGCTCCAAAATAATGTTTAATAACAAAATAATATATAATAGTCCTTTAAAAATAACCCTTTTAAAAAAGCTTTCCTAAAGATTTGCCCCTGATCAGTAATTTTTTTTCTGTGAGTTAAACAAGAGAAATGCATACATGTCTTTGCTGAAATACTTAGTTCACTTCATTCATATGGCACAGGAGATCCTAGGAACACATCCTGTTTTCCTTCCAAAAAGCAACGTCCTTCCAACATCCACACCAAGCACTGTGGATGTACCTGAAGTTACCAATAAATTTCTTGCAGAATTCAGCTAGCAAATAATTGGAAAAGTCCTGAAAAACTATGAATAGCAGAGGAGCACAAGCAATATATGTGCTTGTGTCACATCAAGCCATGTCATCTGTTCAGTGCTGGCGTTTGACCTGTAAAAGCATTGGAGGTTTCTGCAAAAATGCATCAGAATAAACTGATTTTGTAAAAACGTGGCAGAGGGAAAAGTGGGAGTACATTAATAAATCTGCTATCAAATGTAGTCAGAAGAAATAACTAGCCAATCTAAATTCACCTGTATCAACTTTAAATTACTGTGTATCAGTCCTCTCCAGGGTGTGTCAGCTTCATATGAAGAATCTTGTAACTTTTTTGTAGTGATTATCTCCAATAAAGTTTCAGGAAGCTATCTGGTAAAATCTACAACTAAAGGAAGTGTTACTAAAGCTGAAAACACACAGAACAGTTATTAAAACCTCAGGCCACACTAAACTGACTGAAAAATAATGAAAAAGATATCATTATTATTCAGAACTAGCAGCTAATTACTTAATGAAAATTAGATGGTTTACATACTATGGTAATTTCTGACAGCATAGCCTATTCTATTTTGTTCAAATGGCCTTTGGAAGAAAAGTGGTCTGGTTTTGTTCTGTACTGGCCCATTTATGGCAATATGCTATTTCAATAATAGCTCTAGCAGATCAGCAGATGCACTGAAGCTATGCAGGCTTTAAGGCGGTTGAAAACCCTTCAAATAGCGTGACAATTCAGGGAGCAGATGTCATTCTGGCACTTACTCTTTCTTACTCCAAGAATACAATTTGTGATTCAGGAACTAAGATATTTCCTCTATGACAGTGAACAATTTTCTTAATGGTGAACAAAGAACCTCTCAAAACTGATTTTTCTTTATGTCAGACTTTGCCAAGAAAGGCAAAGAAAGGCACAAGAAAAGAACAGAATACAAGAATTCTGTCCAGCAGAAGAGTGAATTAAAGACTCAAGAGTGGAAAATGCAGTGTTATGCAGATAAGGGCAGGCCTCTTCTACCAACATGTGCCCTTACTGAGAAGGAGGTAAGGAAGTCTTCCTTTACTCTGCCAGATAAAACAGCAACCTCATGCTCTGCAAAGATTTTCCAGAACTACAAACCACTTTAGGAACTTGGTGAGTACTTTAATCAGCTCTGAAAACCAGCCCCTTGTATTTCTCAAGAACACCCACCTCTCCGGCAACAGGATGAGTCAGACAGCATCCAGGAGCTTCATTCCAGGAATCTGGCCCACTCAGAAACCCAGAAAAGAAGCACAGAGAACTGACATTTTCTTGATAAAAGGGAAAGCACAGTGAGCAAACACTCTGGACAAAGTCTACCCTGAACATTGAACAAAAGGCCCTAAAATTGCCATGGGCTTCTCTTCAACTGTTTGCCTTAATGAACTATACAGATTAGTAAAAGAGATATCTGCCCCCACTTTTCTATCACTAATATCACAGCTTCCCTCATTTAAACTGTGCATCAGGCTTGTTTCTGAGTCAATCCTTGTCACAACTATGGGTTAATTTCTGATGTCCCAAGACAGGGCATCCATATTTATTTGTCTTAGTACCAACCAGTTATTAAATCCCAGGACAAAAGCTGTAAAAACAGGAATGGTAACATCTTAACATGTGTTGGAACTTCCCAAACTAAACACGGTGAGCAATTTATGGACAGCTGGCAGCTTCAGGTTCAGTCTTCCTCCATCTGGTGGGACTGGAGGAGAGAAAACTGGAACAATGCCAGGGTCAAGATGCACTAACGTAAGTGAGGAACCTTCTACACCAAACCAACATAAGCGTGACCTAAGTGTGACCTGAGGCTGACCCAAGAGAAAGCTGAGCTGGTAATTTGAGGACGAATGTGGGTAGTGACCACTGTCTGTCACTGGGGGACTGCCATTTCAACTATCCTAGTTCTCTTTGGAGTCTCTGGTGGAAATTAATGTCCACTGATCAGGGCTGCAAGCAGCACAGAGCCCTTGGGGATTTCTGTCATGCCCATTGCTGGAGGCAGTATCTAGCTGATAGTATGCCTCCCACAAAATATGCTTCATGGAAAAAAAAAAGTATTCTGCCTCCTTCAGTCCTTTTGAGCATGTCACTCCGTTGCTATGTTCTCTGCACTGGGTGCCACCGATTGCCAACACCATTTCAACACTTCGTCTTCCCTCTGTAAAGACAGCTACCTGGCTCAGCTAAATTAAGGACACCAGATAAACAGAATAATCCTTGTGTGCAAGCTAAGAAAGCAAACGGAACAGGTGGGAAACTGCTTTCTTACTCCAAGGAAGCCAAGGGAATTTCTGAGATTTTCATATCCTGCACCAAGGAAACAGGACCTTTCAGGGATTTTTGAGAAAAATAAGGTACTTCTGCCCACTGCAGAGAAGCTACTAATCCATTGGCTCAAACACTTGCCAAGAGCTGTGGAGCAGCCAAAATGAGTTATCACTTTCCTTAATTGAGAGCAGAAAGCTGAAATCCCTTTCCCACGTAATCACAGAGTATCAGCTATTCCAGGAGAATTTGTGCTTGTTCTGTATCCATCAGTTCCCTTCCCTCCTCTCCAAATTTCTATCTGAGTATGAGCAATCCTTCCTGTCCAAATCACTACAGTTTTTTTACAGAACATGTAGGTGTAAATAATTAGCTTTTTCCAACAGCAGTTTCAGCAAGATATGTTTCACTGGCCCTGGAGGTGCAGTAGCTCTTCTCCTTACCATGGCTGCTGCTGAGCAGTTGTGTGTTGGTTTTACATGTCTTGGTTTTTGGTGGGAAGTGATTTTCTGTGAGAAGCTTCTGGAAGCTTCCTCCATGCCTGGCAAAGCCAGTCCTTGGCTGGCTCTGAGAACAGACATGCTGCTAAGCCAATTATAGAATTTGGTAACGCCTCTGTAATGACGTATTTAAGAAGGAACTCAAAACCATGCGCAGTTCTTCTGAGGGGTGGGGAGGCGCGGCGGCCGGGGCCATCCTGGCACTGCGAGTGTCCATGTGGCCCGTGTGACTGTGTGGCCAGCAAGCCTTGCCTGTCGTGCCACCCTCAGCCAGGTCTGCTGTGGGCAGAAGGACAGGGGCGGCGGCAGCAGCTTCTCTCTTTCCTGCACCCTGCATGGGGAGAGATGTAGAATGGTGCCAGTGCTGTGGCTGGCAGGGCCACATGGCCTGTGGTAGAAACATGGCAAGTGACTCCTCAGCATGGATCCAGATGAGATTGACCTTTCAGCACTGTGAAATCCTATAAGGACTTTTCAATTGACAGAACTTGAGAATAGTACCTATGGACAACAATTTTCTTCCTAGCCAGAGAATGGGAAGAGGTAAAGTCACACGAGGAGAGCCAACATGGCGGCACTGAGGTCAGAAAGAGGGAGAGGAGGGATCCAAGTGCCAAAGCCGAAATTTTCTTCTGCAAACTGTGCTAAAAGACTATAGTTAAGTAAGCTGTCCCCTTCGCAGCTCATCAGGTCCCCAAAACACATGCAGAGGTCCAAAAGGATGCCAAAAGGAGCTATAAAAACCTGCACTCAGGTGGACAAGTAACTCACAGGCAATAGTTTCGGGAAGCCTGTTTTGCCCATAAGCCTGTTCATGTTTGCAGAAGACTGGGTGGGGCTGCTGCTCATGAGAAGAGAACCAAGTTGGAGAAGTTCAGAGAGAACTGTCTCCCATGGGGGAACCTCACAGTATAACAGAAGAAAGACTTTTTTTCCCTGAAAAAACAGAAGAAAATTCAAAGTAATGAACTGACTAAAACTCCCATGTTTTGTCTTCCTGAGCTGTCAATGGGAAAGAGGGAGGGGCTGGGAAGAAAAAGTGTTCTAGAAGTTTATTTTAGTTCCTATTACCCTCTTTTAAATCTCTTAATAATGCATTTTTCTTTATACCTTTTAAATATGACCCTATTTTGCCCTTGGTGGTTTTTTCCTGATCCTTATCTCAACCCATGAACCCTCTGGGTTTTTTCCCCTCCTCTGCTCGACTACAGCACGAATGAACAGTTTTTGTAGATGCCTGGTCTTTCAACCGTGTCAAACCATGACAAGTTGTAACATACTGCTGAAGGGATTTTCAGAGATGTCTTTCACTAGTGGCCAACTCAGAGCAAAACTCACTGTGAAATCCTGGCCTGAACATAGCCCAGTATAGTTTCATGTATGTTTCTTTTCACCACAGCAAATGACAACGCAGGCAAAATGAACTCCATCTCCATCACTTGGAGGTTGCTTTGAGTAAGTCAGCACTTTGCAGACTTCCACTTTTTTGATTGTGCTCTCCCTCTCTCACCTCTCTGTTCCTGACAAACAAAAACTGTGATGTGTCTGTATGAGTTGGCAGGCTGCCTAGCTGCCCTTGTCAAAATGGCTTGGTAAATTTGACCTGAGTACTGAATGTTTACACAAGGATTGCTTCTACTTAATGAGCTGCTTGATACACAGGGCATATAATTTCTGTGCACTGAGGGCTTAAATGAAGGGCCACATTCTGAATTTTGAAAACAGTAAATCACCAAGAGAACCCACACGTAACACTTGAACATATACAAGATTGGAACATTGACATTCATGATTAATAAAACCCATGTGATTTTAAAGATAAATGAGCTAAAGGGAGGTGAACAGCACTGAGGAACATCCTTGTGCCATGGGCTGATGTACTGCAAGATCTTGCTTGCTCAGGAAGTACAATGATTCCTGGTCTCAGCTTAACTTTTAGTGAAATACAGTAAACCGTGCTCACTTGGTTCTGCACTGAGGCAGACTGGCCTAGCACATCACAAATATTTTTTTACCAAACTTGCAGCAATTCACTGGATTCCCCCCATGTTTTGCTCACAAAAGCAGCATATTGTAACTCATGAAGCTTTCTTTCAGTCCCAAATACCACAACATTCATAAAATTCTGACAAGAAGTCATTGAGAGTGAAAACATGCCCCTGATGCCTCTCCCTTGATCTTTCCTTTCCTTCTCATTCCTAGGTTCTCAGTCCAATCTGATCTGATAAATTTAGGGAGCTGGGATCTATTCCTGGGACTTTTGCTCCAGGCACAAGCACAAAGAGCAAACCAGCATGGCACAGGGGACCTCGACTTAGTTTTTCCCTTCTTTGCTTTAACACATCCCTCAGACAGTGCAAAAACCTCACTTGCCATCCTGGCAGCTACCACTGATACAGAACTCAGCTCCAGAACTGCTCCTGGCCCTGATGTCTGCTGGGCAGGTCTCCATTGGGTGAGGAGGGGACAATGGAGTGGGGCTTGGCCTCTGCCCTGCTGCCCAGACCAGGACACAAGGCACTACAGGAGCATTAAGCCCCACATCACCATTACCCTGGCATGGCTGGGTGTCAAACAGGCACAGGACAGCAGAGTTGCTGAGGGCCTCCAGGCCAGATATCACATACCCTAAGCCTGGCAAGTGGGGAAAAGCTTCTCACCGATAAACATGCCTATGATCAACTACTTAGGACAGCTTGTTGCCAACTGCACAGACCATCCAGATTTTTGAGCTACAATATAGTTTGTCAAGCTAACATATAAAGCTGGTCTGCCTTTCTGCATGGGGGGGAAAAAGAAAGTGCACTATGAACAGCTCCTGTTCAATGCCAAGAATTATACCAAGAAACCTGCTCAAAGGAGTCTGCAAACCATGGAATCAAATAGGGTGGGTTTTTTTCTTAATGGAGTGCTATGCTATATTAGCAAAAGCAATGTGACATCATGAATGTGTAAGTGATGTAAGTGAAAAGCCTAATATAACAGTATTTTCAGACTGGGGGTGGGGGAGGGGGAGAGGAAAAGGGGAAAGGGAGCAGCAGACATTTTTGAAGCAGTCTTGGAAATGTTAAATAGAACATATTTGCAGCTATTAATTTGTAACCTTTTTAATCTCATTTCTTCTGGAATATATATATTCCTACAACTAGGTGACACAGAAAAACACAAAATAGCCCTAAGGATGTCTACATACAGCTTTCACCAGAAAATTGCCTGGGAGCAGGGGCATTAATTTGCAACCTGCCAAAGTGGTCCACTCCACTTATAACTGGCAGCTGGATAAGTTGCTTTCAAGGTAAGATCTGTTCCTAGCCACCACCTTTCCAGGGGAAGGGCAAGGAGGATGAGGCTCATCAGCTGCCATGGTAGCAGCACGGCCCTGGAAACCCAGTGGTATATCCCACACTTGCACATCGTAGGTGTGTGCACCAGAAGCCAGAAGGGAACATGTGAACCCTAAGTACTTGGAGATTGCAGAGCCAGCTGCAGAAGCTACAGCAGCCAGTGCTCGGCACACAGGGCAGGCTGCAAACACTGGTTCCAAGGCCACACCACTGCTGCCCAGGCAGAAGGCTGCCTGACTCCTTCTGTTTCAGACCACCCACCAGCTCAGCAGTGGAGGAAAGGCCAACCACCACAGCAGGTTTTCATTTTACGGTAGCATTAGGCAGCCAGGGCTCCCTTTGCACAGAGCACAACTGCACATGTCCAGGACTCAATCGTTAGGTATTTGCTCTAAGGAGACAAATCACACCTCAATGCCATCTTTCTCCCCTAGCGAAACAGCTTTGACTATTTCAGATGAAGAGAGTTTCTCAAATTGACCCCACCCTGGAAAGCATTCACCTCCCAGCTTCAGAACTCAGGCACACAAAATATGCCAGAATAAACTAATGGGCAAGCCTGAGTTACCAGGCCAGGGATGACAAGGAGTCTGGGCTTGAATTCACCTTGGATAGAAAGTGAAATAAGGAAGTATATGGCTCTGCAAGGTCACTGTTTGCCTGGGATGGTGTGCACGACTGCAGGCAATGTTTGCTTTCACCTCCAGCCCTGTTGTCCTCTGCCATCAAGTGAATGAAGTTCCGTAAGCATTGGTTTACCAAAATTTCAGATTAGCTCAATCACACAGCCCAAAGCTCACATTTAGTAAGATCAGCAAATGTGTGGCTCCTCATTCCCTTTCCCAAAAGCAGTTGTGTTGAAAGAAAGGAATGGTACTGAAGAGGTGTGATAAAAATTTAAAATCTGATCTCATGAATATGCCAAGATGCTTCAATTTCTTGTCCTAGCAGTCAGCAACATTTTTTTGTTGTTTTTTTTAACAGACAAGACAAAACTTTTCTACAAGGAAATAAGAAAAACACTCAAAAAAATCAATGTATATAGCACAAAAAACTCTACCAAAAGTCCACTAAAAATGCAGAATTTTAATCTTGGAATAACAATCCTTTTTACAAAGAGATTTTATAGGCTGAGTGTATGCATTCACAAAAGCGACAAACTAAGGCATATTCTCCATAGCCGTGTTTGTAAAAGAAAAGCTCTGGAAAGCTACATGACATGATCTCACATAAATCTTGTCAAGATACAGGCAGTATGAATTTTAAACATTTAAATTAGTTTTGCATGTAATGGACTGTCAGTTCATACAGTTATAAGTATGAGCTAAATTAATTTCAAATCACTGCAACAAATACTCTAGTAAGAGCATGAAGCTTAAACAGTATTTTAAAGTGCCCATTAGAAACCCATTTCAATTAAGAAATGTTAAAGATATTACATTCCTTACATATCAAGTCCAAAGGTACAATATGTACACAATCTACCATCTTGTCTTTACAAATAGGAAGTAATTTATCTGTGTATCTCAAACATGACTAGTAGCCAAAGTGAAGCTGAAAGACCATCTCGATCTGGCCAGAAAAACAACAAAATATCCCCCCCAGAACAGTTATCCCACACATACTGCTATCAGAATTCTATATCTGAAGCACTGCCACTTTGGCCAATCTCCTTGTCTCATTTTCTTTACACCTACTCGTGAAGTATCTGCCAGTACTTTGCCAGTAAAAAATTACAGCATCTCTCTTGTAACAGAATTGCTTGGGTCTCTAGAACTGGGAAGGCTTCTGTTAAAGTCAAAATGTAACTGAACAGAATAAATATGCCCTGCAATATACCACAGTTTGCAAAGAGAAAAGAGCTCTTAACTAAACAGCCGATCATATAACAAAAATTTTGATAGTTGTTTGTTAATTTTTGGATCAACTGTAGTGCTTATTAAAAAAAAGATGAAACTAATTAAGAGGCATTTGTGACACATTTAAAAGCCTACATCAGCTTTCTTATCCAGCCCTAACCTGTCCCTTTCAATCCATAGATGCAGTTCATTTGCTAGTTAAGTCTTGTCCTGACAGCAACTAATCAAACGTTTCCATTCACTACAAGTTTTCTGTGATTTTGACTTAACAATTTTGCAGCATGTGGTTATTACTCTGTGCACAGGTTAAGCCTGTTTCACAAAGGACTAATTCGAGGTACTATGAAATGTTAGCACTGTGCATCATTTTAATCCCCATAGCGCACATGCTTTTCAATAATCCCCTTCAAAGTACATGACAAATTTTCAAAGATACAAACAACCATAAAACACAAATCCCAAATTCATTAAAGCACAATAAAAATATTTACGTTCCTGTCATTGATTTCATGTCTCAGTTGCCATGAATGGCAATATTTTGTCTTTTCAGACTTTGCAACTGGACTTTGTCCTTTTTAGACAAAGAGCATACCCACTCACATACAGTAACATGATTACAGTAAAATCAAAACCCACAAAATAAAGTAACAGTGAACATTCCATAAGCATATTCTTAACTTTAGGTAAACATTTCTGCTAGGCTGAAGGCAAAAATAGGCTGTACAAAATCATGTTAACATCTGCAGTAATAAGGTTTATTTAGCTTAGCTTAGCTTCAGCGTAGTGTGTGGCCAGCCTGATCTATGCAATTTCTTAAAAGAACAAGTAGATAGAAGATTGTAAAGCTGTAGTTCTTCTCTACTTGTACCCATTAGCAGATTCTTCCCTTGCAAAACATTCATGTGTAAAAAAGATCTACGGTGGCAGTCAGCTGAGTTACAAAACACGCATTTATGGGCAACAGGAGATGTCAAGGTGATAAACGACTCATTGGACTGCTTTCTTCTCCTCCTGCAACAAGCTTGAGTGTTGTGAGCTTACGAGGGGGATGCTGAGGACTCTTGCGAAGGTTGTCGTCCATCTGCAGAGAAACAATGAGAGCTGGATCTGGCAACAGCAGAATATAGATTGTACAATTAGTCTTATTTGTCATCATTAATACTGGGTTGGTTGGTGTATGTTTACTGTCAGGACCAGCAGCAACTGCTGCTTTGGTTTCTTTCCACTCCCAAATATACGCTTGTGTTAGAGCTGCTAATCATTCCCTTACATATCATGCATCCAACCCAGGGCGTCTGCATGTGCTTCTGCTCAAGTTATCTGGGCAAGATTACTGAAGGAAGCAACACCAATTCTAAGAGGTCAAATATTGTACAATAACCAAATGCTGAGAAGGCAGATCAAGAGTCAAACCGCTAACAATGGATGCTTCTGCATATTCACCAGCATGCAAGAATAAATCTTTTGAAATCAGAAATGTTCTGGAGATGCCGAATGAATTTGTATTTAGTTACACATTTCAAAAAGTACAGAATAAAGCACTTGTGATAAGACCTTTTCAAAGACAGATTAAAATTAATCTCTGGATATAAACAATTTATATTTTCATAGGAAGTCACTCTAATGCCCTATGTGGTCTGAAAAGGTTTAGTTGGTACAGAATAAAAGTACAGGGGAGATCTGCAGAGGCTGTCTAGTCTACTCCATTCCTTCAAGTCAGGATCAGATTTTCCTTAGTCATGCCTGACAAATGTCTGCATAACCCATTGTTTAAAACTTCCACAGCCACACTTCAATGACAGAAAAAGCATCAATACCTAATGCTACAAAAGCTGATGACAGTTAATGATCTATTTCACATACTGATCTTTCTCAGAAGAAATGCCTTCTACCCTTTCAGTTAGAGTGCTCTATCTGCATGAAAAGGCTAACTCTTCACAAGTTTTTTTCAGTTAAGTTGTATAGTTTTTGATAGGTGCTGAGTGACAGCCTTAGAAACAGAGAACATAAGAAAAAACAGCTAGATGTAGAACAAGCAGGAGAAGAGTGACTGCTGGGTAGTTACTACAGCATGCAGCTGGGAGCAAGAAAAGCTGGTGATCAGTCTTAATTTGCAGGACCATTTCTGAGTTTTGACCAATACATTTTCCTTCTTAGCTGAATGTACACTTGCAGAAAGATACCACTCCTCTGTTGGTGTGCACACCTGCAAGACAATGTTCTTTTGGTTGTATTAAAAATACTTTTTAGTGCAAGGCTTCATTAATTCCTCCTTCCAAATGATGTAATATTCTTCCCGACTCTCTACAAACTCACTAGAAAAGAAGTAATTAAAAAAAAGTCCACTGTACAGTTGCAATTGCCATGCAAGGATATCTGTGAACAAGTAACCACAACAAAGCAGTAAAATTAAAGATACTGAAGCAAAAGTAACCTTTTCAATCAAGTTGGATTCCTTATTTACAAGCTGTGTGAGTTTCTGCAGATTAGCATCTGCTGTATCCTGTCCAGCTGGAGAATGGCCTGGAGAGTGAAGGCAGAAAGATGAAGAGTGAAAAAGTATTTACAGAAGCTTTTAAAATTCTTAAAAAATAAAGTCACATTGAAGAGAATTCATGCAGTATTTTAATGCAAAGAAGAATTTAAGTGTAAAAGCCATTCCATGTGAGAAAATAAGAACTACTAAGCATGAGCCATAACATTTTGCCAATGCTTGACAGAATCTAAAACTGAGTATTAACACTTGCTTTTAATTTTGAATCCTTTCTGCCCAACTTTAGAAGTTTCTTCATTTCCCCACAGAAAGTCTAGCATAAAATACATGAAATCTAATCTGCCTTGGTTCACAGGTGGAATCCTGGAGTACTAATCCCAATATGAGTACAGGTGACAAAAAGGAGAAAAGAAACACAACTTACCTGAGACAGTTAACCTGAAGTAGCAAGTTAAAATATCATCACAAAATCGGCACAGATTGGGAAGCTGTTTCAAATGTTCTTGCAAATGTACCCTTGGGAAGCACACTTTATAAATTGGTGCAAGGAAACCAAACACAAAGGCATCCAAGGTAGTAGGCCTAAAAGAGTGACACAAGAAAACACTGAAGTGACTTAAGACTTCTATGACTTTTACAACCTAGTTTTCCATGTATATCAAATACCACTCAGGAGAGAATATAGTCAGTCCTTCTGTCATTCCACCTTTGCCAATCAACCTGGTAAATGCTTTGTATCTACTCCTTTCACTATCTCTTAACTAGAGACATGCTGACAAGCTGAGACAGTAACGTCAGCATCACAACACAGTTACGCTATCCCACACGCTGATGAGCAAGCCCCTCTAAAACACCTTTCTGGCACCATAAAACTCATGCAGGGCACCAGGGGACCAGGATCTCTCCCTTATGGAGGATCAACTGCTAAACTTCAATTGCTAAAGAAGAGATCATGCTTTTCAGGACCTGTTGGCTCTATGTTGCTAGCCCTATCTGCTTCCTGCTCTGCACACATAAACAGGAAAAGTGTTCCTGGACCTATGCCCTCGTCCCATGACGGCAGTAGTAGCACCTCAGCCTAAAGCTTTTTTCTTACATACAAAGCCAGGAGGAGACATTCGGTAGCTAGGAAAGGGTTCTCCACTGCACCTCACATTTTCTTAACCGCTATGGGAAGCACTTCCTTCTCTGTGGAACGAAGCAGGATAAGAGAGACATCACATTGACTCAGTCTGACCACCTCATTTGTGCCCTGTTTGCTCATTCAGTTTCATCTGAAAAGCAGACTATGAGACATAAAACTACTGGGAAGCACTTCTAACATTCTGGCTGGTTAAAAACAAAAGAAAAAGCTCAAGTGTTCATAGAGTGGTGTGGTACTTTTTTCATTACTCATTCACCAAAATAATTTTTAAAAAAATCACACTCACGTATCTCCAAAGAAAAACTGAGATGTTCCCAATCTCTTCGACAGGAGATTCAGGCACTCCTTGGCATCTCTGTATATCTGATGAGACACAAAAGCCCTAGGTGTAGCCATGCTGGTATGCCCAGCACCATTAATCGTTTAACAGTGTGCTAAATTGTTAAAGTTCTTGTCTTTGACAGAACCAACTTACGAATTCCTTACTGCACAACTCATACCTGTGCTTCCACTTCAGTGAGACTGTAGAGTGGAGGGCCTCCCTTGGTCAACAAGATCCTGTTCAGCGCTTCCCTGGACATCTTTCCAGGCAGATACAAACTCAGTGGGAAGGCAATCCTTGAGGCAAACCATGGCTTAGTCACACTGCAGTAATTTTCAGCCTCAATCCAAAAAGTGTGCAGCTGTATCAACACAAGGAAAAATGTAACTGGAATTTGAATGTCATGAGTAGACATCTCATGACACCTGATATGCAAGACCTCTCTCAGAAAAGCAGAAGAACAAGGAATTACTGTAATTTAAGGCTATCAAGCTCTGTAGAGGAATATACTAATCCTCTGAGTGCAGGATTACACGAGTAAGGAAATAATTATCTTCCAAATAAAGAAAAACACCAAAGATATTACAGAGATCTATATGCAGCTGCATAAAATTACATATGCACTATGTATGTACAGATACGTACACACACACACAGAGTAAACTGAAAATATATTGCAAAAGAGTTGCATACAGAGACATAAAGCAATAGGTTTGAACTTCCTGGAATTTGGTTTTGAAATTTTATATAAATATTAAAATACAAGATACTACAGAATTATGAATTTGAAACCAAGGTCAGCTGAAAAGGCTAGCTCATGATACCATCTGGACAGAGTATTTTTCACTGTACAAACTGAAGCCAAAGTCATTCAAGAGAATCAGTATCTGTGAGTCTTACAGCTCTAATGTAATTACACTGAAATGGTGAGGGCAAATGTCCATGTATTTATTCAGAACTGAAAAATTTAACTAGTTATGGGCATTTTAATTTATTAGAAGTTTTAACTCAATAGTTCAAAAGGCTTTCAGGTGTGTGTCTCATATCAGACACATCTTAATTAAAAGTTTTTCAGAAAATCAAATGAACCAAAAAATGGGCACAATAAGGTGTTTTCAGGATACTGTTCCCCAAACACCAACAGGAAAAAAAACCCTAAGTAAGTGTCCTTTTAAATGTCTTTCATAAATCTACTATTATTACTCGACACTCCACAAACACACATTTATTTCCTTTTCAAAAGCTGGTAGGCAGTAATTCCAAAAAACAGACTAACAAAACAACTATGTTCCAGCCAGTGCTGTGGCTCTCACACGGGGCACCTCTGACAGTATTCAATTCCAAGTATTTGGACCATTACAAAGTATTTATTAATATTTACCAGAGCAGGAAGCAATTTCTCTTCAAGTAATGCAATATATGCCAGTGTATCAGCTCCTTGTTTTGCAGACAAATCATAATCAGCATTGTATTTCTATAATTTAAAAAAAAAATAGACTCACGATGAACTTTCAAAAAACATTATCATGGAAAGTTACTTTAAACTTAACACCTTTTAAAGGCAGTAAATATATGTACAATTTTTGGAACAGAAAGCATGCACTCAATAGAATTTTCCTCTTGCTTATCCACCTTCCCATTCCTAGAGCTTTGGGCCCCCTATTTCCAAAATAATTCTTGTGTCTCCTTTCAATTGTTTTCCAAACAAATGTCCAGCGATACAGAGGCAATTTTTCAATACTGAGGGATGTAGCAAACCTCTGGTAAATCTCCTCTGTTATTTTTCAAGAAGCATCTGATACTTCAGAAGGTGTAAGCATGCATTCCCATATTTTGCTTTAAATGAACATTCAGAAGTTAAGAAATTGGATGGTAACAATGTAAGGGAGCAAATATAGAGCAAAATTAACGCAATTACTGACTGAACTTTTAATTCTAACAGTGAATTCTTCTAAGATACATTACAAGGATTGAAAAATTGGGGGAGGGGGGAGAGTGATTAGATTGCTTCATTAATTTATAAACAAAGGGCCAGTGCTGACACTTGAACATCTGAAAAGAAAGCATACAATTGTTATACTTTAACATAAACAAGGGCTTTCCCCCCCCCCCCGCAAAAATTTGAAGTTTCACCAACATGGCACTCATCAGATCATATGACCACACAGGAACTGCATTTCTAATGTAAAAGCAGAATAGTGGGCTACAGGACCATCTTGGGAATAAAAACATGACGCCATGGTTTATTAGGTATCTTTATACTTTGTGAAAAGAAGAAACTGTACAGTTTTATTCTTTGTGTACAAAACATTAAGAATCCTACAAAAGGCAAGCAAGAGTCCATAACCTGGTGTGCATCAAAAAATGCCTGCAGACCTTTTTCTGTTACAACCTATAGAAAAAATACATAGACTAAATCAATGCTGTATATATTATCTTTCAAATAAAAAAAGAGCACTGAGAAATGACCTATTTAAACTATTAACTAAACTATGATATCCTAGGTCTGCAAAGTCATAATGACATTGAAAACGTTATAATTACAAGCAGGGTGATCAGTAAGAAACTGCTCAATTAGAGACAGATTGTTGTCCTTTGCAATTTTTTTTTCATTCTTATTTTTAAATCTTTCACACAACTAATGATAAGACTTTTAAACAGCAAATTCTTGTCCACCATTTTGCAATTCTCATGCCTGCATGAGAAAAATAAAAGCACTGAGTCTGAACTAAACTCCAGGTTTTTGGAAGCCTGTATCAGTGTACAGAGGAGACATGAAAGAGTCACTGCGAGTCAGGGAAAACAAATCTTTTTGAAAGAGACCTACCTGTTTTCTTAAAAAGTTTAGTATTTTTGCTGGCTGAGAAATAACAGTGTCTTCTGATACCAGGACTGGCAGATCTCCTAGAAGGCATAAATAATACAGTTGATTTGTACAGATGACTTCTAACTAGAAAGCAATCAGTCATGCTATGTACTTTCCTTTTCTCAGTAGCATGCTCTCATTTTTCTAACATGTAAACATAAAATTTTACACAGCAGGAGAGTTCCTAAAAGGTAACAAATACTTTACTAATAAAAAACATTAAAAAGGGCAACATCAAATCAGACGAAGCCAATGTTTTTTGCTAGGTATCCAATACCTTAAAAACCAGGCTACTTGTCCGGATTTCAGATGTTCATCTTAAGACAGAAATTCCAGCTCAGTCCAACTGCCCTCTGAATTCATCCACTCTGAGCCTCTTTTCAATTTTCCTCTGTCCTTCTCCTCCAAATATATTTTAACCACCTTTTTTCCTCTGTCCTTGCTAGAAACAATGCCCAAGCTACCACTGCATAACCACGAATTACTAAAAGAACTAAGTACTTCCCTTTTGCAAGAAGCTGACTGGACAGCCTTTAGTTATAAGATTGCAGATCAAAGTCTATAGAGTGCAAAGTCTCCGTAACAGGGTCTACCTTACGGCACATTCACAACAGAACTGCCAGAATGAGCCCAATGGGACAGTGCTAAATACTATTAAATTATCAATTATCACCAACAATTACTATTTAAACTGCTTTCTTAACTGATTTTATGTATTTTCCTTATGAAGATAGCCCCCAAATTTCTACAAGTCCACCCAGCTAGTTCTTGGTATTTTCCCCTAACAGGAAACAACACACTGAAAACCAAGAACCAAAGGCTCAACTTCTGCATGAATACAGTATTGCCTGCACTGATTAATGTGGTTAAGTCTAAGTGACATTAACCCTGCAGTGATTTTATCTTTCTTAAATACACCAAGACAATAACTGCTGAGCAAACAAATAAGCAATGAATGAAGCATCCAAAACAAAGAAGTCCTCTCTGACAGCTTACCTTCACCTTTTCTCAGTCAAACCCTCTAATTCAACATGATACCAAACATCCCAGCTAGTGTAACTGTGCTGAGGCTCACATTCCATTTCCACCTGTACCAACTAATTAAGCTATGGGTAATTAAACAGCTCTTCCATACACGTCTAGTTACTACCTTCATAAATATGCAGAGTGCAAAACGCTTACAAATTTGCTTTCACTACACCATCAACTCAGACTGCCTGAATGAAACAGTTATGTACTCGGCATTACGGCTTTGTGAACAGTCTGTTGCCTCACCCATACATATTTTAATAAACTGTCCTCTGGAGCACTTTATTTATGACTTCCATTATTTCATTCTCTCAAATTCATCACACTTAATCCTGTGAAGTCATTCAGTTGGGGGAGACTGCATTCATGAATACAAGCCCAATGCAAACACAGAAACTAGGACCTACATTTATAACACGGCTGTGATTAGAGCAATAAAGGCTGCAAAAATGGTACCTTTCGGAGTTCTCCAGGACTTATTTATAGTATTCACTGTCAGGGGAGCACCAGAAAATTTGGCGTAAGCCTGCAATAAAGATTGGAAGGCAGGGAAGAAAACCTGTCACAATGTGTAAGAAAAGCGTAAAACAGGGCTTCAGAAGTTGTGTTAAACACCTTCGTGCACTGAGGACCAACCACCAGCAGGTGCGCGACGGTTTTCGGCTGGGCTTCATTGCCCTGAGGAGACTCCAGGGAATGCTGGGCAGAGGCCCCGCTGTCCCCGGGAAGGGCGGCAGCGCCGCCGGGAAGGGCTCGGCGCCCCCGGGAAGGGCGGCAGCGTTGCTCGCGTCTCCCGCGGGGAACGAGCCAGGCGCGCACCGCGGGCCCAACCTCCCGCCTCCCACCCCCGGCCTCTCCCGAGGCAAGAAGGAGCCCCGCGGACGTCCGTGCGAGCGGCGGGCAAGCCCCGGGGCGCCGGCGCTCCCTCCCTCCCGGGCCGGACGGTGGCCGCCGCCCGTTACCATGACGGTGAGAGACTCCGGGTGCAGGGACGGCAGCCCCCAGTCTCCTCCCCAGCAGCTCAGCTCCATGGGAGCCGCCATCTTGTCCGCCGCGCCGACAGGGCAGCGCGGCGCCGCTCCCCCCGCATGGCGGCGCCAGAGCGCCCGCGGCCGCGCGCGGGGCCCGCGGAGGGCTGGGAGCGCCGCCCGGAGAGACTGCCGCCGCCCGGGCTCCTGCTCCCGGGATGCCCCGCTGCACGGGCTCCTGCTCCTGGGAACTGCCGCCGCCCGGGCTCCTGCTCCCGGGATCTGCCACCCGCGCTCGGGGCGCCGAGTCACCGAATCAACTGGGTTGGAGAAGGCCTCTGAGATGATCGCGACCAACTTGTGGCCGAACACCGTGTCAACCAGACCATGGCACCAAGTGGCACATCCGGGTTTTCCTTGAACACCTCTAGGGGTGGTGACTCCACCACCTCCCTGGGCAGCCCATTCTAGTGTCTAATCACCCCTTCTGTGAGGAAGTTCTTCCTAATGTCCAGCCCAAAGCTCCCCTGGCATAGTAACTTAAGGCTATGTCCTCATACTACCCATGTCCCTTCCCAGAAGGACAACCCCTGCCTGGAGGAAAGGAGGTAATGAAAAAAGCAGTAAATGTCTTCCCCGAGGCGCCTCCTTTCCACCAGGCAAAACAAACTCGGCTCTCTCAGCCCCTCCCCACAGGACTTGTGCTTCAGAGCCGTTCTCAGCTCTGTTGCGCTTCTCTGGACTTGCTCCAGCACCTCAATGTCCTTGAATTGAAAACTACGTCCTCTTGTCCTGTCACTAGGCTGGGAGAAGAGGCCAACCCCTCCCAGGGAACAAGGTCGTTTCAGGTGGTATCCAGATGGGGGTCAGTCTCTTGGGAAGGGACGCGGGTGGCCGGTACCTGTGATCCTGTGGGGAAATGCAGCAGCCATAGTCCTCTTGAAATGCTTTTGGTACTGTCAGTCTGAACCCTCACCCTCCAACCCGGACACTGCACACAGAGGTGTGACTTTTCGTAGGAGCAAAAGAAAAGATTGTGATTCTCAATCAACAGTGATAAGCAGCCATGAGCAGCTTGGCACTAGAAAACAAGGAGCTCTGGTCGTACGTTAGCAGTTTTGACCAGGTTATAATGATAACCATTCAGTGTGGTTTTAACTACAGAGCTTTAGAGGCATCAAGTTGTCAGCTGTTTATTCCAGAGCTGTGCAGACGTGCCACAGCACGTCTCTAAATGCTAAGTCAAGTTTCCATCCTTCCCACAAAATGAAAAAATACCACACGCTGACCAAAAAAAACAACTCTGCACTGACCATCCTTATTTAGGTCTTCTACACATAAGGAGAGTAAGAAAAAACTTCATTTTTCATTTCACCTTCCTAGATCCACAATTTCAGATTCACTTGAAATTTGTCGAAGAAAGTGTGATGAAAATTTATGCCACAGATCTGAGATCATTCTGCTCCATTTATGAGGAACATGGGAGAAAAAATACATGCCCATTTTTTCCCTCATAAAACTATACCACTGGCAATATTAACATAAACAATTTTTTAAAATTGTTATATTACATTTTTCCTTCTAAAGACTTATTTAAGATATATATTCTAAGGATATTTTTAATGTCTTTTCCTCCCTACAGGCACTAGCTAACTTCCCAGTCTGTCCAAGTACTTTGCTTTGGTCCTTTCACCATGTGAACTGAGATGCAAAGCTCTGAAAGGGAATTGTGGATGCTGGCAGCTGTGATCCCAAAGATCTGTTTCCATAAGGAGTATTTTACAAAGGGCTCAATAGTTATATCAGCCCCTTTTAGTATCTTTATTGATTTTGATGACCTGGACAAGGGGATCAAGTGCACCCTCAATCAGTTCACAGGTGACACCAAGCTGGGTGGGAGTGCTGATCTGCTGGAGGGCAGGGAGGCTCTGCAGAGGGATCTGGGCAGGCTGGATCATGGCTGAGGCCAATGGTGAGAGGTTCAACAAGGCCCAGTGCTGGGTCCTGCCCTTGGGTCACAACAACCCCAGGCAGCTCCACAGGCTGGGGCAGAGTGGCTGGAAAGGAGCTGGGGGTGCTGGTGACAGCAGCTGGACATGAGCCAGGCTGTGCCCAGGTGGCCAAGAAGGCCAATGGCATCCTGGCCTGGATCAGCAATGCTGTGGGCAGCAGGAGCAGGGCAGGGATTGTCCCCCTGTGCTGGGCACTGGTGAGGACACACCTCCAGTGCTATGTTCAGCTTTGGCCCTTACTACAGGAAGGTCATTCTGGTGTTGGAGTGAGTCCAGAGAAAGGCAATGGAGCTGGTGAAGGGTCTGGAGGACAAATCCTGTGAGGAGTGAGCGAGAGAGCTGGGAGTGTTTAGCTTGGAGAAAAGGATTCTCAGGGAGGACCTTATCACTCTACAAGCACTTGAAAGGACACTGTAGATCGGTGGGGTTCAGTTTTTTCTCCCAAGTAAGCAATGTTAGAATAAGAGAAAATGGCCTCAAGTTGCATTGCGCTGGGGAAGGTTTGTATTAGATATTATGAAAAATTTCTTCACTGAAAGGGTTGTCAAGCATTGAAGCAAGCTGCCCAGGAAAGTTTCCTCAGCATTTCTGGAAATGTTGAGGACGTGTTTTAGTGGTGGATATGGTGGTGGTGCTGGTTGATGTTTAGATTTGATGAACTTAGAGGTGTAATTTTAAGAAAAACCTAACTATTCTATGAGCTTTTCTGTCATATGGCTGTTTTGAGGCAGGCTGAAAGAAGGCTTAGGAGGTAAATAGGCAAGTAAACTTTGCATTGCCTTCAGGCCCAGTTTATCTCTGTGTTGTTGTGGAGTCTGGAACAAAGATAAAAAAAAGAGGCAATCTCTACCTTCCCTCCCCCATGTCAGGAACTTTTTCCTCTTGGTTGCCTAAGTGGAATTCCTAGCAGTGTAAATGAAAAGTAAATAAGTGCATTGAAGATGAATATATGACTTGACTTGAAAAAATGGAGCTTCAATTTGTGTTTTAGAAAAGCAAAAATTCTTTTGAAATCTGTCTTTGAAATTTGAAACCCTTGAAACCAGCATTTTTTTTAAATGAAGCAGGATCAAAACCAGGAGTGTTGACATAAATGTGAAAGGATGTGTTTTAGAGCTGATACTTCACTTGCCTTAAGATTTCTATATCTTAATTGCCCATGAATCCTGATATTTAATAATCCATATAGTTCCATGAAAACAGTGAGTCTCCTGATGCATATTAGGAACAAAACATGTAAGGTGAATTAAGCAGCAGGGTTCTTTTCTATTTCCCTTACCCCATTATTTGGAATTTGAACAAGTTACAGACACTTCTGTAAAACAAAATCTGTAATGTTTGCAGCTTCTCTGTATTCTGTATGCTTAAAATCTTATCAAATTACATAATCAGGTCAAACATTATAGTGATTCAGGTTTTCTTGCAGATGCTATTCAAAAATTACAGTCACATACTTATGACTTCCTGACGAAATGTAACTGACATTATGAAAGTTTCTTGGAAACACAATTGATTAATCATGTTTTTATTCTTGCTTCTTATTTAACCTCCAGTAATTTAAACTGGAGTTTGTGTTTCAGAGAATACAGAGGACTGAAAAGGGAATTGCTAGTATTCCATTGTTTTTATTGAAAATGTTGATTAAAAGGTCAAGTAGTCCCTTCCAGACAGCAGATAAACTTTCCACTTTGTCAAAATCCCTTATGCTTGAGCACCAAATCCCCTTTAATCTGTAACATATTCCAACATAAAACTCAGAATAGAAATGAAAACTGAAGAAATTACAGTGACCTTTAAATGTGCTAAGTTCATCTAAACATGGACTTAAGCTTCTGTTTATGTACATCGTGAACCAGTCCCCTTATGTCATACTGGATTGTGCCTCGTGGGCTGTTTGCCAAACATTGCTTCCATGTGCATTCTTTGCACCAGTATGAGAGACTCCTTTGTATGTAAATCCGAAGTAAGGAATGGTAAGTTATAATTACTTAATATTTCTTTCAGATAAGGAAATCTTTCAAGAAAACATTTCATATGCTTTAATAATCTCAAATTCAGTAAACTCAAAGTGCATAATACATAGCTACAAATTCTTGATGGTTCTCCCCTTAGGTGAAAGCAAACCCTTACTATCCTTTTTTTTGTTTTGTTTTAGTTTGTTTGTTTGGGGTTTTTTGTGGGTTTTTTGGGGTTTTTGTTTTGTTTTGTTTTGCTTTGTTTTTTGTTTGGTTTTGGTTTTGTGTTTTGGTTTGGTTTTTTCTGTTTTTTTCCAGAACTGTAATGATTTTGCAGACCTTATCGTGTTCTTCTGTCATGCACTTAAGTATATGTTTGCAAAAAACGCTCTTTGTTGAGTCAACGCTTTTCCTTAATAAACAGTTGAACATCATCAGTACTACTCTTGATCTGCATATTAGCCTTGCAGCACTTGTACTGTCTCCCCATGCTTTAGGCTGGGGACAAATTCTGAACTAACACTTCTCTTTAAGGAGTTTACGACATTCAAAGTTCTTCCTTTTCTTTTTCCATCTTCTTGCCTCCTGCTTACCCCTTTTAGCCTCCCTTTTTTCCCTGCTCCGCAGCACTCTGCACCTGATGATCTGTTTTTCTCACTCCCCTGTGCAGCTCTTGGCCAGCTCATTGACACTATCATGTCATCCTGTCATTTGCACTGCAGGGGCAAGGATGTGGGAATGAAGCTGAGGTGTTTCTTCTTGTGTGGAGATGTATACAGAAGAGCAGTAGGGTGAGGAGGAGGAATAGCACCATGATGTCACACAGGGGCTATGGCTGAGCACCCTTCTGCCTGGCAATGGGCAGAGGAAGAAATGGGCAACTTCAGGAGCGGGTCAACACTGCTAACAAGAATAAGCTAAGAAGTAGGGGTGTGTTATGGAATATATGCCATGTAGGGAGGGCAATTAGAGGACGTGAATATAGGCCAGCTGAAGGTATCTAAAAATCTCACTGGGGCTGTGTTGGAGAGCAGCCCACAGCTCTCTGTGCTGTAGAGCTGCTGGGGCAGCCCCTTTGCAGTGCTCGCAGCCCCCACCCTGCAGTGTGCTGTGTTTTGCCTCCCACACTATAAGCCCCTCAAAGGCTGTTCTCTGTGGTGGTTCTTAGATATATGCACCAAGCCTGATGAGACTGAACATTAATCAACGCTACTTTGCTCACTTTAACATAAACTTCCCCTTCTATTGTTGCCCTACTTTTTATGATGTGAATAATATCAGACAGCTCCAACTTTTCCAACTGAGTGTGGATAGCAAGCTGCGAAGGGGCCAGGCAGGGCTTCCTGGATTTCTGACGTGACAGGGGTTCACCAGCAGAGCTGATACATACAGAGATGTACAGGACAAAGAGAGCTGTGCAGCAGGATAGGAAGCTCACAATGTGTTTGCATTTCTCACTTGCTCCCTTTCTCCTGTACTTTAACATCAGCAGTGCAGAGACTAGAATTATCTGAAGTAGAGGACAAACAATTGGATAATGATATCCTAAGGGAACACACAGTGCTGAAAATTGTTGTAGTTGAAAGAAGAAGGTTTTTTTAAAATTTACTTTGGCTAAGTTATTGAGTTTGGGAGTTTGCTAAGACTTTTTCCATAGTCTCCATCTGGTCAGTTTGAGCATTTCCAATGGTTCTGAACTCTTTAAATGAAACAAAGGAGCAGATGATACATTCCTCAGTTTGCCAGTCAGAGTCTTCTAGAAACCCAGTTTTCCCCAATCTGCAAACTGCATGATCCCTTTTAGTGACACTCTTCAGTTAGGAAAAGTGGAGTATTTAAATTTCTACCAAGACCATGTCTGCACACCACAGCATGCCGATTTGTTTTGACTTAAGATGTGCATGAGAGAGAATCTGTTCTAATATATGTTAAACCTTAACAGCTGACACTAAATACCTGACTGCAGAGCAGGCAGAGAAACCTGTGAGAGGGCTTTGCAAAGATGACAGCTGTATTGCTGTCAGAAGACACAAATATATGGTCACCACTTGGTGAACACAGAAAGGGAGACAAGAGACATTTTAAAGTAAAATTTTGCCAACCTCAAAGTTAAGCATCCTGCAGTCGGCAGGACTGGGTGAACAAGGTTGCATTATCTTCATGCATCATCTTCTCTAAAGGGCTGCTTGTAACAGCACTGGACTTGCCGTCCCTTAACTTGCAGAACTTACAGAACTCTTACTCACCTCCCTGAACTTACAGAACTCTTACTCAGCTCTTAAAGCACATCCAGTCCACTTTTGGGGCCATCTTCTTGTGACTGGTAGTAAGCATAGTGGCTTATTAACCTCTGAACTCCATGATCTTACAGGTCCTTTCCTATATCGCTAATTCTGTGATACTATGAATTTAAAACCATTAAACACATTGCAATTTCCAGGGCTCCTCAAAGGGCAGACTCCAGACAGGGTCCTCACAGGTGTTGATTTTGGGGGGCGTCTCCAGGATCTCCAGTTCTGTCCGAGCCACCTCCATCAGTGCCAGTTGTCGGCTCGGGTTCCGACGGCGCGCTCCCCCCTGGTCCCCCCAGGGCTCGGCCGTCCCCCTCCGCGCCCCCCGCCCGCCGCCCCGGCCAATGGCCCGCCGCCGGCCGCCGGCCGTGCCCGGCCCCGGGGCCGCCCCCGTTAAACAGCGGGGCCCGGTGCGAAGCGGCGGCCGTCCCTCGCCGCCCTGCCCGGCCCGCGGCCGCCATGGGGTGCGAGCGCGGCGCCGCGCTGCTGCTGCTGCCGCTCGCCCTGCAGCTGTGCCCGGGCCGCGCCGCCGCGCCCGCCCCCCGAGGTAAGGGCCCCGCGCCCCCATGGAGCGCGCTCTCCTTTGCCCTCTTCTGTGGGGAACGCTCTGGGCTTGCGGTGTCCCGACCCCTGTCCTTCGCCGGGAGCCCTGCCTGGCAGCGAGAGGCAGCGCCTCTGCAGGTGCTAGGGGAGCCGGAGCCGTGGCGGGCGGCAGGAGCCGCCTCTGCCCGTCGGGGCGCAGAGCGCGCCCGCGGAGCCGCCCGGACTAGCGGTGGGGACCGGAGGAGATGGCGGTGACAGCCGCTCTCACGCAGCCTGCAAAAAGTGTTTCTGTAGGTGTGCTGGTGGGTGCGTGTAGCATCTGAATAGCCCTTTTCCAGCTGCAAGTTCTGCTAAATGAGAAGTGAATTTCTAAGCCGGGAAAACTCTACTACATAGCAAAGTCCATAGGAAAACTCTGTACTTTTTAAACCCAGCATTGCCGTGGCAATATTACGCTCGTAGTAAGTCAGGAGCTGCTGTATTTTAGAGCTTGAGCGAAGTGGGTGGTATTACTCTGCGGTAGCAGCTTATGACTGCAGCCAGCTCGGCTGCCGAGTGCAGCAGTTAGTGCAACTTCGTGCTACTCCAAGAACCTTAAGGCTGCTTGTGGTTTTCGCTACATTTTTAACCCCCTCCACTGCCTTACAGAATTATTTTTGACACGCCAGTTATTACCTAAGATCTAAAAGACAGCCGATCACAACAATATAGCTGCATTTTCAGAAGCCTTTGTTGTAGATCTTTATGATGTGAAGACATTTCAGAGAATTTTTGTAATGACAAGTTGTGTATTACCGGATTAGAAAAAAGCCAGCTTTCTAACCTGTCAGGGGCAGTGGCCAGCTTTCTAACTTGTCAGGGGCAGTGGCCACTCCACTCTCAACAAGGGATGCTTTCAGCTTCTTGTGGTCAGTGGGAAATTGTTGTGGTAGGGGTTAGGATTTCACTCCTAGTGTCTAAGCCATTAATAATTGCCTCGAAAAGTGCTGGACAGTAGTGGAGTAGTGTTTATATCTACAGCTATGATTAGGTGTGACCAGAAAACAGCCTTAGAAGGTCTCAAAAAGCTGGTGTGATATGGCAGCAGAGTTAGAGAAAAGAAGGGGTACTTTAAGTTCCATGCTCTCCTGTGTCACTAATTTTGCTCCTCCGTGCTTCCTCATCCTAGCACTTTCTGTCATGTCTTCTAGCTCTCATCTGAAAAGCCTGCCTTGATGGGTTTGGGCAGATTTCCAAAGTGTGGTTTGCCACTGTCTCACCATGTAGCTCATCCCTTGTTAGCATTTGGCTAGGAGGGTAAGCAGCTCTATTTTAAAAACCACACAAGGAAGGTGCAGGAGAGAATTCCTGGTCTGTCTCACGAGCGGGCTCAGTTTAGCCCAGTGGGTATGCACGCTCGTGCTTGAAGGCATGAAGGCATGTCGGAGTTTTCAGTCCATTGCATGGATTAGAACCAGCTGCTTGTGCTTTTCAGCTTTGGCAGTCATATCTATACATTTGCTTTCAAGTCTGCCTTTGCACTGAGAGGAGCAAAGAGACAGGGTTCTTCAAAAAATGAGATGTCAAATCTTTGTGATCTTTTTTCCCTGTTTCTTCCAAACAAATAATTGTCTCTATAATGGCCAAGAGCTGTCTCTCTTTGCCTACTCTGCTAAGGATGTAAAATGAATTTTCATAGCCTCCTCATTCTTCTGCTAGCTACATTTGCTAGCATATGTGTAGCATTGTACTTGAGGATGGATCTGATCATGTAATGCACCACATACTAGTCAGTGAAGATATTCCAGGAAAGATTTTGATAACATGGTGCTAAAGGATCTGGCTGAGGCACTGTGCTCTGTGGAACACAAACTGCCAAACCAATTTGAGTATTAATTTAAATATGCAAATAACAAAAATTTCAATAAATGTTTTCTGTAACATTAGACAGATGTTTCACAGTGTTTAGGCATTACTTTTGTAATATTTTGAAGTGATTCTGGCTTAGATTAATGAGTATCACAGAAATTGATAGAAATTCAGCCAATAGACCCAGAACTGAACAAAATGTATATATTTTGTACTATATTTTGTACTGTATTTCATGCTCTTAAAGTCTTTGGTATTGTATTGCATTGCTCCAGCTGAGGAAACACAGCTGAATTTTATGAATGGCTGTTCCTTGTAAAATGCTGTTGCACAGAGTAGTGAGTTGCATTTCAGTCTCTTATGTGGGCAGTTGCTCTACTCTCTCTGCACTAAGTGTGATGAGGCACCCAGCCTTTTGCTTCTGCTTTCCAAGTCCCTGCTTTCAGTGGGAGCGGTGGTTGTCCTGGTATGCTGTAAATCTGAAACTTAATGAAGGAGAAGTCTTTTGACCAAGTCCACCTTACATTTATATGT
The DNA here is from genome assembly GCF_028018845.1 of Melospiza georgiana. NCBI lineage: Eukaryota > Metazoa > Chordata > Aves > Passeriformes > Passerellidae > Melospiza > Melospiza georgiana. The sequence goes on from NC_080465.1 coordinate 44,240,502, forward strand.
CTTAATTGTTTGACAGCAGTACTACTAGTGCATGCAAGTCAAGGGCCTGATACTTTTTGTAGTGTGTCCAGAAAATTCTGCGTAGAGTCATGAGATCCTTAGACCAAATGTAAGTGTAGACTTCAGAGATTGCTTCAATGACTTCATGAAATGAAGGGAAAATGGTCTTCTTTTTTTCTCTTTTTTTGGAAATAACATTAGTGTCTAAATGAGTGGATGCTTCAGAATGAGTGATGGGAGCAGCATGAACCCGCACTCTAGTAAAAGGGAGCAGGGTTTCCCACGTATCTGTGGGAAGGTCTGCGTGCCCATGTGGTTGTTCTTTGAGTGCTCTTCAGTCTTTTCCTGTGCGTAACTTACGGGAACACTGGAATGGTAGGATGAGCTCATCACCTTGTACACAGCAACAGCTTCGGGGTTGTGCTGCATAGACAAGGATCATCTGAAAAGGTCCACCGGTGTTTTTTCAGCCTGGGAAACAAAGCTTATTAGTACAACCACTTGAATCAAGCTAAGGCACAATGTGCCTTTGCCATCTGCCTGGTGTTACAACTCTTCTCTAGTGAGAGCTCTACAGCAGTGTTCTAGAGTAGGAGAAAAATATGGCCCAGCTATGGTAGGCCTGTGGAGTGTCAGTGGTATACAATGGCTCAGTGTGCTCTTGTATTTAAACAACACTTGTGCAAAATCATTTATCAAACTTTACTGCCAGGGTATAATATATATACTGTTTTAATTGCAGTGGGTTGGAATAGGAGATAACCAAGAAACCTAACAGAAGCGTTTATTGAGTTTGGAGATGTCGTGGATTTGGGAACATTGAGGGAAACCCCACTTCATTGTTTCAGTGCTGTAAAGGACATAGCTGACTTATATATATGTAAAATCATAGACTCTTTGCTGATGCATTGTGGAAAAACTAAAATAAAAATTTGAAAGAGCTTTCGCTATGTCTTTAGGGTTTGTGGGTTTTGTTTTGTTAGGCCTGTATTTCTTTGTTTTCTTTTCCAGAAAGGAAAGATGAGTCTTATTTGTATAATATATATTCTGGAAACTCAGTGAAGTGAGAAAGTTGTGAACATTGTATTGCTTACCTGGCTTTTTGGCATTTTAATTGGTGTTCTGCAAAAGCTATCAAAGGATGAGCACTCTGAAAATCTGTCTGAAAATTTTAATGCTGAATCCTTATCTAATTGAAATGTGAACACAAATATCTGAATTTATGAAAGCAGAAGTAGGTTAAAAAGCTTTCTGTTGAGGTGGATCCTCAGAAGAGAAGCACCTTTGATATCTACCTAAAAACATTTGCACACCTCAATTTGAAAACTAGTTATTTCTATGTTAGTAACTTATCAATAATTCCTTTGAAAAATAAAAATAGTTAAAATAGTTGCAACAAACTATAGATATTTTGATAGAATTATAGAATATCATAGCTGTAGCTGGCAGGCACCACCTTGTCCACACTCCCTGCATCTATGGGGACATGTTTCACTAGACCAGGTTTCTTGAGATAGCCCTTCCAGTGCCAGGGATTTGAACTTCATGATATTTACAGATGATCATCATATTGATAACTTTTTTTTTTTTTTGGTGGAAAGAGTGTACAATCTCCAATATGTGGTTTCAAATATCATTCTTCTTTGGTCATTATTATATTTAATTTTCTGTTAAAATTTGCTTTTTTTTTCTCTCAGTTTTTGATCTTCTTCCTTATTCAAACAAGCGAGTGGTACTGAACTTCTTGCAACAAGCATTTGGGGATCCTATGCTGAATGAAGTTTACTTGCTTTCAACATTCAAATTACAGCCAAAGAGTACAGCCACTGTTTTTGGCCTATATTCATCAGCTGACAACAGCAAGTATTTTGAATTTACGGTAATGGGACGGATGAGTAAAGGTGAGTTGCTTGGAATGTGTATGGTAGAACTGGTGTTGGATCCGTAGTCACTGGTGTGTGACAGATGAATGTTGACAACTGTGTGATTAACCTTTGTGCTTGAGTCATTCCTGTTGCATAGTGTCACTTTTCACATCCCCTCTCACCCCTTCATCTCCTTCCTTCATCTCTTTCCTTCATCTCCTTGATGCTGCTCTCTCCTGGCCAGGGAAAACTGACCTGACAGTCAGCTGGTATCTTCACTTTGGCTGCAGTGCTTACTCTGAGCAATGCTGAGAAAGGAGAAAAAAGACATGGAATATGGAGCAAGGAGACAATTTGGTTTGGTCTTTTTTTTTTTTCCTTTTTTCCCTAGGGACAAACACTGGTTCTTATTACCCAGGAACGCGAGGGACACACGCACATGCTGCCTCATGCATATGAAAGGCAGGTTCTTGTTCCAATGACCCTGGAGGTTAGATGTGACTACTCAAGACAAATATTCCTGGCACTTACAAGATCTGTTGCATGAAGTAAAGCATTAGCCACGAATCAAAGTAGGAACTGCAGCATTTTTGAAATAATAATAATAGTTTTATTGATCTGCAAACCAGATCTGGGATATACTACAATTTTAAGATTCAGTGAAAGATCATTGATTTATTGATTTTTGTTGATTTATGTATTGATGTATCATTTATTGTTGATTTATGTACATTATTGTTGCTGCATTGACTTCACCACTGCTATAGTAATTTGCTACTGAGTAATTAGCTGAATTGAATATACTGTGAAATTCTACTGAGAAATTTCAGTTTCTGCATAGGGAAATTATTCAATATGTTGCAAAAGAAGAAAAGCATGCCTTTTCATTAAACATGGTTGGGGAATGAGTTCAATAAAACTTTGGTAATTTTATCAGGTCTGCCAAAATCCTTCTGAGGTAAGGGAATAAGAACTGTGTGTGTAGGGAATGGGTAATACATGGTCACACAGCCTTATCAAAAGTGCCCTACAATTCCCAACACTGACTTACTTAATTGCTAAATAAATGATAAATTACACATACTCCCTGTCCCTCTCACACATGTACAACTATGTGTGCAAATGTTGTACATATATATATATAGGAAAACATATATATATGCACAAATGTGTGAATTTACATACAAGTTTGAACATTTCGAACTGATTTTCCAAACTGTCTCTGTGATTGCATGACAGTCCCTTAAGCCTGTTAGAGTGTTTCTGGTGGAAGGTTACATGACTTCTTTTGGTTTTGTCCTTGGTGGTTTGGTGTTTGAGTAACATCTGTGTGACAGGACAAATGCAATAATGGCCTATGCATAGGCAGCATGAAGCAACTTGTCCTGTCAGTGACCAGTGTTGAGTAGATGGGGGACATCTGCAACCTATTTGATGTAAAGGATTTACCGTCAGGTTGATGTAAAAGATTGGCCAAAGAGAGGGAGGCTTTTTGCAGTAAGACAGTTCATTGGATTTCTTTGCCTCCTTGTTACTTTAGGGCACCTTGGTTAAGGCATATGGCAGTGAGCAAGTGGTAGGCAGTGTTTTCACACGTGATTTCTCTGAAGTGTTAGGGATCCCATATGGCTACTTCATACAGTAAGTTAAAATACATCCACGAGATTGTCATGTCAGCTGCAAGTATGGAGTGTGTGAGTTGTGTATGATCCTCTCAAGACTGAACAGCAATGCTTAAGTGATGAACCAGTGTCGGCATCTCAGCAAAATGCAGGGTCTTCATATCTGTGATATTTCTCTGCATGTTACTTCTAGTTAGCACCCAAATCTGATTTAGGGAGCTCAAAACAGACCTTAGTTAAACTTCAAAATGCCACATTTAAGAGTTTTGTTCCCAATGGTTGCCTCATATTATGTTTTATTGTGGTATAACTGATAGTAATGTGTTTATAACACCTAAATGTTTATAAAAGCACAGGTCTGAATTACTGAGTTAACAGCTAAACTTACTGTAGACAATTGTGTCTTTCAGAGACAGATAGCAACCATGGATTTCATATCCTTTTTAAATTATTCTTGTATGGAGCAAACAGCAGTTAGTGCATAGAAGTGTTGCAGTTAAACAATTCTGTGAAACAGCTCCTATTTTAATTAGAAAATTTGTTTCTTAAGCAATTTACGTGACACTCTTATGAATTTCTGTAAAATACTCAGTCAGCAAACATACTGCAAGGGCTTGTATGAGTTAAATCTTGGAGGTGGAGGCTGTGATCCAAGAAAATCTCTCTTCAAAAGCCTACTCTAGTTTACCAGATGAATATTTGGCTTTGGCTGAGGAAAGAATACTTGATCTTCTTTCCAAGTCTGATTGCTCCTTGTCCTGAAACTATTCTGGCAGGGTCTGTTCTGGGCCCTGCTTCCATCTCCTCTTTCTTTCTCTAGCCTACTGTTGTGTTTGGTCACTCTGAGTGCAGGGCCCAGATCCAATTTTATATGGCCAGGCATGAGTAATATTCACATAAATAAAATGCCTGCAATGTACTCTCTTTTGCCGTATCTTTGAGTTTGCCAAGAAATGCTACCTTTTAGCAAGTTACTGGTGACCTCATGCACCTTTGCGGAAATCTCAGCTCTGGCAGTGTTTTGACATAGACAGTAGTGAAAACATTCCTGATATTGATCACAGCTGCTGAGGCTCTAGCACTGGTGTAGACTTCAAAGATGGAGACATGCCCTGCCCCATTCATGCTGGTATAAATCTGGGGATTTTTTCATCATCAGACTGAGGAACTAAAAAAATTTTAGGGAGCATGTCCCAGTAAGTTGGGAGGTCCCCAACAAACAGGTATCATAGCATCAAAGCAATTTTATTAGTAGTGGAAAGATGGGAAGGTAGTTTGTTAAATGAATAGAAATTGGATGGTTTCAGTAAGTAGCTATTATTAGGTCCAAAGCTAGTATGAGCTTTTACCTCCACTATATCCACAATTTTTGATTGACTTAGTGTCAGATCATTTGTGAGCTCTCGCTTGACACAACTGTAGCAGCCATCTGTGAATTTCAGACTTTAGCAAGAGCCAGCACGTAAATATTTAGATGCCTCATGTCTCTGCAGCTTGATTCCTCATGCACATAACTATTATGATCAGGAAATAAGAGGCTGTCAGCTGGTGATCAGCAGGGTCTTTGAAGATCTGTCTGATTTTGCAGGGTAGTTATGCACTGTCCAGATGCATTCATCTTGTTGCTTCTGCAGATACGCAGTTGGAGAGCCAGGGAGAGATTTTGTGGAGAGAACTAGCTAGCTGATCTTAGAGATCTGGCTCACAGATTCTAGCTTACTATCCAATTTCCTTAGGAAAGAGACTTTCTTTTCAATATTACTCAGCAGGCACTTATTGTAAGAGTATTTGTCTGCTGTTGCGGGCTTTTTTAATGGTGAATTTTACTTAATGAAATGAGAATTTTTGTCAGGTGGATCAGTCACTAAGGCTTTTTAAAAGAGCTGAGAAAAGGTTTAGTCATCCCTAGGAGTGGACTATGTCTTTTCTGTACTATACTTTGGTTTTACTGAGTGTTTGTTACAGAGAAGTGCAGGTTATTGGTTTGGAAACATGCTTCCTTTGATTTTTAATTATGCGTTTGGATGCACTCTTAGACGGGTCCACTGTATGCAGTATGCATCACTAAAATTGATTTTCTAGTTGTACGCTTCTGCTGCAGAGTATCTCTGGGTCTGTCAAATGTGTACATACCAAAGTGCTGACTGGAGGCTGCCTGCTATGCCCTGTGACTTTACCACTTGCATTTTAGCACATTATGGCCTGTAAAGTGACTTTGGTTATGCCATTTAGGGAAGCTTGGACAAAGCAGAGGAAAACTCAGCACAGGCAACAGAGTTTCACAAATGTCATGCAAGCATCCTGCTAGTGCTGCTTCGAGAGTCAATGTCCCATTTATTATTACCATTGTGTCTGCATATGGGATGCATTTGCAGAAGCGGACATGTGGAAAAATACCAGAGCAATTGCAGATTTCCACAGGATGTTCCTTGATCAGCCTTGGGCTGTCTGCTACCCTCTGATAGTCCTTCTGTGTGTTTTGTCCTAGCGGTGCTGCGCTATCTGAAGAGTGATGGAAGGCTGAATTCCGTGATCTTTAGCAACATCCAGCTGGCTGATGGGAAACCCCATGCTGTCATCTTGTGGCTGAGTGGTCTGCAGCAGGGAGTGAGCACTATAGAGTTGTATCTGGACTGCCTGCAAGTAGGTGCAATTGAGGACTTGCCAAAACCATTTTCAGCACTGTCTCAGAAGGTGGTGGCAGCTGAGTTGCGCACTCTCCAAGAGAAGCCACAGGTGAGCATGGAAACTGGGAACAGGCTGAGGACTTAGAGGGATCACCCCTGAACCTCTGGATCACTGAATTCCAACCTCAGTCCTCACAGCAGCCAAGCTCTCTACAGTAATACTTTAATATTAGGTTGTGAAATAAATGTAAATAGAAGCTCCTGTGGAGCAGGTGAAATCTTAGCTCACATGAACCCTATAATATTTATGGTATTTGTTTTAGACATAATTTTTAGCTTTTTAAATAAAATTTTAAAAACCTACTGCCTCCTTCACTTCAATCTAGCTGTTTTTTGGGGTGTAGACTTTTTGTAAGGACTCAGCTAATGCAGTAAGAGCAGCTTTTCAATGGCTTTTTACAGCTATCCTGTATGAGCAATGCTTGTCTGTGTAAGTGGCTTTCCTCTTCATGATATGCCAAAAGACTAAAAAAGACAAAAGAAGGGAGGACTCTTTTGGTGCCAGAGTGAAACCTTCATCTGTTTGACTGCAATAGCTTTTCTTCCTCTGTCTGCCAAGCAGGAGTTGATAAAGCTTCCTGTCATCTCCTTATCAGCAGTCTGAGATAAACAGTGTCTTCCACAGCATCTTCCATCATCATTAATCAAAAATACTTATTAGAAGGTACAAAGGCATTCTGCCCCCAAGGTTTCCCACTTACTTTGTTTCATTACAGGCTTGAAAGTGAGCCTGTTTTTATGGAGAATGACTGATGTGCCCATATTCCTGACATGAATATGTGTACCTGTTTGAGAGGAGGGAAAAAAACCACAGCTTTGGATGCACTTATAACAAAATCATATGCCACAGAAATATGGGAACTTCTAGTATGTGAGATTTTATTAATTAGAACAGTAAAAATAAGAGTTTGAAATAAAACCACAGCTATATGAAAATATGCAAGGCTAAGACTAGAGATTTTATACAGTTCAAATGGTAATGGGTGGTCCTGAAGGGAATGGTGTAGGACCCCTGCATGCTTAGGAAATGGACTCCCTCTCTTAAAAAAATTAATTTACTTTGTCTGATATTTCATATTCTTCCCATTGTTGTACCAGAATTGTGAGCTCTGTTTTTCTTGTGAGCCCAGGATACACTAGATGAGCTAAAGCTGGTAACTGGAGGAACCCTTGCTGAAGTGGGAAACCTGCAAGATTGTTTTCTTCAACAAATTGAGCCTGTACCTCAGTACACTGGTAAGGCCTGCAACTGGGAGTTAAAATTATTCTTAATGACACCAGTGCAAGGAAACTAATGTGATGAATACTGAAAATGTAAAAAAGCCTATAGTCAAGTAATAACAATTATTTGACTAAATTATAGCTATGACAATTTCCTGTAAATGTTTTAGAAATAGCTCTGTTTGGAGATAAAACTGTTGCTGGTGATAAAACAATGATCTGCTGTTTTAGTGAAAGACAAGTCTGCCATGATTAAAAGAAGTTTTTTAGCCTAATTTGGAAGACAAATTTTTGTGATGATAATCTACTTGTGTCAGCTTAATAATATTTTAAGTTACTCAGATTGCAAACAATTGCAGATGGAAGGTAGCTCTAAATGGGGTACATTGCTACAGGTTGTGTAGCACTAAATGGAGTACATTTAGTGTACTCCAGGTTGTGTGAAAGGAAGATCAATGGAGTAGCAAGACCTACCCACATACTTATCCACACCCTCAGTGTCAATCTCTCGTTGAGCACTAGACTGTCATCCAGAGGGGAGGAGCAAGGTGTGAAGAAGCTTGCAGGAGACTAAAGAAAACATTTGTGCCATGGCTATGGAGCCTGTATGTCTATGTGGGAAAAACCATTGCACAGTAGCCAACTAGTCCTGCCACAATTTAGCCAAGGCTCAGAGGCTTCTTGCAATCCCCTCTGTTAGGTGAGGGTGCTTCCCGACCTCTCGACACAGAAAACCTGTGCTAGACTATCCCATCTGTAGTCGTTCTAGTTCCGTTCATCTGCCTTTCTGCTGTGAGGGAGAACAAGGGGTTCACACTGTGCATGGAATATGTTAATATATGACAACCATAGGAAGGAAATTCAGTTCAGGGCTTGAAACAGGATTAATGGTATGTTTTCTCCTGTAACCTTTCCTGTCCCCCTGCCAAGCCCAACCCTGCAGCACTGATAGTTTTGATAAGAATAGAGACAAGATGCAGAAATTTTGTGAGAGCATCCTGGGTATGCCACATGAATGTAGGCACCATTGCAGTGGTAACAAAATCTGGTCTACCTTTTATCTATGTAAATCCTTAGTTCCAGATACCTCTATTTCCTTGCTTCTTAACTTAGATACACTTAGATTAAAAATTAATTTTATTCTCCAGGCTCTCTCTTTTTTACTAGACCAACAGGCATTCGAACTTGAACCAGAATGGTAATTCAGTGTTTCCTTCTGCAAAAACTGTCAGGTCTCCCACGACAGGTTTCCAAATGACAAACTTGCAGCTTTCTCATTTTTATCTTTTTCTCACTAATCAATAATGCAAATGGTAATATACAGACAGACAATCTTTCTGTGGCTGCCTCCACTTGGCTTAGACTCTCAAATTCAGTTGCTTTTAACTTTCAAATGGAATTAGTGTCAATAATAATAATAATAACCCAACTACTCACATAAATACATCCAAAGTCTACATAGTCTAATCCACCAAAAGAAAAGGTGGGTGTTCCAACAGCAATTTAAACTTGTCTGCCTTGAACTTTGTTTATGCATCATGATGCCTTTCTATGGCAATGGTATATCAGATAATCTCAATTGTGCCTGCTTCCATGAAAAGCTGGAATGCAACTGTTCAGCTGTGTAGCGGGGTAAGACCTAATGTCTTGGTAAAAATCTATGCTTTCATATTAATTGGAAAATCCTCAGGAGTGCTTTGGACCTTAATAACTGTACATGGCTTTGCCTGTATGCCTGGTTTTTGCTCATTTTTTTCACAGAAGCATTACCTCCATGTTCAGTCTGTGAGGCTGAGACATCTGATCAGTGGGATGAGATTATGATGGTCAGACACAGGCTGAAGATGTATATTTGGGTTTTTGTGTTTGAGTAGGAAATTAGAATGCAAGGTGCAGTGGGTTTGGTAGGTGAGATCAGTACACTGCATGTGATCATCATGACAAGATCATTGTGGTCCTAAGGGATCTTAGGAGGTTGTATAGCTTATGTAGGGTACCTGAACCTGACAAAGTATTAAAAAATAAAAAGCTATATTGCACCGGCCCAAAGATTCTTTAAACAAGTTGCTGTTAGAGACAATATGTCAATATAGACCCACAGGCAAGAGAATAATGGAAGGGAGAGTGTGGCTTTCTCTGAATGCTTCACTGTTCTCCAGTTCATGGTATTCAGAGCTCTTGACTCAGTGGTGATGTCTTTGTGCTTTGTATTCAATATATGTTTTTGTCCATGAATCTATCCAGTCAATTTTAAATGCATTGTCAAGAAATTTATCACATATCTGAGGAATATTTCCTTCTGTTTACTTGGAACCTGCCTCTTCTTAATTCCACATAAAACTTGTACATACAGCTTCTTTGGTGAAAGATTTTAGGCTGCTCAGAAACGTTTTTTATTGTTAGCTATCATCTATTCTATAGTCCTAGTTTGCTCTCTGGTCAAGAAACCACAATCTTCCAGAGCTCAAGAAGTTGGACAATGTTCTCATGCACATGGTGAGATTCTTGGGATTGTCCCATGCGGGCCAGGATTTGACCCGATAATCCTGATGAGTCCCTCCCAACTCAGGCTGTTCCATGATTCTATGGGTGTCATTCTCTTAGAATGACAATTCAGGATTTGAATGACACAGACAGGAGCAAATGTGTTGCTTGAGCCAGAGAGCTGTTGTTCCTAAAGAGAGGAAGAAGCAATAGCTGTGAGGTGTTTCACTGTGGCTATTGTTTGTGCATGTCTGGGCCAGTTGGCTGTGGAACAAAGCTGGATCTATACTGCAACATCCTGGCAAGAGAAAGATGGGGACTTCAGTTCCCAGTTGGTCAGTAATACTTCAGAGCAGTCTCTGAACTTAGTTATTACTGTGAAGTCCACTCTGTTAATCATATTGTTAGTGATTCAAGAACATAGAGCTATGGAGTAGCTGAACTGGGGAGTTAGGGGTATGGATGAGAGAGGCTACATGGAAGGGCTAGATAACTGTATAGCTTCATGCTGGTACCTTTTGCTTACCTGCTTTCTCCTGGATCCACTGTATTGTGGACAGACAGTTCCTTAAAAGCCTCTCTGAGTACTTATCCCTAACCATTGGTTATTCTGCTGCAAGTGGGGCCTGCTGTTGGAATTACTTTTAATGGAAGCAAAAAACCCAAAACCAGGTGTATTCAACTGTTTCTGCTCTGTCTAAATTTGCACACAGGGCATGTAGTTCATGGCAGTTTACCCGTTGAGTCCACCTTAATGTTCAGCAGTCTGCAAAACTTAACTACAGAATAGGTCTGGTTTTGATATAGATGCTAGCCAAAAGACACTATCTGAAGTCTTGAGAATTTTTTACAGGTTTCAACCAATAATGCCTAAATTAGCCTTTGTTTTAAAAATAAAACAAGAACAGACCCCAGTATCTGGCCTGACAGCCTGTGCCAGGTTCCACTATGGGATTCTGAAATACCCATGATATTATGTCCTGCTGTTGTCACCTAAATAAAAATATGGCAAGGTTAGGACTAGAACAGAAGCAGGCTCTGGAACAGGTGATTCCTGACTTCAAACTTGTTCAGTGTTTGGATGAGAAAATACAAAGTGAAGTAAACCCAGTGTGTGAGGATTTGGATGGTTCCCATTAGAATGGAATGTTTGGAAACAGTTAGACATGCTTTGAAGTACAAAACAATGAGGTAAACATTAAGGGATGCATTTTTCATATAAGCTTTCAGTACTCACAAAAATAACATATGAATAAACCTCCCTGAAGCTATCAGGCATAATATCAAAATATCCTGCCTGCCTAGACTGTGGAAGAGCATATATTTGTGAAGTTTGTTTTTAGACACAGTCTTAGAGAAGCAAACAAATATCTTCTTCTTGAGAGGTACAAATTCATAAGTAAGCTGCAAAGAGAAGCAACTACAAGCTACTGTGCTTTCTGCTTCTTCTCTGTCACTGTCTGAAAGCCAATGTTTCATTTAAGATCTTAAAATCTCCTGTGAAGATCTTGAGTTTGATATGGTCCTTCCCTATGGCTCATTACAGATGTAACTTTTGGTCTTGTTTTAGAGGTCTTTAATTGGTTACTTGGTGTTGAAGGCTGACTTCTGGTGTGAGTTCACAGTGTGTTGAGTAGATGTTTTGTGAGTCCATACAAAGTCTGCACCTGTCTGAAGCAAATGCAGCCATGAAACTTGTGCAGTGTGACGAGCTGCCTTTGAGAAGAAAATCCAAGTGACTGTTGCAGTTACTAAAAACACTGTTTTGTCAGAGCAGGCACTGTTGATGTGTTCTCAGAGCTTCACAGTGAGCTTGCTCAGAAAGCTGGGTAACTTCACTTTGAAAAATATGTATGAATCAGTAGTGGTTACAACTGTGCTATGACAGCAGGACCAGGGAAGTAATCAGCCCCCCGTACTCAGGATTGTTGAGGCTGTGCCTCAAATCCTGTGTTCGGTTTTGGGCCCCTCACTTTAAATATGATATTGGGGTGCTGGAGTGTGTCCAGTGAAGGGCAACAAAACTGGTGAAAGGAGCAGAAAATGTGTCATATGAGGAACAGCCGAGGCAGCTGGGTTTGTTCAGTCTCAATAAGAGGAGGCTCAGGGGGACTTCATTGCTTTCTACAACCACATGAGAGGAGGGTATAGATAGGTGGGTGCCGGTCTCTTCTGCCATGCCTGCAGTAGGAGGACATCAGTAAATGGCCTTAAACTGAGGCAGGGGAGATTCAGCTTAGATATTAGAAATAGTTTTTCATTATTAGGGTTGTCAGGCATTGGAGTAAGTTGCCCAGGGAGGTGGTGGAATTACCTGGAGGTGTTCAGATGCTGGCTGTATCTGATGCTAAGCTGAAGGTTTAGTGGTTTAGGGGTCACGGTGGTAGTGTTGGGTGGATGGTTAGACTGCGTGATCTTAAAGCTCTCTTCCAACACTGGTGAGTCTGTGGCTCTGATTCTGTGACAGTGAATACATTTACTCAGGGTGTCTTCCTATTGCATGCACACATGCTTCATGGCCTCACCTTGCCCTCCTGCCCCAAATAGGTTATCACAAATACCCAGTTCTGAAATCCTGAGGTTTTCACTCAGGGTTGCTGGTCTCAGGGCTTGGGAGGAACCACTGGTGGCCTTAGTTGCCCAGGATAGCCCTAACACTGAAGTAATGGTAGAAGAAAATTTGAGGTAAATACTATGTTTGCTCTGATGATTTCTACAGGGCTTGCATAACAGTAGTGTCTGTCATCTCTGGCTCTTCATGGCGTTTCTATCTTATATCTCCGAAATTACCATGACAAATGAACAAAAGTTATGTTGTGCACTCTTTTTCATTGCTGTTTCCCTGCAGGTGATTTTAATAGGCAGCTGATGGGTCAAATGATGCAGATGAACCAGCTACTGGGAGATGTGAAAGACCTTCTTAGACAGCAGGTAATGTATAGAGGCTTTGGTGTGAAATCCCAGTTTTGTTCCTTTGATAGAGTCAGCACAGACTTCAGCGCATGGTAAGCAGTAAACTCCTGTGTGGAGTTATTGCCCTGAAGGCATGACACAATCCAGAAGGAATAACCGTATGGGTCCTGGTACCCTCTGCTTGCAAGGGAGGATCATTGAATGTGGGGGTGTATGGGGCTTGCTTATTCAGATCCAGAAAGTTTAGTGTCTGGTGAGGAAGTACAATAGCCATCCTTGCCCGCTATTAGATAGTTGTGAGTCTGTTGCATGGAGTGAAATTGCATTTGTTTCACTTGCTGGTGGGCGACAGAACTGAAATTGCTGGTGGCACATTCCTTTGGTCAAACAAGGACCTTTGGACCTTTGATGAAGGCTGAACCTAAGTATATCCATTATCCATATCCTTAATTTTATGGAGTACAACTGCATCTCATTTAAGACCAATTACCTGTGTTGCATGATTTGAGTGGCATCTTGGGGACTAATAGTTCCTCTCTCAGCCAGGTGCAAACTGGAACTATCTGTACCTAAATAACTTTGATTTTCTATATTCTCAAGGTCAAAGAAACAACTTTTCTGAGAAATACCATAGCTGAGTGCCAAGCATGTGGTGAGTATTCCTGTTATTGCTGATAATCTAGAAGATATTAGAGTTGTTTTAAAACTAGTATTGATCACATTAGCTTTATGTGGTTTCTAAAAAGTACTTTTTAAAAAATACTGTGTCCAAAGTTCTGGGTGTATTTGTATTTGGACACAAATTTAAAATAGATTTTCATTAGAGAAAAAGCTTTCACAGACCCAACAATCACCTATTGGGGGATTAAATGCCACTAAACCAAGCAGTGTCACTCAGGCTGTACTGTCAGTTCTCAGTCTGACACAAAGCTGTGCTACATGTTCCAGTGGAGTGAGGCACTGTCTCCCAGCTATCTCATGCACAATCTTAGTAGAAGAACAAGGGAGAAGGCATATTCTGCTCTGGCTGGCATTATGAGTCTGAGGAAGATCCTTTGCAGTCCACCTGAAGTTTGTCTGATTCTGAGTAATCAGTCACTGGTTAACAGCAGTAGGACCCAAAAGGTGGTCTTCAGCTTTTCTCTAAATGAAAAAGTGCATACTTTCTAAATGCTACTGTGTGGCACTCCTGCATCACACACAACTGACAATCAGTACAGAAGAGCAGTCAGTATAAAGACCAATACACTCCCTTACTGTGTGAGATGAAAGGTCCTAAACTCATCAGGCCTTTTAGTTGATTTATTCTCCCAGTCTGTCAGCCTCATCAAAACTCAAGTTAAGCTCTAGGCAGGCTAACCTTTATATGTAAGTGCCAAAGGAAAAGTCAAATTCCTACATGCACTTGTACCAAGGTTCTGTACCTGCCAGGGTCTCAGAAGGACCTGTCTTTGGCTAGTATCTGTGCACCTAAGCCTGTGTACTTGCATAGTCCTGCTGTGATTGTGGGCTGCCTGCTGCTCCTTCTTTATTCTTATTTGTAGACTGTCAGAGATACTGTTGTGAATCCAGAACATTGTTTTTCTTACGGAGTTGTGGTGTTACCAGTTTAGCCAGAGAAATGCTCTATATTTGTACCTTATACTTGAGTCCCTTGATCTGAGGTCACAGGCTTTCAGAGTTGCCTGCCCTGGCCAGCAGCAGGTCTGTTTTAGGACAGACCTAGAAGGAAGACTCCCATATGTATCCAGGAGAAGCACATGAACCTAGACGAATAGCCTCAATTTCCCCTTGCTGGGGACACACTAAATTCCTGAGCCATTCCTAGGATGGAGCCTTTCAGCCACAGCACAGCTGTTGGCAGCAGTGGCACAGTGCAGGGACATGAAGTGTCTTGGGAATTTCTTCAGAATGCTTGCCAGCTGAGAGCCACGATGAAGATTTCTTTCAACCACTGAAACTGTTGTTCTCTCTGCATTAAAGGTTTAGGCACTGTGAGTTTTCCAACTCAGCTTCCTAGGCGCACTAAACCGAAATGTGAAGTTAATTCCTGCTTCAGGGGAGTGAGGTGCGTGGAAACAGCAGAGGGATTTCAGTGTGGGCCCTGCCCTGAAGGACTCACGGGAAATGGAGTTACGTGCTCAGATATTGATGAGGTAAAATAGCTACTTTCACTGAATTAAGAAAAAAAGCTAAAAAGCAACTGTTTCATACATATCAATGGGTTGCTAATACTTTCTGTCTTCAGCATTTACTGACTGCTTGTGCAGTGAATATTAATTCATTCTGATTTGATTTTATATCCCTGTTTTGCTGTTTCTTCAACTTTATGGAGGTTATGTGTGTGAAAACTTGAACCACTCTGGTGAGTTGAGAAGTCACTTAAAGAAGCTTAATGTTTGGGAAAAAACCCAGAATCTAAACCCAACCAAAACACACTTTTGACATTGTCATTTGTGTTTCACAAGAAGCTATAGCTTCTGTTATAGGCTGCAGAAGCACTTTTTTTTTTTTTTTTATTATGGGCTTTGTTTCTTTAAATTTTTGTGCTCCTGAAGCAGCCTTGAAGACCAGTCTTCTCTTCAACCCAGACTGGAGTCATGTTTGCATCCTTACCTTAGAAGTCTATGAAAGAAGATAAACAATCATTGTCATTGTTCCTTTTGCTTCTTTGCGTTCGTTGAAATCTGATCATGTTGATTTAAATCTACTTCTTTTCTAGTGCTATATGTTAGAAATTCAGAGCTTGTTTGTACTGAGGACCGAATTAATAAATCTACAGTATCTTAATTAAAGAAAACCTGTGTTAATTGGAATGTGACACTTACTCAGAGCAGAAACAACAAAATGACTTACAGGTTCACTGCATTTTTTTCTGTGGAATGATTTTCACCATTACTCTTTAGTCTTTTCTGTGAAAAAGAACCTGGATGTAGTAGACCAAGGAACCAGCAGAATTAGGTCATAACTGTGGATAACTGTTCTACCAGTGTACCTGTTTAATAATGTAAGACAGCAAAAGCAATTCCATATTTCTCCTTTGTAGCCAACAGGAAATGTGCTTTAACTGCTCTTTTGATTTGCTCCCTCCTGTAGACCATCAGGAGAGGATTTGATGTACCTCACACCTGTCTGCAAAAAGCACTGGGGGAGAGAAATTGAGTTGAGGGTGGCAGTTTCCTGAGGCATTGGCAATGTCTCTTGTTTTGCCTTACGTGGCATGAACTGTGTCTGCTGCGACAGAAGGCACAGAAAATGGAGGTGAAGCTCTGAAATGTGAATGCAAGTGATGGATCCAAGACAGCTGTGGTACATATTTCATGCTACAGACAGCCATGGTGTGAGACTCAAGCCAGCCTAGGTGGAGCCTGCCAGTATGGATGGGTTTCACCTCCTGAGCTATTTTCAGACTGAGGCAAAGAATGACAATAATCTCCTCCCTGCCATTTTCAGGAGCAACTCTACCCTTTACAGCAGTGGTGGAAAAAGAAACAGAGACTGGTTTATGATGGCTTGATATTATAGTGGTTATCTGTTACCAGTCAGGCTCTGATCACTGGAGATTCATGTACCTTCATCTTCCTGCCACCATTCCACATGACAGATGACCTGCTTTCACATTAGAAACAGCAAGGAATTTTTGTCAAAATCATATCATAAAGTCTTGCTTATTATGAGATCTTTATTTGGACACTGCCATTAAAATGCCACCTTGTCAAGAGCAGTTTTGTTCACCAGGAAATACCTACTTGATCAGCTGGATTTTTACTTGGAGTTACACAGGGAAAAATAAAGAAACAATAAATATCAATCATTTTGAATTGTCTTATGAGAGGGATGTGTCGTGGTACTTGTTTTCCTGAGTTAGCTGATATGCAGGAAATTTTTTTTGTTTGGTTGGTTGGTTTGGTTTTTTTTTTTAATTTATTTAAAGCATTTTATGAATGAGCTATTTCTGTACTTCCTGATAACAGGCATTTAAAAAGAAAGTATTATACAAGTTCTGGCAAAGACAAATATGGAAGATCCCTAAGATCTGCCATCATCTTCCCCGTCGGTGTCAATTTCTCTGTAGTACCGTCCCTAATTCATTACCATTTTGAAGACATTGCTTTGGTATTCTGGTGCCCATTATCTTGGGAGCTGCAGCTCTGCTCTCTGTGCTGTGTAATTTGGGTGCCCTCTGCTGCCTACAACAAAGAATCCACAGCAAAATAAGGAGACACAAAATGTCTGTCCTCGGTTTGCCATTTTCCTCATATTACTGACTGATGTACTATTAACAAATCTTTCTGTCAAACACACTTTGATATTAAACATGTCTTTTCTTGCTTCGGGGTGTGTGTGTGTGTTTGGTTACAAGTTGTAGGTCTCTTGTAGGTGTGTATTGTCTGGTTTGGTCTCCCTCCATCTTGCAGAAATTTTTCTGTTAGTGATGGAAAAGAGGAAAAAAAGGCATTTTAAAAAAAATTTTAGTATTCTTTTGTGATGTTACTCATTCATTGTTGTCTTTGAGCCCTGTGCAGCAGGATGGCATGTTGATGGTTTTGGTACTTTTATAAACATTACCTAGCAGCTAGTTGGTGATGTTGGAAAGGCAGTAATGTGGGATATGTTTCCCACATTGGCACCCACAAGACCGGTGAAGTCGGTCACAGCTGTTTTGAAAAACTGCATAAAGCAATGAAGTGAATGGTGCCTTCAGGCCAAGGGTGATTTTGTGGACATGTGATATTTTGGGAGAAGTTCCAAGGATTGTCTGTGGGCCTCCAGTCTAGAAATGTGTGGATGCCACTGACACATTCCTGCTCATCTGGCTTATGTTTGGATTCATTCCTTGGCTATGAGATTTGTCCAAATAGAAATGAAGGAAAATGCTGCTGCCACTTCTGTGTGTACAAAACACATTAGAAGGGGTGTTTGGAGGCTTGGAGTTATGTGGCTTTCCTAATATTGTGGTCTTCAGCCTCCAAGGGATCTGAATCTTCCCAGCTAAAAGAAGGATTCAGGATGAGAGTTTAGGACATCTACTACAGGCTGTAACGGAAGGTTGCAAATGATATTTGAATTACAGAGATAGCTGAAGACTTACTGAGGTCAGAGATACCTGCAGAGACAGTTTCCTCTCTAGGCTCTCTGTGAACAGAGGACATACAGATCTTGAATGTAGCATTGCCTTTGGTGAGAGGTCTGTACTCACAGTCAAGAGTTTGGATGTTAGTGAAGCACGAACATGTGCTTGGTTCATTTTTTCTTTGCAGTGTCGTTACAACCCTTGCTTCCCTGGTGTGCGATGTGTGAACACTGCTCCAGGTTTCCGCTGTGAGACCTGTCCTCCAGGATACACGGGACAAGCTGTGCAAGGGATAGGACTCAGCTATGCCAAGAGCAATAAGCAGGTGAGTGGTAGCACCTCCACGGCAACCTCCATTGCAAGGTGCTGGTTTTATATTAGCAGGGCATCTCTGTTGAACGGTATTTATTTTTCAGTTGTTCCACAATTGCCTTATGCTGTTAGGCAGAGCTCAGAGTGTTTCAGTTAGAGATCTGAATTTTGTTTGCATAGCTTTAATGGGAGTATTAACAATCTAATTCTCTTCACCGGCCTAGAGACAAGAAAAAATGTCGTCATCTTTGTAAGTATCTCTGATCAGCCTCAGGGGGTTCTGTAAACTGGCTTTGAACTAGAAAGAAAATTATTAAAAAGGCCTATTTTACGGTAATATTTTTGCATATTTCTGTAAGCACCCTAGAATGGGAACACAGTTTTTGTGTAAACTCTTCTGTATGAACCAGAGCACATCCTAAAGTTGAAATTTTCTGTTTCTTTAGGGCTTGGAAAATTAGCCTATGGATAATGTCAGTGACATTCTGACAGCAGTTTCAGCAGAGGCTACATCTCTTTTCTAGTCTTAAACTTTGGTGTTGTTTCTTCAGTCTTTGATCTCAATAAATTTACTTAATTTTATTATTTCTGGATTTGGTTTATTGCTAGGTCTGCTTAGATATTGATGAATGTCAGAATGGAGGACATGGACTCTGTGTTCCAAATTCCCATTGCATAAACACTTTGGTAAGCATCTTTTCATTTATGCCTTTAAAAAAATCAATTGTTTTAAAATACCATGAGACTAGGATTGGATTTATGGGTTTGATGAAAGACCAATTAATAATGCAATTTTTTTCTTCTTATAAATCAAAGAAGCCTTTTCTCTTCTCCTAGCTAGTAATAAAAAAATCAATATTTGATTTGTCATGAACACATTCATCTGAATTGTATCCTTATCACTTTCCCTGAAGAGCAGGAGCTCTTCTCTCCATACCATCCAGCGATGTGTGTTTATGCGTACGTTGTTGCAAAAAACCTCCTCTGAAAGATTGAACCTTTGCTTCCCTTATCTCCTGCCTCCTGAGAACTGTGGCAACAAGCTGTTCCCCTGGGTGCTCTCTTTATATGAGTTATGCATAGAATAACAGCTATCCCTCTAAATAAATGGAAACAAAGAGAGCTGCAATTGGTACAAGGTTAATGCCATATGTATTAAACCCAGGAGTGCAAGTATAGGAGAAGTAAAAATGGTTTGAAAGATGTTAGGATCCAATAAGAAGAGCATACGACCACTTTAATGCTATGAAGCAAGCTGGACATAGAATTACATGATCATATATTCATTTATGATAGAAAAGACCCTTAAGGCCAAGTCCAACTCTTAACACAGCACTGACAATCCTGCCACTACAAGTGTTACATCCACACCTATTTTGAACACTTTCAAGAATAATGAGTCCACCACTCTGCTGGGCAACCTGTTTCAATGCTTGATAATTCTTTGTGCAAATAAATTCT
The DNA here is from genome assembly GCF_028018845.1 of Melospiza georgiana. Taxonomy (NCBI): domain Eukaryota; kingdom Metazoa; phylum Chordata; class Aves; order Passeriformes; family Passerellidae; genus Melospiza; species Melospiza georgiana. The sequence continues at coordinate 44,260,141 of NC_080465.1, forward strand.
TGCTACTATTCAATCTTAATCTCTGCTGACCTGAGAGGGCCTGAAGATATGAGGCCATTTCTTCTTGTCCTATCACTTCTTACCTGGGAGAAAAAACCTGAACACTACTCACCCATCTATTGTGTCCTTTCTGGTACTTGTAGAGTGATAAGGTCCCCCCGAGGCTCCTTTTCTCAGGCTAAATACCCCCAGCTCCCTCAGCCTCTCCTCAGAGGACTTGTCCTCCAGACCCTTCACCAGTTTTGTTGCCCTTCTCTGACTCATTCCAGCACCTCAGTGTCTTTCTTGTAGTGAAGAGCCCAAAACTGAACACAGCACTGGAGGTGTGGCCTCACCAGTGCCCAGCACAGGGGGACAATCCCTGCCCTGGCCCTGCTGGCCACAGCATTGCTGATCCAGGCCAGGATGCCATTGGCCTTCTTGGCCCCTGGGCACAGCCTGGCTCATGTCCAGCTGCTGTCACCAGCACCCCCAGCTCCTTTCCAGCCACTCTGCCCCAGCCTGTGGAGCTGCCTTGTGGAACAGCAGTGGCGACTGAACACCTGGATGAGCACTGAACTGGACTGAAGAGTGGACTGAACAGCTGGATGTAACTCTGCTCAGCACCACTCTCTGGGCCTGGCTATCCAGACATTTTTCAGCTCATGAATAGTACACCTGCCCAACCCAACAGCTGCTGCCCTGGGGGATTGCTGTGGGAAATAGTGTCAGAGGCTCATCCACTGAGCAGGTCACCCTGTTACAGAACAAGCAGGACCCAACTTTCAGAAATCTGTGCTGGCTTGGCCTGATTCCCTGGTTGTCCTGGACATGCCACAGGGTTTCTTCACAGCAGGAGAAAGGTTAAAAGTATCCTTCAGGTGTAGGGGTGGTCCTTTCTGCAGCAAGGCATCGTTGAGGCTGCCATTTGTGTTCAATGTTATTTTTCCTTGAGAATAAGCTTGTTTTCATTTGGCTGCTTTCACTGTTCAGTGTGTTTGTATCTTTTTTTTAATATCTAGAACATTCACTGTCACATTTTGTATCTTACTGCATGACTAGACGTGGAGCTTCTTTGGGAAGCCACTGGGCCCTGTCAGCAGAGGGCAGGCACCAAGTGTCCTGCCGTCTGTCCGAACAGAGCAGTGTGGGGTTCCTAATCCTTTGTCCCTTCAGAAACAGCCTGATCTGGAAATGCCACCTAAGAGGCTATTTTAATGCATACCAGAGCTTGATATAGGACAGAATACACCAAGCAAATTCAGCAGACTCCAGAATATACTACCCTGGCGTCCATTAGGATAAAGTGCATAGGCTGGTGTGTTTTAAATAAGCCATACCATTTGTATCACTCAAGGATTATTTTACTCTTCAGTCATCTGTTTATTTTCATCTTCATCCTGAAAGTATGCAGACAGAACAGACTTAAATTTGTAACAAAATTAGGAATGGGAATAAAAGATAATGCCCATCTGAGCAGTAAGTAGATTTCTCTGTAATGGTGGACTACAACAGTCCTGACAGTTCTTCCAACAGACTTTGTACACGAAGAGTGAAGTTGTATGAAGCAGCTCAGTTGCACCAATGGTTGGATGCACATGTTTGTCTGAGATCCGCCCATTTCTGTCCCTTGACATGTCAAAAGATAATCATTCTCCACAAGATAAAAAGATTGTGCTCAATTAACTTTTATGTCTTAAGTTACAGATGTACAGGAATGTGAGAGAGGAATGGTTTGGATGCCTAAAGAAGATCTCGCTTTATCTGCATTTATCTGTTTATATCTCATATGGGGATTAACTCACCACATAATGAGATTCCTTGGCTTAGCTCCTTTGTGTCTGTTAACACAAGAGAGTAATACATATGAAATACATATGCATGTGTCATGGTAAACCATAGCAAAAACTTACATGGATGTTCTTATTGCAGTGTAAATGAGGATGGCTATGTCTTCAGATACAGAATTCTTTTCTGAAGAAGACATTAAAAACATTTTAGCTTAAAAATAAAACTGGACAAAGATATGATGAACTTTCTTATCTCTCTTTGATTAAAATTTGGCCCAGTTGATAGACTGATAGGTGTGCTTTACAGTGAAATAAGATCATCCCCTGATGATTAATCAGCTGATGCTTCAAGTTTTGCACAAAGTTTCAGCCACTTGGAAGCAGCGCAGGGTGATGCTGGCAAGGACAAGGCATCATGAAGAAGCTTTTGCTGCTACGTGACTTTTCTCTGGCTTAACAAAACACTGGTCTAAACAGACAAGAGTTGAGTATGTTTTCCAGCATGCACTCTGGGAGCCAAAAATCATTTTCCTGTAGAAAATTAAGTTTGTTTAGAGTACAAGAGGCCTCAATGGATGAAAAACTACACTTGCACAGCATAAGCAGTATGACTTGAATCTTGCTCTTGTGCTTGCTTTAAAAAGGAAAAAAAGTACAATTAAAAGGCTGGCTAATGACTTCTTGTTCTTATAGGGGTCTTACCACTGTGGCCAGTGCAAACCAGGATATACAGGGGACCAAACGAGGGGATGCCAGGCTGAACGGAGCTGTAGGAATCGAGCCCTCAATCCATGCAGCATCCATGCCCGTTGTATTGAGGAGAGGAGAGGAGAGGTGACATGTATTGTGAGTTCATTAATTCATGCATTTTTACAGTGAAATCTAACCATTTTTAGGCTGGAAATGAGAATGGCTTTGTGGTCATTTTATACAGTTGGATATTTTACTAATTATGGCACACTGGCCAGCTGTGAAAACTGGCTTGCAATTGTTTTGTTCTTGTCACATGTCTTTAAAGCAGCCATATTAATGTATCATATTCACTGTGCCTGTGTAATTAGATCTTTAGGAATCACTTTTGTAGACTTTGTGTAGTCCCCTCAGAAATGACTGTCAAGTGTCACTCTAGAGAAGGCATCACAAGGACAAATTCCTCTCCTGCTGCTTAGCTACGTAGCTGTGAGTAAGGATCCTCTCTGCATAGCCAACGTGTCTGTATTTGCTGGCTGGTAGAGATGGTGTTTTCTAAAGTGAGAGGACAGATTCCAGGCACAGGGAGGCTGTATGAGGCTGACCAGCCAAGGGGGCAGAGGAGCACAAGTAGCTTATGAACTTCCACTGTAAAGAGTATACTGAAGTATATTACTTAGTTTTTCCATCTCGCAGCGTAAAGCAAGAGACTAATCCTGTGTCCTAAATTTGGGTACAGAGCATGCTTTTGCTGGCACTTGCTTTGGTCTCATTTTTAAGTGCATCTGTTTCAAAGATAAGTAATAGGATATTTTAAGTCCATGCTGTAATGGGAAGATGCCTAGATACTTGTAGTGGGCAAGTCCTGGTTTTAAGGGAAGGTCAGATTTTGACATGCAATTCTTAGCATATGTCTTCGACACAAATGATGTGTTGGTTTGAAACAGTAATAATTTAAAATTGGCTAGGATAAACTTGTGTGCAGATGCATTTGTTTTGCAGATGCAAACTTAGTAATTGCCAATAGAGTTTTCTCTTAAAACTTCCTCTAGTTGCAGATGTGTACTTGAGGTAGTGAACAAAACAGTCATCTCATCTAACCATGTGTCCCATGCCCAGATGCTAGGTGCAGACTCTACCTAGTTGCTCTTTTCTTTTACTCAACCTGCCAGTGAGGAGCCAAAATTAATTCCTGGCCAGTGTCTATAAGAAATCTTATAGACAGCTCCCACTGAAATCATTAGGTGTGACAGGCACACATTCCAGTTAACATCAAGTTGTAGCTCTTTCTAGCAATGTCTGGATACACTGTAGCATCTCTCAATGTGGAAAGAAAACCTTTGTTTCAAAGGTTTCTGTATTTCATTGTACTTCAGTGTCTGGCCATGACTTCCATATACTGCTGTTTTCAAGACTGGTGTGAGTTTTCCATTTTGAATATTTCTACAGTGACTCATTAACCTTTTGATAGTACTGCTATGATATTTTATTGATAGTGTGGCATTGGCTGGGCTGGTGATGGTTATATTTGTGGAAAAGATGTTGACATTGATGGCTACCCTAATGAAGAACTCTCATGCGCTGCTGAAAACTGCAGAAAGGTAAGAAATGCTTTCTTAATTCTGTAATAATTCAGAGCATGAAAGGATAAAGAGGAAGACTATAAGAAATATGACTCAGTGTATTCATCTTTTATTCAGGTGATTGAATTCTATTTAATTTGATGATTAATTTTTAATAATTAATAATAGAAAAAATTCAAATTATGAAGGCATCCAGTTTACCTCTAGAACATCAGACTTGTCTCCTCTTCTGTCTAGGACAATTGCAGATTTGTCCCAAACTCTGGACAAGAAGATGCTGATGGTGATGGGATTGGAGATGCCTGTGATGACGATGCAGATGGAGATGGCATTCCCAATGAGCAGGTGCTGTGTATAGATCAGGATGCAGGGGTCTGTGCCAACAGAAGGATTTCCCACTGCTGCAGTGGGAAGTGACTCTGAAATCTGACTCACTACTGTTTGCCAGAGATTGTTACATACCCGTCACTGTCAGTGGCCCCTTAAATTCTTTTATATAATGCTCATTCTTATAAGATTTAAACCACACAGCCTTAAATCCCACATTTGTGTCCTCTGTTACTACCTTTTGTCATTTAATTATAGAGCTTTTTGTATAGAGCTTGTGTCTTTCTGTCACACTCTCCCACAACATGACTTCAGGAACATTCTTGCATTAACATCTTTCTATTTAAAGAGCAGGTTGACCTGACAACACATTTCATCAGGGATCCAAAACCCACATAAATGAATGTGTGTCTTGCCAATAACTTGAAAAGCTTTGGATCGTGTCCGCAAAGCAGAAGAGGTTTCCACGTGGGTACATGTGGCAGAATATATTAGAGGACACATCAGATTGGAAAAGTGGTTTTGTTTTCACCCTGTATTCTTACAAGCCAACCGTTGTTCTATATCGAGGTCATTGACTGATACTGCTTAATATGCTCCCAAGCCAACAAGAATGTGTTATCCAGAGTACAAATATCCACCTGGAGCTAGGGCACACCAGCAGTCATAGAGGGTCTGGGACAGACTAGCAGTCACAGAGGGTCTTTCTCAGGCTGTTTTGCCACAGAGTTCCACACTAAATTCTGCTAGTTTAAATCAAATAGTTATATTAATGTTTTAAAACGAAAAAATCCTCGTACAACTGTAAGTCTATTTGCAGGTTCAGCACCTTCATAATAAAGTAATTCCTATATTGTTTCTATTAGTCTTCTCTATGGGCAATGGGGATGAGGTCATGAATGAGGTGGATAGGTGAACAAATTTTATACCACTTTGACATAAAGTTTTCTCCGTATACCTCCTGGTGGACTTTAAAAGTCAATAGCAGCTTTCTTGAAACAAGCCCACCAAAACCAAACAAAAACTGATGCCTTTTTGCATCAAGAAGTTCTTTCCCCATTTTCCAGCAAGTCTGTACCAGAAGGGGGCAATGGCCTTTCACTGAGAGCGTCTGTAAAGCTTGTCAGAGTCTCTGAACTGCAGCTTTTGAGAAGGACCACATGAGAAAACTCGGGTTTTTCACCATGCACCCATGCAAAATGAGAATCAGAAATCAAGTTATAAGTAAAGCATTATGGTGCTGGGCGTTTGTTATTAGGGTTCCCACAGTGTGTTCAAAGCAGAGCTTTGAGGGAGCAAGTGAAATCTGATCCAGAGCTAATATTGACATAAAATGTCAAAACTGCTCACACTTTTTTTTTTTTGGAAGTAGAAATAAATACAAGAGTTTTGTTAATCAACTGAAGTAGAAATTAAAGATTCATGGCCGGACTGATGTCTGAGTCTGTGTCTTTTGCAGGATAACTGTGTCTTGGTTCCTAATGTTAACCAGAGAAACAGTGACCAAGATATCTTCGGGGATGCTTGTGACAACTGCCGTAATGTCCTGAATAATGACCAGAGGGACACAGATGGTGATGGGAAAGGAGATGCGTGTGATGATGACATGGATGGAGATGGTGATTTTTTACTTTCGGCTTCTCTGATATCATTCAGATTTTCCCAGAGTGTGCTGCACGTTAGGAGATTTCATGTCACCAGCTGTAACACAGTCTTTCTTCATGAAACTTTTGGCTTTAATCCTTTTAATTTAGTTAATACATATCTTAGCCTGCATTGGAAGCACTGTACACTGTAACAGAGAAGCCAAGCCATGTTTCATATAGAAGTTAAGGTTGTTGATCATTCAGCATTTCATTAAAGGTACAAACTTTCCAGGGCGTCCAGTGACTGCCAGTCACTGGTACCCAGAGCTACATAACATACTATTTTCATTGCTGTAGGAGCCTTGAAAGAAGTGAAAAACTCACACCTCTTCAAATATAATTTAAAAAGTGGAATGTCCCGTCCTACAAGTTGTGATACAGGAACAGGATAAGAATTAATTGTGTGTAATTAAAGGGTGTGATGGCGTGGACAGCTGTGCTTTAGTGAGATGTTCCTAACTACTACTAAATGAGTGATGCACACATAAGGAAGATTAACTTATGTGCAGACTTATAATTTCATTGCAGGAATTACATATTTTTTAAAAATTGCATTTCATTAAGTAGTTGCTCAAAAGGAATAGTATCTTTACTGTTTCAATGTTTATATTGTCCAGTGTGGAAAATATGGAAATTGTCTCTAACACACAATCCGCTTTACTCTAGGTGTTAAGAACCTTTTGGATAATTGTCAGAGGATCCCCAATGAAGACCAGGAGGACACAGATAATGACGGTGTTGGTGATGCCTGTGACAGCTGCCCTACAATCAGCAACCCAAACCAGGTTAGCAGGCAGAAGGAAAAAACTATTCTTGTTTAGAGACAAGGACTGCTGAGGCCTAAAAAGGTGCAAGAGAATGAAGCAACCCATGCAACCATAGTGTTTGTATTTTAATAATAAAGTGTATTTTCTGGATAATATAATTTATAGTATATATTTAGGTATTCAGGAGAGTTTTACAGACCTGCTGACTCTCCTGATGTGAAAAGGGGGAGCCAGCAGTTGTACTCTCACCATTTGGGATGTTGTTAGGACCTCTGTCCAGCATGTATCTTCTACTCTTATGCTCTGAAATGGGCTCCAGTCCCACAGAGTTCAGTGTCAGACTCCACACAGGGCCGTGATTTAGTTATCCTTGATATTTCTTTAATCAGGACAAAAATCATGGTGTCCTTATTTACCAAAACTTTCTCCTAGTGCTCCTAGGTGAGAAGTCACTGTAACTTTTCATGTGTAGGAATTCTGATTTCACCCTCTGTGACTAATGAAAAATGTTGGAAATCATAGAGAAACATAGTAGATATTTAAAGATGGTTAAGATATAAACCTTGGCTAGAAATTAGAATTACTTCTTCTCAGTAGCAGAGGAATCTTGCTTGAGCTCTTCAATTAAGTTTAACTGTGTTTATTCACTGTCTTTTTTCTTTAATAAAACTGAATTTTTGGTTAGATGCATGATGCAAGAGAGAAAATGCATGATGGATGATGCAAGAGAGAAAATGCATGTCTTTTCATGCATTTACTTTAGTTGTATTTGATTTGGTTGTGTTTTGATTTAATTGTACAAATAGATGCTTTTGACAGCTGATACTGGAACTTTCTCTGTTCTCTTTTGCAGTCGGACGTCGACAATGACCTGGTTGGAGATTCCTGTGATACCAATCAGGACAGGTATGCTGTGAGGGAGGCTAGTCCTGAGCTGAAGCATGCTGCTGATTCCTGGAGAGCTGTAATCCCTCAGGCTAGTCTGGATTTAATTGCTGAGAGATGTTATTTCAAGAACAGTGTTAGTATTTATTAGCCTTGTTTGTTCCCTCTCCTGTGGTAGTACACTTAGAGTGCCTTCACCCTTGTAGCCATTCACAGGCTTCCTCTGAGTTCTGTGGAAGTGATGTTCAAGCAGTTCTCTGGCTGTAAAACCCAGAGCACTGCTCAGAGCTTCTTAGTGAGAAATTGTCTCTCCTTTTTTGTTTTGTTTTTCATTCCTCTTTTATTTCTCTGCTTCCTTAGCAGAAATTTCACAGTTAAGGGCTCTATTTATTTCCTTAAGAACCTAGTGTTGCAGAAACAAAATTCTGTTATCAAGTGTAAAACACTCGCAGAGCAGCCCCTTTGCTTTAGCACAGCAAGACTGGCAAGGATCCTCTGTCTATGGCTTTCATATGCCTTGGGCATTCACAGGAGCACATCCCATGACAAATTGCATCACTTTTCTGGAAGCAGCTTCTGCATAACCACCTTAAGGGATGGCAGGTTCTCCCATGTGCACCTTACCTACAGCAAGAGGCAAGGAAAATGATAAATCCTGTGCTGTCACAGGATTTCATCAGCCACAGACAGCTGCAGGGTTTCACCCCAGGGCCATTGGTGGGTGCTACTGTCTGTGAAGGGACCTGCAGGGATCCCCGTGTAGGGATCATTCCCAGTCTTGGGCCAGTAGCTGCCAAGGCCATCAGCATTTTACTCTTAAGTTGATATGTCTTTGTTCTTTTTCCTGTTTAAAAAAATGCTTTACCGCCCCCATAAACTTCACTAATGTGTGTGAAGCATTTCCTGTGTGAAACATGCTTAACCTTGCATACACATGGATGGTGCTTATTGCATTTTATCTCAGTGTTGTGCAAACATTGGCAAACATGTTGTGCAAACTCTGACCTAAAACTAAAGCACATTTCTTAAGCAGGAGAGGTATTTGGGAATATTCCTACCTATAAGCCATAGCATGATTTTAATTTGGCTGCAGGTAATTTCTGCTCCACCTGTGCTAACAAGAACTATTGAGGGAAAGCATGCCTGCTAATTGCTAGAAAGCAATTTGGTTTTGGTGTGCGTACAAAACACACCATACTTCAAGCAGTTTTTCTTCAGGGATGCATTTAACAGTTGGGATAGAAAAGTTATGTAGCCACCCCATAACTTCTTGAACCCTCTTCTGTAGTCTATGTCCCTGTGCCTTCCCTGTAACCAGCTGATGCAGCCATGGCCTGGAAGGAGCTACAGACTCTTTCCTCTGTTTCTTAATGTATGTCCCCCCTGCAGGATGCAATAATTTAGTTTAGAAAACACCTTTAAGGCAATTGAGTCCAAGCACTAACATGGCAGCTAGTCCACCACATGGCAAGTCCACCAGATGACAAGTCCACCACAAAAAACTTGTTGTGGAGGGTGAGAACAGTGCTTGTATTTAAATAAGTCTGATTTCAGGTGCTCATGTAGAGTCTCTCCTAAAGCTTCATTCCCACTTACACCTGTATGTTCATGAGCACCAAGGCACATGTCCACATAAGACAAGTGACCCAAGGTGTCCAGCTCTTGCTGTCTCCTGAGTGCCTCTTGATTAGTGACACTGCACTTGTTGGATATGCCTTACACGCCCTTCAGGAGTGGATGTTGATTGGGGTCTTGAGCTCCAGTATGTTTCCCACACCATGTAAGGCTTATTTTTATTTTCTGTGAGTATTTTTTTAGGTCCTGGCTTGGAGTCTTTTTTAGTTCCTGGCTCCTTTGCTTTCCTGCCGCCTTATCTTATCTGAGTCTCTTTGTTCCTGCTCTCCTTGCAGTTCAGCCACCTGAGCAACAACAGGTTGTGTTGCCCACTGGTCTGCTTCCAGCTCCAGAGCTGCCCCTGGTGTGCTTTCCCCTCAGGCGTCCGCGCTGTTCCCTGTGCAGAGGCAGGAGCTGATGCTGGCATACCATTTCTTTTTTGTTTCTGTGCTTGCAGCGACGGTGATGGGCACCAGGACAGCACAGACAACTGCCCTACTGTTATCAACAGCTCCCAGCTGGACACAGATAAGGACGGGCTGGGTGATGAGTGTGATGAGGATGATGATAATGATGGCATTCCTGATCTCTTGCCCCCGGGCCCTGACAACTGCAGGCTGGTCCCCAACCCGGGGCAGGAAGATGATAACGGTAATATGGGCCTTAAGGAGCCACTTTGATTCTCAGGCACTGCATTCATCTCCAGATGAGTGCACCAGCATGCAACATTGTCATTACCAATGCATACATTCATCCCAGGAACAACAGCAGCACTCAGGCTACTGATTTGGCCCTATAGCCAAAACAGAGGCACCCTCTCAGGCACTACAGCCAGCAGGGCTGATGCTCTGCCTGCTTCTTGGACACCCTAATCCTGTGGCTGAGGCAGTGTGACTACTTGCTGTAACACAAATCTCCTTTTGCTTCTCTGATGCATTCAGGTGATGGAGTTGGTGATGTCTGTGAGTCTGATTTTGACCAGGATACAGTGATTGATCGGATTGATGTGTGCCCTGAGAATGCAGAGATCACCTTGACAGACTTCAGGGCCTATCAGACAGTGGTGTTGGACCCAGAGGGAGATGCACAGATTGATCCCAACTGGGTGGTTCTGAACCAGGTAAAAATACACTTGGTCTTTGTTACCTGTCTGAGAAAGATCATTTGAAAACCACAACACAATTAGCTCTGTAGTTGCTGGATCTCTGGCAGATGTGAAAAGTGGAAGGTGTTGGTTAGTGGAATATTTTCAGGAGTAATAACAAAGGAATTTTCCTTTTGATAGCCTTCAAGCTATCAAAATTGATGCTCCTAATACTCTAAAACAGCTACATGCTGGCCAACTTATTCTAGGTGGATTTCACTGCTGCCTGAAGGCAGACATGTGTTGCCCTGTTGAAATATTTCAGTAACAAACAAGTTTCATTAATCCTTCCATAATTTAAAAATCTGATGTGCTAAATAACAGAGTATTTAATAGAATGATAGAATGGTTTGGGTTGGAAGAGACCTCAAAGCTCATCTCATTCCAACCCCAACCTGCCATGAGCAGGGACACACATCACTTAACCAGGTTTCTGAGAGCTCCAGCCAGCCTTGAACACTTACAGGTTTAGAGCATCTCTGGGCAATGTGTTCCAGTGCCTCACAACCCTGACAGTAAAAATGTTTTCCATCATACTTAATCTAAACCTACTTGCACTTTGAATCCATTGTCCCTTGTCCTGTCTCTGCATGCTCTTGGTAAAATAAGATCTTTCTCCATCTTTCTGGTAGGCTCCCTTCAAGTACTGGAAGGCCACAATTAGGTCACCCCAAAGCCTTCTATTTTCCAGGCTGAAAAACCCCAATTCTCTCAGCCTATCTTCATAAGAGATAGGTGCTCCCTCCTTCTTCTGATCATCTTTGTGGCTCCCTCTGGACTTGCTCCAACAGGTCCCTGTCCCTGTGCTGGACCCCGGAGCACTCCAGTACTCCTAGACGGAGTCCAGTAACTTATTTACACTAACAAATTTTAGCCTTCCAGGAGGCTAATGTGTTATGAGTCAGAGGGAACATGCAGTTTTTTCCCAATGCAAAACTCTCTGCCAAGCCAGCTGGGATGTACACATCTTCCTTAACACAGTCCTGGCAGTCAGTTTAATCCTGAGCTCTGTGATCCAACTGTATGAGCTAAGCCTAGGAAAAGTGCTCTTCCTCCCACAACCCTCTTCCCCTGCACCCCAGTTTTGGCCAGATTCAGATTTCCAGAAGACTGTGGTAGGGAAAGAAAGTATCAAAATACCGGTATGTAAAGTATCAAAATACCAGCACTAGAAAAGCTAACAAATCATTACCGACTCAGGCTGTGCAAGCAGCTGAAACATTACTATTTGATTATAGTTCTCACTGATTTTAGTTCAGAGCTAAGATATGTTGTGAGCAAACAAAAGAGAGGGATGAAGGAGGTGCTAGAGGGAGACCAGAAAAGGCTTAGCCAATCCAGCTTACCACACATGCTAACCACCCTGAATTTACCCTTACAGGGGATGGAAATTGTGCAGACTATGAACAGTGATCCTGGTCTTGCTGTTGGTATGTAGCGTCTTCTGAGATTCAAGTTTTCCAGCAGAAAATGCTGAATATGAAGATCTGCAGAATTGTTTTTAACTTGTGTGTACTCTCAGGTTACACAGCTTTTAACGGCGTTGACTTTGAGGGCACTTTTCACGTGAACACAGTGACAGATGACGACTATGCTGGCTTTATTTTTGGTTATCAAGACAGCTCTAGCTTTTATGTGGTAATGTGGAAACAGACGGAACAGACGTACTGGCAAGCGACTCCCTTCCGAGCTGTTGCAGAGCCCGGCATTCAGCTAAAGGTACTGGTGGTGGCTCCTGGCTATGGACACAGTGCTCACTGCAGCCTGGCTGTGCCATCCTGCCGTGTGCTGGCCACGGGCTAGGTCATCATGCCATGCATAAGCCAAGCCACTGCACTGCACGTCAGCTCTGCTGCCCAACTGCTGTTCTCTGTTGTTGGCAACTGCTGCCCAAATAGCTAAGTCAGGCAGCTGTCACACAGCCCTTTTAAGAGCACTGGTTTTTAAGGAACCTAATCTTGCCTTTCTGATCAGCTGGACCATTTAGTCTCTGCAGTGATTGTGCTCTGACCCTGACTGGTCCGATTGCCTCATTTACTTTTGTCCAGGTACCCAGCTGGTTGCTTTGTCCATGTAGGCAGTGGCTGTGGCTGTAGAACAGAAGTTAGGGGCCTGTTAGTAGTAGAGTGGATGCTTCTGCAGACCTGCTCCTCACTAAAAAAAAAAAAATCTCGGCTCCTGAAAGTGACTTTTCTCTGTGGTCAGTGTTGGAAAATTGTATTTTTGCAGGCTGTGAAATCCAAGACAGGTCCAGGCGAGCACCTCCGCAACTCCCTCTGGCACACAGGGGACACCAACGATCAGGTCAGGCTGCTGTGGAAGGACCCCCGAAATGTAGGGTGGAAAGACAAAGTCTCCTATCGCTGGTTCTTGCAGCACAGACCTCAGATTGGTTATATCAGGTAAGAGAGGAAAGGATACATAAGGTGAGTACAGATACTGTAATTTCTCAACACCTGACTCAGATGATTACCTGAGAATTTGTATTATGTCTGGGCTTTGTACTGATGAAGCCTAATAACAAATTAGACTTCTGCAATTCAGCCTGCAGCTCTTTTCCTAGTCAATTCCAAGTTAAATCTCTTTGTATGGACCACCTGTCTCTTTTAACTGTGCCTTATCCTGATGAGCTCTTTTCTGGCTTTAATACCTTGTTTTCTAAGCTACTGCTGGCCACTGATCTGAAAAGCAATATATTTCAAATTTTCTTAATTTTGATATATTAAATTTTTTTGTTGGAATTGGGATAGTGCATTTATGTATTCTAGGATAACAGAATAAAAGTTGTCCACTTAGAAGTTGTGATTCTAACTAAAAAGTCATTATCCTCATGTGATAGATTTGACATTACTCAGAAAGTTTGTAAAAGCTTTGTAATGCATGTTTTATATTCTTACTTTGGTGGTTTTGGGGAAAAAAATAGTTAATAATATTAAAACATCACCATTCAGGTGATTTTTTTCTGCAACATCCAGCAGAGAAATCAGCAGGAATTGCATTTGTAGATCAAGGCTGATGTTAAAATGCATAAACCTAACTGCCCTGGCATGATGAGCTCAGGTCTCTCAACCCTAAAATAGAACAGAAATATGGGTAAGTCAGCTTTTCTTCAAGAAAATCACCACTCTGCAGTTGAGATGCAATAACTTGATGGTGTAATTATTCCACTTTTCTAAGGCAAAACATCATCTTCAGTGGCAATTGCAGTGAGCATGATTGACTTTTACACTAAAATGGATTAGCAACATTTATACCATCAATTATTGTGCCCCAGCCACAGGGCAGTAGCAAATTGATCTCAAGTGGGAACTTACATTTAGACCAAGACGTGAATGTTTGCATGAGCAAACATCTATGGCTGCAGTCTCTCTGACCAGCCTAAGTATTGCTCCCTGTACCTGGGAAAGGTAGCACAGTCTGTGTCACAGAATCCTTTAAAACTAAAGGCAGCCAGGCCTAAAGCGAGCCTCTGTCAGCTCTCTGTCTCCTCGTGCTGTGCTCTGGTTAGGGCAGATGCCACAGACCGCTGTGTGTCTAGCAAAGGTTTTCCGAGGCTTCAAGGCAGTCACTTGAGCCAGCCTCTCCCATGGAAATTTGCAAGACTACAAATTCTATTCATTGTACAGATACTTTTGGACTGACTCAGCAAATGAGTAAATAAAATCAGAAACATACCAGGATTTGGGCTTTTTTCCGTATTTTATGAAAAGTCACAGGAACTTTCATTCCTTTCACCGTTTGCTCTTTTCTTGTATGCAGAAATGTATCAGCAGTATCCTTATCCAGAACAGGGCCCTCCAGGCTCATCATCCTCCAGGTCATTTACCCTGTATCCCATAGGCTGAGGACTTGATTTGGGCAGTGCTGCAACAAAATCCCAGCTGGCTCCACTGTGGTCTGCTCGAGCCCCCAGTACAGAGCACACTGGGAAACTGGTGGGGGCAGCTTTCACAGGGCTATTTGGGAATTTGCTGATGCATTTTCTAACAAGAAGGTGCCAGATCAGCAAAACAGTTCCTGGAGTTAATAATATCCACATTTTTAAAGAAATCTCACAGACAAGTTTAACATCCCAATGGTTTGTTTGAAACTTTTCCTATTACAAAAAAAAAAAATAGTTGAGCTTCAAACTATGCAAGACAATATCCATCTAGACTTCTTCTGATCTAGTCTGGTTCTCCTATCACTATTGACTGTGGAAAATTTCAAGAGCTAAAGCACTCAGCTGGACTGACTACAGGAAAAACAAACATTCCAAAGTTTTTTTAGGATATGTAGAAACCCCTCAGAAAACCCTCCCTTGTCTGGCTTTTGCCAGCATGCAGCATCGCTCCAGTTCCCACTCTACACAAGAGCTACCTTAACTCTTTCTTCCCCCTGGGCTGGATGGGAGGGATAGCATGTCCAAGAATAGAGTCTCCATGGATAACAACATTACTTTCAGGAATGTTACAGCCTTAGAAATGACCTAATAGAGCTTCTGTTCGCTTCCATTAAGGGCAAGATTTTATGAAGGCTCTGACCTAGTGGCAGACTCTGGTGTAACTATAGACACCACGATGCGTGGAGGACGGCTTGGAGTTTTCTGCTTCTCTCAGGAAAACATTATTTGGTCCAACCTGAAATATCGCTGCAATGGTAATGTTGCTCTCAGGCCATTTTAGTTAACAACAAGCATGTGACAATGAAGAACCAGTAGTAAGGCTGTTGCATTAAGCCATTTAGCATTCTTTCCTTTTACAAGTTATTCACTTGTAAAATGCCTGTGAAATGCCTCCCCTGACACCAGCAGCACACTGCAGCCCAGCCAGACAGGACCTGACAACACCTCACAGCTGCTCCTCCCAGAGCAGTCACTCTGCTACAGAGAATGGGCCATCTGAGGGGCACAGCTGTCATCAGAGAATTAGGAATGTTACATAAAACCAACTGACTGAGAGCTGTACACACACAATAAACGCAGCAATGCCAAAATGTATGAAGATGCCTTGAGCTTTGAATACAAGGTGAAATACACCTGGAGAGTCAGCAAGCTCAGGCATCAGGCATTACTGTCACTTGTGTACTTGCTGGCTGGTCTTGTGGGAGTGTGCTGGCTCAGTTCTCTTGGGGCAAGAGCCTTTCAGCTTAGTCCCGATCATCAACTATACAAAATAACTCAAACTTTTCATCACTCACATAGAGTCTGATCATTTCAGGGTATTTCTGTCCCAGCAGCAGTTCAGGTAACTTGAACTAGGGCTGAAGGGGCTGCCCCTCTTCCTCTCATCATCCATACCCTGTCTTTGGAAAATCATCTACTAGCCAAGTTGGAATAAATTCCTTGTCTGCTTTCTGTGGCCCTGAGAAGCCCAGTCCAGGACTGCAGGGGACAGGGCCACTCTGTGGTATGTTATGCTGATGGACTCTGGTACTTGAACACTTAGCACACCTAGGCTGGCTCATGGAGGTCACAGTTAAACAGGGAACTTCCAGACAGTAGTGCATACAAATAAAATTTTCTTGGTAAGTATTTTCAGTATTGTAGTTTCCCCAGAAAGCATGTATCAAAGCTGCCACTGAGTCACACTTACATGGCAGTGAGCAGGCAAGTGGCATTGCTGCAAGAGCTACATACAATGAAACCCGCTCAAAAGAACTCTGAAGTCCCACAGTATCTCTGTTCTCATATCAGAGAAGTTCCTACATTATGCAGAAAAGGCTTGAAATTCCTTTCAAGCCTTTTAAAGGTGCTCAGCAAAAAGCAAAGGACTTACCCCCTTTTCCTAAATACCCTTTGTTTATATACATGTCTTTTTTTTTGAGTTTAGAGCTACCTCTCCTGCATCAGGGTGGAAATAATCAGAGTGAAGTTGAGGTCGTGCAATTGAGCTTTGTTGCTGTGGCTCCATTGCTGGTTGCAGCTTTAACTCTGTGGTTGCTCTGTCGCTCTCCGGATAAAATGTTGTGGGATCTGGTACAGGCAGACTGCAAATAACTCTTCAAACAGAACTGTAGCTGCTCTTATGACATTGATCCATCTCCAGCATCCTTGTCCAAGTCTCAAGTCTTTATGCCAGATGCTGTTGGTCCTGGGGTTAATGCTTTTTGTCCCTTATTGTGGCCTGGGAAACTATCACATCCAAGTTGAATTAGGATACATGAGAAATAGAGATGCTGATGCTACAAATGTGTCTGGCATGCAGAGCAAGACAAGCGTATCTCTTGCCTTTCTGGTCAGTGTTCATTGATAAAAATTTAAGAGTGCTAGCCACAAAGTCTTCAGAGATACATAATTTGAAGACTGACAGTACTCTTTTTTTTGGACTGTAGCACTCACTGTCTTGTTAGCCTCTTTCTCAGTGGTATACAGATAAAATTGAAAATATTCCCTATTCATTATTAATGTGGAAACAAAAGAGAAGCATGTTACCTAAAAAGAGACTAGGTGGGTAATTTAAGTGCTCCTTAGTTTTATCAGAAGAGACTAAACTTTTGCATATTTTCCTGCTTTCAGACACCATCCCAGAGGACTTTCAAGAATTTCAAGCGCAGCAATTTGGTGTTGGGGATATTTAAAAAGTAAAAGCAAACTAACATTGCTATTGCAAACAGTAAAACAATATATTTTAAATCCTTATATGATTTTTGTTGTCAGAATGCACACCGCAGCTTTGTTCTCATTGATGTGACTATGTCAGACTTTTTTTTTGTAAAAAAGTGAAAATAAAAAGGAGACAAAATATACTTGGCCCTCATGTCTTTTCAAATTTGCCCTAAAATCTAAAGAGCAGCATGTAAATGGAGTAACAAATTGCTCAAAATACACTCAAGAAAAGTTTGCATATATTGCTTTTTTGGATTCAGTATTAAACAGGGTAGGGAAGAAAGTGGAATTTTCTCCACCTTGAATGTGTTATAAACAACAGGTTGCATCTGGTAATGAAGTGGTTCGGAGCTGTTTGGCTGAGACTTGTAGTACCTTTCCAGTCCTCCTGGGAATAGGTTATATCTCCTTTAGGACATTTTAAGGCCTTGGGAGACTGTTACTGTTGGCAGACCTCCTCTTAAGCAATGTATTGAACCTCTCACTCCCAAAAATTGTGAGTCACACTACTACATCGTGGAAGAGCAAAAAAGCTGACAGCAGAGCATTGCAGTCACATCTTACGACTGCACGTGACTAAAACAAACAAAAGGACTACAGAGATAATAAATACAGAATCACCTAGATGAAACAATCCTAGCTTTCACACTGACCTGTCACCAGAGCCAAGCTCTCTAGGCAGCTAGTGTAATATAATGCAAAGAAGTCACCAAACTAAAACCCCAAAACATCACATTAAGCACTAGTAACCATTAGAAAAGGACTGAAAACAGCCAAAAGAAACTGCATCACAATGCACTCTCTAATTGGAAGTGCAGAAAGGTGTTAATACAGTGTGCATTTTTACTACATTGTCTTTCAAAATGGGGCTAGGAAGGGAGAGAGGACAAGCTTCAAGGACTGTTGAATAGATAGGATAATTACTTTAAAAATAACTATATACTTTTAAAATAACTGCAAGAGAATGACTTCAAAAGGACAGTTGGAAATGACACTTCAGTCTGGAGGGAGGGGGAAGGAATATAGCGAGAGTTTTAAAATCAGAAGTAACCCTGGGAAAATGAACAGTCCTAGCTCTTTCCCAGCACTAGGATACATGGGGAATGCTGAGTTAAATTATCAGGTGGGAGCACCAAACAACAAAAACACATTTCTTGTTCTCAGTACCAGAAAAATACCCTTAAGGATATTACAAGCTATCAGAGGCTTTGACTTCTAGCAGAATTTTTCCATGAGCTCCTTCAACATTGCCAAAGTTTCTGGAAGCAGGGTGGCCCTAGGAGCTGACCCATGAGGATCCCAGAGTCCCACTACAAAAAGCACAATGCCAAAGCATTAATTTGGTTCAGTGCTTCATGATGAAAGGTCCTCCAGTTTCAGTCCTCCTTTCCCCTTGGCATCACTAAACCCAACCACTCACCAGATGTCTGACTGAAAAGGCTCTTTACTCTGGAGCAACACAGAGGGCATTGTCAAATGATGCTTAATAGATGACAAAAAGTGTTTTTCTAGCTGAGGCATGGGCTGTAACTGCAGTATTGCTCATTTATGAAGAACACACACTGTAAAACAAATTTACATCTTCCTTATCAAACATTTGCATTTCACCAAAACCAGCCCCTTCTCCGGGCAGAAATCCTCTCTGAATGGTGTGGGCAGAGCCTGGGCAGAAGGCAGTCACTATGCTCACCATGCCACCACTGTGGAGCACATGGGGCCTGCAGTGCTCACATTTTGCACAAGTGGTCTCCTCACAGTGGAGAGGCCTGGCCCACCCTGACCTGTCTGCAGCATGGGCACCAGCTCCATCAGAAAACAGGACTGCACTTGGCCTTCAAACCCTTGCCAGGCTCAAAGCTCTGCTCAGCCCCTGTCTCCTCCTGCTGCAGTGGCTGGAGGGAGCAGCCTGGCCCTTTGCCTTATCAGCTGGTTTGCCACCATGGAGCTTGCCTGTTTCAGGGCTCCCTTCCAGTCCATGGGCACTGGAGGCTGGAAGGTGAGATACAGGCTCTGGCTCTCAAGCTGTTGCCAAAGGTAACTGTGTGGAGCTGTGAGCCTCTAACCACCCCTGACAGAAAACCTTTGGGCTTGCAGTGCTGGCAGCCACAGATAAAAGTCACAAGTCAGACAGCCAGAACTTGAATTTCAGAAGTTGCTGTTGGAACCTTACAATGGGATGCTGGAGCTTACTGTGTCTGTTACATGGATACACCAAATGCTGGGCAGCCTATAAGCTCAATAGTGAAGCCAGCTGTAGCAAACATTTCTCCCAAGAAGATCACAGTCAGGGCTTGGGAAACCTTCTGCCTCTTACATTCTCATCAGAGATTGTGCAGTCCCTATTTAGAAGTGTTTAAACATGCTTCTCTAGCACCACAACTCCCTTCTGGACTGTTGTGCAATGCAGACATAGCTCCATGTGTGGCCCCTGGCAGTTGAAGATGCTGCAATCCCACATCTTTAAAACTGAACATGTAGCTTACTCTTGACCCCACCACTGCACAGCAGGGCTGCACTCAGCTGGAGCAGCAGCTGTTGCTACTTTGGAGTTCAGAATCCTGCAGCTTCTGCACCACGATCCACCCTCTCAACAAAGGTTAACTCTTTCCTGTGTGCTCCAAACACCATGGCAAATAGACTTCAAGTGCTTCTGTTTCCTGAAGACCATCTGGCTGGAATCGCAAGGAGGGAACATCGTGCCAGGATGCTGGACTGCTGGGTGAGGGCAGCGGTGGGCAGGCTGGCAGGAGGCTATGGAGCACAGGCACTTGACTGTGCCAGTCCTTGATACCTGCCTCTGCCTTCCTCCTCGGCCCAAACACACCCTCCCAGCTCAAGCACCAGAGCTCTCACATACCAGCAGCTGCACAGGGAATAACAGCCACCGCTGGAAGCTTGGTCAGCAGTTTCTCAAATCCAGGGGAACTGTGTCCTGGTGTGGGTCTGGTCAGCTCTCTGGCACCGGTGCCAGCAGTACCAGTACCAGGAGGCAGCTGACGCATGCTGAAACAGGACATGGATGATGAGAGGGAAGGAACTACCACCCATGAAGGCAAAGCACTCTCCCTGGTGTGGATCTCAGCATGTCAAGCTCAACAGCTGGCCACCCACCATCTGGGCAAGTGAGGGAAAAAGAAAAAAATCAGAGATTTGCATCTCAAACAGCTGCACAGTGCTTCAGTGATACATCAGCCTTGAAGATCTTTTGTTTGTATTGCAAAGGTATCTTACACATCTCAAGGAGCTGGATTGTACAGAACATATACCGCACACAGATCTGTGAAATCTGCCATCATCCAGTGTCACAGATCAGAGAAATACAGAAACAACATGGACATTGGAGGCCTCTAATATTCCATACAGCAGCATTTTTTTGTTAAACAACACTGAAATTTAGTGAAAATAAAAGATCAACCAATTTACTTTTACTGGCTCAGTAACTGCATAACTCATATATTTAGCTTATTTTATAAGTTTCTTCTAGAATGAACTGACTTTGAAAATTTAATGTATCACAATTCATTTCAAATGTAAGAAAAATTTTATTGGTCCATTAAACATTGAATCTAAAACAATACATTCACTCAGTATACAAAAGGAAGTGTCCATAAAAACCATTAACATGCTAAAAAGGCAAAGCTGTTGACTATTTTACAGGCAAGATCTTACAATTCTTTAGATCTTACAAATCTTTACCAATCCTTAAAGTCAAACTGTTACAGTTACTAAAGACCACAACACTTGCAAAAAAGTTAAATAAACTAGCAAAATTCCACTTCACTGGGCTACAGCTTAATAAAATAAAACCACACATACACACCAAAAAGTTCCCTTGAGATATTAAGAACCTTGAAAAAGACTAATTATAATCCCCTCACCATTAAGAAAATGTGTTTATATTTTGACAACTATTTTGCATCCAGCTTTTGAACATGGCATATATGAGACTGAACACCACGCATCAGTGGTGAACAAAAAGCAGACACTGAATCCTTATGTTCCTAGTAAATCTTTTCCCAGCTTGTATATTACAAGAAGAATGATTTCATCTGGAAGTTAATTCTCCGCACTTTAAGTTTGCATGGATGTCCAAAGGACATCTAAGCACCTGGACTTGTATCGGCAAGAGGAAAACTAAAGCTACGGTATGTCCAGTGATCCATTACTTCCCCTTAGTTTTGCAAAATTCTTGGCTTTGCACTTTCTTCTTGGCTTCACGCTGAGGCTTCTTTGGCAAAAGCATGGCTGCAGTGCTGCACCCTGCAGCTCTGGTGAGCAAATCCCTGGAAGCTTTGGGCTGCTGGAGTGGTTTCAAAGCTGACGAACGTGGCTCTGAACAAGTCTGTGAAAATGTCTGTAGGCTACACACTGGGAACTATCAGGGACTGGCAGGCAGTGGGGAAGCCAACATGGCTTATATCTGATATAAATTCTAACTTTTTAAAAACAACATTATTGAACAGGTGAGGAAAGAATCAAATCCAGATTTGATAAAAACCCCTGAACAAATGGGATTTAAGGCCTACTTGAAACCTACAGAATTTCCTTGGGCATTAGAAAGCAGTCATCATGCCAGTGTCTCAAAGTTGCTGCTTCAAATTCTGTGTCTACATCCCCATCCTAGGCACTTGGGCACTCTGCCATGAGGATGTAGAAAATGCAGAGAAACACCAGTTCCCAAGCTATGTATCCCATTCTGAGTAAAAAAGCTGAAGCTTTCTAAGCACTTGACCCCTGGCATTCACTTGTACAGTCATGTGAAACACTGAATTTTAACTACTGTTTACAAAACTGAAAACACAAGTAAAATGTCACGGTGTTCATTATGTGTTTCCCTCCCACAAGAACTCGTAGGCCACTTTGGAAAACAAAGAAGCAGCTGTCACAGAGAAAAACTGATCCATGTAATAAACTATGATCCTTGACTCTGCTTCAATGCTGCAGGCTGTCCTGCTATGAAAAGGAAAGGATCAGTAAGACTTGGCAAAGAGGTCTTTGCTAGTTTCTAGCACCAAAGACATCCCATTTGATAGGCAGCAGGTTGTCTGGGAATGAAGGAGGTGAACAGTGCCTTTAAAAAACATATCCAAGGAGAAAAAGGCAAGTAAAACAAGGAGATACAGCCTCCAGGTGAAAGACATTGCTTCTAAAGCCCGGAAGGAAAATGAGAGCAAAATTTTAGCTGTAGATAATCTCAACTCATTTAGCCACAAGGGTATGGTCTTGTGGTATTTTGCTTCATCAGCTTAGGAGAAAAGCCTAGCAGTTTATAAAATCTTTACAGTGCAGTTTAAAAACTGTCAATGGATTACTCTGTTGCTGATCTGTTCAGAGATGCTCATGATACTGTGGGCTGCTAGCCAAAGTTCAAGCAGCGCACTATCTTAAGTATCCAAGATTTCCTCACGCCATCATTCAAAGCCAAAGAACTGTTAAAAACCAGCTTTTTCACAAGTGCAATGGTTGCTTTGTTAATAGCAATGTTCTAGCCCAGAAATGGCTGCAGCAGTAGCTGACAAAGCCATTACACATGCGTAATTTATAATCTCAAAGCACTTACAGACTTGTAAAAAGGTGCTAAAACACAAAATAAATAAATAAATAGACATGCAGTGTTTATGATTCTGTGAGGGGACAATCCCTCTCTCTGGACTACACATACACAAGCAACACTGAATTCTGCATTTCAGAGGAAAGCAGCCCAACCAAGGCAGGATTTACCACATCAGCTGGGCACGTAGAAGCTGTTTGAACCTCATGGAAATGCTAGAAGGAGAAAGCTGAGAGTATCACAAACATGCAACACCTTCGATGTGCGACTGCAGTGGAGCTCAGCTGCAAGGGCTGCCCGCACACTTTGAGGAACTATGTGGTCAACAGCAAATGAGCATACCCATCTGCTTTTCGCACATCCCTAGTAAAGTTTTACTATCTCATTTGTTAGTCCAGTTACTTGGATTCAGACACTTGCTCTCCGAGTCTGTCCCACTTATTTTACCCCAAACAAGAACCGGTCATGACTGTGGCTCTTGGTTGCCTTCACAAAGAAAAGTAAAATTGTTCCAGTCTCAGATGATAGTGCAGCACTGAAGTCCCATATAGA
Source organism: Melospiza georgiana (assembly GCF_028018845.1). NCBI lineage: Eukaryota > Metazoa > Chordata > Aves > Passeriformes > Passerellidae > Melospiza > Melospiza georgiana. The sequence continues at coordinate 44,283,255 of NC_080465.1, forward strand.
CTTTATGACGGCAAATTTGACAAAGCAGAAAAAAGCCAATAAAATTATTTCACCTTCCAGCAGGACTTCTGTCAACACTGTCTGTTCCTCAAAAGTCTCCTAAAGATAGCATTAGTTCAAATTTAAACAGAGGAAATTTAGTACAGTACATGTTCTCTGGTCTTGCTGTCTTTGTAAGCTTTCTCGCAGCCCAAATCCACTAGGAGCCAGAAGTGTTGCACTGCTTACGTCTGGGAACAAATTCAATGAACAAACATGGTACAAGGCAGGATAGACACTGTGCTGTGAACTGCCTCAGCAGACAGTCACCTGCACTTTCAGGTATGGGGAGAGAAAGTTAACTGTTTACAGCTTAAATGTAAAAAAATTATTTATTTACAAAAGCATCAGGCTACTTGTGAGTTTTCCCACTTAATTTTCCACTGCACAGTAACACCTGAAGCAGTCTTATCCCCAAAGGTTTGTCAAGCACAGATTGTTTGGTCTTCCATGTGCACTCCAGGTCTGATTGTGCCTTGTACACACTGGTGTAAGCTACAAGGCAGCACCACCCAGTCACAGGCTCAGTCCAGGTTTTCCAGTTCTAGCGCCACATGAATTAATAGTTATCACAGCAGTAAGTATGAAGGCACTTCCTAACAAGTTTTTTTTAAGCCCATTTGCATTAACTGTTTGGAATCTATGGGCTGGGAATTTGATTCCTTGACCTGAGCCGAAGATTTTGTTATGTAGTTGCACATGGAAGTTCACAGTACAGATTTTACAGCAAACACTAAGGCTGTAACATTTGCCTGGCCAGCAGGAAGCCTTGTCTTGATGAGGAACTAGAGTCTTTGCACACCCAAGTGCTACTAGTTACTGATTCCTTAGAAAGGCCTGGAAGTCCACAGCTGGATCTAGGGCACCATGGACACACAGGCTCTCAAAGTTATTTATTTTTGAGGGTTCCCCCCACAAGCATTTGCTCAAAGTAGGCAAAACTGTGTAAACAGGCACTGCCCTATTCCTACTCTGTGTACACCTGCAGATCTACACGTCTAAGGTCAATAGTTAGTAGTAGGGAAGGATGAAGGAGCAGCTCAGTGAGGTGAGTGCTGTGTAAGAAGAATGGACCCACGCCTCACTGTGGACTTTCTTTTTACAGCCTTGCTTCCTCTGTGCAAAACCTATTTCCCTAAACACCAGCATAAGGAGGTGCAGAAAGCCCTGATGCAAATACTAGATAAAATAAGTATTTCTGTAAACAAGAGCATCCAAGGACCGAGATCAGTATTAAGATCATCCACAGTTGTGACTGGGATGTCTGAGAGCCAGACGACAAAAACCTTCTGCAGCCTGTAACCTGGCATAGTGTGTGCCTTCCTCCATAAAGCTTCTTTCCCTGATTGTTCTGTTACAAAAATCATGGCTAATTTCTAAAAAAAGAAAAATTCCAAACAAAACAGCAAAAAAACAAACCCCAACCAAGCTTGGTTTCTCATAGTGCAACATCTATGGCACTAGAAGGCAAATCTTGCATGCCTCTTAGGATGAGGCAAGGCATGAGCCTGGACTATTTCAGTTGTAGCACACAACTACAGCACTGGATCAAAACTGTTTGTCAGAATTGCTGCTGTGAGTTAGGTGGGACAACTATCAGTCATCACTGCACAGCCCACAAGCTCTCATCTTAAAAGATTGGACAAATAAATGCTTCTGGATTGAAAAAGCATTAATAAAGGCCTACTTCAGCTGCAGAAGTATCTGTGTAGCAAGACTCTAAATGGAGGCAGAAATGTTCTTGCTAGCAGAGCTCTTGGCAGGATCAGAACCTCCCAGCAGAAGCAAAGGGAGAGAGGAAAACCTGCCTCCCTGTCCAGAGCTATTTGTTGCTCTACTAACTCAGTGTCAAAGCCCAGCTTCAACTGCTATTTTTAATTCTTGGTGCAAATAAGAACACCAAGGCAGTCACTGCTGTACAGACTCCTCCTTCCCTCAGATCTCAGGACATGTATTTTGAGGCTCTAATCACTAGGGTAGGTGGCATAAGTAGACAGGACTGCAGACCTGAATATTTTGTTTCAGGTAAAAGTGCACAGGGTAGGGAAGATCACATCCATAGAAGCTCCAAACAGGACAGAAGCCCTGGAATACCATAACAACAAGGCAGCTAAAAATGGCAATGAAAACAAGACGAGAATCAAGATCCAATATGTTAAGATCACTGACCAGGTGGGCATTAGCCATTAATTATTACAACAGAACAACTAAGGCATGCAAATCTTTTGGCCAACCCATTGGCATCCATGTTGTGCTTTTCTTTGACTTGCAGAAAGCAGTGGATGAAGATTTAAGGCTCAATCATATTTTTTTTTAAAAGAGAGCTGCTAATTGGTTGATATTTTACACTGTACATGTGTGTGAATACACATGTTGCGTGAGAGAAGACAAAAACCACCAGGACTAGCTCAAGTCATAAATTCATCCCACCAGAATGCAGATAAATATGGGGGTTCAACGTTTTTCAGCATTCAAGGCATTTGAACTGCTGTTTTACCACCAAATTATCTGCTTAAATTAATTTATAAAAAGGTGACAAGGTAGTGTTTAATATCATCAAGTCATTTGTGCTAAGACAGCTGCTTGTTGCATTTGTGTCTTCTGGTTTTGCTTTTCTGACTGCTTACTACAGTGTTTGGAACAGGAGATCTAAAAGAGAATTTCTGTCTCCATTAATACATTGGCTGGCAACTCCCATCCCAAAAGCAAAAGTAATATCAACAGAGGAGTATAAAAATATCGTAGTTAGAAGAAATACTTTCCAACAAACACACAAGCAGAAAAGATGATGACACACTATAGTCCTTTTCTGACCATCAATGCATGTAAAATATTATAAAACTAGTCATGGAAACAGAACTGAAGACTTGGGAGACCTTTAGAGACAAGCTGGAAACAGCAGGGCAGAGAAGTAAATTTAACAGCAACGGGCAGTGCTCCCTAACTATCATTTTCTCAACAGCAAATGATGTAAATAAAGAATGTACCTTATCTTACATCCCCATGCAGTACACTCAACTTTTGAGTGACCTGGCAAAGCAAAATTGGGCAAAATTCAGTTTGAGAATTTGCGTGTAGAACTCCCATTCAGTTATTAACTCGGCTAAATCTGAATTGCATAAAATATCGATGTGCCTTTAAAGTAATAATAGAATAAATACTTTACTATCATTGGTACATTCCTTTCTCAATCTAGGTATAAAATAACTTAATATATTTAATACTTAGATAAACAATTTTTAGATGCTTTGGCAGTCAAATTTTATATATTCTCTTATTTCTACAGAAGTACTTAGATATGGTTTTGGAAAAAAAATTATCTGGATACTACTTACAAGTATTATATGCTGTACAAAACAGCAGTCCAAATCATCACTGCAAACTGTAAAAGAAACAGTTAATGAAAGAGTATAAAACGGAATTAATGCATATTTGCTGGAAGATACCAAACATTCCTGGGAAGTAAGAAGATACCATCTGCACCATGAGTATTTCTTTTCTTGTCAATGTAGCCAGAGAAAGATTGCCAGTTATTTGAAGAGTACTTCACTTATTCCAGGTTATGCAACAACTGTGTATTCTACACATCACACATAAGCATTGTAAAGTTTCAAAACAGATTTGTTCCCTTAGGCAATGCTTGTTCATGATAATAAAAAATGGTAAAAAAAGTCTTCAATCATTTGTTTAGTCTGACTAAAAACATAATAACTGGTAGATTATGATAAGTGGGTAATTGGTGTTTCCTCATTCCAAAAAAAAGAGAAAAAAAAGCAAAAAGAGAAAAACTTAAAATGACCTTTAGACTGTTCACACTGAGAACTCTCTGGTTGGGCAACAGAGTGGAGCAATAAGAGTCCATAAGTAGAGACAGACACAAACCCAGCAGGAGACCATCTTAATCCAGAAGATAGACCAGGTTCCAGTGAAGAATTTTTCAATCTGAGCACTTTCATAACTGTTAAGGGGAAAAAAAAATATAATGACACAAAAGACTTTAACTAGTTAAACCAAGGATGAAGCAAGGGAGAGCAGCCCTTTATAGAGCAAGATCTTGCTCAAGAATTCCCAAGAAAGACTAGTAATGTCTCTTCAAACTTCTACCATAAGGATTGGAAACACCTACACAGCAGAACTTCCCCTTCACATCTTCCCTCTCAGCACAGAGAGATGTTAATTTGTTGACATTAAAGAAACACATTAAAGAAATACACTTACTGGAACCAATGAGTTACTGTCATCATCACATAGAGAGAAGCCAGGAAGAAAACAAAGTGGAAGTAGGCATAACTGTACACTGTGCCCTTCTTCTCATCATAAACCACAGTCTGGCCTCCCCTTTTCTCAACATGCTCTTCAGCATCAGCTGTAAGAGACAGGAACAAGAAAGTTTTGCAAATTTAATGAGAATTGAAAACAGCAGCTGGCTTCAACAGAACACAGCAAAGCATCAACAGTGTGATTTGGGAAAGTGTGACTGACACAGAGTAACACTTGAACTTTTTCTCATCCACAGGGCATGGGCCTAAACCCTGAGTGAAAAACTGGACTAAAACTGAAATTCTGCCTTGTAACAGCTTCCTGGTTTACTGAGTAGATTTTGTACCATTGAGAGCCCTTAGATTGATCTACCTGTGCAATATTTTTCCGGCAAGTCCAAGCTGATAAACCTGATTGTAGCAGGTCTGCAAATAGGACACTCCCTTCCTATCTCACTCCTCAACTGCAGTCCCTGCAGAGCTGCTGAGCCAAAAGTCCAGCAGCCAGTTACACTCACAGCCATGCCAAAAACAGAGATTACTCTTTGTATGTTGCAGGAATGAAATGTACTTTAAAGAATTATTAACTAGCCTAGTATTCCTAGTATTTTTGAAATGGTGTTGTGACATCTCTTGCTTCTCTCTGTAGTCTAACTTGGAGCACTTCATCTGCTTCAGTTTGCATTCAGTACTCTATTGAATGAGGGTACGAGCACCTCTCCATCCACAGCTGCGTCCTTATTCTCTGTGGCTTTGGTCCACAAGCCACAAATATGGTAAATTGTGCAGAGAAAACATAATTACCGTCTCCGTCAGGTACACAGCAAAAGCAGCAACGAGCTACCTGTGGAACAGACAACAGGAAGGGGGTAAGAACCTGTGCTACAGCAAAGCAGAACAGCTGGGGAAGGAAGGTCTGTTATGTCTAAACTACAGACACTAATTTAGAAAAGTCTGGTTTGCATTTTCAACCAGGACAAAATTTAAATTAGCATTTGCTTAGTAGCTCAGAACAGCAGTTTCCAAGCTTTGGAAAAACCTGCTCAGTAAATTTGAAGAAATGAACCAGTCTTTAAAAATTGCTCTACCCATTTTACATAACTGTAGGTCCAACACACAGATTCAAATAATTATGACAAAATGGTGGAAAAGCTACAATAAAGCACATTCATATTTAGAGGACTTATCTATTTAGAGATGTATACAAGTGCTTTTTAGGACATTTCATTTCTGTACGAAGATGAAAGTATAATGAACTTTTAAAGTTCATTATACTTTCATCTTCGTACAGAAATGAAATTTCACACTGGTACAGTTGTAATTTCCAACTCATGTATAATGAACTTTTAAAGTTCATTATACATGAGTTGGAAATTACAACTGTACCAGTGTGAAATACACCTACTTCTCTTAGCAAGATTTTGCTGAAGAGCCAGAATGAGCACAAAAAGAATTAATAAAAGCAGAAACCTGGTTTTACTATTTTATTTAAATTAAGATCTCCTTTTTTTTTAACCTGATGGAGAAAGAAAAGCTGAAATTTACACTTTCTGTGTTGAATGGTAATGTAAAAGGACAAAAGGCGCTGACCATGCAATAAACAAATATAAGAGTATTTCCTGCACCAGCACTTCCTGCAGTGCATCACAAGTATTATTTGTACTCACAGTATCCTTCTCTGGGATTTCTTTTGCTTGTGGTCTGATTAAGACAATGAACCCTGTTAGGAAAATTCACTTTCCTATTACATCAATCAGTCTTTATACCATGAAAGTGTGTTAACCTTGTTTACTCGTATTAGTTCACAGCATACTGTACAATGCAATGAGGCACTGGAATTTTACTGAAGACTTTGGTATTGTTCACACTTAAGTTAAACAAACTAAAGGACTGCCCAGCCCTGGAAATAAGGACATTGCTCTTGGAAACTTAGAGCTGTCCATGAAGGACAAAACACAGCCCTGGACAGCCAAGGTAAGGCCAGCATCCCATGGCCTCTAAAACACCTTTGAAACCATAGCAGCATCACAGATAAGTAGCTGTCTCAAGACTGACTTAAAGGATGTCTGGATCAACAGACGAGCAGTAAGACTGCTGCAGAAATATAGCTGCTTTGCAAAGTTTTATCAGGATTAGTAATGATGGTGTGGGTGCCAGTGATTAGTAAAATCATGCTGCACCTGAATGCCTGAAGGGTAGAAGACCCTTGTATAAAACCACATTGAATAAATATTTATGCTTTGCACTTCTAAACTTTATGTTTTAGTTTATCCCCTGTTGCAGGGACTGGTTGCATGCTTTCCCAGACAATAGGTCTTTAAAGTAAAATGTCCAGCAGAAACATCAAGTGGGAGGCTCACTGGGAGGTTCGCCCCATATATCCCTGATTACCTGTACTCAGTGGGTTCATAAACTCAGGAAAAGCCAAAAAGTTTATTCTTTCTCAAAAGACTGTCTGAGACTTTATGTAAACTCCTGATTCTCTACCTCTTTCTACTCTGGTTGTGCCAAGTCTCACCTGCAGTGCCAGCCTGCCTTATGCTGGGGCTGTACTCACATTCTGAAGCAAGCACAGGGGTTCCCTTCAACATTTTAACCAGTTGTAATGTAGTCCTGGTACAGACTGGAATTAGCAACGCTGGCCCACCAGCCCTAACCCCTAACACAGCTGCCTCCAGCAGAGTTGACAAACCCTCCCTGGGCTGGAGGCAATCACAGCGCAGCTGGTCGCTCTTCAGCAGTCCTTTCCTTATATTTACATTTAGTGGCTCTTCTACACTATTTAAAACCCAAAAATCCAGAACTAATCCAGTGGGCAAGTACTCTGGCTGACGAGATGGACCGTCCCAGTGAGGGGCCACATCCCAAATCCATGCCATGCCATAGGTCCCAGCCTTCCCACTGCTACTCAACAGGGCACAGAGCCATAGCTCTGGCAGAGCCTCCTACAGCTGGCAGAGGAGGAGCAGGGGCACAAAGGGTGGCTGTTTTCTCTGCAGTGCTCCCTGTCCTGTCCCTCAGCACGGCGTGGGAAGGCACAGGCCCCGCCAGGACCCGGCTAAGGCAGGCCAGGCCAGGTCTGTGCTCCGTGCCCAGCGGGCAGCAAGGGCTGGGCTGGCACTGGAGCCCTGTCCAGCCACAGCATCCTGCCACAGGGCAGCACCCCAGCACCCTGGCAGTCCCACACTGGAATGCCTCGTGATTCCCCACGCCCAGCTACTGCAAACACCAAAGGCCTCAGCAGATACCTCTGCGATTTTGAACTCTCACACTCTGATTAAAGACTTGTGAAATAGAAGCTAAAATTGCAGATGCAAGTAACAACAAGGCAGAGAGCTAGGGGTGGAGACTTATCTTCCAAACACACACATATATTTGAAGAGCATCACTAGCAAGCCTAAGCAAGGGGAAACTGTTACTTAGCAAAACCCCCCTGATTTCCCAGAGTTTCTGGGTGTACCTAGGACAAGGAAGTCAAAGTAACAGGTAGGTGGAACAAAGAAACTTGTAGAGCTGAAACAGGGACAAGAAATACAATCAGAGATTAAATTATAGGCAAAAAGAAAGGAACTACCTATGTATGGAAATAAAAATAAGAGATAAGAACTTGGGATCCTAGTTGCTATGAGAACAAAGGCAACCAGGACTGAAAATGTTCAAGAACTCCTCCACTTTTTCTTCTGGTAGCTTTCCAGCACACTTTTCCCTTAAATGACAGGACATGAGCTCATGTAGAACACAAGATTTACAGGAAGTCTGCAGGATGCTGAATAAACTTCAGAAAATAGAAAATAGTTTCAGAGCATAAAGGGACCTCCACGGGACCAACAAGACCTACAGAAAGGCCAATGTGGATAAATGTTCTGATGAGTCCATACCCAGAGGCACATAGCATACATGCTACCAAGAATAGCTTCTCTTTTCAGATGACTGGCCACACAAACAACAGCAATAAAAGCATGGGGAAAAGTCTACACAAAAAGCCTGTGTGAAGAAGCAAGAACTCACTTCAGTTTCAGCTGTCGCATATATTCCTCTCAGTGCCTCTGAGCTTGCACGTGTTGTTGAGGTCAAACTAGGAGGGAAAGAAGACAGTGTCAAAGCCCTGGGCATAACTACAGCCCCAACAGGGGAACTCTTCAACATCACAGCAAAAATAAATAGTCAACTCCCATGTCTCAGCCAAGCATTTGCCTGCATGCTATGATCAAGCACTAAGTATGTGAGAAGTTTGTCCTGCACTAGGTAGAAACCAGCCTGGCAGATGGCCACTGGCCAGCTCACACTGAATCATGAGCTTAAAAGTAGGTCACTCCAGAAAGGTGGTAAATTCACCATCTGACAGCAGCAAAATCTAAGTGCTCCAATTTGCAAGCCAGAAGAGATCTCCCCTGCTGTGCACAACCAGTGCATTTATACTCAGTTCACAGCCATCGCTTTGGCTCAGCATTTCTGTAAAGGCTTTGCCAGCAAGCTCACAGGTCTCTGGCAGCCAGTTTTCAAAAGTAAATTACCAGCAACTGTTGTCAGTGTACCAGTTCCTAGAAATTACTTTCTTGCATGACTGCAGTTATCTGTGGGGGAATCTTTTCTAATTTCTCCTGACAGAAAACACTTCTTGCCCTGTCCTGCTCTTTCAGGATGTGAAATGCAAACTTCCCATTACCCACAGGAAGGCCTTGGTGTACAGACTGAGCTTTGGCAAGCAATGCTTCAAAGCACACCCCCTGAAGGTATTCTTACCTCCCCAGCTACATGGTACAGTTCAGTGGTAGGCTACATTAATATTGTCTGTGTGCTAAAACACCTCCCTGATGCAGTGTAAGTGCCCTTCTAACATGAACTAGATCCATGATATCCATATTTATCTATTTTGTATCAGAACAAAATGGAACATGTGTATTTGATAAAGAGAAGAATAAGTCTCTTGTTTTCACTTCATAAAAATATGAAGGGGTTTCTGAATGTGAATTTTGAAGTGGACTGATTCAATAGCAGAACCTGCTCAAAAATCTCCAGCAGACAGGCAGTGCTGTCTCCTGGCAAGCTGCACAGCCAAAATAAATGACACACCACCTTTCAATCACTGGCAACTCCCTGTCCCGGAGCATAACTTAATTTATTGAAGTGAGCTGCAATAATATAAGATGAGCATCAAAGGTGAGCAGCACAGGGCTTTTTTTAGAGCAGATCAATGGTAAATCCTGATGTCAATACTGTGGCAATCATTTTTTCAAAGGACACCCTAAACCCTCTCAACAGTTTATTTGTTTTAAAGACCTTCAAGGACAGTCATAGCTTCTGTCAGGAGGCTACAAAAATTTCAGATAAATTTTTCAGGTGAATGTAACTGTATAGAGCTTTAGAGTTCAACAATGAGATTACTTGGGATCACGGAGAGGTGGAATTTCTTTCCCTCTGCCTCTACATAAATTGCTCTATTTGATTTTAATGAAATATATTTGTTTCAAAAGCTGTATTATGTTGTTACATTTTTAGCTAAAACATCTAAAATTCTGAAGCTGAGGAAAATACAAACCTTCCAGCTCAGCTTTATTCCACACTTCTCTGTGACTTTGCATGAGGCCTGCTATAAGCCTTCACTCTTTGGACCACAACATTGCTTTTACAGAAAGGTAACTGCACAAACTCCCAGACTTACCAAGAATATAAAATGCAGCCAAACAGAATCGTAGTACCCAAGCCAGTAACCAGGTTTTCATCTCTGTGCAGGCCTTGACTGAATTCAGGTACACAGATTGTGATATTCCTGTTGTTTTCATCCAGGACTTCACAAACAAACAAACACAAAAAAAACCAATTTGCAGAGCTCATTTCATTCCATTTTAAAGTAGTCTTCAGACTGAAGGCTTTAACTGAATTTTTATTATCTGACAGTGGATAGATAAATTTCAGATATTTCTGTCTAGTTCTTAGAAAGATCACAGAGAAAAAATGGGTAAATCTAGTCTAGCAGACTCTGTGTTTCAGACAAAACTAAAAATGCAACTTAGTAGGGTACTAAAATTTCCTGTCTGATCACAACAACAAACAAGGGAAAAAACAACTGTTTCTGACCTAAGAAAGAGGAAGTTGGAAGTCTGCCAACACTTCACCCAAGACTACAAAACTATGTAAGACCAAGACAGTACAGACCTCAGACCAAAAATCTCTTTGACAGCAAGGGTGCCTTGAGGACAACTATGAAATCCATACACAGTAAAAAAAGGTAGTTGGTAGTTGCCCTGTTCTCAGTCAAATCAATGTTAGCTAAGTTCATGGCAAACATGAGCAACAGGGCTGGGACCCCACAGTAAGTACCAGCCCCTCACACATTCTCTAGCACATGCCACTGCGAAAGTTGACAACCAAATGTGGAGTCCTTACCACACAGATAGGCAAAGAAGGAGCATCTCTGAGAGCAGATGACAACTGTGAAAATTCTCAGGCATGGAAAGACAAGGAGGTCTGAAAGTGTGCTTGATGCATACTCTAACCAATGCAATAACCACACTTGAAATATATACAAGAAGAATTAGAATATTCACTTAACTGCTGAAGACTTTGTCTGTGACAAGCATGAAGCATGAAGGCATATGATTTAATTCCACATATTACTTTCTTGACCTTCTTCTTTTTACACTGTGGACAGGCTTTTGAGTAACTCAGATGCCTTCTAAATTCAACTTTATATTAATTCAAAACATGGCTAAAGTTCCATAAGTAAATCTTACACCTAAATATTGTCTGGTTTACTTCCTAACTCTAGAATACTCCCATGTGTATATCTGTACCTACACAAGTATGACAGACTTTTTCCCCTACCTTTCCCCTTTCTTCTTGAGAGATCTCTGTATAAACTTTTCCTTCCTGCCATAGGACTTATTTTCCTCTAGCTATTGTTGTTTCAGCTACTGAACACTTAAAAGTTGGGCAATAATAACGAAAGAGTGTACTAACTCAAACCAGAAAAATCTTCTCTAAGCGAAAAAAATGCTTCCAGTGAAAACATAAGAATCTGACATTTATTTGGGTAAAGGAAAGTTTGAATTGAGGCGTAAAGCCTTGCTCTGGTTTTGCTGTGTCAAGAACTTAAAACTCTAGTGAGTTCCATACTCCTGAACTGCAATACTAGTGGCTGAAAGGCAAGGGGAGTTCAAGAGCTCTGCTGAAGAACAGCACCATCTCAGCTGCAACATAACTCTGACACACAACTCCAAGTCCTTTCTTTGAATATTTCCTCTCAAAACAAAATACAAGTGGTGTTCAATTTTTTGCTTCATTAGGAGTCCAGGCCTACCCAGCAGACTAATTCTAGGAGGAAAAAGTGTCATATTAGTATCCACTTTGTTGGCCAGCACATGCTAACTGGACCTTGTAAACTTTTGGATGGAGCTGATCCTCCAGCTCCTTCTAGAGGAACCCAAGAGCCATTTGTTCCAACCCTCTCCTATCATGTGACCTAAGACATCATGTGTTTTGTCATACTCAGTATTAAGACAACGTGTACTTGTCACAGGAGGAATCGACTACAAGACTTTGTGAAATTTGTTCACAGGAAATGGTGCAACAGATGCAACTCATCCAAGGTAAGTGAAGTGCTCCTAGACCAAAGCATTTAACACCCAGGGAGAGTGCCAATTGCACAGTCTCTTGGCTGCACAGATTTATTGGTACCATTTGCAATTTTTTCTGTGAAGACCAAACCCAGCACTTCTGTATCCCTGAGTCTGTTAGTCCAGGTTTGCTAAATTCTTGCTTTTACTACACAACATGTTTAAAAGCATTTACATTGTGAAAAATGCATATTTTATGATTGGCATTTTGCAATCATTAAAACAAATATTATATGTGTTATGTTAAAAGGTATGCTGTATTAATTTTCTTAGGCTATAGCATAATGTTAAAATAGAAACTTTGCTATGTAAGATACTTTTTTGAAAGAGATGAATGAGGTACTCCCACTGAGATAGCAGCCACAGGACACCTAAATCTTTCAGAAAAAATAATTTATTGCTCTCTTATCAGAAGGAAACTAACATCTTCCCGTCTCATTCAGCCCTGAAGAGTCAGGATTAAGAGGAAGAAGTTGACATTGACCAGACAGAATCCTGTGTTTGAATGGAATTTATGCATCATGTATGAGGTGTATGAATACGCAACAGGATATTGTTTTCAAGGGTTAATCCTCTGTTAACTTGTGTCCTTCTTCGGGCTTATTCTGCCCAGAAAAAGATACCCAGACCATTCATAACTCTTTGTTCTTATTGTCTCATAATGTCGTAATCCTAATTGTCCAAATTTTTATTACTCCAACTTTATTACTATTTTTATAACAATTTTATTACTATTAAACTTTTAAAATTTTAAAAACAAGTGACTGGCATTTTTCACATACATGAAGCATTAGATAACTTACTTGTTTCTGGTGGTTTGCTGGATAGTGCTGAGAAAGTGAGGTACATGACATAGCAGCTGATGACTCCTGACTGCAGCAAGCCAGAATGGGGCTGGCCTTTACAAGAGTGAGGAAAATTAGTTATTTTTGTAGTCACTTTTGCAAACTGAAAAATAAATTTATATCTTTTAAAGAACAGCACACCAGTACTTTTTTTTTCACTTTAAGCAGTTAGTAAGTGTTTGAGGCAGTTAAGATACAGTTCCACTGTCCAATAAAGAGAAAAAAGTCTATCCCTTAGTTCTATGGGCTGTTTTAGGAAAGCATTAGTGATTCCTGTGTAAGAACCACCTCTGTGCTTTTGCAAAACAGAGCTGCTTTTCAAATGCTGCCACAATAATTTTATTTGCCTGTAAAATCTCTGTTGGAGTCACACTACTATTTTCAGCCCAATGTGTGCAAAATACTAACAGCAGACAAAGTATAAAATACTCCTGGTAACTCCACCAGGCCCAAACTTTACAAACAATAAATCCCAAGAATTCAAACGTAAATAGTAAAAGAGTAGTGAGTATGAGAGCTATCACAGCCAGACCTAGGTAAGTTTCACAACACAGTGGCAGCCATCAGCAGGTGGGTGTTCTCTACACTGTGTGCCTGATGGCACACCCAGAACGTCTCACACCTCTGCAGTTTCAGCAGTCAAGCTGACAAGGAGAAACCTAGCACAAGGCAGATAAAGAGTCAAGAGCAGCGCCAGCTCTGAGCTACCAGCAGACTTTGTGCCCAGACATGGCTGATGGCACACAAGTGGGGCAGCACCAAAGCCCAGGAGGAGAGCAGGCCCGGGGACTCACGGTTCTGGACGCAGGGCGAAATGGCCACCAGGGACACCAGGAGGCACAGGCCGCCGTTCACCCCGATCAGCACCTTGTTGTGCAGGCAGCCCTCCGGGCGCGTGTAGAACAGAGCCATGAGCACCAGGGCTGCCACGGCAATGGAGTACAGCGTGAGAGTCACCAGGGCAAGCAGGCCGTTCCACACCTGCTTGTGGTTTGCCCCGGCAGTCCTGCGGAGAGAGAGACAAGCATCCTATCTCTGTCTTCCCTTGCCCAGAACATAAAATTCTAACAGCTGAAGAGTTCATATCCTCAAAGACAAAAGACAGTGTTTCCTTTCCCAAAGCACGCCTGCGTCACTACACCAGCACAGATTCTTGCAAGGTTTCTACCCATGAAATAGAGGGAAACAATCCTTAGCATCCGTGTTTATCTTCTGTACTATCACAATCAGCTCCTTCTGATTATAATTTTAGCCCAGTAATTATAATAATTATAGCCCAGTGCTGACTCCCAGAACTCCCAGGAGTTCTCTGGGATCAGCCCATCAGCACGTCTCAGCTCAATATATCAGGGACTTCCTCAGCACCAACTCCAAGTACCCCAGGCTGGGCTAGCGAGTGGTGCTCTCCACACAATGAAACCAGAGGTTTATTGCTCATGGCATAGCCTCTCCTCTGCTCCTTGTACTACCTTGGAAGTTTTACTACTCTTTCACTCAAAAAGCCTCCTCTCTGTTTGAGTCTAACCAACGGACTCCCTCAGCTGAAGAATGGTTCATCTTGTTTTCCTTTCTTCACCTTCTAAACATCTCTTACAAAGCCCACCCAGGTTTAAAAGGAGCAACTAAAACAGCTGTTCTGAAAGAATGGGCTGTTTTGTAGATGGAAAGTCTTTTCACTGGGGTTTTTTTCCTGTGGTTTTGTGGAAACAGGATTCATTTTAAAAGACTATCTAATGTAAAGAGAGCTAAAGTTAAAAGCTGGTGCAGGAATTCTTTCATCCACAAAACACCAGCTACAGTAATTAGCACTAAAAATATCTGTGGTATAAGGAGTTCTCACCTCTTCCTCCCTGAAACAGGAATTTATCAAAGACGAAGGATTGCTAAAACTCTTTCTTAGCAGGTATTTTAATGAGAACAAGAAAGAGCTGCAAGAGTTTATAGAGGAGGAAATGTGAGACAGAAAGGGTGGAGGTGGAGGCAGAAGAATACATGTGAGAAGAAAACTTAAATATTTTAATTTGATGTGAGGCAAAGGGCTAGGACAGTAATAGAAAATATACTTGAACCAAAAATGAAGTCAATGCCCAAATATTGTATATCCAGGTTGATAATGGAATCTTGCCTATTTATATGACAAGAAAGAAGGTGAACACAAATTAGCAGTCTTCATTTGAGAAAGAAAATTGACGTGCATTAAGCTGACATAGACAAAGCAGGATTTCTCAGTTCACAACTTTGCACATGGTTTCACTATTACATTTTTGCAACTCCAGTTTTATTCTCTTGCACCACTCCACTTAGCAGATGTATTTTCATATAAAATATATAATAACTTTAAAGTAAGAAATTTTTGCATCCAGACACACTACTACTTAACAGAAGACAAGCAGTTCAGGTAAGAATAAACCAGCAGAGTAGAAGTGAGCAATAAGGAAACATTTCTGTTGGGCAAGGAGAAGGTAGATGAATAAATTATGAACAGGTCTGATTCAAGTGTCTGCTTTCAAAAATTACATCCAAGACACAACTACATTCTTCGTTACGAGAAAAATATTGGTCAGGAGTCCATCAGAATTTTAGGGAAATAACTGCTTTCCCAACACATACCAATTTTTATTCCACTTGTGTGCGAACTCAACCAGCAGGATGAGCTGAATGGCAATGAAAAGGAACCCTCCTGTTGCTCCCACATAGCGCCAGGCTGCAAGGCAGAGAGGCAGAAAATAGGTCAAACACCCTTCCCTTGAGAGAAAATGGATTTATTGTCTATGCGGTGAAGCTGTTAATGTGGTTGAATATCTCAAGCTTAACAAATGTAGCAGGAGATTTCAGATGAAAGGCCAGCTCAGTTAACTCAAGATTAGCTCCCTTATGAATTCAGCTTGCAACCCGCTACATTTTCAATATAATCATGTCAGGACAGCTACTGGGTTTCCCTAACCTAGAAAATTTTGTGGAACCTATGAGTTACTACGTTAAGACAGAAAATACTGAAACCTTTATTTGTGACTCACAGAAAGGAGGTGGTGTGAAGGCTTTCCACAGGAATCTAAACCCTGAAATTGAAGGTACTGGAACCCAGTCTTTACTAAAACCGGCAATTTCTTCTCCTCCAGATTCCAGTACCACAGAAAAACAAAGGTGGGGTTTATCTATTCACAAATGCTGTTCCGAGCCACTCCCAAGGAACACTTAGTATTCACTGACTGGTTTTAGGACAGGTTATTTGGGTACTTAACTGTTGACCTATATATACTGCATTTGGGCAGCTGCTTGGATGCTTTAGACAACAGATTTCTTACATGCAACATCAGAATACCTATTTTAATTTTTAGCTGTATATACAGCTTGTGCTGCTCTGCAGTACACAGCCTACAAATTACTCCAGGTGTGCAACTGATTTCAATGAAGAAAAGACCAAGGAAGTGCATTAGCAATATTCAGCCATATCCTTCCATTGTGCTTTCCTTTTGAAAAAAGCCTGTGTAAGTTAAGTGGAAGGATGGAACAGTCAGGGCTCATTTCCATTAACAGTTGATGTAGAGATTTTTATTTTCTTACTCTATCATAAGCTCATTATTTAAAAACAAGCAAGAATGTCATTGTCTGGTTTGCTAAACATATTGCATGCACTTGACAAGCTTCTTCAAACATACAAAACAAAAAACAAGATGAAGTTATTCTGTAAAAAAGTACATAAAAACCGGCAGGGCACAAAGTGGCATGTGTATTAGGGAAAGGGAGAGTAGGAAAGGTCAGATCACCAATGGAGTGAATAATTAAACAGACTCTCCTGATCTCCCTCGGCCACGGTATACTGCAGACATTTATGGATCAATCAAAATTAAGATCAGCATAGCCAGGGTGGATTTAGCACTACAACCCACAGAAACCTACTGCTTGCACATAATCTTCCTCCTCCATGATTAACAAACTGCTTGGGAAACATGGCAAGAGATTTTATTTTTCAAGAAAAAAAGAAGCAGTTGGGAGAATGACCCTCTCCCTCTAAAAAAAAAACCTAAACAAAACCAAGCAACCAAAAGACAGTGTAAGTTTCTTGAAAGGAGGGGAGAAAATCCCACAAACATATCATACCCAAACCATCTGCAAATTTCAAATTCAGGGGCAGACTAGAGGTCAGTTTAGCAGCAGTTGCAGAATACAGCTTTGGAGTGAAAAGTCATGAGCTAGTTTGGGAAAGAAAGCTTGTAGTGCTGTATCTCCAGACTACATTAGACTGCTGTTGAGAATCAGCACAGAAAAATTCTGTTTCTCCTCTTCTGCAAACACATCAGTTCCTGAAGATGTTTCACCATGACAAGGGTCACTTGCAAAGACGACAGGCAGTCTCACCTGCTCACGGGTACAAGGCATAGCACTACATCTACATCTAATCCAAACAGAATGGGTCCTAAGGACAAACACATACAGCCAGGCCACAGCTTCAGAGAGGACATGGAAGAGAGCCTCCAACTGAGCCAGGGCCAAACAAACAGACAGCAAAAGCAAGAAGCTGAATTATAACTGTCAGTGGTTTACTTGTAGTGGTTTTTACTTTAGTTTCCCAGAGTACTGTGCTCATAGTCTGCCTGCCCACTCGATTCTCTTCCTCATGTTTCTCCTCCCTCCTGCCCTTTTAAACATCCTGGCTAGAGCAGATGGGCGTTGAGAACAAGGTAACCAAGCAAGTCTTTGTGGAAGCAAGCAGCATACACACCTGCTCCTTTGCTCTACTGATCCCATCCCATTCCCCATCACCTGTTCAGACCCAGCAGCTCAAGTGCTTACAAGGACCTGCAAGATGTACTTACTGCAAATGGAGGAGAACAAACTCCTCTTGGTATCACCAGGATTTTTGCTCCTAGCCCACAAGATTTCTGTGATAAACTCCCCTCCCAGCTGGTACTTCAGTACTGGGCTAGCACCAGCATGCCTGTGCCCTGCCAGCATTCCTTCCAAAACTGGAAATGCTTCTGATATGGCATCCTCAGCAGAGCACATGTACCAGGGCCCAAGAACTCTAATTTTACTTTACTGCATGTACACCCCCAACCTGAAAACTAACAACATCCCAAATTCTTTTGGGGCACTGCAAGTTTGCAGTGCCCAGCAGTGCCCAGCAGGTTACTGTGCCTCCTGGAGCACTGGCATCTCTCCACTGTGCAGCCTCACTGCTGCACTATGCCAGAGCTACCCTGCACAAGCCAAACTAATAAGCAGCTCTGTGCTCTTGAGTGAACAACTCCTTCTGCACCATTATAGTTGCATATTTCTTAAAGAACTGGCAAGAATTCCTGAAGAATTGCTGCAGTGGTATCATTACCTACCACTTTGGCCTGCTCTTGGTCAGAAAAAAAACATGCTGCTCCCTGCACATTCACATGAAGACCATGTAGTTTGCACATACAGCGCTCCCCCCAAACACTGGTTTTGCATCTGGCCTGTAAAGGCTTTACTTGAAGAAACAAGGCAATATTCATGTTGATCAGACTTCTCAGATTTCTAACCAGTCACAAGATAGTAGAGAATGAACCAGCATAACAAAAATAAGAGGACATACCATTGAGGAAAGTGTCCTGATCAGGAATGAAGAAGGCTCCTGAGCACATTGCTGCCAGAATTATAAGTTTGATAAGCCAGAATCTGTATGAGAGAAAAAAACCATCTGGTTGTAATAGGAATTAGAGATTTTCAGCTTTAGTACCTCAAGAAATCTTTATTTAAAGAGTAACGAGGAAAAAAAACCATCCTTTGATGACTGATTACCACTTTACTTAGTTTTCACTTGACCACATTATTTCTAAAAATAAGAGCAAAGTGAAGATTTTTGATTTGTGGGTTTTTTTTCTGCCTAGTAATACATCTAAGTAGAAAGTTTGCGGCACAAATTTGTGAAGAGATGTTAAAATTAGAGTGGAGATGTTAAAATGTTAGATGTTAAAATTAGGCAATCAAATAAAAAACTCACCCATTATGAATGTATGCTCGGCAACTTTTGCTGTTGTTAATTTTGATGGTGAACAAGAAGAATAAAAAGAAGAAACAGGCCATTCCAAAACAGACTTTGTACACTGCAGAGTATCCCACCAGCTTCTCACACATCTCACCCGCCTGAATACCCTTGCACATCTGCTTGTAGAAGGGAATCTGAAAAGCAGAACACATTATATATAAACTGTTAGAAAGGACACAAAGCACACATAAGCATGTCTATGTCTGGGCACCACTGACTTTTCACTGGCTTCATTTAATACCTTTGACTTTTGACATCCCTTCAGCCTGGATTTCAGGGTTCAGGGGATATAATAAAATCCGAAACATAAGGGACTGAACTCTTCCAGAGCCTTCTCTCAATTCTTTACAGATCCCTTGGGGTACAAGTCCACTTTCCTTCAGCTCTCCTGGTTCATGCCATTACTGCTTATTCCCTCACCCTAGGGACCTTCTCCCTTCTTCCCACGCTGTACAGCAAGAGACTCTGATTGCTTCAGTAATTCAGCTTACGTGAGACACACCAGGGGCTTGTGCTGCCCTGGCTGCAAAGGCAGACTGAAACACACCCAAGTGTCACAGGGGCAGCAGCCACCCTCCTCTCCATCACTGCTTCTGACAGGGAGCTGTGCCAGATGACCCGATTTTGTTTTAAATTAACAGGAAGATGGAATATTCCTGCCTCTCTTGACTCATTAAATATTTGCTTTTGAGGCCTTTCCCCGCAAAGGGGAAAACAAACAGCTGCACATTGTGGCTTCAGTTGCACCACAGGAATATGATGCTGGGTGCTCAGAAAAACAGGTCTTGTGGCCAGGACCCACTGCTGTGAGGCACCTCTGTGTAGACATGGGCTCCTCACAGCCAGAGAACCATTCAGCTGCACAGAAACATAGGAATTTAATTAGAAAACCACTATCCATTTCAAAGAAAAAAAGGGCCTCTCTGTGTGCTTACAGCCTTCAGCTAAGGCTGGTAAGACCAGTTGAACAGCATTATTAAACCCTCCGGAGTTGACTGCTGCTATCCATGCAGGTGACTGGAGGATAGAGAAGCCAATGTGCAGCAGGACACAGCATGCACAAATCAACAGCTATGGCAAAGGAAACCCCTTTATTCAGCAAGCAGGTCAGTACACAAAGCCATGACAATGAAAGAATAACAGGGTCTGCAGGCTAGCCATCAGACAGCATTCCCAGCTGGGTAGAAAGTCCTTGAGATTCAGGAAACAAGTGATAAACAAGTAAACTGCCAGCTTCCAGCACCAGGCTCTGAAAGCCTACCTCTCTCAGCAGGGCATGCAACTCCAATCCATGTTCCAGGACTCCAAACCAGTCAGGGGCTCAACAACCCTCCTAGCAGTTTCTCAAAAAGAGGAGCTCACTGCAGCACTTGTGGCTGAGCTGAGGATAGCAGACCTAACTACAATTTGGAACTGATTTTTTGGTGAGCTAGAACCAGACGAGGAGACGAAAACTGCTGTTTCATCACCAACAGCACAGCTCTGTGGTGTTACAAGAAGGGACTCAAGCTGGGCCACTCCAAGCTGCTCCTTCAGCAGTAACTCAGAGATTAGCAGCCTCTGCATAAAGAAGCTGGACATTAAAGTAGCTGTGGCTAACCTGCATCCAAGAGCACGTTAGCTTTTTTTGAAAGCTCCTGAGAAATTGTCTGGAGCATCAGCAACACTTTTCCCAGGTCTTGGAAAGCAATGAAATGTCTGACTGGGAAAATATGCCAGCATCCAAAATGAGCAAATGGATTGAATGGAATAATTATGAGAGCTCTCAAAGCTACAGTGATGCCAGGGCAAGCCAAGGGGTCACAACAATGCCAGGGAAAGCAACTGGGCTATCAATTAATGCTTTCCTGTTCTTTGCTTATAATAACCATCAACCAGGAAAGGTTAGAAAACAGCATAATATTGAACTAAAAATATTTCTGGGAAAATTACCTATTTGTTTGACATCCATGATAGTACTCACCAAGGAGACAGATTTTTACAAGATCTGTTCACTTTACTTACAAGACTTTCAGAACAAAACACAACAAAACAAAAATATCACAGAACCTGATTAACTGACTAGCTAATCAGAAACAGATCTATGGGTAGCCATAAATAGGCACCTTCTTTAATTGCATAGGTTTCTACAGAAATCTTGATGGGATTTTTGAACCTATACATTCTTTCCTCCTGTAAGTATTAACTTCATTACAGGTCTGGCTGAGAGAAAATGGATGGATTCACAAGAACAATAGCTCAGTTTGCCCTACATAAGCAACAAAGAGTTTAGCCACCATGTAGTATTCACCACACTAAGCAGTAAAAAGTGATGGCCACAGAAACAGTCCCATGAGACTGAATGGTCTTTTAGGAGACCCATGGTCCTGAAGGAACAAAACAAGAATAAAACCAAACTCTTGGAGACCTTAACAGGTGCAACACACAAGCACAGTGCTGGGAGCAACAGGACTGGCGCAATAAAAACAGTATGTTTTTGTGAAAGGATGGTCTATTGCTGGGAACAATGTATCAAGGCTTATGTGACTTCAATGATAGACAAAAAAGACTAAAGTTTCTTTTCAATCTATATCTCTGAAACATGTTCAGCTGCTGAGAAGGCTGCCCACCCATGTGCTTTACCATGCTGGGTATTTTCGACAGCCATTAAGTCACATATTTGTAATTTGCCAAGATACAGTGAAATAGCTACTTTTGTACCTTTAAAAGCAGCAGTAGTTAAACTCTTTGGCCTCGGAGCAGAGGACAAAGCATTCTTGTTGCAGAAACTCAGTATCCGCTCCAATAACATGAACGCCTCAGCTGCTGTGCAAGCAATGATGTTATCACAGCAAAGCTGGCCATCTTCCAGCACGCACTGCAGCCCTCAGAGGTGATCAACATCTGAGCAGCATCTACAGAAACACGATGTCCTGAACTTGCTCTCCTCTCAGAGCAAGCTGCAAGCACACAGAACCACCGTGGTGCCTGGCCAGCCCCAGATGGGGTCTGTCAGCACCTGAATGTGCGAGTGCAGGAGTGTGGCAAAGCACATCCCAGGGGAACAGCAAGGGAGAAATGTGCAGAAACAGCCCTGGAGGACCCTGCTTCCACCTGGATGTCCTCTTCCAAGGAGGGAGAATATGGCAGGCAAACTTCGTTAAGGATGCATGAGTGAAAATCTATGTAGGTGGGAAAAAGGGCAAAAATCCCCACGTAAAATCACCTGTCCTGAGCAGCTGAGAAATTAAATAAAAAACCAAGAAATAATCAGATCAGAACACATCATCATGAATCTATGGCTAAATTCTTATCAGAAATATGCAAAGGGCATCTGCACTCAGAACCCTTATTTTTGGTAGCATATTTGGTGTTTAACATGCAATAATGCAGCTAAGAGCCAAGACATAAACCTAGCAGGGGAAATAAGCCTGAAAGTATGTTTTGCTGGAACATGTGACGACCTTGTACTGAAATGCTTTCACACAACTAAACTGAGGGTTACTGGTGTTCATTTTCCTGAAAATGTATTTCTTATTTTTCTTTTCATTAACTAAGTAGGACATGGATATTTTTAGACTGAAACCATTAGTTTTGAAAGAGCTTTAACATTAAAAATTTAAATTTTAAAAAAACTAAACATTTTTTTGAGAGACCAAAACAATTCTTTCCCTTTTCTTCTCTAAATTATCATTTCCAAGCCTGTAAAATGGAATTTTTTGCTTCAACAGAACACATGTGAGTAAAGCTGTATCTGTTTTTTTAAAAAACAGCGTAACAGGAAAAAAGAAATAATATATGGATCAAGGTATAGAAGCACAATATGCAGTGTAATTCCATATTGGTCTTTTCTGTATTTCTGTCCCTGTCACTGGGCTCACATGTCTTGATTGGTGAATACCCAGTCTTTTGCCTTGATATGCAAAATTGCTATTGCAAAATCTATTTTACATTTTACTATCTGAAATTTTTCTGCAAATAACCACCAACTTCTTCCCCGTTCCTCCACTGCCTCTTGCTTCTTTCCCCAGAGGTCTACTACTGTATACTTGGGAACGTACAGCAAAACAACCAAAGAGAAAAAAACACCTCTCACTGACAAACGAGAGATTCCTTCCATGTAAGATCAGCATGAGTATTTGAACTAGTAAAGGAGACACATGGTTCCTTGCCAAGATTACAGCTCCAAAAAGGACTGCACTACAATTTGAGATTTGACATTCTTTACCTAAATACAATTAACAAAAAATCTGATTAAAATTAATCAAAATCTGTTTTCTCTCAAAAAAAAAAAAAAAAAAAAAAGGAAAAAAAAAAAGAAAAAAAAAAGAAAAATAAAAAGGAAAAAAAGAGAGGGTGAGGTCCCAAAAGTATCATGCAAAGCATTTGCTTACAGTCTGGCTTCAGGAGCTGGGAGTGTTCCATGACCCGGCCAAAAGCAAAGGAATCAGTAAGTGCATAGCACTTCAAAACACAGCTCATCACTGAGAAGCTGAGACTGGTTAGTCTGGATAAGTATTTCCAAGGTGCACTCTATCAAAACTGTGCTGAATTAGCATCAGGGGTCTTTGAACTCTTAACAGCCCTGAACATAATTATTAAATTAGAAAGCAGATAAAGAAAGCCTACTTTCAGATGGTCCATTTCCCATTCAAAAACATCAAATGCTCTAAACTAAGACAGTGATTATCCTTCCACTTCAAGCTAACAGCTACCCTTTGTGTCATTTCTTCCCACACTGAGCTTTCAGGACTATGAACTGGAAAAGAAATTTGGCAATACTGAAAAGCATGTTGTTGAAGGCTTCTTGAATCACTTCTCTGTTGGATAAAGAGTATTTTTTGTTAGGGATACAAGCTGCATTAAAACCACACTACTGATGGAAAAGAACTTTATGAAATTTGGATATAAGCACATAATTTGTCTCCCACACACTTAAGTTCCTTGGGTTATTCACTTTATTGCCAAGCTAAGCATCTAGTAAGTCAAAGCAATTCCTGGCAAGCGATTTCAGCACACACATGTTGAGCAGTTTTTAAGTCACAGCTTACAGGCAAGCATCACATCTGTCCTGGGTGCTCCTACGGGGTGGTCATCAACTTCTGGTGGCCTGGGGTAAAATGGGGCACTAGGATAACTCATGCAAAGTGCTATTAAATGAAAGAAAATTAGGACAGAACATACAAAGAAGGTACAATTGGAAGACAGAAGGGTCACAGGCAGCAGAGCACAGAAGCCCCCAGTCAGCCTGCTGTAAACCCACAGGTTCATCTGTGTTGCAGGAAGGGGTGCTGCCACCAGCTCCTTCATCTGGGATGCTCTGGCTGTTTCAGGGACAACCAAAAGTCAAGTGCAGAACGTAACCAGGGCATCAGCTTGTTCAGCAATTGGTTCAGTGAGGAAAGAGGCCTCACTGTGCAATCTCACTCCCTTGGGAAAGGGGCACCAAACAACAAGATGCTCACACTGATGGAAGCCTTCTGAGCCTCCAGGACAAGCACATACACAACCCCCAGAGCAGGCCCAATGATGCATTTGATGCATCTTAATTTTTAAGAATTAAGCAATGCAGTCCTTGTTCTCTCTAGTTAAAAGCAGAGTTTTATTATTGTAGTTTGTGAGAGAGAGGATTTGTGCTACTTGGGTGGCTTATGAAGCCAAACCAAATATATGGTACAACAGGACCAGTGTGTGAGCACAAGCAGGCTGGTGAGCATTGAGCTTAGGAAAGTTTTATTAAGACTCTGAAAGAAACTTGAGTTTTAAAGTCTAGCTTCAGCCACAGCTCCTTTCATGCTTTTGAAGCTCTCTAATTAAAAAGACAATTAGAGATGAACAGTATTTGCTGTGGTTAGAGGCCATGTGAACACAATGACTCAACACACACTGAAGAAAACCCCTTGTAGAGGCTCTGCAGCATTGTGCTTTGCAGTAGTCTGTCACACCAGGAAGGCAGAATTAAAATTGCAACACTTGAAGAATTATTTTCTAATTTGCTGCTTCTGCTGCTAAACAAGCTGCCAGAGACAAAAATCAAGGTTAGACTAAACTGATTTGTTCTACTAAAACAAGTTCCCCAATACTTTCCCCTCCTGCGACAGTGCCTGCACAGCAAACCTGGGGTGGGTTCACTGCAGCAGATTTCTGCACTTGAGAGGAAGGACGCTAGGCCTTGGCTCTTCCTGTTGTGAAACACACTCAGTGGGTGACAGGAAGATGTGAGCATGGAAAAATCAAGAGATTGGGCATGGAAAATCATCCCATCTGTGTTCTGAAGTGGATGGCTGGAGGAAATTGACCGCCTGAGGGAGCACCCCTGTACACAAAGAGCTGTGGAAGGAGTCCCGTTTTCATCCAGGGGCAGCAGTGACCCCATCCCTGCTACTTACGTGAGTTTTCATTTCGTTAGCTACTGTTGTGGACATCATGACACAGCAGATGATGGTCACCAGGATGAAGTAAAGCGCGTACATGAAGCGGGTGCTGGTTGACTGCTTTATCTTGGGGCAGCACTTGCAGCACAAGGAACAAGCAGCAGTACCGCAGCAGCAGGCCAGCTGAAAAGTAAGGCAAAAAACACAAGTCAAAAGTCCACCCAAACCCTCCATCTTAAGGTTTCTTGCAAAAGTTAGACAGCTGGGAGAGTTCCTGTAAAACTCCAGAATTTCTCAAGTCCTCTTCTCTCAGCTGAGAAGCATTTAAGTGGAAGCAGTCTGTCTTGATTATGAAAACTCACTAGTCTGAAGTACATCAGTGTCTAGCTTTTCCAGATTTGCTATGGATGAGAGACAGATTTCCCTGTGTATTTCAGTTTTGTACCAGCAATTGAGGGTCCACCAAGATAAAAATCCACAAAACACAGCAAAACCCATGTAAATATTTTATTCAACAAGGATAAAGGTACAGAATAAATCCTGAAAGGGATCTAGATTGAGGTTCATTATTTTCTTGCTGTCAAGAGTATCACTGACTTTCAAAGAACCTGGATTCACCTTCCCTGCCTTCTACTTTTAGAAAAGCCATATATAAAACACAAAGGCAAGCCTTACTTATATACATAAGGCAGCACTGTCCATGGCAAGGCCCTTCTTTGCAATTGGCAGCAGCTCCATATGGCTCCTGTGTGTGCTTAACCCACCAACCATGACCACAGGAGAGATTTTTGGACATCAGCAGGCAGCCAGGAGCAGGGAGCCGCCCTCCCAGGTCTCATTGCTGCCAACCCAGAGTAACCTCACCCTGCTACATTCCCATTTTCCAGGCACTCCCTGAGGCTAGGTATGGTGAGCTGCCAGAGCACAGCACTCCAGCACACCAAGGCTGCTTCTTACTGGTGTTTCCTCGCTTTTGGAGGGGCCACGGGAACATTCAGAGAACCTTCTGCTTTCTGCAAGCAGGTGTACAAGGTGGATGCTTGCCAAAAGACTGAAAATTCACAAACACCACATTTGAGCAGTCCGGGCAAACTTCATTGGTTGTATGAGTCTTCAGGCACCCAAGCATCATGCACTGTTTTCCTCTCAGGACACTTTCTCTTCCAGCATCAAGGACTTGTCTGATGAAGGGAGGGGGCTTCATGTGTGTTGTCACACAACTATATCTAACTCCACAGAATATCACAACCAGATTGGTTGTTCAAAGAGCCTCAAATCATTCAGAAGAAGTCTCTTGAAAAGACTCCAGTTTGTCACTTCCTTGCTATGACTATCTCTGCAACATTCAAGGTCATACTTCCTGCCTCCAGCCCCCAGGAAGGGGGTGGCAGACAGGCCCTTCCCTTTCTCAGCAGCAGCTCTTCAGCTGCAGAAGACATAAAATGGGCACAGTCCAACCCAGCCCCCATGCTGCTCTTCTCTCCCTTCACTGGATCTCATGCCAGAGGAGACAGGGCCTCAAAGCATGCAGCTGCTAAAACTGCTGCTACTGCAGAACAGAAATCCTGCCCAAAACACAGAGCTCCAGATATGGGGAATAAACAGAATGGGTTCATGCTGGCACCTAAGCTGGAAATTAAAAATACTATGTGCAATAGCACATCATGCAAGTAATACTTTCAAAATAGAAGGCTCTAGTGGCTGAATGGCAATTCTGTTTTTATAGGTAGTGAAATTACATTGCCTTTTAGAGCATCAACACAGGTCCAGGATATAAGGAAGCTACAGCAAGTTACTGACTCAGCAAACAAATGCGGTAACATTTCAAAACAAATGCACACCAGAAATGTGTAATTTGCACACTTCAGAATTTCAACAGCAACAATAAAAAAGTAATAGTTTGTTTTTTTTTTTTTAAATAGGTCCTTTTAACATGAAAGGATTTGGTATCAGCCCAATCCAAAGCATCCACAAGGAACTTGAACTGCTTGCCTTAGCATAACAACTACAGTATGGAAGTAAAAAGGTATGCAGCTTTGGCATTTGTAAGGAGAAAAACATTTTCCTACACCAGGTGCTAGAGAGCTCTGCCAGTAAAACCTCATCTACATCCAGCAACGTCTGCTATTCTACTCCTGGGTCACTGCAGCTGCTACTTAAAGCAACAAATGCTTAAACAGAATATGTAAGTCATTTATGTACTTTTCCACATTACTTAGACCTTAATGATAGTTTCTAATACTGAGCACGTACCCTAAAAATAGGAAATATTTGTGAAAAATACCACTATTTCCATCTTGTTCCACATGCACCTCTTCAAGCACTCTGAAAAGCCAGGGACGCCATAGAAAGTTGGTTAGACTATTCAGCCACAGCCTCAAATTTGGTGGTCTGGGGTTTTTTTGTGAGGGTTTGAATTTTTTTTCTTTTTTAAACTTTACCTCTAACATTCCAGAGTAGGCCACAATGAAATAGGTGTTATCCAAAAATAAATGAGAACAGTCTCTGTCCCAAATACTAAGATGCTGACCACAACCTACTGACCCAAGAGGTTTCAAAGATATTATCTTTGAGTGACAAGGCTTCAAAGCCCACATATACAAAGAGTTCTCTGTTAAGTTTTGGTCAACATGGAGCTAAGCTGCACAGACACACTGATGCCACATCCTTTACTGCAGGCATGGCCCATCTCACCTCTTCTTTGCTTTTTGACTGCAGCAATGGTCTGCACAAGGGCTCAAAACTCACTGCAAGCCAGCAACAAATTTTTGTCACGTTGTAAAAATCAGACTGGGAAAAAAAGAAAGTAACGTCAAAAACCTTTTGCAGATTACACTTATAAATAAAAGCTCCTTCAAAGAATGGGGCTCTGCAGGAGGAAGATGCTGTGCAGTTTTTAGGACAGAGAGAACCCAACAACGAAGGTCTGTGAACACTACCAGTGGGCAGGCCTTGTATGCACAGGTCTGTATGCACAGAGCTCCCTCAGAGTCTCACGAGGACCCCAAGCCCAGGCTCTCCAAGAGCCCAGCACAGCAGCACCTGAAGGCCAGGCTGCTCCACCAGGAGTCTGTCATCCTGAAGCAGGTTCTGGTTTCAAGTCCCTCTCAATCCAAAGGCTCCCACAAGTTAGGCAGCAAGCACAGCCAGCCCGGCTCATCTCTCTCTAGCTTTACATCTCCTCACCAGGGTGAACACCACGGTCTAACAATAATTACAAACAGTGGGCAAATATTTATGCTTTCCACAAACACCATCAGCCAGCTCGCTCACACTAACCCACCAGGACGCCACAGCGTAGACTAGCCGCCTGCTTTGCTCCATGCTACTCATTCAAAACTCACAGAGTACAATGCCAACTTGCCTGAGACCCCAGAATCTGAAAGCCTAACATACTTGATACCAGATTTGAACTGCCTGGATGATGGCTGGCTTGACTGGCTTCACAACAGCAGCTGTGGAAAGCTGTGTGGGAAATATTTCTGTTAAAATATATTCAAACTACAGTTTTACAGCCATTTCTTCTGGTAGCCAGGCTGGCTTAACAGCTCCAGGCTCGACCCAGCCTTTGTCCCAATGACACGAGAGTTGTGGGTATGACCCCCACATAGCCCATTCATGTAAGAGCTGCACTCAATGATCCTTGTGGGTCCCTTCCAACTGAGACTCATGTGCCAGCCGCTTGCCCACTCCTACCCCTGCTCCAGCAGTCACGAGCCCTGACAGTTCTTTCTTCTGCTGCGGGTGACCAAACCAAGCAACCTAGTGGCAAGTTGTGAAAAGTCACATATCAACCCTTCTGAGCTGCTGATTTATTACACAACAGCAGCAACTGTTCTACCACTTCATGTGAGGGCACAGTGCACAGGAGGAGGGGAAAGCAGAGGTGAATGCTTTGCAGCTGCCCTACACACCTTCTCCCCTCTCTGAGCAGATGTTTCCAGGGGTGCTTTCCTACCACCTCATTCAATTTGAGTGCTGTAGGTGCCTGCCAATGCAAGGAACAGTAATTTTGACATTCATCCAGTAAAGAGCAGAAGTAAGCAGACACGTAAAAGCCCTAGCTCGTGCAAACCACTTTCCAAGTACTGGCAGGCACAGACACATTGAACAGCCCCATCTTACAACAGCCTGGGGAGCACCTATGGTTAACAAGAGTTAGGCAGG
Source organism: Melospiza georgiana (assembly GCF_028018845.1). Lineage (NCBI taxonomy): Eukaryota > Metazoa > Chordata > Aves > Passeriformes > Passerellidae > Melospiza > Melospiza georgiana. Next base: position 44,312,553 of record NC_080465.1, read on the forward strand.
TCAATAAAACAGGGTAAAAGCAGGCTTACCACCTTGCGAGCCCGCTCTCGCTTCCCTACAATAAGTACTCTGCCAACACTCACTTAACATCTGCCACACACTCAAGTCTTGATTTTTGCAAGCTGTGATGCGATCTGATAAATCAGTAGAATGGGGTACGAGAGTAATGTTAAGCACATGTAACTGTTTACATACAAGACTGAAAGGAAGAGAACCTATCTTGCCTGCTGCTTTTATAGAGACAGTGAGATTTTAAGAATGTATTTTCCACATACATTTCCAAAAATATTTCTAAGGCTTTAGAAAATACTTTGTGTAGTTATTAGGATGAAGAGTTTCAGGATCACTGCCCAAAATAGCCTATGGTATTTTAAAATTATACTAACCATAGGCAAGTATCCAGCTTATCACAACAAAGAATTTCCTTTTGGGAGACTTCAGCAGAAATGGTAAAAATCAAAGGGGATAAGACCACAATGGGAAAAAAAACCTGCATTCTTTAATGAAATGAAGACTTAGCAGCTTTTCATTTTTCCTTCCTAACTGACAGCCTGGTGAGAGCAACAGGGGAGACAGGGGAGAATGTGTGCCTTCCAGCCCGTCCATGGAGCACAGGAATGTGCCTTGCTGAAGCTTCTTTTCACGGGGGCCTACAGCAGCTTAGTTTTTCATGCATTGCTTGGTTACTTGACTACCAGCATTATCTGGGCCATAAGATTTGCAGATAATGCAGTCACCGAGCTGTTAACAGCAGTGTCTATCAAAAACACCCAAACATCTACTCCCACAGCTGCAGGCAGCATCCAAGCAGGCTGGACAGGCAAAGCAGCCAGCCCTGCAGGAAAAAGATCCTGAAGTGACCACACATCCACCTTTTCGTTTCAGGAAAGAGCATCTAGACGCAAATATTTCATTAGTGCACTGGTTCATGAAAACAAGAGGTCTGATGCCAGGTGTCCTGAGCGTTAGGAGCTGATCTCAGACTATTACTGAAAACCCACTGCTGTTATGCATATGCATTTTCCAAAAGCTTCTTCAATGGGTCACATGATAATGCAGCTGTTTGTCCCTCTGAAGTAACTAAACTCACCAAAAAGGAGGCTTTATTTTGTCTTTTGTCTGACTTAACTGGCTTTCCACTGCTTGTTATTTAATACTCAGACTCACCATGTGACTTAAGCCAAGAGGCTTTGTGAACCAACATACCAGTTAATCAACTGATGACCTATTTTGAGGAGCGCATCTCACACTGCAAACTCTGCAAAATTGAAACAGATTTCAGAGAAAAGCCACGCCAGCCCCGACGCTGCCTGAGACGTGCTTTCTGGTGAGGCTTTCCTGCCCTCAGCCACCACGGAGGGAGCAGAACTGCCACGCAGCACCAAGCAGCTCCAAACCCAGGCAAGAAAGCCCCACTGGGCTGAGGGCGATTTGCTTCTGTCGCTCTGCACAAACGTGTCTGAGTGGTGACTCAGCTCAGCATTAGAAAATAACATCACTGCAAAATGTCCAAATTCAAGTCTGTTCAACTGCTCTTCTCCTGCTGATTTTGGAAAAATCAAGTCAATTGTTCAGTCTGATCTGAGCCTCACAGGGTATTGTATCACCCATCTCCTCTACTGAGCTATTTTCCATTAGCACAGACCATCTGGATTTGACAGCAGTATGAGGAAAACTGTCCATCCCTGTGGTTACTTAAATCTGACACTGAAAAGTGAAAAAACCTTACCTTCTAATTTGTCTGCTACAGTTTCCCAGGCACTGGTTCCTGGTGAGGCTTTCTTTACTAGCTTAGACAACCTTTTAATTTGCTGGTCTTTTCTCCCTGCTCATCAGACAAGGAAACCAAAACATTTATCCTCAGTCTCATTTGAAGACTTTAAGACTTCTCCTCCCAGCACCTAAGTTTTGCAGGGTCTTTTTTCTCCCCAAAAATTTCAATTTTACCCAGTCCCTCCTAGAAAACCACGGTAGTCCGATGGCAAAGAGTCCATCAAGTCACCTGACTCCTCTCTCCAGCATACAGCCTCTCTCCAGCATACAGCCACAAAGAGGTGGACTCAGCCTTGCAGCACTCAACACACAAGGCGGCCAACCAGCTACATGGCTGCACTTAAAAAGTTGTATTTTTGCCACACAGGTTACATCTACTTCAATAGTAGTCTCTGCTTCACCAGTCCTTTCATCCACCCATTGCTTCTGAGAGCAATTTTAAATATCCTCTCCAGTCAGACCTGATCCTGAATTTCCTTCGCATTGATCCCTGGACATTCTTCACTGAGAGCAACCTCTGTTGGGTGACAGGTTCAGCTGTCCTTTCCTATAATTTCACAGTTTTCTCATCTGCAGGTAGTTTAAGCTCATGCTGCGGACACTTCTCAGACTTTCACAGCAGAGGAGACAGTAACCGAGCAACTGAAAGATGAAAGAGAAGTGAGCAGCGCCAAAGTCTCACAACTGGGGCCATCACTTCATACAGAGAGCAGATTTTCCCCAGGTTGGCTCTGATGCTCAAGATCTGGACTCTGGAGGTAGGACAACACATGGTATAACATGGTACATCACCAGGTACAGAGAACAAAATGCAGGGCAGTAACTGCCCAAGTCCATGTACCACTGAAGTGAAGAAGCAGTTAAAATGAAATTTTCATATGCGTTGATTTAAAAGCACATAGCTGGAACAGCTGCTTTGCTTTTGAATAAACAGACAGCCTTGAGCTGTTTCACAAACATGCTGAGTCTTTACAAGATGGTTTCAGTACTGAGTCCAAGACGACTTTAGGATGAGGAGTAAAAAAAGAAAAAAAAAGACATTAATACTTTGTACAAAGAGACAAAAGCCAATAAACTGGTGCAAAGCCACAACTCCTGCTCATCCCTTCATATTAAAAAAATATCCTCCTTGTTCAAAGCATTGCTAAAGGTGTTTCAGTTTACATCAATGTCTCAACATTCACACACTATTCCTGAGCGGCAGGTTCAAAGTGGAGCCTGCTCACATCCTGACATTGCTTCTTGATGAGCATTTTTAAATATAATGCCTACATCTTCCTGATATAGGAAGTATTCCTGAACCCCTGTTTTGCCAGTGACGGTAATAAGCCAAGAGAAAAACCCTTGAGACAGGTCTTTCCAGAAAACATGAATAACAGCTCCTGTTAAAACTCGGGTTGATATATTTTAGATCAGTGCTACTGGGCAGAAAGAAGAGCAAAATTTTATATGCTTAGACTGTTAACTTTTATATGCTTAAGTACTTGAGCACACACCATCTTTAATTGCTGAAATATCCAATTACTAAACTGCAAACACTAGTTCCTGCGTATCTACCACTAATTAAAATGATGATGAGACGGCAGGTGTACAGAGCCACCTCCCCCACATTCCATCACAGTCACACCCTGCAGTCCCCCCAGCCCTGGGCGGCGCAGTGCCTCACTCCCTCATGCTGTAACATGCTGATGCTGGAGCTTATTTCATGGATAACTGAACAAGGCAGCAGGTCAAATCCCATCGACAGAATGGTCAGCTGCAGACTAAACATCTTGGAGGGCGGGCATTCAACATGCTAAGACCTATTAGGGCCTGCACCCTAATGGTGGAGAAAGAAATGGAAGCACCACTGACTGAGGTCCTTGAAAAGGACACAGGAAGCAACCTCAGGTCCAAGCATCTTCACATGGCTAACCTGAGAACACCATGCAGCCTCAGCATGTGTCTGGGATGAGAGCAGACACCAGCTCCAACGAGACCTACAGCTTCCACCGCAGTCACAGCTCAGCCTTTCATCCCTGAATTAAGCAGGTCTTGTACCTACAACTGCGAGCGCTTCCATGGCAATGAAAGCTCCAGTAACAAGAAAGGCACAACCTGGAACAACCACACTTGCAAAAACTAAAATAAAACTAGCCGTAGTGTTTAGATCCTTCGGCAGAGAAACAGAAAAATACCCCCTTGCCCTTAAAAGTGAAGGCCCTGCTCTTATACTGCCTTCACCCCACAGCTCTAGAGCTATAGGTATTTAAGGCATTTCTTTAGCCCCACAATAGAGCCAACTCATGGGATGCAAGAGAAAAAGTCTAAGAAAATAGGAAGCAATTGGAAATCAGGCAAAAATGAGACAGACTGTCTTCTCCCTCTTATGCAGCGACAGGGAAAGGATTCCAACCTAGAAATGCAATGTCAAATGATACAACCCTAACAAGATCTCCCCATCTTTTGGTCACTTTTCCTTCCCATTTTGATCAGTTTTGAATCCAGCAGTAAATTTTATCCTGCTATGGCAGGCAGATGAAACCTCCAAGATAAGTTTTTAAAGTTTCCTGGAAAAGAGGCAAAAGTTTTAGTAGAGGAAAAAATGATCTCTCAACCCTAACCAAAGAAAAGGCTGCAGTGCAACTTCATATTTATTAGAAAGGGAATCAGCCTGAGAGACCAACCTCAATGGACAAAGCTGCAGGAAATCAGGCTTTGCTAATTCAATTATTCAGGAAACCATTTATTTAAAGCAACAACTCCATGTTTCTGCAAACAGGGAAAACAGTTCTTCACCAGGCTTTTTTTTTCCTAACATACTGGAGTACACTGTAATATCCTACATCTGACCTCAGACAGCTAGTTTCACCTTCTATCACAATTAATAACAGCAGTGGCAGAGGTGTGGAAATACCTGCAGCTAAATGTTCAGGTCAAACACACCAAACACACCCCTGGCACCTAGGAAGACCATTTGCAGAACAAGAGATAGCATTTTTGGGAGCACCATGTGGAGTGAAGCCAGGATCACCACCGCACCATCCCTCAGCACTGTGGTACATCACACTACGCATACGTCTGCAATGCTCCTGTGACCTCAGAGGACACAAATCTGGATGAGGGTGACAGAACCACCCTTTTCACCATCTAATGAAAAGAGGAGACCATGGGGGACAGGACTGCGAGCCCCCTTCTCAACCTGCAGATGCAAACAGGCAGCACCAGAGAGGCAGGCAGTCCCAGAGTGCATAGGCATCTCCCTCCTCTCCCCAGAAGCTATGAGTCACAGAAGTCAAAAGATGGGCCAATGTCAACCTTAAAAATATAGCAGTACTGTTTTTATCCCTTTTCTTTTTTTTTTTTTTTTTTTTTTTTTAACCCCGTCAGAATTAGAATTCTGGGTAGAAAATGAAAACTTGATATTATAACTTGTGGCACTTCTTTTATTTACTACCTGATATGATTTCTAAGTGCAGAACACTATTAAGGACGTCTCTCAAGACTTAACAGACCTACAAAAAGAGCTCCATCAGCTTGAACAGCTATCAATTCTAACTGGAAAATTCATCTACTTGAACAACCCAGCTACAAGATACCATCAACCCAAAATGATTGTTAACGATCTAAATTACATTTATTTAACTCTGGAAAAAAAATATTCATTGTAATAAAGACTTTCCGCAACAGCTGCTTTCTTTAACCATGATCTCAACTTTATCCTCTTGAGAATCATTAGTGAAGAAAAGCCAAAGAGAAAATCCAGTTTCCTGTCAATTTAAGCAGTTTTTATGTAATCAAAAGCATTGTGAAGGCCCAAGCCAAACTGTATTCTCACTGCATTCTAAAAATAAGTCTATCAATGAGACACAAGCAAAAGAAGAAACATATAGCAAGCTTATTACAGCTCAGAAATCCAAATATCACAATTATCTTCAAAGCAAGATTGTACACTGCCCAGTAAAAAACAACTGCAGAAATTAAAGTTTATAAATGGCCAAATTCCTTCAAAGTAAGTTTCCAGAGTCTACCTGGCAAGGATGCAAGTCACACTGTAATGTCCATTAAGATAATTTTAAATAATTTCACAAATGCAAAATCAGCATAACTGAAGTACAGTCTGCAGTCTGGCATCTTGCCGCTACATCCTGTAACAACAGGAATCTGGGCTGCAAACCTAGATCCATTCATTCTGACAGGCATCATCAACTAGACATTTAGCATGGTCTGACTCAAGAAAGTACCAATCACTCATCATCCACTTCGCACCAGGGAAATTTTTTTGAGTGAAAATTAATTGTCATGTTAACTCACAATAAAATTTTCATATCAGCTACAGACAAATGGCAATTACACACAAATGACAACTGTACTTAAATAGAAAGACAATACCAAAGTTCTCATTCAGCTCTAGGAAAGCACATCCACAGACAGAGGCATGCATAAGATATCAACAAAGCAAAAATACTCGCCACAAAAAACTCCTCACACTACAGGACATCAAGCACATTAAACTACTGCATTTTAGGAAAAAATGAGGGACCTAACATGAGAGTTGCTTAGTATAACTCTTGTAAAAGTTTCATCTTTCCTCAAGCACTTAATCTCTCTTTCTGGATACAGGGTTAACTTCATCTTCAGGGAAACATTGAAGGAGAGGCCAAATTCCTCCTTGATTTTCCAGCTTGATTAACAGTACCCACAAAATGCCTGAGGATGCTTGGATGAGACAGAATGAAGAACTTCCATCCCATTTGTTTTTCTTGTGTATTAATCATGTTATACAAACATGCCCTCATCAAGGCTGGAATAAATCAAGTAAAAAAGGCAAAGACTATTTTTCATTTTAAAAATGTGACACTGCATGCTAATGAAACATGGTTTATTCTGTTTATTATCATAGCCTGTAAAAAGGTTATCCACGCTGTGTTTGCTGGTGTAACTCCAGCAATACGTCCTATTTAGCATAGATAATTCTTACATCAAAAGTGGTGCTTGAGCCAGCAGAATAAATGTCCCCAGAGATTTCTGGCACTATGATTATATACACTTTAGGGCTTTCACTTCGTCTTCAACAACACTGAGGAGTTCAGTTTATTTACAGACTCCAAACTGACATTTCAGTGTCAATGAAACACATTACTATCAGGGATTACCCAACAGTGAAACACATTACTATCAGGGATTACTACACAGGGTAGGGTTGGAGGCTTTAAGAATGGCTCAAAGGTTGGTCATGCTAAAGACATGCCATTCTCTGAGCATCACAACAGTTTCATCCTCTTGGTAATTTAAATTACTTCTCCAGGAGCTACACCAAAAAAAAGGCACAATGAAAATGCAAAAAGCCACGAGTCACTGTAGTAGCAGCACCTACTAACTTCACTTTGTTGAGCTGCTCCACAACTTGTTTCACACCCTGCCAGAATGGTTATGAAGCAGCAGTCAGGGAGGCCCCTGCATTATGAAGAGCATTAGCAAATGTGGTTGCTGCTGTCCTGCAGGTCCACAGGACTGTGTGGAGAGGCTCAGAGCAGCTCCCAGAGGGTAAGCAAGTGGATGCATGCTCAGCAATCCTCCTGTCACACTGAAGACTGAAAGAGCCACAGACAAAAGACCAAACCCACCCCAGGGTTTCAAACTACAGGAAAGACGCAACAATTTTCCCAAGTGGCTCATAAAAAAGCAAGAGAATAATCAGAGCCTTAGAGTGGGCAGAGTGAGCAAAGGAAAAGAAATATCAATAGAATTAGGACCACAAGGTACTTAAATATGTAAAACAATAGAAATAAGCTCACTGGCTAGTCTGCTGCAGACAAAAGTAGTAATGGGTTTCTATTGCAGAAACAGAGATTTATGAAAATTAACCACAAAATAAAGTGCCTGGGGAAGATGTCTAACATCATACCAGAGATGTCAGACAACTATTAGGAACGGAGTCCTTCCCTTCAGTGCAACCAAGAAGGAGATCTGGAAAGGGCCTCACTACTGCCTATCTCCTCCAAGTCATGATCCTTCATCTGTGGAATTGATTTAAATAGGAAAACAGGTGTACCATGGTAAGATGAGGAGTTCTGAATTCCCACCCCATGGATACTGAACAGTGTAGCTCCTGCACCGCCCTCCATCACCACTTGCTCTCATCTCTCACTTCCTCTGCCAGCACCTGAATATGCTGAAACCTTCCACAAGCCGAATTTAAAGAAGTTTGTGGAAGGATCTGAGCACTGATAGGCATCCAGGGGCTGTGAGATTAGTTAAGTGCATTCCAATTGTTATACCACGTGGTTTAAGAACTCCGCACCACCTGCAGCCAGTGGCTATCACCCAACCGCCTCCCGCAGCAGCTCAAAGGATCTGTAGCCCTTTGGGAATGGCTCCTTGCGGCGCAGGGTTTGGGAAGGCCTCTCTCCCCGTCAGCGCCTCCACCCGCATGCCGCTGCCCGCTCCCGGCTCCCGCCCGTCCGCGCCTCGGGACAGCTCCCTCTCGAAACACGAGCGGAGCCCACGCAGAAACTGGCCGAAACACCACCGTGGGCACTCGGAGAGCCTGCACAGGCACCCCGGCTCGCTGCAGGGCTGCTTTTCCTCTACCGCGCCGGCGGCCCGGGGAGCCCGGCGCGCAGCCCGACCCGGAGCCCGCCGAGCCGCGGCCGCTCGCAGGGCAGGGTCGGCCCCTGCCCACCCCGGCCCCGCTGCCGCGGGGAGCGCCCACCGCCCTGCCCCGCCGGGACCCGGCTCCGCGGACCGCGCTCCCCGCCGCGGCCGCGGGAATGCCCGGGAACGCCGCCCGCCCCACACCTGCCGCGCTCCCCGAGCCCACCTGGCCGGCGCAGCAGCGGGCGGACATGCTGGCGGAGCGGGCCAACGCGGCTCCCGCATGCAGGAGAGCACAACGCTGGGAGGTCCTGGGCTGGGCAGGGCTGGGATGTCCTGGGATGGGATGGGCAAGGCAGCCCGGGGCGCCGCGGCGGGCGGAGCGGCACCGCCTCTGCCCCGCTGCCGGCCCGCCCCGCCGCCCGGCTTCCGCTGTCGTCAGCCGCCTGTGGGCTCCGCCGCCGCCGCCCGGGCCCGCCGGAGCCGCCGAGCTCCGCTGCGAGGAGCGGGATCGCCCTCGGCGGGCTGTCCTGCTCGCCAGGACACTGCTGACACCGCCTGCCTGCTAATATACTTACTAAAACACCTGGTTTTCAGTAGCTGAGATCTAATAAATTCAGTGAGTTAAATTCATTTAAACGTGCGGGTCTTAGGAGGCCGGGCATGGAATTGAAGTTTAACGCTGTAGTGCACCAGCCCCGGTGCAAGCCGCTTTCTCACGGCCGGCACACACGCCCGTTCCTGTGTGGAAAACCCATGTTTGTTCCAAGGAGAGCTGTAAGGCCGTGCTTTCCTAACAGGAGCTGAGACCTTTCCCCGATGTTTTCCAAAATACTTCCTCCAGTCTCCAGCTAAGAATCCTGGGCAGTACTAGGCAGTAGCCAAGGATTTCTCAGCTTCTCATGTGACAACAGGAACTTGCAAAGCCAAATTCAGATATGACAGGCGTCATCATATCAGACTAGTGTGTCTTTACAAACACACTGCTTGTAGAGAAGGCCAGAGATAAGGTAGATAATGAAATAACGAGAAAACCCATTAATTTTAGAAGGCTTTACTAATTGATGCAGACAGCTGCTCAGCCAAGGTCGCGCTAAACTCCTGAACTTTGTGAAGACTTTATAGAGGTATGAATATTACCTTCTCTGCCCAGGGCAGACTTGAAACTAATTTTAATGATCATGTATGTTCTAAAGGAAGGCTGCATATTAAAGAGATGTGTTTAGATGGATATGGGAAAGTCTGCACTTCCACAGGACTCCTCTGTCTCCTTTGTGGAGACTAAACTGTAGAGACAGGAATTTTCCACACAGATAGGAATTACTACTGTAATGCTATGAAAAGTAGAAATTAAGGACTCTCTGGAAGGACCCTGGTCTTGACTGCTCTCTGTGTGTGTGTGTGTGCGTGCTGTAATATTTAAAATAACTATTTTAAACTCTATTTCTAGTCCTAACTGCTCTTATTTTAGGAATTCAGTGCAACTAAAAGCTATTATCCTGAATAGGAGTACGTATGTGTAGATAATGTAGCAACATTTACCAAGGAAACTGGGATGGATTGCAGGATGTAAAACCCCTTCCTCTTTCCTCATGTATTCAAACAAACAGAGTTGATGCTTCAGGAAGTGGATCACATGATGAATCAGCATTACATAATTTGGTGTTACACTAGGGACTGAGGAGACCCATTACCATAGTGGTACAGTTAATAAAAACCAGATATGTACTTTGTTTTTAGTGGTGCTCCAAAAACTGCATATACTCAGCCAGAGACAAGGTATTTACCAGTCTTACAAGATTAATTCTGTAAACCAGATGGTTGTTAAACTGAAAAACACATCAGTGGGCATCTGAGAGGACCTCAGCACAGTTCAGGCACTGATGTGGCTGATGCTCATGCTTTATGGCAGCAGCAGAAGTCCCAGCCTCAGGTGAGGACTCCTGGAGCCAGGGCTGGGGACTCAGTACACCTTCTCTGATTTGTAGCTCCTTTCCCCAGAAGCTGCAGAGATAGACTCAAGAATTGAACAAGGATCAGGAAAGCAGCATCACCGGCCAACAGGCAGTGAAAAACCACTGGTGTGTTTAACTTTGAAACACAGTCAGCTTCCCAAAGAATGTGGTTAAGACATAGGAACACAAGCATCACAGAATAGTGAAAACTCAGCAAAACTGCAATCATCTTCTATTTCTGTTCCAGACTTTTTGTACAATTGCAAGAAGCTGTCAGGTCAGGTTTTGTTAAATTTCCACATCTGTAAAATCAACTCAAAAGATGAAGTAGAATTTGAGGTTTAATTTAAAAATGAAGTTGCCTTACAAAGAGAGACTGGTGAAGGTGATGTATGGGCATGGTGGAAGACTTTGAGGGGCTGTACCACACATCAGCATGTCTGCAATAGCAACAAGCATTCACTGCATGGGGAGCACCATGAATTCACTGTTTTGTGCAGATCTGTTAATGTCAGCCAGTGCTGTCATGAACAAACCCAGCCTCTGCACTGGGGAAAACAGCAGAGCTCTGTAATGGCTTTCCAGTCAGTTAGAGCACCCTAGAGCTCTGGGATGTGTGCCTTGGCTTTTTCAATAAAAATTCATCACCAGAAAGGCTTGGACTTCCCTGCTGTGTTGCTGGCAAACATTACGCAGACTAATAGCAAAGCAGTGTGCAGATGTTATTACATGGAAAGGACTGTCATTCTCAAACTATCAGTGCATTTAGAATAAGGTTTATCCATCAAATGTACATTCTAAAATCAGAGAAGGGTGATCTGATTTACTGGGCAGAAATCTTCAACCAGTAGGAATTCCTGCCTCAAAATCTTCCTTTTGGCACGGGGCCTCTTTGAGGAGATGCTAATTCTGATTTAGGGCTTTCAAGTGACTGCTTCACTGGGGAATTCACTGCTTCACTGGGGAAAGGCAAGATGCCTTGGTCTAGCTTTGTATGGGGAATTTTATGCACACAGACTTAGAGAGTTCTAGTAAGTCAGGAAGAAGGGAAGCATGGAGTGTCCCCACAGGACAAAAGACATCCAAGGAGTACCCAAGAACTTACTTAAAATTCTGATCTCCATTCAGGTGCCAGGGAGCAAAGAAGGAAGGAAAGCACTGGGTTAGGAGCTGTAACCATGGGGCAATTCTCAGGAAAACCCTTGGTTAGAAGCCAGTTGTGCCCTGGGAGCAAACCATTCTCCTCACCAGAATGTGCACAGGTGGAGCAGCAGCACCTGAAGCCCTTGAAGATGTCACTTTTAGGCAGCCCACAAGGTAGCCAGCTCATTTTTAGACATACTGGTGACCTCTGGCACATCAGCTTTGCTCAGGTCACTGAGACAGGCGTTATTGCCCTCAGATGCCAACCACAGTTTCACCTGCAGGTGTTGCACCTTTACACATATCTGCTTTACTCTTGCCCCGCTATGGACTGTTGTTGCAGAAGCAGGGGAACTCACCATCCTCTTTCACTGTGAGAGGAATGCACTGCCTCTGCAGAGAACTCAAAAGATGTTTGTAGTGAGGCAGAAAGCTTTTTGGCATAGCACAGGGAAATTATAACTTACCAGGAATGCTCAAAGACTCTCTGCTTCCTCAGGATGAACCAACTCTGTGTGTTTTAGGATAAGAATACTGGGAATTGCATTGTTCTCATCTTCTGAAATAAAGCTACAATTCAGAATGATGTTTTCAGTATTATGTAATTTCAATTTTTCTCAGTAATTAAACAGTTTTGGTTTGTGTCAGCTGGCAAAATGAGGAGCACAAAATGTCTGCATCCAATGAGAAGGAGAAATACACCATTTCGCTGTTTTTCAGGTGAAATTAAATATGGCAATTTTCTTCCAAATGTGTATGCAAGCAGAAGGAAAACAAAACCACATTGTTACATGTTGTGGTGGTCACTTCTGTAAATTTAGAATTTCTATGCCTGTTAAAACAAAAAAGGCTTGAAATTGCTTTTTAAGAAAATGTGTATTCTGCTTGAGCCTAGTAGTTAAGAAACCAGACAAAAACATGGTTATGGGAAAGAAAAGAAATGTCTACGCATGTGCACACACATGTTCTGGGAACCACAATAGATTCCCAATGGGAATTCTGACACAGCCAACAACCTTACTGTTTGCTACAGTTGTTTCCTGTGGAAAAGATATTGCAGTATAGGGAAGCACTGCACAGATGTGATCAGACAGCAGAAATACCTTATCACCTGTAGTTTTACTTGTGTGTCATTGCAAGACCATCTGCGTCATGGAGTCTAGGTGGCTAAATACCGTAATAAAGTCACATCTTTCTCCATTTGTTCCTAAGTGTGCACCAGTATCTGGATTATGGATCACATCTCGTCACATTCTTGTAGGTAGCCAAGGGTTTCCAGAAGCCCTGTCCTTTGGACACCTTCCGAAAGCCAGCATACCCTAGTGTGAAAAATGCATGTTATGTGATTGGCTCTTTGCAAATATTAAAATGAACACTATATGTGTTATGTTGGAAAGTTATGCTGTGTTAATGTATTTTAAGTAGTGCTGTGTTAATCTGTTTTAAGGAGTGGGGTAAATATAGTTTTTAGGCTATAGCATAATATTAAAATAGAAACTATGTTATGTAAGATACTTTTTGTAACTAGCTCAAGGAATGGAAGAGATAATCAAGGAATTCTTTGGATTCTCCTATCTGGGTAGGGATAACAGCAACAGACACAGAGATCCCAAGAGAAAAATTATTGTCTCCTTATCAGGAAAGCTCAGACTCCGAGGAACCAAGAAGGCTGATTTACAAGATCGTGGTGGGGAGCTGAAATTAAGCAGAAACACCCTAGTTTGAAAGGAATGTTTGAATCATGTATGAGATATATGAATATGCAATAGGCTATTACTTTTAAGGAGTTATTCTTCGATAGCAAGGGGTGCTTTTTGGCGGAGTGCCAGGCACCCAGACATCCGTAATTTTTTGCTTTTTATTGTCTCATTGTCCTAATTTTTATTACTATTTTCATTACTATTAAGCTTCTCAAATTTTAACAAAAGTGAATGGTGTTTTTCACACCAGGAATCATGCCAGGAGCAGCTGGAGCAGCACAGTATGTCCAAGCTGCGGGCCTGAGAAAAAGAAAGTTGGATTATCCCAGTACTTGTTACTAATGTGGCTGGATGACCACCCTTATGACTGTGTGGAGGCTGGGGAGGCAGAGTGAGCAACCACCACAGCAACCCAAGGATCTGCCAGCACAAGGCAAGAGCAGCCCGCAACTATAAATGCCTGAGGAGGAATGATCACAGACACTATCAGCGCATGTGGGGCCTGACACACAAATGTAACTTCCCCTTTCAGAACAGTGAGTTGGTCATAATGCTAAATGGTGGTATCTTCCTCTGTGTTTTTATTAGTGTTTTGTGATTCACACAAAATATATATTCTGGCTGGTAGCAGTTATTGATTTCTAAAAAACTTATCCATGCATTTAAGTATTCAAATTTGGTTAGATTCTGGTCAAATGAAATTTGCTGGACTTGAAAGAAAGTATTGCATGTGGCAAATGCTATGGCATTTGAAGAATTTATTTTTAAAAAGCCAACAAGGCTGGTATTTCCAGGCAAAATTGCTTAAAGAACCTTGGTTTTTTGAGAATGATAGTTTAATAAACTGGTTCGTAAGCTGTTTTTCCACTCCAGTGTTACTTTAGAATGGATTAAGATCTGCATTGTCTACTAAGGACATGCATAAATAACCCCTTTCTGAGGGAGTTAATTTTTGTAAGGTAAGCACAGAAGTGGGGCATTGCACAGGTTTGCACTGAACTCCACAGTGTTGCATCTGCATGCTCTTCATTGCCCCTTTTTAGCACAATGCCATGAAATGCCACTTACAAATGTTATTCTTTCTAAGCCCCTTGTCTCTGGATGCAGTGCAACATTTCCTTCCTACTCAGCATTTCATTACATGACATCTCAGATTTTCAATCACAACTAATTCCTTCACCTTAGAAACAAGTGACATGGACATTTAACTTAGGTGATGCTGGGGAAACAGTGTGCTGGGAGGAAAGGAGACTGCAGTGTACCCCAGCATATTTCACATTTCAGACACTCAGGTAACCAGCAGGAAGTATGGTGCTGACTGGGGGGCACTGAGCCTTACTGGACTTCATGAGTGACAGATGGAAGAAGGGAAGACTGATATCCCCGAGTCACCAGATAAGGTCAATATAAAGGTTCTTCTTAAAGCAGCAGGAAGAGCTGAGCTGGTTGTAAATCAGAAATTAAACTCCTGCAGTTAAGTCTAATAGACTAAAATCAGTTTCTACGACCATACATAAAGCTGAAAAACATGGTGGCATTTTCTGGACTGCTGACTCCTTTGGGATGCTGATGTGGGAACACCAGAGGAACTTCCTGAACCTACAGGTAAATTTAGAGTAGCAAGAAGAGGACAGTTTTATATTTGTCACCTCTGTAGCAGACTTCTTCAGGATTGGCAGATTGCAATAACTGTTAATTATCTGTTAATTTTGAAAGTGAATGTTTTCCTTATAAAAAAAAATCACAGATGACAAGTCCATGCAGGACAGCATAAATATTCTCTAAGTGCACCTGCCTACCACCTTGGCCCAAAGTGGAGATTTCCCCAAATCAAAGCACATAGCTTTGATACATATCTGTTGTGTAAATGAGCTCAGCATAACTATCAGTGCCAAAGGTACAAATCCTATGTGGTGGGCAATAAACTACACAGCAGTAATGCATTCTAATTAAGAGTAAAGTGCCTCATCTCTTTCTTCCATCTCTGCAGATCATTCTGCTCATATCACAGTAATGAGTACTTTTACTATGAAGCTTTCAGGGCACAATTTGGGGTGGCAGAACAAGAAGAAATTATTACAATCTAATGGTCTCTGTGCTGTTCACACAGCAAAACTCTCAAAAAAATATCCTTGTGCATGACCTGTAGACCATGGATTTGTTACTTTGGAAGGAAAAGACAGAACCCTCCCCCCCACTCTGTCCTTTTATTTGAAATTAGTTTTCAGAAATAAATAAATAGAAATTTTCTTAGTAAGTTGCCAAAAAAGAAAAAAAATATTGGAAACACCAGAATGGAACACGGAGATTATATGAGTCTAGTTCATGTAGCATCAAAGCTCTACTTAGGAAAACCTGAAAATGAGAAGTTTGCATTATGTGATGAAAAAGTTTGGCCAAATAGAGTTCTCTCACTAGCAAGACCAGAGCTGCTTCAGGAATCTTCCTGGTAGTGGTGAAATACAGGAGGAGTCAGTCTAATTCCCAGAAGGTCTTCTGGAAGATTAGGATCAACAAATGTTTTCCTAGGCAGTGCTGTTTTGGAGTAAAAAGAGACTGAAGCCGTGCATGTCTTTTGCAGAGCCACTCACAGTACTGGATACCAGCAAGGCGTATGTCAAAATACAGCCTGCCAAAAGTGTTCAAAGCACTCAGTTTAGTTCTCTGGGAAGTTTTTCTGTCTCAACTTGATAAACCATATGCAGACCTATCTGTGGTTTATCCTGTAATTTTATTACAGGCATGTGGAGAGAATAGCTTAACTCAGAGACAATGATGTATCTGAGTATAAAATGCAAGGGGGAGAAGAGGGATTAAAAGAAAAACAGACCCAATGACAACCTCTTTTGTAATGACCCCTTCCTTGTCTTGCAGGATCAAAAGGCCACAGGTGAAACCTGCTCTGTGAAAGAATCATTACACTGGAGCACATGGGGCACAAACATTTGTGCACCAGAAGAAATGGCCAAGTGAGCAGTGCACGTGCAGTAATTCAAGAGAACAAGAACAGTAACAAAAGCCAAGAATGACTGGTAAAAACAAAGAATTGGCAGTGCTGCCTGGAGCATATCAAGGCCACACTGTGTATAGAAAAATACCAAAAATGTAAAATAGTAACTGCGTAACAACTCAACTCCGAACCTTCTTTGCCAAAACAAAAAGGTTTCTGGGATAAGCATTGTTATCTATCAAGAACCATGGAAACAGAGAAGGATGTGATAGCTAGCAGTCCTTGTTCTCCATGCCACCACAAGTAATCCTGGCATCTACAAGAAAAGGAAATCAGTTTTGTTTAAAAAACAGAGCACCTTTCTGTGTGCTCTGTGTGCACACCTTTCTGGTGTGCTCATACAATGCATTTTGCTCCATTTATTGTGGCAACAAAGTGGAAGAAGAAAACAACATTCTGGTTCCATTATAATTACAACATTCTTGCTTAATTACAAACAATACCAGTACAATGCACAGAAGACACTCAAATTCCATCAACTCCCGAAGTAAAAGTTGTCATGTTTGCAAAGAGAATTAACCTTTTAGGAAGAAACAGCAGTAACTCATGATAAAAAGATGATAAAAGCAGAAGACACACTGCAAGGCATTTACATTGTGTTCCTATTTGCTCAGGTGTGCAACTGAGAGTTTTGCACAAGCATGTAGACACATCGCATGTTCCAGACAAAACCTGCTTGATTGTTGTGGTTCTGAACAGAAGCTAAATATATTGCAGCAGCTGCATATTCAGTCAGTTGGTGTGATTAGAGACAGACTGTCAATGCTGAAGCGTGATTACCATGATATATAAAGCTTACAAACTAATCAAGTCACAAATTAAACAGTATTTAGATGACTAATTGTGTGACTGCATATTATATTCACCACAAGTCCCAAATATTTCTTCCTGAGTTCTGACCTGTCACAAAAGTTAAATCAAACCATCCAAAAGCCTGAGATTAAGGAAAAAAATGTTGTGCTGATCCTTTCGATCATCTTATCTTACTCTGTGATGCACATACATTTTATCTGTGTACACCATCACTAAGAGCAAGGCAGTTTTAGTCCCTGATACAGGGAGCTTCACTCAGCTCCACTCAGCTGAACTCAACTGAAAACAAAACTCACTGCACACACCCATGGTATAGAACAGGGCTCAACTGTACGCACAGAGCACAGTCCAAATTGCTGTGTGGGATCTGGAGGAAAACACCTCCTGAACTTGTATCATATAAAAAACAGCATTTTATGAGCTTCTCCTGTGGCATACACGCGTACAAGACAATCTTGGTCACAAAATATCCTCCCATTTTGTTTTGCCAATTGATGGGGGCAATTTAAAGAACACAGACACCAATGGAAAGAATGATCTTATTTTACTACAAGTATTAAGGCAACACAAAAGTAAAATGATACATTAAATAAAACAATAAGCTTACTATGTGCTTATTAGGAACATAGTGTTAGGAACATGCAAAAATAAGCAAGGTAATGCACCTCATCATTACTACACAAGAGAAAGAGCAGTGATTTAGAAAGACATATAACCAACTGCCTAAATACTTTACCATCATCCAGAATAAGAAATTGCTGGGGAGCCTCATTTTGCAGTGATGACCTGGAGAACCCTTCCTGGCAATTGGGAGAATCCTGGCAATTGGTGCATCCACTTGTAGATGAGGTCTCTAAATTCACCCTGAAAGGGGATCCAGCTTTTACAGGTCCAAATCAGCAAGTCAAAGTGACTTGATTGCATTTTTAGTGCCGAAGCACCTGTGTACTTCCCTCCCAGTTGGGGGCAGGGCATGGCCTGGGGCCAGGTCTTGGCTGGGAGCATCTTCTCTAAAACATCCTACAAACAAGCCTCTATTAATGCCCAGTGGGAAAGTTCCTTAAAATGATACAATTCTTGCAGACAGTTGCACAAGATGTGAAAGTTTCTAAAGCAGCCAGTTGGTGATAAACAGCTAGCATAAGCATGTTGGCCATTTGTTTTTAGCTAAACAATACTGTTATCACATAATGCCCAAGATTCATCCCCTAAGTCAGCTCTGGCTGAGCACTTCACACTTCAAGCCCCCTCTTACACAGTACAGTAACCATGGTCTGTACATTAATATACAGACTGCCTATATAATTTGGTACGTCTACAACTCTTGCCAGTAGGAACTTAGACGTTTGCTACTTGTTCTAGTGGAAAAGGTTTCCTTCAAGGAAGGGTATTGTCCAGATTGATACAGCTTTTTCACAAGAAGGAAACGGTGTTTCTTTCCCAAGGCAAAACTGACAGAATACTTAAGATTGTCACTGTCATGCAAACCTTATCTGTTAGAAGGGATACTGCATTTTTCAGTGACTATCTGTTCTAGGGGCTGAAGGTCTCCAAGCTTTTAAGACCAGTTAAAAGATATGCTAGATAAGTAAAGGCAAAGAAGTTTACAATACTCCTAGATCCCTCTTCCCTATTCTGATTAATGTATTTTTGAACCTGTGCCAGTGAGAAGTAGGACTGTAGTTACCTTAATCCTCTAGCCTGCAATGAAGAGGATGATGTTTGATTAAACAGGCAATAAAAATTTATACAACTAATGTTAATGGATAAACTTTTCTCTACACTCTCAATTACCCATCCTAGGAAATCTGTTTACTTTTCAACTGCCAACACCTAATAGAGAACACAGTAGGTACTGGGAAAATACCAACTCTTCTCCCTTACAAGCCCTAATACTTTGCATTAGCTCAAGTAGCAGCAAAATGAAGGAGCACATGAGCAAGATGATGGTTGCTGTTCCTCTACAAGCCTCAAAGTCTGGCACTAGTATACTTGCCACAAAATTAGGAAAGAGAATGCTGAATGTGGTTCCAAGGCAGAAAGATGACAATGGCTCAGCAGGTATCCCTGAAATCCACTGTACAACAGCAGGTGGGCACACAGTTAAGATGCAGCACCAGCGTGTGTAATCTTGGTTCTCTCCACTGCAGAAGTCTAGTTACCCAGCAGAAACTTTGCTACCTCTTGAATTTAGGCAAAGCTGAGTGCAGTGTCTGCACCACAGACTGTCCTACAGACACAGGCTGACAGCAGGACTAGTGTAGTGTAGTTTCACCAGCTGGATCTCCTTCCTCTGTCTCTCACTGCCATCTTCAACGCTTTGAAGGAAACCGTATTTGTATGTTTTCTCTGGTAACTTCTCCTGCAACAATCAAATAGGGAAAAAAACCCCTCCAAACAATTCACATTAAATCTGCACTTCACACTGTTTTCAAGGCAGTGGCTGTGTCTTTGCAGAAGTCTGAATGCATGACTGCGGAGAGAGCATATGCAAACTTGTTTGTTAATACTTGAGCCTACTAACTGAAACAAAAACATATCCTACCCTTTACTTACAGGGATACATTTTTATTATAGGTCATATAATAAAAATGTCATATGTTCATCTAAGCAGCATGTGAGAAGAAAATGTTATTTGTAGTTTTCCCCCTTAGGATGCATATGTGTACAGAATAGCACGTGATTCAGCACAGAGGTTCTGCAAAATTACTCTATGTACACCTGTAGCCTGCAAGCAGTTTTGACAGTTATTGTTTCAGAACACAACTCTCAAAGGACAAGACAGCAAATCAGATAATCTTTTTTTCTCAATAATGACTTTATTGTAAAAAGAACAGTTAATAAAACTTCTCTGTACATAAGGAAATAATAAGTTCCTATTTTACATACGAAAGTATTGAAAAATAACCATCCAGCGACGATTACAGCGTTTTGTCAATGGCTGGGACTCGGAGCATTTTCACTCATTTTCACTCATCATCCACAGCAATTAAAAAATCAGTTTTTTTGGTAATCCTGAAAAGTGTAAACCACAATGTTAGCAAAATATAGAAGTCCAGCCTCCTCCTCAAGGCCCCCTCCTACTCTTAACTGTTGAATGCTGTTTATGACAGTGACAGTACTTCTTGACATTTTCTAACAAATCCATGAGAGAGTGCTAGAATAAAAGTTCACTTGAAGCAATATGTATATTCCAAAAGTCATCAATTCTGTAATTAAGTTTTAACTGCATTTAGGATACATGTAAATATTTCTCTTCGTTCATACAAAAACCTAACTGTTGATATGCAAATCTAACCACCTAATTCTACTTTGAAACTCAAGAAAAGCAAGCTTGTTCTAAGGCTTAAGTTTGTCCCACCATACACATACTCTAAAGGATTTTTCTTATGTGCTGTCAAATCTAGGACAAATTCTTAATCTTAAATATGAATAGAATGTTTCTGGTTTTTTTCAAAACCAATAGTTTTGATACCAGATTCCTTATGCTTAATCTACATAGGAAAACTTCAGTGCATCATCCTTTATAATCCCTGTTTTGTGTAGCTACAGCTCTGTAGGAATGTATATTAACAGGACTAGAAATAGGTGTTCTGGGGAAGCAGTGCTGCTTGTGGTTAAGTGACAGAGAGGAGATGGGCAGTTATGTCATTATAGAATCAGTGTCTCCCAAAACCTCACTGATCAGAAGTAAGTGGTAGCAGCAGATACAAAGCATGTACGTTTCACACTTTTCTCAGGCAGTCATCCATCTAGTGATAGACTTCCTCTGAGAATAGAGACTGTTTTCTGAGAAGTATTTAGATTTGGTGAACACACCCCACAGGCTACAGGGGTTTTTTCTTGTGGAAAAGCAGCACATGTGGCAATGGCATGAATCTTTATTCCAACAGTCAGCTCCCAGTGCCAGTAATTTCAAAGAGGATACCGATCAGCAAGCACTCAGTTTACTCTGCCAAGTTCTGGAGTGCTAACTCAACAGGGCTAGGGGAAAGAAATGTGCTCTGTAGGATGCAAGGCTATTCTAAGAGTTTCATGGAATGCAACTTATTTTTCTTGGAAATTACATTTGCACATTTCCACACCCTACAGCAATGTTGTCCTTCAAATTTTTATTTAAACCAAGACTAGAGGATTATTCTTCCAAATTACTGTTCAGATTTTAAATTTAGATGGTAATGCTATGTAAGAAGAGCAAATCCAGGACAGCAGATTTGCTAGCTCTATCATTGGCTCTCTACTTTAACATTTGTTGGCACTAGAGGAACTACCTTTGAAACCTTCTGGATCTGTCAGCTCATCAAAGGCAGTAACAGAACATTATGAAAATCCACATTAGAAAATACATCATGTCTCCATTCCCAGTTGGTAGAAATTATAATGCTTTTTATAGCAATACTCAAAGGTCTCAAAAAGTAATGCTAACTTCCTTACCGCCTCATTTCTAGCCAATCTCAAAACTCCTAGCATTTACACAGAAGCATGGAAACATGTTAAAGCAACAATTGTTCTAGCTTGATATAGCTCTGGAAACTCTGCTTATTGTCAAATGCACAAATTCAAACCATTAAGTCACAGAAATCAAGCACTCATTTCTCCTTTTTCCTGTCCTTTAGTTAACAGATGTATACCCCCAAAAACTTATCACAAACTCTCCATGATCTTTGGAAAAGGAGATAAAATGCTTAAATTAATTGTCAGTGCTATTGTAACTTGACAAGTCCCCACATGCCAGGACACCCATGGTACTGGGGTCAGCAAACAATGTGCAAGTAGTCAGCTGATAACTTTTTTTTTTGAGATTGAAAACTCAAAGTAGTGAACCTAATGTATTTTACCTCTAATTTGATGAAGACAGAAACAACAATTCAAAGTGCCTAAAAAGCAAGTTGAACCCTAATAAGGGAGATTTCTCTCTGAACTCAAGAGGAAGTACACTTCTATCAAAGTAGCTCCATTAAAAAAAAAAAAATATCACTCATATTAAAACTTGAGTCTCATACTGGCAATAAGAAAAAGCTGATGCTAACCTGACCACTGCTATCTAGCATATTCCAGATGTTAAGAATACCAACTCCAAGTTTAAAAATAGTATTTACCTTCCTAATAGAAGACCTGAGTAATTTAGTGTCAGATACAGGTCGTGAGTCCTGAGCACTTGTGTTGCCACAAAGGTATGAAATACATCCTACTGTCTGGAGAAGACTGGAGGTGCGTCACAGAAGTGTGCTTAATGTTCCTGACACAGAGTGGTCTTAAAAGTTAACCTCCTTACCTTAAGACAGAGTGAGCAAAAATCTCTCCTCTGAATCTGATCTACCCTCTCCAGCCTGTCATTTCACAGAATATCATGCTATGTTTCAGATTCTCTCTGTCTTTTCTTAAGTGGTGTGAAGTTAAATTACTTCCATCTGAGTAAGAGGTCTCAGCAAAAAAAAAAAAAAAAGTTCATCATAATAGCCTATAATTTACTGGGGAGTACCACTCTCCATTACAGAATTAATGGAATAGGGTTATTTTTTCTAATAGACTCCTAAGCATCATTGAAGAGCCTTTTTTGTGCTAATTCTGTTAGAAACAGGGCTAAGTAATTCTGACTCCAAACCATGTATCATTAAAGGGCTTCAGCCAGTGCTCAAGGAATTAGTTCATTTAGAGGGTTTTTCTTCTAAAACACTGGAAACATCCTATTCTCTCTGAGCATGTAGCTCCTATTTAAAATTGGTGACGTATTACAAAGTTACCTTGATCTATTGCTTCTGGTCTTTTCCTTTTTAAATTTATAAGTCTATTTTGTGGCTCCTTTGCAGCTTCAGCAGGACAGTTGGGTCTTGGAAGCTGATTTCCTGGAGTGGGTCCTGGTCGATTACTGAAATACTTCTGTTTCAATGCCTTAATGATAATTGAAGAAACAGAAACAAGTAATTAGTATGAAGAGGTTATAGTGAAACCAAGCACTTTTAATTGGGCCTTAAAAACTACTTGAACACTTTTATACTACAGAGTGACCTCAAGGCAAATAAAGGTTGTGTTTGCAATTACTATCCACCCCACATGGATCTGTAAAGCAAGAGATAATTGTACACTCCTATTTTTAATCAGTGTTCAAACATCCTGACAAAGCTAGATTATTTTGTAAGAAGTCTTGTATAAGTGGCTTCTAGCTCTGAAGAGCTTACATTCTGAATAGACAGATCACATAAGATGATGATATAAAAGAAAGTAGGAATAATGAAAAATTAAAGGAACATTTTTGAAATCTTGGTCAGATTCACAATCTGAACACCAGCTGTTTTGTTAGTTTTTAAGATGGGCCTTTCCCCCATATTGCTCTAACTGTGCTGTTTCTACCCTGTAAACTGTGAGAAAGAAATCACTTGTACTAGAGCAGAAGACAAACACTAGTCAGCAAGATTGGTTTCATGTAGCAGAATTACATACCTTACTTTAAATTTTTGGAACCATGAAGTGTGATTAATAAAGTAGCTGTCTCTTAGGTAATAATTTCTTGGCCAGTTACATGATATTCAATGTCAGCTATAAAGTTTAGACTAGAAAAGTAATATATATTCAAGTCACTATCCTACAATATGACCTGAAAAATGACTATATACTTTTGAACTATCAGAGAGATTTCTCAAGCATAGCAGAACTAATTATCTGGAAACTTAAGAGCAAATATTCTTAAAGATAGTGGCCAAAACAGCCTGAATGTGCTCTGGAAAAGTCTTCTAGTAAAAAGATACATAACACATGCACTGATCTCATGGATTCCAATCTAAGCAGCAATGAGGGAGTCCTGGCTCAAAGGGGACAGTGGTTTCTTGCACGCTTCCCTATCAGTGTAAAGTGATAGGGAAGCGTGTCAACTGCTTTTAACTTTTAAGCTTTTAACTGCCAACTGGTGTATCTGCCTCATCTCAGAAATCAGTACTGCAAACTAGAACATTCGGCAAGATCTTTCTTCCAAGTCCTCCATTTCTCCCCATCACGGAGTAGTAAAATTGAAAGTATCACAGAAAAGGATAATTAGATAAGAATGACGGTTTAAACACCACAGAATTTTATGTTTAAGAAGTACCATAAAAGTTTAAAAGACTTTGAAGAAGAGACAGGATGAAGTAAGGAGAAAAATCTTCCAAACCCAGGGAGTAAGATAAGCTATGTTAAGACTTAACCTTCGATTTTTGGGTGACTGAATTCAGCATGTCAAATATCACTGTTGGAAGGTCATGGCTCATACACATTTTAGTTCTTTACCTTGACTCCACACTGGGAATGGAGATGACCACTTAGTACTATCCATGCCTTTCACAGTTCTCTCTATAAAACACTGGGATTACGTTTCTAGTAATTCAAGTCATGTTTCATTTCAAACATGGCTAACTGGCTTCAAAAAACATTTATCTGATATTAAAAGTGGTTTAATGAACATTAGGAGATAACCCAAATGTACTGTACCTGAGTAGCTGTTACTCTAGTGGAAGGATTAAACGTGAATAAGCCTTGAAGAAGACTGAGCAGATCATCACCAGCTGCACTGAAGATATGCTGAAGTGGCATTCCAGGGAATGGCTTAAAAGTGACATAATCTGGAAGACTTGTCATCCCCTACAAAGACCAAAAATAGAATGTATATTCTAAACTGAAAGAGTTCAGCTTTTCACAGAAAGTGAACTGCATATGGCTCTTTCACCAGAAGCAACTCATCTTTCAAAACACATTGCTAATACTTGGTCACTGAAATAAAATAACTAGAGGAATAGAAGGTCATAAAAGCTTTTTTTAAAGTAACTGTTACAGTGTGAAACAACTATCCAAATGATCACTTCCCTTGACCTTCACTGGTCACTTCCCTTGCCTTAGTTGTGACCAGTTCAAAAGGAAAAACTGCTCAAAGAAGTATGAAAGAATTTTAGACTGGGTCAGACAAATGAAATAAAACCTCCTTTAGTGAACTGACATGGCAAGAGGGAAAATATTTACAAAAGAGTCAGTCTTCACCTTCTCTACATTAATAAACGTTATCTGAACATCATGTGCATTTTGATTTTAAATGCACAACTGAAACTTTATATGGACAATGGGAGCAGGGAAGGAAAATATGCATCCAGCAGTTAAACAAAAAATGAACTGCACTTTTTTGTCCTCTAGGTATGAGATCAAACCCATTGTGTTCACATTCTAGCATAAAAATTACACAGACAATTGTAACAGACAATTACACAAACATAATGATTTTGTAGTGTTTTAAGTATTTAAAGCCTTAGCTGTCACACTTCAAGTTTGTCCAAGTAAAGTAAAATATTAATACAACATCAAATATGTATTCAATCAGTTATAATCTTGATAGTAAAGGCTGCAATTATTAAAATGCACATGTTTGGAAATGAACTTGGGAATTATGTTATCTTTGTTATGTTAACCAATCTCCTATTCTCTCTTTTCCCCACTAGTATCTTAAATTTTCCACTCCAAAGGAAGGAGAAATGTCATTGCAAAAACCTTCATGCATTCCATTTAGAACCCTCGAGAAATATCAGAATTGTGGGGGCCTAGCAGTGCCTCACACAGCAGTTCTCCATTTGGCTACAGCTCCACTTCATGATCACATACCCATAGCATTTCAGCACCACTTACAATAAAGAAAAGCTGCATGGAAAGAAGGCAGAAGTGAACAAGTCCAGTGAGTGCTTCCACAACTCAGCAACAAAAGACAACATCCTGATCAGGGAATTCTGGACTCCCTGTGTCCAGAACTGGTACTACTCCCTGGTAACTGGTACAAGTAGCTCATCAGACATTGTCTTGCCTCCCATCACTCTGTTTAATAACCACGGTTGGGTAGGTCATTGTGTGACGTGACAATAAGTTTGGCCTGGTGTTACTTAACTTGCTGTCATCTCAGAGAAAATCGTACTGATTGTATTTGTTTCAGGACCATTGTTGAGGCAAATTGTTTATCCTGTTGGTCTCCGCTTCGTATTACTCCCAAACTATAATTTACCAAGGCCAACTTAGGTCCCTGCAAATGGTTCCTACTTCTGAAAGTGATTAAAGCCTTCCAGGTTAAAGCATGCTAATTAAACAAGCACCTCAAAAACTTTAAGCAGCAACAACAATCTCACACTAGTAGCCATGTGATACTGTGCACATAGAAAGGAAGTGTTGATACTGTTACTGTCGACCAGAGGTTTGGCAAGAGAAACAACAAATCTCAGTTGCTTTATGAGATGAAGCAACTGCCTTCTGAAAAATCTACTCAAGTATTCTGGTATAATCACTTAATTTCAAGGGCTAAAATAGAGAGTATCAAGTAAAACCAGTATCAGTCTGTTAAACAAAACTCACAGGCCACTGCTCTTCTGTTGGAGTGCCCAGTGTTTCAAATATCCTTGTCAGCTGGTCAAGATCAGAGTCTCCAGGCAAAAAAGGAACCTGGAAGAAGAACATGGTATTTGAATTAGCTTCTGAACTTCAATTTTAGAAAGAAGCTTTGAATGATACTGCATAATTGTAAGGCAAAAGCCCCCTGTATACCATCTCCCCACAAAGAGGTACACTGGATAGTTGAGGCATTCTATTTATGCTCAAATAGATTCTGAAAGTTTCTGAACCCAGGCTTGGTATCCGTGACTTGACAGCAGTCAGCTTAAACATAAGACTGTGCTTAATAACAACCACATTAATGTAAAATTTACTAAACACAGAAAAGATCTTATATCTCAGTAGTCAGCCTAAAGTCAGTTGGTCATCTTTTCCCCACTTGTTCACAGGAGGTAGCTTTTATATATATTTAAAGTGAATCACAAGTTTGCCTTACGAAATTAAATGAAAACTTGAAGGAAAGTAGAGGCCCACTAGGAGAGAAAACTGTCTGATCAGTGTCACATGACATTTAAATAAAGCAAAAAACTGAAAAGGGGATATTTGTCCAGTCCAACTTCTAGCTCACATATCAGACACACAATGTAAGGAAAAATAAACTTGGTGACCAAAGCAAATTTATGAAGAATTAGAGGCAGTGTTTAATTAATTGGGACAGAAAAACCATAATTGATATCCCTAGTAGACAGCATACTATATTGTGGCATCATGAAAGCCCCTTGAATATAAACTGCATTCATAAAAAGCTCTCGGAAGTTGCATTGTCCCAAAAAAGGACACATACATTTCAAAATATCACAATGATAAAAACTGAACCATAATGCACTTTGTGTTTTGTGACAAACCAAAGAATCAAATGAATTCAAGAATTATTGGCTTACTAACTTTGCTTAAATGCATTCAGATTTAGCAGGTCTAATGCATATTTATGTATCCATCACCAGTGCTGCTTAAAGAGCCACTGATCATTTCCATATCTTGACCTGCCAATCAAATTCAACCAGCACACCTATTTGGTGTGACCAGTCAAAAGGTTTCTTTCAAAGTCTTTTCACACAAGTCTGGTTATGATATGGCCACAAAAGCATTCAAAGGTGTAGAAACCAAGCAGAAGTCACTTAGTCATGGAAGTGCAGGATACTTCATGCCTTCAGCTGTGTCTGTACCCCAACTCTCCACTGCTCCCCTCACACTTTAATGTCTTCTCCAAAGAGCTATACAATAAACATTCCACTTCAGTGGAAAATACTCAAGGATCATTACATTTGTGT
This sequence comes from Melospiza georgiana, assembly GCF_028018845.1. Classification (NCBI taxonomy): domain Eukaryota; kingdom Metazoa; phylum Chordata; class Aves; order Passeriformes; family Passerellidae; genus Melospiza; species Melospiza georgiana. Next base: position 44,340,181 of record NC_080465.1, read on the forward strand.
ACCACACTGAAGAGTGCCATAGGATTATCCTGATGTTAAGCTTCACAGCTTCATTCCAGTATTGTCAACTAATCGCATTTTAGAAGAAAATTAGTCCTCCATTCATTTTCAATAAAACCACAATTAAGGTACCGGTGATTATAACTGAGGAACAGTGTATAAGGGATAGCCCAAGCACGTTTATGCATGTGATGTTACATTACTAGAACAGTAGTGAACTAAAATAGGTATCTGGACTGGTGACAGTTTCTGGCAACTTTTTAACCCAGGTGTTTAAAGACTTCCAATGCTTGTGATGTTTATGAAGTCTCAGTTTATTCCAGAAAACCACTTTGATTACAGTTAATAAGATTTTGGAAAGTTTTTTCTGGCCTGTATTCATTTGCTTTTAGCACGAAAGAAAAAACCCATAAAAAGCTGTAGTGAACAGAAGGGCAAATACAAAATGCTTACATTTGAATACTTACTCTGAGGAGCAATTCAGCTAAAATACAACCAACAGCCCACATATCAACACCAACACCGTACATTCTAGCCCCAAACAATAGCTCTGGAGCTCGGTACCACCTGAAAAGAAAACACATTTTGGAAGAATAATCTGGCTTTGCCCATGTCAAATGCTACATACTGTTACAATGCAAAAGCTAAGAAAAGGATATAACTTCTACCTATATACTTTTCCAACATTGAAGAGTTGTATTCTGTAAAGTATTTTGTTTAAGAAGAAATGAACAAATTTGTGCACACGTCACCATAGGGTCATGTACAACCACAGATTAATTGCAGTTTCAACTGACCTGATTACAAGTATTGAACAGCAGACACGCAAGGAAGAAAGTTCTTAACATGCAGGTAAACTGAAATTTTCTTAAAATTTTATGTTGAATGAATCACAGCAAGACAGAATTCCTTCCATCTCCCAACAATTTCCATATCAACAAACCTAAGTATAGAGACTACTTTTATGTAAAATGAGCCTTGTTTTCTTGAAAGAACTACTCACACTGCCTAAGAACAATCAAATTTAACAAAATGGCACTGCATTTGACACTGTAGGATTTCTGTCTTTTGAATAAAGGTGTTAAATCAGCTTTGCCTGAATAGCTTTAGCATCCCAGCAGTCAGAAAGCAGAATGTTGCATATTTTGCAGCCCCACTTTTTAGAGCACACCTTAAATAAGCATGCCATAAAAACTATTCATAAATACTTAAACTGGTTCAAGTGTTTGTCTCAAAATAGGTAATGTGAATAACTCCAAAAATGGTTCTAGGTTCTTGTGATTAGCAGAAAGTAGCAGCTGTCTTTCTTGCTCCAAAATCCAGGCTTCTAAGCAGACACGTGCTATTTCCAGACATTTCAAAAGAGTATAATTTTGATAGATAACAGGAACCACCCCCACAGATATATACTCAAGCAGCTCTTACGGAGACTTTGTTAAACAATGCTTCCTTGTGGTACTTTTATGCAGCTCTTGCCACATCACATGAGCAGATACCACTCTGAATATGTTGATTTGACATGACATATTTCAAGAAATACCTATAAAGCAACTAAACAATCTCTGTGTAAGAAACAAAATAGAGCACCTTACCTTGTTACTACCTGATGTGTGTAAACTCTGTTCGGGCTTCCAAAAGATTTTGCCAAGCCAAAGTCAGCCAATTTCAAAACTCCATTTTCATCTAGCAACAAGTTATTTGGTTTAAGATCCTGTCAGTATAGAAAACAAATAATGAGATTTGCCAGTATTGATAAAAACAGACATATAATGAATCTCCTGGCAGACATATCATAACAGTGTTGTAAAATGAAAGATTTAATTCTATCCTAAATCCTACATTGTGAGCAAAAAAATTTAACCCCCCCCAGGATATAAGGATTTCATTATATATGAAAACCATAGTGAGACAGACCCATTTAATATTAACACATTTAACTTGCAGAGTTTAAGAAAGCCTCTTGATAGGTTTTACATTTTCTGCAAGTACAGCAGTTATGTTATCTGCACAGCTGCCAAATGAATAATAAAAAGACTTGGCCGATGCTTCAAATAATGGCAGAAATCACAGAAGTCACACAGTTCAATACAGTAGCAGTATATTGTGGGCTGACCTCAGGCCAACAGAGATCAACCCAACAGTACCCAACAGTATCCAACCCAAAAGTATCCACACAGCCATTTGCTCTTTTTATTCTTATCCCACCCACCACCTTCAGCAGTACAGGGGAGAGAAGATCAAAAGCAGGAAAACTCTAGGAGCAGTACAAAGGCAGTTTAACAGGAAAGAACTAAAAATCAAAGCAAACAAGCAAGGCCATGGAAATCCTTCACCACCCTCCAAAAGGAGAGTGATACATAGTCTCCAAACAGCCGCTAGCTTGTAAACCAAAGTCCCCCTTTCTCCTCTACCCCAGTTTTTACCACTGACCAAGGCATTACATGCCATACAGTATCCCTACGAACAACTTGGGTCAGCTGCTCCAGCTGTGTCTCCTCCTTACTTCTTGCCCCAAGCCTACTTTTCAGGGCAAGGGCAGAGTGAGAAAAAGAGAAAGCTTTGACACTGCCTGATAGAAAGGAGAAAGCCTCAAGAGTTCAGCTGCTATGAAAAAAGTCCAATCCATCCCAGGCAGACCCAGTTCACAGTGATAATTAAAGTCACATCTAACTGGAGAACCTTTTATGCAAGTATCAAAGTCATAACCACATCAGTAAATGTTAACATTTCTGGTACTGCTATTATCTCTCCAAAACAGCAAATATGAATGCTTATGGAATGAGACTGTCTAAATTCCAAAACTACCTTCATTAGGCTTTAGATTGTGACCCAATGTGATTTTTGTTGCAGGATGAAGGCGGTCAATTTAGTACATGCTTACCCTGTGTAAAATCCAATGCTGATGTAAATACTCTAATCCTTGAAGCGTCATCAGCATATAAGCCTTGATGTGAGACTGCGTCAACACAATACTTGTATCCTTTATAATAACCTGCAAAGTGTTGAAGTCATGGTAAAGCTCAGCACACAAGACAACCTCATCTCCATTCTTTCAGCTCAAAAGTTATTTCCACCTTTAAGACAGGCTTCAGATTGGCAGTCATATATTCTCTACCATTTCACCCTTTTCCCAGAAAAATAGTCAGTTCTGGAGATCAGAATTGAAATGGGGAGTCCAGATAGCTTACGTGAACTTTGCATAACCCAACAACAAAAAAATGCATGGGAAACAGAAGTTTAGCATTCAATCTCAGTTCCATGTTGATACCCAGGACAAAGACGTACACATAAAAATGATAAAAGTGACAATAAACTAGAAATTATGTTTCCACTTATTCCTTCTTTCTCTTTGCAATTTAAGTAACTAATCTTTGTAAATACAATGGTTTCCTCTTCTATTTCCAAGAAGACCAGAGGGTATGGCCACTTGATTGTATTTAAAAAAAAAATCTACTTCAGTTTTCTACATTCTTTGATTTTTAACATTAAAATTCTACAAAGACCCCAAAGCTTGTTTGTTAATACTACAGTCCTGCTCAGTAACAGCCTTCCATAAGCTGAGTTACGGAAGAGCTAAGACTGCACAAATTTCATGTACGCAGCATATGCTTAATCACAACAGGCAGCAGTCTCAGTGGCAGCCTGAGTGATAGCACAGCACAATTTACAGATTGCACACATGTACATCATGCAATCCAAGAATATTTAATTTTTCTTTGTACACCAATCTTCTTCATCTCTAAACTTTGCCTAACTACTACGGAAACAGAATGAATCCTCTAAAAGTCTACTCGTTACTAACCTCTATTAGCAAAAATCTGATCTAACCTTTTCATGACTTGCATTCACCTAAATTTCAGCAAGCCTGTCCCTGGAAGGCACCGATTTGCAATTACCTAGCATTGCTAAATTTGAAAACATGTTAAAAGTGCACATGATTTTACTACCAGCTTGTCTCTTACTATATTTTAGTGTCACACTTATGTGAACATGTTTGGTGTTATGCTTATCAACTGCATTCCAGAAGCAATGATCCAGAGGTTCTACACTCTGACTGGAGTTCCAGAAAACGAACATAGTCAACACAATTTCTTTCTTTAAGATCACGCTGACAAGTATTTCAAAGTAAAGGAATTAATCAAATGAGAACTCAAAAACTTAAATTACTAAAGCTACTTTTAAGACATGACCTTAATCAACTGACATAATAAAAGACACCTTTCAAATATAGGCCTGTTAAAGCAGCACTTTACATAAGCCTGTTAAAGCAGCACTTTCATAAACCATCTTAATATATGGAAATAAAAAGTCTTTAAAAATCTTACCTCTAAATCTGTTTCCATAAAATCAAACACCAGACTAATATTAGACTTGTGTCCAAATGCATCAATAAGCTGCAAAACAAAATACATTATGATTAAGCATGCTCTGATTCTTCCAGTTTTCTGAAATTCAACACTACTGTAGTCTGTACGTGGATTTTCAGCTTACTGAGAATTTGTTCAAGTTCTTTGACTTGTAACACAAAAATTCTTACTCAGTTTAGCTTCTTAACTCAGTTTCCAAACCAGAAAAAAATTCCCATTAAATATGGCAATAACATTTCACATGATTGCCCTTCCTTCCCGGAGACAGACAAAAGAGCAAGAATTAACTTTATCATGTTAACTACAACAGATAATGTAATGCAAACTACTTATCTTCCAAACTTTCCTGTTCTAACTACCCTTCATTGAGACAAGACTAAGTTTGCCCATGGATTCAGCTTTGTGCATCTCCTTCCTGTAAGCATACAATATTTAGAAATTTTAAGTGTTAGGCTTATGAACTTCAGACATTTTTAGATCTGCATTCATTATTGTAGCTAGCTTTCGAAGGTAAATAAACCTCTTTCGAGGACATCCAAACAGCCCTTTCTTAGGATGAAGCTGTGTAATGACACAATCAATTTCTAATTTGAGAACACAACCGTGATATTGAGCAAAAGCAAGAGATCATTTAGCCTGGTGTTCTTCCTTCAAGATGAGGAAGATATGTGTGCAACTGGTGCAGCTCATTCCTCAGTCTCAGTGTGATGACCACATAAATTGGCAAATTGCAAGGTATTTGTTTGAATAGTTCAGAATAGCAGTGACTGTGCCCCTTACACTCCCAAAACCCACAAAAGTTTTGTAGGGACTACTAAGAGGAGCACAACACCATCTCTTGTTTTTAGAACCTGCTTCTGGAACTCCTGATCATAAATTTGTCTAACTCTTCTTTGAACGGTTGATGCAATTTGCTTCTACACGGCCCATGGCAACACATCCTATGAATTCATTACACACTGAGTGAAGCAGTACAGTCTCCACTCCTGCTGCCAATAGGTTTTAAATGCATCTTATTTCTAGGACAATGGTGTTTAGAAATATAATTCCTGCACGGACACCACCTATCAGCTTGGTTTTGTAGACCTCCCCATTACCAGCTTTTCCCTCTCCAAAGTGATTAATTCCTCATTTTTTCATAAAGAATATGCTCCATCCCTCTGCCATTTTAGCTGTCACCCCCTGCATATTCTCTAACCTTGATAGCTAAAGCAACCACTTTGAAAGTAGGGTCACAATCCAGAAGAGAACCATATTTCCACTTTGAAAAGTATATGGAAAATTAGTATTTCATGTACTTAATCATATTGACACTTTCTAATTACCACTATGATCTAACTTTTTAGTGTCTTTAGCTCCAGCTGTGTATCTGTAGGTGTAAGTATACCAAAATGCAATTAAAACTAAAAAGATATCAGTCTTACTCCTTCCCAAAGAGACTTTAAACATCATATCTATGTGCTAAAATAAGCCTGCTACTTTATACATGACTAATAAGCCACATGACTTCCCTGTTACCATTGCTTTAAAAAGCCTGCTTTTTGACTGTCACCAGTTCCCTATGAAGCAATCAATCAAGTAAATTCAGCACTGTGTTCATTAGCAATCCTATCAGAGATGCAAAACAAAGCAATCTACATTCTCACAATTGCTCTACCATTAGCATCTATGTAGGCCCAGGCAAAAAACTGAAATGATTAAAAAAAAAAAAAAACAACACCTCTGCCTTTGTTATTGAAATAGGCACATAATAATTGACATAATAATTGTTGAATTACTGAAAGTATTTTAAGACTGATTCTAGAACTAGCATTTGTTTTACTTACACCAATAATATTTGGATGGCTTAGCTCCTGTAACAGTTTTATCTCCCTGAGGGCAGTCCTGTTGATTCCTACAGTGATGGAAAGAAGAAAAGAAGATGAAAGAACAAAATAAAAACTCTGGATTAAGCTCCAAATAAACTTGTCATTCTACTACTCACAGACTATTTACTACTACAAATTACATTCCTAACACTAGTCAATTTGCTAAATAACATGGACATTGCCATAACTAAATTGCTGCAAAATAGAAATGGGCATACACTTTCTTCCACGGCAAGTCCATTTCACACCATAGTAATCAGACTTAGATTATGAAGCAACACATCTACATTTTGGCAAAAAGGGAAAGTTGTAGGAAAAAAAATCACCTTTTTCAGGGTATTGGAAGGCTTCCTTTAATTTTAAAGAAAAGTTTCATTTTGCAATCAGTCCCTCAACATGTCTCACTTCCAGAGGGAGGCATACCATCAACCCTCATTAATAAACCTCTTTTCTTTTTGACATACCATTATCTAATAATGCAAGGCATATGTTTTTCTACATTTATTCTGTAGCATATACAAGGCATAAAAGAGAGAGCAACCAAAACCTGCTTACTCTTACTTGAATTTCCCCATAAGCAGATTTTATAGAGGAAAAACCAGGGGCCAACAGGGAGCAAATGGTGTCCTTCAGCAGTCACACTGATGGCACTGTATCAAACCATGGTTCCTGCAGGGTACCAATTCCTCCTTCAAAAATGCCAGAATGCGTGGCTTGTATGAAAACTGGCAAGCAAATACTCCTGTGGTGTATCATGCAGGAAATTCCAGCTGCACATGAGCTGAAAAACAGTGCTCTCCTAAAACCTGGCATATGATTCAATGCTAAAACTTGCAAAGTTTTGGGTCAAGCTACATTGATTACTTTACATTCCTGCCTTGCCTGTTTTAATTACATGTTTTGGAATCAAATTAACAAAGGCTGCTTTTGGGTAGGCACAGTCTTAGATGAAAACAAAAAAGCATGCCATGTTATCAGATAACACAGGGAAAGCAGATATGATCATTATTTTGAATAACATCTTTCACCTACAGCTAGATACTGTAGAGGGCAAAAGCAATGACTGTCCCTAAGGGCCATTAGGCCATTGAGGGACAAGTAGATCACAACTCTCAGGCAGCTGGCTCAATTGTGAGACTCTGGGATGAGTGATCAGTTTCTCTTTAAAAGAAAAGAACTGGAGAGTTGATAGCAAAGACTGTTCACTGGAAAGCTGATGGAGTCCTGAAGGACAGCAGCCTTCACACAAATAAAATTCTGCTGCACCTTGCAGGCGATAAGACAAAGATTACTTGGTTTCAATTTGCCATATTCACACCTACAGGCACAGGGTTGGTCAGAGCACATGCTCCATAGGGTTGAACATCAAAAAAACAGGACACAGAGACAAGAGTTTTGATCTTGTTTTTATCCACTTTTGCCTCTGTGCACATCACAAAAATAGAACAAAGGAAACATCTGAAAACATGCTAATATTCTCACTCATCTTAAGTATTTAAGGCATAGAGATGTGTTGATACAAAAAGGTATTCTAAACTCAGTGCTGTTATTACTATTAGTCCATGCTATATTCATGTGTGAATTCCATTAAAATTGAGAAGGTATATTTAAACATATACCATTCATGCAGGTGTCTATGCTGTTTTTGGTTGTGCCTGCAGATTGTGAAGCAAACCTCTACTAAGCCTTACTAAGCTCAATTTTCTCAGCCAATGGTATGGGAAATTAATGTCTCAATTCACAAAAACAAAGCAAACAAAGCACAGCTTCTACAGTATGAATTTGTTTTAAAACTCACCATCTTTAGCTTCTGATCTATGCCCCAGTTTAATCTGAAAATAAATATTTCATGTTAAGCAAAATTAAGATGGTGGAGAATACATTTTTTTAGTGTTGCTCCTCTAAGACAGAATTAGTTTTTGAGTAATGAAGCACTTTACCAGCTGGGTTGGCTTTAACTGGAGTTTATTTCCCCCTTAAAAAATAACTGTCTCTACAGCATTAGTTTTGACAAAAAATAGCAATGAGGGCACTAAAAACAGACATAATGCAAGTATAAACTACTTTGTAGCCACAAAGCATTATTACAACACTAAATGAGCTTCTCCTTAGGGAGAAATGAGAGCTAAGTAATTGACAGTTATCTTAGAGTGATTCTAGTAAAATTAGCATAGGCTGTAAACTCAGGCAGGCTCTAGGTCTTTTTGTCTCAATCATCTAATGACTTGAAATTTTAAGTCTAGAATCCTACCATTGATATTTCCAGATGATAAAAGTTAAGAAAATATTCTGATAAAACAAAGAACGCTCTCCACCACAGCCTCTACCAGCAGCAACCATACAAAACAAATATTGCAATGCGAAAGGAATTAGTGCATTAAACAAGATTGCTTACTATTAACACAATTCAACCTTGAGTCTTCAAATAAAGAAACCATTGTGACATGCATTTTTCATCCCTTACAAAGAACAGCTGAAGACCCATTTTTAATATAAAAACTTCCTGCAATTCCTTCAGATAGTAACAATTGAAACACTTCATGACAATGTAAGCATTTTCATCATTTGTATGCAAACCAGCATGCTAGATATCCAAGATCACTTTTGTCATATTTTATCAAAAAACAATCATACTGGATAAGGGACATTACTGGAAAACTCTGAAGTCTAGTAAGGGCCTCTGACTACTATTCATTATTGTTTGTTCAAGCTGGCAGCAACACAGTAACAAATAAAGGACTGAGGGTACTCAAAAGAGACTTGAGGGCCCCAGGACAATTAATAAAAGAATATGGAGCACAGACAGTGATCCTTCTGGCATCAAGAAATAATACTGATAGGAATAGGCAGATCCATCAGGTTGCCATGTGGCTCTGAGGTTGGTGTCACAAGAAAAACTTTGGGTTCTTTGACAGCTGAAAGTTTGAACACCTGTTCTACTGACACCTGATGGGTTGCACCTTTCTCAGAGTTGAAAAAGAGCTCTGGCAGAGGAGCTAGCAGGGCTCATTGGCAGAGCTTTAAACTGGCTTGGAAGCAAGGAAAGGAAAATACCCAGCTCACCAGTGATAATCAGTGGGACAGTGTGTCAAAACTTGAGGAAATGAACACTAATGGGCTACCTCCATCTGCTTCATGAGGGGCTGGCTACAAATTACAGCACCTGAAATGTTTCTCTACCAACACATGAGGAGCAAACAAGAGGAGCTCAAAGCTTCGATTCAGTCCCACAGATGTGATATCATTGACTTAAGTGAAACCTGGTGGGATCAGTCCTGAGACTGGAGTGCCCTGTTGGGCAGCTGCAGGCTCTTCAGGAGACGCACACAGGACAAAAGAGGCAGGGGGGTGGCATCATATGTAACGAAGGGCTGGAATGTACCAAGCTTACAGCTGGAAATGGTGCAGTTGAGAGCCTCTGGGTAGGAAAGAAGGGACAAATAATGTGGATGTCATTGTGGAAGTCTGCTACAGATCTCCCAGTCAGGACAATGATGCCAATTCATTCTTCTTTGAGGAATTAAGGGATGCTTCCAAATAAACTGCCCTTGTTCTTATGGGGGACTTCAACTTGTCAGAAAGCAACTGGAAGCATCACACAACAGGTACAGCCTGGGACAGAAGATTCCTGAAAATCTGGACAACTTTGTAGAAAAGGTCCCACGGGAGCTGACTCAAAACGACCTTCTTGGATCTGCCGCTTGTCAACAGAGAGAATCTCATGAGCAAAGTGGAAACTGAGGCCATCTTGGCCACAGCAATCACAAAGCCATTGAGTTTAAAATCTCTGTTAACAGTAGGAAAGTGCCAGCAAAACTTCAACCCTGAACATGAGGAAAGCAGACTTCAGGCTACTCAGGGAATTGATAAGTAAAGTCCCCTGGAAAAACATTTTTGCAGGTGCTGGGCCCATCAGTGCTGGCTACTTTTTAAGCATCACCTCCTAGGGGCACTGGAACAGGCAATTCCCAAATGTCATGAGTCAAGCAGATGAGGAAGAAGGACAACTTGGCTGAACAGGGATGTCCTCTTGAATATAAGGTAAAGAAGGAAGGCATACGCTCAATGGAAGCAGGTCAGGTGACATGGAAAGAACACAGAGAGGCTGCTACACACTTATTATTAGAAGGGGAATCAATATGAGATTTTATTGAGATGGTGGCCAACCTCAATGGACAAAGCTGCAAGAAACAAGGCTCTGCTAATTCAATTATTCAGGAAACATTTGTCTAAAAATGACAAGACTTGAGGTAACAGCACAAAGCTGATTCAGAGGAGTTTAAGTTGGATATTAGGATAAGATTCCTCATCCAAGGGAAGCAGCCATGGCACCCAGTGGTGTTTGGACAACTGCCTCAGGCACAGGGTGTGATTCTTGCATCGTCCGGCACAGCAATGACAGCTGGACTTGATTATGTTGATGGGTCCCTTCCAACTCAGCATATTCTATGTTTCTATAAATTTTAAGGAACTTTATACAGGATAACATTCTGGAATGAAGGAAATTGGACACTGCCACAGGAACGATTTAAAATAAAACAAAAAAACCCAACTATCAAGGCACAGTAAAGTCTGCAGTTCAGTAATGTGTGTGTGTTGGTTTGTTTGTTGAATAAACCTAACAAATAACTAGAAATTCAAGTCACAGACCATGCAACCCTTCAGAAACACAGCAAAGCCACTCCCTCTTCTGGGGTGGGTGGGCATTACAAACAGGTTAACCAGATCATTTAAACAAACTTCTGTGCTTAAAGAGATAAAAATGCATATCATGCCATTTCCCATCAAGTTGGTTAAAAAAAAAAAAAAAAAACGTTAGGTAGGTCAAGAGTAACCAGACACTTTGTGACACGCTGAGAAGACATTCTGATACATACCTTCTTAATAGCGACGATTCGGTTGTTCGTCTTGTCCTTGGCTTTGAAAACGGTGGCGAACTGGGGACAGAGAGAGATGCTGCCGTGAGCAGGGCCTGACAGACTGGGCGAGGGAGAGGTCCCGAGCCCTCCTCGGGCCCGGGGTGGGCACCGCCCCGCGCTCCCCGCGTCTCCCTCCCGCCGCGGGCGGGCGGCGACACGGGCCGGGCCCAGCTGAGCTGCCGCAGCCCCAGGGCCGCGGGCGGCCCCCGCAGCGGTCGCTCACCTGCCCCTCCCCAAGGAAGTCGAGCTTCTCGTAGCGCTTGGCGCGGGCCCGCGCATCCATGACCGGCGGTTGTGCGGCGGGAGCGGCGGCGGGGATGCCCGGGAAGGCGGCAGCACTGCGCGGCGCTGCTCGGCGCTTTAACCCCCCGGCCCCGCCGCTTCCGGCCCCGGCCCGGCCCGGCCCCTGCGCGCGCAGCGGCCCCCGGCGAGGCGCAGGCGCCGTTCCCTGGCGGATCGGCCCCGGCTCGGGTGCGCGGCGCGGTTCGCGCTGCGGCTCTCTGCGGCAGCGGGCAGCAGCTCCTCCCCGACGCTGCTCCTGTTTTCACCCTGATCTCACGTCTGACATTCAGGGACATTTCTGTAACTTCTGTGCTTAGAGGGATAGTTTTTTAATTAAAAAATTATTATTATATAGAAAGGGTGCTCTCAGGCACTTTGTTAGGTTCTAGTGGAAATTCTTAATTGTACTTCTATAGTTTCTTCATTATGAAAAATTACCTACAATATAGTACTTAAAACTACCGTCAATACTATCAATACTACTACTGTAAGAGTTCTCATACAGGAGAAATTCTCACTTGAAAATTAATTTCCCTACACGTCCAAGCTTTGCTATTATTTACTAATTAGTCTGTAAGACCAACAAAGTTGTGCAACTATGAAGAATAGCCAACATCTCTGAGAGCACTTCAGCGTCTTCCTGCCTGTAAAATCATTCTCAGTGACACATCCAGGGGAGTCAGTCTTAACCTCAATCCCTGGAAAAGTGGTGGTGTGCCTCATACTGGAGGCCATCTCTCCCTATGTGGATGACAAGAAGATGATCAGGAATATTAACAGGGCTTCAATAGAAGCAAATATTGACCAACCTGATTGCCTTCCACAAGGAAATAACTACCTGGATGGTAAGGGGAGGGCAGTGGATATTGTCTACTTGATATCAGTAGGGATTTCAACGCTGTCTGTTAACATCCTCATAGACAAACTCAGGAATGCAGGCTGCATGAGTGGACAGTGAGGTGGATCAAGGACTGGTTGAACAACAGATCCCAGAGGGTTACAATCAGTGTCACATTGGAGGCCTGTCCCTAGTGGTGTCCCTCTAGTGTCACCCCTAGTGGTGTTCAATGCTGTACTGTTTAACTTATTCATCCATGACTTGGATGAAGGGGCAGATGCCTCCTCAGCAAATTCACTGAGAACACAGAGCTGGGCAGAGTGGCTGATACCCTGGAGTGCTGTGCAGCCCTTCAGAAGGACCTCAGCAGGATGGAGATGGACAAAGAACCATCTGAAATTCAGCAAGGGCAAGTGCAGGGTCCTGCACATGGGGAGGAACAACCCCAGCACAGCACAGGCTGGGGCTGCCCTGCTGGGGAGCAGCTCTGTGGAGAAGGACCTGGGGGTCCTGGTGGACAAGAAGCTCTCCATGAGCCAGCAGTGTGTCCTGGTGGCCAAGAAGGCCAATGGCATCCTGGGGGCATTGGGAAGAGCATTGCCAGCAGGTGGAGGGAGGTGATCCTGCCCCTCTACTCAGCCCTGCTGAGGCCTCACCTGGAGTGCTGTGTCCAGTTCTGGGCTCCTCAGGACAACAGAGACATGGAGCTGCTGGAGTGGGTCCAGCAAAGGGCAAAAAATTTTATTAGGGCTCTGGAGCATCTCTCTTGTGAGGAAAGACAGGGAGAGCTGGGGCCGTTCAGCCTCGAGGAAATAGAACTGAGAGGAGACCTCATCAGTGTTTATCAGTACTTGAAGGGAAATTGCCAAGATGGACCAGGCTCTTCCTAGTGGTGCAAAGAAGTAGAACAAGAGGCAGTGGGCAGACACTGATGCCCAGGAAGTTCCGCCTGGATATGAGGAAGAACTTCTTAACTGTGCAGGTAACCATGCACTGGAACAGATTGCTCAGAGAGGGTGTGGAGTCTCCCTCACTGGAAATACTCAAGCACCATCTGGACACAATCCTGTGCCATATGTTCTGGGATGACCCTGCTTGAGCAGGAAGGTCAATAAAAATGACCCATTGTGGTTCCTTCCAACCTGATCCATTCTGTGACTTTGTGATCTCAACCAGTGGAAAAATAAAATGACTCTGTTAGATTGCTGACTTTTCAAATGGCTAATTAGAAAAATATTTTAATGGTGCAGACATCATATATATTCAATTGCTATTAGCCATCAACATAAAATCCTTCTCAGTCACAAACAAATCAGTATCTTGTGTGTTGTGTCAATCTTCTCACCCATCATATGGGATTTTATTAAAGCTATTAGTATACAATAATTTTTAATATTAAGGCGTTTTAATTTAATGCCTTTATTGTGAATATAATACCTCATTCTTCAACAGTGGCCAAGAAACTATCTTCTACATTTATTCTGGACCTCCACGCTGTAAAAGAAAATCATACAGTTAAATATATTCCACTAATAGAACTTGAAACTGAGATAAAATTCTCTTTTACACTGTTATAGACTAAGAGACACAGTTCTAGTTTTAATATTGACCTATATAAGAACAGATAGCGTGGATATCAGCTTCCACCAGTCATGGCTACATTTTTTTCAAGGGAAAGTACAAAAAAATTGAGCAAGACAACACATGCCACCTACAGTTACAGCTGCTTCCATGTCTCTTTCTCTGAAGAAACCTGACTCTTATACTTCAAAAGGTCTGACAAACGCAATGCTAACAGATACAAGTTTTAAAATAACTTTCACTGCCTACATTCCAAACTGCAAAGTAAAAACAAAGCCAAACAGAGTCATTACAATCTTAATGAGAAATCAGAAAGGCATTCAGTTAATTATTTTTCCAACAAAATTATTTTACAACTTACCTCACTGTTAACCAAACATGCAAAAAGTCAAAAAGTGTATTACTGTGAGAAATAACTGATTTTACTTCTGCTATATAGATGCAGCCTACTTGCACACAAGAAGATTTCTAGATTTCCTCTACTAACACGGTTATGCCCTTACCATTTAACAAAACTTTGCAAGCATCTTTTAATTTCAAACTCACCATCACCTCACAAATTCCTCAAATTTTGTGCATTGTCCCTTTTCAACCATCAGTTTTTACAACTCAGAATTGTTGAAGAATAGAAGCAGGTTTTTCTTGCCTTTCATGTAAAATGTCATATTTACAAGTATTGCAGAAAATACTTATATCAAGTTTAATAAAATGTTTCCACTAGTAGAAATACAATAGTTAATTTACTAATAAATAACTTATAAAACTAATTTGAGAAATATTTTGTACTTTGATCACCTGGTAATAGCCTTTTCTGGTCTAAGAACGTCTGTGATCCTGCTCAGCAAAGTCAAATTACACTTTAAACAGCTGTTATAAAACAGGTAGTGGTGACAATTAATGCAGGCTGTGACTATCACCAGCTTACCTGCACATCTGTTCTAAGTCCAAATCTCTCTACTCAGTGGTACCATGCTACTATGCAGTGAAATTTGGTACCTTCTGTATTAAGAATTGGTACATTGGGTACTGCATATGAAAACCATGAAAGCCCAGGGCACACTCTTATAAAGAATTACTATGTAGTACCATACCAGAAGAAGTAGAAATTAAAGAAGAAAACTTACTTGAATATACTCAATCTCTTCATCTGACATTTGTCTCCTTCTGTATTTCTGAGGTAAACTTCTTGCTAATTCAGAAGTGTCTGGTGTGCCTTGTACTCTACTAACACGTGAAATATTTTGAAAGGCTGGTGATGTGCCTCCTACAGATTCCTGTGCTTTTGAAGCAAGGAGAGATGGCATACTTGCTTGTAGAGATTCCTGTACTGAAACCCAGATTTTAAAACCATTTACAGAAATATTACTAGACTGTAAAATTAATAAGCAGCCAATAAAATCTACCATTGCCTGAAAATCTTATTCACTACAACAAACACATAAAAGAATTTAATCACTCTACTTCTCACAACCTGTTTTTATTGTTGTTAAATGTATCAAGTGCAGACTCTAAAAATGCTGACAGTAGTATGAATGGCAGAAATGCTGATGTGGAGACGAAAGATCAACATACACCCTAACAATGGCTTTTTCACTGAGAAGCTGTACTCGGAGAAAAAGCATAAAGTTATGTAAATGTTTGTGTGTGGGCAATTATCTAGAAGATAACTGAGATGATGCTTTTAGTTTACTACAACTGAAAAGACAGACAAGTGAAAAAGATCTAGAGGCTTACAGAAAGATAAAGCTCGCAGCCAGAACAGGCCGCAACATGCAATGCAGGGCTGCACCCATTTTTAATATTACAAAATGGCATCCTATCACATTTTGTTAATGATGTGCAGAATGACCACCAAGTATCAGGCATCAGCAGTCAATGTTAATGAAATGTAAAGACCAAGGAGTGCATGAAGTTCTTCACAGGTGAGGACCAGGAGCTAAGCTTCAGGAATTCACATCAGAAAAGTTGCCTTGATTGTGCAGATAGAAGAGATGACAAAAGGGCAATGTCACAGTCAGTGTTCCAAACCTTAAGTCTGTCCCACCATAGCTGATTTTACAATGGAAATATGCAGTTGCCCCACTAGGCAGGACAGAGATCATAGCAATATGTTCATTTCAGGACTCAGTCCTATATATGGGATAGGATCCATCCCAGGTGATGAGGGGGCTGGCAGATGAGCTTGCAAAGCTGCTCTCCATCATTTACCACCAGTCCTGGCTCACTGGTGAGGTTCCAGAGGACTGGAAACTGGCCAGTGTGACTGCCATTCATAAAAGGGGTGGGAAGGAGGATCCTGGCAATTATAGGCCAGTTAGCCTGACCTCTGTACCAGGTAAGGTTATGGAGCAGTTCATACCGAGTGCCAGCACACAGCACTCACAGGATGGCCAGGGTGTCAGACCCAGCCAGCACAGGTTTAGGGGGGACAGGTCGTGTTTCACCAACCTGGACTCCTTTTATGACCAAGTGACCTGCCTGGTGGATGTGGGAAAGGCTGTGGATGTTGTGTACCTGGGCTTCAGCAAGGCCTTGGCACTGTCTCCCACAGCACACTCCTGGAAAAGCTGGGAGCCCACGGCTTGGACAGGAGCACTCTGTGCTGGGTTAGGAACTGGCTGGATGGCCGGGCCCAGAGGGGGCTGGTGAATGGTGCTGCATCCAGCTGGTGGCTGCTCACCAGGGGTGTCCCTCAGGGGTCTGTGCTGGGGCCAGTGCTGTTCAATGTCTTTACTGATGACATGGATGAGGGGATTGAGGCTTTCAGTGGTGAATTTGCAGATGACACTGAGCTGGGATTGTGTGTTGATCTGTTGGAAGGTGGGAGGGCTCTGCAGAGAGACCTGGAATGACTGAATGGATGGGCAGAGTCCAACAGGATGAAGTTTAACAAGTCCAGTTGTCAAGTCCTGCATTTTGGCCACAGTAACCCCCAGTAATTTTACAGGCTGTGGATGGTGTGGCTGGACAGTGCCCAGGCAGAAAGGGACCTGGGGGTGCTGGTGACAGCGGCTGAACACGAGCCAGCAGTGTGCCCTGGTGCCCTTACAGGCCAGTGGCATCCTGGCCTGTGTCAGGCACAGTGTGGCCAGCAGGAGCAGGGAGGTCACCCTTCCCTGTACTCGGCACTGGTGAGGCAGCACCTTGAGTGCTGTGTCCAGCTCTGGGCCCTCAGTTTGGGAAGGACCTTGAGACACCCGAGCAGGTCCAGAGGAGGCAACGAGGCTGGTGAGGGGCTTGGAATAGAAACCCTGTGAGGAACAACTGAGGGAGCTGTGGGTGTTTAGCCTGGAGAAAAGGAGACTCAGGGGTGACCTTAACACTCTCTAAAACTCCCTGAAACGTGGTTGTAGTCAGGTGGGGGTTGGTCTCTTTGTCCAGGCAAAATCTGACAGAATGAGAGGACAGAGTCTTAAGCTGCACCAAGGGAAGTAGAGGTTGGATATCAGGAAAAAGTTTTTTTAACTAACAAGTAATAAAGTACTGAATTGGTCTGCCTGGGGAGGTAGTACAGTCACCATCTCTGGATGTGTTTAAGAAAAGACTGGATGTGGCACTCAGTGCCATGATTTAGCTGAGGTGTCAGGGCATGGGTTGGACTCGATGATCTTGAAGTTCTCTTCCAACCTTCTAGCCACCCTGTGATATGTAAGGGTATAACACCTGACAAAGCTGAATGCTTCCACAGAAGTCCTTCCCAATGCTCCAGAAAATTGAGCAAGACAAGTGCAACATCTAACAGCTGGACAGAAACTCTATATGACTATAAAATAAGCAGCACGAAAACAGCATGTGCAAAAGCATGTGAGCAGCTACAACAGCACAGTTTTGCCTGCCTTCGCCCTTCTTGGCTCCAGCAAGACCAATGACCACAAAGGAGAAGGGAGCCTTAATGAAGTTTTAGCCTTAATGAATCCGATGCAGTTGCAGGATTGGGACAAACAATCAAACACTTGCAGCACTGTGATGAAACTACCATTGAGAGGCATATTAAGAAGCTGTCAGTCAGAAGACTGGGTCTGAAAGTCCCAAGGTGGTTCAGTAATAATGGAAGATCCCAAACAGAGCAAGGCAGAAGTGAGCCCATCAGGAGTAGCATATTTATTGTGAACAGGGGGCAAAGTATTTTTGTTTCAAGAAATAATACACCTAACATACTACAAAAAAAAAAAAAAAAAAAAAAAGCAGCAGTTTCTCTAAGTTTGTTTCACCGACCACGAAAGTCTAGAGATTTGTCAAGGATTTTCCTCTACTGTATGTTTCAGTCTGAAGTGTAGTTGGAATAGACTCATTAGTGAATTAAAAACATGAGAACTGCAGTAATCAGAAATTTTACTGTTGCTGCTTTAGTTCTATTACAGTCTCTACTACATCTCTCCCTTCCCTGTTTGAGACCATAATGTTGCAGCATTAATAGGCCCACTGGAATTTGGCTGGCCTTTCACATCCCTAGTTGCTCTGAGGAGCCATTTAGTGATGTAGGAGCAACAATCTGGTACAATTAAATGCAGATTTTGCTACAGTATTCAAGCAAGACAAAGTAGGTTGCAGTTTACTAACAAGATAACAGATCCTGATGAAGGTAGAAAAGTCTAACATACTTAAAAGATACAGTCACAAGAGTCTTCTGACACAGAGATAAATAAGAGGTCAGAAACACATTTTCAAGCTTTTGAGAAACTAGTTCACTGGCATGAGAGGTGGTGCATTTGGCTGAACTGTGCAAAATGTGCAGAAGTTTTACAGAAAGTTATTGCAGAAAATAGTTCCTGAAGAGTTCACAGGCAAGTCAGAAGAGGCATTTATATGCACTGTGGAGGCTTTCAAATGTTAAACTAAACTTCAAGCTAAACTGTGGGCTTGGTAATCCTGACAAATAACTAGGCATAGTATAATATCAAAAGAAGTGAGAATAATGTAACAGAGCTTTTAAAGACAACTTCTACTTTTCTTTCAGATGCTTTTTGACCCAAAAGGACTTCTAAATCAACATATTGCTAATATAAGTTTGTTGTTTAAATATAATAGTATTGGGAATACCATAAATATCAACACAGGTATAAAAGTTAATGACAAAGATTGCAATGAATTTTTTTTTTCCTTAACATTAGTTAGTAACACAAGAAAATACTTCTTAAAATGTACATTGGGTTGGATCTCCCAGCTATAATTATGTTTTGAAAAAACAGCAGAAAATACATCACACACTTTAACTAAGAAAAAATGAGGAAAATGCAACATAATTTATGCAAATATCACTGAATAACTAAAGCTGCTTCAAACTGACTTGGGCACAGTAACTTCAGTAAATATTAATATTTGGGAAAATGTGACTTTATATAAAGTAGAACACAAACACTGGAAATCCTTGACAAAAAAAAAAATAGATCTGCATGCACTATGTGTCTACACACAGCTGCACAGAAAAGAAGTTGTGGAGAAAGTTCAAGAGTTGCCTTCAAAATAAACCAAGCATGTTTCAAAAACCTCACTCCAACTCAGTTCAGCTGTATAGCTGAAAGAGAGAAATTGGGTCCCGGTTTTTAAATAAAACAGTCCATGTAAAGAAATGTGGCGCAAGCTGTATCCATATCCAAAATACTTACTTTTAGGTCTGGGACCACTTTTTCTGTCTGGGAACTTTATTAATGGAGTATGTGGCTTGACTACCTAGAAGGAGACCAGGCAGTGGGAGAAACAGACACAGGTTACCGTGAATAATAAAATGTATCAACCAATCACTCTAAACAGCTGCTCTCTGCTGCACTACTCTGATACGCTTACTGCTTCTTGAAGTCCTAAGTTCACCTCAGGAAGAAGTCTACTTTAAAAAGTAGTCCTGCACCCTGAGGTCCAGAGCAGTTACAGGCTTTGTCTTCCTTTTCCCATCAGTCTGTGTGTATGCAGAAACAACCACTGCTATTGCATAAATGCAATCACAATGCAATGTGCTCTGGTTAGAACCCATCCAGAGTGCTGCGTCCAGCTCTGGGGTCCCCAAAGGAAAAAAAAATACATGGACTGGAGTGAGTCCAAAGCAGGGCTGTTAAGATCTTCAGAGGGTTGTCCTCACCTCTCCTGTGAGACAGGCTGAGTGCTGAGGTTGTTCAGCCTGAAGAATGCACTGGGGAGACCTTACAATCCAAAGGGCAGGTTTGGATTAAAAACATTAGGAAGATTAGGAAGAAATTCTTTATTTTGAGGGTGCTGCAGCACTGGCAGAAGATGCCCACAGCATCTGTGGCTGTCCCATCCCTGGAAGTGCCTACGACCAGGTTGGATGGAGCTTTGAGCAACCTGGTCTAATAAAGGTGTCCCTGCCCACGGCAGGGGGGTGCTGCAACTAGGTGACCTTTAAGGTCCCTTCCGATCCAAACCATGCCATGGTTCCACAGTGCTTTAGCACACGGAATCGCGAGCTGTGCTCTGCCTGTACAAAGCACTTTCACCTTACAGAGGCCCATCTTAGGAAGGAGCTGCCAGCCAGCTCCGCACCCGCTGCTATCACAGCGTCCGGCACCTGCGACACCGTGTGCACGCGGCTGCACAGCTCTCCCCAAGGACACCGGCCGCCCCGGCGGCGTCTCCTCATCCTGCGGCCGTCTCGACCTGCTGCTCGGTGGCAGCAGCAGAAGCGAGCCCCGCCGCCCGAGCCAGGGCTCCGGCTGTCTCAGACACGCCGTCCCGGGGCCGCCCTTACCTGCACCGCCCTTGTAGCGGCCGCCATCTTGCTGCCCATGGTGAGGAGCCTGAGGGGCAGCTCGGGGCCCCGCCCACAGCCCCCAACGCCGGTACGTGCGGGGCCTGTCTAGGGGCGGGGCCTGTCTAGGGGCGGGGCCTGTCTAGGGGCGGGGCCTGTCTAGGGGCGGGGCCTGTCTAGGGGCGGGGCCTGTCTAGGGGCGGGGCCTGTCTAGGGGCGGGGCCTGTCTAGGGGCGGGGCCTGTCTAGGGGCGGGGCCTGTCTAGGGGCGGGGCCTGGCCTGCCAAACCACCCACTTTACCGTGAGTTTAAAAAAACTCCAAACCAAGCAAAACATTTTCAGTAAAATCAGTGTTTTATTATTAGATAAAGGCATCCACCTACAAAAAATAGCTGGCGATCACTCACCAAGTTAAAAGTGAAGCTACAGACCAAGATAATAAGGGACACTACACATTCCTAAACTGTGCTATGCCCCAAGAGTCAATTTCCTTCAAACATCAAACAAAGAACACCAAGTTTAAAAAGCGCAAATTCTAGTGAAGACATGCAATTCAAACATTGCTTAGCTGCACAGTCAACAGTATGAAGTCACCTCTGCAGACAAGACTCAGTGCGAACAGGAGGAAAAATTTTTGGTGTTTAAAATTATACATAATGCCTTAAAACCAAAAATAGTCCCAACTCCAGACTTGCCCATAAATTTTCCTGACTGAGCATTTGACTGGGACTGAGCAGGGTTGTGCACCCTGCTTGAGCTCTATGGCTGCTGGTCCCCAGGGAAGGGGTACAGCAAATCCTCAGTTTAAGTCCACTTCTACATGAAACCTTGAAACTTTTCTTGTGTTCTTGCTGCCTCTCAGAGGAAAAGAAGTGCTTAGACAGGACAGCCTGAGAAACGAATCTTCAGGTAGTTTCATTTCATCAGCTCTACCACCCCCTTTGACACAGTCTATTTCTCTGGAGAGAACAACATCTTCCACAAAAGTCAAATTTTAAAATTTAAGATCAAAAATTAAATTTAAATTAAAAAATTAAAATTTATCAAATTTAGTTAAAATGCACACAATGTATAAAATAAACACCACATCTCCTGACTCACAGACTCACTACATTTTTTTCAAGCTGTAGAACAATTGCCTTTAAAGATTCATCTTCTGCCCAGTTAATTCTGCTTCCAATTATGATGTTCTATAAATGAGAAAGATTTACAGGTTAAAACAAGCCCTTGTAAAGGACAATTCCTAGTAAAATATCTTAAAGAAAGTCTGCTTTATAATTTTAATTTGAAAGCCCTTGAAATTCACAAGTGTTTGAAGTAGGCAGGATGGAGGGAAAAAGGAGAAAGGGAAGTATTGCTTTAAATCCTATTGTTGATACATAGGCAAAAAAACCCCAAATCCACGCTTTTTTATTTTCTAGAGGGCCTTGCATACTACCTCTATGTTAAATACAGAAACCTAGAGAACGTTTTTAACAATATGAAATAAAGTTTGCCTCAACAAAAATAACAGTTAACATTCTCACCCTGCCATTCTGGATCGAAAAGGGGAATTTAAATTTAACCAAAGAGAATTTGCTCTACTTAGGGCTGAGAAAATTTCAGGAATACAAAGCCAAGAGATAGTTTTAGACTCTTATCTAAATGCCAATACAATGTTAAATTTCTTGTTCTGAATTTGAGATGTAAGACTGTCTCTAAACTCTGCAAAAAAATAATGCGAAGATGCTTGTGACCATTTCATTCTCTTAGCCTTTAAAGCAGAAGTTTTTCTTCTATACACAGTTCTTCCGTTGATAAACTTAAAGGTTTTAACAACACAAAATTGTTTTCTAAGTTATATTTGCCATACAGTATAATATCTTGAGTGTAATCAAAAATTGTAAACTTGGTTCTAAAAGCCACACAACATTACCTGGAACACATGTTGAATTATTGTAGTAATCCATCTTTCTTTTTCTAATTTATAAAGCATCTTCTCTGTTTCACATACATTCACATATGCTTGTTTCTTCTTTTGTCTTTTCTTCATGGTACGAATTTGCTGTAGTTTCTCTCCTCCATATTTTGTCAGTGCTGTTACATTATTAGGAAAATTAAGCATTAAATAGTTATGTGCACAGTAGAACTGAAGATACTCTTTTCCTCACAGCCACCTAAAGCACTTCCAGTGCATAATCCTTATTTCACACTCCACTCCTTCCCTCATATATTCCTCAATATATTTCTTTTATGAAAGAAGCAACACACGCTGTGGCTACTTGGTTATCAAACTATATCAGTTGGTTCCCTGGTCAACTGTAAAACAGAATGTACATTGTATGCTGCCTGCATTTCCCTCACATAGGGAGAAATTTGCATCTCTTTCCTATACCCTGTTTTTGAGTGCCACAACTTTTATAGGTCTTTTTTATACCTTTTAAAGACCCTTACTCCTTTTTCAGATTTCACTGAAACCAAATTCCAAAGTCATACAAGGAGAATATAAACATGACCAGCGAATATTACTATTTTTATAGGAAACCAGGTTAAAAACTAGACTGATTAAAAGTGTTTAGGGGCAGTTCATGTGTTGAAAGAATGCCGGCAGAGCATTCCTTCCTTTATCTGCAGAGATATCAGTATGTTCATTTTTCCCATGTGAACAGGTATTTCACTGGGTTCGTTCATTATTGTCTACATATACACAACTCCCTGCACGTGAATCAAACAATAGCTGTTAGAATTGGTGGCAAACCTGGTCACGAAAGAAAGAACATTCAAAGAACACATTTACCATATGAAGTTCTGAATATTGATGTCACGTCTAAATTTGACCCACTCTAACAAGACTACTGAAAACCAATATATGTATACTTCTTTCTAAGCAAATTCCCTCTCTATTCTGCAAATACCTCATAAATGTGCCATAGGACAAAAAAGTATCTTTTAGGTGCTGTAAGGCTGATTTAAATGACTAAACAATGTGTAACTTTCTGAGGAGCTTACCTGAAATAATAAAATGCTGCCACATTGTTTTTGAGTATTGTCTTGCATCTCTCATTCTAATGTGTCAGTCTCACAAGTAGGGAACACAACAGCTCATCTCTTTCTACCCTTTTAACAAGTTTTATAACTGTGTTGAGTTTTGCTGCTTCCCATGTAAATTAATATTACTACAAGAGTAACTTTAAAATATGAACTATATGAACTCTACATTAAAATACAAACCAAAGTCAATACAGGTAACACACTTACAGAGTCTGTCCGTTTTAATGTCAATCAGCTGCTGTTCCTTCTGATGTACTTGCTGAAAGAAAACAAAAAGTATTTTCCAGACTCTTGTCTTCAAAAATACTGAAAGATGCTAATTCAATCCCCAAAAACAGCTAAGGATAACTCTAAGCCAGACTTACTTACATGATCACTTGAAGTAATCCTTAATTTTGACAGCAGTAGGAACTGCACACGTTACCACATATTTAGCTTTGAATGACTTGTGCAGTCATGCTGCTTTCCAAGTGCACTCCTTCCCACGCTGAGGTTGATTTACCTGCACTACAGTAACAGAAGCTTCAACTGCCACTCACCTGCTGATAGTCAATTATTGTCCAGCTGAGCAATAGTATGCGTTGCATTGTTTCCAGGATCAGACTAAGGAAGGAAACAGTTACATACCTTAAGACCACTAATATAAGTCAATATCATAAATGTTTAAATCAACTTTATTTAGTTTAAATAAAGAATTTCTGATTTCTCCTAATAGCAAATTAGTAATATGTGTCACTTCTTTTTGCACTTACACTTACAACATCCCTTCTTTTTACAGTTAATATACTCAATGTCACTGTAGAGGCCAAAGAGTTCCATTACTTCCCTCTCAATTCTTCTAAGATTTCATTTAAGTCTGCCCAACATTTTACATCACAGAGTTTGGATGGCATCAAGAAAGCCTAGCCATCTGGAAATGGCTATGAATTAAAGCTCCTAAATCAAGGAGATGCAATCCCTTACCTGTATTTCTGACAGAAATTAAATTTCTCATATTACACTTCATATGCATCCACCTGTTAATAATTGGCAGGCAACAAAAAGCTACTTTTAAAAATGTTTAAGCTTTCAGTTCTATTTCAAAGACATTTTGCTCCTACATAGTTAATATATAAAGGCAGCAAAGCAGACGCAAGGCCCTGTTACAAGCCTGTAAAGTGTTCAGCTATCATAAATGCAGGTAATTTAGGAACTAAAGACAAAAAGCTCTCTTGGCTACAAGCAGTTCTCACTAGTGAATCAAGAGTTATGATCTCTGTAATCAAAGGTGGGTAAATTCAGAGCCCAACTGCAAATCTACCATGGGTGTATGAAGTCTGATCATGCTGATTCTAGCCAGAAGGTAGACACTATATCATTCTGTCAAATCTAGAAAAAGGAAGCTTGCTTTCACAAGAGGTAAAATGAAATAATCTAGAAATGTGTCACAATAAACTGTGCAAAGTTCATTGCTTTCTAGCTGTCTGACTCCCAAGAACACCTTACCGTGAGTCCTCATCATCTTGTTTCAATTTGTTTCTGAGAGCATCCACAATTTGGGTCCTGCATATTGCAAGAAATAGCATATGACTGATGAGAACTCATAAGAAACTGAGAAAAGCAGGAAACAGAGAGAAGCAGATTTAAATAAGTAATATAAGAACATAATTTCCAAGATTCCACTTTCGTCCACTTTCACATTGGAATTATATAAACAAAATACTCAGTACCTTTAAAATACAACACTCCTTAAATAATGGGGCTTAACTCTCAGGACAGGAAAGATACATCAATGATTATTTGTGAGAATGACAACTCCTTTTTCTCTTGACTAACATATTTGGACACCATTAATCCCAGAGTCTACAGAAAGGAAGCTGGGCAAAAGTGTAAATTCAAATAAACAGCCATGAAACACATGCCTAACATTATTAAATTCCATCTTCTCATAGGCATTTGGAAAATACTGCCAAGAAATATGCTTACTGATCCTGTACAGTCACTCTTTCCCAACTGTAAAGGAGCTTTTGGGTGTACACATTTCAACCTGTAAGTTTTTTTGTTTTGGTGGGCTTTTTTTTTGCTTTGTTTTCTACAGCATTCCTATTGTTCAATGGTACTTAAAATCTCCCCAGTCTCCCATATCACTTTAAAATCCTGTACCTATGTATATATGCATCTATGTACGCACACACACAGAGAAAAGCTCAAAGTAAAGGGTGAAGAAAATTCTACCTTTGCAAGGCCATCGTCCTGTTCTGCAAAGAGACTTTTGCATTTTCTAGATCTCTTTTCAAATTTTGTGTGGCACTGAAAGACAAAAAGCAATTAGACAGACAAACTGAGTGTGAAGATAACAGAGTTTAAAAGCAGTGTCACATTTTAACTTGCTTTCTACATATCTAATTTTAGAATTTTTCATGTGAGCCACAAATCATTAGGGCCAGGATTAATTTAGCATGTGGAACTATATCAGCGAATTCTAGCCATCATGTAAAGGACTGCAAATTTAAAACCCACATCAGATACAGAAGTACATTGGGAGGATGAATACAGCATTTCTTCCCCACAATTCTTCTTAGATTCCATTATTTTCACCAATCTTTTCTGAAGTACTGATTGTAAATCCAGCAATTCACTAGGAAGGAATAACTAGAAGAGAATTTTGAAGCTATCCCGTGACATACCTCTGGCTAAAGTTTTCTTCAATTTCATGATCAAGGAAATTTTCCTGACCTGCAAAAGACAATGTTGCTAAAACAAGCACAACAGAGACTTTTAAATACAACCTACAGAGCACAAACGATTAGCATTTTTGTGTGAACAAGTTATTTCTTACTTCTACCTCAAAGCTTTATTATCTTTTACTGTTAATGAGGCTACGCTATCAACCAGCTGTATCAGAGAAAAAATTAATTTAGCATTTTTTAGATAAGCTAGAGCTGGTTCTTGCCATCGCTCCATGTATGCAACTGGATAGTTCAACGGAAGAGCATGTACCCAACTGCACCCTGGGCTGTATCAGAAATGTGTCCAGCTGGTCAAGAGAGGTGATTCTGCCCCTCTACAGAGCTCTTGGCAGACTGGTGTGCTGCATCTAGGCCTGGGATTCCCAGCATAAGAAGGACATGGATCTCTTAGAGAAGGTCCAGAGGAGGGCAATGATCAGAGGGCTGGAGCACCTCTCCTATGAGGAAAAGGGTGAGAGAGTGGTTGTTCAGCTTGGAGAAGGAGGATGGGGATTTTGCTGAGTCCTTGCAAATGAAGGAGCTTACAAGAGAGCTGGAGAAGAGCTTTTTACTAAGGTATGTAGTTTGTATTTGGAAGATGGTAGGTTTAAGTTAGATATACTGTGGGGTGATGAGGCACTGGTCGAGAGATTGCCCAGAGAAGCTGTGGATGCCTCATCCCTGGGAGTGTTCAAGATCAGGTTGTCAGGTTGAATAGGGCTCTGAGCAGGATGATTTAGTGGAAGTGGCTGTGCCTGGTGGGAGGTTAGGAACCAGATGTGTTTAATGTCCCTTCTAACCCAAATAATCTCATGACTCTACAGGTAATGGAAACACCTTAAATCAGTATTGCTGCCAAACAGTTTGATAAACTTTTGGCAAGACTTCAGCCCCAGTGACCAGATTTCTGAAAACCATCACTACATGTCAGGTGAACCTAAAGTTCAAACCCAGAAAAGGAAGGAGAGGACAGTGAGCAGCAGCTATATGGCATCTTTGCAAACACTCAAATATGTCTCAAAAGCTGCATAGAAAATGTGTTAAAATGTACAGCCAGGAAAAAACCCCCATCATTATGGTAAGGAACACTCTTAATAAATAATTAAAGAAAAGATTAACAAACTATGTAAATACATATTTATATATTAAAATATAAATGCCACATCCCATTCTTTGTTAGTGCAACATCCCACTGCGGGGAGGGATATACTTACCGGCAAGAATAGCCGTGTTGTGCTCTATGAGCTGCTCCTTCAGTTGGTCCCTCAAGCTGCGGCGGGAGTAAAGCGACAACGGTCAGAGGCTGCGCATCCCTTCATCCCACCCCCGGGCTGCTCCCCGTCTCGTCCCGCCAGCACTAACCGGACCAGAGTGGGGACATCCAAGTCGCCGGAGCCGTCGCCGCTGCCCTGGTACAACGCCGGGGCCGGAGTCGGCTCCAGCTGTCGGGTCGGAGCCGGAGCCGGGGCGGGGACCGGGCCCGGGGCCGAGGCCGCGGCCGAGTCCCCGCTCAGCGCCGCCATGACAGCACCTTCAAAACGCGCGCCTCGCGCCCCCCGCGCCTGCGCAGAATAGCGGCGGGGTGGCGCTGCCCTCAGTGGCCTGGTCCCGTACGTGCAAGCGAAAAAGGAAAACATTGTCAGAGCACTAGGTAAAGCGCAATAGTTCTTCCCTCTGACCTAGTTCTCACATGGAGATAGACGCAATAGGTGCAAGCTACTAACGGAAGTAAAAAATTGACTGCAAAAAATAAGCACTAAGTGAAGAGAGCTGCTGCATAGAACAATTGGGTTTAAGAGCAAGTGCAGCTGTCAACCCAGCACAATGATCCTGTTTACCATTAAACCATGACCTGAAATGTGAAATGTATCATATTCACACATTATTGAATACGGCCAGTGCAAAAAACGCCAATCACTTGTGTTTTTTTAATTTTAAAAGTTGAATAGTAATAAAATGGTTATAAAAATAGTAATACAATTAGAGTAATAATAATTTGGACAATTTGAATTAGGACAATTAGAAATATGAGACAACAGAACTAAAGAGTTACGGACGTTGGGGTGCCTTTTTCGGTGCAGCACAAGCCCGAAAAACGACACACATCTACAAAGGATTAACCCTTAAAAACAATAGCCTGTTGCATATTCATACACCTCATACATGATGCCTAAATTCCATTCAAGCACAGGATTATGTCTGGTCATCGTCAACTTCTTCCTCTGAATCCTAATAGTGCCTTCGAGGCAGGAAGAAGTTTGTTTCTTCTGACAGGAGAGCAATAAGTCCTCTCTGAAAGATTTAGGTGTCCTGTGGCTGCTATCTCACTGCAGGTCATTTCTTTTAAAAAAAGGTATCCTACATAGCATAGTTTCTATTTTAACATTTTTATAACCTAAAGCTATATTTAACACACTACTTAGGAGAATTAATACAGCATTACTGTCTAACACAACACATATAATATTCATTTTAATATTTGTGAAAAGCCAATCATAAAATATGCATTTTTCACACCCAGGGATGCTGACTCCTGTACAGCTCTGGGCACCTTGTTCCAATGTCTGACTACCTTGGACGGCTTCTGTAATTGTCTAAGGACGGGTACATTATGGCTCCCCCAGCCAGTCTCCAAGAGTCCTCAACAATTTCTCCTTCCTCTTTGAGCTCTGCCAACAGGCTGAGCAGATCACCACCTCATACAGCTGATTTCTCTGCTGCCCCCAAGTCTAATCTGGCAGACACTCCTCCACCAAACAGCAGAGCTCACGGCAGTGCTGCTGTCCATGCACCACGCTGCGTGGCCAGCCAGGGCATCTGAGCTGGCCTGAGCTCAGCCAAGCTCTCAGCACGGCTCACAGGCTCCAGGGAGATGCCTCAGCTGCAGGAGGAAGGTAACTGTGCTGCCCTCCCCACCGGAAAAACCCAACCAAGCAAAAATTATAACAGCTTTAATAAGTTTAATATAAATAAGGTACTTTGTATATACAGTGAGCAGCATTCTGCTTAAATTCATATAGAAGTTTAAAATTTTTAGCCAGATCCCATATAATGGGGGACTACAACTGTTCAATGGTGCTTATCTTGGTGTTGGCAGTGCTGGTAATATCTTAAAGGCCTAGAAATGAAACAACCAACTTTTGAGCCAATATTAATGTGGGAGATAGTATAAAAGCTGGTCTTTATTGGAGGCCTCCAGGGAAAGATATGGAAAAATGCCCTTCCAGCCACATGTGGTGAATACAGTTTTATAAGTTTAGCAAATTAACATAACTGCCAAGAATTCTCAATTAGATGCACAAGTGATGAAGTAATTCCCACCTGTTCAGCCATCTCTGAATCCTCTCCCACCCCCTGCTGTCTAAGGATAGGAGCTAAACTTTGCTTTTGAAAGTGTGTCTCAAAGAGCTGCTTTCAATCTTGGCTTCCAGAAAGAACCAAGATAGGATAAGGGCCTTGAACTCCTGGGGTTTGGAGCCTCTGGAATCTGTTTTATCTTTCCGCCTATCAGGGTAGGGAAAAGCTGAAGGGAAGTATTGGGGCTAGCTGGGAACTATGTACAACAATAATCTACAGAGCTATGAATATATATGAAGGAAGTATAACAGCAAAGGAATGATGTATAACAATAATCTACAGAGCTATGAATATATGTGAAGGAAGTGTAACAGCAAAAATCATTCTGGCATCAGTGGCATATTTCTTTGTAACTGCCTACAGAGAAATAACGTTGATTATGTTTACCCTGTTCACTATTTCAGCTCACTTAATTCTCAGTGATCAAGCCAGGCCCATCCTAGTACACAAACCCCGTTCATGGATGGTCCATGCCACCTACACAAGATAAAGATCTTCAGCTCAGAAGCAAGCAGATCTTATTTAAGTCTGTCTGCAGTGACTCTACTGAACCAGCCTTTATGTGCCATGTATTGACACATGACCACACATATTCCCCCCACACCCCTGCACCCTAAGATTCTTACCTTTTGCTTGGCAGCACACTTATTCACATTGATTACATTCTTTGACATATGCTGTATAACTGAGAGAATGTCACTCTCAGTGAGAGATGTGTAGCATTGCAGAAGTGGTAACTGAAAGGAATGAAATCCATTAGATAAACCTATTAGAATAATCCAAGTACACTGGGTTCTTTGCAGTTTTTCTTAGACAATTATGGTCTCTTGTCTCACAGTGGGAGGTTTTAAAAGCTACTGCCCTACTACTGTCCCCTTTTAGTAGTACACAGGGAGACAAGAACATGGTGAAATACCATGAGGAATGGAGGAAGTGTGCACCTTATAAGAGTGGCCTTTAGGCACACTGAGTCACAAAGTAGGAGGTAGCCTGACAAGCACAACTTACAAACATGCATCTATCAAAGAGTTTCAGAGACAAACAGAGGGCAGCTGCTGGAATCATGGATGGTGGGATGTGAATCATGTCATAATTCACAATGCACAGCTCCATCAGGTACTTGGCCAGAATGTTCAGTTTATCTGCAGTAAGTCAGAGTTGAATATTGGCTATCTCCAGAGCATGAGCATCCTGTCATCTTGGTTTAGTTACATAGGAAGAAAAACTTCCTTAGAGAGTACAGGGTTGAAATTCAAGTGCCTTTATCACAGAACACTTCTGTGTTATATTTGGCTGCTCATAGTCTAGGACTGCCCCTTTCAATGGCAGTCTAGCAGTCACCTGCAATGTCAGTGTCATGTTTCACTGTGGGAAACTGCAAGGAGTTATTTTAAAATTAAATGGTCAGGAACAAAGTTAAGTCAAATGAGACAAGCATTGCATCTAAGAACCGTTTATTCCTAATGAAAAACAAAATGTAAGGTGTCGGAGTCCAGGGACGCCAGATGTCGGAGTTCATTTTTCTCTTTTTCTTCTGTTTTACGGTTGATTTATGTTTGCTGGTTTTCTGTTTCTCCTGCTGGCTGATTTATGTCCGGAGATTCTCAGGGATGCCACTTGCTCGGTTTCTCGGCTGTTTCAAAGACCTGGAAAGGCCCAGGGTGGCCTTGGACAGCCCGGCGCTTCAAAGGACGAGGAGAGACTTCTGATCTTGTTTCGGTCTTGGTGTTTATTAATTGTTTATCTAAAAGATTTTCTTTCAGCCCAACAGAGGTCTGCACAGCAGTCAGCCATGGGCACACTCTCCAGCCTCCGGGGCGGTCACTTATCTTTATACCCAGAGTTACGTGTACGATATTTATGATTTTTCTCCAATACCTTCTACTCTTATTAACCGGTGCACTTCTAGTAAAGACCAATCCCAAAGTGCCACCATCACCACAGAAGATGGAGGCCAAGAAGAAGAAGAAGAAGGACAGGACACGCCCCAATTCCTCCATCTTACTTCTTTAGACCCCCCTGTACAGAAATCCTAAACCCTGTGTTCTACACCTTAATTAACTTATCCCTTCACCATTCACCCAGTGAAATCCTCCCAGTCCTCATACAGGTGTCATCTCCTGTGTAGGATCAAAGTCCAGCCACCAGACACTTCTGGCAACATTCCAGGACTCCCGAGCCCCCCAAGGGTGGTCTTGGTCTCTGCACCTCAGTTCCTGAGGTGCTGAGATCCCACATCTCCCCCTTCTGTTTGCACCAGGAAAACTTCTTTTGCTATCCGATTTATAGTGTGTTTTAAACATGCAAATATGCATGGGATAACAAGTATGAGGACTAGTAGAATTATTAAAACATAGAATCCTACCCTTAAAATTCCTCTCCAAATGGGAGAGATGTCAAAGAACTCTACCCTTAAAATTCCTCTCCAAATGGGAGAGATGTCAAAGAATTCTACCACACATTTTGCTTTTGCTGACTAATAGGTATATTACCCCCATTGCTTACTGCAATGAATGAAAGAATGATGCAGATAAGCATCATAAAACTCATGGCTTCGCTTCTATGTGAAATCATTGTTTCGCTTTTCTTTTCAGGACCTTAACAGAGAATTCCCCCAAAGTCCTTAGTTTCTTTTTATTTCTCTTCCGAGTCGTCTTGTGCAGTCTGAGTCTCGACTCCTGTCTGAGTACTCGTCTCTTTGTTACTTGAATCATTGTTTCTCGGATCCACGTTTTCATGTTCTCGCACTCGAAATGGTTTCACGTGTCGTGCCGACACCCACGTCAGATCTCGCTCTGTGGAGATACAAGCGAAAGCCTTGCCCCCCTCTAGGTGGCGCTGTCACCGGCCTCCCCAGGTCGGACGACAGCATGAGCTCGACTGCCCCTCGTCCTGTCAACTGCCGTGTTCGTGATCTCGTTTGAGACCGTGTCTGCCTGGCTTTTAATTCAGCTGGAAATGGAGCTTGAACACCAGAACGTCTCCCTTGAAGGGAAGGGACTGGGACTCCGAGGGTTTCATCCAGAGGTACCAAGGCTGAAGAGGGTGTGGAGCCGCTGGGACACAGGAACCCGAGCACGGCCCCTTCTCGCCCGAGACGTCAGGGGACCGGGCCGGCCCCCGCCAGCGCTCTACTCTGCGCATGCGTGCTCTCCGAGCCGCCCCCCGTCTCTCCTGGGCTGACGTCACTCTCCCCCCCTTGTTCCACCTCCCAGGTCTCCTCCCTCGGTCTGCCCCTGACTCTGTCTCTGTGTCCATTCCTCCCGCCGGTGTGTACGGCCCGCCCCCCGCCGGCACCCGGGCCCGCCCCGCCCCGCAATTCGAGCCGAATTTGTCCGCGGGTTTTTGCGAGTTCTGCCCGCCGCGCGCGTCTCCGGGATGGCCGCCACCCCCCGGCGCCGTGCTGACAAAAGCCGCACCGGGACATGTGTCTCCCGGTATCTCTTCTCTCACGCTCCCCGTCTGCTCCGCCGCTACCGCGCCGTGCCCCCGCGAGGAAGCGTCCCCCCCCCCGATCCCTCCTCTCTTCCCCCTTCACCCCCCCCTCCGATCCTGACTCCCCTGTACTCTCCGGAGTTTCAGGACGCTTTAGGAGTTTCCTGGGGTTTCTGGGTTTTGGGACCGGGGCTTTAATATTTTTTCCTGCTCTCTTTTCTCGAGAGCCCTTTCCCCCTGGCTTCTTAAGGCCAGAAATAATTTTTTTCCGGAGCTTTGCTCCCCCATCCTTCTGCTGAGGATGCAGAGCAACTTTTCGTTACTCTCCCAGTCTTTTCGACTGTGCTGATATGCTTTTCTTTTTTTTTCTTTTTCCGGGAGCCTTGCTCCCCCACCCTTCTGTTGAGGATGCAGAGCAACTTTTCGTCGCTCTCCCAGTCTTTTCGACTGAACCGGTATGCTTTTCTAGCATTAATCTTGCCGGCGAGAGCAGCTTTAACGCTGTCTCGTCTTTTTTGTCGTTAAGAAATATCAGTGCCTATTGATTTCCTGCCAAAACCTCACTTCGAATAGCAGGCATGTTTCGGCCAGTGGGTAATTAAGCTTTGCCCACAACAATAGCTGTTTTAATACTTTCTTTGGGATCTCTTCTGTATGTGTTTGAGCCACGCCTTGTAAGGCGGACAAAATTTCCCGTTGTTGTTGGGAGAGTGTGCAATTATGTTCTTATGTTTTGACCTTCTCACCGAATCTGTCGTCAGAGCTGTCCGAAGGCTCCCGTCTCTGTCCAGCAGGTCACAGGAGAAGGATCCGGAGGCGCCTTCCGGTTCTGATCCGGGCTGCTCTGCTACGAACTGTCTTCGGTAGAAGCTGAGAGATGTAATTCTCAGTGACTGCTGTTTTTTGCAGACGCTTCTGGCTGTTTTTTTTTTTTCCTTCTTCTTTTTCTTTTTTCTTCAGGCTTCTCTCCTCAGGAGCTATCAGTGCTCTCCTGAGAACTCGTCCTAGATTGGAGCTGCCCTCTTTGCTCTTCAGCTCTTTAGCTCTTCAGCTCTTCAGGGCTGATCCCCCCCCGAAAGGGTTGGTGGGGAGTAGCCCACGCAGTGAACGCCACTTGTCGGATTCCATTTTTCTCTTTTTCTTCTGTTTTACGGTTGATTTATGTTTGCTGGTTTTCTGTTTCTCCTGCTGGCTGATTTATGTCCGGAGATTCTCAGGGATGCCACTTGCTCGGTTTCTCGGCTGTTTCAAAGACCTGGAAAGGCCCAGGGTGGCCTTGGACAGCCCGGCGCTTCAAAGGACGAGGAGAGACTTCTGATCTTGTTTCGGTCTTGGTGTTTATTAATTGTTTATCTAAAAGATTTTCTTTCAGCCCAACAGAGGTCTGCACAGCAGTCAGCCATGGGCACACTCTCCAGCCTCCGGGGCGGTCACTTATCTTTATACCCAGAGTTACGTGTACGATATTTATGATTTTTCTCCAATACCTTCTACTCTTATTAACCGGTGCACTTCTAGTAAAGACCAATCCCAAAGTGCCACCATCACCACAGAAGATGGAGGCCAAGAAGAAGAAGAAGAAGGACAGGACACGCCCCAATTCCTCCATCTTACTTCTTTAGACCCCCCTGTACAGAAATCCTAAACCCTGTGTTCTACACCTTAATTAACTTATCCCTTCACCATTCACCCAGTGAAATCCTCCCAGTCCTCATACAGGTGTCATCTCCTGTGTAGGATCAAAGTCCAGCCACCAGACACTTCTGGCAACATTCCAGGACTCCCGAGCCCCCCAAGGGTGGTCTTGGTCTCTGCACCTCAGTTCCTGAGGTGCTGAGATCCCACAGTAAGGGAGTTACTCTACTAAAGAGGGTTAGACAAGACCAAGCAAGAGTAAGAAAAATGGGAGAGGAATGGGGGGTGGGGAAGACAGTGAGTGAGTGAGTGAGTGAGTGAGTGAGTGAGTGAGTGAGTGAGTGAGTGAGTGAGATGCCACTGGAGGTCAGGGAGTGCATCCACGAGGTGGGGGGTGTGCACGCTGCTTCACGGGCGACTGGGCTCAGGGTGAGGGGCCACTCAGGCCCAGAAGCCTGGAGAGGGTCGCAGTGAGGATCACAGCAGTGGGCTGGCTCAGAGGCCAGCAGGGTTGGATGCAGGTGGCTTAGGCAGAGACACAGGGAGGCAGAGCAGACACAAAGGTGACAAGAGCCAGTGAGGAAATGAGAATCAAAAGACAGGCTGGGGCCAAGGCAAAGAATCAGGGGATGGCCAACAAGGCTGACATCAAGGACAACAACAAGGCTGGTGGGAGTCTGTTATAGAGCACCCAACCAGGATGAAGGGGTAGATAACTTATTCTACAAGCAGCTGGAGGATGTTTCAGGATCAGCAGCCCTTGTTCTTGTCGGTGACTTTAACCTGTTAGACATCTGCTGGGAACTCAACATAGCAGAGAAGAGGCAGTCTAGGAGGTTCTTAGAGTGCATGGAGGACAACTTCCTGTCACAGCTGGTGAGTGAGCCCACCAGGGGAGGGACAATGCTAGATCTGCTCTTTGCAAACAGAGAAGGGCAGGTGGGAGATGTGGTGGTAGGAGTCTATCTGGAGCACAGCAATCATGAAATTATAGAGTTTTCAATATTTGGTGAAACAAGGAGGGACATCAGTAAAACTTCCATGCTGGACTTCTAGAGGGCAGACTTTGGCTATTCAAGAGACTTATTCAAATAGTACCTTGGAAGCAACCCTTATAAACAAAGGAGTCCAGGAAGGATGGGTGTGCTTCAAAACAGAAATCTTGAAGGCACAGAAGCAGGCTGTCCCTATGTGCCAAAAGGTGAGCCGATGAGGAAAATGACTGGCCTGGATGGGCAAGGAACTTTTGAAGGAGCTTTTCTTTTTTTGAAAAAAAAAAAAAAAAAAAAAAAAAAAAAAAAAAGAGGGTGTATCACTCTTGGAAGGAGGGTCAGGTATCTAAAGAAATGCTTAAGGGAGTTGCTAAGTCATGTAGGAAAAAAATTATAGAGGCAAAACCCAGTTAGACCTCAATCTGGCCACTTCTGTAAAGGACAATAAAAATTATTTTTATAAATACATTAATGGCAAAAGGAGAGCAAGGACAACCTCCATTCTCTATTAGATGAGGGAGTGAATTTAGTAACTAAAGATGAGGAAAAGGCAGAGGTGCTTAGCACCTTTTTTGCCTCGGTTTTCAACTGAAAGACAGGTTGTCCTCAGGACAACTGTCCTCCTGCACTGGGAGACGGTGTCAAGGAACAGAACAGCCCCTTCCTTCCTCAGAAGGAAACAGACCTGCTGAGCCACCTAGGTGCTCACAAATCCATGGGACTAGATGGGATCCATCCCAGGTGATGAGGGGGCTGGCAGATGAGCTTGAGAAGGCACTTTCCATCATTTGCCAACAGTTCTGGCTCACTGGTGAGGTTCCAGAGGACTGGAAACTGGCCAGTGTGACTGCCATTCATAAAAGGGGTGGGAAGGAGGATCCTGGCAATTATAGGCCAGTTAGCCTGACCTCTGTACCAGGTAAGGTTATGGAGCAGTTCATACCGAGTGCCAGCACACAGCACTCACAGGATGGCCAGGGTGTCAGACCCAGCCAGCACAGATTTAGGGGGGACAGGTCTTGTTTGACCAACCTGGACTCCTTTTATGACCAAGTGACCTGCCTGGTGGATGTGGGAAAGGCTGTGGATGTTGTGTACCTGGACCTCAGCAAGGCCTTGGCACTGTCTCCCACAGCACACTCCTGGAAAAGCTGGGAGCCCACGGCTTGGACAGGAGCACTCTGTGCTGGGTTAGGAACTGGCTGGATGGCCGGGCCCAGAGGGGGCTGGTGAATGGTGCTGCATCCAGCTGGTGGCTGCTCACCAGGGGTGTCCCTCAGGGGTCTGTGCTGGGGCCAGTCCTGTTTAATATCTTCCTTGATGATCTGCATGAGGGGATTGAGTCCACCACCAGTAAATCTACAGGCGACAGAAGCTGGGAGCATGTGTCAATCTGTTGGAAGGTAGGAGAGCTCTGCAAAGGGACCTGGAGAGGCTGGATCAATGGGCCAAGTCCAAAAACATGAAGTTTAACAAGACCAAGTGCTGAGTCTTACATTTTGGCTACAGCAATCCCCTGCAGTGCTACAGGCTGGGGACAGAGTGGCTGGACAGTGTCCAGGCAGAAAGGGACCTGGGGGTACTGGTTGACAGCCAACTGAACATCTGCACTTCGAGTACCCCCAGGTCCCTTTCTGGGCCCCTCAATTTAGGAAGGATTTTGGGACACTTGAACACATCCAGAGAAGGGCAAGAAGGCTATGACGGGCTTGGAACACAAACCCTATGAAGAACAGCTGAGGGAGCTGGGGTTGTTTAGCCTGGGAAAAGGAACCTTAGGGGAAACCTTATCACTCTCTACAACTACCTAGTTGCAGTGAGATGGGAGTCAGTCTTTTCTGCAGGCAAGCATTGACAGAACTAGAGGACACAGCCTTAAGCTGTGCCAAGGAAAGTTTAGATTAGAGGTCAGAAAAAAATTCTTCACTGGAAGAGTGATTGGGCACTGGAATTGGCTGCCCAGACAGATGGTGGAGTCACTGTCCCTGGATATGTTTACAAAAAGACTGGATGTGGCACTCAGTGCCATGGTTTAGTTGATGAGGAGGTGCTAGGTTGGGTCATAGGTTAGACTAGTTGATCTCTAAGGTCTTTTCCAACCTAGTTCACTCAGTTAAAAAAAAAAAAAAAAAAAAAAAAAAAAAAAGGGCAAAGACAGGCTAGGACCAGGGCAAGAAACAGACTTCAGCAGGCTGGAGCCAAAGCATAGATATAAGATTCAAAAAGCCCCTCTAATTACCAAGCTTCAAATACAAAACCAGAGTCTCAAAAAGGACCCAAGCCCAAAACCCACACTTAAAGTGCAAGTTTCAAAAATCCCGGAGCAACTGTGACACAGTTACTTTTTATGCCCCTGGCTTCTCCCAAAGCCCGTCTGCTTGGCAGGAGACCATTGGCCCAGTCCAACCTTTCACCATCTGATTGGAGAAGTCCCTCTAGGGAGTTCAGCATCTCCTATTACGTGGCCCATGGGAGATGTTGCCAGGAGAAGTCCTTCAGAGACAAGGCTTCTTCTAGTTGTCTCCTACACATTGCCCATGTGCACCCCGCCTCCGCGTGCCTCTGACAGCCACTGTTGAGGGAAATCAAAACTAAATTGGCTCCTCACAATCAGGCATGCATTTTAGCACTGAATTTTGGTAAGTTAGGCTCATGTCACAGGAACAGATAAATAAAACTCATTTCTATGTGGAAGACGTGTGTCAGCCAGGCTCAGTTGCAAATTTTGAGCCATTTTAACAAGTTGCCACAGTTAAGTATTGCCTTTTCCAGATTCAATTTACAGTAACACCTGTTCTCAACACTTCTGCAATCTTTGAAGCTCTTCTTAGGCAGTGCTGAGGGAGCAACCCAGAGAGAAGTCCAGGGTTTTCAGGATCTTCATCTCCATGTGATGGATATGGACCTTTGAGCAAGTGTGGTCAGCTGCTTAGCAAAGTCTCCAATATATAGGTGAAGAATCTCTTCATATTTGGTGGCAATGTACATAGCTATGACACCAACCAGCAGCAACTTCAACTTAGAAACAGCATTGTTCTGTAGAAAGAAGCAGATTTATCTAAATTACTTGGTTCAGAACACAGGTTTTCAAGTTGGTCAGTGTAAGGTTTGTTATATGGCAGGATGTTCATACCCATGTTATATTTGCCCAATTATCCCATCATCAAAAAAACCCAAACAATATTAAAGGTAGCAGCAATTTTAATTGAATAGCTTAGAATAGATAAAATCGTATACACTTAAAATATTGAAAATATAATTTGGTTAAAATAAGGGATAATTTGATTACAATAATAGCGCATAAGCAAAAAAATAACCGCGCGGGGTACAGAGTGCAGGGTCCTTGGACCCCTGCCACC
Source organism: Melospiza georgiana (assembly GCF_028018845.1). NCBI lineage: Eukaryota > Metazoa > Chordata > Aves > Passeriformes > Passerellidae > Melospiza > Melospiza georgiana. The sequence continues at coordinate 44,379,252 of NC_080465.1, forward strand.
TCACGTACAAGCTTGCCAAGTGAAAATTCCCCCTTATATGCCATATGTCAATGCTCTCTCCTCCCATTTTTCATTCATCACACTTCTACCTCCGCCCTCATCGCCACCACTACTGCGCATGCTCCACCACTCTTTTAGGTGGTCACACCACTCTTTGGGGGTCGTCACTGATGAAGGCTCTCCTCTTCCTCGATGTCCTTTAATTCACCTTTGGGTTACGCATGCGCACCAAGCTAGTATAATGTAAGCCAAAACTAACATAATTTATATACATATATTTAAGCATCAAAGCATAAATCTCATATAATTAGCATTTTCCTGGGACCCAACCAGATTTTCCCTTCTTTTCCCTTCTTTCTGTTAAGTTTTGGTAACTGTTATATCTTGCTTTTTCCTGCCTTGAACATCTGCAGGAAAGGGGGGGTGGAACCCCTCCTCTCCCTTTCTTTCTTGGCATTACAACTTTTAACGGTTTTATTATTTCCAAATATTAATTACTGTATCAATATTGATTACTGTTTCAATTTTGTTAGCACGAATCATACCTATTTACCACACCCACTTGCACAGAATAACTACACATCTTCTGTTACCTCTATTGGCACCTGCAGGTGTGTTAGAAGGCTTTGAGTTCAAATCAGGGAGAGGAATAAGCAGTTTTGATACATCAACTCACTGTTGATAGCCAAGAGCTTTTTGTGTTACATACAATTGGGAATTGAATGTCCTTTGTTGGTCATCTGTATTGTTAAGGGTATGTACAACCATGTAGGGTGTCACTGACCAGCATTCATGCTTTAGCCTAGGGTAAAAGCCCTTTGTCAACTGACACATCCAGTCACTTCTTGAACGCTTCTGGAGAGTGACTTTCCCACTTCCAGTATCTGACCACCCTTTCAGTAAAGAAATTCTTCATGTCCAACCTGAACCTCCCCTGGCACAGCTTGTGGCCATTTCCTCTTCTCCTGTCCTTATCCAGAAGTTTGGTACAGACATAACCCATGGGTGTAGACCACAGGCAGCAAGGTTTCCTTGCTCACAAGACATGGGCTAGAAAGAGCACAGTACTAGTATTAGTAGTTAACCGGTCTAACAACCAGCATCTCTTCATATTATCAGCTGAGTTCAATCCTATATTTCAAAGTTGAAGGAGACTTACTAATGCCTCTGGAGAAATCATCAGTGAAAGTGAATCCCAGCCCTAAGGCAAGCCACACCTACAAGGACAGTTTACTGCAAATGTCCTTAGGTGCTGCCTACCAATCTCCAGGTGTCTCAGATTGTTGTAGATGCCCTTCACATAGTTGCTACACAGCTTTGGGTCATTACTGTCATCTGTGTCAGGGTCTTCAGACTCAAGCAAGACATTAGAAAAAGTCTGACATAGTATGTGTCTTCTGCTGGATGACATTCATGTATTTCCGTGGGGTTTGGAGACTGATGCTCTGACTACAAGGACATTCAGAAAATCACTGCTGACAGCACCTCCCTTCACAGCCCAGTGCAATCCTGCAGCGTGGAGCACTGCAGGGGCTCATGACCCCTATTTCAGGGCACCAGACGGAAGGCACGGCTCTACTGCAGCGGCAGCCAAGCACTGGGCTGGGGAAGGGGCACACAGTACAAAGAGGCCGGGACTGGTGTTGGCGGTGGGGCTGGGACGGCACGTTCTCCGTGGCGAAAGCCTCCCGGTAACCATCCGCTCCGGAGCGGCGACCTACTTGACACTCGGCTGCCCGCGGTCTCCCTTCAACGTGGCGGCTGGGCGCACTTTCGGCCAGCCATGCAGTGCCGATGTCCCCCCCCCATCGTGGGGGCGGTCGCCGTTCCATTCTTGGGGACCGACGGCGTGCTCTTCTCTTTCGAGGGGTCGGCTGCGGAGCGGGACTGCAGAGAGAAGGGCGGTCAGCAGGACGGCGAGCGGGGTCTGCGCTGCACCGCCGCAAGCCCGGGCCGCGGGAACGGGGCAGCCGGGGCAGCGCCGGCGGGCTGGAGGAACGGAGCCGGGGCAAGATCTCTTTACGGCCTCGGAGCCGAAGGGCCGAAGATGCGAACCTGAGGGGCTTCGCGGCTGCTTCTCTTCGCACTAGAGGGCTGAAGGAGGGCAGAGTGAGGGAACCAACGGGCTGTCCCAGAGAAAGAAAGAGAAACACCCACCACCCTCCCCGCCAAGCAAAGACTGGACTGCCCCCGGGCTGTACCCCGCACTGCCCGCCAGGCTGTAGGGAAGGAGCGAGCAGGACACGAAGGGCGGCGCAGGTGCCTCCCCAGGAGCCAGGGCAACAGCCCGCTCCCGCTCCGCTTCCCCGCCCGCGCCGAGCCGAGCCGGCCCCACCGCGCACGTACCGAGGTGAGCCCGCCGGGCAGGAGAGCGCAGCGGCACGGGCCGCGCTGCCGGCGCCGCTCGGTTCAAGCGCCTAGGCGCCGCCTCTGGTTGGCCGCCCATGGCCTGCCGCGCCTCCGAACTCGCGCCCTGCTCACGACCCCATGGCTTCTGCACCAGGGAATAAAGCCTTACTGGAAAACACGGACATTTTCCTCTTTATATACACACGACTGCTCGTTCGGAGTTCCTTTTAAACCTGTTTAATCTTTCAAAGTGTTTTGTTGCAACTCTCTGCATGCGACCAGGTGACTCGATTGAACGTCCCCATGCCTTCCCAGTACTAAGATATTAACAAACTGGCCTCCACCTGCGGTTTGAAAACCTGCCCACAGAGCACAATAGATCTTATGGGGAATCCTGAACCCTTCTTTCGTGGATTATTATCCGACTAAACAAATTTAAAATGGACGTTTAAAGAGAGACAATGCTTGTTGCCAATCATCTTCTTGCCAGGAGAGCCAGGAAGAACACTGTGCATGTGTGCTGGGTAACTTACTAAAACGTGCCAAATGCAAGCCAACATGCAGGTCTGCACTTGCCTGTGAAGTATACAGGTACGGGCTCATCTTCACTGCCACCATCACAGGGGCAGCCACCTTGATTTGTTTTGGGTTCTGCCGCTACAGAAGTAGGAAATGGCCATTTGCTCAGAGGAAGCTGTGACAAGCACAAAAGCTTTGCAATTATGCTAAGATAATGCTTTAAAAGACATACACTCCTTTTCATCATCTTCATTTAATGTCACAATGGGGTTTACTGAAATATTATCAAGTCTAGTTCAACCCTCGCAAAACAGGAGTGGCATATGTAAACATTACGTGAAGCTTTGAGATTGGTTTCTAAAGCAAAACATCACCCTAGTTCTAGACTGAGCATAATTGTAGCTCATCAAGTGATAAGCCTTCTGGAGGAGATAAGGTAAGAAAAACACTGTTAAAAGGGTGGAAAACAGGATCCAACTTTGAGGCGGTGGCTGGCTCTCCAGCGTTGTCCCAAGATATGAGGGATTGCAATTTATGCACTTTGTATTCATCACTGTGCACAAGTGCAATGCAACTTCTAGAAGTTTTCTGACCATGGTTTTCCAAGTCAGTCTTGTACTGCAGACAGTGTTTTAACATAGGTCAGGAGGAACTCCTTTAAGAGTAACAAAACAAACCACAGAAGTTGTATAACAATCTGATAACAAGACAAGCAGAATGGCTCAAGGACATCCCTAACTGCATTCCTGGTAAATCTCTCCCAGTTAAATCATTCCTTTATCACTCTGTTCTGTCCTTCAATTTCACTAACATCAAGTCTATTCTTATTATGGTATTCAAGAACGACTGAACACCAGAAACAAGAAAACAGTACAACAAAACAATACTGCCATGATACTTGGAATGGTGAAAGATGTATTTGTTCTTGTTAACCACTGAATTAATTTCTTAAATTTCAGGGAAAATATTAATGTGCTACAGACAAGAAGAGGGGGGCACAAGAAGCCTGTGAACAGATGTAAGCACAACTACCTCTGAAGATGTATTTTATTATCGCATTGACAGGTTTTCATTAAACATATGGATGTGTTTTCTTTGCAGTATTAAATCCTCAACATCCATAATTCTTTCTTAAAGGCACTCTCTTTCACTTTCCAGTCAAGAAGTCTCAATTTACTGTTCATTTCAGCACCTTGTCAAGTTCAAGACTACTTTCATAGTTTAGCATTCTAAACCTGAACTTCTTCCCTAGGTAATACATGGAGGTACGGTTGGCTACAGTACATCTGCAGCTGTAATGGTATTATTAAAAAAATGAGTCAAGTACAGGATAACATATCTTGAAAAGATGAAGTTTAGCAGGGTGCTAGGATGCTCACTGATTTATTACTTCTAGATTTCAAGTATTTCATTTGCAGTTATTCATATAAAAAGTACAAGAAGTTTTATTTTAAGTGGTTTGAGTTATGATTCTGAGTCTTCCCAGGAAAAAGTGTTCTCATTTTTCTTCCCTTCCCTATTTCTCGTTGTTAAATCTGTGTATTTCTTCTAAAAAAAATAGTTCAATACAAATGTAAAATGGTAACATATATTTGCTCTGGTGCATTAAGTATAGAAATCATATTTGTATGCTGAGACATAATATAAAAACTGTATATTTCTATTATTTAACAAAATATGCAAAACACAGGACTTGATGTTTTTTAATCCCCATAATAAAGTGGTTTTTTCATTCCAAGAGTCTTCAAGCAATCTTTGAAAGAAAGAAAAGTAGTGCACTGTTGATTGTTTGCATTCCAATATAAACTACTTCTATTTCCCACTACTAACAAGAAATTAAAATACCGATGTTCCACACTTTGGAGAAAGTATGGAATACATCTGTGCTCATCTGCAAGTTTCAAGACTTCTGTTTAATAAACACCAAGTATAGTATATAAGATTTCAACTATTTTCACATTTACAGCAAGTACTCAAGTCCTTCTTGTTTCCTTTATAAAAGCATCTCAATCCAATTAACAAAGATAGTACACTTACAAAAATTCAAATATATAGTACATTTGTTTCTGTACATGTATGTGCAAGATCTCCCCGCAAAAATACAAATATGGATTCAATTAGCTTGACCATTTACATCTCCTTTGGCAAATACGAATTTGTATCACATGATGTAAGTACCATCTTTGTAGTATTTCATGGATTCTAGCTGCTGCGTCATTGCAAGGACATCCTGAAATCCTGTACTGAGTCCAGACATGTGTTGAAAATAAGCTTCTTTCTCCACTTGGACAGTTAAGTTGTTTACACCAGCATCTTTCAGAATTGCTGTGACCTGAACAGAATGGTACAGTTAACATTAGTATTGCACTTCACATGTATCTCACAGTAACTTGCAGTATACTGGCTCTGCAATGCAGAAAATAAACCCCCATGTATCATTGTGAAGAATTCAATTCTTTGGAAAGCAAAGACTAGCTTTAGAGGGTATGGCTTTGCAACTTCTGCACACTTTTTCCTTAAAAAGATATATATTTCATATGCACAACACTGAGGAGACTCTCAGTGTTGTGCATAGGAAATAGATATCTTTTTAAGGAAAAGAAAAACCCATGGCAGATACGTAGTGGTATCCAGTTTTAGACACGCGATTAGCCTACAGGTATCTCTACTGCTTATTCCCTGTTTTGCAGGCCTGTTTGAACACCTCCCCTTCTTTTCTCAGAGCAGATATAGTGCCACTGTCAGTCAGTGTTTTGGCAGATGTTCTAGCAAATAACTCTTTACATGACTAATTTCAAGCTAGCAGGAAAGGGGGCAGTACAGCATTAGAGACCAGCTCTGAGACAAAAATGGAGAGCTACAAGAAAAATCCTACATGTCAGACTGAAACTTCCATCTGTGACCAAAAGGGAGAGGCTGAGTAGGAAATTAAGGAATTAAGAGTCTCAAGACCTTGCACTGTACCTGCTGTACAATTCTCTGTTCCATCACATCTGATACCACTTGCACATGTATTGTGCCTGCCACAACAGTTGCAGAGTGACACCAAAAATGAGGATCTCTGTAGGATATAACTCCCTCTATTTTTTGAATCTGCAAAGAAATTTCATTAGCAAAAATTAAGTAATTTTAACCTTGTACATGTCTATTGGTGGATAATATTTCACAAGGAAACAAAACTGTAGCACAGCAGCTTTCCAACTAAGCTATATTCAGAAATATCTTGTATTGAAAGGTTACTTTGCTACTTCTGTAAAATTCTAGAAGGTAAAAGTCAAATCAAAACTCCAGAAGAGCAATGCTAAATAGGATGAGGAAAAAAATCCCTTGATTTATGAACAGATCACAGGAACACAAATGGACAGGCTAATCAGAATAGTGGTCCAGCATCTACTAGGGCACTGGTTACCTCACTGTTTAGCAGCTGTATTTAGTTATCACAGCTGAACTTTATTAAGACATAACTTCTTTTCCATAATACATTAATTTTTTTGAATTGATCTTTGTTCTGGGTTGGCTGTGATGGTTTTTCAGAGCAGCTGATAGGGTGCTGTATTTTAGATTCCTGCTTAAAACCATTTTGGTAACGCACTAGTGATTTGGCTACTGCTGAACTGCTCAGGCTATTTCTTTTCTATCACGCAATTTCAAGGCTTTCTATCTTTCCCACTTTGCCATTGCCCTGGCAGATAGGCTGGGGATGGGCAAGAAGCAGGGAGGTGACACAGCCAGGGCAGCTGTCCATGGTGTGTTACGGCACACCATGTAACACCTTGCTCAGCATTGAAAACTGGGGTAGAGGATGAAGGCAGGATTATGGCTTCCAAGGTGGCTGTTGTTTGGGGACTGCTTTTTCTTTCTTTTTTCCACTGCTCTTCCTTCACCTGTTTATATTGCTCCCAGGGTTTTTTTGCTTATACTCCCATCCCACTGCTGGTGGTGGTGGTAAAGGACGGGATTGAGCAAGTGGCTGTATGGATGCCTGGCTGCTGGACAGGGTCAACCTACAGCAAACACACTGTTTTACTGTGATGTATTTTTAAAATGCTTTTCCTATTATCTTTTAATCAACTGGTCTTTGATTGTTCTCAAGAAGTACTTTATTTCTCCCCAGTCTCTCAGAGTTACTGTCCTCCCTCATCAAAAAGGGAAACCACACTTTGCATGTCACTGTCCTTTCATTACATGAATCTCTCCCAGACAATTCCCATTTGTTCTTTTCTTTTTGTCTTTATCTCATGCAGACAAGAACACATTTTGCCATCTAGTAATTGACAAGACACCATAAGAATAGCCCTCCTTGAAGCCTCTAGTTGATGGCATCCTCAAAGAACTTTTAACTCATTCTTTTACAGAGAGGAATTCTCCACACTGAGGTCCACATTACTATTCTGGGCAGGAACTTAAAATGAGGCAACAGCAAAGACTAGCTGTAGCCTCAAGGCAGATGCCATACTGCATCAGACAGGAAAAGAACGGTCTAGAATGAGAAAATAATTAGAAAAAACAGCTTAAGTTTTGCCATCCCACCTACTGTGAACCAGTATATCCTTCATGATATGGATAAAGCAGAAAACTTGAAATTACAAGCTTGTGATACAATCTGTACCCTGAATGTTTGTAACAAGTTTTAAAAGGATGCAGGTTTAGGGAACTGTATATTACTTTCTTAGTACTACAGTGTGGTACATTTACCAAACTGTTACCATGCTTGTCTGAAATTATGGGCTAGCCATAAAACCAAAAAACAGTGGAAGTCTTTTTTGCTGCAAACCAACTTTTATAGTTAGAACTAGTCATCCTGTCACCTCTCTGAAAAATAGATTTTAAACAACTTGAGACATGAAGTTGTCTAAGACAAGAGAAGCTGACTGATCTGCTTGATTTTAATAATCATTAAAAACAGTTATAGCCTTGTATGTTTGTATACAAAACCATTTATAATTGTACCTTTTCTAAAGCAGCATGCAGATCTTTCTCCTGTTCTGGAGGTATCCTCAACAAAAGCACTTGACAGGCATCTTTCAATAGAGGGATAACACTAAGAAAAATCAATGTAGCAATAAAGAGAGAGCAGAGCGGATCAGCTATGAGCCATCCAAATTGCTGAATAAATATTGTGGATACGATAACACCAACACTGCCAAGAGTGTCTGCTAACACATGCAGAAACACACCTAAAACCGAAACAAACAGAGTGATTAACAGATCTGTCTAAAATGTATGTATATATTCAATAGCAGAAACTTAGTAAGGCTTACTAAGTATCCTCAAGCTAAACAGAGTAGACTCTTTGCTTAACCTGGGACAAAATACACAAAATATTTAGCTCTTCTAATGTTTAATTGCAAATTATTGTAAAAAATGATTTTTAATCTATGGGCCAATGGTGTGGGCAGGCATCCACAGACTAAAGTATATGTGAATATGTGGGATTTGTACAATACAGCATAATCATTTACCTCTTTATGTAAGGACTCATTGATCCCTAACAGAGAGTCAGAAGATCAGTGTACATTGCTTGCTAATGTGGACATACATGAATATACTGGCTGTTTTTTGTATGCCAATTCTACTCCAATTTTACAAGAGAATTGTTTTTGCGCTCCTGCTATGAATCTTACACTTTCTACTGCTTTAACTGTGAGCTCATTTTCAATGTACACTCAATGGGCATAGAAAAATACTCTTCAACCACTGGTAAGATTAGTACTAGTTAGGCATCAGGACTTTAAAGAATATTGAAACATGACTATATGCAGAATTAAAAAAATTACAGACATGATGAATATGAACAACCAGGATAATCTAGTTAAGACATAAAATAACATATGAAACATGAGACTGCTCACCATATTCTGACAAGCTTACACAGAAAACACCATTTTTAAAGAGTTTTTTTATAAGCTAGACAGTTGGTAAATAACTATTTTCTAACTACTAGGGAAAAAATTCTATGCTGAACTTTCACATGCAGTGCCCATCTCAGTTAGCTTCATGATTTCATATTTCAAAGTTTTTCTTTACCACTTTATCTTCTGAATCACAATAATATAAAACAAATGCCATGTTTTATATGCTACAATGCTACAAATCACAAAATAAGAACATATGCTATGCTGGTCTGTATTCGCCCTCCTGCTTCTTATCCCCTTCCCAGTATTTTTACAAACAGCTGTCCCATGATTCCTAGAAACATGGTAATATCTTTATAGATAGAGACATTGTACCTTCATTTCCAGTTTGAACTTAGAAACAAGGACTTAAAACTCTTTGCGTATGGTTTACAGTGACCTTTTCTTTAATGTTAGTGAGTACTATGCATTACTGCTTTTTATTGTTCCTTAGGTATTACATACATATGCACAGAAATATCTCATGTTTCTTCAAGTTAAATTCAAAAATGGTTTAAGCAATTCCTATATATGCATTTAATGACTGTAAGATCACTCCTCAAAAGCGTATTTAGATTGAGGCATAATACTGCATAGGTCTGATCCTGAAAATCTTCAGTCTCCTACAAATCACGTACATGCCTTACGATTCAACAGTCTGTACTTGCCTCTCATGTTGGTGTTCATGCCTCCTCCAGAAGACCCATGGGCATGTCCATGGCTGTGGCCATGGTCACTGTGGGAATGGCCGTGCCCATGGCTGTGGCTGTGGCCATGGTGAGAATGGCTGTGGTCATGTGTGGGACAGCCTCCCCGAGAAGCGCCGTGCGAGTGCGCGTGGCTGAAGGCGCAGATACCAACAAGGTTTACAATGAGCCCTCCAACAGACACCGGCTGTGAGAAGGAGAAAAGTCTTTAGCTCCACTGTATCCTCACAGGTATTCAAACTTATTTTCTACAACACGGTAGCCAAAACCACCATGCACTTAATTAAGGAAAACTGTGGAAGCCACAACTTCTCTGGGCAACCTGTTCCAGCGTCTTACCACCTCCTCAGTAAAGAATTTCCTCCTAATGTCGAATTAATTCCTAATATCTAATCTATACCTGCCCTGCTTCAGTTTGAGGCCATTTCCCCTTGTCCACTAAATGCCCTGGCAAAAAATTCCTCTCCAGCTCTCCTGAAGGCTCCCTTCAGGTAGTGGCAGGACTATCACCCTGGAGATGAAACATAAATGAACCATTAACTGCAAAACTACATTGAAACAGAAGGACAAAACTTACAGTTAGCATATTTGTATCTATATCTGGAGGATCTACCAGTCTTGCCACTGATTCCATGAAGACAAAGAAAGCAATCACCATCAGAAAGAGGCCATTTATAAATCCAGAGAGAATTTCTACACGTCCATACCTGAAAGTAAACACATATACATTTGAGAGTGAAGAAGGGGTACTCTGAACAAATGTCAAAGTTATAATAGATAAAGTTATAATTCTTTCAATACAGCATTAAGATTGCTGTGTTTTTTTCCCTCAATGTCACATAATCATGTCTCAATTCCTGAGTTATTTTTTTCTGGTCAAGAGGTGGCCAGTTTCCAACTGTCCAAACTCCATTATAATAAAACAATGTAGAAGTATTCTCTTGTATGTACTGCCCATACAGGATTTCAAACTGCTAAACTGCTATGCAAACATATAAAGTTAAATTATTTCAGCTGAATCTAAATCTTCATACAAACACTGGTTTTTGACATAGATTTCTGTTTGACATAAATGCCTAGCATGAGGCAATTTCTAAAGAATATTCACAGTGATAAAAGTTTTACTTGTAGAGATAAATGAAAGTTACATTTCAGACACATTTTTTTGACAGGTAAGAAGAGAATAGCATGAGTACAAATGGAAGAGAAGAGACACAGCAAACACAGCACACACCAAAACACACATAAGCATGCATTACTAAAATATCCCATACATACCAAGACATTTTGAAAATGAGCAAGGAGAGTTAAGTTTCAAACAGTCCTTAAAGAACCCAAGATACATACCCATATGAAAATATGCGAGTTGCTTTCCACCTTGTCATCAGAGCTGCAAAAAGCCCCATCACTAATGCAGAACAATCAAAAAGCATGTGAAATCCATCAGAAATAAGACCAAGGCTATTGGTCCATACTCCATAAAAAAGCTCCACAAAAGTGAAAGCCTAAAACAAAACAGAGTTTAAATTTTTCCTTAAATATTAACTTGTGTATTAATGTTTTGGTAGATAGAAGGATATTCTTTTCATAGAACACTCAATATTTTTCAAAGGTATCGTTCTAAGTATTTCTAGACCATTTTTCCTCTCCTCCAATGAAATACATGATGCACTCCAAGTCTATAAAGACACATTTTTTAACCCACTCTCCTTACAGACTCACACATAAAAACCAACTCTTTACAGGAGTAAATTTTTTGTTTCAAATTTTGGACTGACATTCTGCAGACAAATTCTAAGCATTTTATTTTAAAAATACAAGAGCTCTGATCTGATACATTATGAGTGTAAAAGTAATGTCTATAAATCTGTTAATGCCAACATTTTCTTCACCAGTAAGTTGACTGTTTAAATCTTAGGTATTGGCTCTGAGAAAGGTACACAAGGAAACATTTTTAATACATACATTTACTCTGTACATTTTACTATTATTAATCCATCTGCTCAAAGATTTTTTTCCAATCTTTCATATTCCATAATGGAATTCCTTACAGTTAACACAGATACTTCAAGCTTCTCCCCTTATTTTCCAGATCTTTGCAAATGAGGTTCTACCAGTTTTGCTTACTGCATCATCTTTTCCTATTCAAGAAAAAGAGAAGCTAAAAATAAAACTAGCCTGCTCCAATATAGCACTAATCAATCCCACAACTTCTACTTTGTTGTCCTAATCCTTATCATTTTCACTGAGGCCTTATCAGTTTCACCTGCTGGCAACATTGATGTATCTCAACCTTAACATACCATCATACAAGTATTCAGTTACTGGTATAACCCTAACACACAGAACCAGTGCCGCACTGTGACAACAAATCAGTGACCACTACTTAAATTGCCCTGTCAAACGCCACAATCAATTATGGGAATCTTCTAAAGAATAACTCTTCTTTTTTTGTTATAGATGCACTATTGTGATTGGGTTTGAAGAAAAAAACCACGCACTTACCAGATTTAGGCACAAGAAATAGAAGATCTGCCGAGAATCATACTCCTCAAGGATTTGTTTCAGTGACTCCTTAATAAACCGGGGCAATGACTGGGAGCTTTGCTGTAATGCATCACCCATGAAGTTATAGAGAGGAGTGCCTTCAGGGGAATAGCCAATAAGGGTACCCTTCTGCCCTTTCCTGGAGGGGGAGGACAGGATATTGGCAGCTGCAAGGAAAGTATTGAAGTTTTTGTTGCTGTTTCTAAGCTTCACAGCTATTTTATAATGTGTTTAATCAGCCATCAAAGTTTACATAAAATTTTCTGGCAGCAAATTGATTGCCAACTTCATATTGAGGTTTATTACTGGATTTCAGTGCTACGTAAAATTAGATCATTGCTTCCACAACAGATCACATTCTTTTTTTTTTTTTGTAGACAGACAATAGAAGAGCAAAAAGCTACAGGCTACCTTATGCCAAAGAATCCATAAAAGCTTGTCCAAAAGAATTCCAAACACCTCAATTTTCTGATTGGCTTCCCAGTCACACAGACCACAGATTTACTATAGTTTAGACAAGAATACGTACATAAAACAAAGAAGACAGCACTCACTACCACCCCTCCAGAAAGAACATGCTCTGTGCTTTCATGTTGTGGTGGCTTGTTCATAGCTCGAAGCTGGTCTGTTATTGGATGCGTCCAAAAGTTTCCAAAAAGCAGAGCACTAATGAAAATAAGAAAGGATCCATATCGAGCACATGTGGAAGCTTCCATCTTCACAGAGCATATGGACTCCACGTAGAAATCCAGGATCACAACAAAGAAGATGACTGTTATGAAAGGCATGATGAGAGATGACCAAGACTCTACTTTACTCTGCAACAAAAAAAAATTTCAAACAGGACTGCCCACCAGAAGAGTGATTGTATTTATAGCATTAAATGCACTTCACTTAAATTACATGTGTTTTCACTAATCCATAAAACATAAATACTTTTATATTTTCAATTTATCACATAAACATATAATTCCAGATATAAAAAGATACATATCTAAAATGCACTTAAGCACTTAATTTTAAATACTTTTCTGTTCATAAAAGGAATTCTATATATAAAGCCATGGTTGCAATGGCCTACTCTCCCCATGCATGCAAGCATAAAGAGCATTTTTTAAAATGACAATAAATGATCTACTGCTCAGGGATAAAAGAGCACTGTATTTATAAAGTCATTAATGCTTGAGCAATGTTAGTAGATGAACCCAAGATATAGTATCTGAGCTAGAAGGATGAAACACATTTATCATACAAACAAGGAAATTAAAGTACCACACAGATAAAAAACAAATATAGAAGAAAAGCATAATGGAAAATTTTCAAACAAAGCTTACTACAAAAATAAAGACAGCAACATTGGTAATTTCAAAGATATTTTAAAGGAAAGATTTAAATTACAATTCACAACCATTACAAAAAATGATTTACTTTTTTACTTATTATCTTACCTCTGTTGTCAGAGAGAGAACAATAACCCATGGGCACAACAGAAGGACGGAAACAAGGTGGGACAAAGCTTGAAGACGCTTGGCTCCACCTACATCTACAGATAGTTTTCGGGATGCTGTATGAAAACCAACCTTGCAGCATAATGCCAGTACAAGAAGCAATACTCCACCCTGGAAACATAACAAGATTCCCTTAGCATTTCTTAAGTACTAAAAACCTCACTCCAAACACAGTGACACTTACAAGGAGGAAATACTAATGTGTTTTCCTTAACCTGGAAACAAAAGCCAAAACTAGGGTATTTCCTGTAATTTTACTCTAGCTACAAACAGCAACATAGCATACCGAGTTGTGCCTTAGCACTATTCACAACAGCCTGAGTTGAATTTTAAAACTCTCAATAATGTGAATTGGCATACACCAGCAGCAAGATGGTAGCAAACAGCTTCTGAGGAAGAAGAAAAATCACCCAAAGTTTTCCCATCTTCCATTATTAAAAGTGTGTTGAAAGCATACATAAACCCCCAAAGATTCACATCATCTTGTCCTCTAGAACCTTCAAGCCTTTTCATCCACTTACTTTTGAACACACCGTGTTTCTTCACAATATACTCTTTCAAAATTTTTCTTCAGATGAATTACAAGATACACAGGTTCTCATCTCCCTTAGATCACACTTGCTTTTCTGCACCATTAACCAGTCTTTCTAATATTTGATGCATTTTTATATTAATACATTTTCAGCTGATCCATATTTTTTTCCTGTTTTAGTCCTCAATTAAACTACTTTAGCAAGACTAAGCTAACACAACTCAATCAGGCAGTTCAACCCTGTACAGTCAGATTACGATATTCAGCTATTCATACCACCAAATACAATGGGATTATCTTACTGACAAGTATCAGAATCTGTGTCTTCAAATACAAGTATAATTAAAGGAAAGACTGGGGAAAGCTAAAGATGCAGAAACAAAACACAGGTACCAAAAGTGAGTAAGAAGCGGTTGGTGGGCAAAGCATTATAAACACCAAGAACACTGATGACAGAATATTTCATGATAATTTTAATGAGACTTGTTAGGCTCTGCATTACAGCAAAGTCCTTATCAACTAATAAAGGCTGAATATTGTATGGTTTGGCTTGCTGTACTGAAGCTCCTTATAGTCCAATCAGTGTGCAAAGATTACAGCACTAGTTCAGTTCCAATACGGGGTAGGGATGTCCAACCTTTTGGTTTTGATTCAGGCTTGGATTAGCTCAGAGCTGGTGAAATTCTTACCTTGAAAACTTAGATTCTAAAACACATGTTATTTACCTTGTGATCTGCAACACCCAGGAAAGCAATGATTGTATACAGAACATGAGTAAGAGCACTGTCATGATGCCCCTCAGCTAAATAAAAAATTAAGGAAGAATTTCTTTAGATTTTCTTTTATTTTTTTTAAGCAAGAACAGGCAAAGGTAGTAGAACACAGAAAGCAGAGGTAAGCAAACTGAGCTTTATGCTCTGTTGGCATGTGCAGGACAACTAGAGATAAGGCCCAGCCATCAGCATGGGTTTGTGAAAGGCAGGTTCTGACTGACCAGTCTGATCTGCTATGATGAAGTGACCTGCCTAGTGAATGAAGGAAAAGCTGCGGATGCATGGATGCCTTGGACATCATTTCCCACATGATCTTTCCAGAGAAACCAGTTGCTCCTGTCTTGGGCAGGTGCACTGTTCACTGGGTAAAAAACTGCCTGGATGGCCAGGCCCAGAGAGGGGTGGTGAGTGGAGTTACATCCAGCTGGTGTTCAGCCACCAGTGCTGTTCCCCAGGGCTCAGTACTGGGGCCAGTCCTGTTTAACATCTTCACCAGTGATCTCATGGAGGGCACCCTCAGTCAGTTCACAGGTGACACCAAGCTGGGTGGGAGTGCTGATCTGCTGGAGGGCAGGGAGGCTCTGCAGAGGGATCTGGGCAGGCTGGATCATGGCTGAGGCCAATGGTGTGAGGTTCAACAAGGCCCAGTGCTGGGTCCTGCCCTTGGGTCACAACAACCCCAGGCAGCTCCACAGGCTGGGGCAGAGTGGCTAGAAGTGGCTAGAAAGCTGCCCAGTGGAAAAGGACCTGGGAGTGGCTGAACATGAGCCAGGACATGCCCAGTATGGCCAGCAGGAGCAGGACAGTAATTGTCTCCCTGTACTGGACACGGGTGAGGCCACACCTCAAATCCTGTGTTTAGTTTTGGGTCCCCAAGTACAAGAAGACACTGTGATGCTGATGTGTGCTCAGAGAAGGGCAGCAGAGCTGGGGAGCACTTACAAGGAGCAGCTGATGGAGGTGGGGGTGTTTAGTCTGGAGAAAAGGAGGCAGCTCAGGGCAGATCTTTCCACACTCTACAACTATCTGACAGCATGTTGAACCCAGATGGGGGTCAATTTTTTCTGCCAGGACAAGAAGAGATACCCTTAAGTTGCATCAGATATTAATATTAGTATTGAGTAGATTGAGTGTTAGGAAGAATTTCTTCAGACAGAATTATCAAGCATTGAAACAGGCTGCCCAAGGAAGTGGCTGAATGAACATCCTGCTGGCCTTTAAAATACATGGATGTAGACCTTAGGGATATGATTTAGTGACAGGTTTGGCAGTGCTGGGTGAACAGCTGGACTCGATCATCTTAAGGTGCCTTCCAACCAAGGCCATTCCATGACTCACTCTATATTGTGATTCTACTCACAGAAAACTTCAGTAAATTCATCAATAAGGTTCTAGAATAGACCATTTGCGTAATTCCATGTTTTTATTCTTCCTTTGGAAAGTTTACTTTCACGTTGTTTGTTTTTACTGCCCATCTATAGATGTACTACCTTTTGTCAGTACACTATGATGAGATGATCAATTGAAAATTAACTTCAAAATGACTTCTAATTTAATTTAATTCAGTACACTCAATTTCACATTTTTCTGCTCCAGTACTAAGAGTCACTTGCTCTTTCACACAAGAAAGGATACGATGTTCTGCTATTTTAGCCATGAGGTCGTCATTATCAAAAAGTAGTAAGCAGATGATAGCTATGATGAAAAATGCAGCACCTCTTGTCTGTAAAATAAACCCAAACAAACAAACAATAAACAACCAAACAACAAAAAACCCCAAGTATTTCTAAACTGGTACAACAGATTACTGTAAAAAAATCTAAGAAATTGGCCCTCTCCTTCCCTGCTTCCTGATCAATGTAAGCATGCTCCAGTAAGAAAAAATTAAAGAAACTCCTATTGTTTTTGACCTTGACAATATAATTTCACACTTTTTCTGTTTTTCAAACTTACCAGATAACTCAGGACACATCACCACTGCAGCAAGCTAGATGCCGGTCTTATGAACTTTAAGTGTGATTACTTTCTTCATGGTGTCTTTCTGCCTGCCAGAATGCACTGCTACTTCAGCCTGATGATTTAATATTTCATAGCATCAATGAGCTACAGACAAGATCTACAAACTGTTGGATTTTGTCTTACGGGACCTAAAGGCTAAAGAACTATGCAAAGACTATGAGAAAGAATAGCTCTGAAGTTCTTTTGTTGGGAAAGGACAGGAGGTAGCTATGAAATCCCAGCTCCCAGAGCTTTCACCACCCAGACTTAAACCACTGGGAGTAGTACATCTTACTATTTCACCACTAATTAAACTAAAAAATCACATTTTCTATGATGTGGATCCAAAAAAAGGTTTGTTCCAGGTAAAGAAGTACTTGAATTTATAGGATTTAGTATGTTTTACATTTGGTAAAAGAGATTTTTAAATACCTTTGCTGGTCCTCCACCTGAGCTTGTGAACAAGACACTAAGGAGTGACAGCACAACCACATCACTGTGCTCAAACAGTAATAATGTCCTATTAAAAAACCAAATAAATACTCTATTTACAATGAGTTTACTTCAAAACCTTGATATACTTCAGTTAAAATTTGTGACCCAACAAACATCTATCCTATGATTACAACAGCAGGTTTAAAAATGCAAAAGAAAAAACATAAATCAATTTGCTTTCACCAGCAATAGATCTAGCTGCAGACAACTATACATGTTACAAAACAGGAACTTCCTAATTCAAGTAACAGATTATAATTATTCATTTATGGATAACTTTAAATGGTATTTTCTTCTAGCAACACAACAAGATACCAACTTGTTCAAGATGGAGTTCTTATTCCCACTACAATACCTCCTCTAAACTAGTTTCTGCTCCCAGAGAAAAAAAGATGTCCTGTCCTGTACTACTGTGTCCTGTTCATTGAGGTGCTGATGACCTAGTAGCTTATGCCACCTCAAAACTTAATTGCTGAAAATAAAAAATTCTAGCTTCCATGCTACCTCCTTCAGACAGCAAAGGCTAACTACCAAGCTGTACTGACAGCTTTCCCTGAGCAGAACATGAAAGTAATTCTTGCCCTCAAGTCTACCAAATGCTTTTGCAATCCTCTCTACAGCAATACAACATGACTGGACCCATGTATCTGGTTTGGTTTGGGAAGACTGCCAGCATCCAGAAAGACCTAAGAGTACTAACTACATTAATATAATTAATCACAGTATTATTACTCTTAGGTATGCCTTCTCCTATGTAGATGATAAAAAATCACCTTCATAAAAGATATAATTTAAGGCTTTACTTTCCTCTCTAGATTGAAAGATGCTTTCCAATACATTAACCTTAATTTTTGAAAGTCTAGCTACTCTTTCATAGTTACTCAGCCATTAGTACTAACATACAGCACAAATGGTTACCCAATTTAAACACAGCCAACCAGATAAAGAAGTACTCTACATGCAACAAGTGCAGAAATTGATTCTAGTCACCTGTCAAAGAATGCCAGCTGCTACCATGAGCCATCAAGCCATGGACTCCAAACAGGTAAATAAACAGTTGGCATTACATTAATGAAAGCAGGGAAGTGACAAAAACTGCACTACGTCACCTTGATGTATCACTCACAACAAGTGTTTAAGCACTATCAAGAATTTCACTGGCATCTCATAAAAGAAGTAGTTCTTCTGGTAGAAGAAATTTACTAGTTCTACAGAAATTATATGTACTTCTTCCCAACCACTAAAGATGTCACATGAAAATTCATAAGGATTCAATAAGTTTTTGTACATACATCAAATGGCTAGCACCACTGTCTGACAGACAGAAAAAAATCCCCAAGGAGCAAGACAGGGAAGGATCACAAAACAGAACCAGTATTTACAGTAGATATGTATTTACCTCAGTGGTCCACATAGAGTAAGGCCAAAAAACCATAAGAGTGAAATGATACATCCAACAACAGCATGCTTAAAAATTTTGATCCACTGCAAAAGAAAGGTATTTCATTACAATTTTCTCCAGAGTTTCAAAATAAACACTCTATTACTAGCACTGTTTTAGTACGATAGCTGAAGAAACTGAGGGGAAAACATGTGCTTTGCAAGTTCCATAATTATAAAGTATGATTATTTTCTTGGATACTCTGCCAGGCAACTAAGATTTATGGGGCCATACTATGAACCAGAATTTTTTTATACCACAGTCCTAAATTCTGCAACATTGTCTGAGTTCTCTTCAACAAAAAAGCCTGAAAATTAGTTTAAAAAAATCAAGTCCATTTACCTCTTTTGTAATCTATTGTATATATCAGAAAAAGATAAACCGAGTAAGAACTAGATAAAATGTACAAATTAAGGCTAAGACTTTATGCCTACAAATATCTATGCGTGTGTTATATTCTTTCTTCAGGAATTAGGCTGTAATTCAGATATTCAATACTTTATTAAATTCTGATGCAAGTTTTAGAAAAAAATTAATTCTGGAAATATGCTAAACAAGGGGAAGCAACTACAACAAATATAACATCTTCAAAATCCAAAATCCGAAATTTTTTAGCAAAAGTAAAACCATATATGGACAGATTTTTCTGAACTCAAATCAAGGATGCCATTTATTACTGTTTACATTTTAAAAATTCTGCCATATACATCTAGTCATGAAAGCAGTTGACAAAAGGAACACTTTGAGGCTATCCTTCACATTCTGTCTACTTCCTGCACACACTAGATCAAGTTTTTGTGCACACAATTACATAAATCCAAGATGCATATGAAGCAGGTGAAGAAAATTTATTTCTTACAAATCAGCATGTTCCAACCTGGCTCTACCCCAAACTCCTTGGGATACTGCAAACTCACCAAGGTCTGATGAGCAGCTAGATTAGGCCCTCGTCACATGCAGACAGGACTCTTCTGTTCTGAGTGACAAGACTGGAGCATTTTGACATCCTGGCAGTCCAGAAATTGCCTGTCTAACTGTCCAGGTCGGCTAAGTAGACTGAGCTCTGTTTGAAAATCCACTCCGAACAGCTGATGCTGGCTTGGTGATAAAGACCAGCCTTTTCACTACACTCTCAAAAAGAAGCTGACAAAAGCTAAGAATGAATGTTTCAGCCCACAAGACACTGAGTTAGTACTATACCTCTAGAACCCATAACCACATCTTCTAAGTGGAGTAATATTTGTTCACCTTTCATTTCTGGCAAGAGCCATACTGCCAAGAATATTTACAAAGCTGCAAGTCACTCCTACATGTCAACTCACCTGACGCTTGGTTACCACTTTTCCAGATGAAAATGGTTTTTGAAACAAAACCATAAAAAAAGCAGACCTGTCAAAAGGAGAAAGTTTTGTGCATCAGTCAGCTTTTTATTCAAACCAGATCTAAACAACTAGGTTTCTCATATCTGGCCCAGTTTACAAGACGGCTTCTTCTACATTTTATCCATCAACAGGCCACACTGACAACAGTCGCTGGTTTTATTTTCCCTGCTGCATTACCATCATCAGTTACCAGTACTACAGTGATGCCAAGTGAACTTCAGTTCTGGTCAACTTCAAGTGCCAGTTCTTGAGAGAATGGCTAATGATAAGTTGACTTGTGATTTACAAAACTCAAAATAACTGATCTCAGAAGTTTTGAAGAGAAATAATACTCTGATTTTTATTAGCAAGATAGGTATACAAAAAGGCTTACTCATATATAGAATGCTGAATACACAGTCCTGTAGGAATAAAAGATACAGCACACAACTTCTTCAAGTGGGATCAAAAGTGACGGGCAAAAAAAACTATGGTGCTTGGGAACATGTAAGAAAGAAGTCCATAAATATGCTTCAATATGAAATAAAAAGAAAAAATGCAATTCCAAATGTTCCAACTCTGTCAAGTTTATTACATAAATGATCTTCCATATCTCATCAGATAAACACGAAGCAGAATTTTGTCTGCAAAGATTGTTTTGGTGTATTTGCTATCAGTTTTCACACCTCAGCCCTCAATCTGGGAAAAACAGCAGCTGAATCCCACAACAACTTCAGGAATACAAACTATAAGGAAGAAAGCTGATCTTCCACACTCTTGTTAACAAAATTTGGACATGCCTGAGTGTCCTAGTTTCAGCTTGAGCTGAGATAAACTTTTCTCAGTAGCTGCTACTCCAGTGCTACTGCTAGTGCAGTGCTGATTCAGTGTGAGTACAATGTTGATAACACAGTTTTGGCTGCTCCTTAGTGATGCTTATCCAAAGTCAAGGACTTTTTGGTTTCCCATGCTCTGGCAGCAAGCAGGTGCAGCAAGCTAGGGGGCAGCATGACTAGGAGACCTGGCTTGAACAGGCCAAAGGGATGTTCCATGCCATAAATACCATTTACTCATACAAAAACTGGAGGAAGTATGCACATGGGGTCTGACTGTGGTTTGGGGTTGGGCCAGGTATCACCATTGTGTGTTGAGCAGATGCACACTGTGCATCATTTTTTTATTACTATATTTTGCTTATTAACTTATTAATAATTTATTAGCTTATTAATTTCAATTATTAAACTCTCCTTATTGCAACTTGCGAGCTTTACTTTTTGTTTTCTTCCTTACTGTCCTCCCCAGCCCCCTGGGGTGGGGGAAGGTGAGAGTACATTTGTGTGATGGTGGATTGCCTGCTGGAGCAACAGTCACACCATCACCAACAGCACTGTCAGAATAGGCCCAACTT
The DNA here is from genome assembly GCF_028018845.1 of Melospiza georgiana. Lineage (NCBI taxonomy): Eukaryota > Metazoa > Chordata > Aves > Passeriformes > Passerellidae > Melospiza > Melospiza georgiana. The sequence continues at coordinate 44,400,784 of NC_080465.1, forward strand.
TGAAGCTAGAAAAACACTGATGTTTCTTGAGGGCAGAGAGGCCTTACAGAGACATGTGGAAAGACTAGAAAGCTGGACAACTGCCAATGATATGGAACGAAAGAGTGCTGATTCTCCACCTGTGGTGGGGTAACCCTGCTTGTATGCATAAAGCAGGGAACAAAAGGATGGACGGCAGCCCTACAGAAAGAAATCTGGAGGTCTGGGTTGATGGAAAATTGACTATGGGTCAACAAAAAGGGTCAGCTGTATGCTGGGGGGCATTTACATTCAAGCACAGCATCATCAGCTGTTCAAGGAAGGTGATTGTCCTGCTCTGCAATGCACTGATGGGACCCCAGCCAGGTCCTGTGTGCAGTTTTGGGTGCCTCTGTATCAGAAGGACATCAAACAGTTAGAGCACATCTGGGGGAGGCAGCCAAGATGGTGTAAGGTCTCAAGAGCAAGAGCAGTGTCTGAGGTTGCTTGGTTTGCTCAGCTTAGAGAAGGCTGAGGGGTGGCCCATGGCCCCTTCTTCACTGGAGGGACAGGGGAGGAGATGTTGATCTCCAGTGACCAGTGACAGGGCATGAGAGGGAATGACACTGCATCAGGGTAAATTCACACTGTACATTATGGAAAGGTTCTTCACTAAGAGAGTGGCCAGCCACTGTAACTGGCTCCCCAGGAGTGTCACAGCTCCAAACCTGTCAGAGCTCAAGGAGTATCAGGAGAACATTCCTGATCCTATGTTTCAGTTTCAGGTGGTTGTGTGAGGAGCACAGAGTTGGACTCAATGGACCTTATGGATCATTTCCAACTTGAGACATTGCAAGACACTGAAATTACAGTGAACAGAAATGTGAAGCAAAAACACTGCTATGAACAGAGCACTTCCTGGACTCATTATTATGCCTTCTCTTCGAGTAAATGATAACAACATAATGCAGGGTTATAACCTTGACTCTGTCAAAGAACACCCAAAGTATTACACGTGGAGCACTAGGCTCCACCCTCTGCACACTCACCCCAGCTGCACTACGAAGATAAACTGCACGAGGTGGACCACTTTCAGAAGATCATAGGATTCAAACAGCCCCACGGCTTTCAAAACCTTGGCGAAGCAGAGCAGCACGATGTATCGAGTCAGCCTGTGGAAGGAGAGAGGCCGGTTCGCACCTGCCACGCCGCCGCCCGGGCCCGGCCCGGCCCCGACGCCTCAGCGAAGGCGGCCGGCTGCCCGCCGCCGAGAGGGCGGGGGGCGATGCCCGCTGCCCCCCTGAAGAAGGGACGGCGACGGGCCGCCCGCCGGAGCCAGCAGAGCGGCCGCTCCCCCCCGCCGCCGTTACCGGGCGCTGGGCACATCCACAGGCCCCAGCGCGCCGCCGCCGGCCAGGGCCTGCCCGCCGTACGGCTGCTCCATGGCGGGACGGAGGGAGGCAGCTCCAGCAGGGAACGGCTGCGAGCGCTCAGGAGGAGCTCAGGCGCGGCCCGCCTGCCCTGCGCCGGGAGCACCGCATCGCCGGCGGGCAGTGCGGCGAGGCGGGAACGGGGGGAACGGGACGGGAGCCGGGGACGGGGAACGGGAAATAGGTGAGGCAGAGCTCCCGCCAGCGCGCGTGCGCGGGAGCAGTGCGCAGGCGCCATCGGGCGGGGCCGGGGCCGTGTGGGGAGCGGCTCCCTCCCCTCGGGGCGGGGCGCGGGGAGGTGATAGAGGATTTTTTTTCTTTTTTTTTTTAATGCAAATCGGTTTGTGTTATTATGGCGCAGAGCTCTGCGCTAGTATCAAGCATCAGGAGACAGTTTCCCTGTCAAACGCTTCAAATGCCCAGTTGAAACAGATGGGAAAATTGAGGCGGAAGATGGGAAATGTCCATGTTGTGAGCTAACTGCTCTCTTCAGCCATGTCGCAAGCCCTCTCGGTTTCGGTTCCCAACACATGATTTTGGTACACAGTTCAGCACTGAGGCAGGAAAAAGAAGTATGTACTGAATTAGCTCAGCAATGGTCAGCTGCATATTGAATTTCTTTGAAAAAGACTTGGATAGATTTTAACCAGCAAGGGATAGAGATATAGGAGAACAGGGGGGTATCACTGCTGGCAAATGAAATTTTCAGAACTCACTGGTCAAAAATCAAAAGATTTAAAAATTTATTTACAGATTTTCAAATTATTTCCAGTATAGGTGACGACCTCAGCATGGCAAGCATAAGACTATTAAAATGCCGTCTCTCTGTTCCAGCTGTCTTGTGCGGACCCCTTCAAAGTTTAATCCGCTGGTCTGGTCTCCTGTCAAATATACCCTCATTTAACAACTTGGAAACCCTGAAGCTCATGGATCCACCACACGATGTCGATAAGGTTTGTAAGCAGGGGAGGGGTGAAAAGACGTGTAGCTCGATGCAGAGTGCGCCGTGTCCGGGAGATGGAGGTGTTCGCCAGCCGCGCCCCGGAGAGGCCGCGAACGAGAGGCGGCGGCGCTGCGCGGCCCGGGAGCCACGCACGGAGAGCAGGGGCTGTGGAACCGTGCACAGGGTAAGAATCACCCTCTGGGTCACAAACATGAGGAGAAGAGGAGAGAAAAAGGCTAGTAAGGCACAGGGGAGCGCTTTCTGGGACCAAAACGGGGAAACACAAAAAGAAAGGTATGAGTTAAATGACAGCATTGCAAAGCCCGGAGGATGCAGATATGCATCCACAATGCTTTTTCAGGGTGGGTGTATGTGGCATACTGAGGCAGGCTACTGTCCATCAGTGGCTCTCCCCCTCAGACAGGTGGTATTACAGTTGCCAGCCTGTCAGTTCACTTCGCTGGTCACCACTGAGTGCCTCCCCAACATGTGTCTCAAGCACCTGTGCCAGGTGTCATCCTCTTGGGGGCTGGAGATCCCAGGCTGGAGGGGTGGCATGGCATCCCTGCCTAGGGTCTGCACCTCAGTAGGACCCCTGGCTCAAAGGAAACTCCTGGAAGGACATGTGTCCTGCCACTTAAGCGGTCCTGTCTCACCTGTATCTACATAAAACATACATAGGACATGAACTTAGACCAGGGTGTAATCTTGACATACTAGAAATCCACTCCTGGCTTGTCAGCCTGTTGCAATTGTACTTGATTTGGCCAAGAGGTGTCTTGGCCTCAGCATGTGAACTCTATTATGTGTGAAAACACATAATAACTTCACTAGTTTTGAAAATACACGTTACTAGGTCCTGCCAGGGCTTATCAGATGTGCATAGTCATACATTCTAGTAGAGCACCACTGCACACACAGATGGTTACTATCCTGTTGCAAAGATGGGGCCAGGTACCTAAAAAAGAAAATTGCAGTATTAAAAACCACACAGTGAAACTGGTCTGGGTTGTTCAAGGGAATGGTGAAAATAATGACTACTGGTGAGAGCAAAGTTGGTGTCTGCAGGAACAGCTGAAGGAGAGAGAAGCTGAAGTCCCAGAACGAATAGCCCTAAACCCCCAGACTTCCTGACTGAAAAGGAAGATGTGCAGAGTATGGGGTTCTTGGATAGAATTTGAAAGGACTCTTATTTAAACCATGCAAAACATGCAGAAAAGGTCCGAAATAAAAACATAATGTATATGTATGTATCACAAAAGATCTGTTGTTTCATTTAGTTCTAAATGTGTACTAAGCTATGGTTTCTCTTTGCTTGAATGTTGTGTACTCCTGAAGACTTAAATTGTGAAATCAGAGTATCGAAAAGGTTAGAAATCTGTGGAAAAGAGTAGTTGAAGTGTTTGGAAGTTGAAGTAAGGGTCTGTGTTTGTCCTCAGTGAGAATACGATGTGGTAAGAAGGAGAACACAGGTGTAACAATGTCCCTGTGAAATGATAAACCTGGTTGTTACTGCAACCTAGTGAGACCAGGGAAAATTTGGAAGGAAAAGGCTCAGAGAAATTTGGGAGGATAAATTTTTGCATTTTCTCCACTAAATGAGATCTTGGAGCAAAAATCCAAGGAAGCAAAAACGTCCGCTTTTTAATCCATGTACTTCTTTTTGTTATTTCAGGATTACAGTTAACTATAGTAGATTAAGGGAAAAAAAATTCCTCCCTGTGAAAACAAAACTTGTGCTCAATGAAGAACTGCAGTCATTTCAAGTTTGGACTTTTGTTCTGTAAAGAAACATCAAGCATTTTTGCTTTGCACTGAAAGAAATGATGTCGTCATTTGCCGCCAAATGCAGGAACAGTTTTCTGGAGATTGCTCTCGACTTAAGTCTATGGAGAGGCACACTCAGGACAGTGGCAAATGTCCTGGTGAGGGAGCTCTGGTAGAGCAGTGCATCCAATGGGCATTTATTTCAAGTTGTGCTTTTATGAAGAGATTTGTTTGGGAAATATCTTAATTGCCTTGTGCTTATTGAGTAATGGTGACATTACAGATACCTGTTCCAGGAAAAACTCACTGGGATTAACTGAGTAATTGGAATGGCAGAAAATATCTCTTTGACTCAGGTTAGGAGGACAGTGACTTTGCTAAGACTTCTGCTCTTCCTCCTTTTGATTCTAATGCAAGCTGTGGTCCTTCATTTTTCAGCTAGCAGAGAACATCTAAGTAGAGAGTGGTATTATTGGGAAATGCATTATTGGGATATCCATTGTTCCTGTCATCATGCTAAAGCAACACACATAATTTTGCAAGAAATTTCAGACAGTTGGTGTCTGAGGAAGTGAGGAAAGGAGACCAGCTATCTCTGAAATAACATTGTGACTTGGATTGCTGTGAATCTCCATCTCTTCTTGTGCTTGTGCTACTGCTATTGTATATATATCAATGCATCACTATGCAAACTAGTGAAATTACAGTGATAGAAGAGAAATAGAAGAGAAAGTAAAAAAAATCCTTTGGTGTAGCAATTCAGAGAAAATGATGTAGCAAGAAAGCCTAATTGTGATTTTAAAGTGTCATTTTTCTGTAATAAAGCTCCAATATTAACTATGTAGCAGGCATGAAAAGGAAAAAAGTGGCTGGTAGAAAATCAGAAGTGCCTGAAAATCAGCATCACTTTAGAGACTTTTGTGATTTCCTGTAATGTGACATAAACCACCTATTGTATTTTTGCTGGGAAACTTGTAGCTGAGGTCAGTATAGCAGAAAATAAAACTTGAAGGTTTCTGTGCTAGAATGAGGGTTGTGTTCTTTATCAAACCATTCACAGAAGATGGTGCCTGTTCAAATTTACATAAAGCATGCTAAAATGTATGTTTGGCTGTGTTGCATCATGTTTGCTGCTCCCTGTCAGTAGGAAGAAGCAAAATGTTTAATTTTGTATCATCAGAATGCTTGAATTTCGATACAAGCAGACTTTTTTACTTGGACTCATTAACACAACTTACTACTGTGGCAGTAGTTTTCCTTCTTCTCCCTGTGCTTGCTGCAGCCTGGCACCACCTTCCTTGATGTGGTTCAGGCTCTGCCGTGCTTGGCACAGACAGAGCCCCTGGTGGGGATCTGGCTGGTTCCAGCACTACTTCTTCTAGCCCTGTGCCCTGGTCTGTCACCCTGCTGAGACCTAGTCTTCAGTCTGGCCTGGATTGTCCCCACAAAAATCAAGAGCCCCCAAAGATCAGTTCTGCCTTCTGTGTTCTGCCCTTCAGGGTTTGTCCCTTTGATAGTGGTGGTGCATGCAGAGAGCTGAGCATCTACCCAGGTCATGTGTATGGTTTGATAAATGTTTAGTAAAAGGAACCCATACAGCAAGGGCCAGGAAAGTGATGTGGTTTCATAGGGATCTCACTTGTTGACTGGACCACAGTCATAGGCCAGTGATTTAACATGGTCAATTCCTCATTCATATAAGTTTATTTAATAATAAATCTGAAACAAATACTTGAAATTGTCTTAGATAATTTTTTGCAACTTTCCATTCAGAATTAATTAGATGCTATGAGTTGAGCAACTGAATCATTAGAAATGATTCACTGCTTTCCTTTCTAAGGATGTGAATTAGCACATGTTCTGTTTGCTGATGGAGTGCATTCTGCTTTAGGAAACCCATGGAGTATGGCTAGTGTGAGTGCAGACAATTACATGGTGCTAACTTTCTGTCTAAATTTAGAAGCTTCAGTTAGCTCTGATCTTATATTGTCTTCCCAGTGCCAGACCTGAGTGATAAGAAACTTGTGTTGCTGAAAAGATGAATGACATAAATGTCCTTTAATAGCATTTTGACTCAAATTTCCCCTTTTCCCAGCATGACTGAAAGCGTCAATTATGGGTTCTCAATCATGTGAACGTTAGCGATAAAGTGTTGTCTTCTCAAGTCTCCCTGATGATGCAATGATATTAATGGTTATTTTATGCCAGCTCATTTATATTTTCTAAAAATTGTATAAAATTGAAGAGAGCTGGCAGTGCGGGCAGGAGAGATGATGGAGATGTGGTGAGTTCATGGCAGTAGAAGTCTGAAACCCGTGACTTGCTTCACCACCCTCTTGGCTTCCCTCAGAAACTACCAGGGCTTAAAAAAGGCGGCCTTGGGCATTTGTTACAAAAATATATAATAAAATATGCTTTCAAGCCCCTGTATTTGGACTATGTACTTGTTGACTGTGCCTCACTGTATGTGGCTTTGTTCTGGTATTAGCCACGTGTGGCCCACGAGTAACTGCTTGGACCTCCAATTCCTGACTGTGGAGGACTACAGATGTATGGGCTGGACATGATGTGGATGGTGTGCAGGCCCTGCCTCGCGAACAAGCCTAGTCAGAAAGCTATCCATTCTGACATAGATAAATGGAAGCTGTAGAAAAGTGACAGAAAGCAGAGTTCAGACTATTCTCTGTGGGTGATATTCCTCTTCATGTCTTATTTCCAGTTATTTTAAAATGAAGCCATAAATCGAAAGCAGAATTCACATTGTGCATTTATCTCTTCTGCAGGCCCGAGGGGGACAGCTGGACTACTTTATCAGGATGGAGAGTGGAAGGTGTCTGACCATTGCTGAGCTCTTGTGTGAATGTATGTGTACTGCTTGAACAGGCAGGTGTTTTACATTGTCCTGGGATATATCATGTTTTTTTTCCATACTGTTAAGATCCATACTGGTATTCATCAGGTCTTGTTTTGACAAGTTGTATAACAGGACTTCATCTCTGGAGAGCCAGGATTTAGGCTGGGGATGCATTTTTGCTCATATTGGAACATAGGGTTTTTTATTTTATTTTAAATATAAAACCTCATGATAGCAGGTAATGTGAGGAGAGGAAGGAAGAGGAATTAAAGAAGGCACTGTGAACAAAGAAACATTTTTATCACCAAAACCATAGCAAGTAATAACAAGCAGGTTATCTGGAATGACATTCTAACCACTGAATCAATTAGTCCTGAATGAAACTTTATCTATTATTGAGGCTGGGATGGTCTTACTATGTGTGGATTCTCTTTTGTCTGGTAGTTGGGTCAAACTCATAGTGAAGACTTTCCCCAGGGTGACGCCAGTCTAGATCTCTTTCCTCCACCTGGGTGCATATTTTCACTAAACTCTGGGAACTGAATGTCTCTAGGATCTCTGTTGCTCCACCAGTAGCAAAAGCTGGCCAATAAGTGAAAATATCTTAGGAGGAGATGAAAGCAAAGCCACTGAAATGACCTATAGATAATACTTGGGAGAGCAGTCTGGTAGGAAAACACACAGATGATCATAGATTGGTTTGGATTGGAAGAGACTTTAAAGGTCATCTTGTTCCAACTCATGGGCAGGGACACCTTTCACTAGACCAGGTCATCCCATCCAACTTGGCTGTGAACACTTTCAGGGATCCAGCAACAGTGAACTTAGCTAGGAAATTAAGCTGTGAAATGGTCTGGCTGGCTTCTGGCACATGTGGCCAGGCTGTCTTGAGGTATGGGTTTGGCTCTAGCCCCAAGGGAACTCATCAAAATGCCTGCTCACAGCTAATTCACTCTGTGAGATCTCACAGGTTGGTGTGATGGAGGGTGGCTGGCTGGCTTGCTTAAGGGAGGGGGTTTGTGGAGTTGCTGGGTACCAAATAAGGTGTCTTCTCCTAGTGTTGAGGAAGGAAGGGAGCCTGAGGGGTTAGTTCTTGTTGGAGAAACAATGGAAATGGAAATGAACAGTAGAAATGCTGCAGGGGAGATCTTGACGAAATCAGCAGTTGAATTAAAATGGAGGTGCTCTGATGAACTACTTCTTGCTTCCTTTTCTTTCATAATCTGATCCTGCCTACAGCTCTGAAATAATGTTTTTGTACATCTCAGCTTGCTTCATCTGCTCCCACTTGCTGTTTGGCAAGGCTGAGTGTTTTCTTGACTGGGCTGCAGAGTACTAAGCTCTTTGGCACAGCTGATAGCTGGGATCAAGGATTGCTTTGCATTCTGGCTTGGCAGGCCATGCTTCCTCTCATTGCAAATCCTTTTGGTTTTTGCCACCCAGACTTGTTCTTACCTGGCTGAGTGTATCTCCCTCCGCCCAGCTAATGGTGCAGCATTACGTTTCCAGCAGCGAAAATAGCCCTTGCAAGAAGCATTGCTCAGCACTACTTCTCTCCCAAGTGGACCAAGTGGAACCTGTGGGTCAGGTGGCTACAAACACATCCTTTCTTACTTGACAAGTGACAATCCTTCTCTAACAGAGCTTCCTTAACTTTTGGAAAGTCTAGAGCACTCTAGTTATATTTCACACAACCCTCTCTGGTAGTCTCTTTGTTTCAGGCAGTAAAAACTATTAAGAAAGGGGTATGGTCAGCCAGATGATTCCCCAGATAATTGTGGAAACATGTTTAATCTTATGTTGCTGTGAGCCCCCTGACTGTTTCTTCATGCCAGTAGTCAGAACATTTATCATAACTCCTCTGAATTATCTCAGCATGCAATCATGTCAGGCAGAGCAAGAGTCTCCCTTTGAAGTGACCTTTCTTTCAGTAAGTGGATTTAGCAAAGAAAAGGAGAAAGGATTTCAGTAAAGATTATTGAAACAACCTGCAATCAGTGAGCTCACTCACAGTGTATGCTTCTGCTTGAACTGTTGCACTCAGACAGCAGCAAATGATGGGTGGCCTGCTAGGATCATAGATGATGAAGAGCGGGATCTGACACTGGCATCTGCAAGTGTGGATGCTCTGAAACCAACAGAGTGGCCTGTTTTGTCAAATCTGGATCTGGTAGTGAATACAAAGACATATGGGATGTGGAAGAGGAAGATTACCAGAAGTCAGGAAATAGCACTGGACTGAGTAGTTGGAGATGATCAAGCTGCTCTCTGTCTCCTGATAAACAGTAACTGGGGTTGTGAGCTAAGGAGATGACACGTCTCAGTCCTTCTAGAGTAGCATATTAAGAAGACTCATTTTTCTCATGGCTGAACCAGCTGGATGCACTTAAAATGTGCTATGGCCTGGAGAGCTTGAGTATCAAGCTATAAAAAACACAGTGACAGGCAGGCTGGAAAGATGGTGCTAGGTTTGGCTGTGCTCAGAGCTGGTTGAGCATCCTGCAGCTCAGCCTGAGCGTGCTGTGGTCAAAGGCTCAGCCAGAGCAAGTGTATCCTGCATGGATGTAGAAGGATCCTTGCTCAGCTCAGCATCAGGCTACTGTGAGCACACCCTTCCCAATGTGGTGTAGCGGAAGAAGGAAAATCAGGCCTGTTCCTCACTTTGATCTGCCCTGTAGACATCTGGGACAGTGCTGGTATGAAACTCACTTCAGCCTTGCCAGCTGCTTCAGATTCTTCCAATGAAGGTGGGGACATCAGAGGAGTCATAGAATCTCACCTGGGGATGTGTTAGCCCTATAGACTCTGGAGATGCAGCTGCTGGAGAAACATGAAGCTGCAGAGGGGATACAGTGATGAGGGTGGCAGAGGAGCACAGATATCTGAGCTGCTGAGAGAGATTTCAGCTCTTATGGTAGCCACATTGCACAAGAGGATCTAAGGAAAAGTCAGGAATGTAACTGGGACAACTTATATGTGTTGTAGCTTTGTATTATCTGCAGCACTGAGACAGCAATGTTCCTCCCACTGTAGGTATTCCTTGTCTGAAACTTTGGCAGTGTTACCAATAATAGCCAAGACCAATCCTTTTTGCTCACTTCCCCCACAGAAATTGGCCTGTTACAGCCATACAGAGTGCATCAATGTCTGTGTTTTTCTACCTCTCATCAGGATCTATGGACCAATTTCCATTGGAGATGTAGAAGCCATCCAGGTGGAGATGTAGAAGCACTTATTTAAAAAAAAATTATTAGAAATGACAGCCAGCATAGAGAGAAGAGATGCCATGGAGGGTACCTTTGAGAGGCCTCTGCCTCTCTGCATTCACCCTTTATTGAACTTCAGAGAAAACCTACATATGAAAGGTATATTTTTGATATTTCTTATAAAAGAAATCTTCTCTTGGAGCTTGTGCTTGTTGAAAAACCCCAGCCTAGGAGACAGAGCATCAGGAAACCTGATTCCAGTAGCTTAGTGACTTTCAGTGCTACTTCTCCCTTTTTCCCTTGCTCTCTTTAGTGGACATGCCAAACTGAGAGTGAGTTTGGCATAGTTCTTGGGCATCCTGACACCGCAGGAACTGAACTAGGCAGAGAAGCTCACCTCACTATAGTGCTGCCACGCCAGAGATGTGCTGTGAGCAGGACTTGGAGGCAGCCAGGAGGCAGAGAGGGACTAGCAGTGAACCTGAGAGATGGAGCAGGTTTTGTTTCTGAAGGCATGGAAGACCCAACCCTGTTCTACATTCTTTGGGAGTGCACCTATTAAGTGTAGCTCACTGAAGGGCGTTGTTTCATTTGCCTGCATGTTTTGACAGCGTGAGTTGTTACCAGGTTTTATTTGTGCTCTTTGGGGTTTCATTGGTTCACAGAGACCAAGCCCTCAAGGCTCATGACAAGGGATATGAGCTAAAAAGACAAGCAGCCTCATATTGCAAGAAGTCACGTTTCTTTATTGTAAACATGTGGAAATTCTTTGCTAAAAACACAGTAATGGAAAAACAAACTTTGATGGAAACTAGATACAGGAATGAGTGAGCCAATATAGTTCATATGAAAATAAAAAGTACTAAACCAAAGAAAGACAAGAACTTTCTTTGTTGTCATGCACTGATTTGAAACATTGTAATTGTGAATACAATTACAGTTTGTGTTTTTCCTGAAGTTTACAAGATTCTAGATGGTCCTTTTTTTCTCCTTTTGTTGTGTCTCCTTATGCTTCTTGGTTTTGGAAATTACTGCAGAAGAAGCCATGAATTATGAGAAATATTTGTGTTACTATATTTCTGGCCAGGCTGAAATAAAGTATTTTCAGAATCTTTCCTGTAAGAAAAGACATGGGGTGATGTCATTTTTCTAAACCAGGTAGTTTTGGATACTTGAAAACTATGCTTCAGGTCCTGGTTGCTCTGCAAATAAAATCACAGGACTCTGTATGTTGGAATTTTGTACTACCTGCTTTACTGAGCCATACATTGCACATGTAACTATTTAACATGGACTAAATTTCCATTTACATGACAGCCTCTTTGCCATTTGGGCAATGCAGTGCAATACTTAACACTGATGTGTGTACAGACACAGAGCTGCACACACAGGCATGCATTTACCTCTAAAATATATGCATGATACATCTATATCTAGATATATATTTTACAAAGAAATTCAGACAGCAAGTACAAAAGTTTTTTGTAAACATGGTCATTGTGGTGTTCTCCTCTTGACACCAGTGAGAGGATGGTCAAGTGAAGAATCAAGGGTCAGCCCCTTTTTGTGGTGTATGTACTGTTAACACAAACATCCTACTCTAAATGCTGATCATATGAAAATCAGTGCCAGTTCTGTCATTGATTCCAGAGCAATGAGGATTTGGCCCAAAATCTCAATTTACACCACCTTCTTAATGATTTTTGTCTATTAAATTTAAATTGCTGGAGACTATAACATAAACATGGGGGGTAAAAAAAATAATAAAATGGTTTAATTTATTTCTGGGTCCATCAAACATTTGTGCTGATAGCAATTTGATGTTCTTAGTTTTCATTTTAAAATAAACAAAAACACTGCGATGGGTGATTTCCTAATTTCCTGTTAATAGAGTTTAAATTGAAAAGCATTTTTCAGTGAGAGAGCTGCTCATTAAATTTGTAGATAGCAATTTTGTTCCATTTTAAGCTCTTCTCTTCTGGCTGGAGATCCTTGAGTAATAAGGCATTTGCAGTTTCTTTAACAATACATCAAAACAACAGAATTCACATTTCCACATACATCTGTAAAGATGTTAAAACTGTATTTTGTTGTGACAAAGAAGAGCAAAATGAACAGGTTACAAGAGATAACTTGCAGCCCCTCCCCAGCCTTGAAACCCATGTCTATTTCTTCCCTCGGTGGTGATTCACCTGTGTTAGTCCACAAGCAGACAGAGGACTACTCGAAATGAGGGCCCCAGCTGAGCCATAACCCTTGGTGAAGGTAGGACAGGATCATACCCATGACCCTGGGTACATATCAGATCTGCAGGTTCTGTGGTCCAAGTTTCACCTAATTTAGAGCAGGGGGAAGAGAAAACTTGGGGACTAGGAGATGACACCCCTCCATTGTACTGGTGCTCCAATGTTACCTAGGCTGTGCAGCTGGATTGCTGGGCAGGATAACTGTGTGAGCTCATAGGGCAGTGGGACCTATACATATTTGAAATCTTTAGTTTATCTATATACACTTCATCTTTCCCTCCTTGGAATCATAGCTATACATACACGGATCTTTTTGTATATGTATCTGTATCCATATCCATTCACATATATGTAAGTATATGTGCTCAGTAAGAGGTAGGCATTTCTTGCTGCTGCTGAAGCTGTGGAGATGTCTGGTGGGATATTTGAGATATCTGGTGGGATATCCCAGGAGACGTTGGGATGGGCAGGTAGTGGGCCTAGGTGCAGGACTGCTGCAGGATTATGCCAAACCACAGGCCCAATAAAATCCTAGTGTGAGGTGGTCCTCCTGAAGTGAATGGAGGCTCTAAAGCCAATACTTCACATGGTATGAGCAAGATATTAAAAGTGAATTGATAAGAAAGTAGAAATCCTGGGTAACAGTGACCATGGAAGGAGAAATAGGAAGAGTAGATAGCATTTTAATGGGGCTTTAGTTTAGCAACACATTTTATTCTCTTAGGGAGTGATGCAGTGTAAAAGTGATTCCTTGATTCCAAATTTATGTGCTTTATTGGTTTTGTGCCACTGCCGTAATTTTATTGATTTTTTCTTTTAACAGTGGTTCCATAAGAGGCCTCTTAAGCTAAAACATATAGTGAGTAAAATCTTCTACATTCATTTCACTTTGCAAGTCAGCCTCCTGTGTTTAAATTTGGTGTTCTGACATGCACTTTAAGGCTTATTATAAATGGCCATTATGTGGGAATAGGGGAGGGAGAATTCTGTCCTTGAGGCTTATTTTTGATGTCTCTGATTTGAGATTATTACCACAGTGGGTTTCATCAGTCATGTTGGATATGCAGTAAGTGACCTCAGCTGTTTGGAAGCCATTAATCAACAAATCGTGAACAAGATAAAAGTGTCTCTTTTTGTGTCTTTTGAGTGTGAGGGACGGTGCCTGATTGCTCCTGAGACAATATAATCAGAAGAAAATTGCTGCTGATTTCTTTAGGAGTCAGTGCGGTTTTATTTTTCTAGTACCAAGCTTTCCTAGTGAGCATGTGAAATCTTGTGGGCTGATATCAAGGGATATTTTCTTGGCTGCTCACTCACTGCAAAGAAGTTCAAAGACTGGAATGTCTTGATTTTATGAATGTGAGCAAGTTGTTTAGGAGATTTTGCCTGTGACCTTGAAGTGAAGCAAGTGCACAAAGGGTGTTGCTTGGAACCCTGATTTTTAACTATGAAGAAACACAAAATCCCCAACAATTCTGCAAAAGCATTTGAATGTTATTGTATCTCCCATTCTGAAGAGGTGCAGGGAGCCAAGGAATTATGTTTTATTATTGGGGATATGGCCTGAGGGAATGGCAGGGAGCTGTGTCCTGTCACGCATAGGTTTAGGTTCAATATTTTAGGAAAAGCTTTTTTGTTCAGAAAGTGGTTGGACACTGGAACAGACTTCCCAAGGAAATGGTAATGACAGGAGGCTGGCTAGAGTTCAAGAAGCATTTGGAAAACACTGTCAGGAATGTGGTTTGAATCTTGGAGGTGTCCTGGGCAAAGCCTGGAGTTCCCTTCCTAGTCAGGATTCTATAATTGTAAACTATGATTTACAGTCCACTGGTTTTTGGTGTTGATGGTCCAAAGCACAGACTGCTTAAGAGATTCCTTTTATTAGGCCTTCCAAGCTCAGTTCAATTTTCCTGGTGTATGTATTTATATTTTACCTTTAGCAGAGTTAGATGTTAATATCTTTTCAATCTTAACATAATAATTTGCAATGGGCTTTTGTAATGTGTCGGCTGCTTATGAAAATGTTTTACACAGCAATTCTGTCTGATAGAAGAGGGATATATATCAGGAAAACTTGATTTAAACCATCTTGAAATGGATTGTGCAAGCCTGTAACACGACTCAGTGACATGCACTCACTCTGATGCATTTTTAAAACACTTGCAAGTCAAACTCTCAGCCACTGCAACATTGTGCATCTCTTTCTTGCATCTCCAGTATTTGTTCCATAAATACCTACTAATCTGTGCCAAAGAAGTCTTCAAAGAAGTCTCATCCATTCCTCCTGAAATCTCTGAATTTCTTTCAGTATTGTACAGTGTAGAAGTGGGCCTCAAACCCTGGCATGCCTGTGTTCACAGCACAACTTTTGGAAAAGTCAGATTCACAGGATAACTAATAACCTCTACAACAGAGGGAATGCAGACAATTTGTCCTTGTTTCCAACAGGAATGTACCAAGAAACACAAGAAAGTCAAAATGATGGAAGTTGTAAAAAAATTAGCTTTCTAAGTACCTTTATCTCACTTTCTTTATGGAGTTAAATGATCTGCAGTGAATGATGTGTATAAACCACTTTATCTGCTATTGGGTGATGCATTGCAAATGAGTTAACAAGTTTTTAGGGAAGGGGCTGTTGAATATCTATGTGTGTGTGTGCACTGTCTAACAGAATGGTTTCTAAGGATTACCACAGCAGTTATGCATTCTCCATGCCTGCTAAAGTTGTTAAAGCTCAAATAATAATATACAGATACAACACCACATCCATACTTCTGTGTTGGAGACTTCTGAAACAAAGACACAGTGCTGGTAGAGCAAGCGTACTACTAAATAAAGTGGGTTTGCATTATACATGTTAAAACCATGACATACAGTACACCTACTCACCCATGAAGACTGGTGATAAAAAGGGAGAGGGACAACTAAGATTTCTGGTGGTAATTTTAGAAATCAGATAGTAATTCAGCTAAGTTGCAGTTTTGCTAATGCATTCTGTGGCTGATGAAATTCTGCTGTAAATTACTGAATTACATATACTTGTGAGTGCATGCATGAAAATCATAGTAAGTATAATTGGGTTGTCCTACAGACCGGTAAATGTGCTTCCTTCTCTGACTGGCATGGGAACTCAAGATCACTAGAAGGTAATAAAGTTAAATCTTGGTCTTCTAAACACTTCTGCATGTGCTCAGCTTTAAGGCTGTGTCTATATCTGTTGCTGTTAATGGCACTCCTCAAGTGCTTAGAGGTGAATTGTTTGTAAAAGCTTGCAGGTGTGTAGGCTAATAGCATCCCAGTACTGGACCAAAAGAGAAGAAAAAACAGTGTATCCCAAAATGTACCATGTTAATTCAATAAATGTATTTAAATTTAAATTATTTATAATATTTCAGAGTATATTAGTAACTGTTCTGTAACATATTGACAATAGTAATGAAGTCTGAGTAACTCAAGGTCTGATTACATCATCTTGCTATTAGGTTGTGCTTAGAAGAGAAAGCACCAATGTAAGTTCAAACAACAAAATACTATTCAGCAAAGAAGTGCCAGTTGCACTAGATTTCTAAAACTTTTAGGAATATTGAGTAGCAAGTATCTCTGCTTGTCTTACTAGATGTGGGTATTTAAGTTAAATGGATAACTTGGAGTCTTGATTTACTTGCAGTATTTGTGGTAAGAGAAGCAGACTGTCTTTCAATTTGTATTTCTTGTATTCAGAACCCATAGAAACCTCCCAGATTTGGTCCCCATCACTTTCTTTGTGGAAGAGGCTTTGCTACTCTGTGTTGACTAGGTTGGAGAAGCATAAACTAGACCTGCCATACACATGGTGTTGTGGCATTGATTGTCACAGCTGTGAAGGCTAGTGGTAGTTCCAGCTGGGATTTGGTAAGGTACACTGATGGTGAGTCCAGGGATTTGTCTGGACTGACCTGGGTGATGAGCGCCATGAAGAAAAGATTTCTGTCTCAGCAAGCAAAGGCCAGATCCCCAGAAAGGCATCTGTCTTCCTACCAAAGTACCAGCGTGGTGAAAAAGGCTCTCATGGCTGATGGGCAGCAGTGGTTGAGATGGCTTCCCTTGCTTTTCTTGTCTACTTTGTAGTGCTGTCCTTCACCTCCTCCCTGGTGCTGTCATAAAGAGGTCACCAATATATATCCTTTACATAGATCAAAAAGAAGGCAGATATGACCTCTCAAGCACATTGCCACTTGTTTTAAGATGTTTCTGAGTAATTATTCTATTTTAGCCATTTCAGTGCTCAGCAGTCTTCATTTGTTAGTGTTGATAGTGGAAGTCCATGCCTTGCCTGAATCTGAGTTATTTTGACCAACAAACGTGGGTCAATTTGAATCAATAGAAATGCCATTAACATCCTAGTACTGTGGGAGATAATATGAACATTTCTCATGCATTCAGTTTATTAAAATTTGCTAAAGTGTGAAATATGTATGACAAGTAATGATGTTTTAATCTTTCACCAAGGTAACAATTGAAAGCTGATTGATTCCATTCAGTAATTATAAAATCAAAATGATGGAAGATTGTAATCAAGAAGGATTCTGTCTCATACTTTGTCATGCCTCCATGCAAGATAAAATTCTTATTTCTAACATCTCTTTTATCTGAAAAGAAATCAAACCCCTATTTGCCAAGTTTAATGCGCCTGGCTAGTTGGACAGCAAACTTTTTTATAAAACTCTGATGAGAAGAAAAAAGCAGCCTGCATCCACAAAAGCTGCCAGTTTTCCAGGAGAATGCCATGGAAGACGGTATCAAAGGCTTTACTAAAGTGCAGATAGACCACATCTACAGTCTTTCCCTCATCCACCAGGCAGGTCACTTGGTCATAAATGGAGATCAGGTTGGTCAGGCTGGGCCTGCCTTTCACAGCCCCCTGCGGGCTAGGCCTGATCCCTTGGTTGTCCTGTATGTGCTGTAATCTTACAAGAGGATCTTTATTCCATAACCTACTCTAGTACTGGGGCCAGGCTGACAGGTTGTAGTTCCCCAGATCCTCCCTCTGGGCCTTCTTGTGGACAGGCATCACGCTGTCCAGCTTTCAGTCATCTGGGACCTCCGTAGTTATCCAGGACTGATAATGATGGAGAGCAGCTTGGCAAGATCTACTGCCACCTCCCTCCTTAGATGAATCTTATCTGGTGCCGTACCCTTATGAATGTCTGAATTGCTCAGCAGGTCACTAACTACTTGTTCCTGGATTTCAGGGGGTCTTTTCTGCTCCCTATCCCTGTCTACCAGCTTACAGGACTGGTTGACCTGAGGACATTTAGTCTTTCTTTGAAAGACTGAGGAAAAGAAGGCACTTGTGGAGCCTCAGTCAGCCACTCATGGAATACATCTGCCTCTTCATTCAGGTTGTGTAGTCTGTAAACAGACTCCCACCAGTGTATCTGCCTTGTTAGCCTTCCCCCTGATTCTTACTCGTAGCCACTCAACCTTGTCATCACTGTCCTTGGGCTCTGTGCAGTGAAACTCTCCCTAATGAACAAAGCCACTACACGGCCTCTGCTTCCCCACCTGACCCTTATGAAGAGCCATTATAACCATCCTGGCAGCACTCCAGCCATGTGAGTCATCCCACCAACTTTCAGTGATGGTGACTGTCACAGCTTTCCTACTGCCAATGGCTTCCTCCTGTTTGTTGTTCCTCCTTTGTTACCCATACTGTGTGCCCCAGTGTGGGTGCTCTTCAGCTGGACTACTGACTTCACCCCCAATGCTGGCATGCCCACTCTAGGCTTATCTCTGCTGAGCCTGGTTTTACCATATTCCCCCTTCAAACCTGGTTTAAAACCCTCTCAAACAGTCATGCCAAATCACTGGCTAGAATCTTTTTCCCTCTTTTAGACAGTCAAACTCGATCTCTTTCCAGCAGGCCTGGCACCATATACAGCACTCTGTGAGCAAAAAAGCCAAAATTCCACTGATGGCACCAGGCTTTAAGCCACATATTGATCAGGTCACTGTTCCTTTTGGCATTCTTGCCTGCTACTGAAGGAATTGAGGAAAACAACATCTATGCTCCTCTCCTTAGAACCAGTTATCCCAGTGCCCTGAAGTCCCTTTTGATTGCCCCCAGACTTTTTGCCAATCTGGGCAACAACAGTGAATAATAATCAGTGTGCTGACTCAGTTCATGAAATTCAGCCTCACCCAGGCTCCAGGGAGGCAGCAGATTTCCCTGTGGAATGGGTCCTTTTGGCACATGGGAGCCTCAGTTCCCCTCAGAAGGCAGTCACCTAGAAAACACCAGAGATTTGCCTTTTCTATGACCAAGGGGGATACACCATTTAAAATGTCAGGAAATAAATAAAAAAAAAATTAAAAATCAAGATTTCTTTGGTTTTCTAGTGACTCAGCAAAAGCAAAATCTGGCCCTATATTTTTAGAAATAAGGAAATTTAAAATTCTTTTCAAGTGCAGCTTCTCACTGCAACATTTTGCTTGATGCAGGTTAATGGCTGACTGCTAAAAAAGAGGAATTCTCTGTTTCAGTTGTCTAATGGGATTTTTTGGCAAGTTGCTTGTTAGAAGGATTATTTTCTTTAACAATATTGCTGTAGGAATGCATCTTCTAAATAGCCTGCTACATTATTTTGACATGACCTTCATGTCTTTTGAACTTAAAATTTCTGGAGTTCTTTTTCTCCCGTTAGGATGCAGTGTTGTTGGGTGTGCTTTTCCTAATATATCTTGATGGATGATCAGGAAAAAAAAAGCTGGTGTGTCCAATGGCTTGATAATTTCAGGATCAAAACAGATTTTATGTGTTGATTTTCTTTCACTTGCTGATGCATTTGTTTAACCAAGCAGCCGGTGCATAAGATCTAGCCAGCAGCACACAGATCACATTAGGAGAACAAAGGGAATGTGAGATTAAACCAAAAAGAGGCAAGAGCAGCATTTCCTCACTGTTGTGCATGAAGGCAGGAGCTGCTCCAAGACGATGCAAACTCAATTTTCTTATTGGACTTATGGCCTCTTCCCCCGTCAGATTATTCAAAGGTAAATTTGCTTTTCACTCTCTCAGAAAGACCATTTTCCCCTCAGTGGTATATTCATTTATTAGTAACATTATTTGTAAAATGCTAACATCATTGGCTGCACTGTTATGATGTTATCTCTATGTGCTTCTGTGAGAATATAACAATGTCATGAAGAAAAATGATGTAAAAATGATGTGGGTACATAAAATGGGATTGACAAAATGCAATAAATCACTGCTGGGCTGAGGAACAGACCTGCATGTGTAATGAAATACTTCAGCATTACATCATCGTTTATGTAACATCTGTCAGAGCCTTGTATTTCAGTGCTGCTTTGAATCAGGATAATTTTTTTCTCTCCGATAAAAGAGAAAAACAAGCCTCTAGGTTTTGCACATAGAAAACTGTAAAGAAAAAAAAACCACCAACCCTTAAAATATCCGTTTTAGTTTCACCCTGAGTAGTTTTGCCATCTCCAACTGGATGCAAATAATGTAATGACTGAGATGCATACAAAAGAATTAGCATCCTAGAGGACGTTTTCAGTTTTATAAGAGAAATGTATTTTTAATATGAAGGGTATCTTTTGACATTATTTCATCCAAGAACAGTTTTTCTAATTTACATTATTATACATATATTGAAAAAGTCTGGAACCGGACTTTTAACAAAAAAACAGGTGTGAATTTGTGAATTTTATGTACTTTAGTGCTATCCACTTCGTGAGTTTTTTAAAGTTTTTTTTCAAAGGAGAATTGAATTATCTTTATTGTGGACTTCTGATCTTGTCTCATGCAGACATGTGGGTGCTACATCAGTGTGGATTCCTCCATCCCATGCTGCCAGCAGAGTCTTTCTCTTCCCTAGGGTGGATCATTCTGCCCTGTTCACTTGTGCTGCCAGGCAGGACAACATGATGTGCTCCTGTGTGGTGAGGATTAGTGGAAATGTATTTAATTGGCTGTTGAAATAGATTAAATCAGAAATGCGTCTGCTGCAGAGGTGTCTGGATGACCCACTCACCTGTCTGAAATCAGTAGTAATCTTGCCATTAGTTTCTAGGGCTCTTGGCTGTTGCTTTGTGCCCCTTGCCTCTGAAGCCTTTGAGAGGTCCTGGTGTGGTGGTGGTGGTGGTGCTGTGAGGGTGCTGCTGCAGGGTCCCAGCTGCTAGCCCTCTCAGCAGCTGCGTCGCCTTCCCCAAACTTTTGGTGAGTGACAGCTGCCCAGAACGCAGTGCTGGGGCATTGACAAGAACTTGATGTACCTAAAAATAGGCTTGCTTTCTTTTTTTCAGTACTAGGAGGAGATAGAACAGATTGTCAAAAATAAATCACTGTTTATTTACTTCCTTTTACAGATAAGCCATGGTTACTGCATTTGTTCATCTCTCAGGGATCTTCGTATGGTATATTTATCCAGCAGTATAGGACTGGCTGCCACACACATAGAGCTGGTTGTTACAGCTATTTTACTTCCCCTCCATATTTTCCCAAGAATGGTAGATCTTGATATACATCAACTAAAATTTTATATCTCAGTTTGTTTTCTGATAGCAGAAAAGGCAAAAGGAAGAGGAACAGTCCCAAAACAGCAGTTACTGAAAGCTTGATGAGGTGCAGATATCTGGAGTGCTTTTTTTCTCTTTCTGAGCAATTGTTTGG
Organism: Melospiza georgiana; assembly: GCF_028018845.1. Lineage (NCBI taxonomy): Eukaryota > Metazoa > Chordata > Aves > Passeriformes > Passerellidae > Melospiza > Melospiza georgiana. The sequence continues at coordinate 44,421,862 of NC_080465.1, forward strand.
GTAGCTGAAAATATTATTTCCTTCATTTTGTAAACTAGCAGTGACTTCTATTGATTACATTTGGAGGAGAGAGGTCCTGAAGAGCATGAATATCATTGAAAGTAGTACTGTATAAAACTGGCAAAGGCAGAAGAGGGAAGCAGTGGCCATATTATTGAAGGTTAAGATTCTGAGTCAGGATGTCTTAATTCCTACTGCTGATTTTCCAGCAGATGACTTAGGGGAAAAAAAATCACTATCAGGGGTGAAAACTGGCCATGTGCAGGGCCACAATGACTCTTTTTGGCAGCTGAAGCAAGAGTGGGGTGGTCTAGGATGGAAACCATTCTTTCCAGCACCTGAGGATTTTGGATAAATATGCTTTTCCCTTACAGAAGTATCAGGGCAATGTACCAATGAATTATGGGTTTCCAAGGGCAAGAAGAAACATTTTTACAACTCAGAGGCATGACCATGATATCTTTGATCCTGGACATTGCAGGAGTGGAAGCAGAGGGTCAGGTTATTGAGCAGGGATAGTGTAAGGTTAGAGAACAAGTGCAGGTGGAAGCTAAGACCATCTTGAGGTGAAAATTGAGTTGTGCTAATGCCATCTCAACCAACTCCCTCTCCTGTAATGAAAAATAAATGACAGACCTTTGCAATGAGGTGATATCTTCCCACAGGACTTGCCATGGAACACCAAGGGAGACGTCCAGTGAGTTTAGCGGCTCCTTCACATTTGCAGTTTCTACCCTCATGCTGTGTAATGACCACAGTTTGAACAGGTCAGTAGAAGGTGAAATTATCTAATGTTGGTAAGGTTGTCTTAGTCCCCTGGGAAAGATAAGCTGAGAATGCAAGAATATCTCTAAGCATCATTAACAACTGGCTTCCAAGGAGCAAGTCCTTTGCTAAATATTGTCTGAATGGAAGGTGATTTTTTGAATCTCTGGTTTGCCTCAAATTTGGCAGCTGTGTCGAAACTGAGGCTAGTAGGCACTAGCCTATATGGTCAAAGACAATCTCTAATTCAGTGTATGGCAAGGATTTTGGGCAGTCCTTTACTGTATTGTGCAGGACAGAGGATTTTACTCTTTCATGGACCAATAATGTGTTCAGGATTTAGTCGAGCACTACAGCAGTACTGATACACACCACTGGGACAAGAAAATGAGAATGCCGAGTCTGTCAAAAAGATGAAAGCAATTCTGGAGAAGTGAAGGCAGTCACTCAGTGGGGAAAAGGGCTGAAGTGGTGCCTAGGTGGTCAGAGGCACCAGAGTTGGTTCATTACTGCTGCTGGCTGAGACACCCCATTTCTCACAATCCCTAGTGTCCTGTAACTTCACAGCAAGGGCAAGATGCCTGTGTGATTTCACTCTGTATATGAGGAGATAAAGAATGGGTTTTTCCATTTCTATCAGCTTCTGTCTGTAATAACTTTGCAGCCATGCCACCTATTGGGATGTATGACTACCTACCATTTGCTTGTGTGATGTCTGGTTGAAATTAAGCATGTGTTGATGCTAGGGTCCAGGAACTTCCAGGCTGGCATCTCTTAAAATGGATCCCACTCTCTGAAGTCCAGGGAATGGCTTGAGGTTCCCCTCAGCTCCACCTGCTCCTTTACTGAGCATGGGCAGCTGTCCACCATCACTGCCACTGCTGTCTCCCTGGACAAAGGACTGTAAGTAATCACTGTGGCCACATGAGCCTGTGGAATCAGGGAGAGTAACCAACCAGCCTTTGACCATTGCTCAGCAATCAAAGCTATGAATAATCTTACTGAGTTAATCCACCACCTAGCAAATCTTTTCCTGCTGATGTAACAGATAAAGGAGCAGTAATGATTACAGGGAATGAATTATGTAGAGGATGTATACTAATGGCATTTCAGATTTGTTTTTTTTCACTTCTTGACAGCTGTTTAGCATTTCACAGATGCACATATTGATAATTTTTCCTGTCATTTTTACATCATAAAGCCTCAGTTATTTCATAGATCTTCTATTTAATTCAGCCAAGCTGAAGCTCAGTTACCTATTTAAAAAGCAGATTGTGGGCAAACAAGGCTTGGAAGGTTTCTTCTTAGAAGAAAAATTGATTGGTTTAATCACAGCTGACGTATGACTATGCCTCCATCCGGCTGTGCTCCCTGCTTCCCTTCCTCACGATTTTGTGGAGCTGTAAGGAGAGGGGAAAGGAAAAAGAAGGCAAATCTTCCATCTCCTACACTGGCCTGTGCCCATGCTCCCTATTCTCACTAGGTTGACAGGATTCTTCTGGCAGGAGAAGTATTGAAGTGAATGGCTATCTTGATCAGTTGTTAGACTAAAGATTACCGCCAGCACACCATATCAGGTCCATGCAAAATATCCAGAGAATTTCTGCTGCCTAAGTTTGTTTCTGCCTTCTTTCTTCTATGTGCTGACTGCTCAGGGCAACCTTTATTAAGACTGCTGGGCTGTTCCTGATTGATCTTATATTGTGTTTTGTTTCCTTTGTTTCCTGGTGGTGTCCATATGCCAAATTATTCCAAATTTATTGCAGATGATGTCAGAATCATAGAATTATTTGAAAACAATAAGTTTGGGTTATATAGTTTGGTTATTTTTTCACTTTGTTCTCTACTATTTGATGATTTGCTTCCAATGTTCCTTCCTGCTGACTTCTAATAGAGGTTTCTTGCTTTATAAACAACTGAATTGATTTCCAATATAGACTTTTACTTCCCTGAAAACAGATCTTCTCTGGGGAAATTGGCAGTTCTCTCTGTATGTATTTTCCTATTTGTATTTACTTGGAGGGGTTTGAAGCCCAAAGACAAGATTTATGTCAACAAATCCCTTTTCCTCTTATCCAATTTAGTTGTTTTAACATAATGCAATCATTTTCTAAATCAAACTGATGGAGCGCTTCCTAAAGGCATTACACCAACTGTATGTCTGGAATCATATTTGCCTTCTTTTATTGCATTAGCACTAGGCTTGAACTTTTCAAATTTGCATTGTGCTTTGCAGAAGTTCTCAGGATACTTGAAGCAGTTTATAGCCAGAATCTGGAATCTTTTTAAAAAAAGACTGGAGAATGAATTGTAGAGCAAAGGATGTGTAGAAATGAGATTTTAGTTCCATGGAACAAATAGAAATTGGAAAGAGTAAGCAAGAGGAATATTGCATTTTCTGGGTGCATCTGGAGGCACTGCAGAGGAGGGGGCTGCTGTGTTACAATGCTGATCCTGGGTGTCTCACAAGGCTTTCTAAAATGTTTCATTTCTGCTCTTTGAAGAAGGTGCTGAGTAAGGATCTGACATACAGCAAAAGCGTATGGGCAGAGAGTACCCAGGACAATGAACTTAACACCTGGGATATAATGTGATGGTGTCTCTGCACTGGCTTTTGGCAAATCCATCTCTTGTTATTTGAACGTTGTCTTTCTTTTCACGGTATGGTCTGACACTATCAGGCATCCTTCTCAAGATAGGCTTGTAATACTATTGAGGGGAATTTTCAAAAACACAGTCAAGATTCTCATGTTTATCTGTGCTTTTTAATATCTCCTCCCTTGTTCTTGTGTGGTTATTTCAGTGGTAATTCTTGGTCATACGGAGTAGTGGGTAGTTTGGAACAAGCTAGCTAAAATAAGATCAAGAACATACAGTGAAAGGGAAGAAGAAAGCTCAGATGAAATTGATTCAGGTGCAGAAGTGAGTTCCCCAAGCTCTGGGAGGGAGAGATATGTTGGTGCAACAACCCTGTGTTTGAACAGGACCAAACTATGTCTAATTTTCAGGGAGCTTGTGTGAAACCCTTCCAGTTTCTCAGTGCTTGGAGCACAGTTAAACCACAGCTAACTACTTGCCTGTTACTGTGATGTCACTGAGATGGTGAAATTCCCATCAGAGCTGGATGCTTTAGGGTAATGCTGAAAGATTGTGGAATTAACCTGTTGGTGTCTTTTTGCAACTCTTCTCATCTTCCAGAGCAGATGCCAAGTAATCCTTTCATAAGTTCTGTCCCTTTCACAAGCACTGGTAGACAAATGGGTGCAAGGGAGGTTCTCGGGGTAAGACTGGGCCCAATAAATCACATTAAAGTAGTAAGCCAGCAGGGGAGCAGAGGGTCCTTGCAGTTGCATTTCCTGTGCTGTGAGTCTAAGCCTGTCTCTGTCTCAAAAGCATTTTTTTCCATTCCCCACCCTCCCAAAATATCACAACCAGCTGTTGGAGAATAGCTTAACAACTAAAAAATTAATATCAGATTATGACTAATAAATTGGCAGAAGACAGGTGACATCTTGAGAGCATTCTCTATTTTAAGTGCAAACTTTAAATTTTAATAAGCAAATAAAATTACAGTGATAAAACCCATTTTGAGGTCTCTACTGCAATTTTAGGAATAAGACTACTTTAAAAAAAGGTAGTCCACTGCCTGCAGATGGCACTTAGATGAACAACTGGGCTCCCAGTGTAGACAATTAAAAGGATGCTTATGGTATTTTCCTGACACACAGATCCTATCAGGTAGGCAGGTATTCCTGGAAGACATAAGCACAGCCTTGTGCCCAACCGAAGGATCAAAGAAACTTGTACGCTGGCACGTGGCTGGAATTTTTGGTGGTCAAGTGGTAATTTCTGGTGATTTGGTGATCCTTCACAAATCAACTGAAGGAGAAGGTATGGTTAAGGGAGGATGCTCAGGAAAGGTCCCTAGTCTGAGTCCGGTTGGTAATGAATATTCAAAACATGAGTGGTGTGACGTCCACTGATACTTTTGCTCCTTTTGCCCTATCCTCTCTATGGCTTGTGTGGCTTAGCTCCTCCCTCTGGAATAAGCACAGTGCAAAGGGAAGTTAACTGCTGCTGAATTCATACTTGGTGCACACATTTTCTGAAAAACCAAGAAGTTTGTGGTGTTGCAGAGGTGTCTGGCCTAACTGACATGGTTCTTGCTGACACTGCATTAAACCACCCCCATGGATGGCTGCAACACCCTCTCTGAGATGATGTTTCTTAGTTGTTACTAGGACATTTAAAACATCCTCTCAGTCTATTGACTACCCACATGAGCAATTTACTTACAGTCTGTTACTATTGATTATATTAGGAAAGATGAAAAATAGGAAACCAGCATTGCAGAGAATAGGTCAATTTGTAAGGGCTCCCTCTCCAAATTAGCTGTTCTAAAATTCAATATATATATGAACATAAAAATCTGGTCTTAGGGGGAAAAAAATACTTCACACAATTTGTTCTCACTTTTTATTGTTAAGGTTTGCAAGGGAAACATGAAGGTGTAGAGTGCTTGACATCTCGCCAAATGATTAATAACATATTTTTACCTCAGATAATCACATTTTGTCACAATTTCAAACTGCAACAAATTATCAGTATGTCCCACATGTATTTCATCTTGCCATATATCAACAATGTAGTGTTTCTCTGTGTGTTGTGTTTTTTTGAAATCCGAATGGTCTTAAAAGAAAAATAGAATAGAAGTACCTGAAGTGCAGTATCCTGCACCTTTTTTCATGCTTTTCCCTTTCTGTGTCATATGCAATGGATATCATATGCAATGAATGATCATATTGATGCCAAAATCCCAGAGAGGGTTAAAAATCCCACAGCAAAGCTGTGTTGGGAAAGCAGGACTGCCTTCCTGCCCTACAGTATGATCCTCCTTCCTCACAGAGGAACTCCATACTGATTACCTCCCAGCCACTCACCACTGCCAAAATACATTTAATTGTCTGTCTGTTGTCCCCTGGGTTTATTTCAATCCTGAATTTTGAAAGGTGGTATTATGTTCTTAATGGAATGTGCACATTGCTATGTGTACTGAAATAGGACTGAAATGCAGAGACTGGGGAAAGCAGGGCTCATACCCAACACTTAGGTGACCATTTTTGTGGCACAAATGGCAGCTCAGATTCATGTCTTGTAAATGAATTTGTATTCATCACATACAAAATGCACCTGGAAAATCAGTATGTGAGCAGGGAGTGGGAAACTTGTCCTCTCCTCTGCTCCTCAGCTTCTTGCAGCACCTTCATTACTTACACTGTAATGTCACCTCTGATGTCAGTGTGTTTTAACTCAACAGTTAAATCTGCCACAGGAAATCAGTAGCAAACTGTCCTAACTTGATTTTCCTAACCTGGGGACCTCCTTCACCACTGTCTTTCCAGCATATAGATTTTCAGATGTCATTTTTCCCCTAATGTGGTTATGAAAGGGTGCTGTTTTGTATGACCTTACAGATCTGCTGACAGGGTAAAGAAACCTAAGTCAAATTGTGTTTTCTTTTTCTTCACTCAGAAATTTATTTACAAGCAGGGGGCTCACTCATGATTATGGTTGGGTGTTTTGCTCTACTAACGTTGTCATGAGGTTTAAAATAAAGTTTAGAAATTGTATCAAGATGTGCATGACCCCAGAGTTTAGGGCAGATGTGGGCTTGACGTGGATTTTGGTTCTCTGAGCATATGTGGATCTTGTTTCTCTGTATTGGGAAGCTCAGGGGGGCAGGGGGCTGTGCTTGGTCATGGGACCTGTGCTCCCTTCATGCTTTGTCCGCCTGCAATGAAAAGCTTTTGAGATTGCTGTTGAGATAGAGGGCAGGATTTTGAGAAACCCACTGTGGGGAATATCTTTCCAAAACTGACCTGGACTCCAGCCAGCATACTGGGGAGAAAGCCTTGAACATTGAAGGAAGTGTGAGAGAGAGGTGTCTGCTGCCAGTGGCTCATCCAGCGGAGCCTAGTGACTCAGTGAGCACTAGGAGTGCTGTGGGGGTCCTGGGAGCAGGGCTGTCCCCTGAAGCCCCTGAACCTTGGCCCCAGCGCTCCTCAGCCCCCCCCTTCACAGCTGGAAGGACACTGAAGCTGGCATGGGTCTTCTCTCTCTTTCCCGCCCTGGAAACCCAACAGGTGGCACCTCCAGCCCTTCAATGGACACAGCTTGGAGACACACTTGCACTGTCACAGTAACTACTAATGCTAACACACAGCAAACGCTGCATGCTGTCACAGAGGAATGTTATGTCACATTTTATTGCTGGAAAAAATTATAATTTTGCCCCTTGCTGGTGTGGTGGGAACACTGTTTTCTTTGCACTTACCTGCTTCTGACTGCCTTTCATGTTCTCTTCAGCTGTTGAGATACATTGTTTATGGTATATAATGTATTTCAAGTTATTTTGGTCTAATAGTACATTCTAAAAATCTTATAATTTAATGGCCCCTGAAATCCTGTTGTAATCCAGTTGTTGTCCTCTCTCAACTTAATAATTTCTATTTGCTGATAATGTATATAGTGAAAGAAATTTTTGCTATGCACATGTACATGAATAGTTTTCTTCAGCTAACTGATAGCAAACCCTGCATTATGCCCCCTTTTCCCCATGTCCCTGTCCCTCAAGGACAGTGTGGCAGGCTATGTACTGCCCTGACAGCTCCAGCAGTGCTATCTGCACCATCAGCTCCTGCTCCCATCCCTGGACGTGCACCTTGAACATCCATCTTTACAAGCACAAGCTTGGGGTGCAGATGATCAGAGGGTGATATCTGGGGGCAGAACCAGTGTGGGCTGTGGAGCAATGGCTGTGGGAGCAGGATAACAGCAGGGCTAGGGAATCTGAGAACAATGTGATTACTGTGGCTACTTACCTGCTAATATTGTGATGATTATTAAATAATGCTTAATGAAATTGGGTCCTGGGATTTGGCTGCAGAATCCCCAGCCTGCCTGGAGTAGCTGTACATAAGATGGGAGGTAACTAATTTTATACTAGTCCTGGTGCTGTTGTGTGGACATTTGGTGTTAAGAATAAATGAGTTGTCACTGTGGGAACCAGTCCAGGTCCTGGAGGTGGCAATGCCAAAACCAAGTCTCTTAGAACAAAATTTGGGATTAGTACATGTGAGCAGATAGTGTTGACATCTTGGAATGGACTGAACATAGACATCACCTTAATCTCCCCCAGGCACATCTACACTGCATTCTGTAGTGGTTTTGTAAGTGACTGTCTGCCCTTGTGTGTGCTGATTGATGGGAAAAGATAAGGACCTTTCAAGTGACACCTGCCTTAAACAAACAGTGACAAATGAAGACCAAATCACACTGTTTTTAGAGATGTCACTGGATGAAAGTTTATCCTCCTCAGAGTGTCTCCATGGATCTGCGACATTTCACAGGCCTGTTGGGGGGGAATGGAATGTGGGCTTTGGATGTTTCATCCAGCTAATATGGGTCTTTGTTGTGGCATTTACAGTGTCTTAAAGGAAAATTCTAGTGATTTTTCAAAATTCTAGCAGTTATTGAAAGCAGTTGAATTGCTTTTGAAAAAAAAAAAACCTAGAATGTTGTATTTATGAGACCAATCATCAATCAGGAAAAAAAAGAAAGAAAACCCAACAACCCAGGAAGGCAAATGCTGATAAAGATCCCACATAAGTCACTTTTCTCAGCAGGCAGAAAGTCTGATGAACTGAAATGGAAAGTCCTTCTCATTGATTTCACTGGGAAAAGTAATTGACTTTGAACTCTTTGAATAAGTTGCAATCTGTATTTAATTTCTTGTCCAAGAAAGAGAATGTAATTTTGTTTTTCTTGTGGCTGCTATTAGCCTTAATGTCAGTTGCACAGCTGAATCTCTTGCATCAAGCTCCACATTTACCCCTGATGTCAGCATGCTTAGAAATAAAGCAAAAATCAGCCTTTCATCTCTCAGTTGCTTAAAGGATCATGCCATAATACCACATTTATTAATCCCAAATCTCTATTGTCTATACATGCACAAATGGAGCTAAGTATTCTGAGGAAAGGCAGAGAAAGTGTAAAGACTGTAATTTAACTTCTAGATATTAATGCAACATACTAACTGAAAATACTCTGAGACTTTTAGCAAACATACACATTTTTGCCCTTCCACTGCCTGAATGGAGAGATTCAGCACTTCAGGCTGTCAAGGTGGCAGATATGAACTGCTGGCTTTCTCACAGGGCCACATTAACTTTTGAATGACATGGATACAGTGCTAAGTTTGTCATCAGGTCCGCAGGGAGACCCACAATGACCCCATCTGACCAGCGGAGCCACAGAACAGTTTCCTCATGCAGATGTATTTGGGTAAGATCAGGTCAGTTCTGTACTGAGACAGCCATTTGAGGGCAGAGGAGCTGTGCTTGAGCTTGTGCACCTTGTCTTGCCTGTCCCAGTATGAAGCATCTGATCCTGCAGGCCTTCCTGACACAGGCATCTTACATGTGCCCTTGCTGTCCACATTCCCTGGGTATGTACAATCTGTCTGTAAAAACTCCTGTCTTCTTGCCCTGTCACATCATAGAGTTGTTTAGCCAAAGACTATGAGGAGAAGAAATCAGTTTTGATAATTAAGCTTTAATGATTTACACTGGCAGTCTGGGGACATTGCACTTTCAATCACCAACACAAACAAGATCAGCTCATCTAGAAAGACATCTTTATGGATGAAATAATGAGTCTTTTCAAGGCTCCGGATAGCAATATGTGCTGGAAAAGCAGCAAATGTTAAATACCAACCCACTTGAAAGATCCTTTAAAATTACAGAAAAATGTAAACAGACCATTCTGTGAATGAGAATGGGGGATTATTTGTTTGAATTAATCAGCCCTTGTTGTAAAAATTAGGGGAAAAAGGCAGTCCAGATTGTTTTTGAAGTCTTCTGACAGGGAGAAACAGTGATCTTGAGGCGTGGATTGATGAGGTGGCCATGCCTGCGTCCCTGAAGAGGCGCCTTTTTTAACCAGGAGAGAATGTCTCTCCCATGCTCATAGTTTTACAAATAAAAGAGTCTAAGGGAAACTGGAAATATAGATGACAAATATATTTAAAAATGGTGCTAAACTATTTTAAATGCCTATTTTCTCAGAGAAAGGAAAAAATGTGATCTAAATACTTTTGCTTCCCAAGAGAATATGTGTTCTTGTGTGCAGAGTAGAAAATCCGAAGAACTTTTGTTTTTCCCAGAAGTGTTGTTGTTTGTCTAATACTTTCTTGCATTTTTCTGATAAAAACAGAAGATGAGCTAAAGTATTTCTGCACACAATCTATAACATGGCATTAGTGTATTCCAGGAAGCCTCAGACTGCAGGAACAATCTGGATGTAGATGTTCATGTCTGACTTTGTGAGGTCCAATATTCTGTGCTGTTTTTCATTGTTTGTTTTCTTTTTGTTTTTCATGACAATCGATTTACAGATTTGCTCCACAAATTCTGGCAGCTTAATGTTGTTCCTGCAAGGATATTTTTGTACTAGTTATGGTCTTTTTTTTCACCTCTTTCTTCCTCAGTCATATGCTTTTCTTTTAATACTTCATATTAAGTTCTTTTAACATTGTCATCATGTTTATCTCAAAATTTTTTTGTCTATTTTCATGGGCATATACTAAGAAGTTCTAAGAACTTATTTTCTGTAGCCCCACTGAAAATTTTACAAGCTACTTTGCATCAAGTTCTGCTACAGAATTTTTCCTTATTAACAAAATTGTCATTTATCTTTCTTTAGTATGCGCTATCACAGGCTGTTTTGTTTGACAACATGACTCTTATCCCTGACAACAACAACAATTTTGCTATCAGTATTGAAATCCTGTGAATGTCAGAGCAAATAGGACAATCTGGGAAGTTGTGGAGTAGCTCCACTGTAAAGGTCAAACCTATAGATACTGCACTGGCTGAACAATGTACAGCACTGCAAGGACTCAGAATAACCTAAGTCAATGAGTAGCTAACTAAACCCAGAAGTAATTTTTGAACACAAAGGCCCAAGGTGATGCACCTGAGGTTGTTTTTACTAGCATTACCAGTTTTACTTGTGTATCATAAAGGCTGTCATGAAATCCATGGCTTTCCAGAATCTCTTATCTTTCAAAACAAGCCCTAAACCTTTCTGTGTAGCTAAAGCAAACACGGACCATTATGTATGGCAAACACTGCCATTATGGTAAGCAGATATGACTTGCCAGAAAGACTTAGTGCCATGTCTGGGTAATCCTCTTCTCTACAACAAAGACCCCTCCTGGTTTTGAGGTTTTGTCAGAGGTCGTGATATATAGCCGGCTCTGTGATGAATAATTCCCTATGCACCATTGCTTCTGTGTAACAGGCTGCACCACCAAGCAGGTTTTACTACTGATTTTTAGTTAAGATATTCTCTGGAGCTCTTGATGCTGTTGACTGGGCACTGTTGCTTTGATGGAAGGAGGTAATGTGAGTGGGCCATAGTTTTAGTCCATTCATGGCAGAAACAGAATAAGCTGAAGAAATATGGCTAGACTGACACATGTTTCTTAAAGTTTTACCTGTTTTCTGTCTTCTTCAGTGTGTTCATCAGACATTTCCTTTTCATGGCCCATATGCGATTGTGGAATCTCAGCACTTCAGCATCTGAGCTGTTACAAGATACCATGACTAGAGCACTGTTTTAATCCTTAAATTTTTTAAAGAGTGAAAAATTAGTTAATAATTACAATTACTAAATGGCTTAAAGAAGATCACAGAGCTATTGTGGGCCAGGAAGTCCTAAATCCAAAACTCATGGTAACTTATTCTATTCTTCTTCCATGACTATGTGAAGAGACATTTTCTAGTCATAAGGGACAGCCTTGCCAACAGGCTGATAATACATTAATATTTTTGTCATGTGGGCCTAGTGCAAGCTGGGCCTAGAGCCCTTGGACAGTGCTTCCACCTGGAAGGGTGTGAGGACTTTTGTCTTTGGACACTTTGCTCTTGAAGAGAGCCCTTTGATGGAAGGGAACTTATATTTTCTTCTGATTGCTGTTTCTGAGTAAATGTGGATTGAAGCAACATACAGCAAGAAGAGCTTTGATGTATTTTCACCAGATTATTTGTAGATATAGGAATCGGATGTAGGCATTTTCTGTGCATTGCATCCTAATTTCTGGGTGGACTGTAATTATCTTCTGGTGAACCTGAAGCAGCAAAGAAAAACACACTTGTTCACTCCTCTCCTGTTGGGAAGCAGAGGAATTGATTATTCAAATGGTCACAGACATTTAATTTCCAGAGATGGCTTCAGATTAACATATCTCTAATCAAGATTTTCTGAGATTCTCTTTGGATTAAAGGAGATGTATTTCTGCATGGCCCGGTGCTGAAGCTGTAGCATATGTAGGTGATTGACTTCATGCTTCATCAAAATCTTTGAATCCATCTGTCTTCTTTGGGGGAAAAAAAAAAATGGAAAGTTCATGGATGGGTTAGTACTGAGTGGTCTGGAAGAATGGTTAATCATGGGGAAGCATTACAGAGCTGAGGTGGCTGTAATGCTTAGATGTGTCCTGAACCTCATATTACTCAGCACTATTATCAGAATTCTTTTTGCAAATATAGAAGAGTTTCCTTTTATAATTTGATGCCACCCCAAGGATTACTGAGGGCCACCACACTGATTAGTAATTTTTGCTGGGTCAACGGAGTCAGAAGGACTTTCACCTAAACCAAGTAAGACTTAGTGTCTTGAAAAATGAAAAGTCAGTCATAGCCCAAAGACAGCCAATTGCTTCCTCTACTAAATGGGACACATTGGACACCAGATTTGACCTGAAAAAACTTAAGGTAGTGACTCTCATCCAAGGGGCTTCATCTCTCGAGAGAATGTTATGGAAAAGCTGCTCTCACTAAGCTCACCTCAATTCAGTCAGTGTAGAATATGGGATCAAAGAATTTGCCCTCTTGTTATCTATCAGAGAGGTGATTTACTTGTGGTGTGCAACTCTTCTATGGGGACAGAGTAATAGCTATTAAAAGAGAATTTAAGGTATGGAGAAAGGCATAACTGGCTGGAGCTGTAGTGCAGGGAGGGTAATTATTTCTGGGGTAAAACATGGGGGCAGAAGACAGAGTTTCCATTTCGTGATGTTTTCATAACAAGACTGAATGTCCAGACAGACTAAAACATCTCAGGCCAAATCCAGCTGTTCTCAGGTCAGATGCAAGTGCAGGCTCTCTCTACCCTAGGCATCTGAGGCACATATTAGGTAATGGGTATAATCCTGCCTGGCATCCTCTACAGAAAGATGGTCCAAGTTATGTTGGTGCAATGTTTTTATAAATGGAATTGTCCCTGATGCTACTCAGACATCCTCTGAAGGACCATGGCTCCACTGCACCTCAACAACTGCTCAAACACCCGCTCCTGATGCCCTGCAAAGACCTGCTTCCCAGCCCCTGTGCTCAGTAAGGGAACCATTGTGCTGCTCTGCTGGGGCTGCTGTAATACTTCCAGTTTTGCAGGGAGCCTTCTTTATGGGTTTCATTTAGAAAGAAATTTGTATCTTTACCAATTACACTTATGTTTGTGAGTTAATGAGACCTATTTTGAGACTGAAATGCACGAGGTTACTTTCTTTGCTTGTTATTATTTCTAAGAAACATATCCATAAGTAACACTGAATAGGAGATTTCTTTAACACCTGCTCTTATACATGGATGGGTAGAAAACAATACAATTTGGAAATAAATATCCCTATATAGACAATGCAAACAAAAGTCATAAAAGGAATTGTTTTAAATGTTCCATGTCCTAGCAATTAAAGGAGATTTCTGAGCATGTAGCAGGGGCAGCCCACCAGCTGGTGATCAGTGAGCCCTTCTAGAAACTTCTTCCTAAAGGTAACAACTGGATATGTGAATGGAATCTCTGGTGAGGGAAGATGTCTGTGTGCAGATGTGAGGTGGCTTGGTGTGCAGGTCTGATAGGCTCACTGTCCTCTGCGAGGAGGAAGGTTGCCAGCATATGGCAACACTGACTGTTGAGGTATTTGACAGGAGCTATAGACAAGACAGGCACATAATTCAACAGCATTTTAGCCTGGCATTTACATAAGTAATTTACTTTTTGCACGTACGCCTTATACTGTTGGTCACCTGGGGCCAAGTGTGAGGCTGATGATGTCACATTCCTCAGGGAGACCATCAGACATCAGAACTTTGGTGTTTAGATTGCAGGCCAGAAGTGCTGGCAGGTAAAAGCAGAGCTGTTCGAGTAGGCAGGCAGGAGGTGCCATGGGCTCTCAGGGTGCAGGGCTCACAGCTGTGCTGGCTGTGGGGAGAACTGACAGGGACGGGCAAAGCACCCAGCCCTGCTGCCCTCTCAGCACACTGGGAGTCTCGCCAGCTAAGTGCCAGGAGTAGGTTCCTGTACTCCTTCTGAAGCATCTTCCTCCAGCAACTCATTTTTTCTCTGCTGAGAAGTTTATTTAGCTGTCCCTTCCCCCAAAGCTTTAATGACATCCAGTGCAGACAGTTGTTCTGGATCACAAGATGGTATTTAAATTTATGTCGGTGTGACTTCACTCTCTTGCTCACCTTTCTGTGCAAATCTCGTCCTGCCCTCTTTCTGAGGTGAATTTGGCTTTGGCAGTGACTGATGGCTCTCTGCTGAATGTTCCTCTCACTCCTCCCAGCAGGTGTTGCAAATGGATACTGAAGAGGTTTCCAGGCATTTGAAATTGCTGTAGACAATTTCTTTGTACCTATACACCCTCTGGAGAGTTCTTCTTTCGAAGAGCAGCTGTCCAATAAATGATAGACACAGACAGGGCAGTTATTTGCATATCCTTTCTGATGCAATGGATAGCCTGGAGCATTCCTGCTTCCTTCTCTGAAATGCAACAGTCCAGCTGTGACGAGAGGTACAGTGTACCTCTGTGGTGCAGGACTACCCATGGGGCTCATGCAAGGGCTGCTGCCCAGGCCCTGGCCAAAGCATGACAGCAGATTTGCCACCTCTGCAGAACACCCGAGAAGTGCCTGCTCCTGCCCAGGGCACTGAGAGGCTGGCAGGGGTGTCCCATCAGCTCTACAGCAGTGGCCCATTGATATGGCACTGCATCTCTTTGTGGGGCAGCACAAAGCCCTGAGGGCTCTCTGCCTTGTGACTAAGGCTTATCAATAATTTCATGATGGATATTCCCATCTGCATAAAGCAAGGAGTGATATTTATTCTCTTTTTACTAATACCTTTAACTTTTAAATAGAAGAGAAGAGAAATTGGTTTTATATGGATTCTTTCACTCTTCCATATTTCAAAGCACTTTTACAGATCAGTTAAGTTAGGATATTGTGCTGGTAATACAGTGACTCTGGGCAAACAGGGCAGTCTGAACTGTACCATATATCATGGCACCCATCTCTGCTGGATATGATGTGTGCATGCTGTTTGATTTTTAAAAGAGCTATTCTATACCTGCCCTTGATTTTGACTGACTAAATACAAGCTTTTAAATCTGCTCCTCAGTATGTCTTTAAAACAGCTTTTAAAAAGGATATTTAAGCACTTGTAAATGTTGCCAGATTAAGGCAGGTTAGTGGAATACACAGTTTTATCCCCTAATCACAATGCGAAAGCATTTTACTATTCAAGGGTATTGTATGAGACATCAGATCAGCATCTGAACTCTGCTGAGCTTTGTCTGTCTGTAGGGAAGACTGTCCTAATTTGGTGTCCTTTTATTGTAAAAAGTTCTATTCCCAATGATAAAGAAAAGGGCTTTTTCCTTGCAGGAGATAACTTTTGAAAATGAAGGACAACCCTCTTTCCTTGTAAATATCTTTATTTACCTGTAAAATACTGGGCCTCCTGTGTGTGTGAGTCATGCAGGTGCTGCTGGTTCCTCTGCACTGGTGGCCAGTGGGGATGTTGACACCAGCAGCAGGGAGCACAGGACAGATGCCCAGTTATGGGAGCTGCCCCAGCCAGGCAGCCTCAGGAAAAACAAATACTGTTTTACCAGCTTTTTAACCCAATCAGTGCTGCAGATGATACTTTCTCAGTAAATCTGAGACAAGGCTGTGGCAGCTGCTGGAAGCTTTGAGATATTATTATTCATACAGAAATACTGGTATAAGAGTTTATTAATAGCCATATACTCCCAAACTCACGGTGCCAGACAAGCTTGTAACCCTTGTGATCATTCATTTTTTGTTCTCCCATTCGTGCCTCTAAAGTGAAATAGTAAATAATTATTTCTGTACCCCAGAATCTTCCCATTACTCTTCATTAATGATTATTTCTGTCATTTTCAAACTGGTTCTGTAAAAAAACTGTGCTTGTATAATTGACCAAATCCCTTTCTCATTTCCTCTTATGCTATATTATTGCTGTAAAGTGAAAACAGAGTACTCCTGAAGTGTAAGACCTGAATTTGTCTCAAAGACTATGCTATACTAAAAGCTTTCCTGTCCTATTATAGGTTGAATCCAATATATTTAGCAGAAGAAATAATGAACTACACAGAATCTTTTATCTGAAAAGTTATCAGAAGAACACATAACAGATACTGTTGAAAGAAAAATTAATTAAGGTTTAAAAAGAAAACAAAAGAAAACTGAAACCTTTAGGGCTGGTATAAAATGGCACGCACATTGTGTTCCAGTGCAAATCACTAATGGTTAAATTCTTCTTTCAGACCCACATAAATCAGAGGAGCTTCACAGACTTTAATAGAGTCATGCCAAAATTATACTGGTGTAGTCAGCTCATTTTGGCCTTATATACTTGGCATTTGTCATTGTAGCTCTAATCCAAACTCTGAGGAACCTCTTGGGAATATTTACATTCAGATAATGGGATTTGGATTGGACAGTATAAGTTTAACATGAATCATAATTAGCTCAATTTGGTATTTTTATGGCTCATAATATGCAAGAGAGGCACATGAGCCAGCTGGAGCATTGATCTTGTTGCCTAGGAATGGAAGTGAAACCATGAAGTGTTTCCCTTAGTCCACCTAATTTAAATCAGATGGTACCTAAGTAAATACCAAATCAGAACAATCTTGAGCCCTGACCTCATATCATGGGTTCTGTCTTCTGGTGCCAGGTCTCCAGTGAAGTGATTCTCCTCTTCTACTTCTCATGAGCCTTGGCCATTCATAACCCTTCTCTCATAATGTTGATGTCGTTAATTGCATTAGTATTTGATATGCTACAGGGATAGCATTATCTTGTCTACTATGTTTGCTTAGTTCATTTTGTTCTGTGCATGTAGTGGACAAGAGGACCCAGAGGTCACAAAGCCTGTTTCTGATCTCATTTACACTGGAGATGCATCAACAGAATTTGATGAACTTCAATGAAATTATTCTTGGTATACAGTAGTGCAACATAAGTATGAGTCTGAGGTCTGCTGTTATTCTGTTAATCTGCTAGAATGGCAGTGCTCATGCTGAGGGTAGGAGGGAGCTGTAGTTCACATGTATATGTATAATAATATATATACATATTTAATGATTCTTTAAAATGGCTGTTCATGTTCAAAAGGAAAAAAAAAAATCTCCGTTCATTGGGGATTTTATGAGGTATTACTCTGGTGTTAACAGCAGCAAAATTTAGCCCACTGTATTGCATGCTTGGAATCAAAATGACACACAACCAGTACATGCCTCCCTTGTCCAAAACCCTTGGGTAGTGAAAATGTTTGTCACCTTCTGTACTGATGAAAGGAAAACATCTTATTGCCAATTTGTCTGAGGAAAAGAAGCCTTTCTTCTAATCTTCATTTAAGAAACAAGCAGATGAATGGAAAGGATGCTTTTGTATCAATATCACATAAAGGGTAATGAAATTGGAAATAGATGAATTATGCATTGTTCTTCCAGCAGCACTCTTAAGTATATGGGAAAATTTGCTTTCAGTATATACAGTAGCTGCTTATATAGCTTGACTAAAGAAAGGCCCTGTGAATATGAAAGGTCCCAAATGTATGAGGCCTGAAATGGGAAACCTCTATTTCTACAGAGGGCAGGATTGTGTGGCTTTCACATGCCTTGTCAGTAATTTGCCAGTGTTTACATTTGATCTTTGGCTTTCAGAAGCATTGATTTAGTAGGCTGTAAAGGCCCCTTTCCCCACCTGCCATTTGCACCAATAAAAAATATGTTATAATCATCACTTTTTCTATGTGTCAAGCAGGAAAGCCATCCCCTGGGAAAAGGGGAAAAGTGGTGGTGTAAGCCCTGGTGTGCCAAGTTCCACATCACTTGCCACACTGAAGAAAACATGAAGAAAACCATTCCACTATGGAGAGGAGTAAGGTGTCCTAAGTAGCTGGGAGTGGGAAAGTGTTTGCTAGCAGAGAAGATCTTGACCAGGAGAGCATAGGCAGGCAACAGCCCCTTCTTTGAGTATTGCCTGGTGTCATCCCCAGTGGAGCTGCCTTGCCTCTGCAAGAACTAGTACCCCCTTCTAAGTGAATGACGCAACTACTGGGGCTGGGGTCTCTTTCTTAGGGTGGGTGGCAACCAGTTATCCTAAGACCTTGGTGCTTGTGACTTGGAACAGGAAAGCAGATGAAATCTTGAAATCCTGTGTGGGGCTGGAAACCTGGTTTCTATACCTGATTTGAAGCAGCACCAACCTGCTTGGGTGTTGTCTCTGTGCCAACACGTGATGGAGGAGCAGGCTTGGGTGCAAAAAGCAGATGTGCTCTTTGTGAGGCCCCAGCTAGTAAGGAGGTATGCAGTGCAATTTCTTTTCTGAATTAATATTCCTTTAGCAGGCTCTGAGACTATATCTGTTTCCTAGATCTCTCCAGTTAATGGAATGGCCAAATACAATTGTCTGGCAATGGAACTGCACTTCAGTAATACAAACAAAAAGACACTAATTTACATTTGTGCCAATACCATTAATGTAAATTGGTTATTAGCTATTTATGCTAAAAGGCTGTAATAAAATCATAAAGGTAGTTTTATTAACTACATTTTGCTCCATGAAATCCATACTAGAAGGCATGCTTTGCAATCTCTTGCAATCAGGCAATATGGCATTTGCTCCACCTAACTAACATATTTATAAACAAATTACTCCCCCTTTTTCTTTACTTCACATTTTATAACACATCAATGCTGTGAAGTTAATAGGACAATCCTTTTGCTATGCTTTTGTAATTCAATTGCAATGTTGTATTATTCTTTATCCTATCATTCTCATGCATATATTGGAAGGGGTAATTAAAGAAAAAATGGCATTTACAAACAATTATAGTGCAGAAATAGCAAGGATGGAAATGTGTTTCAATCATTGCTTTTAAATAGGGATGTGGGGAAGACTGACTATAGCAGAAAAATGGAGCAGCACCTGATCTGCCCTTTAGGTTTCAGTCTCTTCATGCATTTGTGGGAATATTTTCTAGATTGCATGGGTCAGATTTTCCCTTTTGTGGTGCTGTTATACCCATGCTGATGGAAGAAAGAGCCTGTCACCTCCTTGATTTCTAGCACAGCCATTCTAGTGTCATGCTGTGTCACATGAGCTTTTCTGCAGTACTTTCATACTGGGTCTCCAAGTCAGACATGCAGGCAGTAATGGCAAGAGAAAGGGGAGAGGCAGGTCTGCTGGAATGAGGAGAAAATATGTTGGGAATGGCATGCTCTTTGTAGAGAAGTACAGGGGTACATCATGGGACAGCATGGCTGCCTCCCCTTGCCATGTTGCATAAGCATCTGTGTAAGTGACAAAGAAGATTAAAATATTGCATGATGCTCCTGGTCCCAGACATGTCAGTTCATGGCTAGACTTAGACAAGGCTTTCTTCTGGCAAGAGAGCCATAGACAGCAGCACCAACCTCCTGCTGGGGCTCCTGTGGCCAGCAAGATGTCACAGAACCAGTTTCCCAAAACCCAACCCTGGAGGATGATCCAGCTTGATGCAGGTTGGTCCCAACCAGTCTGGTTGTACCCATCCCAACCAGGTGGCCTGGTGCTGCTGATGGATTTGTGTGAAAACCTTCCCTGTGGCAGGACAACATGCTTGTATGTGATTCCTGCCCTGCCCATCACTGCATCAGGCACTTGAGGCTAAGGTTCTGCTGCTTTTCTCTCCCAGGAGGAGCTGCATTTGAATATTTGATGTCAGTTCCTTGGCATGAGAGAAGATCCAGAATGTTTTGGAACTGAGAAGCTATTTTGAGCAAACAAAAGGTGCTGCAGCGTGGTTTGAGGTTATCAGATGAACCTGTCTCAGCCACCTGCCCTTTCAGAGCTAGTGCTTCAGGCATCCTGACCACACCTTCTGATTTGGCTTCACCACCATGCAGATGCAGTTTCAGCCAGGTTTTTTGGTTCCTTTGACTGATGCTCCTTTGGGGAAGGTAGGGTGAGAGAGGTGATGGTTCATGCTTCTCCTTTTCCAGAAATTCAGGGTTTTATTTCAGACAAAACCGCAATATTGCTAATAGCACCTGTAAATTTGGAGGTTGGTTTCTTATTTCTGTAAAGAATGTATTCTGATGGATGAAAATATCTTCTGTTTAATGAATTCACATATCCAGTGAAATTTCAATCTTTCACATTGGAATTAGAAGTTCACATTAAATTATATTCTTAAATTATAATGTAATCTAACCCAGCTATGTCTAATAGGCTGATGTTGGTTGTTTTAAGGGGAGCTAGCTAGTTTGGAAAAGAGGAGGGTAAACCTGTTTTTTGTGCAAAGAGATTTATAAAGTTGTGATAACTAATAGATAGCAACCAGCTTTGTGTGTAGGAATATTTTTACCCTACATACATTCATTCTCCATGTGAGAATGTATAGGAGAATGAACATATATGTTCCATAGCACAAAATAGTCTGGTGCTCCTTTCATTCTGGTAAGGAAGATCAGCAGACTGTTTTTGTGGTGAGTTGATATCAGAGGCTCTTCAGCTCTCTGCATTCAGTGACCCTGCCATAGATTGCTCTTGGAGGGTTTTTGTTGGTAGTAGGGAAGGGAGTGCCATGCTCTCCTCTGACCACTTGCTTGGGAGTCAGCACTGGTGGCTCTGGCTGCAGGGTAGAGCATGGAAAACAAGTTAATAATTGACCTATTGTCCTTGTTTTTCATTCTCAAGACTACAGACATAGAAATGATAACATCTGTTTTTTCAAAAACTTATAACTAATAGAATGTTTTTACATCTTGTGGTAAAAACAACAGACATGGTAGGTCAAGGAATGAATGATTTTCTGTCTCTTTTTAATGAGTGTTCTTTAAAGAAGGAGAGATCAGATACTGCTAGGGAGGATAATGCAGCATTCAGAAAATTTTGTATATCAACCACAATAGGATGAGGCTGCCATTTTTTTGTATGTCTTCAAGTTCACATAAAGGTTACATGGCTACTGAGATGAAAAGCGCTCATCTGGTTTTTTTATCCACCCCAGCCTTTTCCCATTACTAAAAATGAGGATTGTGATGAATCATGTCTTCAGATGAACATCAAACACAAGTCCATAGTCTTCAGTGAGCATTAAATATAGATGTGAATATAAATAGAGAAGAGGAGGTTATTATGTAGGAAGAAGGAGGATAATAGCTAGGCACAAATCAGATATTTAACATGTGCTTTCTATTCTCTTGGTATCCTACACTCTTTTATTTGGGGAGAAGAGGGCAATGGGTTAGCATGACCTTGTTGTAGACTCTAGGCTTTCAGCAGAAAATTAGGATGAATAGTTACTATTATCTATGAAGCAATTGTGATTCTGCTCTATCTCTGTAAATATCAGAATGGTTATTTCATCCTGCTTTGTACTTACATGTCTTCATCCAGCAGTATTTTGTGTCACAGTGCAGAGGAATCCCAGGGTTTAAATTTTCCTCATTTATCAAGAGGCCTGGTTGCAGAGAACCTGCAATTGAACCTGGTCTTACCACCCTCCTCTCTGCTCAAGACCTCCAGTCTCTCTCTTCCTTCCAATCCCAGCACAAGCAGCTACAAGCAGTGCCCTCCTTTTCCTCATTTAATACACGATGTGAGCAGGTAATGTCTCTGATGCAGATTTGTTTAATCATGTCTGCTTAGCATGTTGCCACTATGCTGTAGCTTTTGGTTTGCAGTGGGATTCCTGGCTGTGTCTTAGTTGAAGACTCTGTCTCCAAAGGCCTCAGTGCTCAGCTCATGTATTGGACTTCAAGACTAGCACCATAACCAAATTCAGTGATTTTTCTCTCTCTGTTATATCCAAAAAATTCTGGATATAAATGCTGCAATCACTGCCTTGGCTGCACCCTGCAACTACCTGGCTTGTTGTGGACTACAGACTGAAAATGGGATGGTCTAGTGATCCTCTATCAGATCCTAAATATCAGATTTAGGGTAGAACCTGTGAAATGTGTTACAGAAGGTAAATGAAGAGTTGCATTGTGCAGGCAACAATTTCACCCAGGCTAAGGTCAAACTTATCACCAGCTAGCTTCCTCTCTTGGTAAGATAGAAGGTAAGGAAGTAAAGAGTCTTGTCACCCAAGCACTCTTGGAGTCTGTTTTGCACTGAAATAGCAACACATTTGTACCTTTTGAGGATGGAGTTGGGACACATTTCCTGGTGACTTTGTAGAATTCCTAGAATACAAAGTTTTAAAGAACTGATTCATCTAGTCAGTCAAAGTTAGAAACATAACACTGAGATATAATGGAACAGTCTTTGATGATTAAAAGTACTTGGTAGCTCTAGGTGGACAGGAAACATTTTCTAAAATCATTTAACACTTTGGAAAGAGAATCAAGAGTCATAATTCAAATACAGCCCCTTTAATTAAGTCTTCCAAAGATAAAAACGGTTCTCTAGAAGGCCTATGAAGATCTTTATAGCAGAAAAAAGTCATACTGACTTTTCATATACATGTCTTCAGTGGACGACTTTGCTGATCAGAAGAGCCCTTAATGATTGGGCTTAATTGTTACTCATCAACACCACTGCACCATCTGTCCTAAAGTGGTAATTTTCTGTGATAGTTGTATAATACCATAGCCACAGTTCTCTTCAAATATCAGGATGATATTGAATTAATCATGAAGGGGTTTCCATTAGCACTGGGAAATACTGCCTCAATTTAAAAGACTTAAAAAAAATTCTGGTCAAGGATCACTTCAACTTTTCAAGGAAACTTAAATGCATGCGATAAACTCTGCAAGGCTGCTGTGCCATATGCTGGTCCTGACCCCTCTGGGAATTCCTATTAGAAATATTTCTAGTATTTCCTTGGAAGTTCTTGCTTTAAACTTCTCATTTTCTCTTGTATATGGTAGAGCACAGTATTTCCTCTGGAGTTTTTACTTGTCTTTAGTTACCTATAAAATCAAAAAGATTGCTGTGTACTTTCCAAAGACTTTCCACTTGATCTACTTTCATAATGACTCTTCATCAAAAGATGAAAATCTCTCACCAAAAAGAGATGCTAGGGTTTTGAGGTGTCTCTGCTAAACTGTAGAGGACTACAGAGTCCAGGCAAAACATTTGCCAGTTATTTTTAATACCTGCCAAAAGTTTTGAAGTTACTCACCCTGGGAGTGCAAGCTAGCTGAAGATTTTGTGAACAAAGAGGAGCAGGTAGGAGAGACCTGCTAACTCCATGGAGAAAATTATTATTTCAGCACATTGTGAGCAGGTACAAATAGAGCACAACCCTTGTAAGTATGCAGCCATTCAAGGTATGTGGAAGTCAAGCATGCACATTCTGGGAAACTTCTCTGAAACAAAATTTTTGTTTCTGATTTGATTTAAAGAAGATGTGTGTAACTATCAACATAATATGATGCTAGCATCTGTACGGCTTCACTGACTGTGAAATATGTGAAAACTTGAAAGTCTGTAAAGACCCTTCCTGTAAAGGAGGGGCATTCCATGCCCATCTCCTTCCATTGTGACTAAATGGGTAACTTCTGTTACCATCCTCACACACAAAGTTTTGCAGGCAGGCTTGGAGGTGAGTAGTTCCAGGGCTTCACTATGCTTGCTCCTGGTGTTCTCATGATGTTCAGCTTGTATCTAGCTACCCTGCTGCAGTAGCACCGCTCAGTCTGGTCTGTTTCACCATGGGCACTGGGACAGCTGGTTTATTTTCTCTTTGCTGGAACTGTTTATGTATTTGAAGTTGAATTCCCTGCAGACACATTCTTGATCTGTGCTTTGGAGATAACATTCTCTACAAGTGTGGGTTCTCAAGGCTTTCAGAAAGATATTGGAAAGCAACAGCTGTCTAAAATCTTCCAGCTGCTGCTAATAAACTTCCCACTCTTGGCCCTGAGCTGTCTGATGGCGCATGCTGTGAAATGTTAGGAAAGGAAAGCCCCTTTGGCACAAAGCCTGTCTTTTCCTTGCATGATGAGGACTATGAACCTGTCTGGGCTGCTGTAATCATGCTCAGTGTGGCTCTTTGTACTGCTACCCAATCAGCAGTCTGTGCAAGCCTGCAATTGTCCTCTTACTCATTATCTGAACACATGGTTGCTAATCCTGTCCAAAATGCCTATTTATGGTCCAACTCCTTGTTGGGCCTTACTGACCCTGTTGAGGGTCAGCTATTGGCATTTTGAGTTCTAGTTTGCCCAGGAATTAAAATACATCCTTTTTTCATTCTTGCCTTATCTTTTCTTTCATATGGTGGGAGATCTGACAGTTTTTTCTGCCCATAGCCAGAAGAAATCAGCACTATTACAGAGTGTGCTGAAAACCGTCAGGGCACCTTGTGAGCACTTACAAACACCAGGATGAAATCTCAGCATCATCAATACACAAATGACCTTATTACAATGACTCCTTATTTAATTACTTCATTTTAAAATGTTTCTTTGTTCTACAGCTGAAATTGCTTACATTAACAGTATGAGCCAATTGATTCCACCCTACTGATAAGACCAGGAGATGAACTCGGGAATAACTCCATGGGCAGTGGGATCACAGACCTGCTGACAGATTTAATAACAATATTTGTGCTATAAGTGGGGAAGATCCTGGCATAAAAAGTATGTCTGGATATATCCCTACTACCTTATTCTTAAAGGCACTAAGAATGAAGAGTGACTTCACACTTGTGCCTTAGCTTTTCTGTTTGGCTAACTGTTGTCTCGAAGAAAAGGGATCTTGAGCTCTTACAGGCTCCAAAAAATATCCAGAGGTTTGAGAGATCTAGGCACCATGAGAGATAAACAAATTGCTGTGAATTCAACTGGGTGAGGACTTTCCCCGGAAGGATTTTCTAAGGCTTACCTGCACCTACTTCAGAATAACAGAGCCTGGTGTTTGGAGTGCTCTCATCATTCCAAATAGCACAGCTGGGGAGTCAGTTTGCCATCCCTAACACAATCCTTGCTCTTTCTCATGCTTTCTCATGTTTTCTCACTTGGTTTTATTTATTAATATTTTCCTTTCATCATGTATCTCTCTTTTTTTTTTTTTTTTTTTTTTTTTTTTTTCCCTTTAAACTCTCCCAAATGTCAGCAAGAGTGATTTTCTGCAGGGGCAAAAAATGGGGGAAGTGTATACACCTAGGTCCTTTTATTTACCTTTTCTGAAGTTAATGAGCCAACTGATGTGCCAAGTTGATGAGCCAAGTTCCCATGAAAATCTGAAATGTCTTTTACAGCAAAGTCTCTCAAAAGCAAAAGACAAAAATGATCTGTTGTATATAAATTTATCTCTTTCCTCTCCTTTCCATCCCCACTTTTGTATTATTACACTGTTAAGAACAAGATTTAAAACCAGGCAAAGTCAGGACCTATGGGATTATAATGTCAAAGATATTTGAAAAAAGTAGGATTTCATGGGTGGCCTCATTTATTTCAGCATGTAATGCTAAATAGAAGAACTTAGCCCACAGAGCCTTCTCTGACAGATAATTAGTTTCCAGTTGCTGAGGAAGCTGAAATAGAAGAAATAGAGACCAGTGCAGAGTGGGAAATTCTCGGGGTATGAGCACATGATGCTCTCCTGGCCTGCAAGAGGGCTGTTCCCAAAGCAGTACTGAAAATACTTTTAAACGTGTGCAGCAACAGAAATATGCATTCCACACCTAAGTCCTGCAATGCTATCAGTGAAGGATAATCACTTCTGATCTTCCTGTATCAGAAGCACCAAGGGGCTCCTTACCCCACACCTTGTTCTGCTTTTTGGAGCAGGACTGTGTGACCTCCCCTGGGTACAGCTTCTTCTGCACCTGCGAAGCTGCGTGGGAAATACTAGAAAAAGTCTGTTTATCTCTTGTTTTTTACCGGTCTGAGAAGCTCCATGTAGACCTATAGTGCAGCATAGAGAAAAGAAAAGTAATTCACATAGTTTTGGTGTGACTTTTTGACTTCTGCTTCTTGTTAGTGAGAAGTGTCTCTGAGATTGGGTCTTGGGGAAAACAAAAAACTTGCGCCTTGCTCCAAGAAGTTAAGACAGGCAAGGAAGAGGAGGAAATGTGATTCTTTCCAGAGTCCCTACCCATGTGTCTGGTGTGAGTCACCAAGAGCTCCTGCTGATTCATTACCAGTGGAGGTCATGGAAAGGGAATGAGAACAGAAAACCAGGAATGGAAGTAAAAATTTGATTTTTTTCTTCTCCCCATGCATTAATACACATTCATTGATATTGGAACTGCTGCACTCTGGAACAGACATAGATCAGTTCAACCTCTTCCCTAGCATTTCTCATCCTACAGGATAACACACAATAGCCTGTGGGGCAAGGAAACTTGGGAGCAGGTCTGCTGACTGCTGGCCTTTTTAGTACAGAGTAAAGCAGTGGGAAGGCAAAAAACCAAAGCCAGTGTGGAAGGAGAAGGCATGAGTCAGAGACAAGCCCAGGCCTAAAATATGACTACAACTAGTGCAAACCACTTGATGGAGTCTGAATCTGAACTTGGGCATGGTTACCAATGACCATACACCTGCAGCCACTGCTCCCCCTATTATTTTGAGATATTTTTTCAACTGCAGTAATTTTTTATTTCTTTGTGGACCCAAGGAAATACACAATTTTGCCTGGCTAATATCACTGCTGGGATATATTCTGAACATTTAAAGAACCACACTGTGCTACAGGGATTAGAATGTTCTTCATCTTGACTGCTGCTGCGTTCTTGATCTCTTAATATTCATTCTTTCTGAGTATCAATGAAGAATGGGCCTGGTGCCCAGACAGTTATAATCTGAATCTACATGGCCAATCTGGCACATAATATAATGCACTGAAGTGACATTTTCATCTTTCAAAGTACTTAATTTTTGCTAGAGACATAATAGCAAAACCATCCCCAAATGATATAATTTCTAAAACTTGTCCTGAAAGTTCCAGTTTAGTGAGGTTCTTGCAATATTTTTTCTGCATTGCAGCTCATATTGTCAGTATTTAAGTCTGAGTTTTAGGAAGAAGAAGGTTAAGAAACATTTTAATGCTTTGATCTGCCAATGGGGACTCTTCTGTCTGACCTCAGGCTCACTCACTGCCCAATTCAACTTGAAAAGGTGGTATAGCTCTGTTAATTTGTCAGGTAACTGGGACAAGATTTGTGGTTGTCATCACACTTGAGGAACTGTGGTAATATATCCTGCAAATGCTCAGGAGCTTAAATTTAGTTGTTCCTTTCAGTGAAGCTGCTTGGGTACTTGAAGTCCAGCAAGAGCTGATGAGTTTTTCAAAACTAGATCCTAATTAGCTTCTGAATTTGGTACAGTTCAAATAATTCCAGAAATAGTAAGCAAAAAGCATCTGTGTATCATGTTCTAAATGAGAATACACCTTTAAGTTTTCTCTGTCTAGCAGGATCCTGTGATACAAAACAATCACATCTGTCTTTACTAGCATTTTCCAGAACATCTTAATGAAAATTAAGAGATGCATGTTTCCTGTGCCAGCACTACCCTGGCATTTATTAACTGGCTGAGCTAAAAACTAGTCTTAGATAGAAATAATGAAAACATGAATCCAATGTGACTTGATGATCTCTATAGTTAATAGTCTCATTAGTGATGTTACTGTTTTAAATGATGGCAGAAAAACTCAATATGCACATTAATGTAACACATTGATAGATTATTAATTATCCAAATGCTGAACAAAATTAGTCCCTTATATAATTCCAGGGAAGTCATATCATGCCAGAAATAAAATCGATCCATATTGTTCTTGGTATGATTGTTATGACTAAATTAATGCTGGTTTATTATTTAAATATCTGATGAAAGTCCAGACATACTTCCCATACAATCAGAACACCATATAACGAGTATCAGTTTCTTTTTAGGGTTGTAGAGCTGGATGGCCTCAAGAGGTTGTGCAACCCATTTCTTGCTGAACACAGAAGCAACTATGCCCAGGTTATTCCTGGGAGATGCTTGTCTAATCTACTCTGAGGAATTCTTGAATGATGGAGATTCCACAGCCTTTCACAGCAATCTATTCCCCTGCTTGATATCTGTAACATACATAAATCAGAGGACATTCAGAGATGCTGAAAGGCAGCAACATGCTTGCCTCTTCTAACAATCAAAATATATTACTTGCCTAATTGTGATGATTTGGGTATTTGTGACCTTGATTTTTATTTGTTACATGTTTGCAGGTTTATTTACTAATCAGATACATTGACATAAAACTGAGATCAGATTGTCTAGAATTACACTCTGGATAAGAGTGTTATGATATTAATATATGAGTCCATCTAGAGGGTTGTTCTCTATTCTGTCTTCTTATTAGGCAGGTATGTGCTGGGTCTTGTGTGAGAGCCTCTTACATGACACTGCTGATACTGCTGAAGAACCTGCACCCCCCCAAAAAAAACCCTTTATCCAACTAAAAATGAAGATTCAAAGGGCTGAATTTATCATAATTCCAAAGTTGGAATAAGTTAATTTTCTCATTACCCATTAGGGAACTAATATTGTGGTGTTTTAATGCTATCAATTTTTTATACAGGATTGCCTTGACTGTCACAAATATTGAAAGAGTGCCTAACTGATTGTCAGACTCCTCAAGTAGCATTGATTTTACTGCTGCAATATTCAGTTGATGAGGTAATTGTACCTTATCAGCTTATTGAAAAAGTCTTGTAAAGCAGTCAATGGTCATGGACTTACCTAGCTTCCTCAATTCTCTTTGTTTCTGTTCTGAATTTTTTTTTTCCGTTCCATTACATCTGAGTTCTGGAAGGTGGGATAGAGGTCATCACATTGCTCTGTGTCCACAAATATCACAAGATAACCACGACTGCTTCCTGTTCCTGGGAAAGATGTCAGTCTGGGGTAAGGTGCAGACAAATGTGGGTTATCCATGGCGCTCACAATGTCAGGCAGGGGAAGACAGTAGGAGTTTATCTTGGGAGAGAACTTTCACACACAGGCACTTGCTGTGAAGGGGTATGCTACCTGCATGAGGTATTTATGCCAATAGGCTTTGCAATGAAGATGGGAGTTCTGGTAGTCACTACTGGTGTGAAAACAGAGGTTTCTCCATGCTGTGAAACTGCACTGTCTTCTGGTGCTTGCCTGGCAGAAATGTTACTGAAGGACAAATTGCCCACACTGATTCACAGTGCTCATAGCCATTCGACAACACCCACAACACTGCACTGCATGCAATCTGTAAGACCCTCACCCCAGTCTGAGCTCTATCTTCACAAGAACCTCCTCTATTTCTGGCAATCACCTATCTATCATCAACCGCCAGAAACTTTAATCTGATTACAACAATAAAACTGTGTTCTATCTCTGGCGCCTGACTCAGGTTTCAGAGCAAAGTAAAAAGTATGACATCATCCCTGCTTGCATCTGTGCTGGGTAGCTAATGAAATTACGTGAAGGGTTTGAAGACCATTAAAGTCAATGTTGATCCTTGTTATTATTAAGAGCACTTTCCAATTTACTGCACCACAGGGCAAGCTTGAAAGCATCATTTTTCAAAGCTGTGTGCTCTGCAGTGGATTACAGCAAAGAGCCCTGCTGGTGGTAGAGGATGCCGGCAAATGAGAGAATCAATTGTAAAATTAATTGGCTAAAAGTCTGCATAGCTCCTTCCCTTCACAGATCCACACCTCCCATTATTTGGTGACAATAGACACTACAGTGACCTTGGCAGAAGAAAGCCCCTCTTGTGTGAGGAGTTGGTGGTTTGCAGGGCTTTCCTCTTGCAGCCTGCCGTGGGTCTGGGGCTGTGTGTGGCTTGGCTGAGCTCTGTGCAAGAGCCCAAATGCCTGGCATTACTGCCAGCATAAGCCTGTGAGTCCTCCCTTTACCTATTCCAGCAGGTAGGTTGGGATTTTTCATTCCAAAAATTGATATTGACAGCTCACAACATTAGTGTGACGACCAGGCTAGGAGGGACAGCATCTTTGAGATTTCTCCCTCAGTTTTCCTCTTGCTGAACTTGGGAACTGCCTTCAAACAAATAAAATGATCCTTTGAAAAGACATAATGCAGACCAAAAATACTTTGATGCTTGATGGCCACTTGCATGGAATGCCTCTGATCCTAAGTGCTTTCACTTCTGTAGCTGCCTGGGCTTCTCTGCTTTATGTGAAGGTGAATTTGAGCTGAATATTATAAATACTGATACTGTGGGAACTCAGCACACCCCTCCAGATGTCCAGAGTTACTGAGAACCCTCTGGGGGGACTCAGAAGTCCTGGAATGTTGCCAGGAACACCTGGTGGCTTGACTTTGATCCTTCTAGTGATTTGCCACCTGTGTATGAGGACATGAGAGTCACATGGGTTTGAATGGTGCAGGAATGATGTATTCACAGGGTCAAAATATAGATTTTAGGATTTTTGGTATAGAGGTTATGGGGACAAGATGGAGGAATCAGGGCGTGTCTCGTCCTGCTTTCTTTTTCTTGTTCTCCGTTTTCTGCAGTGATGTTGGCACTTTGGGATTGGTTTAGAGTAGAAGTGCACTGTCTAACATAGGTGATAGGTATTGGGAATTAAGAGTAAATATGATATACGTAGTTTGTAGTATGAAAAGACAACACCGCCTCGGGGGTGGTCAGAGTGCCTTTGGCTGCCTTGCTGTTCAGATCTCGGCTGGGCAGAAAGAAAATTTTATAGATAAGAATTAATAAACAACCTGAAGACCGAAAAGTGAAGAGTCCAGTCTCATTCTTTGGAGCTCGCATCCCACACATCTCAGGGCAGAGACAAACAGCTGGACCCGAGAGATACTACCAAAAACCTGAGATATTTTGTATCAAAATCTTTGTTCTCTCAAATGACTTAAAGCATATTGCAAAAAAAACCCCCCAAACAACAACAACAACAACAAAACCCCCAAAAACTTAAGGCATGTTTTGCTATCCGAATATTTATTGCATTTTATGACATTGTTTCTTCAATCCACCAGATAAAGGAGGGTTTTACTTCAGGTAGTGTAGATTTTTCATGATCTTTATGAACAGGTAAAACTGTTCTCTGTATTTTAAAACTTTGAAAAGTGGAAGGAAGAACTCTGCATTGGTTATGGAATGAGCAGGATAAGCCTCTAGGGATCCCTGGATTTTGTTTAGAAGATGGTGTCCGTAGTCAGACTCAAGTTATGCAAAAGGGTTTTACAGGCTAGGACAAATACAGAAACTGCTTAAATCACGTGTGAGCTTTCAAAAACAGCCCAGGAAGGTGACTTAAAAACTTGAGCAAGCACACAAACGTTTGTTTAGCTCAAGAGCTGTCAGGCAGATAGAAGCAGGGAAGGATGCAGACGTCTTCTCTGCAGGAGTTTTTAGGGTGGGTCTGCCCAGCAGTGTTACAGTGTTCCAGGGCCCAAATTGCCTGCTGTGTTAGGCAGTGCTGGCAGAAGAACTACAGTCATCTTCGCTCCTCCAGAAAGTTTACCAAACAGTAAATGGTGCCCCCAGCAGAGAGGAACGACTGGGAGTAGACTACATACACCTCTGCCATGTCCTGGAGTTGCTGCTTCATTTCCTCAGGTATTCACTAGCACCACAAGGCAGAGAAAAGCTGCATTATGTCTTTTCAAAGGATCATTTTAATTGTTTGAAGGCAGTTCCCAAGTTCAGCAAGAGGAAAACTGAGGGAGAAATCTCAAAGATGCTGTCCCTCCTAGCCTGGTCGTCACACTAATGTTGTGAGCTTCTCTAAGAATCCGGCAGTAGCTCTGCAAACTGCTAATACATAGCAACAGGTCTGAGGGAGACCACTGGAACTGGAGAAAAACCTTTTATTTCACACTATCAGCTGTTTACTGATAAAGCTGAAATGCCCATCCATGCATTTCCTTCCTGCCTCCTGATGCATTCAAGAGGAGAGGGAAGACACATCCCCAGGAATCCTCATGAAGACTTATTTCTGCTTTTCAGTTTTGCACTGCCTTGTCCCATCAGGCTCACAAAACCTTTATAATGGTCCATACTGTCTAAGGAGTGGCTGGTGAAATGGTGTCCTCCCTAGAGTGAATAATGGTGCCTAATTTTCCATAGAGGCCATTTACAAGGGTAGAAATAGTATAATCAGAATAATTGTGTCATTTGAATCTCTTCTAAGTGTTCCCCTATCAAATTTTTATTTTATTTGAAAGATGTATAACACCAGCCTTAGCGCAAAAAAGAGCAGCATCAATTAATACTGGCCAGATAAGGAACTGCATAAAGAGACTGCACAGGGAGAGATGGCCCTAAGTAAACAGTATGGAACTACCAAGAGGTCTGCCTTGCATGGAAAAAAAGAAAGATAGTCTTCTTTCTGCAGACATCACAACCTTGGAGTTGCTAAATACAAAAAGAGGAAAGGATAGAGGCAAAAATTCAAAATAATATGTGCTGCCCCTGAAGAGCATTTTTGCTATCTGTACTATCTTTCCTAAGTGTGAGTTTGTAAGGACACTTGCTTATGATAGATTTTCTTACCAGGTACTTGCCATTCAGGTACTGGAGCCTGGAGGCTCTGTCCTGGGGACAGGTGGGTATAACTCCTAAAAGTCAGAGTCAGCATGGTCAAAAGCAGTGAGGTACACTTTCCTAGCTAGAAGCCATATATTTTATTTCTTTTTAATGCTGGAATTCCACTGTGGAGATATTAAATAATATGACTGCATTAATATTAGAATTAATGCTCTGAAAATCAGAAAGTTCAGTGAAATGATGTACTACACAAGGTATTTCCCAGCCCTTTGCACCACTGTTGCAGATATCTTTTCATAAAAATCCTTTCTTTAGGACTTTCCCTTCTGAGAAGCTGAGGTCCCAGAGAAAGAATGTAAACAATGGTTATCTGCTGCTGTGGAATGCAACAGGTGCACCTGTGATTGGCCCATCTTGGATGTGTACAGTTAATGGCCAATCAAGGACCGAGCTCTCTCTGGGACAGAGTCGGAGTGAGCTTCTTTGTTATTAATTCTTTTCTATTCTTAGCTTAGCTAGCCTTCTGAGAACTCTTCCTTCTATTTCTTTTAGTATAGTTATAATGTAGTATATATATCATAAAATAATAAATCAAGCCTTCTGAACATGAGGTCAACATTCTCGCCTCTCTCTTTACCCTGCAACCCTTGTTACCAACGTCACACACCACCATTGAAGACTTCCATATATTTTGTTCATGTCATTTTCATACATATTATATTGCTTATCAGTGTGCTGCCAAGTGTTGCAAACCAGTGAAAGTTCATGGGGTTCTGATTGCAGGCAAAGATAAGACTACAAGCATTTGTAGTGCTTGAACCTTATGTCTTTGAAACGGTGATGTTCCCTTTGAAAACTGCAAACACTAATATTCCCATTTTAGGAAAATGTCTGCTGAAGTACTGGTCCATTTTCTTGTGTACAAGGACTTCAGTGGTGCCTGCAATTCTGAAGGAAAGCCAGTCACTCAACTAAAAAATTAGAGAAAGTCTATTCAGAAGAAGCCCCCATTCCTTCCCTTAAGAAAATAAAAATCCATAATCTGCAGGGTCCTTAGGTTAGAGAAAGCACATATCACTGCAATGAAATCTTGAACATGTCTCCAGAGCCATAGCATGTAACATTTGTCAGGACGTTTGGGCAAATTTCTGACAAGCCTGGCTAAAGTGCCTAGAGGCAAGCACTACCAGAAGGTAATTACAAGAACAATAGGTGCTAGCTTAAAGCCCAACTTAGCATAGCCTGACAGCTAAGTCTTTCTAGGCTTTGAGTGTAGGGGAGCCCTTGGATGCCACAACAATTTTAGGGCAAGCTCATGGCTATACTTTCCTGTGGACAAGATCTTTCTGGGAGATGCAGGAAGGTAAGGGGGTGAGCAACTCATTTTGTTGATTTGTCTTCTCACCTTCCCTAATTAGAGAAGAATAGAAGAATTTAGACATTGTTTGGCAGCCTCCTCAGGTGAGCAGCTCCTCGCCCTTGCCAAGACATGACATTTGTCAAGGGCAAAAGAACTGATTAAGGATCTAGCTGAGGTTGGGTGAAGTAGCTGAAAGGTCTTAGGCTAGGGCTGTCTTTCTCTGTCAGTTGTACTTCTTGTGTTCAGTGAAGACCAGTGGATCATATGTTCCAACACAGCCTTAGGGAGAGCAGCTACTTTGACAGCAGCCTTCATTGTGCATATACTGGAAAATTAAAACTGTTGATTTAAACTTTTGAGTTTACTCCAGAGACAGGCTTCTCAGACAGGGATACACAGATTACACAAAGTGGTACAGAGTTAGCCTGTGCTGGTAAGCGGCTGCCCCAGCTGCTGCTCTCTATAGTTGCCACTGATGGTTGTGGCATCCAGCAGAAATACCTATGAAATTGCTTTAAAATTGCATCTATAGCAGGGAACAGCCATTCAAAACTCAGTCTGGAGTCACCATGGGAGGTCATGAATATTACCTATAGCAGACTCAGGTTAACAGACCTGTGTTTTGTAGTCTAGAAACTTTGCCTCCAGAAGACCTTGAGATCTTAAGGTGGATCTTTATAGGAGTCCCTATGTAGGTATCTTCTTGTTTAGGGCTTGAACAGAAAGGTACAACCTGTCATTCAATCACTTCTGATAGTCAGCAATTTGATGTTAACCAAGCCAAGAAATAAGCTGCTATTTTATCTTCTTCTCTTGCTCTTTCCTCATATTTGTGTTCAGCTACCCATTCATCTGCCTACCATTAATCATAAATTCAATACCAGGCCCCCTTCTAGGTGGCAAGATTTCACTGATGCAGGTTTGTTTTAAAGAGATTGTTCAATAAACCTCTATCAGGATCTGTTTTTTTAATTACCAGCTGTCCCCTTTTCAAAATGCAAGAAATTTTCCTTCCCACATCATTGTTGCATCTTAGTTGAGTGGGAAAAGACAAAAAATAAAAAGGCCTAACTAGCACAAGGTAGAAGGATATTTTATAGAAATGCATGGATATAGTGAAAAACACTATATTCCCTGGACATGCTTCCTCTGGACTGATGCAGTTTGCATTTCAAGATTTTGGAGTCAGGTTCCTCCTTCATGTCCATCAGCCTGTGGGCAGAAGAACCATGTTTCAATCACAGTCTAACAAAGTGCAAATTTTTTCACAAGTTAAATAAAAGAGCTTCAACTAATTTACAAGCAAAACTGTGATGTATTTCACTGGCTTACCATATTTTAACATTTCCTTCAGAATAATTTACTGCCTATATATTGGGTGTTCTATCTATGCAAAACCATACTGCTAGCTGTTAACTTATAAAAAATAGTAGAGTGAGAAAACATTCTAATTTCTCATCAGTGTAAGAAAAGATAAGGGGAAAAAGAAGTAAAACATTGGATAATAGCTTTCTGAATACAATTGGATGAGTTTGCAAGAAAGGAGTCCTAGGCACTGATCCTAGGCTCTCTTAGAGGCTAGAGATTCCCACTTTTGGGAATAAAGCACTTTTAAAGAAGCATTTAATATAGGCCAGATTCTGCATTAGTCTCCATAGCTTGAATCTGTTATAAGTGTTGGTGGTGTTGTGTGAGTGTCACTGGTTCACAGTCACTGGGCAGGCACCATCTACAGCCTGGCTCCACATTTCATAGTCACAGTACAGGAAAGAGTGAAAAGCAACATACAGCCTGTGCAGAAAGATGTGCTTGCACTGGGAAGTGAACAGTGGCTTATTCAGAAACTGGTTCAGCAAATCTCCTGGGAAACATTCCTTAATAACAAAGGGCTCCATGAAAGCTAGACAGACTTTAAAGAGGAAATCTTAAAGGTGCAGGAGCATCCCTATGTACTGAAAGATGAGCCCAATGGAGAAGAAGACTTGCCTGGCTGTACAGAGAACTTTTGAGTGAATTCAGGGAAATAAGGAGAACTTCTGACCTTTGGAAGCAGGGGTAGGAAACTCTGGAAGAATACAAGGATACCGTTAGGTCATGTAGATAGAAATTTAGAATGGTGAAAGCTCAGCTAGAGCTCAATCTGGTCGCTGCTTTGAAACATAATAAAAAGTGTTTTTACAAGTACTTAGGCAGCTAAAGAAGGTCCAAGGAAAATCTCTATCCTTTATTGAACATGGGTGGAGCAATGCCTTATTTGCCTCAACATTTTACAGAAAAACCTGATATCCTCAAGGCAACTAGCCTCCTGATCTGCTTGACAGGGAGCAGAAAAGATGATTTGAAATCCAGGAGGAAGCAGTTAGTGACCTTCTATTTCACTTAGATGCTCACAAGTCTCTGGGATCAGATGGGATCCAACGGTACTGAGAAAACTGGCAGAAGAGGTTGCCAAGCTGCTCTCCATCATTTACCATCAGTCCTAGCTAATCAGGGCCATTCCAGGTGATTGGAGATTGGTCAATGTAATGCTCATTTACAAAAAGGATCAGAGGAGGATCTGGTCAACTACAGGTTGACCTTGGTGCTGGGGAAGGTTATGAAAAACATCATATTGAGTGTCATCACACACAAGACATGTACAGGAGAATCAGCATGGCTGTGTGCAAGGCAGGTCCTGCCTGACCAACCTGATCTCCATTTATGACCAGGTGACGTGCCTGGTGGATGGAGGAAAAGCTGTAGATATTGTGTACTTGGATGTTAGTGAAGGTTTTGGTACTGTCTCCCATGGCATTTATCTGGAAAGCTGTCAGCTGATGGCTGGAACTGTTCACTGGGAAAAAACTGCCAGGATGGCCTGGTCCACAGAGTGGTGGTGAGTGGAGTTACATCCAGCTGGTGATCAGTCACCAGTGCTGTTCCCCAAGGCTCAGCATTGAGGCCAAATTATTTTTAATGTCTTTATGAGTGATCTAAATGAAGGAATTGAGCACACTTTCAGTCAGGACAGCTCTGCAGAGGGATCTGGACATTGACAGGCTGAGGACACTGATAAAAGGTTCAACAAGGCCCAGTGCTGAGTCCTGCCCTTGGGTCACAACAACCCCAGGCAGCTCCACAGGCTGGGGCAGAGTGGCTGGAAAGGCCCTGGGGGTGCTGGTGACAGCAGCTGAACATGAGCCAGGCTGTGCCCAGGGGGCCAAGAAGGCCAATGGCATCCTGGCCTGGATCAGCAATGCTGTGGCCAGCAGGAGCAGGGCAGGGATAGGCCCTGTGTACTCAGCACTGGTGAGGCCACACCTTGAATCCTGTGTCCAGCTGTTCAGGAAACGTCCTTGCCCAGCCATCCAGGAGCCACTCTGTCAGTCACTCTCGCACCACCTGAGCTGAGACTGAAGCCCAATCTCAGCTGCACACCCCACACCCACACAGCCAGATGAGATTTCCTTACTGGCCCAACCCCAGGTTTCTCTTAGCAGAATCTCACATGTCCAAATCCTTAAAATAATTTGATCATGGCATAATAACAGAATAACAGCTTGAGCTGCGTGCCTCTGAGGAAGGACCCAGAACAAAGGAATTTTATACCCTTCCGCCATGTCTCTATGTCCCCTCCCCTGGCAGGGCCACAGGCCCCCAGGTGCCCTGCTCTACAGAGCCAGCAGTTCATGGCCTCTTGCCTGGGGCTCTTGCCAGAGGTCAGCCCAGAGCTCAACCTGCAGCTCTGCTGCAGCTGCACCCTGAGCCACCTGCACTGAATGTGTTCCTCAACACTGTTTTTGTGCCTTACGAGAAGCAGGACATTGAGGTGCTGGAGTGTGTCCAGAGGACAGTGGAGCTGATGAAGGACCTGGAACACAAGTCCTATGAGGAGCAGCTGAGGGAGCTGGGGTAGTTTATCCTGGAGAATAGGAGGCTCAGAGGACAACTTATTGCTCTCTACAATTGCCTGAAAGCAGTTCTTCACTGAAAGGGTGGTTAAGCATTGGAACAGGCTGCCCAGGGAGGTGGAAGTGTTCAAGAAGTGACTGGACATGGCACTTAAGGGACATGGTGGTGATCAGTCAAAGGCTGGATTCAATGATCTTGGACGTCCTTTTTAGCTTCAATGGTTGTGTGATTCTTTGATTCTATGCTGTTTCATTGCCATAATCCTTCTGTGGTATAGAAACTCTTATCAAAATTTCACAGAGATCCTGAAGAGTAGACTTATCATGATGAGAATTTTCAAACACTGGCAAACATATCTTTGTTTTAAATCTGCATTGGGTTGTTTCAGTTTTGAACTTTTTATTTCAGAGGTAGCAGAGGAACTCAGCTGAAATTATTCAGAGTTGCATCTTTAGTTTAACCAACTCAAACAATCAGTTTTGGGTTAAATTTAATATTTTAATTAATCAAATATTTTTTTTTATCTTTTTAATGAGAAGGACATTTGTCCTTTATATTTCTTGATCAATGAAAAGATGAGAAAAGCCTCTGCTGGAGAAGTGGTAGGCATCTGTCTAGCTTTGGGCAAATCTGGAAGTTTTTGCAGCCTAAACCAGAATTGCTTCAATATGCTAGAGCCAAGGCAGGCACCACTGCAGCAGAAACGTGAAAACAGTCAATTTACATCTTGCACTGTGCCTTTTGCACAATTGCTCCTTTGTAATTCTTGTCTGGTGGCTATTGGCAAGGCCTGGTTCAATCCCCAGCTGACACAACAGTGTACGAGGACGATGATGAAGGAAGTCTAGGTGGAATAGTGTCCTTCTCCCCTAATTTCTGTCTTTTTCTAAAAAAAAAAAAAAAAACCAACAAAAAAACCAAAACGAACCAACAAAACCTCTCCAAAACCAAACCAAACCAAAAACAACAAAAAAACCCAAAGACAGACAGTTGGTTGGTTTGATGTTTTCTGCTATAGGCATTTCAAGCATTTTGAAATCTGTTGCTTTTCATCTTTGAATTCAGACAACTTTTGTCTGAGGTAGTAAAATCACTGGCTAGCTAAGCCTGTTATCTAGCAGAAGAGGATTCGTTTTCTTTTCATTATGAGAATGACCTTATACAGACTGTTTGACAGAGGCACATTTTTCCTGCCATCAGCCATGTTTTCCACCATTAATCTGCTTAACCACAAGATGAGATTTCATTTACTTGTTTTCTCATAAGATAAATGAAAAGGATTTTGGAACTTGGTTCTTCTTGGGTTTTTATTAAAGCTTTACATAGGCTTTAGACAAATTTAGAATA
Organism: Melospiza georgiana; assembly: GCF_028018845.1. NCBI lineage: Eukaryota > Metazoa > Chordata > Aves > Passeriformes > Passerellidae > Melospiza > Melospiza georgiana. The sequence continues at coordinate 44,461,099 of NC_080465.1, forward strand.
TTGGACAGAAACATCTTTTTGGCTTAGCCTGAGCAAGCAGGAAGGTATCAACTTTACCAAAAAGGAAGGGAAAATGGCAGCTTCTTACTATAGCAAAATGTGCCCTCTGAGCTGGTTCCTGACCTCTCCTATTCCATATTAATCAATTCAAACTTCAGAGGAGTCTGCTTGAATTTTTTTGTGTGTGATGGAGTTTCTTCCTCCAATCTTGAAAAAATTGTGAATTATCTTTCTAACTCAGTTTGTCCTAAATTAAGTCAAGAGGGTTGGCAACTTCTTATCTGTCTGTGGTTTCCAAACTTGGACACCCCAGTGCAGATGCCCGTCTGTACGGCTCGCTTGCAGCTCATGCATGACCAAAGCAGGCGAGTGGGACTCCCAGGAATGTGATTCATTCTGTCTTGAAGCACAAGCATAGATTAGCTCAGATGAATCACAGCTTGAGTCTCTGGTTGAACCACACTGGTAGCTTCAATTTCTCTGTCTGAATGTTGGTGTCACACCACAAAAGTCCTTGGAGGGTGTTCACAGTCCTTATGTCCCTGGGGACCCAGGGTGTTCCCACACCCCACTGCCCAGGACAGCATTTCAGCCACTGAGGGTGAGGAAGGGGTTCCAGCCATCCTCCCTGGTGAGAGCAGGCACTAGGGACACATGGACTGGCAAGTGTGCTTGTTAGGAGCTGGAAGAGGATGAGTGTCATGGCTCATCCTGTGGTCAGGTGCTGCTGTCCTGACTGTACAGCCAGAGGCTGAGCTGCAGCAGTGACAACTGCTCTTTCTCCTGCAGCCAGTGCTGCCAGCCTTCCTCAGGGATGTTGCAGGAAGACAACCAGAGAAGAGATGCCTGAGCTTGCTGCACCTCAGAAGGATTGTGTTACTGGTATGATAAGATGATGCAGAAAACCTGTAAACACCTAATTTAAAGAAGGAACCTGAATCTCCTCCTGTAGCCCTGTCTATTTAAACTGCTTCCCCATTACCCCTAATTCTTGTAGAAATGTGGTATAACTTATTACAGCATATCCAGTTTCACTCTGTGCAGAGCATTCTCATACCTTCAGCATAAAAGATGACTTAAAAATAAGTTTATTAAAAAGTACTATGTTACTTAAAAGAAAGTAAGTTTATTCTATATCTGCTGTAAATATCATATTCTTTCAGCTAATGGAGGATTTTGCAGAGCCATTTCATCTCCCAAATGTTAACTTTCTAGACAAATTTAGCTATGGTACTAAGGTTTTATGTTGAGAAGGATTTTTCTTTTTAATTTCTTCCTGTTCCCCCTTTGCAGCTGGAGGTCTATTCTGTAGCGCACATTGTTCTCTGGAATATTCTCACTCCAGGTTATTGGTAGCTGTAGACAAAGAAATGGCCATTTTCTCAAGAATTCATTGTGATGGAGACTTGTTTGCAGTGCATTGCTTGAAATGTATCTAGCCAGTTGTTAAATTTAAGTTTAAGAATTATCAAGCATTTACCTGCTCTGCCTTGACCGTCTGAGGGCAGTGTCCCCTTATACTTGCTGGAAGTGATTTGCCTGGTCACTGCAAGCTGTCTGCACTGCTCCCACCCTCTGAGCCTGTTATTCATAACTTACAGACATCAAGAAAAGCCTTTCCATGCATCTTAATTATGTCTTGGACTTGGATATATTTCCCTCACTCTCTGGGCCAGAGTGTCTGTTGCTATATGTCTTTATTGGCACTGAATCTATTCTACCTGATTCTCTCATCTAGATCTTGATCTAGATGGAACCATGACTGACCTTCAGGTCAGAGCACTCATAGGCATCCAACATGGATTACTGGAAAGCGCTTTTTACACACAGTTTATGCTTGGGTAGAGCATTACCCTGAGAAGAATATCAGGTTTTAAAGACCTCAAGTGATAAAGAATCTACAGCAGTCTTTGATTGTTCCATAGGGAGCCAACCTTGCTGTCAGAAAATTCCATCTTATCTTGTTTACTAACTAATATGTTAGTATTAGACTAAGAGATAACATATTAGATGAAATATGTTTAATAAGTTCTCATTCTATGGATAATCAGCCTGAATAAGTTGTTCTTCAATTAATTGTCTCCTTGTTATTAATGCTAGCTGTATGTTGTGAAGTACAGCAAACCACCAGACCTTCTTTTGGAGGCTTTTATTAATTACATGCACACAGGCATCTCTCTCTTTTCCTTTAATTCTATCTCATCCTGAAACAAAACCTTCTGTATGTGGTCATAACAGGAGCTTTGGGTAGCAAGGAATGAGAAATACTGTGGAAGGGACATCAACGAGAAAGGAATATGGGGCTTCTGCAATGGGTAGTAGACACTTTTTAGATTTCCTCTTCTGGACTAAAGGTGCAGAGGATGGGGATGATGGGAAAACATGGAAGACAACAGAATGGTGGTGGTTTATACCAGTTAAGAACGTGACCTTGTAGTCATGCTTTATTTCACCTAGCTGTGGGCAACTGAAGAGTGGCATGATTTTGTTTCAACCCACATACAGGTGACGAAGTACAATAGAAGATACGTTTATACAGACTTGCCTTATAGCACTCCATGTCTTGCCTGGAGTACTTACAAGTTACAGCTTTACACTATGATGGAAGCCTTTGCAATGTGATTTATTCTGGAGGGAAATGGCAGATTATATTGATTTTGAGGAGGTAACAACAGAGATAAAGCAATGAGGCAGTTCCCCTTGATCTTTATCTAGCAACAGAGATATTAGGTAGCCAAGTTCTAGATAAATGCCAAGCAATCAAAGATAATTTTGGCAGAAGTGTGTAAAAATCCCATGATCAGCACAGTAATCCCACCATATTAGTAGCTTGTTCACCACTTTAAAGCGTTAAATGTAAGGATTCCCTCTTTCATGACTGGCACTGAAAAAGCTGAATATTGACAGTAGAATGCAAATCACTGAAATTCAGGCATTCAGTTAAACACCAGTATACTAAATGAGTGCTAAGGTTTTTTTGGCACTAGAAATCAGCTCTGTGCATAAAGGGTGATTCTGAACACACTGAAGAACAATTTTGAAAATGCAAAAAAATTTCAGGAAATTTGCTGTCATTGCTGTCACTGCCATGATGGTCTCGTTCCAGCGACAGAGACGGGGTGGGATAGCTTGCATTACTGGAATACTGTCAGGGACAGCTACGTGCTTTTTTTTAGGAAAGGTAGTCCATCAAGGCAAGTTGGTGGATCTGTTCCTTATGTGAGAAAGAAACCAGAATTATCCAGCTTTGCCAAGGGGTAGATGAAAAATGGTCTCAGAGCTTATGGGTAAAGATTAAGGGAGAAGCTAACATGGGTGACACTGCTGTGTTTGTTAGAGGCCATCTGATCATGAGGAAGAAGTAGATGAGGGCTTCTGCAGGTATCTGGAAGCAGCTTCACAGTCAGAAGCCCTTGTTATTGTGAGGGAATTCAATCACTCCACTCCAAGGCAGCACAGTGAGGCACACACAGTCCAGGAGGTTCCTGCAGAGCATTGATGGTAGTGCTTTGGCACAGGTGGTGGAGGAGACAATGAGGAGAAGTGGGCTCCAGGACCTTGCACTAGCAAACAAAGGTCTAATTGTGGATGTGAAGGTTCAGGGCAGCCTTGGCTGCAATGACCACGAGATGTGGAGCTGTCTGGGTCACCACATCTGACTGAGTTTTGTTTCATGGTACTAGTCTCATCACTAAGTAGACCTTCCTCTTGGTTAGTGTCTGTCTTGATTAGCATTGTGGTTTAGCTATTGTGTTGCCCAATTCAGGGCTCCACAGAAACTCTCACAAATCGGATGCTGATCTCTCGCTCTCTCTTTCCCTCCCACTTCCCACTGCATTGGGATTGAGTTGAGAACTGCAGGAACAAAAGGTGAAAATCAGGGCTTGATCTAAAAACAATTTACTAGAAATAGCAATGAGATAAGGAAACAAACAGAAACATCAACAATATTAATTGCAGGAGTACTGCGAAAGAGAGGGTGATTCACATGCAAAAATTCTCACCACAGACCCCAAGAAAAATGAACAATGATGGACAACTTTCCCCACCCTTCCACCATGTTTTTTTTTGGCTGGAAGCCATGCCCTTCTTCTCAGAAGTTAGGGAGAGCCCCTTTTCCCTGCACTTGGCAATGATGTGAAGGTATCAAATAACATTAAGGTCGTGGTTGATTCTAGGATGGCTAGTTACTGATGATTCTCCCACCTCATAACTTTTTGCATTTCCCATGGCAGTTCTCATGCTCTTACCATTTGGCCTATTCTCTCAGAGATGAGAAGTCAAATGCAGTATTGGCTCAGAAACAGAAATGTTTTTAAGCTCATTGCCATGAGTTATGACCCATGTCAACCATAAAAAGGTGAAGATGAAGAAAACCCCAGGTGATGGTATCCTTGCAACAGATGATTTATCTTTTTTTAAAGAAAGAAAATAAACATAAAATTAAGGATGAACCATTTTCCTGAAGGACATACTGAAACACTTTATGCAGAGTGTGTTTCCTACACATAGAATAGGATGTGTACACTGATACAAACCACTGTATTCTTGGGATTTCACACCATCCTGCATGTTTTTGAATTGTCTTGAAGAGAAACAGAAGGTGGGAGAATGTTAGAAGAGGCTATTGTCATGAGAGAAAGCTCAGACACTGTGCTGGAGTGAGATAGCAGTGCAGTCTTTCTTCTGTGACCATCATGGAGAGTTTCAAACCAGAAGTTGTGGAATGGGGTCATGAATTTGCCAGGTAGACTGATGTCTTCACTCCTTGGAAAAAAAGTTAATCATGTTCTGTCTTTACTGTGAGCTGTTATTGGCAACTTAAGCCATATCCTGGGGAGTGTGGAGGGGAGAAAGTGCAGAGGGGAGCCAGTAGACAAGTGGGTTACAGGGGTTGGTTTGTACATGCTCAGGGAAGCTGGTCAGTTGCACAGGAAAATATTTGATTGCTGACAAAGACCATACAAAATCATTATGCTTATTTTTGGAGACCTCATCTCCATGTCTCAGTATTTCTTTTATTAGATTTTTTTCTTCAGATTATAGTGACAATAATCCTTCCCAGACACTGGTATAATGGTCGCAGCTTCATTTGTCACCTATTTATGTGGCAGGTGGGGCTAACTAAGCAGTTAGGAAAGAGAACTGCTTTCCTGATCGGGGTCAGAAGGTAAAACGCAATAAACTCTATTTTTTGCTTTTACAGGTCTTTATTTTTATTTTTGTTTATAGACATAGTTGCTCCCCAAAGTAACTTCGACTTATTTGTAATTCCTCTTTTTTTTTGACTGGTATACAGTATTTAGCTATCCGATTCTCTGATGTTCCAGCAAACAGACAGGCATTTTTTAAAAACAAATGTTCTCTTAGACTGCGCATATTTTTCCTTCTGTTCATTTCTGGATCTGCACATTGGAAAGAGATTTAAGGAGCAGCCCAAGTTTATTTTGCAATGAGAAATATATTTGCCATTCTTATTTTCTTCCATGTACCACAGTATTGTTTTCTTCATTTTATTGTCTCAGACCTGATGTTAAATGTGATTATTTTTAGGGTATGCTTTAATTTTTCAGTATTTCTTAAGCATTTTTTCTGCATTAGAGAAGTCAGAATCCATTTACTGCCAGGTGACTGATGTTCACCCATGTTACTTAGCTGGATGGTTACTGGATACTACATGTATTTCATCTATGGTATCCTAGAAAACCTTTATTCTCTCTCTGTCTTTGTCTCATTCCTCATTCTCATGTCTCATTTCTTACACAGCCTCAGCCTCTGTTGGTCACTCTGACAATGTTTGAACTAGTTTGTCAATTTAAATTAAATTATCAGGAGGTCAAGAGGGAGGTTCGAGCACATTTCATGAAAGTAGGAGATCTGTTAACAGATGGCTGCGCTAACAGCATTGGCCACACTCCTGTGTCCTCCTGCATGCCTGTGCAGCTTCAGGCACAAGGAACGGTTGCTGTGCTCAGACCTGAATTGTGTGGTGATGGCTGAAATGCAGCAGTGACGCCCACAAGCTCTGTCCTGTGCTGTCAGTGCAATTGCCATTTCTTGCCTTGGGCTGTAGCTTCCACAGAGAAGAAGCACTGTACAGGGGGAAAGAAGCCCTTGGGGAGAAAAGGCAGAACTCCACCAGCTGGCATTGTGCTAGGTCTGAGCGGACTTGTGATGTCACTGTCTGCCGTGTCCATGCCAGCTTTCAAGCTACTGACAGATGCAGCACAGCCTCCCTCACGGAGCAGTCTGTTGTCCCTAGAGAAACAGCAAGGATCATATGACATTGCACTCTTTTAAAAAGAGAACTGCAAGAGCGTCTACCTACAAAGCTAATCAGCCCGTGTATCATAGAAGTGTTAGGGCTAATCTGGAGCAGAATATGACACTCTGCATACCACTGGTATAGCATCACAGACACACTAATACACCTTCAGCTTGAGGCTTGGATGGCTGGAATTCACATATGCAGAGTGACTCTGCACTCCTCTGCTCTTGGGACACAGTCTTGAGCGGGCTCTGAAGCCTCTACGTCTCAGGAACACCTTTAACTGAGCAGTGCCAGGTGTGGAGGGGCTGTGCTGCTCTGTGCCCCGCAGCTTGCTGCCTGCAGCTGCCAGCTGGGAGGCCCTGGGCAGCACGGTGTGCCCAGGGCCCTGCGCTCTTGGAAGGGGGACTCTTCCAGACTGCTAACATCTTGGGCTTGGGGCTGGCCAGCCTAACTCAGGTGTCTGGCACCAAACTTGCACTTAGATTTTATGTCCTGTACAAAGCAGTCTTGCCAAGAGTCAGTGCTCCCCTCCTACTGAGTGGACAGAGAGGCAGGAGTCTGCACTTTGGAGCACTCCTGGAGGCTTTCAGAAGACCTGTTTTGTTTGCTCCACAGAGCATGGGTCTTTATCACATGATTCTGCTTTCTAGGGCGCCTTATAGTTGAGGGGCTGGTAGGTTAGGTGATTGGGGTTCTGCTCTCAGACATGGTTTTGCACACTAGCAATTGATGGGCAGGACCGTGTGCGCGGGCTGCAGGGGCTCAGAGGAATGCCTCAAGACAGGTACGTGCACTGCTGAAGGCACCGCTGCAGGTTTGGCCGAAACGTGCTCTCTCACCACAGGCAAGTTTCCTATCACCTCTCCTGAAGATGCACCTTTGCTGGGGCGTAAGGAAGCCTCCAATGCCTTGACTCACCACAAAGTCTGCTCAACAAAAAGAACGCCGTGCACATTGGAGTGGCTCCAGGTATGATTAGCATGATGCTAGCTGCTCAGGCTTTATTTAATCCTAAAGAGTAGGAATGAATTGAAATTTCTAGCCAACTGGTTTTCTTATTTTAGAAATCATTGCACCAATATGAACAAGAGGTGCTGAAAAAGCAGATAAAAATAGCAGTGAGATTTGCTTATTTCTGCTATTCTTGCTAAGATTTTATGTTGTGGTTTTTAGTCTTGATTATATGCCTCAAGGTAGAAAACAGACTAAAGCTGATGTTTTATCACTTGTGTAATGAACTTTACATTATTTCCTTGGTTGTATTGTTATTTTTCAGAGAAAATTAAAAAAGAAAAAAAATTGGCAATATCACTTAGCAGATAGCCTCTCTTAGTAAAATGGTCTTATCTGCTGTGGTTTCTAATGTTAGGCATTCACTGCTAGAAATATTACCATTATTTTTTATTCTGAATCTCTCTTACTAAAAAAGTCAAACACTCTATTTATTATCCAATTTTGAAAATTCATGGATTCACAAATTCATGTATGAATTTAAATATCTACCTAATTTTTGAATGTTTTGTCTCATTTTATGAATCACAATAGTTAACTGTGCTTTTTAATGTATTTGTAGATACTGGAGTTTGATGAATACATAATGAATAAAGTCACTAGCAGACTTTTCCTCATGTTTCATGACACTTGACAAGTTTTAGACAGTATTTGTTTGAGGTTTGCTGGAGTGAGTGAGAAGTGTGTAAAAAGTGTGTAAAAAACATGAGCTACCGAAAACCTGAAAGCATATACTACCTTTTGGTTTAGATTGTACAAAATGCTAAATACAAGGGAAAAATAAAAAAAAACTAGACCTAGCTTACAAGAATGATGTATGTAAAATATGTTTTAATAAAGAAGTGTGAATTAAAATTTAATTATAGCAATTTTTTTTAATTTTAAAAATCTTTTTATTGCATCAGCAAAAATCTAACAAAACAAAAAGTAGACTAGAATCCAGAATTAATTTGATAGAAGCAATAGGTTAATGAAGCATGAAAAGAGTGTTAGATAAGGTCCCTCTACTTGTGAAAACCAAGCAAAGGTTTCCCTTCTGGAAGGGAATGATCAGGAAAATCAGAGCATGAGACTATTCTGACTAGCTTAAATTTTTACTAGGTTTACACATATATATCTTCACAGGGAATAGTACCTTCCTATATTCTGCATTTCTCACTGCATATTCAGTATATTAAAGGTCTGAGTAATTCAAATGCCTTCACTACTGAGTTTTACAAAAGCTCCAGTTTTCAATCAAAATTAAAGCGTAAACACAGATGGATTATATAATACACTGTCTGTTGTTTCTCTGTGTAACAACTTAAAATATGATAGAGATTTTGTGTCTAAATTCTAACTTCAGAGAAAAATATACTCTCAGAGTGGAACATAGTCCATGGAGAAATATACCTTCCTTTTTGATCTTTGGATCAATTCACTGACATTGAGAAGTCAAGATACAAAGAAACAATCCCTAGATAAAGAATAAAATGAATAGGTTTGTTTTGCTTTGGTTTGGTTTGGACTTTTGTAGTCCTGCACACTATTTCCCTCTTCAATTGCACAGGAAGCAGTAACACTTGGGGAGCATTAAACAGGTCTGTCCTGAAAGTAACCTGGGGCTCCATCATGCAGAATGAAAAATGAAAGGTAAGGACAAATGTAAAGGGAATGCAGGGCACAGTGCAGGAGAAAGCTACTTAGAAAATACTTGTAAGTGGGACAGCTCTTGAACATGCAAAAACATGCTAGAAAACTTGTATAATCTGTGAGGCCCCTATCTTTTCAGATCAGAGGCTGAAAATTCACTTTTTCTTTAATATGTCTCTACCTCAAGTATATCTTCAGATATCGGAAAGGAGGAAAAGCATTGGAAGTGCAGAGTATAACAGATGAGATGTACTCAATAGTGATAAATAGAAAGGGGGCAAAAATGAGCAATGCAAGGATTACACTTAAAACCTACAGTGTTAATTGGAATCAAGTCATGGTGCTTTTTTTTTTTTCTTGGAAAAACAGCAATTTGTCTTCAGGTTTGGCATAAGAGCAGCTTGCATAAGAGCAAATAATATTTGAAAGTAGAACAAGCCGAAATGGCACCAAATGAGATAAATGCTTAGCTCATAATCATTAACTCCTGGCCTAGCTACTGCTTCGCATTGCCAAAAAATCAGGATTTGGAGGTGAATTATATAGGCTATAAATAATAGTTCCAAGATGCAGCATCAGAAAATAATTGTAACTTTATCTGCCCATGATCATTAACATGCTATAAAAACAGAGGGAATAAAAGAACATCTCCTCTTGGGAGCCCTAAATCACAGATTTGTTCTGGTAACTACTAATTTTTGCTGCAAAAGTAGCTAATGCCCTTGTTATTCATGAACCAAGGGCCTGCTTCTGTTGGCAATCTTTTCCATCACTACCTGCCTGAACAGAAAAGCCCTGCCGTTCTTGGGAGGGAAGTGGTTGCAGCATCTTCTAGATGACAGATCAAAAGTCTTCTGGACTTCTGCCTCAGCATGAAGCTGATCTACTGTGCAGAGCCATCTATTTAGCAAGATAACCATCTGGCTAGAGTAGCTTTGATGAGGTAATGGTTTTATTAATTTCTTATAATAAGTAAGATGAGTAGACAAGGCTGCCTATGGCATTCAGATATGAGTATTTAATCTTTACAAAATCACCTGCCTTCCTTTCTGGTGCAAAACATGATGATTTTCAGTGTATCAAAGGAGTTTCCCAGCGCTTCACAGAGAGCATGGGAAGGTCCAAACTTGCCTTTCACATCTGCAGAAAAGTCACTTTTTAGTCACCAAGACCGAACCAAGAAAAGGCTATTTGCTCCAGACTCCTGTATTTTTTCTACACTGGAAGACATTACATGCTATCTGCATTTTCTTCTAGCTTTGTTGAAAATTTCTAAAGATTTTTCTCTCAATCAGAAGCCATCGCACTCCTTGGCAGCTTGTCTGAAAGTTGTCCCCTACACTATTTAAAATGGTGACCTCTTCCTTAGCTACATTTCCATCTTAAATTTCCATCTACTAGTTTTACCTGTGCCTTTATCTTGAGCATAAAAGGTGCTCTATGACTGAGCATCTTCACTGCCTAAAGGAGCCACAGCAAAGCACTTTGCTTTCCTAAGTGTGCTAATCAAACTCCTCAATCTTTCCCTGTGCTGTTCTTCTTCCAGTCCTGAACTAATTTATATAACCTTTACCTCCAATATCTGTAAGTTTTCAGTGTATTTTTAGAAAAGAGGATGCCAAAGGTAGACAGAATTGCACTGGGAGCAAAGCTGCTTGCATTAATGGAACAACAAGTTTTTAAATTTTGGAAGAGATTGTAAGGTAAATTCAGACTCCACAGTAACCTAAGTAGCTAAATAACTGTGGTGGGTTTAGTGTTAGCTAATTATAAGTGCACTTACTAGAATGTACTTATTTATTTCTTTTTGTAAGATGGGATTGGGAGAAATGCAAAGTAGGCTCAAAACTTTAAAAGGGTGTAAAAAAACTATTAGCAGTAACTAAAAGAGAGAGTAATGAGAATCAGAACAAAGCCTTCAGAACAGTTCAATATGAAACTATAAATTCTAATAACAATGTCCAGTGTATCCAAGAATGGATATGGGCATGGCTGCAGGTTCTGCAGTCTCCAATGCTGAATGGTCAACACAACCATGGTCAGTAATACAAGTGTTTTGTCTGTTTCTGTGCTTGCTTTACTTCCATCTCTTCACCACTCTGAGCTTTTCATAATAAGGCTTCATTTGCAGTTTCATTTTATTTTACTTCTCTGGTCTTCCACTGAAATTCATGTTGGAAAGCACCAAACCCAAATGAACTGCCCCAGGTAAGAAGAGAGCATTGACAAACACTGAATTCAAGAGGGACAGAGGTCCTGTCAGCCTCCAAAGAGCTCATCAGATTGCTCCTGAAGGTTATCAGTAAATCATGGCTTCAGAATGCTTGGGCTGTTATCATAGCTTGTCAGGGATATGGCTGAGAAGCCATGGGTGATCCTGATCCTTGGTTATTCTTCCTTAATTCTGCCACCCCAGCCTCAGCAAAGATGTTCCTTTGTACATGGCGAATGGATTGTGTGCACCAGGTCCTTCCTCTGCCTCTGCATGGGGCCTTCCTCAGTCTGGGGGTCCAACCCGGGTTTGGCAGGACCACAGACAAGCTGTGGCAGGGTCACTGTGTCCTGGGGACACACCTGGAACAAGAGCTGTGTGCTACACACAGCCATCACCCCCTGAAGAAACCGTGGCAACCTCTGCTGGTGTCCAGGAGGGCACATTCAGCCTCAAGGCATGGAGCTCATACCAGCTTTGGGTATGTTGCAGTGGTTAGACCAAGGAAAGGAACAGTTCCCAAGACAGGTTTCCCCAAATTTTTCTAAATGTGTTCCGAACATATGGGTCATGCCTTACTCATGCATTAAATTTAGAGCTGCTGAAACTCAACACTTGCAGAAAACTTGTTTTAGCAGCTCTGTGGGGAGACATTTCACTTTGAATGGGGGAAAGGACCAAAGGAAGGTTTATCCAGACGAACACATGGGAGAAAGAGTGGTAGGAGAGTTGTAGCCTGTTGATCATGCCTGCAGCCAGAGGAGTGAAAGAGCTGGGGCCAGCGTCATAAAGGCAGCATGGGACAGTGTGGTGGTTGGACCAGAAATGAGATTTCTGCGATGCTGTGGTCACTACCATCAGGCCACCAATGGATGCTCAGATTTTAAGATTGGCATTTGGTACGACCACTGAGGATTAGATCCGCCTCTGAGAAAACCCAGGGGTTAAGAACCAGAGCTGTGCGCCTGGCAAGCTCTCTTGGGACTTTGAGGGAAAGAGGTCGGATCTCCCTCCCCCGTCCAGCCACTGCTGCTGGGCCGGGGAGGGGCAGCCATGTGGTAGGCCCGGGGCTGGACAGAGATGGGGGGTGAGGAGGCCCTTGAGGATGGAAGGGTGGAGGAGCCCCAAGAGACATCGGGCAGCCATTCCCCCTCCCCAGGAGAGAGAGGGAGAGCCGGCGACAGAATTTGATAGCGGCCGGCCCAGGATGGGGGGGGGGGGGGATGCAGGGAGAAGGTGGCCGGCCAGAGCAGCATGGGAGTGCCGGAGCTCTGGGACAGGCAGAGACTGAAATTTTTAACCCTTTTCTTGCATGATAGAAACCTTACAAATGCTGATCCTCCTGGAGCTGAATGAGAAGAGAGATAAGAGATAAGAAGAGACAAGGCCACGAGGGAAGTGGAGAAGACTCTTGAGTGGGTTGAGAGATGATGGAGTGGCCTTCTGGCTGGACTTTTCTTGTGTGGCCATAGACTGAACCATTTTTATTCCTGTGACACAGAGACTGCATTTAGGGGGAGGCAGTGCCTCAGAACCGGGAGGGTTCAGTGTGGGGACCCTTCGGCCCCAGGGGGTGAAAAAAAAATGGGGGGGACAGATATCCCAAAGCAGAGACTGTGCCTTTTTTGGAGTGAGACAAGGCATCCTTAAAAGACAGCCCTAAAAGCAGCTCTGGTCCATGCACAGTGGTGAGAGCACTGGGCATGGAAGGAAGGTGTCACAATGGCAGAAGGACTTTCTGGGTGGTGCTGAGTGACATGGAAGCACACGAGGTTTCTGCGTGTTTCCAGGGGAAGCCTATGGTGCAAGAAGGACTCCTCTCCTCTTGATGAACTGAAGATTGAGTATTCTAAAGGGTGGTGCCAGACTGAGAGTTGGTGATTTGGGGGAATGTATTCCATTGGGAAATTTGGTGGGGGGGGAGGAGGAAAATGCTTTTGTAAGGTTTTCATTTTTTTCCCTTACGGTTCTTTTTTTCTTCTTTTCTTGTAGTTTAGTTAATAAAGTTTTCTTTATTTCTAAGCAGGAGCCTGCTTTGCTTATTCCTGGTCACATCTCACAGCAGACACCAGGGAGAGGGTATTCTCATGGGAGCACTGGCATTGTGCCAGGCCCAAACCATGACAGACAGTTATGTGCTTTTTCTCAAGGATAGAGACTTTCTCCTGGAACAGCCAAAAACTTTAATGATGGTAGAAAGGATGGGTACAACTTGGAAAATCTATTTAAAAAGATAGAATTGCAAATCAGTACTTGTTGGCATGTATTGAAAAAGCTGACAGAGAAAAGGGATTTAGGGCTGTAATGGCAAAATCCAATGTACTGCACTGCCATGGTCAGTTATGGAATAAGGAGAAATTTTGAGGCTCTCTCAGGAGCCAGTGAGATAAGAGCCCGGGCTGCTATGTAGGTGTCTTCATGTGATGGTACTGGCATGACCTGCTCTGCGGCATGTCTGTGTGGAGGCATGGCTTGCCTCAGAAGGCAAGCCCTCCCTCCCTTTCTGAGTCAGCTTCTTCTCCAAGATCTGCTTTTCACAGTTCTGTGTGTACATTTAGCACAACCCTCTGGAATAGGTCACTTTCCTCAGAAATTAAGAAGGCCACTGTGCACGTGTACCATGCTTCACTGCTGAGCAAATGCTTTGGAGATTTCTATTAAAAGATTTATCCATGGAAAGTTTACTTTTGTGTTACACTCACTTACGTGGTCACACTGGAGAGGTAGGAGAGGGAGGGCACACACACAAAATAGTATGGGTTTCTTGCAAATAAATACCCTTCAGTGAGTAGCTATTAGTAGTGTAAACATTCTTCCCAGGGGCAATTTGAGAAGAGGATCTGGCATAATGTGGATCCCTTGGTACATGCCAGGATCCCTGGAGCTGGTCAGTCATGTCACTGCCTCTCCTACTGAACCTTTCTCGGGAGCTTCTTGAGGAGACCAGCTGTAAACTCACCACTTCCCTTACCAGGCTTTGAATTTATCCTTTCCATGTCCTCCTGGCCTCTTCTGACTTTGTTTCCTCTCCATGTGAAAAAAAGCCGTCCTTGGGTGGCGGCTGAGCTCCTAACCTCTTGCCCCAAAGGCAGCGGGGTGGGTGCGTACCTCCCGTTAAGCATCTCATGGAGGGTGTGGCAGAGAATATCAGCTCAGATTCTGTATCTGCCTGAATTCAACAGAGACATCTCCATTTGCCCTCATTGTCTCTGCTTGCTGCAGAGACGGGACAGCCCAGACAGCGCTGTGGGATGGCCCAGGGTGGAGAGAGGTGTCCAGATCGGCCGGAGCAGCTGGGTCCGTGCCGGGGCAGCCGGGTTGTGCGTGGTGTGCGCGGCAGCGTGGCATGTGACCCTGGCAGCACAGGGATTGAATGTCTCACAGGCTGTGGGCACCCAGCAGCCTACCTCAGCCGCACTCAGACACTGAAGTGGGTCAGCGAATGGCAGAAATGTCTTGGGCTGGCTTACACCTCGGGCTGTGGGATATCGGATCCCTTATCTCATGTTTCCCTGCTGGAACTGAGCGCACGCACACCAGCCTCAGTGTCACCCCTGCTGCCTCATGGCCAGCAGCAGCACAGAGGAGCTGCTCTGAAATCACAGACATAAACACAAATGGGGCTGATCTCTCTAACCTGGCTTTAATCAAAATCACATGTAGCTCTCTGCAGCCCTAAGGATGCTTTTGGTTTTTTATATATACTTTTTTCTTTTTTTGTTTTTAAGTGCAAAAAAAGGGACAATGTTCCTGTAGCTATTCTTCAAAGGGAAAACCTTGTGAATTACTTGCAGAATCTATGCATGCTTGCAAAAGTTGGAACAGTTTTAAAACAGCACAGATCAGTTCTTAGGGATGTAATTTTAAATGCCTCATCAAAACTTCGATGGAAAACCCTGAGAAATGGACTTGTCCAATTTTCTTTTTCTCTTTAGGAGTTTCTGAAGAATACTACTTTTCTTTCAAAATGTATTTCAGCCCTATTTTTAGTCTGCTCTTAATACAGGAACTCCTCACCTACAAATACTGAATTTGCTGTATTGCAAAGCCTTTGAAAGACAAGACTTGGTTGCTTAATTTGTGGAGGGAGATGGCTACTTTATCTGTAGATGACAGAAAGGATCTAATTGTAATATCACATTTGGGGTATGAATTTTCCAATCCAAATTTTAATGGTCTTGTGTAGTTACTGCTTGTGATATAACTCCATTAGAAGTTAATTTCTTTAAAATATTTGTGATATTATGGAACTGGAAGACATACTGCAAAGGATGTTCCATTAAACCTCACTCTAACCCTCACTCTAACCCCTGTCTTTGGGTGGATTTCTATTGCTGCTATTTCTAAAAATGAGCATATCAACAATCTCATTATGGGCAAGGCAGAAATTTTTCTGTTCACTGAATTACTGGTGAAATTATTTGCAAGACAAAAGTGTACATAGTTGGTAGAATACCCAAACAAGAGGAGATAGAGTCGTTATTCTTGAAAAAGAAATAAAATATATATCCTTTATTTTTTTTAAACATGAAAGTGAAATTTTGGTCTGAGTGATGCTAAGTCAGCCTGCTCCAGCTGGGAATCTGCCCCATCTAGTCATACTCAGAGGGATGGACATTAAGCTATTATTCAACTGTACAAAGTTCAGTGGAATAACTGTTCTCACTAATTGCTAATTGGCAAAATTACTGGTGCTTATAGGAGATATTCTGGTGACAGATAATTAAGCAACTAAGTAGTTGAAAATGTCAGGAGAGAAAAATGATCTTTTCACCTCAGTGAGTTCATTTTTAAAGCTGTGTCAGCTGAGCTCACTTGTGTCTGTACAGCCAGCCTGCAGCTCTGCTGGGGAGGCGTGCTATGGCCACCAAGCACATGGACAGAGGGCAAAACGAGGGAAAGCTCATTTTCTAGATCCTTCTTCAGCAGCTGCCATTCATGCTCAAGAAGAGAGTACAAATCTACGATGCTGTATGTAGCTCTTGCTTTGACCATCACTTGCCTCCTGGGTGAGAGGTGATGTTCCCTCCCGCCAAGCCATATCTCTGTCCTACTGAATCCGGAAAACCTCTTCTGTCTCTGTCATCCACATATAGTCCTAGAACCTCTCCTCTTTTGGGAGGTGCCACAGCAAGTCTGGACAGAGGATGTTGGCTGTAAAGAGGAGGAGAAAGCACTTCTCAGGCTTTGCAACATTGGATTGGAAGGAGAAGAGAGAGTTCCAGCAGCAAATGAGGACAAGAGCCACAGCATGTTATTTTGGCGCTCCACCATGTTTGCAGTTCATCTCTCAGTGTTCCTGGGGATAGCAAGGGAGCAATCCCTGACCCCCTTGGAGCCTTGGGGCAATGCAGACCGTGCCTCACCTCCTGGTGTTTCAGCAGCCTCTGGGACAGCAGTGTGGACCCAGGCATCAGGGCAAGGTGGTCCAAAGTAGCACTTTGAAAGCTGACATCTCACCCAAAGCCTCAGTGCCTGCTTCAAATCTGTCCCCCTTTTTGGGATGGAGTACAGCTGGGGATTCCCGGTGCTACCTCTACTCCCCTGCTGCAGCCCCAAGAAGGCTGTGCCTATGAAACACTGCATGCCCTCCAAGCTCACATCTTTACTGGCAGCAGCAGAGTGCTTTGGTAGCTATATCTGCACATCATGCGAATGCCCTGAACTGTTCTCTCTCTCAGGTGTGAGCCTCTTCCTGTTAGGACCTGTTTGTGGAATCACCCAACACCCGCTTGCACTTCCTTGTAATCTAGATAGGGACAAGTGGAGAGTATTTGATATATTTTGCTGCTGTTCTTTATGATTGTGTGTTAATGAGTTTCCAATGAAGAAAGCAAGGCTCCCAATGAATAAGCCTTGCACCCTTAGCTCCCAGATGCCATCCTTGTGGGTATCACTGAAATTCACCCTCCCCTGCAACCCTGGCTGCCCACCCTGCGCCAATGGCAGGCTGATGCAACAAGGAACACATGTCTGCTTAACAGTAACTATAACAGTGAAATGTGATATTGCATCAACATTTGTCTCCAGGATGGCCAGAGAAATACTAGCACACCCTTGCATGGACACTCATGTTGTACAGAGGGCAGTGCAACTCAGAATATTATACTGGGATTTGAAAGGTCAGTCTGGATGACTGGATACATTGACATGTAGTTGGAATGAATTTTCCTCAAGAGTTTGGAACTTAAAAGTCTTTCAAGTTACAAAATTATAAAATAGAGTGTATTTTATAGAGTGTATATTACAGGTACACTTAAAATTTAAAATTAAAAATACACTTAAAAATAAATTCAATTAAAAAAATTAATTTTAAAATTTAAAATTAAAAACACACTTTTTCTGTTTTGCTCATATAAAGCCAATTCAGAAATCATCATCACTAAGATTGGAAAAAGGAGCCCTCTGCCAAAGCTCCTGTCTCCTGTAATGCTTCAGGAGAGCAGATGAGAACTTGCTAGCTGAGTCCAGCAAAAAGTTTTCAGTGGGCTTTAAGTCAGATCCATATTGATGCTCACATGAGTCAGACAAGACAGTTTTCTCCAGGGATGATCATAGTGACTTTACATATCTCCTCTATTCAATCAGGGCTAACTACATGGCGTCAGAATTTCTTCCATAAACAGAATTCTTTCAAAATAAATTAATGGGCTAAGAGGATAACACATAAGTTTGTGGACACAGGAACTAGACTGTAATGCTGGGACATGGCAGAAGATTTAAAGAATTAGCTAAATACAGATATGTTCAGGAGAACAGTTCAGCAGTCAGATTACCTACACTAGGCAGAGGATGAATGAATGTACTGAATCCACAGGACCCAGGGCATGGTGTGTTCAGGAAGCTGTAGGACAGACCAAAAGCTGTGGGGACCCTAAAAAGGGATTTCTGTGCTGACTGTGGAGTGAAAGGCAGGTTCAGGTGTCCACTCTTAGAGTTTGGGCTTTTGTCATGTCCTACCATTTTCTGCCCAGAGTGTGTGTGCTGAATGTGCTGAACCAATAACTGCTGGGCTGTGACCAGAGCTGAGTGAAAAACAGGCCTTGTAATTGTGTGGTTAATCAAAACAAACAATTATGAGAAAACCATGAGATAAAATACAAGAAAATTTAAAGATTTTAATTAAAATAATGCCCAAATTAAAATAATGACCCAATTGTGTGTTATACTGACACATAAAATATACCCCAGTTTTGTTTTCACATTGCTTAATATTCTCAAAATAATTTTTTTTTTTCATTTTAGAGAAGAGGACACCTGGATCAGTTTTGAAGTGGAGCAGTGCTGCCAAAGAAGAAGTAAAAAAAGTTTTGTTCTTCAACATCAAGTGAAAATCATAAAAGTATAGAATGGCCTGGTTCGATGAGATCTTAAAGACCATCTCATTCCAACTCTCCTGCTGAAGGCAGGGACACCTTTCACTAAGTCAGGTTGCTGTGAGTTCCCTTCAACGTGGCCTTGAACACTTCCAGGACTGGAGCATCCACAACTTCTCTGGGCAACTTGTACCGATGCCTTACAACCCTGCCAGTAAATAAATTTTTCCTAATGGATGATTTCCTAATATACTCTTTTTCAGTTTGAATCCATCCCCCTTGTCCCTCCATCCTGCCACTGCATGCTCTTGTGAAAAGTGTGTCTCCATCTTTCTTGTAGGTTCTCTTCAGGTACTGGAAGAGAATTACCTTACCCTTAAGCCTTTTTTTTTTTTCCAGGCTGAGCAAATCCTCAGCCTTTCCTGACAGAGGAGTGGGTGTTCCACCCTCTGATCATCTTCTTAGCCCTCATCATCTGGACTCCCTCCAGCAGGTCCCTGTCCTTGCTGTGCTGTGCCCCCAGAGCTGATGCAGCCCTGCAGGTGGGGTCTCAGCAGAGCAGAGCAGAGGGGCAGAATCCCCTCCCTGCCCTGCTGCCCACCCTGCTCTGGGCTGCATCCTGCATTTGGTCTTGTTAAACCTCATGAGAATTCCATGAGTCCTAGAGTTTATCCAAGTCCCTCTGGATGGCATCCCATCCTCCAGACGTTAGCTGCAGCACTCAGCTTTATGTCATCTGCTAATGGTGCAGCATTTCTCAAAAATATTCCCAAATGTTAAAACCCACAAAAATTTTGAGCTTCGATATATTGTGCCATTTTTTTCCCTTGGAAACTTATCAAGTTTGACCCAATTCTTTCAAAAATACATATTTTAGTTTTTCACTTGTTGACAAAAAAGTCTCCTTCCCCATCTAAATTAGAGTTAAAGCTATAAGCTGCAGCCCCATAAGTTAAGGCTCTCTCACTGGATCTGCAGCAGGCTGGAGCAGGCTGGTGTCTTCTCTTGACATAAATTCACCAGTGAGCCTCATAACTCAGAGAAGTACAAAATTGGTTGAGCTACACGGCTGTAAAACCACAGCTGTGCAGTGGGGAATCAGGCATAGACTGCTAATTCACACCAATGGGGGAAAAAAGTAGGAGTTTAAATTTAATTAAAATTAAAGGAATCTCTCTAAATTATATCTGAGGATGTTGGAATGAAAAGGACAGAAGGTGAAGGAATATTTAAGGCCTTCTATATGAGTGAATTGAACCAGCTCTGGCAGAAGATGGTAAAGCTCGCCTTTGGCCTCACTGTTTTTCTTGCTGCTGGGGAGACTTAGTCATGCAAGGTCTGCTCCCGGGATGCAGGCATGGTCTGGAGCCTTGTACCCTGACCTCAGGCAATTCCAGCTGAGTTCGTGCATTGCCTGGAGCTGGGTGCTGGAGAGGTCTCTTCAATGTTCCTTGCTGCTTGACAACCTACTTACTGGCAGGGGGAAAGCCCCAAGCTGGCCCCTCAGGCGCTCCAGGTGATCAGAGGCCCTCAAGGAGGAATGTGCTGCAGACTACTGTAAACACGGGCACAGGGAAAGACATGCAGGATCCGCAGGATGTGAGACCAGACCAACACCTGCCACAGAAAGGGATCCCACAGCTGGCAGGGCATGAGGGCAGAGGGAACTGCTGGAAAGGGGAGGGGGAACCTCCATCTGAAGGGGAACTTGCAGGATGGGGCAACCTCCATTTGCAGGGGTAGAGCATCCCTTCCTGTGTCCTCCCAGCACACTGGTGTTATTTTCCTGGTGGGGTGATGCCCTTTGGCAACAGCCTTCATTCAGCAGCTTCTGCCAGAAGGGGCTTTCTTTGTGCAAACTGGAGAATGCATGAAATTTGCACAAGTCCTTCCTAAGGAGCTCAGTTGTTATTACGCCATTGCTTGGCACCATTTGCCAAGTTATACTCTCATTTAAACTTCGCTAGAGTCCCACAAATAATGTGAGTTTATGCTCTGCTAATCTGAAAGTGTTTGATCCCATTGTTTTGTAATGCTATGACTTCAGTTTTACAAGTTCCTGGAGGGAACAGCAAAAGTATTTGTATTTATTTGGTCTGAGTTTTAAATGCATTTTACTGTGGTGCCTTAAATGAAGCTTCTTTCAGAAGTGTTGGTCTCTCAGATCAATATAGTCTAATCTGTCCATGAATTGTGACCTAGTATCCTGAGCCATGCGAGACCCATGAAGCACCAGCCTGTAACAGCTTTTCACCTCAGTGAATCTAGCAGCTCTTACCATGCCTTCCAAAGGACCCAGCAGCCAGCCAGGCCACCTATTTGTGGGCTGCCTTGCTGACACTTCAGTCAGTGGGTAATTCACTGTCTTGTCATGACATTTGTGTTTTCTTCAGGTGAAGCATTACAGATCATCATCTCCTTTTTTTGGTGCAAGGAATCATTGCCAAAATCCCATGAGTGTATTTTCATTGACAATGTCTGGAAACCCACTTTTTTCCAGCTCTTTTGAATGGTTATTTAACAAAACAAAGTGATTTTATCCTTCTGTGTGTAGCATTTTTACATCTAATGTAGTGTTACCTTGTCACAAGAGCAAAGTGTAGCAGGACTTGTCACATGCATCTCTTTGGGAACATTAAGAACAAAAAGCCCTTGGATCCTAAACCATAAAACTTCTGTCCATGCAAGTAGACTACTAGAAACAGAAGATTCACCTTCCAAGTATCAAGATGACATCAGGTGTCAGGTACACATGAGAACTTGTTCTTCTTCCTAATGCTCCATTTTCCAGCTCTGCAACCTAAAAGGAAAAGAAGGAAAGAATAATATTTTACTGCAAGTGGGAAAGAGATGTTTGGAAGGATTAAAGGATGTCCTCCCTCTAAGTTCTGGTTATGCTACTAAGCACACATTCGCACAGGAGCTGCTGTTGCAATCTCTCTAGAAAATATGCTACAGCTGTAGGAGAGAGCCTTAAAGCACCAAACACTGATCACACAATACAAGTGAAAAATGGAGCAGAGAAATTAAAGCTGTCTACTGAAAAGAATTAGTTTATAACAAGAGAAGGAGTTGAAACTTAGTCATGCTTGAATGTTTCCCATTTCTTCTTAGCACTTGCAGCTCATTTTTTAATTGTGCTTTTGTGGAGAGAGGTATTGGAATTGTCCAAGGTTTTGGAATTATCCTTGCTTTATCTTGAAGGCATTTGTCTGATCCTTTCTTGACACAGCCTGTAACTTTGTTCTGGATGCACTGAGATGAAATGATCTGCTAATTTCATGTCTGAAGTCAGAAGAGATACTATCTTCTCATTTCCCTGCATAAAAATTTCTCTCTAATACAAACATCTTGGAATTCTGCTTTTGTGTCCTCAAAATTGGGATGTGAAGGTCCATATGGGTGTGCATGATCTCTGTAGAGACTGAAAACCAGAATACTAGAGTTGCTTGATAATACATAAAATTTTAATAAGAGATTGAGTCACATAAAGCTTTTCACTGCCTTCCCCTTTTGTTCTTAATATGTGTTCCAGACGTGTCTGTGAATCTAGCTTGTCAGTGTATGTAGGTACAATCTGATTCATGTTGACATCTTGTAAAAATCAGGGAGGTGTTTTTCAGGCAGCTGCAAGGGCAATTCTCAGGGAGTGGGACGAATCAATGTATTGTGCCCCCCTGAAGTAAGCTTTTAAAGGATGCTTTGTTTGTGCAGCATGTCCAAAACATCAAATCCGAGCGCCACTAAGAAGCAGAGCCAAGAGAGGGTTAAGGAAGTCAGTGATGCCTGATGTTAACATCTTTCCTCTTTTTTCAGCTTTGTAAAAGATAAACGTTTCAGATTTCAATCTGAGTTTCCCAGCAGTGCTTTGGAAACACTGCAGTAGGCCTGCAAAAATCGCTAATGCTGGGCCAAGCTGAGATAATGCGTCTCAGCAGGAATGACATAATGTCCTAAAAGAAGACTATGATGTAATGCATATCTCACAAATCAGAGCCAATTTCCTTTAGAAAGCCTTGAAGTCTAGCACTAATACTGTGGTATGCAAAACTTGGGGGATTTAGATATTTTTTCCTTTTTATTTTTAAGAATGATTTTGTAAGGTTTACAGCACTCATGTAGTCTGTCTCAATTACTAGAGAAGCTTCTATTCTGTTCCACCCTTTCTTGCTATTCAGGTGCTTACTAAATGCCATTAAGCATTTCACCTTGGTTGAGGTGCCTGTGATACATTAACCTGAGCCCGGTAATTTATAGCATTAACATGGCTGTTTATGCAGGTGAGGCATAAAGCGTATATAGCACATTACAGTAAATCCCGCTTAATGAAGGTGTTATGCAGGGATTTATTAAGCTCAGTAATGTCTCACATAAAAGTTAAGCAGTATTTCTGCAAAGCTCAGCTTTGATTTCAGCCAGAGCAACTCCTCAGTCCTCGGTGGCATTGCTCCTCTGGGTGAGCCGTTTTTGGACCCATGCAATTTATAAACAGTCACAGTTAGTTTTCCTGTCTTTTGTTAATAAACCTGATCCTGTGGTGCCTGAGCCAGTGAGACCAGAGTGCTGGGAGCTGCTGCAGGGCTTTCCAAGCAGAGCATCCCTGAGCAAGCCTGCTGGGGTTGTACACCTGCCCTGACCCAGCCTCTCACAAACTGGTGGGAGAGTCTCACTGTCCCGTTTGACCATGCTCTGTTTGCAACAAGGAGACCATTATTATTGCCAGGCAGGCAGCTGCCTTTGGGGCCATGGCCCTGCACCCAGGAGCTGCTGCCACTGGCTGGCTCTGTTTTTGGAGGCAGGATGAGCCAGGAGTTTGAGTCTGCAGATAGGAGAAAGACCCTATAGTTCCTGGCACTGGTGGGAATGACAGCAGCTCATGTGGGAGAGGATGTGGGCTTGGCTACCTGTGTGGCCCCTGCAGTTGTAATGTGGCAATGCACACCCTTACTGTGCCTTCATCTTACTGTTGTCATGTCACTGGAGCTGGACCTCCATGCCTCCAAAACACCTCAATTTCTCCAGAAGTAGCCCTGACCAGGGCTGTGCATCCAGTTCCTGGGATGGGACCAGAGAGCAGGGACTTTTCAGAATCCTATCACAGTCGGAACAGGAGTCACTGGCCCAGAACATGTCTTCCAGGAAAGAGAACTGTATTGCAGCCCCTTGCATATACACATAGAGATATTTCCAAGGATGTATCCTGAGCATCAGAGTCACTTCAAGAGTGTTTGCACTGGAAACCATAATCATTAAAAAATGAACCTTGAGGTAGTTCATGCACATCAGCCCTCCACCATGGCAGGCAGCTATCAGCATGCATGGTCTCTGTGACAGAGAGCTGATCCGTGCTTATCAAAACATCTCATCTCAAGCAACTGAGCTATTAATATGTAACCTCTGCTGGCTCTTGTAAATTCAAGGTTTACATTTTTGCTTCTCTGTGTTAAGAAACATCAGGAGTGTCAGATTCGGAAGGCTTATGTTTACTTGCCTATGAGATGTGAGGTTGCTAACTGAGGTTCAGCAGGCAAATAAACTTCCGACCTTGTTCTAAAAATTAATAAACCACCATCAGCACCTCAAAGGGAGAGGAAAGCTGGCATCTGCTCCTGTTAGTTCAAGCCTGGACCTGCTTTTCATTCAGAACAGCCTGAGTGCAGATGGAGACTGCGTATTTTATGTTACAGACTGCCTTCTTAAGGAAACTGACCCGTGACACATGGCATCATTAAACTGGGAATGATGCTGGACATGTACTGCAATCACACAAGTGAAAGGTGAGTTGCTGTCTCAGATTGTTTTGAAAACTCATTAGCATTAATAAATACCAAGCTGTGTTACATGCACCATTTCATTAAAAGAACGTAGCCAGAAGGAGTGCTTAATTATCTAGCTCTAACAAAAGGCTCTAGAGGCAGATGGGGAATGTATAATTATAGTGTTAATATAGCCTGCTGGCCTGCTGGTGGACTGGCAAGATGGGGACTCAGCTCTCAAACCTGACCTCACCTCTGCTGTATGGGACTGCTGGGGCAAGTAATTTAACCCTCTTTCAGACATGGGACCTCTCAAACTTCCAGAAGCAAGTAATCAAACGCCTTGCAGACTAATTTATGTGTACAGACTGGAGCATTTTTAACCCATTTTGGCATTTCCAGCTTGCATTTATGTGTACTTAAATGCCTACTGACCTTGTTCCAGCTAACTTGAGCTTGGCAACCAAGATTATACTGGCTAAGGAGGCACTGCAGGATCTATGACAACAGCAGCGAGTACCCAGCCACATTGTGAAAATTGACTACTAAGTGAAGCATCTCACCTGATAGAGAGAGAGCACCTTGGGCTCATGAAAGATCCTTGGGAACTTTTAGTGGCATTGGTGCAGTACAAGGGGGAGGGTTGCCTCCTCTTGTGACCCTTGATGGAGGATAATCTCTGTCAGGCTAGCAGATGATGGAAAATAATAAATCCTGGGTGCAGTACAGCACTAGTTCAGTGAATGGCCCAGCCCTGGGTAGGTTAACTCAGGAAAGGCAGCACAGCAGTATTCCTGGTGCCTCTGGTTCCAGGGCTTGC
The DNA here is from genome assembly GCF_028018845.1 of Melospiza georgiana. Taxonomy (NCBI): domain Eukaryota; kingdom Metazoa; phylum Chordata; class Aves; order Passeriformes; family Passerellidae; genus Melospiza; species Melospiza georgiana. Next base: position 44,486,117 of record NC_080465.1, read on the forward strand.
TTGGAGCTACCTGCAGAGTTTCTGTGCCAGTGGTGCAGAGATGTGCTGTGTGGCCTTGCTTTTCTGGATGACTGTCTGGAGAAGAACTGGGGGCTCTGTCTGGCCATCCTGCTTTTCTACCTGAACACTTAATATGCTTTTAAAACTTCTCTTTTTTACCTCTCAAAGGCTGCCAATTATTGAATATCTTAACTCCTCTTGAGGGGTAGTAAGACCTGTAAGCATATATTCCTGCTTTAAAGGTACAGTGAGATCTACTTATTAAAAAGAACTGGTCTACTTGGAAATGTCCCACTGGACGAGAAATTGCCAAACCCATGACCAGAACAGCCTCTCCCTAGCTCAGCAAGGAGCTGAGTTAAAAAGCATTTGAGTGAGATATTTCCAGTTCTGAAGGGCAGAGAGAGCACTTCCGTGCTTCTGACCCTATCCCAGATTATGAAAACAATAGGTCTTACTGACAGTAAAGGCAATATGTTTAGAAGGAATTACAAAGGATATTGCTTTGCACTCTGAATAGAGAGACTGTAGTCTTCACTAATGCAAGCATTTAATGTCAAGCATGTGTGGATGGATTTTTGAAAACTATTGGTAATTTAATCATCATTGGCTACTACATGTCATGCTAAATTAATGCAACACTGGACTTCATTCTATACTGTTGCAGCTGACTACCTCAGGGGTACCTGTGTGGCTGTGGGGGAGAACTGCACCTCTGGCTATGTATATCCAGAATTGTTTTCTTCTTCTGTGTGTTTATTTATTATCTCTCCAGAGATATAAGGCCAAAGCAAATGGAGTAATATTGGAATAAAAACAGTCCAAAGTTATAAAAGGGTTCACTCCCTTTATATATATATATATATGTGTGTCTGTGTGTCTGTGTGTCTGTGTGTGTGTGTGTCTGTGTGTATATGTATATTACCCTTTACATATAAAAGGGTAGATTCCCAAAAGGGAATCTATGTGTCAAGATCTTCCTTGTTTGTATACCCAGTATGGCATTGAACTTAGTAGGAAAACAGTTCCTGAATGGCTTGACAGGTCTCATCCTCTTGGCTGAGGTAGCAGTTGTGAAATGCATGGACTCCACACAACTGAGAGAGGAAGGAAAGTGATTCCTGTCATTTTTGCCCCCAAGGAACTCAGAACACCCTCCACTATAATTCTGAAGGCACCTTAAGGGTTGCTTTCAGTTGCTTCCAGTGTAATGATTTGCAGCTGAAATGTCTACTCAGTTAGTTGTGCCCAAGCCTCCAGTTGACTTTGCTGCACCATGAGGCTCAAACAGATTTTGTCCCTGCTGCTGGGAACATTGGAGGTTCCAGTTTAGACCATCCCACACTGTGCTTGGGTTTCCTCCCTCAGGACCTCTTAAATCTTGAGGTGGCCTTTAGAGCAAGGCAGCTGTGAAATAATAGATGGCAGAGGTACCCTCTTAGAAAGGTGAATGAGAGCTGGGGTGCAAGAGCAGGCTGTTCCCTGCCTCTTCACACACATGGCATGATGTGGACTGTGGCAAGGGGGTGATCTTGGGGTCTTGCTTTGACAGGAGATCCTTCCTACTTTTGAACTTCAGGGAGCCTGTCAGGCTCCTGTACACTGCCTGAACACAACTTGCTGCAACCCACATACCTTCCTTTTCCAGAGAGCGAAGCCCCTCAGAGGTTGCCACAGAGAGGAGTACTGTGCCCTTGCCTGCAGAGTCTCTGTAAATTCAGCATGCTGCAGTGTGTCTCCCTGTTGCCGTCACTGTGGCTTGCAGTTTCCTGCAGCTGAGGCAAGAGTGATTCACTCAAGAGCACTCTGTGCACCTAGAGCCCCTGCAGAGGGCTGCCTGCTGAACAGTCACCTATTCACTCTTGCAGGCCACTGGAGTGGTGGCTTCTGGCTGCTGGTGGAGCTACCTGAAAGCAGTGGAGACCTCCTGGGAATACCTGGGCATAGTTGAGCAAGGGTCTAGCCTCTCAATCCTCTGCTGTTTTGCAGCGTGACTCACCTACCCCCAGCTCTGTAGAAAAAAATAAATCACAGCTGCAGCTACAGATTATGCCGAGGGCAGCAGCACCAGCACTGAGCACAGCACAGCCTCCTGAGACACCCTGTGCTGGGCAGGCAGCATTCAGTGACAGAAACAGCTCAAGATGCCTTTGGGTGCCTCTTTAATTTCACAAAGCAAAACCTGTTCCCTGTCCTGCTGCAATGATCTTACAAGCAATGTTGTCATTTCACATTTTTGGGTGCTTGGAGGAATTGAATGTACCCAAGCAGCAGTATTCTGCAGCACAGGCAGCTGCAGGTGAAGCAGAAGATGTGTCAATCCTGGTGTAAAACAGCAAGGAGAAACACATGTTTCTGAGTTCCTGGCACAGATTGGAGCCTCTGAGGATATGATGACTCTCAGCAGCATGCCAATAATCAAGTAAATACTCTGGATGTCTTCAGCTGAGGGAAAGCTGTGTGTCTCAGTGCTCCTGTGTGCTGGCAAGGTCTCTGGCTGTAAGGGGTGGGTGGCTGTAGCAGCCAGTCCTTGAGTGGTGCTGCCAGTACAGGGGTGGTCAGACCTCCCCATCCAAAAGCACTGCTTGGTGACCAGGTGCCCTGACCCTCCATCGAAACATCCACTGCCTGCCCATTCCCCATCGGGCATGGTACCGCCAGTCCTGTGAAGCTCACATGAGATGAAAAGGCTGAAGTGTGGAATTCATAACCTCAGACAAAACTGGTGGCACCTCCTTTAAAAGGCCTGCACAATATTTCCCATTATAAGGGTCTGTTCCTCTATGCTTTTTGTCAAGTGCATCAGCCTACAGCTGATGTTTTCTTTAAATTTAATCCAGAACAATGCAGCTGTTACTGAAAGTGAACGGCAAGTACTTTTTAAAAATCAATATGCAACTGGATATGTATAAATATACGTGGAAAATCTGCAGACAATCAGCACAGGGAATTTCACCTTGTCTGTGCAAAGCTGCTCAAGCTGCAAGCCCTGTTTGCCCCATCTCAGTGGGGATCTGCTGGAGCTACAACTGGACCTAGCTTTCCCACAGCTCCAGCTGCAGTGAACCCACCATCAGCAAAGGTGCGGAGCATGGCCCAGGGTATCCCACCCTCAACGCTCTCTCCCTCCCCACCGTTCCTCTGATCCAGCTGATGCTGCTCCTGCCCTTGTTTCCCCTTTTCCTTGTCCTTGCTGTGAGAAGTTGGTGTACCACTACTGGCCATACATCACTCCCTCAGACCAGTCCAGCTGGAGATGGGGCACTGGCATGGACTGAAGGCAGAGGAGGATATTTTGAAAGAGAGCTAAAATCAGGGAAAAAAGCACAGCTGAGGCTTTGCTGCCAGATTGGAGGCCAGGGCTTGTGGGTTCTGCAGCTTGCAGATCAGTTTCTTTAAAAACAGGACATGAATTTTCCCTTTGGCTGAGCTGTGTGGAAGCAGAGGAGCAGTAGAGGGAATGGGAGAGGATGGCTAAAAGAGGAGAGGATGGAGAGAAAAAAAGCCGTCTCCTCTACTTCTGAAAATTACTTCCACTAGGATACTTGTTTAGGTCAATTGTAAGGATTCAAGTGTTTGGGTTTGTAGAAACAGGTTTTCTTTAAAAAGAATGATTGTAAGTGATGTCTGCTGTAAGAGATGTGTGCTGCCCCTAGAGTTTCTGTGCTAAGAATTTGTCAGGCATCACACTGGAGGGTGCATGCAGGAGCAGTTGGCGAGAAATCTGTTTTTGAAGATGGTCTCCAAACACAAATCTTTTCTCTGCCATGCTGCTGCTTAATTTATATTTCACCTGAAGTCTTTAGCATATTTTGTATGTGTGCCACATCTGCATCACCAAAAATACAGCTACCTCTGGGGTCTGGAAATGGGAGATAAACCAGCATATTTTCCCTATCTGGGAATTAGGGGCACCAGTGCAATATCCTAGGAATCTTGCAGCCATGTCTTTGCCTAGCACCTAGCAAAATGAAGTTTATTCCAAGACTAGACTCCTAGTCAGGCTGAAGTAGTAATATTATAAAAAACAATAAAACAACCTAATGATATTAAACCCATGGCTCTAATTTTACCAGCATGCAATGTGGGTTCACAGAACAGGATCTCATGCTTGCTGGGATTTAGTTGAAGCACCAGATGCTGCAAGAAAAGTGTTTTGAGGGGAAGAAACTGAACATACTTATACCACACTGTTTACTTAGGGAGAAGATCTGGACCCTCCACAGTGAGTTCTTTATGAGCAGAAGTAGTTGTAATTATTCTCACAACCCAATTAATTCAGAAAATGGAGAGGGGAAGCAAGTCTTTTTGAGAGCAGATATTTCACCTTTAGTGATCCTACCTAGGGCTTTGTCCTGGTTTAGGACAAATTAGGGGAAATCTCCAAAAGGGAGCCCCCCCCCCAAAAAAACAAACCTCCAACCACCCCTCCCCCAATACCGGGTTCGGGAAGGAATTTCTCGGAGGAGCAAAGTGGAAAACAAAACCTATTTATTGACAAGTAACAAAAGAACACTCCCCAACACAAGAAAAGAAAAGAAACCAGGCAGTGTTGTGGAGGGCGCTGAGCTTCTCTTGCAGACTCCGGGGGTCCTGGACGTCTCAGGTCAGGTCTGGAGCCGGTCCAGTATCTTCAGGGGAGGGTAAGAAAGAGGGAACAAAAGAAAAGAAAAAAACAGCGCAGAAAGCAGCAAAAAAAGCAGCTATCAGCTAGGGGCCGAGGCAGGAGCAAGCAAGCAAGCAAGCAAGCAAGCAGTGGCAAGCCAAGCCAAGCAGCCAAAAAGCAAAAAGCCAAGGTGCCCGGTCACACTCACTCCTCCCTCCCCGCCCTGCCACAGCAAGACGGCCGGGGGGGGGTAAAGAGAGAAAAGGCACAGCTGCCAGACACAACACACGATATTGGGATAAAGGCTGTCACCCCACGACAGGCTTGCAACTCATTCTTTGATGCCCCATAAAAACTTGCTGGCCTGAGTAAGGAGCAAACATATCGGGCTCACCTGACCTGAGAAGATATGAGGGGATATTGTTCAATGGTAATGGCTGATGCCTTATTTTTTACCCTGCTCCCTGCAGTCCTAGCTTTTCCTAGATCTAGTTTGCTTCTTGTGACTCTGGAAACCTCACTGGACTTGCCTTGTTCTGCCGGCAATCTTCAGTCCTTCATTTATTTCATCATTTTCTGCAACTTGCATCTATTTTGCCATGTTCTCTGCATGCTATTCCAGCACCTACCACAAAGAAGTCCAGACCTTGCGGGCTTTTGTATTCCAAAAATATAGTTTGTACCTCCTGCTTGTTTCTGAAAATTAAAATGCCTTATACTGACTTCAGTGGAAATATGCTGCCTAAGGAATGAGGCCATAACGAAAAGTCTTACTGGACTGCATTGTAGTTTAGTGAAGACAATGCTTTGTTTTAGTGAGGAGCAGATACTCAGCAGGCAGCAACCAAGTGATGATTTTTGCTCTTTCGTCTTCCCAAAAAGTATCCTTTGTTGACTGTATTTACCACCTAATCTTAAAAATAGCATTTATAATAAGTTTTAGGCTGTTTTACTTCTTTCTGTGGAAATAGCAAGCAAGTTGGTGTACTTCTCTTCCAACACACTCCCAGTAAGAAGACAAAGGATGACCCATGATGCGACATTTAATGGAGAACCTAATGTGGGACAGGAAGCTCTGGTGCAGCAGCAGGCTGTGCTGGCCCAGGACAATTAACAGTGCCACACTGCACTCCTCTACGTGGCAGGGGATGTCAGGCAGCTGAGCACCTCACTAGGCAAGTTGCTGAGAAAATCTATCCACACACCAGCACAACTATTGAATTGTGACATCTTTCCTTCACGAAACGCTTCCTTGGGGCTATAGCTGAAAAGAAAACTTTTTACTTACAGAAAAGTGAAATGTTGTTATTAGCCCTTCCACACAGTTTAGTCAGGATGATGTGATGTGGCAGAATGAATGGCAGGTGTCACAACTACACCTTTACTTTCTCTTTGGGCAAAAGTGCATGAAAAACTGTGCTGTAGTGCTTCCTCACTATTGAGTTTGTAAGTCCTTGGCTGGTCTGGCTGGACTTCCCTTCCCTTGGAGACAGTGCACCTTCTCATCTAGGTAAATGTTGGCCTGTTTTTCATTTAAATATTAATTTGGGCTGTCACAATGCCGTGTGTAGTATTGCCACTCTCTGTGAGGATTACAGTGATTAGGAGTCTCAAAGTACACTTTAATCAGTCAGTTCAATACTGCTGAGATTTTCTGTCTACCCTCTCCCGTGCAGGAGCCAGTCTTTCGACGCGCTAACAAAATTGAAATGAGTTCCTTCATCTTAGACAAGGATAATTAATCTTCAAACACTGTTTATCTTAGCCCAAAATCCCCAGAATTCAGAACTAAATTAATTTAAAGTCTAAATCTGCTTTAACTAGTAATTGGTTAATCAACGGGCTCGATGTGTAATTATATTCTTTGTTCGTACTCCTTACAGGCTTGAAAAGACCATCTAATTCCTATGTTGCTTTCATTCCTATAATTAACTCATTTGACATACAACGCTGTATGTTAGTGAACAAATTTTTCCTGGAATAATTTCCCTGAGATTGTTCCCTACTATGAATTTGGGTTTTTTTGGATTTTTTTTTCTTTTAAAGTAACTTAAAAAAGCTTTAATATTATTTCTGTGTTATTTTGGACTTCTGTGACTCATTTAGATATTGTGCAGAGTTTTGTGGTTTGAATCTTTGCTGTCTGCCTGTAGATGAAGAAATCTATACTTTGTTTTAATTTCTCTTACTTACACATGATATAGCTTGAACAGTTAAGGGATTCTTGCTCCCTCTGAATATTGATACAATGTGGAAAATTCATTATATGGTCATTCTAACTGTCTTTCAGAAAAGACCAGCCACAGAATCTATTAGCTGGTGTTATTCTTGTGGACAGGAATTATCATTGCAATTAGGAATTGACAGTCTGAGAATAAATCAGAGAAGGAAGCTGTGGTCTTTTTAATACAGAGTTGTGGCCCTTCTTTACTTAGTGGATTCTGTTATAATCCCATTGTGGCCAGTGGTCTGGTCAATGGTTTTCATATTTCTGTTCACAGAAATTCCACCAGCTTCATGAGTGCTTATATACCAGTATGTATTAATATCTGCTTATATACCAGTATGTATTAATATCCTCTCTTCAATAATCTTCTTGCCAAAACCTATTAAAGCCCAGCATTTAACTCTATTTAAATTATTTAATCTACTTAAACTCTGTTTAACTGTCTGCATACCTAAATGCATCTTTCATTCTAGTTAATACCACATAGATTGTAGCTCCAAGAAACAAATCAAACCCTGGTCCTTCTGATGAATGAGATGCAAGAGAGTTTGACTGCCAACACATTAGTGATATGAGTTCTTAGAGGATAGGGCAATATCAGGTTTAGAAGTGTTTGGGCCCAAACTTCCGGATATGTGTGGATTCATCCTGCCATTTTGCACTGCCCTTAAAAAGAGAATTTGGGTCATCTGCAAAGCATTTAGAGCCTGTGGTCCTTTCTTTTACCTAGACAGGAACTTTAGCGTCAGAGGGGAAAAATTAAAAGGGGGCAATGTAGAAAAACTTTAGATGAACTGCACTGGATGTGATGGGGGGGCAGGAGGGGCAGGGAGGGTGACAGGGGAGCCTTTTCTCTTGTTAATAACCAGACAGCTCTAAGACACACATTTGTCCTCAGAAGTGTGGGGCATATCAGATGACTGGGGCTCTGAGAAAGACGTGGAGGGCAGTGAGTAGCCTGGAGCAGCAATCCCCACTGTGTGGGTTAAGAGATGCTACCGAAGTAACCAGTGGCTCCCCCATCATGATGTGATGTCAAGTTGAGCTGGTGAACCAGCAAGATGTTCCTTGATGAAAATTCAAATTCTCTTTAACATCAGACTGAGAAATGAGCAGTGAGCTGCAGCCTGGAGGTTGTTATTCCAGGTGTACCCCACTGCCCAAACCCACCTCTGGTGGGTCAGGGACTAAGTCACCTTCCTCTAGGAGAAGGACAAGATCAGGCATATCAAAGGCACTGTCAGAAAGAGTTCTTCCCTTCAAGAAGTAGTATTTTTAAAGATGTTTACCCAATAAAAATTTTCCTTGAGATAGATTTCCAAAGATAATATCAAAGCATGGAATAAATCTCTAAAACTATTGTAGCCACCATGCAGCCCAAGAGGCTTCCCTCCCACTCTACCAGACCCAGTGAATCCTTTTCTGACCATCTGCTATTGTCTCATGATTTTTGCTAAACAGACAGTGCTTGTTTACACTCACTGCTCTGTTTCTCCTTGCTCCTGGACTCTGGTATTTGTTAGTCTAGATTTCTTTTACTTACTCATCTTTGCTGAAAACCACAACCATCAGAGAATTTCTCACCTCCTTCCCTAAAGAGGTGGTACTTCTGCCCTGGGGCTGAGATTGACCCAAGTCCCTGGAAATAGCTTTTCTGGGCTTGCTATGAGCCACCCCTTTAATCTTTCTCCCAGGCAGTGTCACAACTAGGAGCTCAGAGTTTTAAGTAGAGAAGCAAGTCTGTTTTTCCTTGAGGTCTCCTTTGCAGCCAAAAGGTAGAAACAAGGAACACTCAGTAATACCTAGGAGCTTTGCGTTACCCCTGGCCAGACACATGGCTGAGTGCCTGAGCCTCCCTCCCTGAGCCGTCTTCTCTCTGCAGTAGTGAGACTATAACATGGCAGACAGAGCTTCTTCCTGTATGCAAAATTGTGTATCAACCTCTTCTTGTCCCATTTCACCACATGTAGCACTGTCAATGAAATCTCAGTACTGTAAATATGTATTTCCTTTTATTGCTAGCTTCTGAGACTCTATGAGTCACATTCTCATGCTTTTTGTAATAAACACAGGGATAAAAACCATTCTTGAAATGTTCTTGAAAAGACTAAACAAAGCAAAACCCAAATGACTATTGCAATTCTCTTGTAATTTCCTGCTTTGGTAGAGAGACTCCAAGAACATAAAGCATAGGAAAATGTGCTAAGATTCTGGAAGCTGGAGATGCAAAGAAATTATGTTTTTCTTGGGTTTCGTAAGCATAGAGCAGTCCCATTCAAGCCATTAGGAACTCAGGAGGGAGAAACATTTTGAAGTTTCTGTGTTGTTTCTATAAGAAAACACCTGAAAGAAACTTGGTCTGAAACCTTAATAATTTCTTTTTTCAAAGAAGATGTCACTAACACATTTCTAGGGGTGAATATCTTTTATTCTGGCACCTAAACAAGTTGCTAAGAAAACCAGTAGTGTCTACATATTTGTACAGCACATAATATTGACAAAATATTTCACTTAATCTTTATGAAAAGGAAAAGGTGCCTCTCTTCCCTTTTCATTTTGAAAAAAGGTGATCACTTGACTCAAGAACCTTCCAGTTTGAAAAATTGTGTCCAGAGTTCCTCTAGTTTTGGCCTTCCAGAAGACTGGAATTCCTTTATCCAGTTTTCACTATTTGCCTTCATAGATAGCCACAGAGCAGTTGAGGAAGACTTAATTTTTATTTAAAACTTCTAGGCACTGCGGAGCTGCAAGCTTCACTTGGTTTGTTGTGATGTAAAAGGCAGTGAAAAGGAGAAAAGAGTTAACACAACCTCCCATTACGGGAGGTTATACTTACAGGACAAGAGTGTTCAAATATCCTTGGTCTGTGTAGGACACTATATGCCATAGAAAGGTACATTTTGGAGACTTAATCCCATTCCCATGCAATTAATAGAGCAAGGAGAGCTGAAACAGGACAGATGGATGTAAAATGAAGCCTCTCAGTAAGAGACAGGGTGAAGGAAACTCTTGATATTCCATCACTGTTCTACCAGATACCATGGTCCTTTACTCTGCTGTGCCCTAAACAACTCATATTTTAATTACAGAATTAAAATATTTCTGTAATGCCCAAGGAAGGCTTGAGTTACCCGGAGTTTCTCAAGGTCTCAGTGCATCCTTACAAAATGGGGATACTAACATTAAAACTCCTGGGAAAAGGCTGTCTTTCCAGGGCTCCCTGCATTGGGCAGGAAGGTGCTTTGAGAACAACCTTCCCTTTGCTTCTCACTGTTTCTCTTCCCCTGTCCCACCTAGTCACAGCTGGGAAGCTATAAGCTCTCACTATGGGCAGCACCACAGCAGCTTTAGACACGTTTGTGAATCTCAGAGTGTAGCTTTCTGTCATCTCTCAGCTCCTGCTACTCAGAAGTCAGTCCTCTCTCCCCAAAACAGCTGCAGCATCTCCTGATGAGTCAGCTCTTGACTTCAGTTTGAAATCCTCTTCCTTGTTTAATTCTTTTCCCCACTGCATGGTAACTCTTTGAGATGTTGGGCCCTGCTGTGCCCTCTCAGTATGACTCATGCAGGCACCTCCACTGCCCCTGCCTTTGGGAGCCCTCTCCTTTACAGGTCTGGCTTTGAGAGGCTCATACCAGGCAAGACTGTGGTGTTACCTTTGGAGTGACTGCAGAGAATATGTTTCTGCAGGACCTCTGCAAATTAATGGTGTCCTTATAGTAGGCAAAAAACCTGCAGGAGAATTTGGATACAAAAGAGTAAATTTAATCCTGAGAAAGAATCACCCTAGATTTCTGTTTCTAACAGCTACAGAGTGTGTATAAGACCATACTCCTTGAGGATCCTTACATTTATGGTGTGGCTGAAATATCTTAGGCTTTGGGCTTTTGTTGGCCTCTGCACAGCTATCGTCTTCAGAACTGCAGAGATGTTTCAGCTTAATTATACAAACATACTCTGCAAAGTGTGTTTTTTTTTCTTGCAAGTTCAGCCTCATCATAGGTCTAAATCCACAGATAGAAGTACATTACAATGACAATGACTGATAGCTGAAGAATTTTTGTGTTCACAGTGTTCCCTAATGTCGGACATTTTTCATCATCTGGAGTTGCCTGATAATGATGTCATTTCCATTGCTTGAATGTTGATGGAGCAGCCACATATCATGGAGTTAAAATGACTGTTTATGGGGCAGCTAAATTGTGTTGTTATCAGTTTAAGGCAGTGTTTGCTTTGCTTCTGGGGACAAAATGACAGCTGGACTTTCCTAAAACTCATCAAACAGGGATGAGAGTGTCAAGAATATAAATCTGCACTGTAGTCAAGCTGGGGAGAAAAGAGGGCAGAGAAGAAAAAAGAGAGCTATTTTTTGTGTGAAGATGTGATGACCATGAGATAAAAATGACAAAGTTGTACTTGTCAGAAAATAAGTCACATTGCTGATCACTGGATAGCTTTGATGCAATATTCCACAATCATTTAACTGAGATTTCTTGGCAGGATTAATGGTAAAGATTTTAAAACATGCATGAAGAAGAGCTTTCTTCTAATATCCAGCTGTCAGACAGTCCTTATCTGGGGCTTATGTTGACTGATTATGATTTGGAATGATCTAGAACATGACCTTTAAATAAAAAAGAAAATTATGCAGATTTGGAAGTGAACCATCAAGCTTTTGTGTCTTTTAATAAACATTTCAAGACACTCTGACACTCTGATGATTGTATATACATATGTATGACATATGCATATGTGTCTTTGCAGACTTATTCCCACTAACCTGAAAAATCACCAAGAAACCTCAACAAATTTCTCTGTCTTCTCTATCACAAAACCCAGTGAATTAAGTCTAATACATAATTTTCAACATACAGGACTCACACTGGAATGAGTTGTTTATGAGATACTGTGTGGTTGTAAGCAGTGCACATATTTTGAGTGAATGCTGACCAGTTTGCTTGGAAAAAGAAGTGCTAGTTTCCAGTGTATGACATTGAATGAATTGTTATACATACTTTGGAATGGATGGTGAGCATAAATCTCACCTTGGATATTTCAACAAACATTTGCAGCATATTTTAAACTAGTTTAGTGATACCAATTATGCCATTTCTTCTGTAGTACTCACTGCCTACCTTGTGTTTTCACAGGGGACTTCAGCAATGAAGGCAAGTATGGGTTGTGCTGGCCAGCCACAGTGCCTGCCAGACTGCAGCCAGCTGGAGACACCTTTTTGTCCCAAAGCATCTCTTCTGCAGCTGAACACTGAAGAAAGGCACTGAAGACAGGAATTTGCAGGTGTGCCCTCCATTAATTCCCTCTAAAACTGAAGGAGGTTTACAGCTTGGCTGTATTTTTTTGCTTGATCAGCCACTGAAAATGGACTCAGATTATGGAAAGCATCTGTAAGATCTGACATTTTCTAAGACCACCTCAACCTGAGCAAAGTGATGAGGTCAGGTTGAAGGTGTTATTCACTTCCATATTGTATTGCCTTGCACAGCACAGCCACACAGGACTGGCTGAGGTGAATGACACATAGGGGTCACAGCATGCCTGCAAATTGATGGGACCAACTGGAATGGGTGCTGCCCTTAATCTGCGCTGACCAGCACTGCGTTCTCCCTCTCCATGTTTTGATTAAAAGATTTTCATACCCTTCTCCAATTCAGAAGGGATTCATGGAGCTTGCTAGGGACCTGGGTGAAGTTCTGAACAACTACATTAATCCCCTAAATGAAAGTCGTAGCCAGGTGAGAAAGAGGAAACAGAAGACAAACAGGGGTGCTCTGTGAGAAGCTGGCTTTGTTCTCCAAGAAGGAAAAACAAGGGTGGCCTCCTTCCCTGTGGAGTGGAGCTTCAGATGCCTCCAAGCCCCTGGTTGAGGTGATTTAGATAGCAGAGACACCTCTGAAGGGTGATCATGCCTCATCTGTCACACCTGTGTTTGAAAAGCTGTCCATAAAACCATTGCAAAAAAAGAAAAAAAGTTCTAAATCAATCTAGAGATGTTCCTCTATATCTAAAACAGAGGGGACAATCAAAGACAAATGTGATAGCATTCAACGTACAAAATTAATTTGCACTTAATTGCAAAGGAAAATCAATATGGCAATGTCCAACGAGGTGGCCAGTGGTTTATTTCCCTTTTCACTCCTAATTTTATTTATTTGGGCTCCCAAAGGGCTAAGAAATGATGCAGGGTGACTGTGCTTCTTCCCTAGCTTGTTTCACACACCAGTGCTGCAGCCTGCCTATGCTGAACTCTCTGAACTCTGTAGCATGAGGTGATGTTCCACAAGATGTTCAACTTAAAGAACTAAGTTTTGTTTTCATGTGAAATTCTGCTCCTTGCTGCTCACATTTTTTTCAGTGTTCAGTTAAGAAAGGGAAGAGAAAATGAAGAGTAGCAGAAACATTTCCCCATTTTTTCCCCAAGAAGAAAAGTTAGGAGTAATGGAAGCAGATTTCCCCCCGACTTTTAAAACTATTGTTTCTGTCTTCAGGCACAATGGTTTGGGGGTACCAGTTTTCTTTCCTACTCATTATAAATCCTTAAATTTTTAAAAGATTGCATTTATAAAAAAAGGATTTGTCACTCCAACAAAGTTTTTAGGGTAATGTTTTCAAAACAGACAAAAGTATATTGATTTTCTCTTCCTTCTCCTGGATCTTTTACAGATTTATCTATTTTTACATTTTGATCTCATTTGAGCAAAGTATAAGGAAGTTGCAGAAGAGGGCTCATAAGACTTTAGGGTTTGTACCTGAATGGGAAGCATAGAAGTGGGAGATAGTGCAAGAGCTTGATTTTCAAATGGTAATTCAAAGGAAATGGAGGTGGAGCCCTGGCACCTCCATATTATCCTGGAAGTAGATCTAGGACACATATAAATATGGTGCAATCCAGATCCAAATGGCTGAACTTGATAAATTCTGACATGGATAAGGCTGTTCATGCCACTCACTCTCAAGAGTTGTATAAATCATACTGTAGACCCTTGGAACTGTGTCAAAGAATCTGACTTGAAAAATTAAGTAATGTTCAAAAAGTTAAAATGGAAACTTGATTTTTGACGTTAAATATCTAAAACCCAGAATCATAATGTATGCAGTCTGGAAAAACTTGAAAACAAGAGTGAACATCTCTTTACAGCAATATCTGCAGTTTAATTTGGAATATTGTAAATTATGTTGTCGTAACAATGGTATCATGAGTTTTAATGGCACAAGAAAGCATGATAACACAGATTTATATCAAAGTCTATTATAGCAGAGAGTCTTGTAACAAGACGAGAATGTATTTCTGTCATACTCAAAATGTCAGCTCAGTCACAGGGAAGACTGATGAAGAAAAATTATTAGATGCAGAGATTTCATTTATCTTTCTTTTCCAGAATAGGAACTTTTGATAATCTCCCTTTAGGTTTCAATGCTTAAACCCCAAATTTCTAACTGCCACTGTAACACAAAGGAGATGCACCTCTGCTTGCATATTTTTCTCTTTGTTTTTTAACTAACTGCTGGAAACCATTGAAGTTTCACTAGTAAAGCAAAATCCTTTTGCTCTTATTTTCTTGTAGAGAAAGCTGAAAAATACCTGTGTCATAAAATGGTACCACATTTTCCTGCTTAGTTCTGGTCTGGATATGGAAAGAAATCCTCTCACCCTCAGCCCTACAGATGAGAGGTTTTGTTTGAGGGTCTCTCTTGGTCCAGCTCCTCTGACCCTGCAATCTTGTAGTGCACCAGTGTGAGCAGCTAACACCACTGCCAAGACCTATATCCAAATTCCTAGGGATTTTAAGGAACTTCAGAGCAGCCTTCAGAGGTACTAATCTGTTATTAGCACTAGTTGCAGTCACCGAAGAAATTCAAAGGTTCCAAACTCCATATTATCATCTTATTTCATAAAACTCTGGCAAAATTTTGATGCATAAATGAAAAGGTTGTGGAGTATTCCTAAAGAGACTTTTAGACTTAGCAGGTAATATTCAGACACTGCTCTTTTTTAGTCAGCCTATAATTGTTATTGGCAAATTACCCCTAAAATTATATTAAAATTGAAAACAGAACAGCTGTAGCTTATGTTCTGTTCTCTAGTGGGGAAAAAAGGACAAAAATTAACAATTTTGCCTTCCTTCAATTTGATTATTTCAGAGCATGGGGCAAATAATGATTCTTTTCAACTTGAATATCAGAAGTAAGTTGCTTTGGGTGGCAAAAAACCCATAAACCCACACCCCAAACCCTAAATGAAATGGTCTTAATCCAAACCCAAGCTATTGCATCTGGCTGGATTTACATTGTCCAACTTTCTATGTGCATTTTTTTTCTTTCCAAAAGTGGCTATACACAATCTCTTGATTGATATTGAATGTCCCATTCCTAATATTCCTAATGACAGAAATCTTCTGTCTTTTCCAAAGAGATGCTTTGCCGCTATATCCTGAAGCACCCTCATGATTCCTGCACAGGCACCAGAATTGCACAGACTTTCTACTACTGAGGCTCCCTAGGTAGGTAAAAATGCCCATCCCCTCATTTTTCAGTGATTCACAACTTTGGGGGTGGTGGTGCTGAAAATCAAGGTACAATCATGTCAGACATTTTAACATTGCTAATGAGCTCTTAGCATGGGAAATGCTTATTTCTGTCTCCTGTCCAGCTTCTCCCATTTACACTGTACACATATGCAGGTCCATCAAGCATGGGGTATGAGGCAGGGAGAATGCTGTCTATAATTTAAAGTCCAGGTACAGTGGTGGAGTTTCAGAGTGATAGAAAAGGAGCTTCCACTCATCACTCATCAATGTCTTCCTGCTGTTCAGAGATTAAACATGCACAAAACCAGTAGGAGGTTGTTAAGTTCCTGTTAGCAACTACTGTACAGAAAAAGAAAATCCTGACATGAATTGTGCAGTCTGTCAAACATCACACAACCCTGACAGCCCTCCTCTGTGCTAAGTTCAAACATCTACAGCTGTGAGATACAGAAGCTGCAGTGGTAACTGCAGCTCAGGCGTCAAAAAGGTAGAACCCAGCATTACTCTCAAGGCAGCCACATGGCACAGATGTAATGCATTGCAATATTCCCTTTTTGTTTCATCCAGTTCAGTGTGCCTACTATAATAGTTCGGTGAGTTTTTCCCTTCATCTGTATGTGTTATTCGAAATTAGGCTGAAGATTTTTCATCTTTATAGCCACAAATGTGCCAGTGAAGAGCAACATTCTTTCTGTGTCATCAAAAGGAGTTACTTCTCCTCTTGCAGAGTTTTTTCTAATTCTGTGCAGCATCATAGGAAGAAGATACATGAAGATGCCTTGGGTGATTTCTTGAAAAATGTTAGGCTCTTTTTTCTACTGCTTACAACATAAATCAAAACATCTTAAATTAGACAGAGCCTCCTGCCTGGTCGTGCTTAGTGTAGTCAACAATAACAGAAGCAGAGAACTTGAACTGGCAAGTGCAAACAAGCTCTATTTAATCTAACCTGGTTTGAAAGAAAGAAAAATCCTCTTTGTTCAGAAAGAGACTGATAAGATAAAATTCCAGGGTAGCCAGGAAGGTTCTCTAATGCTACAGCCAAAGACCACAAGAGTCAAAATGTGCAAAGAGAGAATCAGAAAGAAATTGTGTAGATGACAAAGGAGGAGTAAGAGAGATGTGCAGTACTTTGAAGCAGACACACCTGAGCTCAAATTTAACGCGGCTCAAGAACAGCATCTTAAATTAACCATTCCTGAAGGTCTCTGTGTGCAGCAAGAGATTTTCTGTTGATGCTAGTACAAAACACATATGTTTCCTCTGTGCAGCATACAATGAGGAAATACTCATTTTCATAAGCACAGCAGGAGCCTGAACTTACGATCTTCCCATGTAGGATTTGTGAGCTTGGATAATTGGCATTGCCAGGGAAGGTCATGAAAGCACAATTACTCTGTATTGTACCTAGGGATTTAAGAGTCCTATTAATTCCAAGCTATAATATAGTAATAATACAAAATGCTGTTTAAAGACAACAGAGCTAGCAATTTTATTTTTCTTTTTGCTGACGGAAGGCTTCAACAGACAACAGCTATGTGAATGTGGGACCTGAAGTTACTTTCAAAACTTCTGTGTAAGCTGGGTTTGCAGCTCCTGTTAAATTTATGAAAATGCTCTTTTGTATAGTAGTTTCTACTTCTGAGTTTTTTATAAACCATATATATAACAGTAGATTTAATACCATTGCCTTGTATTATTGTAAATTTCTAAAAATCTCATTTGGTTGCACAGTTGCTCCTGCCAAATGGAAAACTTTGGTGTGTACCTGGCTTTTAATACTGAAGGTAGCAGGATAAAACATACAGGTATGTTATTAGGGATGGCTTCTAAATCCCTTCAAACGATAATCTAAATGCACAAGAACTGCAGAAGAATGAACTAGTAAGGAATTTAAGACACACAGCAAAGAATCTGACTAAGATTTAGAGTAGAATGTTTTGAAACTCAGCTAACTTAATTCAATATATATTCTGGTTTCATTTTTGTACAGCAACAGACGTATGTGAAAATGCTGCTATTTATTTACCGCTTAAGATTATGCTTATTTGGTGTGGAGGGAAATATTATGACTAACATACAAAATAGTGCAATCCATAAACTGTAAAGTGTATTAAAAGAGCTTTATCTGAGTGTTTCATCCACTTGATTGCTTCAGTGGTCCCTATTTTGACTAAGAGATGTCTTGAGGTCCAGTAGCTATAGTGGAAACAGCCTTTCTTTGTGAACATGACTATTCACTTTAAGGAAGGTACCCTGCTAAAAATGCAACCTTGCCAAATGTAGAAAAATTAAGTGTTACTTCAAATTCTGCTGGGAGATAGAAGAAATCTCTTTAAAAGTGGTGATAAGTTTCCCAGTACAGCCTGTTTGGTCAATCGGGTTTATTTTGTTTGGGAATTTAAAGAACCTCAATGGACTCTTAGCTTTCTTTTCTCACTACAAATAGTTAAAAGCCAGTGGGATGTGGAGTCGTGACTGAATGGATTCATGACTGAATACTTTTGGAAACCTCACTCCAGCAACGTAACTGCAAATATTTTTTTTGTTTCAGAAGCTGAACAATGATAGTGGTGAAACCATCTATGAAGCCATCTATGACAGGCAGCTTGCCTGGAAAGACACTGTGAATTCACCTCTGATCCGCACCAGTAAAACCTCCTGTTAAATGGAGAAAGTCAAGGCTGGTGCTTGTCTTCTTTCATTGCCTTCTCAGGATGTTCAACTTGTGATGACTGCAACAAAAGCAGACATCTGACATGTCTACTGGCCTCAGGGCAGTGGAATGGCATGACAGAGCTGCCAGTCCTGTGGCTTTGATTGGCTTACCCCTTTCCACCTCCTCAATTTCTATTTAGAAGTTGCATGAGATTTTTTAAACAAGTGCCTAAATTAACTGGCACAAATCATCTTGCCCAGCTGAATACCCAAGTGAAATACTTTATTTTTACATATCCAAGACATTTAAATGCAATTTGAAGACCTGGGTAGCGCAAAGACTGAATAGTCAGCATGCACAATTTTCTTCATTTAGTTTACTCTTTACCAGGTAGCCCAGGCTGATGGTGACTGACACTCCTTGGCTTTTGTGACAGTTTATGTTTATGCAGCAGCAGATCTTAAGTGAGTATTAGTATCAAAACAGTCAATCAATATTGGCAGTAAGTGGTGGCTTTACTGCAAATCCTTCAAGCAGAAAGACTAAAACTAGGGGAATGCATTGAACTACTTAGCCCTTATCTCTTAAATACACAGCATGGCTTGAAGGCTGGGCCATGATGGCAGCCTGGAGTTTAGTGGTTGATAGCAGTAGCTGCATTCCAGAAGCTCATTCCTCCTGGCTGGGCTGTGTGGGGCTCAATGGCCTTACCCAGAGCAGGGCAGGACTGCAACTGGGAGCAGGGCAGCATGCCCAGCTCTGATGCCAGACCAGCAGTGAGCAAGGACAACTTCATCAAAAAAGGCAGTGACATTTATAAGGAAGAAGAGAAAAAATATTACAATTTCTCATACCTGGACAGTAAAAGTGCAGATGGCAGTGACATTTAAGGGAAGACGTGCATGAACTATGTCTTTCAAAACCTGATGGTCATTTGTAGATGTAGACAGGTCTGTCAAAGCAGCTAAACCTTGAAACTACTTTAATACTACTTGTGATTAAACTGCTATGCCTGGCAAAAGCTAGAAGGGAAAAAGATGCTTTCTTAGAAAGGGGCTGGTAATAGCACATGACCTTGGACAGTTTATTAAGTAAGAATCAAGTAAAAAGGTGCCTGGACAAAGGAAACCCCTAAAGCTTATGACTATTGGAATTAATATGGTAAGACCTCAGGCAAAGACGGCAGACGACAATTAGTTCAGACTTAATAGGCAGTGTTTGCAGATGTACAATACATCTTGGAAAACACTGTATTACTTGTTCAGGTTTCTGAAAAACGTAGAAGTCAATAATAAAATACAAATTGTTATAAAGACAGGTAATGGAAAGCTGTAAGTTAGAGGACATGTTAGGTCAGTTTATAATCACAGAGATGCTCTCATTTTCTGTCATGCACGTTGTTTGCACTGTTGGTTTCTATGGCATTGGTTCCCAAGAAGATTGAAGAAACTAATGTGTGAGTTAAACAATATAAGATTTTTAAAACATTCCTTGAAGTAATAAACAAACAAGTGATGCTGTGAGCAGCCTGACTTTATCTTGTTGTACTATTGTGAAAGATATTATTAAAAAAACCCTATAAATGCTATAACAATGATGACAACATGAATCACAAGACAATTTGTGAATCTACCACATTTTTCTACCATAAATTAATTTACGTATCTTTTGAACACACCTATTTTTAACCACACAATAGAGGTTCCAATGTGGTACTATAATATTACAGTACAATATCACAATGTGATATCTTGTACAGATTGTGCTCAACAGGGTTTGAATTTGGGGTGAAATAAGAGGGGTGGAGGAGAGAGGAAATTCCAGCATGTGTTACAAAGTGTACAGGCAAGTTATTCTGAGGAAGTACCTCAAATATCTTTGACCCACAGCAAACAAAAAATAAACAAACAATCCAATCCTAAAAAAAATATTTTGCATTTCACAATTTGACAGCATTGTGGCTACAGTTTCCACTTGTGCTATGTCCTGTGATTTGTTCAGGGGAACCATTTCTCTTCCAGAAAATATTAGCAGGAAGATGTTCTTCCACTTTCATGGGAAAGTGAGATATTAGTTCTGGCTTATTAAACTATTTCAGCAAAGGGCTTCCTAGCATCACAGAGATGTGAAATGTCAAACATCTACATACTATATTCCATCCTTATGCTAATGCCTAACTATTCCCTATACTATGCAAAATGTGTTGTAACCCAGGGCCTGACATACTATCAATTAAATATCTTTTTCTGATGTTCAGTGTCTATTTATTTCTTCTCTATCTTCTTGAACATAAAATTGTCCCTCCTGGGTGAAGCCCCCTTGCCCAGCTCAACTCTCAGATCATTAGCACATGCTTAGAGTAAAAACCTTCCTACCCTTAAAAAGCAGTAATCTTAAACTGGTGAAAACACCAAATTCACCTGGAAATGCAAATGAAAATGCACTCTGTTGGTTGAATGAAAGCATGGGGAGAAATGTGTGTGCCTGCCACAGGGAAAAGTGACAGGTTCAGAGCCAGGGATGGAGCCAGGGACAGAGCATCCCCAACCTTCTCCAACAGGACAGAAACACCAATGTGCACTTGTTACGAGTTCAAGTAAACCACAAATATGTCAATAGCCTCATTATAAAAGTAATTACTTTGTCTGGGGGAAATAATTCTTTTAAATGTTAATTTCATTGGAAAAATACATAAATATCCTTGGGTCAAGACAGATGTAATTACTTTCTTGACCAATGAACCAAAAAACTGGTATATCCTGTACTCCTATTTAAAGTCTAATATGCTTAGAAAGTTGGCTTATTCCCCAGTGTATCTTCCCAACCATTTCCCTGTGATCAGTGTTTCTTTCTTTATTCAGTTGTCCTTTACGGTCTGTGTCTGAAGAGAGATGAAATAGCAGCACAATGGATCTTTTGCTATTCTGGTGAATATCAGAAAAACAAGACTCTCAGAAATTTCAGTTTTGAAGAAACTTTCAATTAAAAAATTGAATTCAAATTGTTGCAGTTTGAAAAGGTGTAACTGATGTGTCTAAGAGCTGAAATAATTTCTCTGTCAGCCTTATTTGATATTGATTGACTAATGTACAACTTGGAGCGTAAAATTTATTTTACTAATTAGTGAAAATGGTAACTAAACTGATAAAGTTTAAAACATGTCAACATATTGCTCTCTTGTCTCAGAAAATTAAATCTTTGGAAGATGAGATATCTTGAACAGAGCTTTGTTGTGATTTCTTTTCCTTTTTTGAAGATCTAAATCTTTCATGGACTGACAATCAGGAGGGACAGGCACATTTCATATCTCCTGGTATGAGGGCTCCTGAATTAATACCAGTGCTTCTATAAAAGTTCCTGAGTTGATTCTATTTTACTGAAATATTAAAAAGGGCTTTGCACTTCCTTCTTGCAGGTAGGCAGAGCCAGGGGAGATTCAATGCTATTAGGGTGGATCAAGAGAGAAAAAGGGCCCTGCCCTTTTGGGCCCAGCTGAGGCCTGGGAATAGCTGTTTCACCAGGTGAAGGAACTTGATAAAAGAGCAAGAGATTGATAGCTTGCTCTCAGAGACACTACAGACACAGGAATCTTGCATTTCCTTTGTAGTTAAGAATCAGATGAACCCAGAACTCTATCAAGTAGCTACTTGAGAGTGTATTAAACAGGTAGGCTGGAAACTGGTCAGTGCCCATACTAGAAGGAAGATCCTCCTAAAAATTTGACAGTGACAAGTCAGAGTGGTACGTGTTACTAGAGGTATGAAGCCCTGGAACCAGAAGGACAAGCTACTGACAAGGAGGACCAAGGTCCTGTTGGGATAGAGGAGCTGCCTAGTGCAACAAAATCTATACCCTGCATTGCAACTTCCTGTGTTAAGAGAAAGAAGAGTAGTTGTCAGAGGTAACTCCCATGTAAGAGGGGGTGGAAGACCTGATGTGCTGACTGGATCCCACCCACACGGAAGTTTGCTGCTGTCGCCCAGGGATTCAGGTGAGGAGCATTACTAGAAAACTCTCTGGTCTAGTAAGGCGCTCCGATTATTATCCATCAATGGTTCTTCAAGTTGGTAATAATGAGATGACAAAGAGAACTCCAAGGGCAATAAAAAAGGATTTCAGGGCCTTAGGACAATTAGTTGTAGGATCAGGAGCACAGGTAGTGCTTTTTTCAATCCTTTTGGTACCAAGGAAAAAATATTGATAGGAATAGGCAGATCCCACAGGTCAACACATAGCTCTGAGGCTGGTATCTTCAGAAAAGCTTCGAGGGTTATGGCTATGGGATGATCTATTCAGCACCTGTTCTACCAACACCTGGTTGGAAGGTTGCACCTTTCTCAGAGTGGAAAAAGAGCTCTGGCAGAGGAGCTAGCAGGGCTCATTGGCAGAGCTTTAAACTGGCTTGGAAGCAAGGAAAGGAAAATACCCAGCTCACCAGTGATAATCAGTGGGACAGTGTGTCAAACCTTGAGGAAATGAACACTAATGGGCTACCTCCATCTGCTTCATGAGGGGCTGGCTACAAATTAAAGCACCTGAAATGTTTCTCTACCAACACACGCAGCAGGAGGAGCAAACAAGAGGAGCTCAAAGCTTCGATTCAGTTCCACAGATTTGATATCATTGACTTAAGTGAAACCTGGTGGGATCAGTCCTGAGACTGGAGTGCCCTGTTGGGCAGCTGCAGGCTCTTCAGGAGACGCACACAGGACAAAAGAGGCAGGGGGGTGGCATCATATGTAATGAAGGGCTGGAATGTACCAAGCTTACAGCTGGAAATGGTGCAGTTGAGAGCCTCTGGGTAGGAAAGAAGGGACAAATAATGTGGATGTCATTGTGGGAGTTTGCGACACACCTCCCAGCCAGGATGATGAAGTTGATGGATTATGCTTTGAGGAACTAAAGGATAACTCTAAATCAACTTCCTTTGTTCTTATGGGAGACTTCAGTTAACTTTCCAGATGTTAACTGGGAGCACCAGAGGGCACAAAGAGGGCCAGAAGATTCCTAAAACACCTGGATGACAACTTCATGATACAGGCAGTAAGAGACACAACTAGGAAAGGCATCCTCCTTAATTTGCTACCTGCCAACAGAGAGGATGTTTTGAATGAAGTGTTGATTGGCCTGTCTTGGCCACAGTGACCATGAAGTGATCAAGTTAAAATCTCTGCTGACAGGAGGAAAGTGCCAGCAAAACTTCAAATCTGGACACAAGGAGTGCAGACTTCAGACTGCTCAGGGAATAAGTAGAAAAGTGCCCCAGGAAACAATCTTTGGAAAATGCCGGGGTCCATCAGAATTTGTCATTTTCTAAGGACCACCTTCTAAGGGCATTGGAGCAGACAGATCCTAAATGTCTGAAGTCAAGCAAACGAGGCAGGAGGCTGGCTTGGAATCTTCTTTTGGAGGTAAAGCAAGAAAGGAAGATGTATGCCCAGTGGAAGCAGGGTTAGGTGACTTGGGAAGAATACAGAAATGCTGCTTGCCACTGGTAGGGAGAAGATTCATGTGGCCAAAGCTCAACCAGAATTGAAACTGGCCAGAAATGTGGGCAACCATAAAAAGATGTCTTTTTGAATACTGGCAAAAGGCAGGGCAGAAACAACATTGGCCTGTTACAGGGTGAGAATGGACCCCTCACAAACAGAGACCAGGCAGAGGAATTTAATGCATTCTTTGCCTTTGTCTTCAACACAAATGGTGAACTAAAGGGATCCCCAGGGCCCTGAGCAGGAGAAATGTCATTGTGAGAATGATAAACTTCCAGGTGACCCTGAAGTTTTGAGGGATCTGCTATTCCAGCTGGATCTCTATTAGTCTATGGCACTTAACGTATTCAACTGAGAATACTTACAGAGCTGCCTGAATTTGTCATGAGGCCTTTCTTGACTGATTTTAGTGATCTTGGGAATCTGGAAAGGTTTAAACTGCCTAGAAATGAAAATATTAAAAAGGGCAAAGAAGATGACCCTGGAAATCACAGGCACATTAGTCTCACTTCAGTGCCTGGCAAGGTTATGAAGAAGATTCTGGAAGTTATTGAAAAACACTGGGAGGACAATGTAGTAACTGATCACAGTCAGCTCCACTTCATGAGAGGAAATTCCTGCTTATCAAACCTGATTTTCTTTTATAACAAGGTAACCCACCTAGCTGATCAAGGGAAGCCAGTTGATGTCATCTTTTTGGATGTCAGTATGTCTTTTGATACTGTGCCTCACAGGATCCACCTGGAAAAATGTCCTGCACACAACTGGATAAACACATCATGATATGGGAGAGCAGCTGGTTCATGGGTCTGGCACAAAGGGTTGCAGTGAATGGGGTGACCTCAGAGTGGTGACCTGTCACTAGATGGATTCCATGGGGCTCCACCTTAGGCTCTGTGCTCTTCAACATCTTCTGAAATGATTGGGTGCAGGACTGGGAGGGATACAAAGCCAGTTTGCAGATGATAGAAGACTTGAGAGGAGCTGTTGACTCTCTCAAGGGCAGGGAGGCCCTGCAGAGAGACCTTGAAAATTAGAGGGCTGGGCAATCATCAACCATATCAAATTCAACAGGAGAAAGTGTCAGATTCTTCACCTGGGATGGAGCAACCCTGGATGTACAGACAGATGGGAATGAGAGGCTGGACAGCAGTGCCATGGAAAGGAGCCCTGGGCAAGCTGATGGCAAGCTGAACATGAGCCAGCAGTGCCCTGGCAGCCAGGAGGGCCACCCGTGCCCTGTGGGGCATCAGGGACAGCATCAGCAGCCGGGCAGGGAGGGATTGTCCTGCTCTGCTCTGTTCTGCACCAGGGCAGCCTCACCTCCAGCACTGGGGGCACTTTGGGTGCTGCAGTGTAAAAAAGACATTAAATTCTTAGAGACCATCCAAAGGAGGGTAACAAGGATGGTGAAGGGCCTTGAGGGGAAGCAGGATGAGGAGTGGCTGAGGTCACTTGGTCTGTTCAGCCTGGAGGAGACTGAGGGGAGACCTCACTGCTGTCTGTAACTTCCTCATGAGGGGAAGAGGAGAGGCAGACACCGATCTCTTCTCTTTGGTGAGCAATAACAGGACCCGAGGGAGTGGACAAAAGGTTTTTCACCCAGAAGGTGGCTGGCTACTAGAGCAGTCTCCCCAGGGAAGTGGTCACAGCACCAGCCTGACAGAGCTCAAGAACCATTTGAACAATGCACTCAGGCGCATGGTGTGGGGCACACCGATGCAGAGCCAGGAACTGGAGTCTGTGATACTTATGCTGCTTCAGAGCCATGATTTGATTTTCTGGATGCTGAATGACAAGAGAACAACGCTAGCAAAAATTCATGAATTCTGAGGCAATTATCATTTGCTTTGGAGACTGCTATGAGATCATCAGAAATGCTGAATGTTATGTCTGGAGATCTAGACTGCAGGGGACAAAACCCATCTGATTTACTGGAAAACCTAACAGAAGAGTAATGTGTGGGAGAAGAGAGAAGGGAGATGAAGAGACTAAGGATGTTATCTTGTCATTTCAATCTAATGTTTATTTATCTTTCAATCCAATGAGACTTGTTGTCTCAGCTCTTCCCTGTGACACAGCATAACCTCCTTGGGAGTCACAACATTTGGCCTGTGGAAGGACAAGGACAGTAAGAGGACATGGATTTCCAAATGCAGTGTCACTTTCTCATCACAGGAAATTCCCCAACAATGGTGAAAAAAGACAGTATTTTTTACTTCCTCCTGATCTTGGGAATACAAGAACACTGCCTGGGACTTTGGGAAATCACCCAGTGGCTGCAAAACTTACCTTGGGGTTCCCTATCTCTAAGACCTGCTTTTTCCAGCTGGGAGTGTTGCAGGGAGGCTTTCAGTCCCAGAGGGTTGGTGTGGAATGCCCAGGGGTCCCATCTGTAGGCACACAGTGTGGCTGCCAGATACAGGTTATCAGGGCTATTAAGTGACAGTGTGACAAACAATCTTCTTGCCTGAAATCTGAAATCCTTTTGCCTTCTCTCCATTCTTTCTCTTGCTCATCATATGCTGCCTACAGCTGAGGCACCACATTTTGCTGTATTTCAAGTAGTAATATTGAGGTACTGTTTTGAGGTTTAGAAAAAAAGAATATGACTCAGAAAAAACATGTTTATGATACAAATTGAAGAAAAGCAATGCCTGTGTAGTAGCAACCAACTCACAGGCAAGTCAGAGGTTATTCAAAAGTATTAATTAGAATTTATGAAGAATGTGTGCTACTGTGGAAAGGAATGGAGAAAATCATAGAAGGCTTGTCCTTCCTTGTTCAAGGAAATGGAGCACAGGAGGCACCATCTGACAAGCATTGGCTGGTCCTGCTACTGGCGTGGCCAGGGCTGAGGGAGCTGTGGGAGGATGCCAGTGCCAGTAGCCAGGGTTAGAGCTAACTTTCCTCAGCCAGACTGAGGTGGAAAACACAGGTGAGGCTGTGAACCAAATTCAGCTGGAGTGCTGTCATGCAGCAAACTCCTCACATCTCAAGCAGCAGCATCCACTGGGCAGCATCCTGCTGAAGCTGCTTCTCACCCTCCCAGGTCCTTTGAATATTGTTTGGATGCTGGTTGTATGTGGCAGGGTCAGAACTCAGATTTCCAGGATATAGTGGCATATTCACACCAGCAGACAGGCTGAGTGCCAAAGGCCCCCAGCAGTGTTGCAATGGGTGAAGCAGAATGGTGGCCATGGGCACTTGTTTGGTGCCCCCTCAGGTAAAGCGAAGTGAGAAGATGCAGGGCTGTATATGCTCCCATTCTGTCAGTACCAGAGGAGTTTCAAGTTTAATTGCTGCCTTTATATATCAGAGCAGCATTGGCTTGAACATCTTGTCCTTTTGGTTGGTTTTAGGAGAATCAGCATATATAACTGCTTCTTCCCACATCACAGCCGTCATCACTCACACTGCATTAAAAATGGCTCCCTATTTAGCTGCATTACTCAGAGGTAGGATCTGCAGCCTTGTCTTGGATGAGAATTTAGCTGAGACACCAGAATAGCAAGCTCTAGCAAGAGAAGAGCATTGAAAACCTGCCACAGGATCCTACTGTCACCAAAGGAGAAGGAAAACCATGGCTCTGAAACAGGGGATGAGATGATCACAGTTGTAGTAAGAGGAGCAGAAGTTCATTTTTTTTGCCTCCCCTAGTGTCTCATGGCACAATCACAAGCAGGAGACAAAACCCTGCTCTCTGCTCTGGCTAACTAGTTAATTTGTCCTGGTAGGTGTCACAAGGGAGTCCTAGTATGATTAAGTTTGAAACAATTATGAAAAGAATAATAACTAACTAAACATATTTAATTAACTATAAAAAGTGTTGGGCTTTTGATGTAGTGCAGGAAAGCCTCAGCTAGGCTCTGCCAGTGGTTACCTTCATAATCTTGGCTTTGCAATGAAAAAGAAACCAGAAGTATTAAAGGCCTGCCATGCACTGAGTGGCAGAAGTGGCAGATTCCCATCCTGTTGGTCAATAATTCATAGAGTGAACACTTTCTTTCCTGAACATGTGCAACCCCACAGTATCTACTTCTCCATTAGTCACACAACCCTCTTCATGAGCAGTATATTACAAGAAATGAAGGTAGGACTTGCAAAGGCTGAGATGAAATCAGATGAGTGTCACAACACTTCTGACACCAGATTTGGGTGCATCTTCAGCAGAGGATGGAGCTCCTGACTGCCAGGCAACAGGCTGGACTCTGACAGGACCAGGCTTCTCCTTGCTGAAGATTTAAGAATGAGATCAAGCAATGCCTGGCCCACTTATGTGGGTCTCTATCCACATAGGAAGCTCCTTAACCCATTCTGCCCTACAAATAAGCCTTGCAGAAAATGACCTGCTTCCTGTCCTTTAAAAGATGCAGGTGGATAGCTGATACTCCAGTGGGAACGTTACTAGGCATTCTATGTGAAGAGTGCTTGTGCTACTGTCTTCCTTCTGAAGCTGGCTACCCCTTTATGCACAAGCAGTCCTTTCACAATTTTCTCCTGTGGCAGAGTTTACCACAGCTTCTCCAAATATATGTGGGCCTGGCATCTGAGTATAGCTGAGTGCCTCACTGTGTAGTGCACTGCTGCAATTCCTGTATATCTGGGGAATACATTCCTGTACATCTGTATAGTGGGGTTGTCCATCAACCACTCTGTTCAGGTAAGAAGGCTGAGGTGCTTGCTCTGCCATCATAAAATTCTGATCTCCTACAGCATCCTCCATATTAATGATGTAGAATATGAGTTTATGGCCCAAATTCACAGTCTTCCACCTTCATTTTCCTCAAGTTACAGCTGACAAGTAGGTGAAAGTTCACAAACATCTCCCTTAATCGTTCCATCTGACCGTGCTGTTTGTCAGCAGCTGGCAGGCTTTGGGAAGCGGGGCCTGTGGCCGGTGGCAGGCTGTGGCCAGGGCCGCGGCGTCTCGCATGGCTGCCCTGACCCTGCGGAATGCCGCAAGCCAGACCATGTCACTGCAGGCTTGTGGCCTGCCACAGGCACAGGGCAGGTGCCGGGATGCCTTGCACTCTGCCGGTGAGCACAGCCACAGGCCACAGGCCACATGCCACAGGCCACAGGCCACAGCCCTCGCTGCCCACCCGGCTGCGGCCTCCCTGCGCCAGCCCCAAGCCGTGTGAGGGGTACAGAGCCACGCAGAACTGTAAGGAAACTTGTCAGGGAGGCGCAGCTCTTTGTCAGCCCTTTGCTCTGTTATATTTTCCAATCCATATCCGACCTGACCACAGAATCACAGAATAGTCTGGCCTGGAAGGGACTTTCCAGATCATCTCATTCCAACGCCCTCACCAGGAGAAGGGACACCTCCCACTAGACTGCACACTTATTTTCTGAATTTTGATATGGAATCAAAACCTTATAGCAATAATCTTATAACGTACCGTAATAAATTCTGACATTTCTCATCTTCATGATTCTACATTGTTAGACCAAACTGAAATTTAACTGGTAGGAAAAATGTTGGGAGACAAAAATATGCTGTAAAAGGCCAAAGCAACAGATACAGAGAGAAATCAGTAAAATTACGCAAACAGAGATTTAAAAAAGCTTCTATCAG
This sequence comes from Melospiza georgiana, assembly GCF_028018845.1. Lineage (NCBI taxonomy): Eukaryota > Metazoa > Chordata > Aves > Passeriformes > Passerellidae > Melospiza > Melospiza georgiana. The sequence goes on from NC_080465.1 coordinate 44,515,228, forward strand.
AAACTGTGGCTTTGAACTTTGTTATCTGAGGTCTGGAACCAACAATATGGATACTCCACAGTGGGTAAGTGAGAATGAAACAGAGAGAGATTAAAAGGTAAATAAAAAATGCAGTGAAACAAAACTGATTTTTTTTCAGTAGTGCATTTTCCCCTCATTCCTTGAAATAGTCATTAAATAAACTTTGGCTTGGCAGAAAATCCAGGGCTCTTTAAAGACTCCTAACATAATCTGATATGTAGCTCTATATTATCTATTTTTAAAAGGGATTTTCCTAAGAAACTTCTTGTCAAAATTAGAGTCAAGGGGACAATTCACAGTGAATGATTTATTTAGCATATTTTTGTATGTTTTCTATTCCCAGATTGTCCAGGAGGCAATTGTAATTCCTTTGAATATGTTTGAGTTTACTCGCAAAAGGCTTTAAGGGAATTATTTTTAGACAGGATTAATGACTGAAAATGATACCTGCTACTTGATCTCTGTTGGTCAGTTATTATTATAGTCAGGCAACTATTCACAGTTGAACTAGACACAACTTATTTTAAAAATGCAGACTCATTTCTGTTTGCAAATTATCCCTGATGAAAACAGGTTTTTGTGGGACTGTTTATGTTTCACCGCATACGACCTGGTAATATAATATGTATTTGGTATTCATGTCTTCTCATCTGAACAGTGCTGTGCTTCCTGGCCAGAAGCACTTCCTGAGCAGAAGCAGCTTCCTGGCCAGATGATGAAAATCACATATAGTCTGTTTAAATTAATGAGTTATCAGTCAATGTTCATAAATGTTCAATTAATCTGCAGTTTAGACAACAAATAGAAGGCCACTTTGGTGCAAATGCTCCTGCAAACGTTTACTACTTTTCATCAACATCTCGTGAATAACTCTATGAATATTCCTTTATTGACACCATTGTCATGAAAGGAGGCTTGATAACAACTCGTGAATCAAAAGGTTTTGCACACAAATGCCTCTGGTCTTTACTGGGCCATGCAATTTTGATATAATATGTAGCTGTGGTTGCCCATATAGATTGAGATATTTCTCTTATTCCCTGGCCAGTCAGTAGGGGCTTTATCTTATTTGGGAAACTGCAGAGGAAGGTTTCTACCTGCAGACATTGCAGTCCTCCCCAGCTCTTCTCCAGGACCTTCTTGTGCCAAATGAAAGTCTCTCATGGGGTCCTTAATCTCTGCTTATCACCTGAGGATCAGGCAGTGTGCTGGGAGAAGATCAATGTCAACTCTGTTGCCTTCAGGTGAATCTATGGCCTCAGGTGAGGATGGTGAAAGCGTTTTTTTCTCCTCATTCTCAGCTGTTCTGCTATTCACATTTGTCCAAGTAATTGCAGAAGTAAATATATTCCCTGAAATACATTTACTATATTTCTGAAAAATGATGGAACACATTTGGAAAAAAAAACCTCTGCAGCTTACAGAGCAGCAGCAAAAGCTGGCAGGAATAGATGTTCCAGTTGGGCAGCGCTCAGAACATCAAGGACAGAGTTCTCTGTTGAAAATGGATGCTTTTAAAAAAGGTGCAGACTCATAGAAATATAAAGGTGCTGCATACTTTGTACTGTATGTCTCTTCAGATGCTGCATGTGGTCTGTGGGAGACCCAAAGCTTTGAGCCTCAGGTGATACTGCAACTGCAGCTGATGTTATTCTACCCACATGCAGAGAAGCCATAGATGGCTCCACCTGACAAGGCATGGCTGGTATTTCCAGAGAGGCTTCTCATGGACCCTTGTCCACATGGCCAGTCTTGGCCCAGTTATTTGTGTGGCTACAGTCAATTCCCTGTTGCTGAAGAGACACAGGTGGCTTATCCTGACATAGAAAAGCGGAGAAAATGCTTGCTGGCAGTAGTTTAGGAGGGAAATTCACCAAGTGTCATCGTTTATGGAAGTTCTGATTTCAGAAGTATATTGAGAGGTTGTATCTGCCAAATCCTCATGGCAACGAGTCCATGCTGTTACTTGCAGTGGAACAGTACCCAAGGGTGTGTTCATACTATGTATCTTCATCAGCAGGTGAGACAGGAAGGGTTGTGGTCGCCAGTGTATCCACCCACAGCATCACCACCTGAGCCTTGAAAACAGGTGAACAAATAGAAATATGTTCAAGGAAAACACATATTTGTCTTTGCCTATGTCTTCAATTCACAAAGAATGTCAGCTGCTCAGTCAAACGATATAAATGAGACAATGCCTCATTTATTTGTGTGGTTATTGGTAAAAAGAGTAAATTTCACGTGAAATTCAAACAGCACTTCATGATGAGTTTAGTAAACATAAAACAGACTTCCATTTGCATTTGTTTTCCCCAGGTGCCCATGCTTTATATAGGCTACAGCTGCAATAGCTTTGTTAAGAAACTTGACTTGGTCTCTGTTAATATCATTATCACCTTTGCAGACATGGTTTGGTTTTCTATCTCTTTTATAAGTGCAGTAACATCTTTACATCTGTCATACATCTTTCCACCTGGTAATTAGTGGATGAAAATGAGAGAGTTTCACCTTGCTGTCCTCTGACAGTAGCTCAGTTTTACTAATAAATACTGTTATTTGTCAAAGAGAAAATTCTTAATAGGACAAAAAAAACCTCAAACAAAAAACCAACAACAACAAAAAACAAACCCCAAACCAAATAAACCAACAAAAACCCAACAAAAAACCCCAAACCAAACAAACAAAACAACCCCCACCAAAAAAACTCCCCAAAAAACAAAACCCAAAAAACCCACACCTCTCAAAAAAAACCCCCAACCACAAAAAATTAAACAAAAAAAAAAAAAATCCCCCTGTCTACTCAAAAATTGCTCCACAAAGTCAAGCAGAACAATAAGCCAAACAAAGCTTTGATAGAGCAGGTGCCTTGCTGCAATGGCAGAACTTTTTAATTGCTTCTGTTGAAACAGTACTTCTCTTGAAAAATTAGGTCAGTTAAAGTAGGTGGAAGTATAATAATTTGAGGTTAAACTGCACCTAATGACAAGAAATGTTTACTCTAGCCTAGTGCACATAAACACAAGCACCATGAACATGAGGGTGAGTGACAAACTCTTCAGGATGGAAACCACAGAGGAAAGTGCTGGTGAAAGCACAGATGATACCCTTCCAAGGATGCTCCTGTTCTGATAAAACTCTTGTTTTGTCACAAAAATTTAGTTATTTAAATGCTCCAAGCTAGCCTGAAGTTTCAGCCCAGGAAGGCCTACGGCTTGATGACATTAGGTGGTGGTGGGGTGTCCTGTGTGATCAGCTGTGATGCCCCAGCTTTGTGACCTGTCCCTGAGCTTCCCCTGGGACTGCCAATGGTCAGGGGCTGAGGGATGTTCGTCAGTGGTCCTGGCTGATCACCTACTGTAATTGCACCCAGGCATAACAATGAAAGTTTTGAATTCAGCTGAATCTTTGTCAAAATATGAATTAGTAGTTCTGACTGAAATCTTTTAACTTTTGTCCCAATGTCCCCTGTGTTCTTCTGCCCTGGTCTCCAAGCCACAGAGCAATGGGCTGAGAGATGGGGTCAGGTAGTCAGTTCTCCAGGTGCTGGTTCCCAAGCCAGTCCCTCCAGCTTGTGAGTACTCTGTTTGTCACAAACTGCCCCAAGGTACAGCAATACCCAAATTATTCACTGGAACACTTTGCCTTGAAGGAACCACAAGCTCTATTTCTTTAATGATTTTAATGGTCAGAATAGTGCCAGGTCAAGCCATTTAATTGTGTATTTAATTAGTCATCTGTATGCATGAAACTTAAAGGTGTTCAGCTGTGCTATTTTATAGGAATTAACTAAGTGGTAGTAAATCATCTATGCCAGCAATAAAAGTATTTATAGCAGTACTTCTTTTTTTTTTTTTTTTTTTTTTTTTTACTGTTATTGCTGCATTGTTTGTACTGGTAGACATCTGTATAAGAATAGTTCTGCTCAAAGGGATGGGAGAAACACAGTTTGAGATTTTTGTCTGACATCACCTGAAACCAACTGTGGGCAACGCAGAAGAAGCTGAAATGTGAAGTTCATAGGCAGATGACCCAAAAAGCTATTGCCAGCTGCAGGCTTGCTGTGCAACAGTAAATAAGCACACAAGCAACTTGGCCCTGTGGAAACTCATAATTTAAAGAAGAGCAGGACAAGAAATATGATCTGAACTTCTAGGTAGTAGTGCTCTCTCTTGAATAAATCTTAAGAGTATTTGGCTACTAACAGTTCACAAGTTTGCGCTGGCAAAATATTTCCTGGAGTCAGTGAAGTCAGCCACCCAGTCTTGCTTATTCTGTGAGCAAACAAACTATTTTCTATGTAAGTGCCATTGAAATGCTGCACAGAATTATAAGACCATGATCTGCATAGATAAAATGTGTGTTTTGAAGCATAGAAATTTTTCTGCAACTACATCACATAGATAATCCCTCCTAAACAGAACCAAAGTGCTCATTATTATTTTTACCTCAATGTTTTCCATGCTGAATTTTACAATAAATCTTTCAGGAGAACACTGGCAGTTTGTTTGGAGCACTGACCTGTGAAACAGAGGAAAATAGATATTGTTAAAAGTCTTGGCTTGCTTGCGCAGGGATCATGTGGCAGAGCCAGGTAACTTTTGAAGTGGTGTACAGGGAGGGGCACGAGCAGTAAATGCTACAATAACAACACAACTGACCTGAGCGTGTAAGCCTCTTTGCACTACTTGGCATGTTTAGCCCAATAAATAACATCACGAGATGTCCATTCCCATCATGTTGTTATTCCTGCATGACCCAACTAGGCAGCCAAAGGCCCTCCATATGTGTTGTTCGCTCTCAGAGAAAGCAGGCAATGGAGTCAGGTGTCGCTGAATGTCTGCTGTTTGCTACAATCCTGCTGCCCTCAGCTCAGGTGGAAGCAAACAGGATGAGACATCCTTTTCATTCACAATTTTCAAGCAGTTCTTGATCTTTAAACTTCTCCTTTGTCTTTCAGTCAGATCAAGTGCTTGCTTGCTGCCTTCTCTCTTGTTTTTCTGATATTCCTGCTGCAGACACCCAGACACATGTATGCCACTATCTATAAGCACATAATGTAGCCCAAAGGGATGCAATTTAGGTTCTGTTCAGGCGTAGCTTCCCAGGCGCCCTTCACAGATGCTGTGCCTCTCGGAGGTGCCCATGGGGACTGAGGGCTGTGGACAGGGTGAAGATCTGCACAGAGGTCCTGAAAATCACTTCTGTCTTCTGTAGCTGCTGAGAGCTTACAATGACTGTCTGCTCTGGCGGGAGGAATGGGACCTGGACCTGTGCTGATGTGGGAAACCAATGTATTCAGATCTTGCACTGATGAAAAGCTAAACAGGGAGATTGTTTCTGCCCTTCAGTTATAAACTCTCCAAAAATATTCAACTGTAGTAGGATAGAACACTTGATAAATTCAAGACATGTTAAGCAAACAGTTCTATTCAAATGTCTAATCCTGACTATGGAGGGAGAATTTTTGAAAGTATGATTTTTTTATTCTTTATTTAAAGAAAGGTAAACAGTCATTCAGGAGTTTCAGGCATTTCAAACCATTTTGAACCAAAAAGAAGTTTGGTTGAACAAACCATTTTCTTTGTTGTGAAATAAATGAAAACACCAATTAGAGCAAAAATCACTTTCCAGGAGCCCTAGGCAAGAACCTCAGGAAGATCGGCATCTGCCTGTGAGTGACACCTTCTTCCCTGTTCTTCTGCTCTTCACCTTTGTTTCTGCTCATCTTCCTTTCTGGGTCTTTTCTCACAATTTTCCCCCTCTTCTCCACTGAACCATTTTCCCCTGTGTTTGCTCTTCCTCCCTGTTAAAAATTAATCAGCTGAATAAATATGCTGTTCTTCCAAAAGGATGGCTTCCCTTTCCCTCCCCATTCTGCAGTCACCTGGCTCAGCCTCTGGCTCAGAGGGTCTCCCTGATTGTGGGAGGGAGGACTTAGGGGTACATAGCTATTGGCCAAAAGGAACACACTGGCCTTTACCTCACTGTTGCCATCTGGGATAGGAAAATGCTCTTTGACAGATTCATGGACATACTGCTCCACTGGTGGCTCCTAGACAGAGATTCAGACACCTGCTATACCACTTTTTCCCTGACCAGACTAACAATTTGTCAACCCCTTTCCTCCACTCAATGCTGAGCGAGCTCTTTTGTCCTTTTGCACAACTGCACAGGATCAAACCAGAAAGGATAAGAGTTTTCCACTTCCCCCAAAGCCCTTGGAAGCCCTTGCTGGCTTTCTCTGTGCTTGCTTGCTGCCAGCCCCTGCAGGAGCTCTGTTTGCTCTTCCTGAGACTGCAATTACCAGCACTCTCCTTGGCAGCTCTCCTGCCCTGTTACATTCCTTTTTGTTATGCTAATAGTCTTATAACCAACTCCAGCTTCTGAGACTGTAATACACCCCTTTTGATTCTCTAATCTACTTCTCTCCGTGCATTACAGCACAGAGCAGTTTGCCAAGGTCCCAGCAGAACGTGTTTAGCTGACTGATTCTGGTTGTTCCTATTAGATCCTGGCATGCTTCTGAGATTTGTCACTTCCACACAAATCACACTCCTAATCCTGGGGTTTAGCAAAGTTTGGGTGGATTTGGATTCTACTACATCGTTTTTAGGGGAGATGATAATACTCTTTGATGAAAGATCTCTGGATGGAAATTCTCCCTGCTAAGTATGAGCATGAGAAAAATCTACTTTCAGTCCAACATTTTATCTTTTTTTTAGTTTAAGTGTGGGTACTCATGTCAAGATGGCAGTGTAAGCACATTAGGGCTCTGAACTTGTACTCAATACCTTGTGAGGGGCTGATGTGATTTATGGTTGCCATAGTGCCACGTACAAACACAGATTTAAGTTAGATCCTGCATTCTGCAATATGTCCTCATGGAGTTGATCGCTCAAATTATGTTCCCAGGGAGCTGTGCTTCTTGGTGGAAACCTTTTGAAGCATTCATGTCTTATGGGACTGTCTCTCCTCAGAACAAAATTAGCATTTTCATAACTCTTGAACAACACTATATGACTAATAATATTGTAAGCTGATTTTATAGCTATATTTCTCTCTCATTGCGAAGGTGTCCTCTGGAGTACCAGCCTTGAGCACCTGTACTACTGTACTGTATCATGACTGCTTCTTTTTTTTAAATTTGTTTTTTCTCTCAGTGCAGGAGGAGTGCTTGGACTTTAGGATCATATATCAGCTAGCTGGCCCTATGAAGTTTGGACTGCAATAGTATGTGGTGATTGCTGATGGGGCTATGGTATGATCCCCACTGAAAAACCATTTTGGGGATGAAGAAGGAGAAGACTGCGGTGGAGTGTCTAACTTTGAAAGCACAGACATCAACAAAAATTCATACATACATACATACATACATACATACATACATACATACATACCTATGTATATGTGTGTGTGTGTGTGTGTGTGTGTATTTATGTAAAATTACTTCATTGTGTCAGAAGAGGGTCAGGTTTGTGGTGGCTGGTATAAACAGCTGCACACCAGAGCATCACATGTGAACACATGGGAGGGAGGTGGGATGGTTTTTAGTAGCATGAGCAGGGATGAAATAGCATGGCTGGCATGGGATTACTTAAAGAAAGACTGTTGCTGCCTCTGCACAGATTGTCAGGCTTTCCCTAGGGTTAATATGTTTGTTTAACCTGTCTCACAGTAAATAAGACTTGGAAGAGCTTCACACAAGCTTTGACTTCACACAAAATGTGACACCTTTCTGTGTGCCAGGGTCGAGCAGATAAACAGCCAAAGCTGAGGAGCCCTTCCACAAAGCAGCTCTTTCCAGATACCTCTCAGGATGTGAGCACCAATGTTGAGCTTATCCAGCTCTCAAGGGGGGGACATGATATTTTTTGTCTGTAGGAAATCCTTTTTGTTTCTGTCTAAAAGGAAAATGTCGGCAATGCTGCCTTCTGAAAACTGCAGCAAGAAGCTGCTTTCACTGCCTTCCCCACTTTTCTTATTGCTCGCCAGTTAAATTTCATGTGGATTTCATTTATTGTGCTTGATGGCTTAGCAATAAATTATTACTGCAAAGGAATTAACTGCACGTCATGTTTGGAAATCTGTATTGTTTTGCTGCTGTGTTGATCCTAGCTTGCCTCTGAGAAGGCAGCTGATCCCTGCTCCTGTCCTTAACATCGAGGAGGTCTACTTTCTGCCAACTGCTGCAACACTTCATTCAACCAGGAGAGCAAAATGGAGCCTGGCAGACTATTGGCAGGACATGACTTTCTTAAAGGACAACCTGCCCCCACTGTTTAACGGGGACATAACAATTAAAATTGTGTAATAATAAAAAAGAGCACCACAAAAAAGGAGCCAGCAAAAATAGCAGTAAAAAGTCCCAATATGTGATCAGAAGTAATTAAGGTGGTTACTGTGCCCTGGGCCTCAGTAACCCCCCAAGAAGTATTTAAGTTTTAGTGTAATGAGGCAGGGAGTAATGAGAAGAACTCATTTGAGCAGTGGAGAACCTTTTGCCAGAGTAGTTCTGCCACACCACGCAAGTCAGATGTCCAAAACTGCAGGGCCCTGCCAGGCCCTCAGTTTTCCAGCTCTGCTTCTCATTTTTACACGGAAGAAACTGAGACAATGCGCAAGGTGTTGAGATTCCAGCTTCTCTCCACCCTGCTCCATGGGCCCCTGGCTCTCCACAGCCCTGTTTTCTTCTCTGACAATGAAATTCTCTGTGGCAATTGTTGCCCTGATTTGTGCATGGAATCAGTTCCTTCAGAGGACAAGAACAAGGTGTCCATGTGCATGGGAAGGGCACCATCACCATGGTCATTGTTGGACCAATGCCAATTGGTGTTCAGCTCTTGGTCACACCACGCCACAGTCAGGCTATGCTGCAGGTGGGGCTTAGGTTTGTAGCAGTGCTCTCCTTTTGAAAAGAAAAGGATTAGCAATTCCAAAATTTTAAAACATGGTGGTGGTTGCAGTGGGCAGGGGAATCCAGCTCAGAATATTCAGAAAGCTGACAGCACCATGGAGAGGTAAGCCATGCTTTGCTTGATCTTCTGAGCAGCCTGACCTCTGCTAGGCCTGATGTAAAGCAGCCCTGACCATGAGCTACTTCCAGCACAAATGAGGGGTGATTAGAGCAGTAAAAAGTCCCCTCCTGTAGTTCTTTTAAACTCTGTTGGAGGCTGGGTGGAGGGAGGGACTGGAGAGGGAGGAAGGTCCACCAAGAACCCTGCAATGCAAGGACTTGGAGAATAGAGGTTCATTTCATGTCTCTGTCAGGAAAAATGCACAGTCATAAGCACAGAAAATTCTGCACTTCAGACACTTCATTTGCTGTAGAGCATCTCTTCAAGGAAGACAAAATTTGAGAGTATGGCATAAGCCATGATGACCTCATGAGCCATTATAACTAAGGAATAGACCTAATTCCATTTTGTGATAAATCATGAATTGATCTTCCATTTATGTCCTCTTTTTAAAAACAGCGGTGTGGCTACAGCTTTGGGGCCATGAAATGACTGTCTCATGGATGGTAATTGTGTTGCTGTTTCTGCAGATCATTTGGGAGCAGCCAAAGTTCCCTTTCTATTTGTCCCTTCCCAGCCCCTGCCCTGTGCCTTGGAGGCCAACACTGAGCAGCCAGCACCGTGTCCTGCCCCGTGGCTGCAGCCACCTGTGGTTTGGGGCAGCTCTAACCATCAAGTGCCTAAATTGAGCTGGGAGGACACTCTGTGTGGGAAGGAGCCTGAGGATGTGGCAGCTTTCCACGCTTAAGGGTGTCCATTTGCTGCAGGGTTGGTGAGCCACGCCATGTCCCCGGTGCAGCAGGAATCCTTCCCGTGGCTCCTCCAGGCTCCAACTGTGGTGGCACTGAGGCCACTCTGTGACCAAATTTGCAGTGAGCCCTCCGAGCTCAGGGGCACGCCAGCACTGCCGGCCAGCCTGACTTTCCTGGCATTCCTTGCAGGCTCTGCCCTCTCAGGGGGCGCCTGGAAACAATCCAGGCAAGTCCTGTTCCTGCAACCAGGGCCAGCGCTGACCGGGCCTGGCTTTGTGAAGCCCCGTGTTAGTGCTCCCGTGTCCATGAACCGAGGCGGCAGTCAGCTGCAACACAGAGCATGGCTTGATTGGCAAGCAACACCTTCTCATCAGAGCGTGAGGGCTGTGTGCCCTTCCTCCTGCGCCCCCTTGCAGCAGGTAGGCCGAGGGAACACTCTGGGCCTGGGCACTCTGAGGGCTGGCCAGCTCCGAGCAAGGACAGCCCTGCCTTCCCTTTGGCTGTAGGACATTACGGGCACGGACGCTACGTGAGCACCCAGACAGGGGCACCGAACAGGTTTGTGCTGCCCAACGCTGTCCAAGTGCAGAGGAAGCCCCAGTTAAAGCAGACACAAAGCAGAGACCCAGAGAAGGATGCAGCTGGAGACACGACAGGGACCGGCGGAGTGCGGGGCGGCACCGCCAGTCTGTGCAGCTGCAGGAGCTGCAGAGTGGGGCCGAAGAGCTCCCTTTTCTCTTTAGCATCACAAAGGAAAGCTTCAGTAAAGATTTAAAGAATAAATGAGCTTTGGGTATAACTTCTTATCAGTCTGAATGTGGCTTTGAGCAATGTAGTCTAGTGGAAGGTGTCCCTGCCAATGGCAGTGGTTGGATCTTGATGATCTTCAATGTC